>NC_088202.1:30789117-32031617 GCF_037126465.1 Ornithodoros turicata | reverse complement strand
GAAGCTCGCTGCGCGCCTTGCGGAAGGATTTTTGTGGGGATCCGAGGTACTCTTCTGTTTCGTATCACGTGCCCTTTCCGTGAAATTCAGAGGATCGCATCGCGCCGGCCGAGAAACGGAACAGTGTCGATGGGTGGTTTATCAAGAGCATCGCGAGCTCAGTGCAAGGTCGTTGCTTGCTGAGGTTATCTCTCACTCTCTTGCAATTGATAATTTGTTGCTTACAACAATGATCATAAGCGATGCAACAGCGGTCGGTCTGTGCATATCGCCGTATTCTCGCTCAGACTTGAGGGATATTTGCGCTTCGGGGAACCCTTCGAGTAGTATTGGCAATTCGTTGGGCGTTCGCTCGCAGCGCGTGCATAATCTATAAGCAATATGTACAACTTGTACCCCGCCGAAACGCTGATAGCCTCCTCAGCCAGAATTGAATCCACAAGCAACTGAGGGTTTTAGTAAGGGGGCCTCCATCAATGAATGGTTAAATACGTGTACAGTTGGTTAGACGAAGTGCAATGGCTATTCCTTGCAATCTAACTGTGCTTGTTTTCTCGCATTCGAAATCGGCTATCGCATGAGGACTGCGTCCAGGCGCAAGTATGCAAGGATTGTGTATCGAAGGCAAGGGAAAGGTCACTACAGGACCTCACAGTATTACCCGAGACAGCACGGTTTCAATAGAGAAAGCAGCAGCAACAAATCGTACATTTTCTCATTTCATACAGTTTTCAGAAACTGTTTGTCGCAGTGATTCACAGGTTAGAGCGCAGGAGTCGGACTCGTGCGTAGTGCAAGAATTAGGGGTTTGTGATGCGTATTCTTTCGCGTTTTATTAGGCCGGTAAGTGGCCGGCATAAGTAGGGAGGCGCACCAACTGTGCGGATAAACAGTTTTCCACTGTTTAATCACGGGTCAGATAAATCCTCGTCGCTTCGGACACTGACCGGGTGACAAACGTAGGACCGCGCAGTGCTTTACAGACGATTGCCTCATCAAATACCGCGATCATATGTGCTATACCGCAATGTATTTGATGCGATATAAATTACACCTAAGCATGCGACATTATCTTCACTTGTTATCCCTTAACAATAAGCAACCCGACGTTTCGTTGCTTTTCTATACATCCTGTTCTGAACCCCTTAGCTGGTGTACGCACAAGTGGAAAGAACTTCGGCGATAATGTGCCTGCTGTTCACAGTCACATCATAACTACTGCTTGTTGCTCGCTATTTCAAGAAATGAGACTCCATGTAAGAACCGAAGGAAGTGTGTTTGGGGAACTCACTCATTGTTTTAGCCCGTACAGCCTGTATGTGTACATCTCGCGCTTTTTTTTTAATTGTACACACCATCATATAAGGCCAATAAAATTTCTTTATATATAACTGGTTTGTTGAATGCCAGTATTCAATAGCAAGCAATGGAAGAGAGTCGCTAAAGTTGGAAGTAAGAACGACAAGCTAAAATCTGCAAACATCATAGCGTCCTTGTTTTTCGAATATTCACCAGCTGAATGAGTGAAAGTGCGAGTAGTCAGATAACAATGCCGTATTTCTGAAGAAAAAGACTATAAATTATGGAACAGCTTCGTTTGCAGCGGACCCAGAAAACAAACTTTTCCTTAAGAACGAAGATAACGGGAATAGCAGCCGCGCTCGGCATGTATCAAGATACCTGATAACAGCGCGACGATGTCTTTCTGGAAATGATGAAGATTAGTGAAATTACGGGGGTAACCCTGAATGCTGTATCAAAATAGGACGATATACACTGTCTGCGTAGCATAAAAGGTGGTGGATACTTCCGAGCGATCTGTCTGCCTATGTGGCGGCACATGCTGCTCGGACGGGGTGGGGGAGAGGGTACGTTCTGGACCGACTTCATAGGCAACTGTGCTGACATTTCTCTGAAAGTGTACGAGGAAAGCCCAGCCTCAGACAGCACAGCTTCCTCCGAGATTCGAACCCAGGTCACCTCCCAGTCTCGGCATGCCATGTCAGCATAAAAGGGCACCTCACATTCTAACGCATAGTGACCCCCAGCACCAAGAGGGCCGCCGCAGATTTACCAGCGTTCACGGAGTGGCCCGGACTTCACCCCCTTTGGTATTGTTGGTTCTGCTGAAGCTATCTTCCAAAATGTGGGCGGATTTGTTAGGAGGACATCTGCTCCTGAGCACAAAAGTTATGGAAGTTCTCTCTCTCTCTTTTTAGCAGTCATGATGTACTTCGCGAACTTGGCTGCTCTGGGGTGGAGTCCATGAAAACAAAGTACAGGTCACTGCTCAGCATGAAGCGAACACTAAGAACTGTTGCGCTGAGAATGCGCCCTCGTTTTGAGAGACACCCACCTCAGCCAGTAGGAAGAGTTTATTCTGCTGGACCTGTTTTTGTTTTCCCCTTTGGTACGGGTACCAAAGAGGAAAACAAAACAAGGTATCTACACTGTGTCACTGCTCTCCCCATTTCCCGCCTTTTCGCGGGAGTGCGTGTCACTGCTCTCCCCCTTTCAATAATCTTAAAGGATATGAAGACCAATACACAAACATGATCCTGAAATTCTGTTTCACAGTTGATATATAATCAGAATGAGTCAGCTGGACTAGAAACCGTACCATGCTTTCAAGTCCAGGTGATTCATTCTGATTATATATCAACTGTGAAATAGAAAGCTTGTTGCATCGCAAAAAGCTGGGAAAGGGAGAGAGCATTGACATCGTGTATAAACCCTGTTCTGCAATCGTTAGCAAAAACCATTGCTTCTACGACGAAGGTATAAAAGAGACAGTGTTCCTACAGGATGTGACTTTCTGTCTAAACGGATCTCACCTTCTCCTACCTCTAGTACGATGTTCGCGACAAATACATAGTACACCCCGACTTTTGCTTGTCAAACGACACGATTACATGTTATGAGGTATATAAGGAGATGTTCTTCAGCGTCCATAATTTGATGTCAAGAATTGGTTGAGGTATCTGACTGATTTTCCAAATACTCTGCATCTATTCGTACATGACGCTGTTTTTGAAAATGTCGTCTTAAACAAAACTTCAGGGGCATGAGTATGGAAGGATTTGTGCGACTTTCAGAGCGTCCCTTATGAAAATGGTCTATACACTTGGTGTATAGCCGCTATATGTTCCTATATACTTGTATATTGCCTCTATACCTATGTTGAAAAATGTATAGGAGTCCTATACAAAAGGAATTGCACAACATGAATACAAAATATGACATAAAATGGCATATAAAAATGTATAGAACTTGTTGTATACCATTTGAATGTCAAAGTTGAATATGAAATTGCTAACTGCTTTGTATAGAATGTTTATTAACAAAATGTTCACATGTAAACACAATGCACATGTAAAAACGTCATTTAGATTTCGATGTTGTACAAAGTTAGTCACTAAAAAAAAGTATAATTGGGTGCACATGAATAGTTCAGACTCAGGGCGAGTCACAGCAACCCCTCTCACCATCGTAAAGTAGCGTACACGGCAGCGAGCACGGCCAAGGCGGCCAGGGTACGCGAGGCAGCGAGCACGGCACGGCCAGGGCGCATGCGCTCGTCTTCCATGGCCGGGATTGTTTATCGTGGCGTGGCGGTGGCAACGGTGGCTTGTTTGACATGTTTGTGCCCTCGGGCTTCACCCGGATCTACTCGGTTGCTATTGCAGCTCAGGTGAGTATGTCGGCGTTCAAAGAATTCACCTGAACATGTTATAAAAGTCAGAGGCCAGGTCAAGATTCAATGTGGCTAAATGAGCTGTGTGTATATGGCGCCGTACCAGCGGCAAACGTTTCTGGCAATGCACAGTAATAATAGCTGCATAGCCTCCGTCTTCACAGCTCCGCGCATTCTGACAGGAAACAACGTAGAAGATGAAGTATGCCACTGAAAGGATGAATTTAATTAGATACGAAACACATGCACTGCACGCGGACATCAATTTTCGCACATAGCCTCTATCTACAAACACCGTGGTTTCGCACAAGCGTGAGCATTTCTGTTTCTTTAGTTCATGGGAATGCGGAACCTTTTTTTATTTTTTTGCATAGCCAGAGCACTCCACAGGAATGAAACACCGTTGATTGAATGTATTCTTTTATATCTGCTGGCGCGCAACATTCACAAAAAGTAAGCTCGCTGTCTCAAATTGTTTCGTTGCTGTTTTCATGTGCAGGTTTATCTCCTGAAACTCTTGGCATACAGATCAAAGCCCGTCAGTGTAGGTGTGCAATAAACAGATTTTTGTGAATGCCGTCTCTCTTTTGCTTACAGATGTTTGTTCTAGAAAACAGCCACACATCTCTACATGCCACTGCAAATTGCGGAATGATAGGTGAATAAATAACAAAACCTGTACTTTTTGCACTGACTTCAGCAATGAAAATAACGGTCACATCGTTTATTAGGTCTCTGTGCTGCATTTCTTTCTTTCTACTTCTGTTCTATTCTCTGTACTGCATGAACACATGTAACGACACGCTGAACTGCAGTCGTGAAACATTTTGCATACTTGAAAATGTCGCAGATGCTCTACAAATGTTCTAAACCAAGTGCTTCTCAGCAACAAAATTGGCCAAAAAGTCTCTTGACAGGTACTACACATTCTAATATATTCTACACGGTCTAATTGGTATAATAGTGTTACATGTATGTTTTTGTACGCGATAGCTACATGGGTGAAGATGGAGCAACATGCTCATACACAACCTCTGAACAATACAAGTTGGATCATCTACCAACACTCTATTCTGACAGTCACTGGGCACGCATGCAAACTTTCATTAATGTTGATTGTTATGCACTTACACAAAATATCACTGCAATGAATTACTTTTAAGTTTCCAACGACATCCAGTTTAAGTAATACACCCTGTAGAATACTGCAGGATGACCACTGCGAAACTACAAGGACAACATTGTTGCACGAGCACGGGATTTGTGAACAATTGAAACAGTATGCATAAATTGCTTTAAGCGTCACCACTTCCATGTCCTTTGTCAATATTAAGGAATTGCAACATCTGGAGCCGGAAGTTTTCGAATCAAACCGGACACCTCTCAGCATAAGCTTTGTGAAGCACTTGGTAACCTTTGGAGGGCGTTGTAGGAACTGAAGAACAGCTGCTGTATGACTAGCTTGGCCTACTCTACCTTTGCCTGTGAATCTGATATGCTCGTTGCTACACGACACAATTTGCAAACTGCTTCCAACAATAAAGGACTGCCACAGCTTACGTGCCTCTGTACAAACTCTAAATACTGATCTGTCACGACACAATGCAGGCAGACCATTCCATATGCTCAAGCCGTACGCGATTTGTGACTCAATATGTCGTGTTCCATGACACATCCTTGTTAAGACACCATTGAAATGTTCAAAAGGAAAATTCGAATATGCCCAGAGAGGCCCCCAGTTCTTGACACACAGCACTAAATGTGTTACTAAGTGCATGTTGTATGTCATGCTTGCTGTGCCATAGAGCGCTTGGTACCGGCGTGCAAATGAGAGGACTTCAGCTTGGATACTGTCAAGCTCTTCAAGATTTACATTGAAGGACAGCAGTTTATGCATAATCATAACTAGCTTTTTCCAGTTTTTTAAGTACTTTTTGGGGAGCAAGTCTGTGAGGACAGGAACAGAATAAAAGAGCAGCCAAGCACGCCATTCAGATGCCTTCCAGATGTTGTAGTCAGTTACTTTGCGCGGGAGACGACTGATTTCAGCAACAGTCTTGATATTTAGAATGCGTTGATTCACTTCACCAAGCTTGGGCTTCAAATAGTAAGGCTGAGATGCATTAGTAAGCCACATGACTGTTGTTGCCTTGACTACACCAAGACACACAGTGTGCATGTAGTCGACGACGACACCTTTACAAATGTCAAAATATGAGAGCAGGAACAAAACACTGGGACCGAGGATTCCACGAGTAGGTTCATTTCTCTGCCTTGCCTTTGTTGCATCCTTGTAGACGGAAGCAGAAGTGCGAATGGCGTGTTCACGATCAGTTATGGGGTACACTCTTGTGTGTCCTCTTCCTTTAGCAATAACTTCCCCTTCATGAAAGCACCAAAGGCACCCAAACCTCCCATTAAATTGGTGCATATTTACCAGGGGGGCTCTTGCCACACTGTCCACAGTGCACGGGCCTGGAAATACCTTGGTGGTAACTTCTCCTTCTGCATTTGACCACTTAAATCGTTGTGTTGATAGCCTGTTCATGGTCTTCACAAAAGGGTGGAAGAACGCTTTGAAGTTGGGCTTTGTCTTTCCAAACCACAAGCCTGCGACAGCGGGGTGCAGGAGCCTCTCTTTAAATGGTAGTTCATTGACCTGCACTGTGATTGGCCAGATGGAGAATTGTGAGGACTCAAAAAGTTGTACACCATCAGTATTGAAAGTGAGAGAGACATCATTTTTTCCAACTGGTAGGCTGTTGTATGCTGGGCTTTGGTGGATGTCTGTCATGTTAATGCTTGGCGAAGGCTTCAGAAGAGATGCCTCAAATTTCTTGAGCATTTCTGTAAGCTGACTCTCCAAATCAAATGACAGGAAGTATTGTCCTTTGTTCAGAAGTTCTTTAGTGTCCAGGGATCGGCTACACTCACTGCATACACAATTACCCGACTTGTCAGTAAGGTACGCTCCACAGTAGCAATAGAAATGATGGTCCGGTAGCTTTGCACACGTATCAAAATATTTTTTGAACAAGTACTTGGTAGCTGGGTAGCTTGTTCCGGCAGGTAAGTGTGCTTGTACTATCATGGCAAGACTCTGCGCAGCCTCTTTTGTCACCTTGTGCCGTAGGATGAATCCCATCACCAGCAGAAGACTTTCAGCTAGAGACAGTCGGCAGCCTTGATATAGTGGTTCATCCTGAAATAAGATGTACACTGTAATTAATTGGTACACATCTATGTTTCATTGATGCCCTTCATGTGTATTCCCAAAATGCTGCTGCACATGCTCCAATGCCAAACCAAGTAATTCATAGACTTGTGGCATTTTCTCGTGGCATAATTCTACTAAATCTCAAAACTCGTTACTAGAGTACAGATAAATATGGCACCCCCACAACATGCATGTAACTATGCGCTGAAAATCATCCAAATATCAAGTGAAAATTCCCAATATATGCAATGTTTTTCATTGTTCTTGGTACGAAAGCAATGCATCGAATGCCATAATGTAAAAGCCTCAGTCTGGGCACACAGAGGGACGACACGAACACAGGCTCAGTGCATCGTCCCTCTGTGTGCCCAGACTCTGGCTTTTACATTATGGAGTTCTTCCACCAGCTGGCCTGCATATACGCCATCTTGTCAGTGGCATGGAATGCCTATTTCTTTAAAAAGTGAGTATTGTACTAGGTATCACACAGTAAAATAAAGCCGCCTTCGTTATGCAGCACACAACAAAGAATACCTGTGCACAGATATAAATCATGTTGCTGAAGGCTTGCGTGATTGATAAAATATTGCGTAATTGCAGGCTGGCTGGTGTACAGAGCACACGATGCAAAAAGCCCGAGCATGGGCAACACGAAAAACGTGAAGATACACATCGAACCTCAACTTTGAGCTTTATTGTATGTTCGTGTTGCCCAGGCTCAGGTTTCTTTCGTCGTGGTTTTGTGTATCATCATCATTCTGATTCATGCTGTACTATGATTATTATGTACTATGTATCATGCTGATTAAAAGATTAAAATGTGAATGTCACGTGCCTTCGTAACGGTAAAGTGGCAAAGCTGACGCATGGCCCATCGGACATGCACGTAGTAGAGCATGGAGCAGCCATGGTACGGGCGGAGCACCGCACCGAATCATAGAAAACATTCGACTCGGAGCAGAATTTTCGCGACAGACGACCCAACTCCGTCCCGAAACCAGAAAAAGCATCCATTAAAAAAGAAGAAATATGCTCTCCCGCGTGAACACTGAAAATATGGCACAATATGCACTATTCATGCACGTTCCTGCGAAATATGCCACAACGTGCAAAGCATGCATTTATATGCACCATAGAGCCCTTTTAATCCGTCCCACACCACGACCAAAGTGCTTTTTCATCGTCCAGGTACGAAACCATATCGAGAAAAAAAAATTTATTTGCATGAAAATCAATGCTCTACGTTGCACTTTTGCACAGCATAAGGTTCTTACGTAACATACTTAGAGAAGCCAAACTAATGATGAGACAACGACAGCACGACACACACAAAGCACATTATATTAGTGCACATTACATTAGCACACATAACATTCAGTTTAGTAACACTTGATGCACTATGCAACACAACAAATATTGCGAGTTCCAGAGGTGGACTGTAACTAGTTTCTATTAGTTAAAATACTCTAGTACCACTTTGACGTGACTGAAAAGTAGTTAGCACAGACACTACGAAGCAGTTTACCAACATTTTAACTATACTAAGGCACTAGCCCTTGCATCTAGGCAGCACAGAAATAAGAACATACCAGCTCGTCTGGTTGCTGCACACGCAGGTCACTGTCATCGTCTTCAGATTCGTCTGTGTCAGACTCTGAGTCTGACTCACGCACTGGAGAACAGTCATCTTCTGCTTCATCCGCTGAGGCATATTCGGTGCTGCTGGCAGAGGCATGCATAGGAAACATTTATAAGAACCGCGACATTAAAAAGAAAAACAAAACGCATATTTGCAACATGTTTGCTATGTAATTGCATAAGCAACTGATCCAACTGACACTGCAAGAATATTCTGTCAATACCTCTCAGCGCACGTTGGCATATCAACCTGGCCGGTAACTTCCACGGTCTCCGGCGATGCAAACGTCTCATATGTCATGCGTGAGGGACCGGCAGTAGCAGCAGGTCCTTCCTCGGCGGGAACGTTTGCCAATACATGACCACTGCTCCCTACTGGCTTTGTGGCTTGATCTTGAAGTTTCCTCTTGTAGGCAGAAGATGTGGAGCGTGGAACCGACTCTGCTGAGTCCCAGAAGTGTCTTTTATATCCCTTTCGCGACATGACACCGAGTACTTTCGATTCACTTTGGTTTGTTGTTGTGTGTTCGCACGATCGACGTTCGAGGGAAACCTCGGAGCCAAGCACAAGAATACACACACAGACAGTCAATGAAAGCATCCTAAAATAATGGCATGACAAAACAGGGAAGATTCATCGCACACTAGAAACGGGTCCATCATAATAGGTGCACACGACTGACAAGGTGGGCGTTGTCGGTGGGTGCGCAGATACAGATGCATGTAGTGAGTAGCCGCAGCATGGCATGCAGTAAATCTTATTTTCCGATTTTCTCATTATCTTTCTGGAGATATATTTGGCTGCGTCAGTTTATGGTTGTATTACACGATCAAACGACCGTGTATTTTCTTACAGATTTGTTGCGATGTGCATGCTGTGACAGTGTAGTTTTAATTTTGATAGATGTCGCTGCTTGTATAGCTTCGGCTTTTTGCAAAATAAAAAAGAGTTACTACTGTAGCAAAGTTAAGTCGCACAAAAGTCCTGCAACTTTTGTTTGACAGATAGCGCACACCGTTAATACTGCTAGATCCTGCGTTGTTTGTATCATCGTCTGTGAACGCTGAGATTCGTTTTGCTTTTTGCTTTGGCTTGAGCTCCGGCACTGGCTCGTTCGTTTTTGCTTTGCGTTTTATGGGGTTTCTCTTTTTATCTGATCCGTAATGCCGCGTACAGTTGAATGTTCGCAATCTCAATCCATCCACATCCTGGTAAAGTGGTGTGGAATGCAGATGTGGGACGTCTATCCCATACACGCCCTTCAGGATGAAGAACTCAAACAAGTCCTTGTTCTCAACGGCGTCCAGGAAAACAAGGGGAGGTTGGTGCAGGTGGCATGGTCCAACGGCGACGAACCTGCTCCCGCGCTGCTTGTAGATGTCGGTGAGTGTTCATGTATGTTCTTATTGTTTTCATTCAGTTCTGATTACCCACCAAATAAACTGATCTGTCCAAAGAACCACGATATATGGCGCTTGCCTTTCGCAACGTGTACGTTGCAACCGCGTCAAACGGTGGCGGACATTGCAGTAATTTCAAGTGTTCTTATGTTGTTCGTTGAAACGACCACATTTTCTGATGTGGACGGGTTGAAAACCTAGCGAAACTGTAAGGAAGTATGAAGGGAAGTGCCTCAGGAAGTGCCCAGCCGATATTTCAAACAGGGACTGTCCTCAGAAGAACAGTCTCTGTTCGAAATATCGGCGGGTCTCGTCCTGAGGCACTTTTCTTTCGTGCACGTTGTGATGTTTCGCTTAATCTGTGCGTGAAACTGCATCCTTATTTCTTTCTTGCCTTCATACCAGGGACGCCAGCTGACATGGAGAGGTTGAGAAAAAAAGTCGAGGGCAAACATCGAGACGATCAACCGAATCAGGTGGAGCAGGTTTGTAGCAATTTTTCAAGCTCAATCACAGCGCTTGCTATTCGTCTTACTGTTACGAAGCTGTTCATGTTGCATATGCAGGAATTGCTGCGTGTGCTTAAGGAGAGCGAAGCTCGCAAGAGGGAAAATGTGACCTTGAAAGAAAAAGTGGATAGTCTATCTAACATCCATGGTAAGTACTGAATTTTCATTCAGGCAGTTGCATAACCTAATCCTTAACAGAGCATTGTCAATTGATGTTGCTCAGCAGTCGTACAGTGCTGGACAAAAGTTTACGGAACGCGCGAGCGGCGTATTTTCTCTGGGCAGAGTCACCCTAGCGGCGAGCGGAAGCGGGCGAGTCCACTTGTTCAGAGGGATGGAAGAGTGCGCTTGTGGCGACCCGCCGTGGTAGCAGTGGTAACTTTTCTTTTGAGTGTAACGAACGCCAAATGGTTTCGTTTTCGGTCTACTGCACCGAGCACGATTGGCTATCGCGGGAAGGAAGTCTCTCCGCTATCGGAGAGATAACAGGGCGCTAAGATGAATTGAGGTGACAACGGGCTGCAGTGCCTAGTTTTTTCTTTTTTTTTTTATTAGACAAAAACAGAAGAAAAGAGCATGTACCCTTGAACACACACACACACACAAAGAGGCGGGGGAGGCGATAGTGTCAATACTTTGTCGGCCCCCCCTTTCGCAGCAATAACTGAGGCCATGCGCACAGGAAGGGAAGCGTATAGTCGATGGACAACGTCCACGTCTTCACGTACCAAGGACCACTCTGCTTCTGTAAATTCGCAGAGTGCGTCCTCACTCCTTGTTGGCGTCCGTCTCTTCAGTCCTTGAGAACCCTTGATTTTGCATATTTTGCTCACGGAGCTGCTAGTGCAAATTACGCTTATCATAAGTCAAACTATTTTGAAACCAGAGGAGTTAGCACTCTTTGCAATAGGAATTGGCAGCAAGAAATTAACTGCACACTTGGTTATGCTAGTCAACTTTCCTTTCTGTCCTATAATCTTTAAAGGGATAGCTCGCTCTTGTGCAGTCCCTGTGTATTTTCTCGTGATACATGTAGCTTATAAATATTTTTGCAAAATATTGAGGCCCTGATCATGTGTGTTTTACGTCCCAGACAAAATGATGACTGTACCTTAAAAGGTCATTGAATTTTTGTTACAAAATTCAGTGCGGACCATGTGTTTAATGTGTGTTCACTAATAGCTAATGCTTTTAATCATAGCCTTGTCTTCCGAGATGCAAGCAACTGTTCAGGACCTGAAGAGGCTACACAAGAAGACCCGAAAACTGCTCTCAAAAGAAGCATTGCCAGATGAGACGGTATGCTTGTAAAGGTTGCTTGTTAGATTCTTTGTCATTACTAATCGGTCGGCACTGGGTTTCTTAGCAAATGTTTTTTAATTCCAAGAGTGGCTTTCCAACACAGTAGCATAAATTGAATCACACTGAACTAACTACATTGATTAGATTGTGCCTGTGCATGTTTCTAAAATTATCTGAACAGGTATTTTGGTGGCAGAAGCTGTGCCTTTTATCAGGCAGAATCGATAATGGGCACGTGACAGGTCTCTGAAATCGTCGATTGCTAAAAATGTACCCTTTGGGACACTGTTGTCTAAAAATCTCCAGCCCGTGGCTGAGCGATCCCCTATCGGCGATGTCACACACAAAGGAATTATACCAATACCCTTCCCAAGGGGAGGCTGCGCTCAACTACTCCCCTAGGAGACTCCGCCGAGTATGCGATGGTACTCTCTCCCAACAGGTGGCGGTGTGTGGCCTTCTCTCGGAAGCTGTATTGATTGGAGACTGCTCGGTCGCGGGCTGAAGATTTTAGACAACCGTGTCCCAAACAGTACATGTTGTGCCAAATTGCAGTCTGTTGCATGTTGTTTTTGTCCATCTTGTAGTTTTCTCGGCATGTATGCTCATGTAAGTATTTCTTCTTTTTTTTTTTTTTTTTTTGCAATAGCTCTTGCTGAAGCTCCCCTTTGATACGCCATAGGTGCCAAAAGCATGCAAAATAACATTTAGGAGATATAAATTTTTTTATTCAATTTATGAGAGTATGCAAATGAGCAACTGACTGGCCAGTTCTTGGCAGATTTCTCAAGGATGCCAACCCAATAGAAAGTCTCTAACGTGAGCAATTTTATAGTTATTCAGCCGTTGATGTCCGTGAAATACTCTTATTCTAATTCGTGGTTTAAGGAATTTATGCGTTGCACAACATTGTCTGCTTCTCAAATGTCCTACAGCTTGGGACGAAAATTCATGAAAAATAAGTGACTGGGTTACCCCGGCAGCTGCATGTTTTTAATTTGTGCTTCTGTTCTCTACCAGGAAGATGCTCTGATAAAAGAATACTTAAGTGCTATGTTCTGTGAACTTTTGTCCCAAGCTGTACTACCGGTGTGTGAAGTTCTGTTGTCTGTATTGAAGACTGAACATGTGGGAATGGAACACAGGTCTGAGCAGGTCACGCTGTTTATTATGAAAAATTCACGGGGACCTGAAGAGAACCTCGGGAAGTTGTCCCGGAACTAGGTAACCAAACCGCGTGCCACAGGTTATACAGGGTGTTTCTTTTTAGCTGCAACAAATTTTCATAAAAGGAGGAGTTAACCTAGGACGTTTTTACTTTTGACATTGAATTCCTCGACCGGGCCGCCACTAGGAAACTTTTTTCTCAATTAGGGGACTAATGAACAATTAATTTTCATCAACTTTTTAATTACAGTTGAACCTCTATATAACAGATTTGTAAATGTTGGCTTTTTTTTTTTTTCGTTACATAGAGTAATTCGTTAAATAGAACATGCAAAGTGAAAAAAAAGATGGCAGCCGCCACCGCCTACGTCGCACGTACCGCAAAGCCCGATTCTTCATAAAACAGATATCAAGCTACGAAGGGCGTAAAATATCAATTTTTTTGTCAAAATGTGCCGTAATAGCACACGACGAAACCTGCGCTTCTCTCATGCATACGTCACGTATGACGTCGGCCTGCGGGTACGTTGTCGTTGCAATTGTAACTTGCAGAAGCACCTTGTGTTGAGTCATCTCCTTTGCTCTCGAAATGGGGACACTCAGGCATATACCTCTGCGAGCGGAGAATGTAGTCAGAGCATTGACTGTGGGGTCTCCGACAATATGGCGCATAACCGGATACGTGGAAGTTAAGTCACGTGTTTTCTCTCCGTGAGTATTTAATGCGGTTCTTAAATAAACACGCACTCCTTCTCCATGTACGTCGTCAGCGACACTTAATTTCGAAGCATGGTCAGTGTGCAACGGGAAGTGTAATGGAAGCGCGTGTAATATATTTTTGGTCGGAGCTGTAATGCGACCGCGCGCGCCGATGGCCAGCGACTTCAGATTTGTGATTGTGGGTGGGGTTGTCCTGCGACTTCTAACTTGTCTCTGAGGATTAACATAGTTGTTCTAAACCACCATGCTTGCCCCATCTTAGAATGTGCATTTTTCACCATGAGAACTGAAAGAAAATGTACGAGACTCGCCGCGGTGCCCAGTAACTTCTGAAAGTCATCTGCTCATGCCGATGCACTAGCGCGCAAGAGCAGACGATTTCAGTGTCCTATCACGGTCTTTCTCGCGGGTCGACGTGGCCATTCTTATTGTTGCCAACACAGATTGCGGCATGCTCTGCAATCTTCATCGATTTAATTCGGTTATGTAATAACTGTGGCGTGTTTTGTCGGGTAAATTCGCAGTATTCCATTTTCAACAAAGGGCAATCGAATGGTACACTTAATGAGAGTGGCAGGGGGTACGAGACCGTTCCTTTAAAGCGTGACCTCCACATGATCGGCTCGAACTACTGATGAAGCACAAAAGTAATCGCTGCACGCGCTACAGACCTAACTATTCAACCACTGCCGTCTACTGCAAATTGCATGTGATTGGCAAAGGAGTGCATGTGGCGACTATATCTCTGCCCTCACTTGACATCACATAAAGACGTCATAGCAATTTGGGCAAACCCTTATCGCGGTATGTTTCAAGATCTTTATTTTCTTTTTTGCTTGCAAGGAGCTTTGTGCATCAACACTACATATCAGCACCTATCGTACCAGTGAAGGGCAAGAGCTGTGTCCAGCAGAATGAAAAGTAATGAAAATGAATAGTATTTGTCTGTGTTCCGTCCCTACATTGTTTTGTTGTGGCAAGATTTTGGTGAAGCTAAGTGCCTCACCTTATCAAACAGCTCGTATCAAACAGTGCATTAAACACATTTTTTGTGCCAGAGTCGGGTGTTTCCGCTATAAGCACCTGAAACCAAATTTTCACATGCCTCACAATCCAGGGCCTACTAATTAGCTATTGTCAGCTCGTTTCAAGGGTATGCACACTCTTCTACATTATTGGATGCTCTTACTAGTAAAATTGGAGGCTTTTCACTGTACAGATTTGTCACCTGTTCTGCATTTGTTCTGTTGCTCAGTCTCTGGGGCAATACGTGTATTATGGTTCTGATTATTGTTTTCAAATCTTCAGGTGGAGCTGGTCGCCAAATCTGGTGTGTTCATCAGTTCGTCTGCTCTCAGCCGCGCAAAATCAATGAGTGGTGGTAATGGCTGCCGGCTTGCAAGAGATTTGATGCGCTTACTCTTCGACCGAGAGGAGCTTCTGGGAAAGTCCATGACTGGCACACAATGCAATGCCCACAAGAATACCCCTGCCAAGGCACAGGTGGACCCTGAACGCATGGGAGCGGTCCTAGGTAAGTGGAGATGTCATGCTGTAATATGCTTATTGACAACCCTGTTGTAATTTTCTTTGCAGAATACTGCCGCACAGCGTGCCCGGAGACAGAGATGTCCAAAATAAAGCAGAGTGTACGCACTTTCCTCCAGAGACTTAACTTCTCAGAATGAAGAGTATACATGAGGTTAGAGTTACCTCTGCTAGCTTGGCATATAAGACATATGCTTCTGTGATACTGTGTCCATGCTAACTGCATGCAGCCATTTTGAAACTAGAAAAGCTGAACTGGTGGTAATGACCTAGGGATGAAGGAAGCCAGCTAATGGTTTGAGCTGTCCGGGGGGTTTGTCTGAAGCTTGAACGAAACCTTAATTATGAGTTGTTTTTTCTTCTTTTTTTTACAAAGATAACTTCTTTGCCGAAGGGGGGGGGGGCACTGCTGAACCTGCTTCCCGACCTTACTGCGAAATTCTTTGAGCGAAAAATTTCCACCAATTCTTCCTCTACTTTGCTATCTTTTCTTGAATCAGTGCTTTCATTGTTATGTAGCAAAGCTTTGTACAGCATCAGTTTACCAAGACTCACAACTTGGGAGAAAAGTTTACGGAACACAGCACTGGGGCATTTCTTCGTCAAATTGTCCCCTTAGCAGCCAGCTGGAGCAGACAACATTACAAACAGGTGGCTGGGCTACTCATGTACCTGTTTTTAATTTTGTCTGCTCGTGTTTGTCACTCGGGAGATGCTGTGATGAAGAAATACCCCAGTACTGTGTTCCGTTAACTTTTCTCCCAAGCTGTATGCACATTTTGGTAGACTGATGCTGTACAAATGCGCTTCCAGTTAAATTACAATGAAAGCAGGTTTCAAGAAAAAGATAGCAACTAGAGGAAGAATTGTTGGAAATTTTTTGCTCAAACAATTTCACAGTGAGGCGGGGAAGCAGGTTCAGTGGTGCCCCTTTCGGCCAAGAAGTTAACTTTCTACACAAAAATTAACTTCTTGGCTGAACGGTGCACTGCAGAACCTACTTCCTGAAACTGAAACTTCCTGCTAACTTAGTTTTGTATGGTATCAGTTTACCAAAACGCATGTACAGCTTTAGAGAAAAGTTCGCATAATGAAGCACTGGGGTATTTTGTCATCACAGTGCCCCCCCGAGTGACACACAGGAGCGGACAAAATTAAAAAGGGGTGTATGAGTCGCACAGCCACCTGTTTGTAATTTTGTCTGCTCTGCTGAGGGGACAGTTTGATGACGAAATGTGGCCAGTGATGTGTTCCGTAAACTTTTCTCCCAAGCTGTACATCCTGTTTGATCAAAGCTCGCATTAAGCTAATCAATCAAAACTAAGACTGACTCGTACAACACAACACTTGCTCTAACCATAGTGTGGCCCCCCATCATCTGTAAGTCATGACCACTGATTTGATTTTTAAATCTTTTGCTGCACACGGTGTGAGCACACCCTACATTACGAAGTTTCCTGTGATATTGACGCTAGTGTACTCGTCCCTTACAGTTTGTTGAGCCTGTACTTCTTATGTAGCACATTTACAAGGTCACCTGTGATATCAACCTTAATTAACCTTAGGTGGTAAACTAGCTTCTTGAGCCTGTACCTCCTATACTCGTCCTTTACAGTTTGTTGAGCCTGTACTTCCTATGTTTATCAAAGCACACTGTGCATTTACAAAGTCACCTGTGATATCGAGCTTAGTTAACCTTAGGTGGTAAACTAGTTTCTTGAGCCTGTAACTCTTATGTAGCACTGTTCGACATTGTAAAATATTGACAATAAAGATCATTTATTAAATTTATATATGCTTGACATCTACTTTTTATACACGTGGTATACTGACTTCTCTATAGTTCTTTATACAAAAAAGTATTGCAGTTTCGTATAGCCAATTCCTCATACAGAGCATATACAATTTGTCCGAAAAGGCTATAGGAAAAACATATCCCTATACACGAAAAATTATACAAAGCATATAGCTGAGTTGAATACCAATATATAAAAAATCCATAGACAATTTTCATAAGGGGTGTGTCACGATGGTCAGTCTGTAGCGCACAAAACTTTATACATTGTGCACCAGTGTATCATTGCATTATACCACAAGCGCATCATGTTGGGTTGTACAACAATGGCGCGTAAGAAATCCTGCAGCCAAAATTTTAGCAGCCTCCCAACATGTCTCAAAACGGAGGTAAACAGGGGCTGGGCATATACAGACAAGCAGCAAGCAGCAAACGACTCTGCTGTGAATGCAAACTACCTTAAGTATGTCTTTATGACTATCGAAGCCACTTCCATATACATTAATTTATACATAACGTATCTGTGTGACGTACCCAAGGAGACTGGAATGGAATGCCTTTGTGCTACCTCCCAAAACATGTGAGAGCTGTGTGAGAATTGTACACAACAAAAATACTCTACTCAAGTTACTTTACCTTAAGTGCTTTTGGGAGTAACTTGGTGTCTTACAAACACTTTTAAAAGGCAGTATTTAGTATCTTGACTTGAATACTTTTTTAGTATCTTCTACAAGCTTGCAGCAGTGAAAGTTCACTTCATTCCTCCCTTTTATTTTTTTTTCCTTTGAGTTATACATGGCTAGGCGAACACCCTCTCGAAGAAAGTATGTATCTACAAGGTCACAAATTACCTAAAATTCATTAATTAACTTCTTTAATTAGGGGATTTCGCGCAGGAGCGATGTAGCAGAACCAGAGATATTCCTTATCCCCTGAAGAAAATTATCTCCCGATAATCCCAAGAAGGAATCGAAAGGCATTGAAACACTGCCTTTACCACAACATTCCAAAACGCGAACTCCTCCGTCCGTCGTAATCATATCTCCGAAGCGTGACGTATCAGCACGCCCACATTTTTTTCTCTCTCCCCCTGTATCTGCCAGACAGCTTCAATTTCGGCCATCGCGGGAACTCCCAGGCGCTCCCAGGTGCTCTTTGCGCATGCGGTCACGTGGCCTTGAGGGCGCAAGAAGCGGCAGCGGGCCGAGCCCTTGGTAGCCACCTATCGGCAGGCCCGTCGTCGCGACCCGGTTTCAGTCGCCGTTCAGCACACCATTCATTCTAGCTCACCATAACTGATCTCTATAGCATAGGCTGGATCGTGCATAGGGTGCTCCACAGCGTGGTCACCGGCCGCCATATTGGTGGGCCCAACGTCGTCTGCATTTAGTTCATGCGCGGCGGCCCGTATTTTTTAAGATTTAATTTAAACTAAAGGGCATGTCATGCCAGTTTGTTGCAGCTTTGAGTACACTTCACACGGACAGAGAAAGAGGGATAATTTTTCACAGGTAAACTCTTTATTTTGAGGAAAAAATCTGTTTATTCGTATCGCGTGCATCTGACAACTCGGACTTGTTTGCACTGCTACTTCGCTGGTGCCATTGCGTACTAAGAAAGTATGTGTGGCTGCTCCTAAAAATCTCAAGACCATGTATTTTCTATAAACAATGCGCTTGTGCTTGCAGGTTCCCCTCACAGTCGCTCAGCTGTGCCGAAGGACCGGATGCAGAACCTGCGCCAATATGCCAATTTGTTCCACTGTTCTTGTAATTTGTGAGGTACGGTGGAAGTAAATAAACTGCTGTGTTAACCTCGTATGTGCAGTCGCTCCTACAGCGTGTGTAATAAGTCATGCGTGTGCATGCTCTTTGTGCACAGCGCTTCGAATTTCTGTAATGAAATACGCTGACAGCTAAACAACTGCAACGCACTCGTGACAATAATGTTATTTTCAGATGAGGAATGGGGAGTTTCATCGCCAGGGGCTATACTCCACCGCATAGATGGTGATGGTGAATAAAATAATAAGCCCCTTCACAATAAGGATCGAGGTCTTATTGTAGAACACACACAGATACACTCGTAGAGTATAATACGATAATGGAAAAAGTCAAACGAGAACCATACAACACCAAACCACACTATAACGAACGAGAACCGCGCGGAACACCACACGAAAACCGAAGAACAAACGAAAACAAACAAAAAATATACAAACGGAAGTACCTTACAATAACAAACAGTATCTCGGTGAAACAGGGGAAGTCAAGTGCGATCAGAAATGTAGCACGATACAAAAAGCAACACTGAAGCTTTCGCGCGGGGGACCACGCTTCATCAGGTACAAGGTGTGAAGTTCCCGTATACAAGTATATATATATATATAGAGATATAGATAGATACTCATGGAACGATGCGGCAGCACCAGAGGACACGTGTTTCGCCGTGTTTGCTCGCTGCTTCGCTCGCTGAGTGACCCCTGGTTTGCCAATTCGGAACGATGCGCAGCTACCCAGGGCCGACGAGCCGCAAACACGGCGAAACACGTGCCCTCTGGTGCTGCCGCATCGTTCCATGAGTATCTGTTTCTCTGCGTGCAGCCATAGAAGCCATATTAATCTGTAAGTTTGAATTTCAAACACGTCTAGTATCATTTATTTGTTTCTTCAATGTCTTTTCTTCCTGCATTATATATGTATATATATATGTATATATATATGTATATAACCCACAGCTGGGATTGTGGCACGCTCGATCAGTAAACATATGCCTCACGTGCAGCCATGGAGCATTTGCTCATTTTTATATTTGTATCTGTACTTACTGGCTTTGCACTGCGGCCTCCAGAGGTGTTGCTAACACCCTGGAACATTGATGTCTTGCAGAGACACAGTGTTTGTGCCGACCCAAAAGCGTGTCACATCCCTACGCTGTGCCGATGAGAGCCAAGAAGCTCGAAACGGCCGTCCACAGCTGGGATTGTGGCACGCTCGATCAGTAAACATATGTATATATATATATGCTACAAAATTGAGGTTCGAACGACCAGGATGTTGAATATAGATAGGGGAGAAAAGACACCAGAGACTGAAGTATGAGTAGGGGAAAGTTATTTATTAAGTTGGCATTTAAACTGAGGGTCTGGGGGAGTCTACGTTTCGGCGGAAGCTCCGCCTTCTTCGGGACTGAGACGAAAATCTATGTACAACGTCTTTTAAAAGGTTACAAAAGTGTCGTCACAGCTGGTACAATTCCACTGCGCAGTGGAATTGTACCAGCTGTGACGACACTTTTGTGCACACACTTTTTTGTACACTGTGACGACACCCGAAGAAGGCGGAGCTTCCGCCGAAACGTAGACTCCCCCAGACCCTTAGTTTAAATGCCAACTTAATAAATAACTTTCCCCTACTCCCTACTTCAGTCTCTGGTGTCTTCCTTTTTTTCCTTTTCCTTTATTATCAATTTAAATGTAAATACAATGTAGGGATATGCCAAAAAGCGGCAAAGTAGCCGCTTGACTGGGGCATTATCCCGTTCTTTTCTCCCCTATCTATATATATATATATATATATATATATATATACAGAGAGAGAGAGAAAGTTTACAATAAGCAGACCCCACAAAAATTGGGGGGAGGTGCATACTGAAAAACAAAACAGATACAGCTGGAAAGCTAGCAGTTTATCACTACATGAATGTTGGGGGTCAACGCGTTGGGAGGGGAGAAAAGCGGAACCTCTCATAAAGGACACCAAGGTCATGGTGACACATCTTCGCGGAAGTCAACTTCCAAAAGTGTGAGAAATCTGTGGGACTGTCTGGATGGAAGGGTTGACTCCATGTGTTTCAAGGGAATTTGTTTTTACAATTCAGATATGTTATGAGTAGCTAAACGACAGTGTACGCATCAATAATTAAATTAATTGATACAAGGATCCAGGGCTGAGATTTAGACCATGGGGTTGAAGGGATTTGAATTTGGATATTAGATAGGATTCCTTATTTTTACGTTTAATATCGGTGCTAAATCGAGATTCTAAAGTAATAATTTTTAGGTCATTTTCAAAGTTATGGTCAGGAAGGTTGAAATGGATGGATACTGGAGATTGGCGGTTGTTACTAATATCAAATTTATGGCCGTAGAATCTCTCTCTCTCTCATGGTTTTAGAGGTCTCTCCAATGTATTGGACATTACATTTGTGGCAGAATATTAAATAACGTACACTAGATGAATTACAATGGCGGGATTGGTGTATTTTGAAAATAAAATCGGAAACTGTGCTTCGTGCTATAGCACATGGTAGGATAAATTTAGAAGTTTGGCAGCGCGCACCACCGCATGGATAATAACCAGGCTTGTTCTGAGTCATACAAGAAGAAGTGAGAATATTACGTAAGGTACTGGATCTGCGGAAAGCAACCTTTGGAGGGGATGGGAATATTTCTTTCAACTTATCGTCACCATGAAGAATATTAAGGTGTCGTTTGAGAATGGAATTAGTATCAACGAGTGCCTTATGGTATCTCGTGGCGAGAATTACTTCATTTTTGTCGTTTTTGGGTTTAGGAGTGAATAAAGACGCCCTGTCTACTGGCGGAAGATTTAGCGAAAGAGGCATGGACGAGTTGAGCGGGATAATTTCTTTTTTAAAAGTCGGAGGACATTTCTTGATCGTGTTTAATAAAATCGTCATTTTCTGAGCAGATTCGCTTAAGGCGTCGAAACTGGCCATAGGGTATATTTCTTTTTTGGTTGTTGGGATGGTAGCTGTCATAGTGAAGATATTGTCGCTGATCAGTAAGTTTCTTGTAGAGGTTAATGGTAAGCTGACCAGACTTGAAAGAGACTGTCACATCACGAAAGTTGATGGATGTTGCAGAATAATTACATGTGAATTTGATCTTGTCATGGATAGAATTGAAATGATCAAAGAACGATTGCAAAGTTGATTCACCACCAGACCAGAGAATAAAGATGTTATTAATGAATCGGAGGAAAAGCAGCGGTTTAAAGGGGAATGAATCCATCGCTAAAGTTTCAAATTGGCCCATAAACAAATTGGCGTAGTTAGGGGAAACGCGAGAACCCATGGCTGCGTCATGAATCTGGATGAAGTGTTGGTTGTTAAAGACAAAGTTATTGCAAGTAAGAACTAACTCTAAAAGAGGAATGATTGCAGAGATTGGGAGGATTTCAGAGGGGTGAGTATCAAGAAAAGAACAAACTGCTGAAAGGCCTTCGTCATGGGGGATATTTGTGTATAGCGAAACCACATCCATGGTGGCTAAGAAGATGTTACTGTGATTAGCAAATTATCCTGAATGGCGTTTATTTTGGAAAGGAAATCATTCGTATCTTTGACATATGACGGAAGGAGTGGTGGAATATGTTTCAAGCACTGGCCAACAACTAAGGATAGTTTTTCAGTAGGGGTGTTGATCCCGGAAATAATGGGTCTTCCGGGATTGTTTTATTTGTGGACTTTAATAAGAAGATAGAAATTGCCCGGTCTAACATTCTTAGGACGCAGAAATTTAGAAATGTGGAGAGGGATAACCTTGGTGTTTGCTAGTTCGTTGATTTTGTTGTTAATGAGAACACAGAACGAGGAAGTGGGATCATGGTCAGTGGCCCTGTAGAACGTCGAGTCATTCAGTTGTCTTTCTGCCTCTGCGATGTAATCCGATGTGTTAAGTACTACTGTACCCCCGCCCTTATCTGCTGGTCTGGTGAAGATGTCTTCGCGTGTTTTTAGACACCGTAAGGTACTTTTCTCTGAATTTGTCAAGTTATTGGGGTTTATGTTGCTAGATTTGGAGAGGTTGCTGTGAATGTCCTTATAGACCGCCTTAACATAACTATCAATGAGAGGAATAGTTTTCGAGGAGTCCAGCAAGATGGAAGTTTGAAGGGTGAATGATCCGAGTTGGATTTGTTATGGAAGAACGTTTTAAGGTGCATCCTTCGGCCGAGGTTATGTAAGTCGTTTAATATCTTGAACTCATTAACATTGTCTGTCGTCGGTGCAAAGCTCAGGCCCTTCGAAAGAACGTTCAGTTCAGCAGGATTGAGAGACACATTGGAAAGATTGAAAACAGTATTGGGGCCGGAGATTGAATAAGAAACACAACTTCCCAACACATCGCAAATATCATCAGCCAATATCGGGGATAAATTGAGATTGTCGCGCCTTGATTTTTTTCAATTTTACTTTGTGTATCTTTGTGAGTTTGCTTCGGGCGAACTCTGATAGAACAACAACTTCATCCGGTGTGATTTTGCCAATTTCAAATCAAATCAATCAATCAATCAATCAATCAAAAAAAATCCCTTGAAACACATGGGGTCTACCCTTCCATCCAGACAGTCTCACAGATTTCTCACACTTTTTGAGGTTGACTTCCGCGAAGATGTGTCACCATGACCTTGGTGTCCTCTATGAGAGGTTCCGCTTTTCTCCCCTTCCAACGCGTTGACCCCCCAACATTCATGTAGTGATAAACTGGTAGCTTTCCAGTTGTATCTGTTTTGTTTTTCAGTATGCACCTCCCCCCAATTTTTGTGGGGTCTGCTTATTGTAAACTTTCTCTCTCTCTCTTTTTATATATATTTATATACTTGTATACGCGAACTTCACACCTTGTACCTGATGAAGCGTGGTCCCCCACGCGAAAGCTTGTATATATTAAACTAAGGAAGCTTCAGTGTTGCTTTTTGTATTGTGCTAAATAACAAACAATGTGAAACCTTCTCACACCACCGAATTCACCTTCATGCGTATGCTCCCTGTGCAGACCCCCTATTCGGAGTACAGGCAGCGGAGAAGAAAAAGAAGGCAATTACGATTAAAAACTATAGGAACACGGCTGAAGCACGTTTGAAATACATCAGCTAACTGATTGCTAAGAAATATGCGTGCTAATCAGCAATGAGGAGCGTTCAAAGCGCAATAAGTACTCCAAATCAAATTGCTACCCATTGTTTCCTATGGGAGCAGCCGGCGCCAGTGGGCCCTCCAACAAAGCGGCCGGTTGCCGCACCTCTCTCTCACGAGCCCCTCTCCTATGCGCGATCCAGCCTTTATACATAGAGATCAGTGGGGGCGACTGTTTCTCAATGCGTTCTTCCGGGAGCGCTCTGACGGGATGCGAAAGGCGAGCGGCATTTTGCGCAGCCCGAAATGGGATCTTTTCCCAATTTTTTCCGCTCCTGACTTTCGTATAACGAAATAAAATGTTCCGTGGTGGGCTAAACTCGACTGGTGCTTCCCGAATCTGTCAAACGAATGTTAGATTGACGAGGCAATTTCCGGACTTTAATTCGAAAAATTAAATTTCCCATGGCGAAAAATTCATTAGAGTGTCCTCACACGGTGGCAAAAACTCTCTGAAGGCGAATACCGTTGACCCCATAATTTTCCGACGAGTAGATTTTTCAATATAATTTTTGCCACGTTACGTGAGACACCCTGGATATATCCCATGTACGCAGCAGATTCAAGACTACGGAGGTGCATCACTTGAATGCCACTAAAACTCGTCAACGCTGACGGAACCACTTCGCGTGCACACGGTCGTCGAAAGTCCATCGTCACTGGAGGAACGAAGCTGAAGTTGGAAGCTTGCTCCCACAGCGGAGGCAGTGTTCATACCTTACCTGGTACCGAAGGAGGTCGTCAGGAGAACATCTGCAGGTGCTGGCCTGACCCCCCTTGGTCGTGTTGGTACAGCTACTGCAATGGGTGTCACGGTTACACACCACAAATGGAGTAGCATGTTACTCCCCTTAGGGGGTGTAACTCTTACTCCAAAAGGGAGTGTTCCTTGGGACAAGCCATTTACTCCCTTAAAGGAGTCGTAACGCCACCTTTTTTTTTTTTTTTTTTCACAGTGAAGACTGGACTGGCTGGTACATTAGGAACTGTTCTGCGTACCGAAAGACGGGGTAATAGAACGTCATATGCCACATGCACCGCAAAATGGCTCCAGATACTATATACAAGCTTCTACTTACTGTATGCAGTTAGCGACGAAACTGCTAGCATTTCTCTATGTGCATAAGATACCTATAGGCAAGCGCTTTTTGTCAGAAGTGCAACAACGGGGTAAATGTGTTGATGAGATCGAGCATACTCTCCTTACTATTTATCTAAGAAACAGTTACTTCCCTGCAGTAAGCAGAATCCCTACAAGTAAACGTGCCAGTTCTCTAAACGTCTGCTCGTAAAATTCGCAGACACTCTGCCCAGTCTCTGTCCATGAACCAGGGGCCGGCAGGTCCCTTCCGATATCCCTACACTTGCAGTACCATGCTGCTGTTTTGGTTGCGAATCCTAAGGTTAGTCAGCGCTGAACCACAACGACAACAAACACGCAGTTTCTTTCGTGTACTTTCCGAGGAGCTTCCTTTTCCTTAATCCTATACTTACTGCAAACACTTTGGTAGTAAGACGTAGAGTAGGTGAACGCCGGACCCCCGTTAGTCCCCAAGCAACGGTTCAAAACAGTGGACTTGGTGGAAACCGAGCCTGTTTTAATGTGCTAGTATTATCGCTACACAAGAATCGTCGCGTGGTCTATCCGTACGCACCGCGCGGTGAGTGGAGAGTGAGGGCGCGGGGAGAGTGCGACGCGCGACGCGGCCACTCCACGGGTACGAACTTGCCATAGAAGCCCAGGATCCCTTGGTTGTTTTTGTCACATTAAGGACTTTATTATTTACGTTTATGCAAGCGACACGTACACAGCATGTGTGCAGGAATGAAACCTACATCACTTTAACACTGCTCCGAAATTCGTTTGAAAAAGCCTGACGATGTCGGACTGCCTTCGACAAGGACTGTAAGGCTGCTACGGGGGCTGGAGCTCAGAGGCTGCAAGATTATAATTAGGGTCAGATAAACAGCTACGCATGGTGAAAGTTGATTAAAGTGTGCAATGTGAACACAAAGACAAAATCTAGTATTAAATTCGGGACAAAAGAGCGATTGTGAACGATTGTGTGCCTCGCACCTATGGGGCGTGATCAGTGACCAAAGTAAAAAAAAAGAAGAAACATTATTGCGCTACCTCACAATGATATATCCAGGCTGCACAATCTTCATCCTTTGTCTCACAATTCCGATTTGCCGATTGTCAGCGAGTATACTATCCAGACAGTGCAGTTGAGGGAGGACTAAAATGCGAAAAATGATTGCCTTGATGATCGTGGGGGATCGTTCGAGGGGACCAATGGGAGGCCGCTTGTCACGCTTCTTGAGAAGAAAGTGGAAAGGGAAGGTGCGAACTGCGGCTTCTTTAGTGCGTAAAGGATGACTCACATTGCTGCGTTTACGGCTGCGAATAGCGTCTGACATGCACCTTCGTTCCATCCTTCCGTTGCAATGATTCGCTCATAGCGGACGTAACACGCTAGCGCAACCGTAAACGCGGAACTGTGAATCGAATGACGCAATGAATGGGGCAACGGTGGTGTCAAGCAGAGTTCGAGGTAACTCGTTACAAGTAACTCGTTACTGTAACTAAGTTCCTTTTTTTGGTAACTTGTAACTTAACTCGGTACTTTTGCGCCGTAGTAGCTTTCAGGGGAACTTGTTCCTTTTTCGGGTAACTTTGCCAAAGTAAGTTAAGGTCCAAGTTACTTTTAACTCGCGTTTCACTCACGTCCACATATTTTCTTGCTTTCTTTCCCGGGTTGCCTCATGGCATTCTTTGCCATAAAACGTGATATTCAATCAATGACTGTATTTTAGTTAGGAAGTAAGGACCGGTGCCATAGAAATGAAGCTAAACCACTGTGCGCACACAGGGAGTAAGATGCAAAGCGTTCGAATAGACCTGTACCAGAGAAACGTCATCATGACATTGGTAGACAAACTAAAACCGAAACAAATCGGGAGGAGAGGGCTGGGTTCCACGAACGGGCACTTGTTCGCTGCCTCCCATTGAAAGAACAGCAGGGCCGAGGGTCGCGTCCCCTTAAGGGACCATATCGTAATCCCCTCAAGAACGTGGCTTTCGGGCGCGACCTTGTTCCCCTCTAGCTTCGTGCGTAGTTGAATTCTACCAAATTTGTTTCGCTGTCGAACACTATGATGTCATTTGTTTAAACAGCGAGAGGTCTATTGTTGGACATAAACGAAAACAATCTAAGCGTGTTGCACTCCTCCGCAGGCAACTCAAGGTCTAACTCAACTGCTCACGCGCGTTGCACCTGCGTAATGCTATTTTGTGTCCAAAGTAACTTGGAAGTAACTCGTTCTTTTTTTTAAGTAACTCAGTAACTGCGAGTTACAATTCAGGCTGAAGAACTTCGTTATTAACTTAGTTACATTTTTCACACGATAACTTAACTTGTAACGAGTTCTTTTTGCCGGTTAACTTCTCAATCTATGGTGTCAAGGCACCAGCATTTTTGTTTTCAAGGGGAGACGTTTTTTGCAAGCTAGTAGTACCCTTCGAAAAAAAAAAGAAACACGTAGATTTCTCGGGTAAATTCAAACATCGAAAAACATACGCCGAATTCCCTCCATGGTAAACACCAAAAATGCGGAACCCTACTCATATAGGTGATGCAAGGTAGTCCATCCCTTACAAAAATGAGTTTTGAATTTCACTTAACATCTCGTTGAGTTACTTTTGAGTCAACAGAAACTCCATAGAATATCAACGTGAATTGAGTTAGCCCAAAAACAACTCAATATAAATTTTATTCCACAATGCTCAAGACCCTAGAGTTTAGACAACGGAGACTCTTATTGCAGAGTTGCTATTGCTTTTCTGTTGAGCTTTGACAGTGTTGAGCTGGTAGCTCAGTACGCACTCTCATTCGAGCTGAGCTGCCTCAATATAGCCTATAATTGCATGGAAAAAACCCAAAATTCGTATTGCCGGAGCTGTTGACGTATTATTGACAGATGTTGAAAATAGGGCACGGTGTACCTCCTCGAATTCTGTTGAGCTCATGTTGTGTGAAAGTGCATTGATTTTTCATTAAACCTGCGTTGAAAACGAACAAGTGGCCAGCACTATTGGCACACGTGTAAAAAGGAAAATCTTTCATTCGCAATAACTTAATTTGCCTGTGTTTTCAGGACATCCACCTCTGAGCACGTAGCATATGCAGTGAGAAGGCATGTGGAGCACTGGCATTTCCTGAGGGATGTATCGGCAACAAAGTAAATTTTACGGTAAATGTACGGATGAACACGTAAAGGTTGGACGCCGCAAGCAATTAAAAATACTTTTTATCAACAGTGGTGTGAGGGTTAGATGATGCAGTAACACGATCCGCTTAATTGCCCGTTTCGCGCCCCTTTTGCCCAATTGCCCTTTTTTATTGCCCCTTTCGCCCAATTCGCGAGTGCCCTGGCGAATTCATTAATGGTGCATATTATTAAGTGGATCATGTTACTGCAATCCTCTGACCCGCAGACTGCAACTTTTATCTCAATATTATTATGGAGGTAAAAAGTAATTTTCATTGTCAAGCCTTCAGGCGTTCATCCACAGTTCGCCAAGTAGTTCACATTGATTTAAGTAGTCATCTCACCGCACAAGTTTGACTTTCGATGGACCTCGAAACCGTAGCAGTTAGAAACACAGACGTTACCTTGGTTACGAGTCCCAAGTTCCTCTTTCCGCTGACGTTCTTCCTCTCGTCTCTTGATTATACTTAGACCTCCGACTTTCCCATTTATCCCACAAACTCCCTCCGATGTTTTTGTACAAAATCGGATTTATCCGATAAGCTCCTATTTTTCATGGCCCACGTGGTGGCCTTACGGTTTTTCCCGTTTCCTTCTTCCTTTGTCCTCCTTCTTCCACATCTACTTTTCGACTTCAAACTGATCCACAAAAAAAAAAACAAAAAAAAAGGGTCAGGATATGAGAGAACTGATGTTCTGAGGCTGGAACAACATAGAAGGGACAAATACATACAAAGCCTCAATTTGCCAAGGAAATTAACGATAAAAGATGAAAGTCACTGGAAAGGTTAGCCAGCTGTAGGAGTCGAACCCACATCTTCTGGATTGCCGGTCCAGGGCTCTACCAATTGAGCTAAGCTAACACGCCTTCTCAGCGACTTCCAGGGTGCGTCATCTGAAGGGACAAACCAGCCACACTCTCTCACTCATCCTCCTTCCACTCTTACATTTTTGCTCACTCATACACACATTCATACGACGGGATCGACGCAGGCGGCAACTGTTGAACTTGAGAGAACTGATGTTCTGAGGCTGGAACAACATAGAAGGGACAAATACATACAAAGCCTCAATTTGCCTAAGAAATTAACGATGAAAGATGAAAGTCACTGAAACGGTTAGCCAGCTGTAGGAGTCGAACCCACATCTTCTGGATTGCCTTCTGATCTTCTGGATTCTTCTGATCTGCTGGATCTTGAATAGTACACACACTTGTCCCATCTTTTCTGTGCATCCTTGACCCTCGTTCCACACCCTCGACGATTTGACCCTTGTAGATCTACTTGACCCTGGACACTGGCTACTTTGGCAGAGAACAGTTCTGTGTTCGTCACAGCTGCTACTCATTTTGAGCCTGGCAACCATTCACAATTTTGTGCAAATACGCTTGTTTGTACTTCGATAGCTGTGGGTAGTAAAACATCCGTGCGCTACATCGTGTGGTCTCACTCACTTTTGCACTTCTTTGCATTGTCTCTGCGATGACTACTCCAGAATAGGCGCCTTTCATTTTTCAGACTTTTTATTTCTGCGAGAATCTCCGAATTTCGGAAAAGTTTAAAATGGAGCGGATATGAGTGACCCTAAGAATTCGCACGTTTCTATATCATGGTACTGCTGGTGCTGCGGGAAAAATATCTGAACAGTTTCCTTTAAAGTCAGCAGAGGAACAATGTCTTGACAGTGGCAGGCAGACCTCCCGACAATAACTTACGCTAACGACCACTTTGTCGTGTTTGTCATTGCACGACGCATTTCCCTGAAACGTTTAGGCTTTAGTGACAATATATACATCACACTACCTGTACGTGTTCTGCGGGCATTGTACAAATTCATTTTATGTGCAGGATGTGACTAGACATAACTTTTCAACAATTTTCCCGCGTAAACAGCAGCACATGTAGTTATAGACGGTACTGCTGCTGCGAGTTGCTAGCGTCATTGCAGCACCAGCGCATAGTATATGTGTTATGCGTAAAAATAAATCACTTTTTGTCATTTATAGTGCTTTCTATGTTTTAATTAATATAATAATCAAAAATAAACAAAACATTTAAATTTCAACATGAATGAGTACTTCGTTCGTCACGCATCCGGAAGCTTCAACCGGGACCGTCGTGGGAGGTCAGTGAGATATTCTGGGAGGTGACAACACGGTGTTCGCGGGACGTCATTTCTCGCCCGCTTGGCCCAAACCACGGGACGTCCCAGCATCCTATTCAAGACTTCCTGGGGACACCAACGGAATGGACTTGTTCTGCTTGGTACGTGGTGCTTCCATCTGCTTCAATAGATTCCATAAACGTTCTCCGCACTTCCTGTAGCGAAAACATGCTTGGACACATGAACGGATGCGGCCATCTTTACAAGTGACGCGCATTTGGAGAGTTGAGCAGGTGCTCCTCCTCCCTGTGTAGCGCCAGAAGTGCTGCTTAACGCACACAGTGCAAGACGCAGGAAATAACGTCAAGCTTCTGGTCACGGACTCGCTCGGTTCCATAATTTAGTAGGATATGTATAGGTCGACATTCGCAGGACCCTCGATCGACCTTCGGTCCTCATTGTAACGGGACCCATTACTTCATTCCCCGCTTCTCCTCCAGCACTGGGGTAGAGTATCGCCATCGGCGATGAAACTCCCAACCCATCATCCTGAAATAAAGTTGTAATTGATTGACATTCGCAGAGGACTTCCCAAAACTGGCTATGCGCTACTTTTGAAAAGAAGACGAAGAAGAATAGAAGGAAAGAGGAAGAGCAAAGAGAAACGCATGGCAACCTCCATGGAGCGAATGTACAGCGAAAAAGCTGCGAACTTCGCTCAGCGTCGGCGCCCTGCGCGAGCCGAGACGTCAAAAATGTGAGCGTCCGCTGCCGATCTGCCCATGCTAGATATTTTCGCCCAGCGTCCGCGATTCCGGAAGCGTCAACTGCAGATGAACCAATCAAAGTGCTCTTCCGCTACGAATATACGCCAGATCGTCTGCACGTGGTTGTCTGCTCTCGTGAATCATCGTCATCGTCCTCTTCTTGCAACTGGGTGCTGTGGTCTGCTCGCGCTTTCGCCAACTGCAGTGCTAGAACGTGAGGCATTCTCTGCCAAGAAGCATTTTTTCCTTACGCAGTAGTGAATATGCCTTTCGGTACGTTACTGGGCGCATCTTTTCAGACAGTTGTTGGATTTAGTTGCAAAATTTGTGACATTAAATGCAATTTTTCGAGCAACTGATTTCATTAAGCTTTCACCTTATACCCTGGCAACAGTGACATCACAGCATGACTTCCCGACACCGTCCGCTGGTTCTTCGCCCCATGGAGGTGGTGCCGGCGAACAACTGGCGGCGGAACGCGCGTGGCAGTCTGCCGCGCGACTTCGTTGCAAAAATTCGCTCCATGGAGGTTGCCCTTTATGTGTTGGAATCATGAAGCTGGAACATAACCACCGAGAGGCGTTGAAGTCTTGTGTGTCCATCGCAACGCTTTTCGTCATCTGCGCCTTCATAGCCAGAGCCCTGGCAATGGGGTAGTAGAAGGGGATAATTCCATACGCCCTCCTTTTCGCGTCGACGATGCTAGTGGGATCTGTAGTAGTAGCTGGTTCTTACAAGTGTCACAGTTGCTAAGAGAGACTCATGACTGTTCGGGACGAAGGTGACCGGCATGTTGAGGTGCAAGTACGCGTCGGCAACCGAGGCTTTCAAAATCACTCGCCGGACTGCTCTCCAAGGCTCGGTTCCACGTATCGATGCCTTTCCAACCAAACACAGTACAATATGATGCCACGGAGCTGCATATCTACCCCATCTGTACGTGGCGGTACCAGGAGTTATCGGACGCAAAACGTCGATAACTACGGAACAGACTTCCACCTGGAACGGAAATATATGACAGGAAAAAGCAAGTCGGACCCATGTTTGCATGGATTCGGCGTCCTATCTTGTGGTATGGACCGCCCAGCTAGTGACGATTTCTGCAGCACCTCCCAGAATAAGTCCAAAGGAGCTCTGTACGTGTCCTGCTACCGTCCAAGAAACGTTAAGTGTGCGTATCTACGCGATGAATTCATAAAGAATAACCCTACGACAAAGTTGACCAGACCTTCACCGTTGAGACGTAGCAGAACTATTTCCTTGTGGCCGAGCTTTTCTCAGGGTCAGTCTTTGAACCAGACTAATAGAGTTTGTCTTACCGCATCACCCGATCAGATTGAAGGCACGTCTGCGCAGGAAGGCGCCAAGAGGTCAACCGCTGAAGAGCATCTCGACACTGTTCATCCAGAGTACCCGCAAAATAAATTTACTGATTACAGTTTGAACGTCGCACTAAGTGATAGCTTGAACACTCTAAGCAGCACATCGGACGTTAAGAAGGAAAGGTGCTGTTCCCTATACGGCCAACGTCTCCAATGAGCAGTTCTTCTCTCGTGCCTTCTTTCTAGAAAACAGAGGCATCATCTCCCGTCATCACTCCCTACCCTGCAAGTCCGGTAACTTCGCCTCTTGGACATTCGGGCATGAGCTCTGTTTCGCCATCCAGCTGCTCGCCATCGGGCTACAAGCCATCCTATCTGCTGTAGGCATTCCTGATATCGAGCTGGCGTTCGAGCGAACCTGAGATCGACGACGGGAGCGTCGTGAAGAATTCTACGAGGGAGTTTCTCCCGAAGTGTGTTCTAGGAAACGAAAATATCATCACGACGACCTCAGGCTCCTGCAAAGGTGACCTTACAGAAGTAATATCCGTGGTCTGTAATGGAGAGAGGGAACGTGACGACGGGAAAACAGCAGCTTTCAAGTCTTTCAGCATCACTTCTTGTGGTGTGGAGGGAAGGAGGTAGAGTCGGGGGGGGGGGACCTCATACAGACATGATGAAACCAATGCCGCGGGGAAGAATGGTAAGTAGACAGAACAGGCAAACATTCTTATGCATAATGTAAAAACCCCGAGACTAGGGAACACGAAGGGACAGACACAACACGAAGTCTCAAGTGTCTGTCCTTTCGTGTTCCCTAGTCTCGGGGTTTTTACATTATGCATCATCTTCACCAGCTCGCTTGCTACCTAGCCATTTTTTCACACATTCCAAGTTACTGGCTCTGAGCATTTTACTTTTAAGACTTTTAGACTTTTAGACTTGTAAGACTTTTAGACTTTTAAGACACGAGACACTCTAGGATCTCATATCACGTAAATCATACTTCCCACTCGGCGCAAGACTCGTCTAACCATACGTATATTCCAGCTTGAGAAGGTCCATTAATTAGATGGAGTTTTTTATTTTTTTTTGCGAGGAGAGGGATGTTCTCTGCACGCGTTCTGACGAAAAATCTAGGAACGTGGCAACATAAAACTACAAATAATGATATAAAACGAGGTACGTGGGAACAGCAGTTGCTCAATTTCTGAAAATTTTATGTCTCAGCTGCGAATGCTCTAAATTAGCAATTGCCCCACATCTATTGGTGACTATGCTATTCTGTGTTGTCAGGTCAGCAGAGTATCTGACGATCAGACACTTGCGGGCAGCATTGCACATCCCACCCAAAATTAAGTAACATTGTACCACAACTCTGCACGCAAACCATACCTACTGCAACCCAGCAACCGTATGACCAGCAACGATATCAGTTCTAACCAATTCCACCACTCTCCGTACGTAACGTAATCTCTGGCCTTGTACAGATCACTCCACGTACATAACTCTCTTACTTCAGGTTTCCACACTGCTATCGTCTATTCGACATCGAAATACCGGCCCCAATACTAGCTAGTTGGCTAGTGGGCTAGTTGGCCCCAACACTAAAGTAAATCTCAGGTTGAAGAAGTCTTGTGCTCAAAACACCTACGTCAACCATGATCCCGTAACCGAACCAAGATATGATGCTTCGGAACAATCACTCTATGCATTGAATTGTTTGAGCTTCATTTCTTCGCTGCATCATGCGTTTCTGTTCCATTGCAGTGACTCCGGGGGATTTTGCATAGTGGACTGATTCATCGAGGAATATATATGCAGGCTTAATAAATGTTGGATTCTCAATTCTGCGTACATTGCATACATTGCATCGGATGATTGTCTGCACAACAAACGTGAAAAAGAAATAAATGGTGAAACAAAATGGAAAAGAATGGTGAAAGTGATGTAAGGGCACCGTTGTGCTCTCCTCTCAGCGCTCAAGGTCAAGGTAAATGCCGTGACAGACCAATGTACTGGTAACTAGTGATGTAGCGAACTTTTCGCGAACCTTCAGTTCGCAGTCGAAACCCGCTGGATCGCGAGGTTCGATGAACTTTCGAATTTCAAGCCAGATTCTCCGAGATTCGCAGAAGTTAAGAGTGGTGTGACTGATACGGCTCTGAGAGCCATTGAATTGAAATATCTTTGTGAAAGAGGACAAAACATTTGTTTGGGCTAGTCGGTGCAAGTTGACGATCATAACGGGCACAGCACGGAGGCTACCGAGAAAGACCGACATCACACAGGCGCTCACTGGCAATTACGGGAAGTTTACGGGAAGTTCTCAAACCGCTGCCACAGGGAGTGCAGTGAAGATAGAAATAATGCACGTACATCAATCTAATCTACCCCCTATGCGCCTGCTGGAAGAGCTGCGCCTGCTCTGGAATAATTTAAAACCGCATGTTATGAAGCGTGGCACAGGAAAATACGGTTGCTTGTGTGTGTTGCGGCGTCTCGTCGCGCCTGCAAATGGCTCGCATTAAATTTGTTTCCTTTTCAGGTTTTCAATGCATCTTGCTAGTGTAATAAATGTAGTATAGCACACAGAAAAATATAGAACGTCATAATCTGAACGTATAACACAAGTATTTGGCGGCTTTTCGAGTCGAAAAACATATGCTTCAACCCCCGGTAAGGAGATCGGCGCGCATGCGCAGTCGATGTTAAAGTTGAACTTCTGCAAACTTTTTAGAAAAGTTCGACTTTTGCGAAGTCGAACCACGAAAGGTTCGCGACATCACTACTGTTAACGAGACTCGGGTGATCGCTATGTTCTGTGACCTCTCGATTTTTGAACACATTTCGAGATAGCACTTACTGTATTAATATTATTAATACATTATAAAATATGCCTATTTCAACGTACTTGCACAAGTGTTCTTTTTACAGGTAGGTTGCGGCATGCATGATGCATGACAAAACAAAGTTCGGGTATGGACCCAAACGTCAAATTTCATCAAACTCCACATCCTCTACAAGAGCGGATATGTCGTCACGGAGCTGGCTCGAAGGCGTATGTGAATTGGCTGAGATCCGCTCGCACTGTGTTTGTATATTCACTCAGAGTCACCTCCGGGGCAGCTTGCTTCGCTCGGAGCTTGGAGGGCGATCTCGCAGATCCTTCCCACAATTCATAAGCTAGATTATGGCGGCTACTTTGATTTTTTTTCTTCTTCTAGACTGTGTAGACTGATTTACCACCCGTATCAGATTGTGGAATTAGTCACAACTGCTTAAATTTTGGCCCTGGTGTCAACAAAAATAAATAAAATAAATAAAAATAACTGGAATAAAACATATCGAAGAACTTTCACACAGGCCTTCATGCACAGTCTCCGCTTCTTCAGGCAACATATGTACAACATGGAATGGCTGGGGAGAATCTGGCTAAGCGCGTGTTGTCTGTCCGTATGACGCATGCAATCCGGTCTTTTGCTACAAAGTGATAAACAGTGCTCAACTGGAAGTAGACGACACTGCGAGTGCGTTGTCGTGTCGCTCTAGCTCGGTCGCGAAAGGAATTTTCTTTTCTCCTCGGTTTCCCGTTCAATGACGCACTTCCGCTCAGCTCCGACTCTGCTCAGAGCGAATTAACGTAAACGCCATACGAAACGATGCATTTACATGGGCAAAGATAATGCTTGTGCATTATGTCCCTAAAGCGATAGTATGAAGTTGCTCTTTGGTGTTTTATCTTATTTTCATTCGCCATATATATGTAACTTTTTACGTTATCAGTCCACATATAGTTCTCAAGGATCTGTTCTAAGTCACTCTCGTTTTTTACGGCGTTACACTGAGCGTTATGAAGATCGAAGAAAAACTCATAGAAAGCGATATGAAACTTGAAGCTGTAAAATCAAACAATAATTTCTTATCAGCTACTCCACAGCCGTTATGCGATTGGTTTATCATGATTGCGGAACCATTATTGTAGTGATGGGAAGTAGTCAACTACATGCAGATAAACTACTGTATAGTATACTATACAGTAGTTCCAGTAGTAACACGAGCACAAAACCAAGAATGGTTGCAGCCCGGGTTTTCCTTTGCTTTACCCAAGCCAGCAATCTATTTTTATTGATAGGCCAACCATGGGCCCCACAGTCCTAGACCAGTAGGTCCGACGTTGGATGGACGTTATTCATACTCAATTGACTCGCGGCGTAGGGTAACGATTTATCATTATTTATTTGTTGCTCGTATTTCCCACACCGGACAGTAAGCACGCCGTTTTCAAGCACAGAAATTTCCCACAATGAACACGGCGTTTCAAAGAGCAATAGAAAAAAAAAAGGAAAATATATAGAGAGGGAGAATCATAAAATATATATACAATATGCCCGAGACCACCAGAATCAAACAGCTCATAAAGAAAAGCAATAGCATATATTTTTGGCATTTGTCGTATTGCCAACTCTAGGATGGGACAAGCGTAAGCATCTCTTTCCTGAGGAAGAACAGATACAATACATAGGTTGTCTCGCGAGCTTCCACAAATTCGAGAGCCTCGTTCGCGTGCGAGTCAAAATGAAGAGTGATGTTGCCGTGATTCCGAGCGGGTTAGGTCAGGCAAGAGACTACCGCTCCCGAGAATGTCAGAACGTCAAGTGTTTATTTGACCAACCCCGACAGGCCACCCTGACACACACGCGCGAAACAGTTTCTTCGTCGTCGTCATCCCGACATCTTCCCCTTTTAGAAATTGTTGCACTGAAGATAAAGAACACATGTTACATAAAGAACACACTTTCCCCTAAGCGTCATTTACAGTTCTATTGTGCTACAACACCGTATCGTTCAGGTTTTTTCACAATTCTCCCAGACCTTGTTCTCAGTCCCTCAGCCTGGTTTTGAGATGCGTGGGAGGTCTCCCCCGTTGTTTGATCACTGTAGCGCTGCTGGACCGCCTGGTCATCCCGATGCGAGCTCGAATCCGCCTGCAAGTGCCTGCTTGTGCGCCTTGTGACCCCAGCACTTGTGTGGACGACGTAGGACCTCGGAGTAGAGCCTGTGCCCAAAATCGTACCGTGTGTTGCTGCTCCAGACCTAACGTGTGTTTCGCTGGGCAGCTTCTGGCGTTCGCACGCCCTCCGTCGAGTGTCGTACGTGGACGCTTGAGACTTCTGCGCCTCGTGGTACGCCTTCCTGTACTCGGTCAAGTGGCTCCACTGTGGAATAAGATTGTCGGGCGTCGTCGGCACAGTAGACTTGATCTTTCGTCCCATCAGCAGCTCGGCCGGCGAGTAACCGCACTGTCCAGGCGTAGACCGGTGTGCTAGAAGCGCATGGTGCACATTGGGTGATTTTGCAAGTAGCATCTTCGCCGTCTGCACTGTTCGTTCCGCCTCGCCGTTGCCCTGGGGATAATAGGGGCTCGACGTCACGTGCCTGATGTGTTTCGACAGGAACCGTTTGAAGTCGTGCGACGCGAGCTGTGGTCCGTTGTCCGAGCGGATCACGTCGGGAGCCCCAAATCTTGCAAATATCGGCTCTAGCTTCGAGATGACGTCTTCGGTTGCAGCTTTCTTCAGTGGCGCTAGCTCAAAGAATTTGGAAAAGTAATCGACAACGTCTAGTTCCGGGACTTGGCGTAGAAAATGTCCATGTCGATTATCTCCCACGGTTTTACCGGAAGCGGAGTCTGAAGCAACGGTTCAGCGCCTGGCCGCCTGTGTGCTTGGCAGGTTGGGCACTTCTGCACGAAGTCTTGAAGGTTAGCGCTGATTCCTGGCCACCAGACTGTCTCGCGAGCGTTAGCGCGGCACCTTGAAACGCCTTGATGGCCCACGTGTAGTTTCTCGAGAACTTCTTGCCGAAGCGAAGGAGGTACGACCAGACGGGCGCCCCTAAGGGGAAGACCGTCCACAACTGAGAGCTCGGCTGCAACGCTTGCGTAAAGACGAACTTCAGGAGAGAGATCTCTTGTTTCTGGCCACTGTGTAGCGCTGTATTGAGTCACCAACTGCAGAGTCCTGTCTGCCTCCTGAGCTTGTCTAATGCGCGACAGCATGCCGTCGGACGCCGGCAGGCTTTCGATGGCAAGGGCTTCGTAATCCTTTTAGGCGATTTCCAGAAGTCCTCCGTTGCTTCACTGCGCAGGGTTCCTCGAGAGAACATCTGCGGTGTGCAGGTTCTTTCCTGGCACGTGATCAATAGAGAAATCGTACTCCATGGTACGTAACCTCATCCGCTGTAGCCTAGGCGTCAGATCGTCCGGTCGCTTTGTCGAAAAGATGGGCACCAGCGGCTTGTGGTCGGTTTCGACGTGAAAACGGAGGCCAAGAACGTACATTCGGAACTTTTCGCACGCCGATGTGATAGCCAAGGCCTCCTTCTCCACCTGCGCGTACCGCTGTTCCATGGACGTCAGGGCCCTGGAAAAAGCAACAGGTCGTCGCTGGCCGTCCGGGTCTTCCTGGAGCAATACTGCGCCCAGGCCATAGGAAGACGCATCCACTGAGAGAGTGTGCGGACGACCGGGATCGTAGTACGTCAGCACAGGCGTTCTTGTGAGCTGGTCTTTCAAGCTGTCAAACGCACGTTGCTATTGTGGGCCCCAGATCCACGCGGCGCCGGATGCAAGCAGATCCCGCAAAGGTTTGCTGATTTCGGACAGCCCCGGCAGAAACTTCATGAGATGGTTTAGCATCCCGAAGAAGGCCCTGAGCTCGCTGAGTGACGCCGGAACAGGCAGTTTCCGGATCGCTTCGGTTTTTTCGGGGTCGGCGGATATCCCCCCTGGTGATAGGATATGCCCCAGGAACTGGATCCTCTGCTTTCCTAACTCACATTTTTCCTTATTCAAAGTGACACCTGCGTCACTAAGTCTCCGGAGCACAGCGTTCAGGCGTTTGTCGTGCTCCTTGCGGTTACTCCCGTAAACCAGAATGTCGTCCATGTGACAAGTAGTCCCTGCTAGGCCTTCCAGAATTCGTAACATTTCTCTCTGAAAGAACTCTGGTGCTGTGGCGATGCCAAAGGGCAGGCGGAGGAACTGGTATCGTCCCAATGGCGTGATGAAGGTCGTTAACTCGGAGCTTTCCGGGTACAACGGGAATTGCCAATAACCAGCATTGGCGTCGAGCTTGCTGAAGACGGCTGCGCCAGATATCTTGCTGAGATTTTCTTCAACTGTTGGCATCATAACACGCTCCCGGACTATTTGTTTGTTAAGCTCTGCGTAGTCAACGCATATCCGAAGTTTTCCGTTCTTTTTCTTCACCACCACCATTGGGGCGCACCATTCTGTGGCGTGTTCCACCTTCCGTATCACGCCGAGTTCCTCCATGCGGCGCACTTCGTCTTGGACGGCAGGGAGCAACGGTAACGGCACGCGTCTCGGGTAGGTCACAGCATGTGGCGTCGCACCGGGTACCAATTTGATTTTGTACTTGACTGCGAGCTGTCCGAGGAGACCAAACAACATTGAATACTCGGAGACCACAGGATCGCTTCCTGTGCTGTCCTCTAGTGCGAGCAACTCTGGGAGAACGTTTAGTGCTCGTATGGCAGGCCTTCCAAGAAGGGCATGTTGCAAGCCATCCACGACGAACACGTCTTGCGTCGTTGTGTTTCCGTTCCAGGATATGTGAACTCTTGTCTGCCCAGTGGTCTTTACTTTGGTCTTCCCAGGTCCATAGAGCGCTTTCGTGGGTTTCTTCACGCAAACGTCTGGCGTGAGCGAAGCTCCTGGCACTGCAGTCACGTCGGCGCCTGTGTCGACCTTGAATTTGAGTTGTCTCCCATCCATGGAGGCTGTGATAAACCACGGGTCACATGCCGGCGAGAGGTGCATTTCTCCAAGAAACACCTCTTCCAAAGCGCCTTTCCGAGCCACACCCCGTGCACGACCTCGTCGTGTTTCCTTCTGCTTCCTGTCTTTCTTAGCAGATTTGCAGACCGTCGCATAATGTCCCTTCTTTCCACAGAAGCGGCAAGTCTGTCCTTGGGCTGGGCAGCTCATTCTGGAATGGCCACGTGTGCCGCCACACCAACCGCATGGCTCTGTCGGCACGCTGTCTCGGCCACCAGTGGGCTTCAAGGGCACCCTTCCACCTGCTGTGAGAGCGTCTAGATCTGTCCGTTGAGCCGCGTCCAGACTGCACACAGAGGCAGAGCCATTCCCTGCTGCCGTCTACCAGTGATAGTAACGCCCACTTGTTGATAGTCCCATTTCGCCTAACGAGATGATACGACAATCCCATTTCGCCTAGTGGCAGACACCCCCTCGCTCTCTTAATCCTAAAAGTCGCATTAGGCTAAATGGTAATAGGCGAAATGGGACGTAACCCTCCCACTACCCAGACCACCGAGCTAGCCTCTGCACTATAGCTGCGCGTGACGCCACAGAGCTCATGATTTCAGGTACGGATCGCGTTTAGATCTAGGATCGCGGTACTTCCCTCGCACGCGAACGATAAGCAGTGGAAAGCACGCTTGTGTTTTTGGCTAGCTTCGAAAATTGCGGAGATCGTCCCACGCTTTTTTATCTTTTCTTTTTTTTTTGTCATTGCTGAAAGACATGGCAGTTCGAAGGCGAGAACGGCAGAACCCATCATCACAACATTCTCTGGTGGTGCGAATCGGATGTTTGTTGACAGCGTTCATGTTTACGCCTCCTGCTCCCCACGAAAATGGGCACGAAAATTATGTTGGTGATTCTGCATGATGTGCAGGTAGAAGAAGGAGGTGTAAAGTCTTTTATGAAGTCATGGCCTGTACGTTCATGCAGTATTGCAATATCCTTCTACCATCTTTGCACTTAATTTAGTTGTTGATCTCTGTAGTCAATTTACTTTCACTTTTATTAAGTCACTTGCCCCAATAAGTCTGAAAAATAATTATAAAAATATTGCGGTCACTATCATCCTAGCAATACACAAGGCCATGCTGCTTTATTCTCGTGGATCATCGTCAAAAGGAATACAGTAGTAAAAGTTAATATTCCCACGGTTAAACGATATACAGGGTGTTCAAAATTAAGCTTTCACGAGCGCTACGCAAACACAGCGATGACAGGAAACCGGATGATAACTTTACGCTACTTGTGTAAGAAACAGGTGTTGCTAATTATGCAGCACCTGTTTCTTACTCAAGGAACAGAAAAAGTAACACCAGTTTTCTTTTGTTCGCTTATTTATAAAGTGCTAGTGAAAGCTTAATTTTGAACACCCTGGATACAGGGTGTTTGCTCTAACGTGTCCAGAAATTTTATTTAAAGCGAGCGATGAAAGAGAAACGAGTGCTACTTTTCAGCTACTTGACTAAGAAACAAGTGGTAATAGTGACGCAGTACCTGTTTCTTGCTCAAGTAGCAGAAAAGTACCACTTGCTTTTCGTTTATCGCTCGCTTTAAATATAATTTCTGGACAGGTCAGAGCAAACCCCTGTATACAACTAGGAAAAAGAAGATTGAAGTGAACGCGTCTGGTCGGAAGCTACCCACATGTCGAACTGGATCGCGGGATATTCCAGTTTAGGGAAAAGAAGGTGTCATGAAACGCCACCAACATAGTAGGCAGACGTTATGTTTACATTACTATACTTCTGCATGGAAACAGTCATTGCACGGATTAATTTAGTTGGCACCTGGATTAGCTTATGGATGTATAGATTAGACGGAATGTGAAAAGAAAACTTTAATCAGTGGCAAACGGCCGCCACGAGTACAGAACAGGTCGTCCCGCGGCCCGTGATTTATCCAGGTCCCTCTACACCCCGGAAGACTTCGACGACAACCACCGTCTTTCTCTCCCTCGTGCCTGCTACCAGGGCACTTGTGTCATTTCAACTTTAGATACATGTCGACAATGATACGTAAGGTCGTTACAACATAATAGGGTTAATGACCCTCTCTATTTTCTTCACCCCCCGTCCCCGTTCTCGTAATTCTGGGTAAGCCATTGGCCGTGGCTGATTGCCTCATCGGTGAGGGTCGCTGAGACCCCTCAAAAGCTCTTGCGAAGAAGCGAAGAAGAAGATGACGTAGAAGAAACTGGCACGTAGAACGAACGATACCTTGCAAAGTCGATGACATCTCTGGCCCTCGCGAATAGCTGTTTCTTAATTCCAATCCACGTAAGTATGAATCTTCTGTGTTCAGTATAAGACTGTGATATTTTTGTAAGGCAATCTGATAGAGCATTGCGCATTCGCCCGTTCTCCAGTGTTCAATAGTAAGAGTAAGTACGGTCATAACCTACAGCCTAGAGCAGGGATAGTTGAGCTAACACCAACAGGGTACTAGAATAGTGCGCCAGCTGCACACATGTTCCACAAAGCCTTTTAACAACTTAATTGATAACATTCAACATTGCGCATCGTCGGTTGTACATGTATCCTGTCGCCCTTTAATGCACTCAATTAAATTTCTACAGAACTATGCGGAGAGCATCCTATCTATATGCGAATTCTACTGGCCTTTACCGAAAATCTTGTACTGACTTGAGTATGCGTGTTACCCCTGCCACACAGAAAAATAGCCATTCCTCGCGAGTTCTTCATAGTGCAAGAACCTTTCTCTTAACCCTTCCTATCTTCGAGAACGAAAGAGTGGATTTCCTGACGTCTAACTTTTGAAGAACCTTTTAAAGGTGAAAAATACGGACAAGCCGAGGAACTTTCGAGGAAGCTCTTTTTCGAACGCTTATTTTTTTGTGTGGGGTTCAGGTTCGCTTAGTCCCTGGTCGTTTCAGAGCAACATGCGTCGCGTCTCGCTGACCATTCCAGAAGGAACATTGCCACAGTGTGTATGTGTGTGTGCGTGCCACAGTGCCACACTATAGTGTATTGGTCTGACTACACCGAAAATTTTCGCGGTACGTGGCGATGATTGGAGGAATTCGTGTAACCTTAGGTATGTTTAGTAGGCCCATATAGGCGAGGATAGAAACTGAAAATGGCTTCGGTTGTCTATTTTCTGTCTACGCCCCCATCGCGTGGCATGTTCAGGTGGGGGCGCCGACGGAAGCTGCATTAACATGACTTTCCTAAAAGGAGATGGATAATCCTTAATGACGAACAATGCAATGCTTGCGTTGGAAAATAATTTTAAAATTAGCCTCATTAAGAGCCGCTCTGGATTGCCGTAATTTTCGTTCTCTTGTGTCACAGATGGCGACGAAGCAACCACTGCAGGCGCGCCCGTCTTTGTCCAACATTCGCGTGGCTATTGAGGAGGACAAGACGCCACCATTGTCAGAAAAAAGACGAGTTCTTCGCAACCTACTTGTGCTTAGCATGAGCTTCCTGCTCCTCTTCACCGCCTACCAGTCACTGCAGAACCTCCAGAGCAGCATCAATGCGGAAGGAGGACTCGGGACGGTCTCTCTGGCTACAGCTTATACCACCCTCGTTACCTCCTGCATGTTTCTGCCCAGTTACATGATTTGTCGCCTAGGGCTGAAGTACACAATGGTTTCTGCGATCTGTATGTATCTGTTGTACTTCTTTGCCAACATGAAGCCAATGTGGTTCACACTTTTGCCAGCGTCTTTCATTCTGGGAGTGGGAGGAGCGCTGCTTTGGACAGCCAAATTTTCCTATCTCACAGCGCAGGCCCATTTGTATGCCGACCTTGTAGGTGCTTTGGACGCTGCACCATTTGTGACTGGATTTTTTGGTATCTTCTTCATGCTATTCCAGACTGCTCAAATTTGGGGCAATTTAACCTCGTACCTGGTTCTGCGGTCCTCAGACAGTCCAGACGCCGTTCACACTTCCAACCTAGGTCTCTGTGGGTCTTCCTTCCACCCCAAGGAAGATGTGAAGCAACTCAACAGCACAAAGCTTGGCAGCGTCACCTCGCTCCAGATACTGACACTGAGTGGCCTGTATGCCTGCTTGGGGATATCTGCGATACTAATAATGGTATTGTTTCTGGACCCCATCTCGAACGAGCTTATGGAGACCAGTCCACCACTGCCGTATATCACCGAGACCATAGATCACATGAGAAACGCCTACCAACTGTTGATCATTCCCCTGACAATATACAGTGGAATGCAACAGGCCTTTCTGTGGGGAGACTTCACGCAAGCCTTCGTAGGGTGTTCCTGGGGTGTACAGTACATTGGGTTTGTCATGATGGCATACGGCGTGATGGACTCCATCTGGTCTATGGTGTTTGGCCTCCTGGTGAGAACGGTGGGACGAGTTTCGTTGGTACTAACGGCGGCTGTGCTCGATCTTGCCATGATGGTGCATATGGTCCTGTGGAAGCCGATGGCGGAAGATTTGTTCAACTATTTCTTGATAGCCATCCTGTGGGGAGTGGCCGACGCGTCTTGGCAGACACAGATTAACTGTGAGTTACACTACTTTGTACGCATCTTTTTTTCTTTTTTTAACGGTAAATATCTTGGCTTTACAACGATCATACAGTGAGAGATATATGGCCTGTTTTCGCTGTTTCTTTTTTTTTTTTTTTTGTGGAGCATGAAGAGTTCCTCAAGAAACACGCAAAATAATGTTAAGCACACAGTTACTTGAAGCAAAAATGCGCAGTCAACGTTGTCTCCAGATTTTCGGTGCCTTTTCTATGATCTTGGATTTGTTTTGATTATTATAGCCAAAGTAGAAAATTTGACAAATCAAGGGTGCCACATATCACAAGTCAGGTGTCAAGGTACCACACGTCCCAATTTACATAATTGAGACACGCAGAAAACGAAGACGTCGCGTACAGGTCTGGAGAAACGTTTACGGAACTCGCGAGTGGTGTACTGTTCCTGCGGTGGGACACCCTAGCGGCGGGTGGAAGCGGGTGAGTTCATTGCTTCGGAAGAACCGAAGAGAGCGCGGTTAGCGACAGACAGCGGTAGCTTTAACTTCCGTGGCGCATCCAAGGGATACAGGGACTACAGCTCTGTGTCGTTTATCTACTGCACTCTTCCAACCCTCCGGACTAGTAAGCTGACCCGCTCCCGCCTGCCGCTGGTGTCACACCGAAGAAACAGTACGCCGCTCGCGTGTCCCGTAAACCTTTGTCGGTACATGTACTAGCGCGTTCTTGCTCTTCAGCTTTTGTTTGTATAGTCCAGTTATTTTTACCTACTTGTTCCAGTAAACTGGCAGAAAAATCAGTCTGACGGAAGGATATTACAATCAAAAGAACTCTACTTCCAAAAGTGGAATCCAGTAGGATGACAAACACCCAGAGTTGTACCCAATCAAGTCACCTCTTCGTCTATGTGTGCGTGCCTCTTAGCACGGCAAAGCTGTACCGCTGTCGACCCCCCAAACGGCGGCGGACATGAGGATTTTCCTGACTCATTTTTCCAGCGATTTACCCCAGGACGTCAACCACCTTACTCTCTGCCCATTACTGGTACCGGCAGTTCCCGAAGTCTGGCGGACCATTGGCCGCCGACCCATCTGCTACCACTGCGGTGAAGTTGGTCATGTGTATCGTCATTGCCCGTATCGACGTCTAGAACTACGAGGGTTTACAGTCAACGCGCCACGGCCGAAGCCTGGCGAATACCCAGAAGAAATTGACGCCTATATCGGTGATACTGATAGGGGAGCACCTGGACAGTTTTCTCCTTCCCCATCCCCTTGATGGTACGGCTCACCAAATCGCCGGTCGTGCGCTTCGTCTTCAAGGGAAAGGTCCCGAAGCCCACGCAGGGGAAACTAACAACAGCAGTCTATGGAGGTGGTACTGCTTTTCGTCAATGTGTGAAAGATCCTCCAACCTCTCAACGCCGTAAGCTTGATTCGCCTCCTCGTCGTAGCCGCCACAGGGTACCTACCACAGCTAATTTACCAATAAGAATTGATGGACATCACATGACTGCACTTGTCGACACGGGTGCCGGCTATTCGGTCATTAGCGGAAGATTTGCTGCGAAGCTCAAGAAAGTAACGACGACCTGGGACTGCCCACAAATACGTACCGCTGTTGGCCATCTAATTGTGCCTACGGGAGCTTGCACAGCGCGTGTACAAGTGCAAGATCACCTTTACCCAGTGACGTTCGTCGTCTTGGGGCATTGCTCACGGGATGTAATTCTCGGAATGGACTTTTTGACAGAAAACGGCGCAGTGATTGACCTACAGTGTGGATCCGTTACTTTTTCGACAGAAACTCAGAGGGAACTGCCCTCTTTCCCGTCGACTCCTTCAGGTGCCGTATCGTTAAAAATTGTTGACGACCACGTCAGCACCCCACCGCTATCATCGCTCATGATAACTGTTTGTGCTGACGTAACTGACGACCACGAAGGCGTCGCTGAAGCTAACCAGACTTTGCTGTTTGATCGTTGCATATCGGTTGCAAGAAGTGTTGTGAGGGTCAAAGGTGGGCAAACGTCTATTCTTGTTGCGAACTTTGGGCCCGCGTATCAGCATCTGAACAAGGACACTACAGTTGCCTTCCTTGAAAGCATTGATGAGGTCAGTAACACCCTCACGCTCAATGACATAGCCTCACTAACTTCGCCAGGTCGTTCACAGGATGTCACGTTCAACATTAACCCGTCGTTGTCATACGAAAAACTAGAACAGCTACAAAATCTGCCAGACCCCGCTGGCAAAGCACCGTATCCTCACTGACGACGCAGCGGCACCGACTCGCCAGGTACGATATCGTGTGTCGTCAAAGGAACGAGGCGTCTTTCGTAACCAAGTGACAGAGATGCTTGACGATGATATTATACAACATTCCAAGAGCACCTGGGCATCGCCCGTAGTACTGATCAAGAAGAAAGACGGGACTTTCAGGTTTTGTGTGGTTCACCGCCGGCTGAACAAGATAACGAAGAAAGATGTTTATCCACTATCCCGAATCGACGACGCTCTTGATCGTCTTTGCCATGCCAAATATTTTTCTTCACTTGATTTAAGAAACGGGTATTGGCAAATTGAAGTCGATGTTCGGGATCGCGAAAAGACAGCGTTTGCAACACCAGACGGATTATACGAATTTAAGGTTATGCCGTTCGGGTTCTGTATTGCTACATTTCAGAGGGTTATGGATAAGCTCTGGCAGACTTGCCTTGTATATCTCGACGACGCCGTTGTGTTCGCCAGGAACTTTGACGAACACGCCAACAGGTTACAAGTGGTTTTGGAGGCGATTCGGAAGTTTGGTCTAACGCTCAAGCCAGAAAAGTGTCACTTCGCATACAACAAGCTCAAGTTTCTCGGCCACGTTGTAAACAGTGAAGGTGTTCTGCCGGACCGTGACAAAATAGCTGCAGTTGTAGGTTTTCCCAAGCCCATTCAATAAATATATATCCCCCCCCCCCCAAGCCTAAGGACAAAAAACCTGTTCGGACTATGCGCGTATTACAGACGGTTTGTGGCTGGTTTCTCCGGCATAGCAGAGCCCCTTAACCGTCTCATGAAAGAGGATACATCGTTTGTGTGGGAACTATCACAGGAAAAAGCGTTCCGTGAACTTCAGAGACGCTTGTGCTCTCCACCAGCACTTGCGCATTTCGACGAAACCGCCGAGACTCATATTCACACCGATGCGAGCGGTGTCGGGCTCGGGGCTGTACTCGTACAGAAACAGAGCGGACGTGAAAGGGTCATTGCTTACGCCAGCCGTGGGTTATCAAAGGCTGAAACAAACTATTCGACGACGGAGAGAGAGTGCCTCGCAATTTTATGGGCTACGTCGAAGTTTCGGCCCTATAGATACGGAAGACCATTTAAAGTGATAACTGATCATCACGCTTTGTGTTGGATAGCTAGTTTGAAGGACCCTTCCGGTCGCCTCGGCCGATGGACCCTTTTTTAAATGGAATTTTAATTCTTCAAGAGCGAAATACCTTCTGGTGGCCCCGTTAGAGTTACGTGCCGAAATCGTGAAAGCGTGTCACGATGAACCATATTCAGGCCACCTCGGTCAAGCATGTACTTTAGCGCGAGTTGAGGCACGCTACTACTGGCCACGTGTTCTTGCTGATGTCAGTCATCACGTTCGAACATGCCGGGATTGTCAGCATCGGAAAACTCCGCAACTAAGGCCTGCAGGTCTCCTGAAGCCTATTGACCCACCGGCAAGACCTTTCCAACAGATTGGGATGGACTTGTTAGGCCTGTTTCCTGCTCCAAGTATGGGCAACAAATTTATTATGGTTGCCACAGACTACCTAACACGGTATGCCGAAACTGCCGCCATTTCTAATGGTAGTGCTTCGGAGGTTTCGAAGTTCTTTGCTCATCGAATTGTTCTTCGGCATGGAGCACCAGAAATTGTTATTACGGATAGAGGAAAAGCCTTCACGGGCAAGCTGATGCAGGCCATTCTACTCTATAGCCATGCTAGCCATCATCCGCTTATCATCCGCGCTTATCATCCGCAAACAAATGGGCTGACGGAACGTTTGAACTTTAGCGGATATGTTATCCGTCTATGTGGATGTTGAACATAAGACTTGGGATGCTGTATTGCCCTACGTAACTTTCGCATACAACACAGCTCTTCAAGAAACTACGGGTATCACTCCATTCAAACTTGTCTACGGAAGAGAAGTCACAACAATGCTTGACGCGACGCTACCGAACGTCGAAGATGATAACGTGGATCCCGAGGTGGCTATGCAACGCTATAAAACGCAAAGTTAAGACAAACATAGGTAAAATAAAGACAGCCTTCGTGGCACAATCCCCCTAAAAAAAAAAGAAACCGATGACTTTAGTTTAGTCAAACAAGTGAAACGTTAACAATATCCTCTATCTGTCCTAATACAGTTTAAGGAGTACTACATGAACGACCTCGAGAAGAACGCGTCTTCGCGCTGAGTGTTGAGTCCAATCTGGAATGACTTCATACTTTAGGTCACCGATGTGACAGGGTACCTTATACTTGCCAAAGTAACGTCGCAGGAGTTTCTCACTACGGCCGCCTCGTCTATCTGAAGTGTCGTCTTCAACGAGCAGAAGAGGCACGACAGATAGCACGGCAAAGAATAAAGAGTCAACAGAGCCATGACAAAAGACTCTACAACCTTCGACGTCGTGACATCCAGTATTGGCCTGGAGACGAGGCCGTAGTGAGAAACTCCTGCGACGTTACTTTGGCCCGTGCTAGGTAACCCGTCACATCGGTGACCTAAAGTATGAAGTCATTCCAGATTGGACTCAACACTCAGCGCGAAGACGCGTTCTTCCCGAGGTCGTTCATGTAGTACTCCTTAAACCGTATTACGACAGATAGACAGATAGAGGATATTGTTAACGTTTCACTTGTTTGCTTATATTAACTAAAGACATCAGGACGATGTCGTTTCTTCTTTTTTTTGAGGGGGGGGGGGGTTATGCCACGAAGGCTATCTTTATCTTACTCATGTTGGTCTTAACTTTGCGTTTTATTTGCGGCTGTATCACTGTATCTTTACTGTACTATCATCTGTACCATCTTTAACCCTCTTGCAATCTGTTTGTGCCTTACATGCGTGCTAGAACGGTGGGCGTGATTGCGTTCCCTTTCTTGCCACCTCCCCTGGCGGGAAGTTGAGGCCAGTGTGGTTGTGTGACTCTGGCGGGAATCGCAATTCAGACTTTTGCCAGGGGCACACGTTTCTTAGATGTCGCCGTTACTAGTGTAGTTTAATCTTGAGGCCACAAGTTAGGCCAAATAGAAAGGTTGGTTCGCCATCGTCGTCGTCTCTGCCTTGCGTGACAATATCACTCTTTGATAGGATCCCTGGGAGCGTTAACTTCAGAAGCGCGAAGTTACTCGAAAGCATGCCGACACTCTCGCGAAACGATTAGAATTATACAGAAGAAGTTTGGCCATTTTTTGGTGTAAATGATTCTATGGTGTTAATATATAAGGTCAGCTATGCCGATATCCTAAATAGTCGAAACGGTTGTGATATTCTGAAAGCCCCAATCCAACTGTCCCCAAAATGCCCCGTCATTCCCCCAGTTCTGCACAGTGCCATGTAAGAAACAAAAAACGATAATTCATTCCGAAACACACATGGGCGTAGTCATGTTTTATGACTTTGATGCACCCGAACGGGCACTGTGACGCGCCTTCGTACTTGTCAGTGGATTCCAGCTGCGGCTTTTCGTGGCTTCACGTATCTGCGCTTGAAGATGGCGGATAGCCGGGTTCCACTGGTTCCGCAATGAGTAAACAATGCAGCAGCTGCGAATTCATTCGTGAACCAAGCTCTCTGCGATGTTGCAACTGGAATTCGTCGTTTGTGTTTGGTGAGCTCGAACAATTTGTATCAACTCGCGTCTGCGTTAGCCCCTTTACAGCGCTTGCCCAGTGTACGGACAAATATCTTAGGAAATTGACTGACGTTTCGACAGCCGTTTTAGCAACAAAATGCCGACAACGTTCTTTTGCGGGAAAAAGCGTGCTGTGTATATGAGAAACCCCATAATGCTACGGGACAAGTTTTGCGTACGATTTATCAGTGTGTAACACCGTCTACGATATTATGGAACGACGACTGGCGTAAAACAAAATACCAATCACGTTTTAAACATTTTGTGGGATTGTGTGCATTTTCCAGAAGCTTTTTTTGAATCGCACACTCTCATGTCATGCTACGTCGTGTAGCACGCTACAAACTGCTGCACTTCAATGTCTAACATCTGGATTTTGTTTTTAATGAGAACCGTAGCACAAAAACATGCGGCTGCACACCATGTAGACGCAAAAGAAATATCAGAGCCAATACTGCCAAGAAATACTACCACTTAGAAGAGATGTTTCGGAAGTCTGACGAGTTAGGGCACATCATAGGTCCTAGAAATCCAATCAGCGGGTGCACCTTATCCCCCTGTAGAGTGCTATTTCAACTTGCAACTCAGCTCATGGGGTGTAAAAGCGATATACGCGATTTAAGCGACTGTCGTCATGGGCGAAATCACTGGTCAGTCTCTGGATTAATTCCGTTCGCAGGAATTATTCCACAAATCACCTCGTATTTAATGTTTATCATGTGGAACATAGTAAGCAATTTGTAAGATGCAACCATATCTGCAGCATTCCCGCCTGTCTCTTACCTTTGCAGGTAGAGATACGTTACCGAATGGTTCGCAAAGGCCGGTCTTACAGGGCCAGTGTAACTCGAGTCTTCATGGAAGTTATGCTTTAGCATAACCATCGCACATGAAGTTCAATTATATACGCTTGCATACCAAGTTATTTTTTATGCACGTGCTGTACCTTCCTAGTCATACATATGCACTATTACTAAAATAGCCAAGTGTTATAGTCCATATCAGTTGTCTCGCGACGTAAACGCCCAATTATTATGTGTTATAGTCCTATATGGCACTATTACTATATGGACTATTGGCATGGTGGTACCCAAATGGCAACGCACACTAAATGTCTGCTATTCTTCTTCCAGTGTTGTACTTGTTATGCTGGCCTAATACTTGTGTGTATGTTACTAACCTTGGGGTTGAAATGTGTAGATATAAAAACCTGTAAACCTTGAGAACAAGCATTCTTTCGTTGGCCCTGCTTGCGTTGCCTCATGCTTCTTTCGCTACGGCAATACCACAGTGGCGACGATGGAAATTGATTACCCCGACATGTTTACTGCTCCGGGTGTTATCTCGCCTGCTTTCTGCTAAGCATGGCTTGTTCTGCTGGAATTCCGCCCCCTCCGCCATTTTTGCCTACACTGGGCGCACCTGCAGTGCCATGGCCGCAATGGAAGCAAGTCTTCGTGAACTACTTGGAAGCAGTGGGAGGAGACGCTTTTCCTGCGAAGCGCCGTAAAGCAATCCTGCTAAATTCTCTTGGGGTCGAAGGGCAGCGCATTTTCTACGGCTTCCCGCCAGACGCAAGCCCACCACCACTACCCACAGTTTTGGGGTCAGACGACGCAAAGAGAGCGGACTCTGCTCTCGACGACTACGAAGTTGCATTACGTGCCCTGGACAAACATTTTATTGCGACAACGAATGAGCTCGTCGAGCGGCACCGGTTTCGCAGTCGTTGGCAGCTACCTGGTGAGCCATTTCAGGATTTCGTTACGAGCCTCCTGGAGCCAGCTTCGTCGTGTAGCTACGGTACGGCAACGGATGATGCAATTCGTGACCAGATAGTCGAAGGCACTACATCGCGAAAACTTCGAGAACGACTTCTGTACGAAGGAACGTCTTTGACTCTGGGCCGTGCTATCGAAATTGGTATTCATCAAGAGGTGACGAAGCGAGAGCTGGAAATATTCGACAGCAAGGAAGTACAAAGAGTGAGCACGTGGAGTAAGCACCGCGACTACAAGCAGCCTGACGGTAAGAACAAGCCGAGAGCAATATGTTACCGTTGTGGATCAACATCGCATTTGGCAAACAACGAAAAATGCCCTGCAAGACAGCAGCGTTGCAGGAAATGCCACAAGCTTGGGCACTTCCAGGTTATGTGCCAATCGCGTAAAAATGCAGATGACAAGAACGTGCGCTATTGCCACGGTGAAGATACGACAAAAAATGATTACGAGATACTCAAGGTGAATAAGGACCGTCTATCAAATGGCGGAATCTACGTCAACGTCATTATTTCGGGAACTACGCTGAACTTTTTGGTAGATACGGGCTCTACTGTATCGCTCATACCGGAAAATGTTTACAAGGAAGCCTTATCTCAAAAGTTTCCGTTATCGCCTGCTAACGTGAATCTACTGGATTATTCTCGACAACAAATAGGAGTGAAAGGATGTTTTCTCGCACCGGTGGAATATCATGGCCACAACACTTCAGTTTTATTTTACGTTGTGCAAAGAGGAACTGCGCTTTTGGGACTGGGCGCTATTCGTAACCTGGGACTTCATATTCAGGGAGCAACAATGACCTGCTACGATACCTTCTCGGCGACTTCCCTTCCCCCTAAACTACAGGAAGAGTTCGCGGGTGTCTTCACTGGAACTCTTGGACATGTGAAGGGTTACAAACATCAGGTGAAGCTCAAAAAGTCCGTTAAGCCAGTTGCTGCGAAACTTCGACGGCTACCGCTTGCACTCAGAGAGGAAGTCTCGCAAGAGCTAAGACGTCTGGAAAAAGAAGACATCGTCGAACGTGTAAGTGCTTCTGAATGGATTTCGCCAATCGTAGTAGTGCGGAAGCGGGACAATTCATTACGACTCTCTGGCGACCTCCGTGAACCCAACAAAGCGATCGTTGTAGACGCATTCCCGTTACCACACATGGAAGAACTTTTGCACCAATTGTCCGGAGCAACGTGGTTCTCCAAGTTAGACTTGGCTTCCGCATACCATCAGCTAGAGCTAACGCCTGATAGTCGTGAGATCACTACTTTTATAACGCAGGACGGACTTTTTCGCTTTAAGTGAGTATGTTTCGGCCTTGCGTCCGCACCTGCAACGTTTCAGAGAATGATGACAGCCACCTTGCAGGAATGTAAGGGAGTGTTGTGCTACATTGATGATATTATTGTCTTTGGCAAATCAAGAGCGGAGCACACAGAGAACTTGCGTCGTGTCCTTGAAAGGGTCTCAGCAGCGGGCTTGAAGCTGAATCAGACGCGCATTTTTGAAGTGAAGGAACTGTCATTCTTGGGACACACTATTTCTGCAGAAGGTGTAAAGCCCTTATCATCGGACATGGATGCAATCAAGTTTGCGCCAGTGCCGAAGGACTCAGCAGCACTCCGTTCCTTTTTGGGATTATGCGGCTATTATGCGAGATTTATTTCTCATTTTGCGGATAAAGTCGAACCTCTTCGAAAGTTGTTACGTCAAGGTAGCCAGTTCACCTGGAATGAAAGTGTGCAGAAAACCTTGTGGCAACGTGCAGAGCCATAAAGATGTTCGACCCGAACTTGCCGGTCGTCGTGACCACTGATGCCTCCGACTGTGGTCTGGGAGCCGTGTTACAGCAACGAAGTGAAGAAGGGTTACAGACTGTTGCCTTTGCATCTCGCACGCTTTCTTCCGCTGAACGTAAATACTCCGTCGGTGAAAAAGAAGCATTGGCGTGGCTATTTGCGTGCGAACAATGGCACGTGTACCTGTGGGGGAGACGATTTTTATTACGAACTGACCACCAAGCTCTGGTAACCTTACTATCATCTGGTGGGTCCGGCCGGCGACCAGTCCGCATTTCGAGATGGACAGCGAGACTGCTTTACTACAAGTTCGAAGTCCAGTACCAGCGTGGATCTGATAACGTGGTAGCAGATGCCCTTTCGAGACTACCTGCTTCAGCTACGCAAGCTCCCAATCTTCAAGAAGAAATTATTGCTACAATATCCGCATACATTTCCAAAGACGAGGTGCAGAAGAGCGTTGAAGATGATCATGTACTTCAGAAAGTAATGGAATTTGTGACTACCGGGTGGCCAGGAAAGAAAGAAGTGACGAAGGAGCTATGGCCATTTTACCATGTCAAAGCTGAACTGTCTGTAGTGGACGGCCTCTTGCTCAGGGACAACAAAGTTGTTATACCAGAAGCATTAACTTCAACGTTTGTGGAATTTGCACACGACAGTCACCAAGGGATCGTGCGAACTAAGCAAAGACTACGTAACAATTTTTGGTGGCCGAAAATGGATAGCCAAGTAGAAGCTGCGGTGAGAAATTGTTTGGTGTGTCAGTCATGCGACAAAACGGCCAAACCGTCATTTATGCCGATGCAACCAGTCCCCTTCCCAGAGGAGCCATGGGAGCAAGTAGCCATGGACATCGTGGGTCCATTTCACAACGCTCCTCCAGGCTGCAAGTTCGCAATAACCCTCGTCGACTACCATTCGAAGTGGCCAGAAGTGGGTTTAACGGATTCCGTCACCTCTCGTACAGTAATGGACTTTCTTCTGGCTATATTCAGCAGGGAAGGCTACCCTGCGACCGTGCTGACCGACAACAGGCCCCAATTTAAGTCCAAAGCGTTCGAAAACTTCTTATCAGAGAGGGGTATCAGGCACAATACGTCCTCGCTCTACTACCCGCAGGCGAACGGCCTCGTTGAGAGATTTAATAGAGTACTAAAGGATTTTGTTCAAATTGCGCTTCTGGAGAGTAGACCGTTGAAAAGCGCCATTCTCAACTACCTTGCCTCATATAGATGTACCCCACATGCTACAACTGGGGCCTCCCCTGCCATGTTACTACATGGACGGCAGCCAAGGACGAAAGTTGACATTGTAGGCCTACCATCCGGGAAACTTCATCCAAAGCCAGCGCCAACAAAGGAAGTTCTACGAAAGCACGTAGAAGGAAAGCAAAGTTATTCTAAGAGATACACAGACGCACACAGGAGTGTGAAGAAACCGATATTTAAAGAAGGAGACTGCGTGAGAGTGAGGAAATCGATTCCGCAAGGGAAAGGCGCCTTGTCATACACAAGGCCTCTAAAAATTGTCAAGCAGAAAGGGGTTGGAACGTTTGTGCTCGAAGATGGGCGTACATGGAATGCATCAAAGTTGGTTGCTGCTTCACACATAACGCAACCAGTGGAACAAGACCGTTCAGGACCACATTTTTGGCACTTGCGTGATCTGCATCGGCGAAACATCCGACCATCACGTTATCTGTAATCACAAGAACAGTCCAGCGGTGCCGCACTTTCGTCGGGAAGGGAGGAACGTATGCCAAGCAGTCCAAGCGAGCCTTCGGCAACGGCACTAGCAGCTGAGACAACATCCGAGGCATTGCCTCCCGATAGCGAAGGCGAAGTGGAAGACGTGGACCCTGGTGCACGTAGCACTTTTGCTGGGAGAGCCTCAGGAACGCGTAATCGGCGCCCGCCTACTTGGATGAAGGACTATGTGACTTGAAGGACTATGTGACTATAGGACTATGTGTTTTAGACTTTTTTATAAGAGGGGGAGATGTTATGTTGGCCTAATACTTGAGTGTATGTTACTACCCTTGTGGTTTAAATGTGTAGATATAAAAACCTGTAAATCTTGAGAACAAGCATTCTTTCGGTTGGCCCTGCTTGCGTTGTCTCATGCTTCTTACGCTACGGCGATACCACAGTACTGTCCTGTTGTCTAAGGATAATAGTGCCAACTTAAATGTGTCCCACCAGTGCGCTTTCCTTGACACGTGGACGCTGCAAACTGCCACAACACTACCAAAACCGGATTTATCGGGAAACTTTGCGTCTGCGCTATCTCGAGCTGTGACTCGCTGCCACACCAGACCGCTATCGCCGTCGACGCCTCTGGAGCCCATATATACGCGAATTCATCAGTGTGCGACCGACTATTGGCGTGGTGGTACCGAAATCGCAACGCACACTAAATGTCTGCTCTTCTTCCAGGTGAGAAAGAAATGTTATGGTATTGTTTGTAACAAATGTCAAATTATCATAGTGGCACATACCACCATGCCTAAATCCATATGCTTATAGTGTATGTGTATGCTTTGACCTCTGCGCCCTGCGTTTGCTCTCCTCTGGGGACGTCGAATCAAACCCGGGACCTAATAAAGAGGCATCCTTAAGTGAGGCAGTATGTATATTTTGTATGAAAAACTGTGTTACCGCTGCATCTATTACCTGACATGATTGTACGAATCGTTACCATATTGGCAAATGCTCTGGCGTCTCAGAAGCCGCGGCTGCTAAGTATCCTTATCTATTGCTGAGTATCCGCACAGCGGATACTCAGCAACACCGTTCCGGACAAATAAATGTAGAAGAGTGGTCGGGCTGTTCTATGTCAATCGACACACGTGGCCATGCGCCACACAATGAGACAAAGGAGAGATGCCACTAAAGTTAACAACATTTAATTTTATGGTTGAACAGTTAATTGCACGATTGAACATCGGGATTCCGCTGCACGGAATTGTACACCAATGATCTCGCGGGGAGACTACAATATCTATTCAACATTCTAATTACAGCAATTGCGTAACAATTTCGTTTCAACTAACAAAGTTCTTGCAAATGGTGATACAAGAAGTCTTATCTGTATGAGGAAGTCGGTGGCAGTCCTGACGATTCCTTCGATGATTTCTGCGTTGATCATACGTGGTCCAGTGTCCGATGGGGTGGTGATTCGCACTTCACTTCACTAACTTAGTAGGCACAGACAAAATGATAACTTGAAAATTCTACATACTAGCGTGGGTAATTTTGGAGGCTGGTGAGTCCACGTCCGATTCCTTTTCACATTTTCTACGACTGCCCCAAGTCGAAGTCTTCCCTCTCTTTTTATGTGTTCGGTTTGTTTGTTTGTTTTTTCCTCACTGTACATGCCGCTGTCAGGGGAAAGGTATTTTGCGTTATATCGGCACCTATTCGGCTCCTTTGCCTTCAACCCTAAACGACAACATGCTTCTCTAAGTGCAGGAAGTGACATCTTGTTTACTGCATTCCACTTAATAAAGATAAAGGGGACAATGGGAGACGATTCACCTTTTTGACTTTTCGGTGCTCGGCTACCTTCTAATCCCAATGCGTAGGCCCGAGTGCTGTTTCCTCTGACAGTCGGACATTTGAATTCTTCCACCAATCCTTTGGGGCCGCCTATAATGACAGTGTGTCGGTGAGCGAAGGCCGAGGGAGGGGAGTGACGGAGCCACACATAACCCCCATGCATATGCGGGCGTCATACAGTTTGGGGAGAAGCAAGGTCAACACTCCCGAAAAATGAAGAAAGACCAAAGATACCAAAGGCCGGCTTTTGTTACAATATTGGTGGATGATGAAACCAACGGGAGCTGTCAAACTACTGGGTAATGAAATGTGTCCCATGCAGTACACCTCAAAGCGTACGAAAGGAAACGGTTCGTGTAGAGCTGGTCACAAAAAGGCACGATTTGATTTCCCCATCAAAGGAGATTGAGGGTGACGAAGAATAACAAGCATTGTGCCTTGGCCTAATGCGCCCAGTGACAGTACAGATCGTGTGTGTGTTACTCATACAGGTTACTGCACTGTTTCAGATATTGTTTTAGTATATTCAGTAGCATATTCAAAGTTGCGGAAGAGAGCTTCTTCTCTCCGCGACGAACACTTTTAATAGCAATTGACTGCGAAAAGCTACACGAACTGCCTGTGGCCTTTAACCACAGTGCAAATAAGCTGCGCCTCTACGGTTTCATGGTTAAGCAGCATGGTTAGGCTGTATATGACCTGACAAGTGCGGTTTCGGAAACGATATTGTCAAACGCAACCTCTTCGAGTGCAACAGGCGAAAGTGGTACGGGGCTGAAACCCTGTGATCATTTTACATATACATACTTGAGGCATTTTTGATATCATTTTGATATCAGTGATGTACCATGAACTCCTCAACGTTCACCAGCGTTTGGGAGTCATGGTTGAGTGGCAATTCAAAGTTGAGGAACCTTTGAAGTATTAAGCGACGCTGACGAAAGACAGTTTACGAGGACCGAAAAAATGATCGCACATAGCACCTCTATGGGTCGTATTCCCAAACCACCCGCAACTTTGAGTGCAGAAGCCCCAAAGTCGCAGAGCATAGTTTTCATGTGCTCCTACAGGACCTTCGGAGCCGTGCAAGAGCAAAAGCACAACTCAGCGGGCATAAAGTTTGCATCTCAAACGCTGTGCATTAAGCGCGCCGTAGTAGTTTTCCCAGCAATCGACCTCTGAGGGGGGTTGGGAGGGCGTCAGGGGGGAAGCAAGGGGGTAGTTGCCCCCCCCCCCCTGGGCCTAGGCTTCCTGGCCCATCTAACATGGTCGTTTGAACACAATCACGTTTTCTTTCTTTTCTTTTTTTACGTGGTTAGCTTGGTGCAGTGCGTAACGAACTTTCTGTTCATCGTTAGTATGACTGGCTTTTCATGTAAGCAGTTACCGGTGACTGGCATGGCCTGCTGTACATTATGCTGACTGAGGATATTTATTTTCCTGAGTACGCAGTATCCAGTATTCCTATCCAATTAGTACAAGGTTTAGCCTCCTTGTCTATTGTCTCTTCAGACGCTATGTCTGTCTCGGATTGTTATGACGATTCCGGCCTCCAAGGACACACCAGATAAATCCTGTCGTGGGAACGTCGATATCTAATTCGCCAGACAGCGTAAACACGGGTCAGAACCTTGCAAACAAAGCATTTTATCCCTTATTCCCCAACACATTTAACGACGATGAACAATGTCCATCTGGGGTCCGCTCGTATTGGGAGCAGCACACTTTTCTTTCATGGTGTTTGTCTGCTACAACATGTACCGTGGAACAGTTTTTCAGCACCCTGCGGAGGGTAAGCAACTGGCTTCGTTCCACATTGACTGAGGACCGGCTAAACGCGCTGTGTATGATGAACGGTTCATCGCGAAAAAGTGGGTGGCGACAACACATTTGTGGAAAAAGCTGTCAACTCTTTTGCGCGAGAAAAGCAAAGGCGCCTACAGTTTCTGTTTAAAGAGTGAGGGACTTAGGGAGTGAGGATAGAGAATTATCGTCTATACTGATACTGATGTCCATATCTGCTGAAAATAAATCACCACTTGATATTGTCAACTTGTCACGAGTAGACACTGCCGTTTCACCGTGTGTTCTCGTTTTTGCGAAATCAACAGAAATGAGATAATCGTTGACGGAAAGGGCAGCAGGAATGGCGACGACAATAAATGATATTGTCTCTATAACTAAGGAGGCTGACTTTATCGTTTATGCTGATGACACCAGTCTTCTTTTCTCCGGCCCCCACCCTTACACACTAACTGCAGTCGCTAACCATGTACTTCAGAAAATCAAGTCATGGGTCGATGTAAATCGCCTGAGAATTAATGCCAATAAGACCAAAGCCATTTTCTTTTCTACTAAAAATAAACATGTGACATCCACAATTAATCTATTGCACAGTAACTCAGTCATCAGCATTGTTGATAGTGTTAGAATTCTTGGAGTGACCTTTACCTCGAACCTTTCTTGGTCGTTGCACATAGGTCATCTACACACCAATGCATCTCGTGCATTTTGCTTTTTATTCGAATATCGCAGTTATATGTCAAGGGCAACTGTCATGATGCTTTACTATGCACTCACCTATGCACACTTCAATTACTGCTTTTTGGTATGGGGTACCACAACGAGTACGAATCTGGATAGGTTATTTAGTCTGCAAAAAAGATTCATACGAATTCTGGACCGCCTCCCTTATTGCTACACAACAACTGGTCGTTTCGGAAGGAACGGTTTGGTTCCCATACACAATCTGTAGAAGTTCAAACTTCTCTGTTATTATAAATTGGCTGTAAAGAAACCACTGGTTGGTGTCTTGTCAATGTTCGATCTCACAGACCTTTCACGTCACTATGCTTCCCGCGCTCATCAGCAGTGGAACATACCCCGTTGTAGGACGAATTACTGGGAACATCGGGTCAGTCATCGTTTGCCGCAGTTATTAAATGAATGCCCTTCAATCCTTCAAATGTGTCCCGTACATGCATTCGTGATTTCTGTAGTTAATTGTTTTGGCCAGTAGTTATCAGAGATCCGTAGCAGGGGTAAAGGCGTCAAGAATACGCTTTTTTCGTTTTTTCATGTGTACTTTTGTGTGATGTAGAACTAACTTTATTTTGGTTTCTGTACCTATATTGATGTTTTATACTGACTTACTTTTGTCTCTTTTTTTTTTTTGGTCGGCTAATATGTTATGCAGTGATGCGCGTTTCCTTCGAGTGTTTCAGTGTATCACCATTGCCAATTGTATGTCGCTGGAGCTGTGAGTCCCTCAGAGTCACTATAGTGACTTTTTTTCACAGCTTCCACCACAATTTTTCTTTGTGGAAATAAATTCACATTACATTAATTACACATGAATAAGAGTGAATGTATGTGAAGTGGCAACAAACAATGCTAGACTCTACCATCATGGTGCCCCTTTAACTTTGCAACTTTTATGTCTTGTGAACAGGGAATATATAACTAGAAAAGACAAAACGTGTGTATTATTTAGTAAGCAAATAGATCTCTTTATTTACATTTTCCATGAATCAGAAGGAGTGTGTGGAGGCGGGGTAGTTGGTGTACATTCATCGTGACTAAACAGCACAAGGACGCGGACAAAGAACGAAGACAGGACGACTGCTAACTCTCAGCTGACAGTGACTGTCAGTTGAGAGTTAGCAGTCGTCCTGTCTTCGTTCTTTGTCCGCGTCCTTGTGCTGCTTAGTCACGATGAATCCATCAATCAGCAATGTTGGGACCTGGCGCAAATATAAATGTCGACAAGGAAAGTACTTACGAACTATTCCTATTGCAGATATGACAATTCTGTTTTTGTACCTCAGTACAGTAGAGCCTCAAAATTAACGAACTGTACAGGATCAGTAATCTTAAAATATCTAAAGAGGGGAATCTCGGACAGAAGCAAATCAAACCACTACTTACCGTGTACACATGCATCTGTCTTGGATTTTTCTATCTACTTCTTGTTGAAATCTGGAAATTTGGGGAGCATCCAGTGTCCCTACAAGTAATTGCCAAGTTTCCTGAGGGCATCAAAAGTCTCTTCTTGGCTGCCTATGTTTCACTATGATTCTCAGGTACAAGCTACCCCATTTCAACACCGTAGGAAATGCAGATTTGTAAATAGTACCTGGTGATTGCACTCTACGTACCCCTCACATAAAGGATCATAGTGGATACTACATTTTGTGTGATAATGTCAGTAACACAAGAAAATTAGATTTTAAACCACTCTTACTTCGTAGTAGTAGTAGTAGTTTTTGTGTGAAGCTACGCAATTCCTGTCCACCAAATAATTTAGACCATATGTTTCATCTGCCAGCGTGATAACCCCCTGAAAAGCAATATATCCTACATGGACACCCCTAAGAGGAGCACACTTTTTTTTTTCAGCGAAATCTAAGAGAATCAAGCTGGTTTCAGCTGGAATGGCTCCACTGGGAGACGAAATAAAGGAAGGAACAGAACGCATAGCAAGGCTTATGACCCCTGCGTTATGATCAGACTGACGGAAAACCCACGAACCAATCGTCAGCAGCGATTTCTCGACGGCCTTTTTGTTGATCATCTTGATGTCTATCTATCGGAACCCCTAGCGGCGTTCTGTGTCGTTCTTTTTTTTTTCGGCGTTTTTTGGATAACGGGGCAAGCCAGGCTCAGAAGCAGCGACGAATATTTTGTTTGACATCGAGGGGTCAGGCCCAGGAGGGGAGCTTGCAGAGAGGATGTACGGTAGGTTATCTTCTTTTTATTCTTTTTGTTTTTTTATGTTTTTCGCGATTGCGGCTCGAAGGCAGCAGTCCCACCACCACCAGGGGTACTATGCAGTATTTTATACCCCTGACACAGGAGCGGGCTCGTCTGAAGGGGTCCTTTACAGCTTTGAAGGATGCTTAGTGAAAGCAGTTCGCCCCGCTGACACACGACAATGGCGATCCCGTTTTAGTGTTTGTCTCAGTGTACTCCGCAGTTGCTCAATGCCTTGGTGATACGGGCGCGGATTTCTCCACTATGCTTATCTCCACGCAGGCATCCAGTTCTCTTCCCATCGGAGTCAACGTATCCCTTTCTTGCCACTACACTCGTGGCTCTCTGGGCTTGCTCGCAAGCTTCGGTGATTGGCTGTGGTTACACATTACGGACACGATTAATTGGAAGCACGAGTATTCTTCAACAGTGTCCACGCGCCACCGGGAGGTACCCGGGTTCGAATCCCGGTGCCGGCTGTGCTGTCTGGGGTTTTTCCTGGGTTTTCCTCAGACGCTTTCAGACATATGTCGGCACAGTTCCCTTAGAAGTCGGCCCAGGACGCACATTCCCCCAGGGCGTGAGCCGTGACGTTGCCCACATACGTGAGGCCGACAACGGCAAGCCCACCACCACCACCACCACGAGTATTCTTCAACAGTGTCCACGCGCACACAGGACCGAAGCAAACAGAACACAACTAACAGCAACATATCAGCGCACGTAGGCAATGCCAAGGACCTCTACTCGTAATTATTAAATTTATTATCATTCGTGTTAGACACGATACGGCTCCTGTAAGTACTTTGTCTACGTAACGGCGCAGGAGTTAACTAAAGGTATCAGATCTTCGCCTTGCCGATATTCCGTAACAATCATTAACCGCGTCACTACGCCTGTGATTTCCTCATTAGCTCTTGCGGGAAGGTAAAAATGATAATTGGAGTAGATGTACTTGCATGTTAAGTGTGTGTGCAATAGCGTGGCGATATGCTGCACGTGCCGCAAGGTACGACTGCGTGGGGGAATTTGGATTACCTGGGGTTCCTCTGACGTGCGCCTGAAATCTCAGACACACGGTAATGGAATGAATGTTTACATCCCCCACATTGCTACCATCATCGTCCCCAGGACTGAACCCGTGATCTTGAGCTCAGCAAGCCAACACGTTACCGTCTCAGCAATCGAGGACTGTTTTCTTTTTTCTTTTCTTTTTTTCTGACCAGAATACTCTATTTACAGTTTTACAATACACTGTGCGCGGACACGTGGCACAGTAGAACGAATTAGACTCCTTGCAGGATTAAGTTAAGGTACCCACAAAGTGTTTCTTGTCGTTTGTTGAGCCCGAGGACCTTCCAAGGCAGACAGAAACTATGGGTTTAAACTCCGTCGTCTGGCAGTAATCCCTGCGGGTACACAGTTCATGCACTTTATAAAAACCTGTAATTTTACTCACAAGTGACTGCTAACACTGTTTGCCTGCATATGTGGCGTACCCTAGTTATTACAAAAAAAAAGTCGTTTTCAATGCACACTGCACAGACTCTAGCAAAGAATGACACTAACATTAAAGGTGATGCCCGGACAAAGAACGCAGTTGAACTGAAGCTGCGACGAGAATAGGGGGTGCCTGAAATACGTGAAACCGGAATGTTTCGTTTTGAGACAGTCGAAAACATTAGAAAATGAATTTAATCGGATTTTTTTTAGGCGGCTGCACGCTCCCGGCTGAATTGAGACAACAGTGCGCGGACCGACGTCACTGGAATCGGTTATGAAGGCAGGCTGTCCGTCACAAAATGCGGTCTTACGACTCGCAATCTGCTTCCGAACAGTCGCTAGAAACATCTGCGTTCGTGCTTTCGGTGCTATCGCGTTGCAACCAGCCTGGCGACGCCGACAGCTGAGCGATTGGGATTCTCGCCGGCAAAGCCAATTGCGTCCCCGGATGAGGCGAAGCAGGGAAGGGCCGTTTCAACCGGAAGCTGGCAGTTGGTTTCGAATTCGATGTTTTATGAAAAAAAAAAAAGAAAGAAACACGAACGAACTTTGCGAAACTTTTCGGTGTTTCCTTCTTGGAAAGCACCTTCAAGTGGATATCACATTAACTTCGTAATTACCCATTCATTGTCATTAATTTATTTGTTGTTGTTGTTCGTCATTCAAGATTTACTCGCAGACACTTCAAGGGACAATGAAATTTCCAAAACCCCCAGATTTTATTTTTTTTTTTTGCTGGAAACTGTTTTTCCCGCCGAGAAACTAATATGCCAGAAAGCTTTCCTTTCGAAATCGCTCCATCCTGTGAGAAGCGCGCGCTTTAAGTGTCTCTTCCGCGTTCCTCCTCTCCCGCGCGCATTCTCCTGCAGATCGGGTAATTGTACGGGCTCCCTTTTTGGCCCTCGTTACGTCACCGGCGTTGCGTAATGCAAAGTAAGCGGCGTTGGCGCCTGCTGGTCGTACCTACAAGGTCACAAGGTCTCTGGTCGCGTCTGAGGGCTGAAGTTTCTCTTCGTTCGTTGAAGGCGTTCCGATAACACGCGATAATGCAGAGCTTTTTGTGTATCAATCGTTTGCTACTGGCAAACCGTTTGCTACTGGCGTTTGCGCTGGCAGGTATGACACATGAGCTGTACTTTTTCAATGAATGAAATCGTCTTCTGCTGGGCGGTTGTTCACAACAAGGAACACAGGCACCCATCTCCGTGGCTCTGGGCTTTTTGCTAACGCGGGACGTGGGCCTGTAGCGATTAACCGCAACGTTGTATTGGTTGTATCACCGTCACCAGTGGAATGTGCCTGGTGGTTGCTTGGCGTTGCAGTTATATTTACATGTTGGCAATGTGACAAAAAGTGCATTGTGAAGTGCGACTGTGATATTTCGACGATATCACCCTTTGTTGCTCGATTTGTTTGCACGAATTGTCGTAGAAGACTGGGTGGTCTAATGTTTTGTTTTACTTTGTTTCAACCCGTGTTCTTCGTCACAATTACTATTACATGCCCAGCAATTCGGGACAAAACGTAAAGCAGGCTTCACCTGATACTGCTCCCATAGAAGCCATGTATTAGGAATAGAAAAGCGCGTGTAGCACGTTCCTTTGTTACCGCTTTGCATTCGTTCTCTAGTGGGACGTTCTCTGTGTCATAGCGAAACATATGGTGCAAGTTTCGTTAACGAATATTGGGGTCTTCGAGGTTCCATTTTCGTTTCAAATTTCTGACCTGTAAAGTAGGCTTCACCAGATGCACTGAAGCGCTGGTTGAAGCCCTCTACCTGGTGAGTTAGCGCAAATACTCCATATACTTTGCAAGAAACGGGTGAGCAATTGAATGCTCTGTACGGCCTCTCAAACACTCTGCAAGACAGATAAGTTCGCATAATTTGTTGCGCATGCAAACAAGAAAAAAAAAATCTTGCTCTCACGAGGCTCTTGCTTCGATGCACGGAGCTTGTGAGGAGGTCTTAGGCCAGTGGCGCGCGCAGGCAAAGAATATCGTGGTATGAGCGGTGGTAAACAAGCACATAGGCTGATATTAGAGCAACTTTTGCGGTGCGCTGGCACCTTCTGTGGTGCGATCGTACCGTTTCTTTTGTTGTGGGGTAGCAGAATTCGCTTGCGCGAATTCAACCTACCCTTGTTATTTAACCAACCAACAACAACAAGTTGATTCCTTTCGCATGGTAATAAGCAGGCATCATCTACCTACCGCCGCGGGATGCGCGTATTGAAAATCAAAGAGCGCGTGTAGTGTTGTTTTTGTTATGGTGATGCTTGTAAATGCATATTTGTGGGTGAATATGGTCAGGTTCTTTTGGGGTCTCTCCTGCGTCGACTCCTTCTCAATGTGGCTTTCACCCCACAATTCAAGTGCATGATCAAGTGCTGGCACACAAGCCTCTGCTTAACGTGCAGTGTCGTTGTGAACTCTCAGCACATTCTTATGGAATGTGCACTCTACTGCCCGCAAAGAACATACTGTGTGATGAGGTAGCCCCTATCAACAAGAGACCACTCAATTTAGCTGCATTCATTGTCCCCATGAAGATCCTGTGCTCCATCCATCTCGGGTTCTTCACCTGGTCATGGACTTCCGTCTTCCATTGAATGGACGCCCTCATTCTTTCTCGTATTTTCATCCTTCCTTCATCAGCTTCATATAATGTTCCACGTGCAGTGGGTTAGGGTACTAAACCACCGCGGTGAAACACCCCATCTCATCGTCATCATCTATTGTTGGTGTTGTCCTTTGAGGTTCCAAACTGTTCCGCTCGGTTTGTTGAGGGAGCTTCACTTGGGAGCCCCAATGTGTGTGTGTGTGGGGGGGGATTTTCTTTGCATACTTCCGCATATACTTCGCGTGCTCAACATTCCGCTTGCATGGATTCGAAATAAGGAACAGATCCAATGGTCCTACAACCCGAAGTCCTGAATAGGCTGTGAAAAGAACAATGAAAATCAGGCGAGAAGATGGTGATATTCAGAGGGCGATGGTAACATCCCCTTTCTTTTTCTTTTTTTTCTGCCAATAAATCCCCCCCCCCCCCCCGCAACGAATATCTGTTTTCAAAGTCCCGAACGTACACACTCATCCTGGCCTCCTTTAATGTTCTCTATGATTAGTCCTTCAAGGAGCCATATTTGCGTATGAATGTCTTTATGTTTGCGCTACTTGGCTACGCGCGTTTCGGATCGTTTTTCCTCTGTTTGGTTGGTAACATGTGTCATGGTAACATCTATTTCTGTCATTTGTCATCCATTGTACATTCTCCCGTCTGATTTTGTACCAGCCAGACATTCCGCTGCTGCACGAAAAAGAAAAGAAACGGAAGAAGCAAAGCTTTTCAGACATAGTATGCGGAAGCAGAATTGGCACAAGCGGAAGACCAGCTGTCCAGCACCGGATCAGAATCCGTAAAAGTGAAGCACAATTCACTTTGTTGAGTATGAGGTCATCGTAGTGCAGCGCACAGTTCAAGCAATTCCAAACAGTTCTAGCAATTCGTCGAAACATTTATCTACATAGAGGTGACATCACGGGCTTTTACAGCACCCTGCTGTGTGTGATCAAGAAACTCCGAGAGCGTATACAACGTGTTGCGATAGAACCGTGTCACCTTTGGTTCACCAGTAAAATATCAATGAGAAAACATACAACGCCCTCGTACATTTATCGCTTATCGGTGCTTCAGAGAGATGTAAGAGGGAAGCAACGCTGCCTCTGAGACACCCAAAGCGCATAATCCCAAGCAGCACAATGTACTGAAAGTCGAGTGCAATAGGGGTGGACGGTATGTGTCTTATCGATGTTCTGTAGTTTCACGAATCTGTTCAGGGCCTTTCACCTACACGTCCACCCCTATTGCACTCGACTTTCAGTGCATTTTCCTGCTTGGGATATCTTCTCTTTTTATCTTCAGATTGATCGAACCACAGTTAAAGCACACGGGTATCAAGCAATGGAAGCTATGTGAGCACCTGCTGTACAACGCCTGCGGTCTGTTTATCAGCATCGTGATCATACCATGTAAAGGTTTATTTTAAGCTCTGTACAAAGAGCGGCTGGAACTTCCGAGCATATTGCATGATAAGCCAATCGCCCTGTTTCTTTGAAGCGGGTGGCATCACACTGCTAAGCTTGGATATGAGAATTTATTTATCATATCGTTTTCGTAGAGTTCTTCCGATGTACTAAAACTCGCTATTAGCGAGGTTTAGCGAGAATTCTTCCGGTGTACTAAAACACACGATAACACGCGTTTTAGTGCATCGTACGCTATCGCCTTTGCATACGTAAGGGATAGTGTGGTGGTCCTGCGCAGCTCTCTAATGCGCGAAGCTCTGTTTTCCTCATGCGCAGAACCAACAACGCTATCCTTTACGTGCGCAAAGGAGATACCGTACGATGCACTAAAGCTCACTATCAGAAAGTTTTAGTGCATCGTACGCTATCGCCTTTGCATACGTAAGGGATAGTGTGGTGGTCCTGCGCAGCTCTCTAATGCGCGAAGCTCTGTTTTCCTCATGCGCAGAACCAACAACGCTATCCTTTATGTGCGCAAAGGAGATACCGTACGATGCACTAAAGCTCACTATGAGATAGTTTTAGTACATCGTACGCTATCGCCTTTGCATACGTAAGGGATAGTGTGGTGGTCCTGCGCAGCTCTCTAATGCGCGAAGCTCTGTTTTCCTCATGCGCAGAACCAACAACGCTATCCTTTACGTGCGCAAAGGAGATACCGTACGATGCACTAAAGCTCACTATCAGATAGTTTTAGTGCATCGTACGCTATCGCCTTTGCATACGTAAGGGATAGTGTTGTGGTCCTGCGCAGCTCTCTAATGCGCGAAGCTCTGTTTTCCTCATGCGCAGAACCAACAACGCTATCCTTTACGTGCGCAAAGGAGATACCGTACGATGCACTAAAGCTCACTATCAGATAGTTTTAGTGCATCGTACGCTATCGCCTTTGCATACGTAAGGGATAGTGTGGTGGTCCTGCGCAGCTCTCTAATGCGCGAAGCTCTGTTTTCCTCATGCGCAGAACCAACAACGCTATCCTTTACGTGCGCAAAGGAGATACCGTACAATGCACTAAAGCTCACTATCAGATAGTTTTAGTGCATCGTACGCTATCGCCTTTGCATACGTAAGGGATAGTGTGGTGGTCCTGCGCAGCTCTCTAATGCGCGAAGCTCTGTTTTCCTCATGCGCAGAACCAACAACGCTATCCTTTACGAGCGCAAAGGAGATACCGTACGATGCACTAAAGCTCACTATCAGATAGTTTTAGTGCATCGTACGCTATCGCCTTTGCATACGTAAGGGATAGTGTGGTGGTCCTGCGCAGCTCTCTAATGCGCGAAGCTCTGTTTTCCTCATGCGCAGAACCAACAACGCTATCCTTTACGTGAGCAAAGGAGATACCGCACGATGCACTAAAGCTCGCTATCAGATAGCTTTAGTGCATCGTACGCTATCGCCTTTGCATACGTAAGGGATAGTGTGAGTAGTAAGTACTGACCACGTTTATCCGGAAACGCATCTTCGTCTGGACGCCATTAATTAGCAATTAGAGCTAATTGGGACCCCCCACATTAATCAGCACCCTCCAGGGAGCCATCACACTAATTGGGGAATGTCTATCTCGCGTCCAGACCAGTTGTGCGTTTCCGGATAATCGTGGTCATAAGAAATAAAAAAATAGGCAGAAAATAAAATAAAAAGATAGAAATAGAGTGGAGAGAAACAATTTATTCGAAAATCAACGATGCCGCGGCGAAGAAGCCGCTCCGCAACACCCGAGTGACCAGCGTCCGCCATGTTGGTAGTTTGCACCCAGCAGTTGCAGAGATCGACGACAGGTGGCCACTCAGTTGCAAGGCATCACACCAGATGGCGCCACCATCATAGCTCTAGACGAGAAAGACAGAACAAGATACTAGCGGCAGGTAAAAATGACAGCACTGCTAAGCAAGTCTAGGCATGCGAGAGAAAAGGTCTAACCGCTACTGCTAAACAGAAAACAGTACACATCGGGGAAAAAGGCTTACGGGGACGATCGCTTAGGCCTAACCACAACACTACGCAGCTAACACAAGGCGGGAACCACACATCGCTAAACATGCGAGAAAAGGCTTAACACGAGCGCGGTCACCGCTAAACACGGCAAACATACGAGGAAAGAGGCTTACGGGGGCGATCGCTTAGGCCTAACCCCAACACTACGCAGCTAACACAAGGCGGGAACCACACATCGCTAAACATGCGTCAACAGGCTTGGACACCGCAAAACAAGTCTAAACATGCGAGAAAAGGCTTAACACGAGCGCGGTCAAATCACTCGTTGGTCACCGCTAAACACGGCAAACATACGAGAAAAGGAGCGCGTCAAATCACTCACCTTTTCCCCCGCGGCAACTTCCAGGCAGAAACTGAGCGAGCGCGGAGAACACACGTCTGCTCTCTACGAGATCCAGCCAGAAACTGGGCGAGCGCGCGGAGCGCTCGTCCGTCTTCCGCGACGGTCCGAGAGAAACTGAGAGAGGCGACGCGCAGCGGCAGCTATGGATGCGCGCGCGCCCTCTGCTCCACCCGTCCGCGCATGCGCGCGCACTGCTAGCTCCCTCTGCGCCGGCCGCGGGTGTTTTCGGTATCGGCTCTCTGCTGCGCGCGCGCTCGCGCTCCTAGCGGCGACGGGTGGCTTTTCAGTTTTGCTTTCATTCTCCGTTCTTTGCGCGCGCGCGTTTATCTGTATAAAGGCAGCGCGCACCGCGCTCGCGTCATCACTACGTGAAGATGTTCAGCTACCACTCTTTACAAAATTGTTCCCGTACCCACGCTTCTTGGGAAGAAGTGGAGAAGGAATGTTTCAACGGCGAAAGTCCCCGCAACGAGCTTGTCATCACTGCTTTTCGCTACGTGATAGACATGGTAGGCTTTGGCAATATAGGAGAGATCTCGCCGGGGCCGCTGCAGGAGATCGTGCGTCGGATCTACGCCCGTTACAAGAACGTCTGCATAACGGTTCCTGACGGACCCCTGGGACTGATGAGCGAATTTGTGAGCTTGGCCAACGCAGAATTCAACTACATCGCTGCAGACATCGTGGACCTTCTCGCTCGTGCCATCGCTCATATTAAGCACGCCCTGCGGAAGCAGCGACATTTGCAAGCAGTCTACATCGTCAATTTTGTCACTGATTTATTAAATACCGATTGGTTATTGACATGCAACGCATTAAACAGACCGAATAACTTTGACGAGACTCTGCATGTTCTTTCACTGAAACATCTTTATTGAATACATACAAAGGACTTGGTCGATAGATGCCTGCTCTTTGTTCCACGGTCACTCGATTCACAAAGGCGCTCACGGTCTTCCTTGCACAATGCTGTACAAGGAGGTGTCCTACTGCTATACAGGAAGGCAGTTGGGCCTAACGGGGAGGTTGCTGGACGGCGTTTCCTGTGCTGCATGATGTGCGACGACAGCGGCTACCGCTTCCTGAAAAACAATGTCATACATAGAATACACTCACACAGCAGAGACGGTCAACTTACATTTTGCTCCACGAAATGCCTCGCGTCGAGGATGAATGCCCCTCTCACAGCAGAACCACTCGACTTACATTTTGCTCCACGAAACGACTCTCGTCGTGGATGAATGCCCCTCGTGGGCTTTCGATCAACCGTTGTAGAACCAGACCGTCTTCTCCCCGTCTCATTGCGCTGATGGCGTCTGTACTTTGGACACCGCGTCATGTCTTATTCGACGCCTTTGCAATAACGCATAGGATGTCGACGATGACAACCAAACGAAAAATGAAAGAAGGTTTTAATTTAACCCCAATTTGAAATAATTCTCCCTTTAAGAACTCCTTAATTTTGCATAATCAACATGGTCTCTAATGAAATTCGTGTTATGCACGAATTCTCCCCCCCGTTTTGGAATAATCTAACGAAAAATGAAAGAAGGAGTTCAATTTTGAATAAGGCCAGATTAAAATGTTCCCCCAAATCTTCCCATTACGCCTAATCAGAATTCTCTTACCCATTCCCAATTTTGAGTGATGCGGATGGTACACCGCAATACCCCATTAAGCCTAATCAGAATTCATGGCCAACATGAATTCTCGTCCCTCCCAATTTTGACTGGGGCGGGGGACGCCCCGCAATTCCCCATTAAGCCTAATCAGAATTCATGTTTGCCATGAATTCACGTCCTTCCCCAATTTTGAATAATGCGGGCGATGCTCCCCCTAATTTTGAACTTAGCGGAGCCTAATCGGACCTCATGTTAGGCATGAAGTCCCTCCCCCAATTTGAAATAATTCTCCTGTGTGCACCTAGCAAATAGAGAAAAGGAGGCATTAATCAAACATCGATCTAAACACATACAAATGCACTTACCTCCTGCGCAAGCAGACCGAACGTTGTGGTGGTGGTGACATCGTCGACATCATCATCTTTAACTGCGGTCTATCCCACGCTCGCTTTTATACGCAGGATCTGTGGTTTCCTATTCTTCTATTGTATTGGGGCAGAGAGAGAGAGAGAGAGAGTCGCGTGATGCGAAAGACGATATGCGTTTATTGGCTGACGTGTTTACATGGGTGCTTCATGGTCTTCCATAAGAACCCAGGGATCCAATCTAGTAATAAAGAACCAGAATAAGGATTCTACGAAGAAAAACCACAATCGAAAAACACTCACGGTATTTGACTCGCCATCCAGCGTTCAGCGAGTTCTCTCCAACCCGCTGCACTCGCTCTGTTCCACTGGTGCACCAGGGAGTAGAGGAGGTGCTCCGCTTCCCCGAAGCTTAAAGGAGCAGTACCTTCTAGCGGTAAAGTATGCTCCCTAAGCTTCGGGGCACTCTGAAAAAGAGCTCTCCCTCTAGTCCCCGCTGCACAGCGATTTCTCACCACTCCCTGGTGTAGCACGCCATGAGCACTTCTGTGGTGGCCGTCTCAATGTCTTCTTCGCCTACGATGGCGAACGCTTGCAAAAACGTCTCCATATCCAAGCGGGGCACATCTCCCCCTGCACCGGGGATCAGCTGGAAAAATAGCTGCACAATGTGTGTCACAGTGAAACCTACAGAGGAACGTTAGGTATTAGAAAATAACTATTTCTAAACAAGAAGAGATAGAGAAAAACTTACCAAACGGCGGACGAATGTGGACCAGAAGGTCCAAAATCGTCTGGAACGTATACAGCATTTTCTCGGCGCTCTTGATTCGAGAATAGTGGACAAGGGGGGTACAGGGGATGCCCATCTTATAGTACAGGGTTCTCACGCTCGCACTAACCCCATTCACGTCATATCCATCGATTACGTAAATCCGCCACTTTGCTTCTGTGACAAGATGCCGCCCTTTGTTCCTCCAATATCGTGCGAGGAGGAGGAGAAGGAGGGGAGACACAGGGGGTTCGAGACCAGACACGTCCAAGGACTACAAAGACGGAGAGAGAGAGAGAGAGAGAGAGAGACGACCCGCTGTCACATCCTGTGTAACCGTCCCAGAGTGGGATTCGAACCCAGGGATCCTTCTACACTGGGCGCGACACACTAACCACCAGTCTAATTCGTACTGCGTGACGTTTTTCGTATTGCGGGGTTCGTGTCTACACACGTCACAACATGTTCAAACACGTTCAAACATGTTCAAACACGTTCAATGACGTCATAGAGAGAGAGAGAGAGGAAGTAGTGTGTCAAGGGACGACTTCGACGCCTGTGTCCAAACACGTCCAAACATGTTCAAACACGTTCAATGACGTCATAGAGAGAGAGAGAGAGGAACGAGTGTGTCCAGGGACGACTTCGCCGCCCATGTCCAAACATGTTCAAACACGTCTTAACATGTTTCAACACGTTCAGTGACGTCATAGAGAGTGAGAGGCAAAGCTTTACTATAAATGTCGAAGCGAACGTTCGATCGTCATTCCATCATGATCAGCTTGGTAGATCCTCGTAAGTAATACCCATGACGTCATCATCATCGTCGAAATGTTCGAAGAGTTTCGTTTCCAGTGTACAACACTTTTGCTGCGCGTGAAGTCGGTTTTTTCCCGCCTCACATATTTCGGGAGATTGGCAGCGCCCGCTTCTTCTGCACCAATTGCGGTGGATTGTGGTCCAAAGGTATGCTTCCTCGTTATTTTTTTAATACGTTCTATAACCAGTCACATTTTTTTCAGAGCAAAAGCATTGGACGGACCGATTGATTCGCCCGTTTCTCGGCTGTCGGACGGTACCGTTCGACGTACGTTGCGAAGGACTTCGACTATTGAAGGAAGATGGAGAAGATGGACCATCAGTGTCACTCTGTGACTGAAGAAGATTGTACGTGTGTATGTGTTTGAGATATAAAAACACGCGTTTCTCACACTCCTTTCGTTGCAGATTACGAATGGCTACTGACGGGAGATCTACCACTGGTCCTAACCTTCAAGCCTCCTCCAAAGACCTTCTTTTTGCGAATCGGCGATCAACTGACTACCTGTCGCTGCGGTGGACTCTGGTCGAGAAACCCCAGCCATTGGTTAGACTCGAGCCTTTGTCCGTATTTGGGCTGCCTTCCCGAAACCAAAGCTGGAGCCTAATTCATGTGTAACGAGAAATAAAAAAAGGTTGTCTACTCTCATTCCGTCTCAGTCATGATGACGCCCGAGCAGAGGTTTGCCACCTTTGTGCAAACACGAATGTATCGGGACTTGCTGCGATTACGCGATTATATTCACGGCGATAGCTGCGAGGGAGACTTTCGCTCGATTCTCAAGACGATACCCTTACGTCTGTTCACCGTCAGTGGGAAGATTGCGAAGAAAATGAAGCGTTTTGTAGATTACAAGCTCGAGCTGTTGGAAAAGTATAGACGAGGAGAGACAGTCGACCCGTGTCTCATCAACGCGGGTTTCAACCGACCCATCGTCCGTCGCTACTGGCTTCTCCACACATCCCTCGACGTCACGGTGCAGACCGGCGACGACGGTGAGCGTCGGGTCAGCACGTTGGAAGATCGTCTTGCAAGGGTCTTGTGTATGTCGTGAAAAAATAAATAGTCTATTTTTTACGAAACGAGTTCGCTCACGAGGAGACGTTTTATTGTTTCGTCATTCTCTTCGAGGTTACAGGAAAACATGGATACACAACTTTTCAAGCTGTAGCGTTTCGACATGCGCGTGGCTACGTAGATACAAAAAAGCCCGCAGTAAGGCGAAAAAGGCGATTGAGTACACTTGTCGTTATACTCGTCCACTACAGGTAAAGTCTTTCGAAGGTTTGCTTCAATGGGGGGAAGTCCGTAGCTGTCGAAAAACACAGCAGACCCGTCGTAGTTTTTCAGGTAGAGCACCCAGTGCTGCCCGCGTCTTCTTCGCTCTTCCGTATTGATGATTAAATAGCCGGGTTTGCGTAAAACGAAGGCTTCGTCGGAAGCGCAAATGCCTCTCAGCATGGAGGAAGCGAGGGGGTTCAGGGACACGAGTTCCAAGATGTCGCTCTCGTACATCTTTTCTTATGGGAAGGTGACCGTACGGTCCTTGTCGACGTACATGAGCTTGGGACACTCGGAAATCAAGAGGACGGTGACCGCGTGTGGAAGGGCTTTAGCGAAGCGTAATTGCAGGCGAACGTTTCCTTTTCGCCACTCGTTCAAATGCGAAGGAGAAGAACACTTGTCCACGTCCAAGTTAAAGTAGAGAAGGAACCCGTTCATTTTAAATCACTCGTAGCTATACTTGAAATGTTTCTCTCCCAGTTCTTGCAAGAAGTTAAAGTAGGGAATTTTGACGAGGTCGTTCTGAAAGTCGTACTCGGCTCGCACTTGCTGGCCGTCCACGGAGAGCATCGAATGAGACACGTCATAATGACGGAATTTGTAGGGGTTTGATTGGATGTCGCCGAGAAAGTCGGACGTGGCGAGCAGGGCGACGCATAATTTGGAAGGTACCCTTTCGGGGTAAACGTTTTCAAAGTGAGCGTCCAAGCTCCCGGCACTCAAGCTCCGCACCTTGGTTTCCAATCCGCGTAACACGTAGATGGCCGGCGTGGTCTGAAGCCGCCGCTCGTATTCCAAAAATAGGGAAGGTGCCAGCGTCACCTTTTTCAAGTGTAACGTCATTTCTTTAATGTCCACCTCGTAATTGTACGTTTTCTTCTCTTTGGGGACCGATACGAGTTTAAATTCGTCGTTGTTTAACAGGAAAACGACGCGAATTTCGACGGCAGGTACCATCAGGCGCGGCTGTTGTGTCGCGCCCAGTGTAGAAGGATCCCTGGGTTCGAATCCCACTCTGGGACGGTTACACAGGATGTGACAGCGGGTCGTCTCTCTCTCTCTCTCTCTCCGTCTTTGTAGTCCTTGGACGTGTCTGGTCTCGAACCCCCTGTGTCTCCCCTCCTTCTCCTCCTCCTCGCACGATATTGGAGGAACAAAGGGCGGCATCTTGTCACAGAAGCAAAGTGGCGGATTTACGTAATCGATGGATATGACGTGAATGGGGTTAGTGCGAGCGTGAGAACCCTGTACTATAAGATGGGCATCCCCTGTACCCCCCTTGTCCACTATTCTCGAATCAAGAGCGCCGAGAAAATGCTGTATACGTTCCAGACGATTTTGGACCTTCTGGTCCACATTCGTCCGCCGTTTGGTAAGTTTTTCTCTATCTCTTCTTGTTTAGAAATAGTTATTTTCTAATACCTAACGTTCCTCTGTAGGTTTCACTGTGACACACATTGTGCAGCTATTTTTCCAGCTGATCCCCGGTGCGGGGGGAGATGTGCCCCGCTTGGATATGGAGACGTTTTTGCAAGCGTTCGCCATCGTAGGCGAAGAAGACATTGAGACGGCCACCACAGAAGTGCTCATGGCGTGCTACACCAGGGAGTGGTGAGAAATCGCTGTGCAGCGGGGACTAGAGGGAGAGCTCTTTTTCAGAGTGCCCCGAAGCTTAGAGGAGCATACTTTACCGCTAGAAGGTACTGCTCCTTTAAGCCTCGGGGAAGCGGAGCACCTCCTCTACTCCCTGGTGCACCAGTGGAACAGAGCGAGTGCAGCGGGTTGGAGAGAACTCGCTGAACGCTGGATGGCGAGTCAAATACCGTGAGTGTTTTTCGATTGTGGTTTTTCTTCGTAGAATCCTTATTCTGGTTCTTTATTACTAGATTGGATCCCTGGGTTCTTATGGAAGACCATGAAGCACCCATGTAAACACGTCAGCCAATAAACGCATATCGTCTTTCGCATCACGCGACTCTCTCTCTCTCTCTCTCTGCCCCAATACAATAGAAGAATAGGAAACCACAGATCCTGCGTATAAAAGCGAGCGTGGGATAGACCGCAGTTAAAGATGATGATGTCGACGATGTCACCACCACCACAACGTTCGGTCTGCTTGCGCAGGAGGTAAGTGCATTTGTATGTGTTTAGATCGATGTTTGATTAATGCCTCCTTTTCTCTATTTGCTAGGTGCACACAGGAGAATTATTTCAAATTGGGGGGAGGGACTTCATGCCTAACATAAGGTCCGATTAGGCTCCGCTAAGTTCAAAATTAGGGGGAGCATCGCCCGCATTATTCAAAATTGGGGAAGGACGTGAATTCATGGCAAACATGAATTCTGATTAGGCTTAATGGGGAATTGCGGGGCGTCCCCCGCCCCAGTCAAAATTGGGAGGGACGAGAATTCATGTTGGCCATGAATTCTGATTAGGCTTAATGGGGTATTGCGGTGTACCATCCGCATCACTCAAAATTGGGAATGGGTAAGAGAATTCTGATTAGGCGTAATGGGAAGATTTGGGGGAACATTTTAATCTGGCCTTATTCAAAATTGAACTCCTTCTTTCATTTTTCGTTAGATTATTCCAAAACGGGGGGGGAATTCGTGCATAACACGAATTTCATTAGAGACCATGTTGATTATGCAAAATTAAGGAGTTCTTAAAGGGAGAATTATTTCAAATTGGGGTTAAATTAAAACCTTCTTTCATTTTTCGTTTGGTTGTCATCGTCGACATCCTATGCGTTATTGCAAAGGCGTCGAATAAGACATGACGCGGTGTCCAAAGTACAGACGCCATCAGCGCAATGAGACGGGGAGAAGACAGTCTGGTTCTACAACGGTTGATCGAAAGCCCACGAGGGGCATTCATCCACGACGAGAGTCGTTTCGTGGAGCAAAATGTAAGTCGAGTGGTTCTGCTGTGAGAGGGGCATTCATCCTCGACGCGAGGCATTTCGTGGAGCAAAATGTAAGTTGACCGTCTCTGCTGTGAGAGTGTATTCTATGTATGACATTGTTTTTCAGGAAGCGGTAGCCGCTGTCGTCGCACATCATGCAGCACAGGAAACGCCGTCCAGCAACCTCCCCGTTAGGCCCAACTGCCTTCCTGTATAGCAGTAGGACACCTCCTTGTACAGCATTGTGCAAGGAAGACCGTGAGCGCCTTTGTGAATCGAGTGACCGTGGAACAAAGAGCAGGCATCTATCGACCAAGTTCTTTGTATGTATTCAATAAAGATGTTTCAGTGAAAGAACACGCAGAGTCTCGTCAAAGTTATTCGGTCTGTTTAATGCGTTGCATGTCAATAACCAATCGGTATTTCAATAAATCAGTGACAAAATTGACGATGTAGATTGCTTGCAAATGTCGCTGCTTCCGCAGGGCGTGCTTAATATGAGCGATGGCACGAGCGAGAAGGTCCACGATGTCTGCAGCGATGTAGTTGAATTCTGCGTTGGCCAAGCTCACAAATTCGCTCATCAGTCCCAGGGGTCCGTCAGGAACCGTTATGCAGACGTTCTTGTAACGGGCGTAGATCCGACGCACGATCTCCTGCAGCGGCCCCGGCGAGATCTCTCCTATATTGCCAAAGCCTACCATGTCTATCACGTAGCGAAAAGCAGTGATGACGAGCTCGTTGCGGGGACTTTCGCCGTTGAAACATTCCTTCTCCACTTCTTCCCAAGAAGCGTGGGTACGGGAACAATTTTGTAAAGAGTGGTAGCTGAACATCTTCACGTAGTGATGACGCGAGCGCGGTGCGCGCTGCCTTTATACAGATAAACGTGCGCGCGCAAAGAACGGAGAATGAAAGCGAAACTGAAAAGCCACCCGTCGCCGCTAGGAGCGCGCGCGCGCGCGCAGCAGAGAGCCGAAACCGAAAACACCCGCGGCCGGCGCAGAGGGAGCTAGCAGCGCGCGCATGCGCGGACGGGTGGAGCAGAGGGCGCGCGCGCATCCATAGCTGCCGCTGCGCGTCGCCTCTCTCAGTTTCTCTCGGACCGTCGCGGAAGACGGACATGCGCTCCGCGCGCTCGCCCAGTTTCTGGCTGGATCTCGTAGAGAGCAGACGTGTGTTCTCCGCGCTCGCTCAGTTTCTGCCTGGAAGTTGCCGCGGGGAAAAAGGTGAGTGATTTGACGCGCTCCCTTTCTCGTATGTTTGCCGTGTTTAGCGGTGACCAACGAGTGATTTGACCGCGCTCGTGTTAAGCCTTTTCTCGCATGTTTAGACTTGTTTTGCGGTGTCCAAGCCTGTTGACGCATGTTTAGCGATGTGTGGTTCCCGCCTTGTGTTAGCTGCGTAGTGTTGAGGTTAGGCCTAAGCGATCGCCCCCGTAAGCCTCTTTCCTCGTATGTTTGCCGTGTTTAGCGGTGACCGCGCTCGTGTTAAGCCTTTTCTCGCATGTTTAGCGATGTGTGGTTCCCGCCTTGTGTTAGCTGCGTAGTGTTGTGGTTAGGCCTAAGCGATCATCCCCGTAAGCCTTTTTCCCCGATGTGTACTGTTTTCTGTTTAGCAGTAGCGGTTAGACCTTTTCTCTCGCATGCCTAGACTTGCTTAGCAGTGCTGTCATTTTTACCTGCCGCTAGTATCTTGTTCTGTCTTTCTCGTCTAGAGCTATGATGGTGGCGCCATCTGGTGTGATGCCTTGCAACTAAGTGGCCACCTGTCGTCGATCTCTGCAACTGCTGGGTGCAAACTACCAACATGGCGGACGCTGGTCACTCGGGTGTTGCGGAGCGGCTTCTTCGCCGCGGCATCGTTGATTTTCGAATAAATTGTTTCTCTCCACTCCATTTCTATCTTTTTATTTTATTTTCTGCCTATTTTTTTTTTTTTTTTATGACCACGATTATCCGGAAACGCACAACTGGTCTGGACGCGAGATAGACATTCCCCAATTAGTGTGATGGCTCCCTGGAGGGTGCTGATTAATGTGGGGGGTCCCAATTAGCTCTAATTGCTAATTAATGGCGTCCAGACGAAGATGTGCGTTTCCGGATAAACGTGGTCAGTACTTACTACTAGTGTGGTGGTCCTGCGCAGCTCTCTAATGCGCGAAGCTCTGTTTTCCGCATGCGCAGAACCAACAACGCTATCCTTTACGTGCGCAAAGGAGATACCGTACGATGCACTAAAGCTCACTATCAGATAGTTTTAGTGCATCGTACGCTATCGCCTTTGCATACGTAAGAGATAGTGTGGTGGTCCTGCGCAGCTCTCTAATGCGCGAAGCTCTGTTTTCCTCATGCGCAGAACCAACAACGCTATCCTTTACGTGCGCAAAGGAGATACCGTACGATGCACTAAAGCTCACTATCAGATAGTTTTAGTGCATCGTACGCTATCGCCTTTGCGTATGTAACTGATAGCGTTGTTGGTTCTGTGCACGCGTAAAACATAAAGCGATCTACAGAAGATACGCAGACAGAGCCAAAGGACGACAAACCCGCAACAACTGCATGCTTACTAACAACTGACATAATTTCATGCAACAGAAAACAAGGAAAATACAAGCGAAAGCGATAGGAAAAACTGGCTTGTTAGTCACTATCTTCCTCTTCGGGGGTCTAACAGCGCCTGTCGTACAGGAAGCTAATCTCTTGTGGCGATAAGTCAATTGACCACCGAACAGGAAGGTAATGACTAAGAAGACAACTTTTCTTGTCACTTCTCTTTGGGTTTTACTCGTTTTCTGTTGCATTAAATTCGGTTAGTAAGCAGTTCTTGCGTGAAGTCTGTCGTCCCTTGTCTCTAGCTGCGTATCTTCTACAGCGATATGTTCCAGCAAAAGAGAGCTTCGCGCAGTGCGCATAACCACCACGCTATCCCTTTGCACTAAAACTAGCTGTTGGGGACTCCGGTAAATAAGGTACTTTTTACATTGACGCTTGAATGATTGATAACGAAAAGTAAAGTCAGCAAAAGGAAAAAAGAGCATATAGTGCTGTTTTTGACACCCGGAGAAGTTGGCTAATTCGATTACAAACAGCTGAAGAAATATGTCTTCCACATAACACGAACAGCAATTTACCCGCCGAAGCGTGATGTAGAGTACGATCATGGCTTTTCGCTTTTATTTCTTTTTTTACGTGCGAGTGATCTGAAGCAGTCAGCACAGCATTATTGAGACTCCTCAGTTTGCACTTTGGTTTGATTAGGTAGGAAAACACAGAAATTTCAGTATGCAGAAGGCCACTAAGACAGAAAAGTACAAAAAGTTTCAACAAGAAATGCAGCGGCGGCTCAAGGGCTGTTGCTCAACACACATCGTAATATTTGCCTGAGCTTCCTTATGTCCTTCGAGGTGTCACTATGACACCTCGCCTGATTACGTCGAGCTCCGCGTCGAGCTCCGCGCGCAGTTCCGCGCGCAGTTCAGCGTACGTCATTGAACCTACGGATATGTGGTTCCATCAACCTGAAGATATGAAAAAAAAAAAAACGAAATAAGAAAAACGATATTGTGCGATTTGGGGGCGTCAGAGGCAGCGTTGCTTCCCTCTTAGGTGTCTCTGAAGTAGCGATAAGCGATAAATCTACCAGGGCGTTGTATGTTTTCTGATTGATATTTTACTGGTGAAGTAAAGATAACGTGGTTCGATCACAACACGTTGCATACACTCGTGGAGCTTCTTCATCGCATAGAGCAGGATGCTGTAAAAGCGTCATGATGTTACCTTTATGTGCGGAAATGTTTAAAGCTCAGCTACGCCGATTTTCGAGTGTTACAGAATGGAATGGTACTCACACGATGTGTTCATAAGGGAACACTGATTATGTATGCAAAATAGTTATCCCAAACTCCTCGTGGTTTTCCGAAAAAGTGAATTTTTAGTTTCACTGACATCCCGTCTTGTGTCCCGCAAACCCTGTGTCGACGACACATTCGTGGTCTGCCCTCGCTCCGGCTTGGCATGACTTTTGGCTTGGTTTCTTCCGCCAAGCCGGCCAGTTTCTTCTGCCGAGCCGTCTGCTGCGCAGATTCACATTAGGGAAGTGATAAACAGTTCGCTATTAGGGAACCAATATATTTCTGGACTTCGCTAAACCCACGAGGAACGTGAGTTTTGCTTCCTTCGACTGCAAAGCATTTGTTAGGCCAGTACAGACATCCTGGTGTCATTCGTGCTTTGTGCTGCGTGCCGAGAATGCGTGAGCGTTTTGCTCCCATCTGCAAGAACACTTCAGCATGCTGTCCCAATGTTTCAAACCACAATCTTCCGAAAGGCGAAAGAGAACAACAATCGGTTACAACTCCGACTGGGTGCCACCTTCGAAAGCAGTGATTTGATCTGTTCATCTGGCTCATACGAATGTTACGGAAGCAATGCGCAACTTGTTTCACAAGAAGCTGAAGATGTCTCGTCCGGGATGCTGTGCCAACCTTATCTGCAGCAGGAGATTGCAGGGGCAGGACTAGGCAGCAGATAAAGGTGAGACGCGTAATGTTAGACAAGTCAGTCATGCGGTGTAAATTGCATCGCGTAGAAGAGAAAAATACGCTATCTGTCAGTTACTGCTTCATCCTTTAGAAATTACGCCCCAGCGGGTGTATTCCCAGTACAGATTTCGAATTGCATCATTTGTTAAATGATTTCGCAGGCATTCTGGCACCACCGAAAAGCTTGCACTCCACGTCTTAACTATCACCGTCTGGGTTTCAAGCTGAAGGCTTTCACCAGTGCCAACCAGACGCCCCTTCAAAGTTCATATATTTTTGTTGACGGGACAGTGACACCTGGTACTGAGACATTTCATTTTCTGATTAATCAAGTGCATTCCATCACTTGTGCTCGACTTCTTGTGTCCGTATACCCTTGCTGTTGCTCGCTAGCTTAGAGGAACCATGCCTGAGGTGCCAGCGCTTTCAGAGTACATTTAAGCAGTATCATCGTATCATATGCACGGCAGCACATCTTGTTTATTTTGAGTAAGGTATAACTTCAATGTTGGCTCAGCTGTTGTATTTTGGTCACCAATAAGGTGTTCTTCCAGAGCGCTCAAGGGCAGTTCAAGCAGTTTCATGTGTGCAACAGCACATACTTTTTCTCAGTTTTGACTAAGGTAAATCGAAATCTTCCAGTTGATGTCTTTCGGTCATAAATTATGTTTTTCGAGACATTCAAACAGCATCATATGTGCAACAGTACATACTTTTTCTCAGGTGAAGTAAGGTAAATCTGTGCCGTGGTGTTCTGGCAGTGCAGCAGAAGCTTGTGTTGCATTCAAGTGGTATCATGTATACAAAAACTTGTTTTATGCCTTTCTGTAGCTGCTGTACTAATATTGTGAGTACAGAGACATTCCTGCATAACATATCGGAGCATCTCGTGTGCTATTGTTGGTATGATCTGCAGCAGTATATTGATAATGTTAATTATTCAATGACTTCAGCTAACATTTACATTCTTACTTCCAGGTAAACCTGTCACGCAGATGCCCTACCCCTTGGTATGCATAGTTCAAGATTGTACCGAAACAATCCACATGGAGCATTACAACACACCACATACTGCATGTCTATGCTGCGTGTACAATGCATCAAACCTATTCTCAGGTACAGGCCAGCTGGTACGCAATTACAACATGAAACAACTGACACAGGGACCGTAAAGTCATGCCTTTTCCTCCGCACCACGGGTTTCATGTTATTATCCTCACATGCAGCTCAATTCGCCTGTGCTGTGCAGCATGAGCAAAAGCATATATTGTTTGTGGTCACATGACACGGAACATAAATACAGTGAAACCTTCCTATGTTGGACACCCACGGTGCAGCCCAAGCGTCTCCTACTTATAGAGGTGGCCGGGTTACAGAATATGACGGCAACAAAAAATGGAAGAGATCACAGCTGTGAGAAATGTCCCCCTTCTTCAATTTAAGGTCCTTAGTGGTACCTGGTGGTGGTGCCTGGTAGTGGTACCTCTACCCACTCACTGATAATTATTATTGATTTTAGTATATTCAATTCCGTTCAGATTCTACTCAATGGCATTACCTCCGGAGCCTTTCGAGCAGCAAGGACTTATCTCTGAAGCGTCAGCCTACTTCTCATAGCTTTGGTGCAGTGCTCGTTCAAAGGCTCTAGACAAACTGAAGACAAGTGCTCACAAAAATAATTACAATGTAGACTGACAGCAGTTGTTTTTGGACTCTAAAAACTAAAGCAACAAAATGCTGAGACCAGAATAGGGGGAAAAGGGGGCAAAAGTCAAGGCCACTGGCTCATTTTGGGTCTTTTTGGTGCAAAGATGGGCCGATATTGAGGTAATTTGGCCAGGGTTTTGTCCGACTTTGCAGGGAAAACCCTTTCCTACTTCCAAGATAGGGAGGTGTCCGACATAGAGAATTTCCTCCCCATGTAGTTTCAATGGGAGCCTGCCCGTGCAATGAAATCATGGGGAGTTGTCCGAGGTAGGGAGGTGTCCGACTTTGAAGGTTTTACTGTACTATAGAGCATTCTACATCATGTAATCTAACAGTTGTTCACGTTTGGAGTCTCGCTGACCTACAATGTGTCGTGTGTGAAGGTCGTTTTGAAAAGTGTAGGTGGTACAAGACTGTGTTCCCACGTTCTTGGCAGTGTTGACTAATAACCATAATAAAGTAGAGGGTACATTGGTTGCTTCATATATTTGTGTCATGGCAAAGTATGTGCTGTTGGGCCCAGCAAACAGGGTACACATACCCTGATCTGAAGACACTATGCCTAACTCAAAAGCAATATCGGATCTACGTGTTTATTTGCGAAACTATTATGAATGAAATATGGCCTGTGTGGTATAGAACAATGCGCACACTCAAGTAAACATGCAAAAATACGTATAAGGGCTCTCGACCTACATGCAGCGATGCGCTCTACGAGATAAACAACACACTACAAAACTACATCCAACACTTTTTGTGCGCGGCAACTCTAATGAACACTTTCATATAACCGACGAATGGTTCAACGAATGCAGTTCGAGTGGTCACGATACATTCCTACGTCGTTCATTGCAGTCGCGCTATGATGCTGCACAATATATGCATCTCGTGTAACAAGCCTGGCAATCGCACGATGTGCATGGGCAGAAATACGGCCTTCTTTATTTGAAGACCAGTCCTCTGCAGGTATATGCTCAAACGATCACCAAGTCTCACGTTGTTGCTCAATCGCTCCCATTCCTGCACTTGTAGTAAAAGCAGCAAACGGGTTGACGTGAATGGCAGCCGAACGGTTGAACTGCGACGTTCTCGAGCACATGATCACAATTTCACGCGGAAAATGATGTTGAGGTGAGTTCGCGGTTGTTGTTTCCATCGTTCAATAGTTCTCGGGATTACGTCGGACGAAACGCTCATCGTAGCCGGCGGCCATAACTGGATTTCCTCGCAAACGGGAGAAGACGCCAGGGAAGTCAGAGAAAGCCTCAGCTTTCATCCAATCAGACGCACGATTCTCTATCTACGTAGATGGAGCAGGTTTATCCCATCTACGTCACAAAAATGGCTGCGCCCATGGCTTGTTTTGGTTTCTTTGATGAATTAATTTTCGTAATAGGAAGACAAAATTGAGAAACGAAGGTGCGTTTCGGGGGCAGTTGGATGTGCTCGTTCTGAATATCACAACCGTTTCAACACATCGGGAAATCGGCGTAGCTTACCTTTAAACGAAAATTGCTGGAACTGTGCGCTGCAGTGCGATACTCAGCAAAGGGAATTGACGTTCATTTTTACGAATTATGCTCCGCTGCAGGACAGTTAGTTGGTTTTCCGCTTGATGTGCAGCTTAGGACACCAGTTCACGGCGCACCGTGGTGTTGCATTTCTCCATTGGAGCGACAGCCCAGCAACAAACCAGAGCGGACGCACACACACACTCAGAGAATAGCTGGTCACCCGTTTCTTATTCGATCTCCTCCTGATAGTTAGCAGAGCGCCGCTCCGATGAAGAAATACGTCAGCGCCGTGTTCCGTAAACGTTTATCCCAAGCTGTACCAATAGACCCCCCGCAGCGGCACGTCATACCCAGATATCATGAAACTGGGAAAGAGTGGATCTTTGGCAAAGCAAGCACACGTGGTTGTCGCTGTCGTTTAACGTCGTGGTTTTCGCGTTTTGGTGAGGTGAGGTCAGGGTAGTTCTGCCTCGCACATGAAGTTTTCCTTGGTATCTCCTTCTTGCAATGGCATCCATTATCGGAAACAACTCATGTGGTCGGCAGCTGCCAACCCACGTCGCTTTATTTTGCCAACGACGGTCGCGACATTTGGCAGTGTGACGTAGACTGTTCGCAAACAGCGGGTAGTCTATTGCGCACATTCTATGTACGAAATGCTCTGCTTCTTTCTTTTCTTTTGCGGGTAGCAGGAGAATTCCCACCTTGTACAAAGAGAGACGCGATGATAAACACTGGACGACAAAGGACACAAACAATTGCTCTTTTTTAAGTTCAGTGTTAGCGCCGCGAAGCAAATGTAGCTATGAGCGGCGTACAGACGTGGACAGATGCAGAGAGGACAGCAGGAAGGATAGGGGGTTAGTATGCGTCTTCGGCAGATTTCAGCGAGAACTGTGCAGACATTCGTCTGGAAAGTCTGCCCGAAAAGCCAGAGAGAACCTCGGACAACACAGCCGGTGCCAGGACTCGAACCCGCGTCACCTCCCAGTCTCTGCGTGGAAATGAGTAATTCTAACCACTATGCCACGGTAGCTAGCACAGAAATATATATTGGGTAATGGGGCAAAATGAGACAGAAATTTGCAATTTAACGTGAAATTTTTATTTTTCGTGTTTTTCAAGAAAACTAGTCATAGACACATTCTCCGGGTTCTACAACTTCTGACCTGTAAATGGAGAACGAATGTAGCCGGTCTAATATAATTACAGAACAAGAAATTTGAAAACGCAGATTGTCTCATCTTGCCCCAACCCTCTGGGCAAGACGAGGCATCGCCTGGGGCAAGATGAGACACGCCATGGTAATGAACTACACAAATTAGTTTTTGCAATTCATGCAGACAAAGTGAAGCCCGTAGACCCCTACACAACCCCCTGAGCCCACCAAAACCACATATAATGTCCAATAAAACCGCACCCAACCCGGTGCTATTTTGCTCCACCGTCCTTTACAAACAGGGCACGGCCCGTCTGACGTGTCGCTGGTGACTCGCTTTTGTGTGCGCTTCTGCTTCGCTGGAAATATCCTAGGAAACAGGAAAATTTGCTGGAAAATACTACACAATATGCACAAAAGAAATCCCTGAGGAACAGGCATAAAGCCACCTAATAGTTGACTTATCAGTTTTTAAATCACATGAAATTGAATTTGCTTTCATTTAAAATTACATTAAATTGTCGCGTCTTGCCCCGTGCATGTCGTCGGACGCATTATTTTTTCTGTTCAACAGTGAATAACCAAGAGTGCCCATATTTTGTATATATCTAGAAGAATGAATAAAAAAAAAACGGGATGTGAACTTCCATTGACAGAAAAGGCTGCGAAACGCTGCCGCACTGATTGCAACAAACGGACTACAGAAAATCGCGCCTTTTTGTCGGGTCTTTACATTCCAGTCAGAAGTTACCGATATTTTTCTCCTAAACGCATACACCAGTACGTACAATTCTCACGTGCAATAAACCGGACATGTAGAGCCGCACATGAGTAAAGTTTCAAGAGCATGCAGCAACGCGTCTCTGAGACAGGCGGCGTCGAGTAAAGAATGTCGCGTCTTGGCCCGTGTCTCATCTTGCCCCACCTTACCCTATATGTTACCAATCAAAGTGAGAAAAAACGATCCGCAACACGCGTAGTCAAGTAGCACGAACAAAAAATCATCTATACGCAAATATCGCTGCATAAATCAGCTGTTTCAAGGACGAATCATAAAGAAGAAAGATGGCAGATTCTGTACTTTCGAGACTTTCGAATCCGATGTTCGTAACTGGGATGTTACCATTATCGTTTGAATATATTGCATTATTTGCGCATTAAGATTATTAGCGGTATTTGGAGCACGCGAAGTTCATGCGGAATTGTGCAGAGGAACCAGCCAGATTGGGGCTCCCAAGTGAAGCTCCCTCAACAAGCCGAACTGGAAAGTTTGGAACCTCAAGGGACAACAACAACAACAATAAATGATGACGATGAGATGGGGTGTTTCACCGCGGCGGTGCGGTACCCTACCACATTGCACGTGAAACATTATATGAGGAGGATGAATGAAAATACGAGAAAGAATTAGAGCGACTGGAGCAATCCAGTGGACGACAGGAAGTTCATGAACAGGTGAAGAACCCGACGATGGAGCACAGGATCTTCACGGGGACAATGAGTGCAGCTAAATTAAGTGGTGTCTTGCTGATAGGGGGCAAGCTCATCACACAGAATCCGCCTTTGCGGGCAGTAGAGTGCACGTTCCATAAGAATGTGCTCAGAGTTCACAACGACACCGCAGGTTGAGCAGAGGCTTGTGTTCCAGCATCTGATCATGCACTGGAATTGTGGGGTGAAAGCCACATTGAGGAGGAGTCGACGCAGGAGAGACCCCAAAGGAACCTGACAATATTCACCCGCAAATATGCATTTAGAAACATCACTATAAGAAAAACAACGCACTACACGCGCTCTTTGATTTTCAATACGCGCATCCCGTGGCGGTAGGTAGATGATGCATGCTTTACCAGGCGAAAGGAATCAACTTAGTGCTCTAATGTTGGCATCTGTTCTTGTTTACCACCGCTCATACCACGATATTCCTTGCCTGCGCGCCACTGGCCTCAGACCTCCTCACAAGCTCCGTGCATCGAAGCAAGAGTCTCGTGACAGCAAGAGATTTTTTTGCTTCTTTGCATGCGCAACAAATTATGCGAACTTATCTGTCTTGTAGCGTGTTTGAAATGCCGTACAGAACGTCCAATTGCTCACGCGTTTCTTGCAAAGTACTGGAGTATTTGCGCTAACTCACCAGGTAGAGGGCTACAACCAGCGCTTCAGTGCATCTGGTGAAGCCTACTTTACAGGTCAGAAATTTGGAACCAAAATGGAACCTCGAAGACCCCAATATTCGTTAACGAAACTTGCACCATATGTTTCGCTTTGACACAGACAACGTCCCACTAGAGAACGAATGCAAAGCGGTAAGAACGGAACGTGCTGCACGCGCTTTTCTATTCCTAATACATGGCTTCTATGGGAGCAGTATCAGGTGAACCCTGCTTTACGTTTTGTCCCGAATTGCTGGGCATGATTATTGAAAGCAGCTTCACGCCTTCAAGCGATTCTGATTTACTCTGCATTGCTTGGGCTACAGACCGGACGGGCTGGCTGTATTTCCTTCCTTTCCTAAGGACTTGTTGTTTGCCTAAATATATGTTTCACGCAAGAAACTATGTTTTATGACGTACTCAATGTCGAGCTCGTCGTAAATCAGAACATTTAGCATTAACACCCACCATGCCTACAGAAACTCTACTGCAGGGTATTCTGCACATCGTATATATTTCTGATAACTGTTTGTTGTTTAACACATTTATTGTTCAACCATGTTTCCAATACTGTGCAATACATTCATAATCCCGAGACAGAGGGACACAATCTAACGACACCACTTCGCCTACGTCATTGTCACTTTATATTATTGTGTTACATAAGTCTGAAGTCATGAGTTGAGGTAACTGAAAAGAACCAAGAAGCCCCAGTAGTCATGTAGCATGCCCTATATTTTGCAATTACAAAAACGACAAGTAATTCGTACTATTTCAAATAAATTGCGTTTTGGTCTTCCGGCAGAAATCTGCTTTCTTTATGAAAGAACTATTCCATTTGCCACCTGGGCAGAGAGTCCTCAACTCTGCAGGCTCCACCAAGGGTGTGGGCACACTTGTATGTGTGTCAAGGATGCGGGCACTAGGCTCAAACAGCTAAAATATCGACATTTAGCTCAAACAGTACAATAACTAAAATATATAAGACCTAACATCTACATATACACATTATATGCTACACATACAGCATTTCTATGCATATCCAAACACAGGATTTATTCTATTTTACACTGTCACACAGCGCACCAATGTTACCAGTAAATAAGGGCTGAAGTAGCTGCACAGGCTTTACAGGATGCCCAGAGCAAGTTGAACTGGTTGAACACAGCAGATCACCACTGGTATGGTAATGGTTGGTAAGGTTATTTTTGGAAATGTAAAACAAAGTGTAGAGTTGTAGCAGGAACAAAATCTCCTGAGGACATAGTGCATCAAACTTAGGTTTATTTATTTAGAGGTGAACTGCAGAGCACTTGCTGGAGTTGTTCTGGCATGTTACCCTGGTGAAAGACTTCAGCTGCCGTACACATGGGCCGCACTGGTTTTAGAGAAGGAAATGAATAACACAGTATGCACCACCAGTTCCGGTGAATGTAAATGGATGTAGTAATCCACCTGAGTAATGATTATAAGATAAGGAACAAAAGTGTGCAGCTCTTAAAAGCAACCTAGCTTATTCAGGTGTAAGCAAGAAAATGTCCCCCTCAATATCATATTTGTGCACATGATGAAGCAAACTGAAATTAAATAATAATAATAAAAAAAAAACTTGCGAACAACACACAGAGCCCGAATGGTAGGCAAGACAATGCTGCAAAAAGGAATCTGGAAGGAGGCTGCACAACATCGGTCTGCTCTGAATAGTGGGTTGCAGTGAGCATGCTGTCTCACTTCAGGCGTTTCAGACTCCACTGAGGAGGTTACCTGTAAACATGAACATGAAAGCAGATGAGTAAAGAGAAAAGAACAGATACATATATGTTCAATATATTACATAAATAATCTGTTAAAGTATGGTTACTAAGATCATGCTAAACGAAGTCTGTTTTTATCAACAGTGCACCACCTGAGTTTCGTGACTGGATTCAGTAACTTCTTTTTTGTCTTTCTTTTACTCTCTCATTCTCCCTCTTGTGTGCTGTAAGCGGCCGCAAGGTTCCAAGTCAGCAGATGAGAATTAACCCATTTACGCAATTTTGAAATCTGTGATAGGATTTGGACCACACGGACTGACAGTTCTTTGTTAGCCCCAATAACGAAAAGTACCCACACTTTTGTGCCGTTTAGGTGGATGTTCTTTGCCCGGTGTGGACAGGTATTGTGATGGTGCTACACATTGATTCAAACGACACTGAGTTCGTTATCCAGTACGTTGAAGATATTCAGCGTCCCCTTCGTAATTGCAATCATGCAAATGTTCACTACAAACATGGGGGTAGTATATGATCAGCTCAAGTATCCGGAAACTCACTACTTGGCCTGGAAGCCATTAATTAGCAATTAGAGTAATTTGGGACCCCCCACAGTAATTAGGATCATTCAGTGAGTCATTGCACTAATTGAGGAGCATCAACTCGTGTGGAGACCACTGTGTGAGTTTGCGGCTACTTCAGCTGCTAAAAAATAAAAAAATATGTAGAAAATAAAATAAAATAAAAAAAATAGAAATAGAGTGGAGAGAAGGAGTTTCGTTGAAGATCAACGATGCCATCTTGGAAGAAAGCGGTCCGGAACGGCCCCTGACCATCACTAGGCAACGGAGTACAGAGGCAGGCTGCAAAGCACCGCAGCTGTGACCACCAGTTCCGGACATCCTGTGACATCAGCTGTGACCTCACCATGGCATGTCTTGGCAGGTTAGGACAGCTCTGGACATGCAAAGAGAAAAACACTCATAATACGGAGGCTGTGAAAGCAAGAGTAAATATGCGAACCAGTGTTGCGGATTTGGCCGCTCAAATCGGATTTAAATCAAATCCGCATTTTTTCTGAAGGTAGTAAATCAAATCCAAATCAAGTCCGGATTTAATTTTGACACGTTAAATCAAATCCTTTTAAATCCGGATTTGTTTTTCCGGACCTAAATCAGATCCGCTTTTAAATCCGGATTTATCGAATCTTTTGACAAATCCGGAAGCCAAAATTCTTGCAGTAGCATTACTAGATGTATAACCATGTCTACAAATGACTAATACTGCATGTATTCACTAAACAACGCTTAAATAACAGCGTGACATGGCACAAAGAGCAATAAGTTTCGTCTGATTGACGAGGATATAAAGAGCCAACCTGCCAATCTGCTGGCCGAATTTTTATTCATATTTTCGGACATAAATTTGTGAGTTTGGAAAGATATTTTCGGTTACACCTGCTCGGCGTGTACCACCAGACTATCAATCACCACGTATCAGCCTGTGTGCTACTCATCTCCCGAGCTGCGGCTATAGGTTACGGTCACGCTCAGCGCAATAATAACCTACAAAGGAAATTAGACATACGCAGTTCCACACAACACAACACAGATAAGCTTCATTCGATCTACTCGATCTATGCATGCACTGCACATGTATGCAATGCTACTCTCGGTGGTTCTTGTTGAGAAAGAGTAGTTGCTCCAGAGTGGTAGGATGCAGCCGGTTTCTTTTCGCAGTCTCAATCAAACTCGCCGCGGAGAATACGCGCTCAACAGCTCCAGAACTTGCGGGTATTGCAAACACTTGTTTGGCTACTTCTGAAAGCAGTGGGTAGCGCGTCGCTGCGGATCTCCAAAAGCTCAGCGGCGAAACGTCATCGTCCACTGTACCCTCGCTTAGATAGACCGCTACTTCGTCGTTTGCTCTTGCTGTGCGGGTTCCCATTGAAGAAGACGACGAGCGGGTCAACTCCCCAAAGAGTGAACGTTTCTTTTGTTGAGCAGGAGCACTGCGATCCTCCGGACCGGAGGTTCGGGACCTGATGGGATGAAGCTTAGTGTTCGCGCTTTCATAGCTTCCTTGACACGCTCGTCCTTGCACCACTCTAACTGAAATTTGACGTGAAAAATAATTAGAATTCAAGGAAAAAAGGAAGCCGATGAGGTCCACGTTAGGAAAAAGCTGGTACCTTGAAGCAGGGGTCCAGAAAGGTGCCGACGAGGAAGAAGTCGTCGTCGTAGGCAGGTTCAAACCGTTTCTTCAGTCCTTCCGAAAGTGCTGACAAAACTTTGCTTAACGCCGGCAGCGTCTCTTCTTTCAATCGAAGCAATGACTGTTCCAGGTTCGCGAGAGCAGGGAGAAGGAGGCCGACAGTTTCAAAGTCTCGCTGTAGCACGTTTGTTGCCTCTTCAAATGGTGATAGCACTGCCACAAGGTCTCCTAGAAGTACCAAGCTGCAGAGTCAATCTCCGGCGCTTTCCTCAACGTGACTGCACTCTTACCTAGCAGCCGCAGCTCATAACTATTCAGCCGCTCCTTCTTGCATGCAGACAGCTTATCCGTTAAATTGGGGGCGGCCTGGAAGACGCGTAGTACCTTCCGTACCATGGCCAGTTGGGAATTCCAGCGTGTTGTAACAGCAGCGTTTAAGTGGAGCCCCGACGCTTCAAGTATGATTTTCGTATCTCCTGGACTCTTCCGCACATATCTCACAATGTTCGAGCACTTCTTAAGGACATCCGAGGCTGCACGATCCTGAGAACATGTATATTAGAAGGTACTCACTTCTCGCATGCCGACATTTCACCGACCCTTTTATATATAGCGTGTTCAGCCAAATATTTTTCAAGAACGTAGCTATCAAAGAAAAAATTATGTCTTTCCCTGAAGACGTTAGTAGCGAAAAGGTAGGTCTCACAAGGGGCTAGGGACAACACACCTTTCCGCTTACCTTTAGGCCATCTTTCACAACCAGCTGTAATTTGTGAGCAGTGCACCCGAAGTGAGACGCCAACCTCACTTCCGGCTCTTTGTCTGCAATAACGATGACATCAGCGTCATCATCATCGGGCTCGTCCTCCTGTGCTGTCCAGCCAGGAAGAGCGAAAGCTTTAACCATAGCCGATGCATTATCGGTCACAACCCGGCGCACCTGAATAATGATAGTCGTTAACAGGAAAGCACGAAAAATGAAAAGTCTTAAGCACGCTCGCACCTTCACATCGCAGTCTGCACACAGCTAGCTTGCTGCGTTTTGCTGGTATCAAAAGTCTTACCTTATGTGCTATCCCCCAAGATGATATCACAGATTCGTATTCCGCGCTAATATTGTCCGCTGTGTGCCGGCAGGTAAGCTCTTTGCAAGTAAGAAGCACGAGGTGTGGCTTAAATGCCTCGTCAACAAACGACACGCTAATGGCCAGAAAACTCTCCATGCTCCTTGATGTCCAGATGTCTAGCACAGACGCGCAGTGTTCAGTAGCGTTGAGCTGGGCTTTAATTATCGCCGAGACGTCTTCCACAACTTTCGGAAGCATTTCGTCCTTCAGATGGTCCCGCGTTGGCAGTGTGTACTTGTGGTCAAGCGTCTGAAATTGATTCACTAAATGGAGTATGCTGCGAAAATGTGTAATGCATGTACAGTGCTGATAGCAAAATTGTGCCGTTACTTCGGCAGTTACCCATCTTACGCCATCAGCACACTACGTACATGTTATTGTGATAAAAGAGCGCAACCCAATTGCTTGCGAACTGTAACGGTCTTGCTATCTCTGCAGCTGCACGCGCCAGACTTTTAGGCCAGGACCTGGACCAAAGCCGCGGGCACCGGCCTGGGCTCATCCAATCTTCGGCTCCAGCTGCTCGAGCCTGGCTCTCGCGCCCCGAACCCAAAGAATTGCCAGCCTGAGGCCTCGTTGTAGCCGCTTTTGCTTGGTTAAGAACCCTAAGGCATGGGCGCCGCTAAGGGAGGGTGCCGGAAATTATGTCATTTTGACGGCATTTTGGGCAAAATCAGAGGCACCACCCCCTGGACACAGCGTGGATGAGGTTTTGCCCCCAACCCCCCTGGAAAAAAACCCTGACGGCGCCCATGCCCTAAGGGCGATGCGGTCTGATGGCCAAGAAAGGTTCCTAGATGAAGGAAAATTCCCGTCCCGAAAATTCCCCGTGTGAAAGACAAAAACAGAAAGCCTGTACAAAGCATAAAGCAAAGGTCAGGAAATGCACCGGTCCCATGTTTTACAATCGCTTCACCTGCAAAGGAGGAATGCACACTCTCGAAATTGCCAGAGTTTACGGCGTATTGGATTACTGTGCTCCCAAATGTTGAGATAGGCTTCCATCACAGATTAAGTTAGCTCCCTACAGCGTGTACGTACTACATACCGCAACGAAGTCCCTGAAGCCATTCCTGTCCACGATGCTAAATGGCTGCATGTCGGTGTACATCATTTTGAACAAGGCGGTGTCCAAAGCCTTCTTCCTTGAAGCTGATGTGGAGGCAGCTTCAAACGGGCTTGACGGCACCACGCTTTGGTCTTTAAACTCTTGATAATGACGCCTTCTCAAATGCCGTATGAAATTGGATGTAACATGCGGCTTCGATGACACCTTCTTCTGGCAGTGCTTACATGTCCCGTGAAAAGTCGTTGCGGAGCTGTCTATGTTTGTGTAATGGAATCTCCAGTTCCATGGTTTCATACTGGCACTCTGCGCAGTCCACCTGAGCACGGAGCTTACGCATACGACGAACGCACACCCTACTACAGGACGCTACAGCAGGTGAAATGGTTAGTTACGTCAAGTCGATGATATGAGAAGAGTGGACAGGAGGCGACCTCACTGTGTCACCTCTAGCGTTCGCTCGCCGCGTGCAGGAAACGGGCATTCCGTCCCGGTCGATTCCGAAAGTGTAGCGATGTTTCACTCCGCGTTCATCACTGATAATAACGCCGAAAACCCGACGGGAATTGGTGGCGTTGTTCCTGTGCAGTCTGATATAAAACTTGGTAAGAGCAGACGACGCATTCAGGGATTCTCTCTCTCGAAACATCACACGGACGAGGCCAACCACTGCGCGCCATTTCACGCGGAGGAGACCAATCGTGGAGCGGCCGGAGGGACCTTGGTAGCCTTGGCTACCGACCGACAGGCGGGCGGGCGAGCCGGAATGCTAGGGGACGGCGTCTTTTTTGTGATCGGCTCGCGGAATATGGTTTCTGGTTAGCGTCGAACGTGTTCGTACAGCCAAGCCTTGTTACTGGCTGACATCTCTTTCCTCCTACTACAACAACAACAACAGGACTCGTGCAGTACAGATTGTTCTAATCAAGGGGGGGGGGGAAGAACGCAAGGAAGAGTCGGAGTAGGGAAGGCTTGCCTTCCCGACATCACGAAATGATAGGATGTGATATATGTATTTTTCGTTTTTACTTTGTTTTGACGTGAATGCGTGTACCTATATGCGTTCAATATGATGGGGAAGACCTAGAATTTCGAGACATGATTTGGCAAGCTTGAAATGACTCGTGCTTGAAGACTCAGCTAGAGGTCCACGGGAAAGGTGCCGTCCGATCAACAGAATAACGTTAACTACTTTCGAAGAACTGCACCCGGTGTTCCATCTGTGCGGTGAGGGGAAGTGATTGGAACGAAACGGCTACTCCTGTTTCTCTGGCTGGGGAGAGGACGCCGCTAGTGCGTGTGCAAATTTCAGACAAGGTCACATCAATTCGCGTAGAATGCGAAACAGTGCTTCGCTCAATTTCAAATTCATGCATCTTGTGAGGGAGCTTGGCGAAATCCACGCGCAAATCCGCTGAAAAAGGAGCGATTCAATCCAAATCCAGATCATTTGTGGAAAATGCGATTGAATCCAAATCCAAATCATACCTGGAATATGCGATTGAATCCAAATCCAGCCCTTATTTTTTCGCGCAAATCAAATCGCAAATCAAATCCGTCAGCGATCCGGTGGATTTAAATCCGGATTTAAATCAAATCCGTGGATTCAAATCCGCAACACTGATGCGAACCATTAATAGCTAAAACAAAAAGAATCAGGCACCGAAGGAAAGCAGCCCACCACAACAGCAGTCACGGGGAGCGCAGAACGATGTGACTGCTCCATCTGACAGCAAGGCAGAGAACTGACTCGTAATGGTTTTTTCTCCTCTATGTAGTCACGCATCTGCAACCCACTAGTGGTTACTTTCTCAACTAATTTCATTACAAAATTATTAAGAATCACGCCAGCGCTAATCTTGTTTCCAAGGCAGAAGAAGATAGAAAATGGCGGGGATGCCCGGACAACAGCAACCAGCGCCCGACATGCACGGGCATTTAAATCGTAAAAAAGGGGGACAAAGTTGGCGAAAGAATTAGTTACACAACAACTCAGCCCACCACAACGGCAGTCACAGGAGCTCAGAAAGATACATCCTTTCTATCCGAGAGCCAGGCACAGAGCTGAATCGTAATGCTATTTTACTCCTCTATAAAGTCATGCATCTGTCCCTCTTGTGGTTACTTTCTGAACTAATTTAATCACAAAATTATTAAGAATTGTTCTAGCACCATTCCCATTCAGGGCAGCACTAGTGTCATCGTCAAGACAAGAATGATCAACAAGAATCTTTCTTGTCAAAACAGAAAAATATACAGAGTGTAAACAGAGGAAAGCATGCAGGTCGGGGCATGTCAGGAGCCGTGTTACACGAGGAAAAATCGCACGAGCACTGGGCAACAGAGGAAAGCAAACACAGAAAAACACTTGCACAGAGTGAAAAAGACACTCACCATCATCGGACACGTAAGTAGTATAATTATATGTCCTATAGCCAAGAGTTGTCTCTAATCCAATTTCAATCCAATTCGAATCCAATTCTAAGCCATAATCCAGTTCTAATCCAACACAAGCCATATCCAAAGCCATCTGATTGGCCGGCATTAGCTCCGGCCACTTCACGTTGATTGGCCCATGCTAAGCCTACTGATCTTTGATTGGCTGACCGTAGCTCCGCTCCTTTATGCTAATTAGTTGGCTTGGCTCCGCCCAGTTCACGCTGAATGGCCCGTGCTAAGCCTACTGATCATTGATTGGTTGACTGTAGCTCTGCCCCTTTATGCTAATTACTCGGCTCCGCCCACTTCATGCTGATTGCTGCATGCGTATCGCTGCACACAGCTCCACCCCTTTATGCTAATTAACCAGCTCCGCTGATTGGTCCATTCTAAGCCTACTGATCACCCTCCACATTTTCCACTTTCTAAGCCTTCTGATCGGCCGTCCCCAATTTAAGCCTACCGATTGGCCCGTTCTAAGCCCACTGATTGGTTGACTAAGCCTGCTGAACATAGCCTTCGTTAGCCCCCGCCAGATGGCGCGCTCGGCAGCGATCCCGCTGCGGCTTTATCTCATACGTCCAAACTTACCTCGTGCCACCAGATGGCGCGACTCAGGTGCATCAACTCCGCGCAGTTTCGCTTTGAGGCGTGACACAAGCGAGAGAACTTCGTCGTGATGTGCTGCCACATATTGCGCTCCCGTATCACCGCAAACAAGTTGCGGTATATCATACGCGAAGTCTTGGATGAGTACCTGTCGGCTTACAGGGAGCTATCACTGCGCGATCTTCAGGAACTATGTCAGGAAGAAATAAGAGTACTGGAGACGATCATCAATCGCGCTAGGAGCTATGTATGAAAATAAAGATGCATCACACCTCGCTACACAGTCTCCTCAAGTTATTCCACGATGCGCATGCAGTTCCAGCACCCCGTTCGAATTCTCATCTCCGGCGCGTTCATGTGTGGGAAGATGGTGCTCACGCAGAATATAATGAGACACCCTGAGTTATTTAGCACTCCACCGCAGAAGATACTCTACGTATGAAAGTATGCAGCCGGATGGGAAAAGGATTTCGACGGTGTGGAGTTTATGGATACGATACCCACAGATTGGGATGAACAATATCCCACTCTCATAGTTATTGACCATCAAATCACCAAAAGGGGGTTCTATCGGAAGTAGAGTCGTAGAGTAGAGGAAGTAGAGTGTGCGTGGTAGCCACCATAAGAATGCGTCTGTGATCCTGATCACACAACCCTTGTTCTATCACAACGCCTCTTTTCGAACGATATCGCTGAACGCCAGTTATATCATAATGTTCCGGAACGCTCGGTCCGTACAACAGATCGAAACCTTCGGACGTCAAGTATTCGGGAAACAGGGGCTCTCCTATTTTCTCGACGCATATAACCAGGCGACGGAGAAGGCGCACGGTTATTTAGTTGTGGATCTTCACTCGCAAACACCTCCTTCCCGTAGCCTGAGAATGTGTATTTTACTGCATGATCCGCAGTTCCTGTTTATGCCTGCGAAATGACTGCCGATGTTAGAAGACATCTCACGCTCCTGAAAGTATTGGCCACCAGCAAACCGACGCACCGCGCAGAGTTACTTAAAGAGCTCAGCTGCGACGACATTCAAATCCTTTCGGAAATCTGTCTGAACATTCTACGCGGAAATATCCCACTTTCGACAGAACTTCATAAAAACTTGAAGAAACACAAAAAAATCCTCCGCTTCCTCGCTTACAAGTCACTTCATAGGTGCCCCCGGCACTTGAAGAAATACAGGGTGTATGCTATAAAAGGTCAGTGACATTTTCGCGCGTGACACTATATCTATTTGAGAGACGGACTTGTGCTGCCATACAGTGAATCACTTATGCCAGAGAAACCTACGAAAAAATTGTGGTTACCATTCACTGCGTAATAAAGTAAATACGGCCACGGAAACTTTCGTCTTCATGTGTTTCCTATGCGCAATACCGATGGATGGAGGTGAAAGTTTGCATGGTCATATTTATTTTGTTACACATTGCTAGGTAACCACAATCGTTTCGTAGGTTCCTCTAGCATAAATGATTCACTTTGAGGCAGAGAAAGTCTTTTCGTGATAGAGGTATAGCATCAAGGAGGTATCACTTTTTGCACGAAAATGTGACTGACCTTTTATAGCATACACCCTGTATATTAGACAACAACGAACTGCTCCTCTCAGGGCTATCAAATCTCTTGGCTGGAGTCGCCGGGCGAGCGACATCCAAAGCCATCGGTCATGGCTCATAGAATAGAAATAGGTGAGGTTCTGAAATCTAATTATTCGGGCGATGTAAAAGTGGGCACAATACTGCAAGCCCTCTATTACTTGCTGAAGCGCGCTCACTATCATCCTCCTCCCCCTCCTCCTCCTCCTCTGGAACGTGTCCATTCGGCACCCGATCCGGAGCCCAATCAATTCGATCTTCTACCCTCCGGCGTTGATAAAGCACGCGCGAAATCTGTGCTAATAGAATTGAAGAAAGTTTTCACCTGGCAGGCCGATAATGTGCTAGTATATAGAGGGAAGCGAATCAACCGCTCAATCATTGTGGTCCTTGTGAGCAACTTAGCACGTCGTAGCGCGGTCAACAAGAAACCCAGTTGGTACAAAAAAGTATCGAAAATTGTAAGGGCTCTGAAAATGCACCGAATTGCTCGCTGGAGCAAATATGGGGCCATAGAAAGAATATATCAAGAAGAAAGGGTTAGGTGGAGTGGATCGGTACCGACGTTATCACAAGCTCACGCGCAGAGAAGCCATCGAACAGCTGAAAAAAGAAGATGCTTACACCCTTCACAAGCCTGTGAAGAAAAAATTTAAACGGCGCTCCATCTTCGCAACTCACGTGACGGATTTATATCAGGCTGACCTTCTGGATATTCGTAAATATCAGAAATTTAACAAGGTACTAACAACTTTAGATAAGCCGCTACACCTGGATGATTTATATGTCGTCGGTCTAGAGGGATTTTCCATTCCCGACAGTTTCCTGAACGTGAACCAAGCGCCGGATAACCTGATAACGCTATCAACGGAGAAGTGGCAAACAAAACAGCTCACGTTCGAAGACACGGACACGCTGTTGAATAAAATATATTCCCCGAATATGGGATAGAGTGGACTTACGAGGAAAATCACTACGTGTTTAAGCTACCGTCGCGCGTGCGCTCGGTGAAATTAATCGACAGACCGCTGCATCTCGCCTTTAGAATCGTTGACATCGATGGAGATAATCCGGAGGGCGGTAGAGTACGCGCCGTCCCAAACGTGTTAGCGCTCGCTGAGGAAAGAGTTCGCTGCGAGCTCGCTGCGAGTTCACCGGGTGGTAGTGATCAATAACGATCTAATTTTGAAACCCCGATCGCTAATTACTGACACACTCAACGAATTCTTCAGAGCGACGAACGATACAGAATCAAAGGTGGAATACAAAGCCAACACTTACTCGCTCTCTCTCCTGGCGAATTTCAACTTGTCGATCGAGTTCCTGGACCTCATTCAGGTGAAGCACATCCACGTTGAAGGATCCCGAAAGAGCATCACGTGTAATCCCATAGTGAAGGCGTACTGCATCCACACTTGAGAGACGGAAGGTCGGCGCATTTCACTTCCACCAAATTACTACGAAACACCCGAAGCTCTCGTGAGCGCCATCCATGAGCGTCTGCACCAGGAGGCTTCCCTCACGTACGATGCATGGGTGAGGAAGTGTTCGTTGACCTTGCAGGAAAACGTGTCGCTTACATTATCCGATTACTTTGCGTACCTACTGGGTTGCGGTGCGAAAACCGTATTTACCGAAAATGATACAGGTGATACAGGTGATACGAAGTGACCATAGATCTTCCCATTAACTGTATTACGATGTACACGGATCTCGTCACGCCCTCCATAGTGGGAAACGGGCGGCATCCATATTGAAATTAATTCCATTCGTATACGATAGAACGAAAGAACAACTGAGTTTCAGCTTTTTTGCCGTTCAGTATTTTAAGTTAGTGCAGCGTGAAATTTCCTCAATCACCGTCTCTATACGCGACGACACGGGTCGCAAGCTACCGCTACAACATCCCGGTAGATCGACGCTGACGCTGCACTTTAAGCATTTTCTTTTCTCAGCTCGGGCGTTTCGCTATTCCACTCTTTAAACGCGTATCGCCCTACTTAGAAAAGATGGCTGTTGTGGCCGCTAAGCGCGTGTATGGCGGGCTAGTCCTTCTAGCCCGCCATAGCGCGTGGCCAAAAATCTGTCGGAAGGAGACTCTTTCCGAAGTGCGCTTAAAAGATCGGCGAAAGATACGGGCCATGAAACTCTCCGAGACCTCGGAGGGGCCGGGCGAAGAAAGAGGAGAAAACCGGACGTCTTCGAGAGCATAAATCACGCCGGTTGCACGGCCACAATTTAGTTGCGAGATGGACACGATTAACGTCGTACATCCCGACAGTCCTCTGTTGAAACACAATTATTTTCCGTGCCAAGAACGCAGTGGCATATACTGAAGGGGGAATATGCGGTATTCTACCCGGTCGCTGACATATCCTCCGTCATAGAGTTCCAGCTTTCGAATTTGGGGCATCACTATCTCGATTTGAACTCCACGTACATAGTGACGAAAGTCCGCATCGTACGTGACGATCGTTCGCTTCCGGAAACACACGCTGGCGATCGGACGACCTATGACGAGGTCTACCCCGTCAACACGTTCGCCAGCTCGCTTTTCAAGAATGTAGCTGTCTTCTTGAATCAGACCATGATTATGAATAATGATTTGTATAGCTATAGAAGCTACCTGGATATTTTGCTTCACGCCAGCACCATGGAGCAAAATACCGTGCATAAAGCGGGTCTGTACACGCAAGAAGAAGCGAGTCAATCGGAAAACAACATTCGCGCTTGTGGACCGACCGAACGATACAACCTCACACGGGGCGGCAAGACCATCAACCTGGTTTCCAAGATCAACTCGGACATTTTCCTGCAGCCTAAGCTACTCATATCGGAAGTGGGAATTAGGCTTATTTTTTATCAAGGCTTCGACGAATTCCGCATTATGAAGACCGATCAGGAGCAGCACACACATAAAATGGAAATCATGATCGCCACCTTGTACATAAATTACCGTGTCTCCCAGCCTATTCCCCGGGCACGAAACGGAATTGCAGCAGCGCAAGGCTCTCTACACACTGGCCGGAAGTGAATCCTGTATTCGTTCGCTACCAGTTGGCAACCTGGATGCATGCCTGGAAGATTTATTTCCAGAGAAGATACCGTCTAAGGTGGTGGTCGCATTTGTGCTCACCCTAGCCTACCATGGAGCATTCAATCGGAACCTGTATTGATTTGTGAACTGCGACATTGAGTTGGCGGCGATCACTGTGAACGGGACGCAGCGAATAGACACGTTCGACTTCAACAATAACCTGAACCACCGAAGCTACTTCAACCTTTTGGAGCAGCTGTGTGAGAAGCAAGTCTCCTACGAATACGACCACTACGTTGGAAACAAGTCCCTACTGTACTACTACCTGGATCCCGATCAATCATCCGTCCACCTGTCACCGATCAGGCGTGGAAACCTTCGTCTGCAACTCAAGTTCCAACGTGCCTTGGTTGAACCCACGACCGTATTGATACTGTTCGAGTGTGTGAGAATCACGTCCATCGATAAGAACAAGAACGTCACACTGGATTAGCAATGTTCGAGCAAGACATTGAGAGACTCCTGAAGTACAACGATTACACTTCGGCACTCTTCCATGGTGTATACGCTCGAGACGATCGTCTTCCAGCGCTGGATAGACCGGGTATAATCGTAGTGAACACCGATCGGCGACAGCAAGCTGGGGAGCACTGGATTCTGTACGCGAAAATGAAGGATGACCTCATCTACTTTGATTCCTTCGGATTGCCGCCCATCGAACCCGAGCTGAAGCGCCTCACCGTCGATGAATATAATGATGTCTGTATTCAAAGCCTGTATTCTCCAATGTGTGGTGTGTACTGTTGTACCGTGGCGACATTGTTGGCGAAAGGGAAATCACTGAAGAGCATTGTATCCCTGTTTTCCGATAATCTCGCCGCTAATGACCTAAAATCAATACAGATGCTAGAAAAGTTGTTTGTTGAAAAAAGTGTGGTGTCCTTTATTCTCTATAGCTCCACGCAAACTATACTTGCTTAGTCGATGAATATGCGCTATAGTTCTCTATCATATTCTATCAATATAGGTTTCCATCATATCAGCCTATCTTCCTAATCCATCACAACAACACAACATGTTTCCTCTTAAATTCAGAAATACATGTATTTTTATTTTACTGATGATTACATATAGGACGCGGACTTTCACTGGTCTCGCGGTCACTTCTTCGCGTGAGTAAAGATGATGTGGGGTGGGGGGATGCGACTTTTTTACCATCCCTGAATCTCTCCTTCTTCTCTAGTTTCAGATCTGGTAATTCTCGCATTTCTTGCAAATCTTCATCTGTGAGTCGCTTAAAACGACTGGGTAGGTACACCTTTACGCGTTTATCGTTTTCCATCAGGAGTTCCACGTACACAGCCTCCCCATGCATAGTGTCCACCTTGCGTAGGTCCAACACGTCGAGCTTTTCGTTCTTCGGAACAATGCTCATTTTCTGAATGTCCCCATCTACGGGTTTCTTTAGTTTATCCAGCTTCTCGAAAATAGATGACATATCTCGCGTACTTCTCAGTCCAAGTTTCTACGCACGCCAAATGAACAGAAAATGAGGACAAGTATTACCTAAGCTTCCTCATCTTGAAGACAATAGTGAAACATACCTTTCTCGTTGTGCGCTTCACCTGGAGTCGACCGACCTCACAGACCTCAAATGAGTTGTATATATCGCAACTTTTATATAAAGCACCCCTGGAGGGGTGCAAGGGGGGTGCGATTTTGTTTACACAATACCATAGGAACAGCCCGTGATATACGGCGAGCGCGCATGTTTGCTGCGAAGGACATTAGGAACTTCTTGGAAACCAAAGTGCATAAGCGAACCCTTTGTTTTTGGTTACAGAAGGCTTGTTTCGGCATGTGGAAATGAGAGGGCTATAACAAGCAGTCCACTTTGACGTGGGCTCGTTGAGATTTTTTTCTTACGATAGACTTGTCTTATAAGGCAGAACAGTTTACTTTTTTAATACGCGCGGCCTCGCGGCGTGACTGCTGAAGCTAGATGACTTCATTTCTCGGAAAACATGATTTACGATCTTCAAACTGCGAGCTCTGATATAAAACAGATGGCCCAACTTGTTGAGACATGCAGCACGGCGGCCGAGGCTCCATGACCTAATTTCTTGACAAACGTGATTTACGACCTGCAAAGCATGGCAGTACGCGAGCTTTGATATAAAACAGATGGCCCCAACGTGTTGGGATATGCAGCGTGGCCGATGAAGCTCCGTGACCTCATTTCTCCTCCGTGACCTCATTTCTCAGAACACTTGATTTACGACCACCAAAGCATGGGAATATGCGAGCTTTGATATAAAACACATGGCCCCAACGTGTTGGGATATGCAGCGTGGCCGATGAAGCTCCTTGACCTCATTTCTCGGAACACATGATTTACGACCACCAAAGCAAGGGAGTACCCGAGTTTTGATATAAAACAGATGGCCCCAACGTGTTCTGACATGCAGCATGGCCTATGAAGCTCCGTGACCTCATTTCTCGGAAAACATGATTTACGAACACCAGAGCATGGGAGTACGCAAGCTTTGATATAAAACAGATGGCCCCAACGTGTTCTGACATGCAGCATTGCTGCTGGTTTATAAGCCACGAAAGCACCTCAGGGGGGGAACAGTCTGCTTGAACTCACTTCAAAAGTAAGTTATTTGCCTCACTTGTTGCACATTTCTTATGGCCCCTTTTACTTTCAGTGCCTAGGTGCGTATACTGCTTTTGTGACCCTCACGATATCGAGGATGAATGGGAAGACGATTCTCGGGACGGCGCACCTCCTACACTGTGTGCTCATGTGATGAGATCGCACCCCGACGTGGATATATCCTTCCTGCCCTTCTGATTTGCATAAAAACATTTGCATCAATTTTTACTGCCGAGGTTTACGCCATTATCTTGGCTCTCAACTACATCCTTCAAGATTCCATAAAGTCCTCTGTTATATATACAGACTCCTTGAGTTCCATTAACGCAATTTGTAGTCAGCACACAACAAAGGACTTTCTTGTGCAGCGAGCAAGATCTTTAGCCAGTTTGAAAAGAACAAAGGGGTACTCCCTCATCCTATGTTGGGTGCCCAGCCACGTAGCCATCAAAGGCAATGAGTTGGCAGATCAAGCAGCTGCAGCTGCTCTCCAAAATAACATGACGCATTTTGAGATGTCAGTGCAAGACATGAGATCGACACTCAAGAAATCACTGCACAGATTGTGGCAAGCCTTTTGGAACACACAAGACAAAATAACAAGCTTTGGAACACACAGACAGAATAACAAGCTCAACTTGGTTAAACCCCACATTCAGGATACAGGAGACCGGCTGGAAAACCGTCTGTTGTGCACTTTACGAGCAAGGTTACGAATAGGCCATACGTACCTTACACACGGGTTCTTACTTCGGGGAGAGGAGCCACCTCAGTGTGCGCACTGTGGTCAGCTCCTGTCCGTTGTACACATACTCATCACATGCACACATCATGAAATACATCGCAAACATCACTTCAAGGAATTTTATAAACAATTCTTACCTCTTCATCCAGCCCTATTGCTTGGTGACGAGGCTCTCGTCCCTTTTACAAGAGTCTTTGATTTCCTGAGAGACGTTGGCGTTATTAGCCTTTTGTAGCCTTACACATATACACTCATCTTTTATTAGTCATCGTGTTTACTCTTAAGTAACCATAACATCACCACTGTCTCAATCATACCTCAGTTTATGGCGCATTATGATCTTTGTTGTCAATGCGCCATTAAACTCCCAATCATCATCATCATGTTTCTTTGTTTTTGCTTTAATGAACGTTTTGATGATGGCTTGATTCATTGCCTCTTGTTAGGCGCGGACTTTGAATGGCGCGTTTGCGGCGTCCTTGGGCGATGCCCGCGTTTGTTTGCTTTATTAAACATATGGAACACGCGTTGTTAGAATGATCTTGATAAGACGTCTGCGGAATCGTTGCGCCCGTGTTTGGGTGATAGTAAGGCGTTCTTTGGCGTGTTGTTTGTTCGTTTGTTTTCGCTTTTAATGAACGTTTGATGATGGCTTGATTCATTGCATGGTAGGCGCGGACTTCGAATGGCGCGTTTGCCGCGTCCTTTGGCGATGCCCGCGTTTGTTTGTTTGTCTTAAACATATGGAACACGCATTGTTAGAGTGATCTTGATAAGACGTCCGCGGAATTGTTGCCCCCGTGTTTGGGTGATAGTAGGGCGTTCTTTGGCGTGTGTGTGTGTGCCTTCCCTTTTATTGAGCATGTCATGCGATTCGTGTGCGATGCGCTGTGGACCGGGACACGGGCGGTGAGCGGTATACCCCGTTTTTGTTTCTTTGTCGTTTCGCGGGACAATGCGCCGTTATGGACTGTTTCCCTCTGCGTTCTTTTTCCTCTGTTTCATACCCCCTTTTTGTCTTCCCTCCGTCATGCGATACGTGTTGTTACGAAAGGAATTCGATGAGATGCCATGCCCGTGCCGTTTTTGTGCGTATGTTTAGATAATGCCGACAGAGGACTTTGGTTCTTTTCCCCCTTTTACTGAATATAATGCCACACATGTTGTTACAGAAGGACTTTGACGAGACTCCAAGACCGTTTTTGTGCGTATGTTTGGTAATGCTGGCTAATGACGAAAGAAGACTACTTTTTTGGTGGTTTCTTTCATTAAACTTTTGGTGGCACCGTACCGCTGCCAATCGACTGGACGCGCATAATCTTTCTATGTGAAACCAAGAGACGCATGTAACTGACTACAGCAGGCTGCGAAATTAATGCACATGACATTTATTCCAAGGAACTGCATCGACCTGCTTTTGTTGGCGATGACAACAGTACATGTGGTCGAGGGCGGTCCTCTGAAACCCGTGCCGTAATGCCTCGGTAGTGGAGTACACTGTTGTTTTTATATGCTGTAGCATATCATGATGCGTGCTCATGCAAAATGACATCCGACTGTCATTTTATAGGATTAATGAAACTGATCAATTTTGGATGACTAACAAGGCAGCAATAACAAACGCAAGCCTATATGCAAGAACAGGAGTGGATATACGGAATGGCCCGATATGGATCACGCGTCGCATGCCGATATCCCGTAAGCCGAACCCCCCAACCATTTTGTAACCACCGGCTTAGCGCCGATATCACGATGTTGGACATCAGTGCTTTGTTGGCGGATAAGTGAGTGACAGAGGACGAAGCATCAGAGATAAAACGAGAAATTTAATTAAGTTAACTTCCCCGCGCGGAAACAGCTTTGGGATCATGTATCAGCGTCAGCCACAGCTATATATAGGTTGGCACACTGCTAACGCATGTGCTTTGTTACATTCAGGATATGATTGCGCGATTGTTGCGAATCTTTGCATTGTTGCGATTCCGAAGAACTGCAAAACACGCCTTCGCCAAGAACCTAAAGTGCCGATAAACTGATTCTAACATAACAAAAACAACAATAACGTCTAAAATGCTAATACGCCAATTCTAACGTCTATAATACCCCCACTATAATTCTAACACGACCTAACGTCTAAAATGCCAGCAGACTAATTCTAATCTGACCTAACATCTGAAATGGTGGCAAATTGATTCTAACGGTGAGCAGTTGTCCGACGGGCAATTGTCTGGTGAGCAACTGTCCGGTGGCGTTCCATGAAACGGCATTCGATAAAATGGTGTTGATGAAACGTCGTTGACGAACCGGCGTTCGATGAAATGGGCGGACACCCGATATGCTTGCATTGCTTTTTTCAGTGCGCCGTGGTACGCAAGAGTCCTTAGGCAAATAGGCGCATCCCAAACTAACGAAATCATAACAGACATCAGACCAGCGTCCTTGCGGTCCAGTACGTGCATCAAGTGTACTACAGGAACTCACGGCAACAGATATAAAGACAAACACGTATATCTTATAACTTCGATTTTTTGCAGAAAACATCGGAGGGAGTTATAAAGTTTGAGATAGGACGAGCTCAGAAAGAACACAACTAGGCACGTGCTATACTTGAGCATACAATGGAACCAATAATTCGGTCTCCTCTTTACTCTTAAGCCGTTCTGACCTCTTATCTTTGCACAACGAAGTTTTTGTCACTGAACTTTGTGTTGTGAAGTCCGTCTTTGGGTCGCTCAGTGAATGCGGATTATTCTGCTACAAGGAGAAAAGAGGGGTCAAAACGCCGAAAATGGTGGGTGGTTTACACGGAACCGGCGCTTTCTTTGTTTCAGTATTTCTTCAGCTTCTAGACCTTGGCAGCGCAGCGAATTGTAGTCCATGGTTTCCGGCCTGAACTGGTGACTTGCAATGGCGTTAATGCCCGCAATGTTCTTGAACATTCCGTCCCACACAGTCGAAAGAAAGGAATGTCAGGCCATTGCCCTTGCCCTGCAATGGAAAGTCTTAAAATGGGTGCCTGTACCTAAAATAAGTGGACTCGTCTCGAGAGGTCGACGACTCTTGGGTTAGACTGTCATAAAAACCGCTGCTGAACTTGTACACAGCACTCTTGGAAGAGTTCTCGTCCAGCAAGTAGTATCGTTGTTGTCCGATTTGGGTGCCCAGTCGATTGACAGCGTTACGGTGCCACCAAAAGTTTAATGAAAGAAACCACCAAAAAAGTAGTCTTCGTTCGTCATTAGCCAGCATTACCAAACATACGCACAAAAACGACCCGGGCGTCTCGTCAAAGTCCTTCTGTAATAACATGTGTGGCATCATGTTCAGTAAAAGGGGGAAAAGAACCAGAGTCTTCTGTCAGTAGTATCTAAACATATGCACAAAAACGGCACGGGCAATGCATCTCATCAAATTCCTTCCGTAACAACACGTGTCGCATGACGCAGTGAAGACAAAAAGGGGATATGAAACAGAGAAAAAAAAAACGTAGAGGGAAACAGTCCATAATGACGCATTGTCTCGTGAAACGACAAAGAAACGAAAAACGGGGTATACCCCTCACCGCCCGTGTCCCGGTCCACAGCGCCTCGCACACGAATCGCATGACATGCTCAATAAAAGGGAAGGCACACACACACAAACCAAAGAACGCCCTATTGTCACCTAAACACGGGCGCAACGGTTCCGCGGACGTCTTATCAAGATCACTCTAACAACGCGTGTTACATATGTTTAATAAAACAAACAAACGCGGGCATCGCCCAAGGACGCCGCAAACGCGCCATTCCAAGTCCGCGCAAAACAGGCAATGAATCAAGCCATCATAAAACGTTCATTAAAAGCCAAAACAAACGAACAAACAAACAAACGCGGTCATCGCTCAAGGACGCCGAAAACTGGCCACGGATATGTTCACAGTCCGCGCGCAACAACAGGGAATGAATCAAGCCATCATAAAACGTTCATTAAAATAAAAAACAAACAAACAAACGCGGGCATCGCTCAGGGACGCCGATCATGAAACGTTTATTAAATGCGAAAACGAGGGAACACAGGAGGCGTCAAAATCCGTCAATTCATTCCACGAAAACAGAAGAAGAAGAAGAAAAAAAGAGAGAGACAGAAACTCAGTACTTATCGCCGACAATTTTCGCGGTCCCAAGGAGCGCGCGTCCTTAGGTTCACAGATCGAGCAGCGCCATCTCACGGGCCAACTCAGGGCCGTGGTGGATGGAACGACCCAGTGGATGTAGCATCGCCAAAAGCGCGTCCTCGTCTACGTTCGAACCTCTGCCCCCAGATGGCACTCAGCCGACACCGCCCACACGTCCTCCCATTGGCGCGCTCCGGGTGGGCGGGGCGCGCGAGGGAGAGGGAAAATTTGAGGCCAGCTCTCTAGAGAATAGTCGCTTTTTCTGTGATGTCATTCTACTGTGCATGTTATGTCTGTTCCTGTTTGTTTATAGTATGCCTGATATCGGTTTTATATTGCTTAGTAATTGTGTACAGATGTGTTTGAATGCTGTGCTACCTGACGGGATCCGGAAAAAATGTGGTAGAAATATTCCCGGAAAAATTGGTGGGTGTTACTAGAATCGCATACGAGTGAACTGCAGGACGAACCCAGAATCGGAAATCGCAAAAATTGCAAACATATAATTTGTTTATAATCTAGGGTAGAATGTTCTCACTGTGGGCTTAAAAACACAGCGTCTGTGTGACCGCTGTTACGAACTCGTTCATGTTTCTTCTACTCTGAGGAAAGGCTATGCAGCCACTGATCAAGAAGAATTGTACCCGTGCCATACACATTTCTCATGTGGCATGCCTGCTTGCTATCTTGAACTTTTGCTTGAACCGCTGCTTCTCTGCGCAGCACCTCGATTAGCCTCCAGACATTAGGCTGCTTTTGCAAAACGATTGCTTCTATGCGTCGAGTCCAAGCCTCCATTCGTGGTAGCGTCATGTACATTTCACAGTGGTAGTGCAACGCTGAGAGGGTTACAATGTAGTCTCACAGTACCATCTGCCCTGGTTAATTCTCTGTAGCTTCCATTGACATAGGTACTGTCAGAGTAGTCGATGGGGTCAATGGCTTCTTTGAGACAAGGATCTTTAAGGAGTTGTATTCCCTCCGAGACATCGTCAACAGGCAGGAAGGCAAGTTTCCCAATGAGCAACCTAAAGTCAGCATTGTCATTGTAGGTGGACACCAGTCCTAAATATTGCAACAATGACAACAAAAAAAAAAGAAAGAAAGAGCATGTTTAATTCTTCATGAAAAATTCACTGCACTGCATTGTTCACTGCAGATTCAAAGTCTGTCATTATTTCCTCAGGATATGGAATAAAACCCAGTGTCTCACATTTGTGAATTAGTATTGCCATAAAGAGCTCTTCATAGCTCTGTCTGGTCTTGCATTTCATGAAGCAAACACCGCTGGCACAAAGCTGTCACCCGAGAAAGCAAAATAAAATATGATTGCTGAAACCCACCTGGTGAGAGTTCGAAATTCCCATCCATGAAACACTGAGTACTTCCCGCCAAAAACCTCAGGCACTGGGGGGAACCAAAAATGAAGAGCTTGCAGAGTTTGCCATGCCATTATTGTAGAATAGAAATCGTTCTTATGAAGGCTTCAGAGTCAAGGGCCACGGTGTCTCAACGACGAGATCATACAGAATGGATGGCACTGGGGGATACAGCACTGAGCGTTGTTTGCGTAAGCACCTTTTATACTTTCATAACTTTTTAACTGGCCCCTCTCCTCTGCATCTCCTCTTTCCACTGTGCATTCGGAAAAAATCACAGCAGCTGAAGCTTGCATGGACGTTAGAGATAAGCGCTTGAGATAATCGGTGTTGCTGAAGTCCGGCAGATGCACTTTAAGAAAAAAAAAAAGGAGTCAAACGGGGAGTAATTGCAACGTCTACTCCCCTAGTCTACAATTACTCCCCATTTTAGTCCCCTAACCCGACATTTAGTCCCGACATTTACTCCTCAGGACTGCAAATTGTCATTAAACTTCGCGAATGGTCTCCTGAATGTAACAGACTAGGTAAATATGTGCCCTACTTGGTCAATTTGAACGACATAGGGCTGTATAACTCAGACAATGTAACAATTTTCAAGCCACACAGAGTAAGAAATAGTTAGCGCATCTTTCTTCGCAAATTGTGCCCTAGTATGGCGCAAGATTTTATATCACTCGATATATCACGGTTGACGATTTGCTTCAAAGTATTTTCATGCATGCACACCAATTATGCACCTGGGACTCTTACAACAGCGCGTGAAATGCAGTCTCCACCTTGTGACATTCATTTACTCCCGTGCATTTACTCCCGAAAGGGACTATTTTTTGTGGCAATGCATTTAGTCCCCAAAAGGAGTAAAAGTACTCCCTTTTTTTTTCTTAGAGTGTGGTGGTGAGGCACGGAAACCATACTACCTCCCTTGGACGCTATGGCTGCCCCCTTACAGGTGCATGTTCTGTGGACACGGTGCAATCGAAAGCCACTCCTCAGAGGCTTTTACTTGGTGTATTGCTATCCTTTGTATAAAAGGTATTCACCACCATTTGTTGTCTGTAGGATGTCTATCTCGACAGTCTGCAAGTACAAGAACATTCAAGTACGAGAGAGCCAGGGCGCAGGTGAACTGGTACATCATTGAAGGAAAAATGTAACCCGAGACAATGAAAGATGGAGAAGACACGAGAGGAGACCATCTTTCCCACCACCATCTTTCCTTGTCTCAGGCCTTTCACTGAAACAAAGTAACTTGTCACTTGTATGATGACTGTTATGCAAATTGATCTCAAGCAAATAATAATTATATTGTTATTATATATTGCATTGTTATGAGATGCTGCGAACGCGTAATTGCAACTTGCGCAATGATGACTGTTGGGCTGACTCCGCACAGAAAAACTGACTGCCTTCAGTGGTGCCATAACACGCAAAGGCAAGATGGCTCCAAAGCATGTTTGAAGATAACTGCCACGACACTCAATAGACAGAGCACTGCGCTCTCATTTCACCTGTCTTGTTGGGTACCAAGACAACATGTGCCCTACCCGAAAAGGTGGCTACAACGACGTCATCTCTACAGTACAGTTCACCGTATAAAGACCACAGAGAAATCAGATCACACAGAGGCTGCCCACCTACAAGCCCGTTGTGCGCCCGCTCTTGTGCTCAGGCGACATTTCTTCCGGGAACATTTTTTCCAGAGACATTTTTTCCCTGGACCCTTCCTGACATGGCAAAAATTTTATTTCATAGACTATTGTTTGTTTGAATAAATTCACGGGACATCCTTAGTTCTGGCAATAGCATCTCCGTACGACGCTATAATTGCATGTTGTGCAACAGTTACAAAAAGATCCTGAAAGATCTATCAATAACCAATGTTGATAGAACATGAAGGTGTACGTGCATAATAGCGAAAACTAGCATGAGCTGCCACAGGTGTCCCAAGGTTGAGCTTGTGTTGTGTCTGTGACCATGATACATGCTCTTCTTTGCATGAATATATTTGATAGTGGTCGATTTGAAAGTGTCCTGAACGTTCAGATTTCCCTGATCAGATTTCTTGTGTTGCAGTTATCAGTTTTTGCAATCAGTTTGTCTCATGTTACAAAAACACATTTTGATAAGTGTTGTACATGATAAATCATGTGCATTACCATCTCTGGGAGTGTAGAGGAAGCTAGCATTGAATCAAACACTGTACATATTAATGCAGGAATCAAAACATTCAATTATAGTGTTGTGTCACGACAGTATACCCACGTCTCCTGTGAGTAGGGCCTCGTTGAAATGCTGTACTATGGATAAACAGGGCATGCAAGTGCAGGACCGAGATGTAAGGATGAAGGGAGTTGTCTGAACTAGTGTGCTCTTGTCACCTCTCCCACGGGAACTTGGAAACTGTGCATCAAAGTAAACCAAGAATTATTAAACCTGATAGGCAAATGAACAGTACTGGCTACACCTCCTCCAAGAGGTGCTCTCTTTTTGTCCAAGGGTGGGGCAGGCATTTTTAACACATGTTTTTACTCTGGGGACAGGTGCGACCTCAGTACTCTTTCTGCAAGGTGCGGCTCTCTGTAATACACATTCTTGTATCAAGTGCACCTCAGCCCTATTGCCGTGTGATAATCCCTTTGTATCGTGTTTTGTGTGTTTAAAATGTTCTAAGTGACATCATGGTTATTGAAGGATCTGTAGTTTTTATTTTCAGAATCAATTTTCAGTTCATGCTGGCTTTCTCTAACCTATTCTAGCTTTTAACTCATGTCCATTATTCACCATTGTTTGGCTCATCATGGGCATGGTTGCTTATGTGCCGCAAAACCTCTACCCATTATCATCATTATGATTTGTTGACAAGCTGTCCTTTTGGTAGGCGTCACCATTTGAAAGTTTTCTTGACCTCATTGTCGAAACGGGTTTGGGAAGGCAAGGCAAGCTGGCACAGCTGTACTAAACTAACCTAAAACTATACCAACCAGTTTATCATGTCTTAGGTTAGTTTAGTGATAGGTTAGTTTAATGCGGCTGTGGCAGCTTACCTTGCAACAACGATGTGACTTGCCTTCCCAAATCCGTTTCCCAAATCCGTTTTGAAAACGAGGTGAATTCAACTTGGTCACTCCAATGGTCTCACTCAACCACTCCACTCAAAATGGTCACTCCTACAAAAGGAATACCGAGAGAGACGTAAGTAATAACATTTTATGAAGAAAATGCAGTCATAATAAGAAATGTCATGCTGGTGTACTGCCTACCGTATCTGTTTGTCCAGATGCTTGTCAGTGTTGTGACTTCAGCCTCCATTGTTTTGATGTTACAGAGGCTCAAAGTGGACACAATGCAGTATTCGAGTGCCGCCTCTGACTTTACAACACGCACAATAGAGGGAACCCAAAATCTGAGAGGAATTGTGTAAGACAGCATCTGTACCAATGTGTCCTGTGAGAAGGCATCTTCATCAATCACATGCAATGTCACTCATGTAAGAGAGCCTTGTAATGTCATCTGTGTCCCAAATAGTTTTGATGCAAGCTGTCTTTCACTAATTACTGTAGTCTTGAACCACTTGAACTTGCCAAGGTCTGCTGTGCTGTTGCGTGTGAGCATTTCATGTAAAGAAGAAAACATCATGCTCTTCAGTATGCTACTGCATGTGCATTTTTTTTTCAGAGTACAGTCTCTTACACTATGCATAATGTGCTAATGTGTAACGTGGCAGTGCCCGACACATGCAAAGAACTAAATGATATGTAATTTGTTGATATCTTGTTGTGATGCCAAACTTATGCAACTGAAAGGTGGTATTGGTTAAGCATTTCTGGGAAAGCTCTGTTTTGCACTTGGAGAACAGCTTTTTGCCATTAAACACAAACTCTTTGTCATCAGAGTTTGTAGACAAAAGCCTGTCGGGGACAAGTAATGACACGATCCCATTCACCCCATGACCCCCTGCACTTGGTTGAGAACCACTAACATACACTGTTCTGAACATTCTGGGTAATAAACAGAGGTTGAAGTACATATGTGCATAAGATTTTTGTCTGCGTCTATGTTTTTCACGTGAGATAGGGAATGTTGCAAGAAAATTAAAAAATGTCTCAGCCCTCCAAATGTTGCAGCTTTATTTTTTCTTGCCTTAGATTCATTTGTGAAAAATCTGTGAAAACAAATCTCGAAAATTAAGGAAAAAAAAGTGTTTTTCTCTTGCACTTAATCCTGTATATTATTATATAAGAGCAGAAATTTGTTGTCATTCTAGGGTATGCGTCACCCCATCCCCCAATAATTAATCCCTTTCCATACCACGCGGTACACGATAAATAATAACATCATACTGCACACGTAAAAAAAATCGTGCTCGCAAAGGGTTCCTCATGTCGTTTCTGGTGTCATCTCGCTGCAGGGAAAGTGAGGAAGCAGCAGTTCTTGTGTGGCGCACTCCCCATCCTCTCCCCCCAGGTGATGCCACTTCGTGATACGAAGGAGTCAAGTGAATAATGCTGCTGCTTGTAAAACTATACTTGTTGCATTCCTACAACGTAATATGTACCTTAGGAGGTGATGAGCTGTGTTCACAATTCTGAATTCTGAATCTTGGGTGCATTAAGTGAGCATTGGAAATTTGTGTATGTGTGAGAGAAAGCTTTGCGATTCTGGTCTATTTTTGTCTGAAATATCAAGTTGACAATTGTGGTGTTAGTACAGTTTATTATCTCTGACCATATTTTGCGTGACTATCATTCCGCTCTACGTGTGCAGATTCGTTTCAGGTTCAGGTTCTTGTTCAGGCAGTATTGGATGTGTGGGCAAAAAAATTATTGAAGCTAACCCCGCTTAGCCATGTTATTGCTTCAACTTTCTGCCCTGCTTGTATTACTACTACGTATTGATTTTGACAATGGTTTTAGGTATGCTTCAGTTAGGTGCTTATGCATCTATGAAGTGTGTCCGAGCACTGTATAAGAGCTGTACAGCTAAATATGACGTATGATGGAATTTCCAATTTTTAAATTTTGCTTCCCAAATATTTTAAAAGGCGATATTTCAGTCTTTGTAAGTACCTATATATGCTTTACAAGGGTGCATAATAACCATTCAAGGTGTGACAAAATTTTTGCTAACACGTTTTCCTCGTAACTTTGCAGAATCAGCTGATGTTAAGACGGAAGATGTGGAGCCCGTCGAGTATGACACCAGCCCGTACACTGTGGAAGCGACTCTCCATTTGTTGCCGTGCAGGACACTCAAAAGTGAAACGCTGTTCCGCAGTGAGGTCTGCGAGAGCAACGTTTTCCAGAGCTACCACCTCATCGAGCACCGGCACAACCACACGGACGAAGAAGAGGAACCGTACGATTGCAACTACTGTTCCAGGACTGTGGGACAGGATCTGCACGTGATGGACGAATCGGACGGTGGCCTCAAGCCCTTTATGTGCCGTCTTTGCAAAATGCCGTTTAGGTATTGTGGCGACCTGTACGAGCACAGAGCGTTCCACAAAGAGAAGTCCCACTTCAAAGTGTGTATCAGGTCGTCCTCCAGTTATAACTATTTGACCCGTCACATGCTGCAGCACACAAAATGATTGCCCACTTTGGCTTGTAATCTCTGCAAAGAAAGGTATCATATCATGTGCTTTGCTGTTCTGACATTTGACATCTGTAGTATTTGTCTTGAACATGGTGCTTGCACTGTCTCATGTGTGTCAAAATGAAGAATTCTAGGAAATCTGAATGTCAATTCTTTAAAATGCTATTCAGGGTTGGCTTTCACGAAAATGTCTCGCTGTGAAGTGGACAGCCAGTGTAGTTTACAGCCAAATCATTGTCTTCATAACAGAGAACCAGAACATTAACAAGTTTTCAGCATCTAATAGAAGACATTGTATAGCCAACATACCATGTACTGTAAAAATACCTAAGCAAGCCGGTGTTAAGCATGTGCCATCATTATTAGGTGCAGTGTTGTGGTGGGTGAAATCTGGAATTCTGAATTGGTTATTACCTGCACAACATTTTCTCTTCTTTCCTGTGACATCGGCACCCACATGACCGTCAAAGGTGGTTTCTCCTCCGAGGCATGAGTACCCAATGACTACAAAATGAACAGGCTGTCATACTGAATTAGGAAACCGAACTTCAATTTTGAGCATATGCCACACGATGAGGAAGCATTATCTCACATTAAACCTATCCTCGAGGAAATGTCAGCAAATGAAAATTACTAGAAAGTGCAAAGTTTATTTATTGTGTGATGTCGTCCTGGTGCATTGGCCGTAGTTTTCTTATTATGTCAGCGTGGCTCATGATTAAGGCCCACGGTTTTCTGCTGCGACAAATTCAAGATTACGTGGCACTAACTTGTATACTCCGTGACTTTCTGCGGCAAGGAGTCAACGGGTGCTTGAAACGGTGAACACTTTATTTTCTTGGACAATGTGGGAACAACAACAAAAAAAAAAGAAAAGAAAAGTTTATTAACTTGTAGATTCAAAGCACTGTTGTGGGTTGGCATTACATGATATAGCCTGTCTTCTCCTCTAACAGCGAATGCCGTCTGTCACCTGCAATCATTTTATTCCTGCTGAAAGAGCTTTCAGAGTTTATAGGAATTGACAAATATTTGATTGCAATAGACGCTAAATTCGGAGCAAGCACCCTCATTATGTTCCAAAACCCAATTATGTACCATATTTTCTAGCGTAATATGTGCACTTTTCGTCCCAAAAAGGTAGAAAAAGTTGCGACAGACAAATTGCATGGGAACGTTTGTTACGATTTTGAACAGACTTAAAATTTCAAAATTTTAGTATTCCTGACATATAGGCTTTCGGTAAAGCCGATATTGGCGTTATCACTGCATTGCGCAAGCGCGAGAGAAGTACCCAAATGCAGTACAACCGCCGACGGTTGGGAGGCAAAATGCACGCCCACTACCACTGCTGTACCGGTGAAATACGTCGAGACCCTGCTGGAAGGCGCCACTAATCGCCCTTGGCAACCGAAAGCACGCTATGTTCGTCAACTTTGTCATGTCGTGCTGTAAGGTTTGTCATAGCATGTTTGTCCAGCATTTGTAATTCGAGTGACAGGAGTCAGTGGACCAAGTGTGTGCAAATCAAACAAAAGCACCACAATAACTAGCAATAAACTGCTAAACTAGAGATGTGCATATTATGCGATGGCGCAAACTATCCGAGTAAATGCGGTATGTTGAAGGGTAACATGTACCTTGGAGCAGTTAGGAGCGTGCGGAGCATGCATGTTTATCTGGCACTCTTTTGCGGGAGCGTGCAATACTTCTCCTGAGACGCTGCATGTCGTAATAACGTAGTAGCTGTTCATATCCTACCAAGCGTGTTCTTCGACCCAATTGGGTCTTTGACACAATCGGTCTTCTGCGAAATTCCGTGCAAGACGTTGCAAAATTTGAAGCAAAGAAAAATTCTGTGCCAAATGAGGTATATTCCGCGAAATTTCGTAAAATCTCGGAAAACCGGGGTTTTACTCATGATCACAGCTGCCTTGCGATGTAAAGCCACACATTATTATTAATATCTTATTGTGTCAAGCATAACTGCTTATCTTTAAGTGCATATTGGTTGGTTCACACATGCGCAGAGATTTTACACATAGGATGTGTTCGCACAGTCATAAAAATAGGATTGTAATTTTAGCAGATTAATGTTCATCCCTTTATATGTGCATGTGTCCGTGACCTAAAAATCATGGTATTGTGTGTAAGGGTTCCTGATAATCATATCTGTAGTTGGCTGTATGATACTTTAGTCATGATTGGTTTAGTCAGTTGTGCAGTTATATATAATTGCCTCTTCTGCGGAAAATAATGTGCGACTGGGCTTTGCAATTATTGAATGTTGCCGTCCGTTAGTGCTACCTGTGCTTTTGGGCAGGAAAGTGCCTACCTTGACAACAGTAGTTCGAAGAAACTATAGACAACTTGGTGCTATGTAGCCCACATTATCAGTGAGCTTATATTGCCTTATCTGAATATTGAAAAGCATTGTTTTTAGTTTTTGTTATTTTAAAACTGTTACGGTATATCATTCTATAGTATAAAAGATATTTAAACCACATCAGGACAAAAACTTTACAAAACCGACCACAATTACCTGAATTAAGTTTTGAGTTCTTCATGTTTCAGTCTCTGTAGCCTGCAAAATTTACTTTCCACATTTACAGCACGTGTTGAAAATGGGGTAATCCATATTTGCTCTCACAAAACATGTAGTCAAAACTGTACCTTCTTGGTTCTCTATGAGCACATCTGTATAGTTTTATGCCGTCTATTTGCTGCGGATAGTTTCCCTAAACTGGCGATTACCTTATCCTGATGCTATGCTGTGCCTCGCACCCAGTGGAGCACCATGCTACCATAACTCTCCATCATTTCTCGGCATGCCTCGTAATTTCCAAGCATTTCCAATATTACATTGAGTGTAAACAAATCTGATTGTAGCCTGGAATAATATGAGGGGTAGCTGGATCTTCATGAATATTTCACTATACATTCAATCATCATTTAAACAAGCTTTGTCAAGCAACGCTGTAATGTATAGAAAGCAGAAAAATCTGTAGTCATATAATCTTGTGATTCACAACCTCAGATGTGCTCCAGCTGCACTTAATAAATGTTGCCTACACAATTGCTATGAGGTCGCATCTTGTGCAATTCTTTGGCAGAAAGCTGGAAAGTGATAAGAGCCATGGATGTGTCTCGGGCACTGTGTGTGCCTCTCAGTTTCATCTGTCTTATATTTCTGTGATTTTTTTATCCTTAAAGTTCGATGCATGTGGAATTTAGAGGCTCTTTGTTTGCGTAGCGTCTGCTTACTTGTGTTTGCAGTAATTAAACATTTTGTGCGTGTAGAGCCTTGTGTTTTGGGTCAAACTAGCTAAGACCCATTTTTAGCCCCACCAACGCGCGGGGCATAGTGGATAAGTTGATCGCCTTCGATTCAGAGACTGGGGAGTCACGCAGGTGTGAATCCCGATACCGGCTGTGCTGTCTGAGGTTTTGACTGGGTTTTCCGGCAGACTTTCCGGACAACAGAGCAGCCCTGGACGCATACTAACCCCCTCTCTGTCCCCCACTCCGTCCTGCTGTCCTCTCTCCATCTGTCCAGATCTGTACGCCGCTCATAGCCACAGTTGCTTCGCGGCGCAAACACAGAATTAAAAGAAGAGAAAATGAAATGAAAAGAATTTTATCCCCCAATTTGCATCTCTTGTGCTTCTGACAAAATATAAATCCTCCACAAAAGAACTTTACAAAGTTTACAGCTTGTTTTTACAGCTTGTGTTTACAGCTTTACAAAGTTGTTGCCATGAAACTCAAATCATCACCATCATCAACATCAACTTCACAAAGTGTGAATCTAGCCACCACTATGGGCACTGGAGAATGCTAAACACTGAGCCTACAGCACAGCTACTTGGCGTCTTGTGTTCACCTAAAATATGAGAAGTAATTTTTGCATGTTTTCCACCCGAAGGTATACTTTTCTACCGAGTACATCCCAATTCTACCACATTTCACGGCCCCTGATGCAAAACCCTGGTTTTGCCTCCCCCTATTCTCCAAAAAAGCACAAACGCAAAATCATGAGGGTCTATGTACGTCTTCCCCAACCCTTGTAGTTCTTGCATACCCTGGAAAAACTCACTCATGAGTATGCTCACTCATGCTCAATGTGGCGAATCAGTTGAGCACGAGTGAGCAAATGGAGAGCAGAGCGGGGAGTGAGTGAGTGAGCGAGCATAAATGACAGACGGACAGCTGTAGTGAGTGGTAACGAAAGGCTCCGGATTACCTCGGCACTAGGTAGACCAGCCAGACAGGTACCACTAGGTGGGTCCCTCCCCACTATCATCCTAATGATCATGGTAGCATAATGTAAAACCCCGAGACTTGGGAACGCGAAGTTTGTCTATCCGTTTGTGCTCCCTAGTCTCGGGGGTTTTAGATTATGCATCAACTTTACCAGCTCGCTTGCTTCTTAGCTATCTTTTCATCATCATGGTAGCCCATTAAGTCATTCTCGATATTATGAACAGTTACAATGGCTGAAGAAGATCATTGGTGAAGAACAGTCTCATGGCGAAAGCGCCTGCAGCAACTACACGGCGGAACGTGGCCTACCCGACAAAATTCACACTCATGAGCATGCTAGCGCATGCGGAATGTGACAAATGAGTTGAAAATGTGTGAACAAACAGAGAGTTGAGCATGAAGTAAGTCAGTGCACGGTGAACTCAGCAAGAAGAGAGTGAGAATGAGTTAGCAAACAAAGAGCTGAGCTGGAGATGAGTGAGCAGGAGTCACAACTGCCGACCTCTGCTCTCACGTGCTTGTGTACTTCCAGTGACCTTATTGAAATTTGGAAACGTCCCTAAACAGTTTGTTGCTGGTGTTCCAGGAGCCCTGCGACACAAAAGAAGTGAGAGTGGAATGTACGAGTGCAGGTTCTGCCCCTATGCCACCAAGTCAAAAAGTCACTGGCAGACACACGAAAGGACCCACACCGGGGAGCGACCCTTCAAGTGTGCAGTTGCGGAGCGGCATTTGGCCAGCACACTACGTTGATGTACCACGTGCGTCGCCACACGGAGGAAAGACCCTTCAAGTGCAACCAGTGTCTCAAGTCCTTCTCCCGAAAACAGGGCTTCACCAACCATTTGGCCATACATTTGACTGTAAGACCATTCAGCTGCAAGAGCTGCCACAATACGTTTGCGAGATAAGATGTGTGGCTAAAACACGAAGCTGTCTCTCATCAAATTTAGTACAGTGACACTTTCATGACCCTTGACATCGTTTTATGACTGAGGCAAATAACGATGCAAAAGAGTAAGGTTGCTTCGCTCACCATTCGTGTTACACCATTAAACTTGGATCTAAAGATGTTAAGAGACCTATGTGTTTTGAGGTTTTGATCCTTTTTTTTAAATAGTCGTGAGCAGAATTTTTTCTTTTAGGAACTGTAAAATAAGATGAAATTCGAATATATTGAATGCAAAAGCAAATCGAGTGGGAAACCTAAACAAAGTGCTTCTTGCATTGAGGATGAACACTAAATGTCATGCGGCAGTGCTAAGCATTCTCTAGTGCCAGCGTAAATGGCTGAATTTGCTTTTTGGCATACTTTTCTGGTTTCTTTGGGGTTTTTTTTTTCCTTTTTTGTGGGGGACGGGGCGGTTCGTTTGAAGTGACGATGATGTAAATCGGGTTTAACAAAATGTTTCACAAGGTTTAACTCTAAAACAGAATGCTCCTAATGTGAAGCAAATGAGCAGGTGGCCTCACAGCAGAAAAAGAACATTGTACCCTATGCAGGTCGTATGCTGCTATCACACAGGTACCTGTGGTCAAAATGGGTGAAGTGGCCAAGCTGTCGGAATGGAGAGCTTTGGTTCTGCAGCTATCACTCCTAATCTGTCCCACATATGGTGCCGAGTGAGCTCTTGTCAGCGTCAGGTTACACTAAACACACGCTCATTCAAAACCAACTTGAGGGCTCGAGTTTCGTAATTGGTCGTATAGTGATAATCTGCAGAGTTGCTGCAGCCTTGCACCATTGGAGCTGATACAGGCATATCTCAGCCTTGTTTCTATTCATGCACCAATCTGCATGCACACAGGTAACAGTATAATATGTGCTTTTAAAGTAAATAGGAAGCATACCCAAGCAACAAACAAAGATTTGGCCAAGCTTGCCAGTAGCTAGGCTGGCGTACCTGGCCTTGGTTGGTACATCATCTTCATCAAGCTTGTTTCTTGATATGGATCTGTACCCTGGCGAATGACTTGCCAATCACTTGTCAATCACTTGTCAGCCTACATTGTGCCAAGCCTGTGCCAAGGTACAGACCAAAGCATTAGTGCGCTGCACTTATATTCATACTCAGTTGTCTTGTAGTGTAAGGTAACAATTTATCATTCTTTGTTTGTTGCTCGTATTTCCCACAGCGCACAGTGAGCATGGCATTTCAAAGTTCAAAAAATAAAAATAAACTGTAGATGGAGAATCATAGAAGCTCGCACGATGACCAAGACCACTAGGCCCAAACACCCCAAAAAGAGGAGCTTTCGCATTTCTTTCCTGAGGAAGAACATATAGAATACATAGGTTGTCTCGCGAACTTCCACAAATTTGACAATCGTGTTTGCCTGTTGGTCAAAATGAAGGTGAGGTGTCTAAGTTTAATTCGATGCGTGCACAAACAACACTGAAATGGTGAATTGCTTATAGTATTAACTCATCATGAAGATAATGTCTGTATTTTACTGCTTTTGGTTTGAGACATTCACCTGGTCCATCGAAAGTTGAACTTATGCACTATTCCGCGTTACCCTCTCCCCAAGGCGACATACCCAGATTGGACCAAGCTTTGCAAGAACTTGGTTTGCCAACCTAGCCGTGCTTGGCCAACGAGCTCGTTTCCTGCTACGGATCTGTCCACTGGCCGACGGCTTGCCGAACATCGCTTTGCCTATTACTATGGAACATTGCGCCAACGTTGGCTGGCCGAAGGAGTCGTTGGCCAGCTGTCGTCCGACTTTTTGCCAACCGTCGGCCATCAGCCATTGCTTGTTTGGGTAGTTTTCTAGTGTTTTTCTATAAGCTGTACCGCTGTCGAAAAGTACACACATAAAATTGGCCACAGACAAAATGTCCACTTTGCGGTATGTGGGAAAACTAAGACAATCACATCTGGTATTTGGTCCAGAAAGTCGACCATTGTGACGGGAGATTATAGGCATTGCCAATAACGCCCCCTTACTAACACACCATACCAATGCCAGGGTGTCTACCAACCTGCAAAACCTGGAATTGTCAGGGAATTTTGATGCGACTGGAAACGTCAAGCGATTGTCAGGGAATTTTACAAAAACCAGCTCAAGTCAGGGAAAATCACAGCCAAGTGTCGTCATAATGTGGAGCGCTTCACGTGTGCCGCTAAATGGTTGGGCAGCCTCTACGTTGCCGCGAGTAGCTGTTTGGAGATACGACAAGATCAGCTGGCAAAAAAGTAGGGCCATCTTACTAATACTCAATAAGTGATCTGTGTTTCTTTTTTTCTTTTTTTTTATGGAGAGGATATATAATAACATATATCAAAACGTAGCACCAAGGCATGAGGTTCCCTTTTGTTGTGGTCAGGGCAATTCCTTGAAGTGAGAAGTGGAAACCTGGAAAAGTCTGGTAAGTTGAAGGCTGCAATTTGGTAAACACCCTGAATGCTCAATGAGGCACACGTTTTCATAGATACGCATATATGTAAGTTTTATACATTATCTTGTGTGCGCAATGTTTCTGGAAAAGTGGATGTTCTATATCCCCATTGCATTTCAAACCGACGATGAAATTCATGATCTCTCGTCCGGAATCTGATACCATATACGAGAGTAAGACTCCTGTAGTAAGAGTGTATCTGGTGACGAGCCTGCTTTCTCCATCATTTTCGTTGTGAAGTGGAACGGCTTAGGCTTTTTCAGAGCCGTTGAAAAAGAAATCGAACCATCACGGACCTCCCGCCGTAATCTGGACGGGAGGTCCAACGTCTCTATGACACTTCCCACAGGTCAACAGGTCCCCGTCAGCCCCGCCAAACGCCAACGGGTAGGGAGCCCTTCCTCTGGTGACCCCAACATTCCACAGATCGTGAATGTTCCCGATAACACCATGGACACCTTGGCACCGCCAGCTCCTCAGCAGACAGATGCGATGAACGATAGCAACCTTGCCACTTCACTTCATGACCCGTTCACCACTGTCACCTACAAGAAGAACCGAGCCGGCGGTATTCCCATACTGTTTCGACCAGCAACTACTGACTACTCCTTCTGGAAGGTGAATCCTAATGCGGTCGCTAGTGAGATACGCCTGCTAACCCATCAACAGGTTATGCACCACCGTTTCCACCGAGATGGTTCTCTCTTCGTCTCCGTACGGTCCGAAGCAGCCGCCCGCAACCTTTTGTCTGCTAAGTGCTTAGCTGGCATTCCGGTGATACCATCCATACCCCAATCGTACGCCAGAAATATGGGCAAGATATATGATGTTCCAAGAGAGTATTCGAACGACGACCTCGTGCTCTATCTTAAAGACGCAGGGGTTTTATCAGCACGGCGACAGGTTCGGCATTCCCTAGCAGAAGATGGCAGTGATGTGTTCACCCCGTTACGGAGCGTTATCCTGACTTTTGAACCTACAATCCGTCTTCCTCCCCGAATTGCCCTTGGGTTTCAGACCTTCACAGTCCAAGAGTACATAGAAGGCCCCATACAGTGTTATAACTGCCAACGATTTGGCCATATTGCACGAAATTGCCGAGGTTCTACACGGTGTGGCATCTGCGCCGGACCTCACCGGAGATCAGACTGCAACAATAAACGAGAGCCAAAGTGTGCTAACTGCAAATCCAGCCATCCCGCATCATTTTCTTTATGTCCTGTCAAGACCGCCGCCACCAAGAGGCACCAAGACCGAACCCTACGACTTCCGTCTGACGCTCCTAGGGATGCTAGTGCCACACTCCCGTCTCGTACAAATGCACAAGAATTTCCTGCACTACCCCCTCGATCTGCACCAGGTAAACGAGGGTCGCTGAACACAGTCGCGGCTACGCCTATCACAAGCGCACCGCCTCCTCGTCCATCGAGACAGATTACAAACACTTACGCCAGTGTGACGGAACCAGCACCCTCATCAGCCCCCCAATATATGCCTCCTCTGGGACTTTTCTCAGCGGTACTCGCTGCCCTTAAGGCCATTGTCTCTGCTTTTCCTGGTGCGTCGCAACTGCCCGAGGTTCACGCGCTTCTGGCACTGGAGGCATTATCTTCGCATCAGCATGACGGAATTGTATAAAAAAGCCCTGGCCATGCAGTGGAATCCTCGAAGCCTGCGTAACAAGCTCCCAGATTTTAAATTACATCTCCAACAGTACAAGTTCCCTTTCATAGCTATATGCGAACACGGCATGGATTGTACACATCGTGTTAGTGGATACACAATCTATCGCTCTCATGATTCCCCTGAGAGTAGAGCAGCGCTATACGTTCGCAATGACCTCGTTGCTGCACCCATCGGCTCAGTTTGTCATCGCTCTTATGATTATGTCACATGCAGGATCCGCCTTGGCCCCATGCTGTTAACGGTCGTCAGTATCTATATCCGTCCCGCGGTACAGGTCCCGTGGAGTGACCTCGAACGCTTACTTGGTTCTCTGGAAGCCCCGGCGCTTGTGCTAGGGGACTTCAATGCACATCACTCGGCCTGGGGAAGCCGAAGGACGGACAGTAGGGGAAGGAGGTTGTTAGAGGCAATGGAGAATAATAACATGTGCCTGCTGAACAACCGCGAGCCCACTTACATGCGATCCCCACTGTCACTTGATGTATTGGACCTCTCGTGGTCCTCAACCGACATGATTCGCCACTTGTCGTGCGCTACGGACGTCGACACTAGAGGCAGCGATCATTTTCCTCTATATATTTCGCACGACAGACTGCCCCTCTCAGCCACTGCTGGACTGATTTCTTTCACAAACTGGAGACGTTTTCGTGAGGGCCTCAGAACATCTGTGCACACCGGTATGTCCCCAGAGGCTCTCTCTCAAGCAATTACCCGCGGTATTCAGGACGCGGTGGTCACGTCTAAAAGGGTAACAGGCCATATCGGCCATTCCCCCGCTATTAATCACCTTAGAGCATTACGTCGCCGAGCAGAAAGAACGGCTCGTCGGACAGGGCAACTTACGGACATTGTGGAATACCGCCGGATGAAAGCTAAAGTAACACGAGAACTTAAAAACGAGGACAGGAAGCGTTGGCGTAAGTTTTGCCACCACCTTTCACCGTTCGATCCGGCCACGAAGATCTGGCGGACAATCCGTTCTCTGAAGGAGGCGCCCCCTCAAAAGAATCCTCTCGCGGCCTTGGCTCTCGTTCAGCGTGTAGACGAGAACACGCTTGCGACGGACTTCTGTGTGGTACTAACGACTCCGGCGGCTGCCTCGACCACGCCCCTACACCGCAGTTTTGTCCACATTTTGACGGCTGAACTTCACCACGACTGGCCCCGTCCCCCGGAAGTTATGGACCGCGACTTCACACTAATCGAGCTAAAGGCAGCGTTGAAGCTTGTGAACGCCAGCTCGTCCCCTGGGCCCGATAAAATCACCTATGCCGCTCTACGAAACCTTGACGAGCGGTCACTCAAAGCTCTCCTTCATGTCTATAACACGTCTTGGCAACAAGGATCTTTACCACATACATGGAAGGAGGCCTTGGTTGTTCCCATCCTGAAACCAGGCAAGCCCCCAAATGCCCTATCCTCCTTTCGCCCGGTGAGCCTGACAAGCTGTATGGGGAAACTGATGGAGAGAATGGTTCTGCATCGCCTCGACTGGTGGCTCGAAAAACGACGTGCGTTCCCTCACGAAATGGCTGGATTTCGTCGCCACCGAAGCTCCATGGATCCAGTTCTCGACCTAGTCTCTACAGTTCAACATGCTCGAGCCCATCGACGGATCGTCCGATCGGTCTTCCTCGACATCAAGCGCGCCTATGATACCGTCTCGCACATTTGTGTGCTGCATGCCTTGCGCTCGTTTGGAGTATCCGGTCGGCTCTTCATCTGGCTCCACGACTTCCTTACGGACCGAACTGTCGCTGTCCGTACGTCCCAAGGCCAAAGCCCTCAGCATCCTGTTCCCCAAGGAGTCCCCCAAGGAAGCATTCTCAGCCCGACACTGTTTAACGTGGTGATGGCCGGCCTACAATCAGTAATTCCTCGCAAAGTGTCGTTCTCCGTGTATGCAGATGACGTCGCCCTTTGGACAGTAGGAAAATCACGCCCGGCTCTCCAGCGCCGCCTGCAGCTCGCTTTAAACAATATCCATACGTACCTGACGCACCTCGGGATGGACCTTTCACCCGAAAAGTGTGTCGAGCTCCCTTTCACGCGTAAAGCTATGGCCAATTTCCCACTTTGGCTTGGCTCAAAGAAGCTAGAACCAGTACGCTTTCACCGCTTCCTTGGCGTGGTAATCGACTCGGACTTGCGCTGGGCTCGGCACATTAAACACCTTGAAACTAAAGTGCAGCGATGGCTCCCCGCAATCCAACATCTTTCTGGTCCAGGATGGGGCTGTGATCAGCGTTCCCTGCTCGCGGTTCACGCGGCATTGGTGAGGGCAACTGTACTTTACAGCCTTCCTATTCTGCACAGGATATCAACAACTTCATTAAATACGCTTCGGTCCCTGTTTGCTCGAAGCCTTCGTCGATGCCTCGGAGTTCCAAGAATGGCTGAAACACGACAAGTACTGGCTGAAGCTGGTGAGCTCCCGCTTGAAGTTCTCCGTGAACGGGAAACGGCTCGGCACTACCTCCGTTTGCGTGCTCACATTCCCCGCCACCCGCTACTCAGGAAAATTCGATACCGCCCTGGAAGCGACTTCTATCGAGTAGCGCAGAGGACACGCCAGACTCTCACTGGCTTCATAACTAAGGACACTATACCGCCGGAAGCCCCCTGGTCTCTCCCGGTACCGCCCACGTTTGTACGCCTCCCAAACCTTCTGCAAAGAAGAGATCAGGTCCCCCCTCAAGTCCTCCGAGCCCATTTTCATGCTCTGGTAGACGAGAAGTTTTCTACGTTTACGGCAGCATATACTGATGGCGCATCCCGAAACAACAAGTCCGCCTCAGCCTTCGTCATTCCATCCGAAGGCGTCGTGCACGGAAGACGCCTTTCACATCCAACCTCCTCCACAGCTGCGGAACTCTATGCCATCCTCTTCTTTCTACAACACATCGCTGATTTTCCACCCCGGGAATGGGCAGTCTTTACAGACTCCAAATCTGCACTTCAAGCAATTGAAACTTCCGGCATACGAGGCCCATCCGCACCCCTAGTCACCGACGTGTTAATGGCTTACCACACTATCTACGCCGCAGGCCACAGGCTCGTTCTCCAGTGGGTTCCAGCCCATTGTGGTGTCGTGGGGAACGAGCAGGCCGACAGCGCCGCAGAAGCAGCACTCTCGTCTCGGAACCGGACCCGTATTGTTCTGCTCAGAGGAGACCGCCGTTCAATTCTGCGACGTCTAGTGACACCCCTGGCTTCCCGCCAACGGACAACCGACATTCTTCCCCCCTCTATGTTGAACAGAGTTGATCCCATGCTCGCTTTCCGCATGCCACGAAACACATCTCGTCAGGATGCTGCATTAATCCACCGCATGCGCCTCGATGTGGCCTTTACAGCTCAGTGGCGTTACCGCTTGAGACAAATTGATTCTCCCACCTGTTGCCACTGTGGTGCTCTTGAGGATCTGGAGCACATTCTTCTTCAATACCCTCACTACGAACCTTCCCGAATCACACTCTCCGAGTCTCTCCGTCAGCTGGACTCTGGCCCTTTCTCCCTACCGAAATTGCTTGGTCCCTGGCCCAATCCAGCCCAGCAACGCTCTGCGCTCAAAGCTCTTCTGACATTTCTGGACACCATCGGACTTCGATCGTTATTGTAAAGGGGCTCGTTATTTTATTCCCCCCATTCCACCAAGCACTGGGGTAGAGTATCGCCTGTTGCGATGAAACTCCCCACTCTCTAAGACCGAAAATAAAGTTGTTGTTGTTGTTCCATCATTTTCGACAGAACACTATGCTAACAAATCACATGCAATTTTTTTCTATGTTTGTCTTATTTATTTGCCGTAATAAATTTATGGTTGTGATTAATGTGCTTGTGAATGTCCCTCAGGTTCACTGCAATAAACATTCAGCCTGTTTGCCACTTTTAATGGTACAAAAGGTATGACCAGCCCCTCTTTGCCACACCATGCAAGGATTTGATGCTTTGTTATCTGCCACTTATCTGGTAGAGTGAATGATATGAGAGCATCACTCTTTTTATGCAAGATATAGTACTGAAATATTGAGCCCTTTTGGACTGTTCTGGGATAGCTGAACACATGTTCCTCTTTCCCATTCATTCATAATTAGGAACCCAAAATATTGGAAACATCATCGCCTCAGCGTTATCGGTGCTAAATGCACCAGAACTGCAAGCTGTTCTGTGCTTTTGACTATGCTTCCTGCTAACCAGTAAAAAGGCAAAAATAAACAAATGGAACGTAAGAATGACGAAAATAATTAGACAATAATTAGACAAAGCCCAAGTAAAATCGTGAGAGATGAGTGAGGGTCATGCATCATCACATTACTTGACATTATTAACGAATTTTCGTTCGCCGACTCCCACCTAGGACGATGAGTATCAGTCGGAAATGGAAAGTGTAAAAGAGATGGTATGCACTTCTGGATGTCAGAAAAGACAGCAGTGGTTTTTGGAGAAATATTACTCAGACGCTATCTCATTATGACCTACAGTTTTTCTCTTACAAAAAAGCTCCGTAGACAAAACTGTACAGACTCGTGCCAGAAAACAAATGCTTTATATTGATAATTCTTGGCTTGACGTCGCGAGACAACAACGATTCTTTAGATACATCAGATGCAGCACATTGTACTATTGGGGCACGGTTAGATGAAATCGCTAGTCAGTACCATATTGTATTTGAAGGTGCTGCACGTGTTTATTACAAGAAATACCATTGCAACACCTGGAGATTTGACATTAGATAAACAGGGGGTGCTGATTTTAGACAACCGTGTTCCCTACCCCAGACGGAAATAAAAAGCCCACGGTTGTCCACAGGATATCCGAAGCCGGACATGCGGATGTCCGTGGGATATCAGCTATTTTCCTTTTCCGAAATACGTCCGTTCCAGGACGAGCCACGGACGTGGCTACTCAGAGGGTTTTTATTGATTGTTATTACTAATTATATTCGTTCCTGCAACTAGAGCATCTGTTCACTATGAAACCACTTGTCACACTGGATGCAAATGTAAAAGTAACAAGGTTTATTCATAAAAACCTTCCGGTAGATGGAAGCAAAATAACCTCACACATCAACAGCAAATGTAAGGCAAAGCAGCAAAATATTGCGAAGAACTTATATAAGATGTAAAGTACAAAACAAAACGTGTGTGAGAGATATATGAAGACGGTCATACGTGCCTTGCGTACAGGGTGAACTTAGAGCACCGGCAAGATCATCGGTAAACTCACTATCACAAAAAAGAGTCCTCTGCTTTGCCCTGAAGGCAGAGGTAAAACTGTACCTTTAGGTAAATGCTAATAGTTCATACACATGTATAACAAGCTAAACTGTAAGGGTATAAAAACCACTGATGATTGCACATATACTGTGCCTTTTTATTTCCCAGAGTAACTGGACAGAGTTGTCTAAAAGCTGCAGTCTGTGGTCACACAATTCCCCATTGTCATCTTGGCAAAGAATAGGACACGAAAAGGACGACAAGAAAACTTTGAAAAGGTGCATCTCTCACACAACCGTGCTTGTATGGTACACGATGCTCTTGTTTGGCAAAGATTTTTTCGCAACAGGTATCGAAAAACAGCACGCAAAACAGATTGCTTGTTACTGAATTGGCTCTGCATATTCACCGGTAAAATGAATGTGACAAATACAACGAATCGAAATGAATAGTTGTAAACACGAGAAACTAAACTATAAGCAACGCGAAGCACTAAAACTTGCGAAATTTGTGTGAGGCTTGCTAAGGTGCACAGGACATATTACAAAATTGGAAAATCTTTATATAAGTTGTACATAATGTCATAATGGCACATGACCTTTGTCTGCACAGCAGCACAGAAGACGGAGTGTAAATTCGTTAAGCACCAGCAAGCCCATCAAAAGGTCACTAGGAACACAAAAGGGCGCTCTGCTGTAGCCTAAAAGCATAACTGCTTGCACCTGAGGTACATCTATAAATGTCCAAGGTATAAAAGGTAAAAATACAAATAGGTGTCTAAATTACTGACCACTGTCTCTGTGGCCTCACATCAGTAAGACTATTTTATGGACCGGAGAACATGGCACTTTTGTTTGGCAAGGGCGTTTGCAACAGGGACGAAGATTTACTTTGGGAAAATGCAAGTACTGATATATCACAGCCGTTAAACTAACTGAATTCTCAGCAGTGCAAAGTTGTAAAAATTCTGGGAGCTTTGCTCAAGTATACCGAGATTTTGCTGTAATGTCCTAAATCTTTTTATGTACAGGTATCCGCACAGTTAACCGATCTCGCGTCCCCGTGGCTTTGCTCCGAAAAGTGCCCAACTAGTGGCTGACGACGCAAACACAAGAGAGCTCGTCCAGGGCGGGGCCCCACCTCGCACTTACAAACGAAGATATGCCGTATGAGACACACACACACACACAAAAGAGGCAGATTGCAGACTTCTTATCTTTTTTTTCTGCTGCTCTGTGCGCGCTGGCGTGTTTTCGTCATATAGCACGAGTGCGCACGGGAATACAGTAAAAGAAACATCCTGCCACCCCTGGACGAGTTCACTAGTGTTTGCGTCGTCAACTGTTAGCTGGGCGCTTATTGGGGCAAAGCCACGGAAGCGGGAGATTGGTTAACTGTGCAGATACCTGTACATAAGAGCTGAGCTGTTCAACCAGCCCAAAGTATGTAATGTTGAAAACTATGGGTAGACAACTATTTATCACATGGGACACAGGAAAGACTCCAGTTGCAGGGTGGTCACTGCGTCCTCAGCATCTTCTCCTGAGTCGCCATGCTGAAACTCCTTTCTGGTTCTGAGGTGCACGTTCAGACATGACCTCTCTTGTTGCTCCTGGGGTATACAATTAGGAGCTCTTGTTTGGAGTAAATCTGAGTGAAATGGTCAGGATCCTTAACTAAGCCTCATCTGGTTAATCACGTCCGGAATCTGCTTCACCCAGACCTGAAAGACAACAGTCGACTGTAAACAATGCAGACAACACAGTTCCTGTGCTAGTCAATCTGGATCAGAAGCTTAAATGTATAGTATACTTAAGCGTGAAGTAAGTTTCCCCAATTCTCTTAGAACTATTCGATGGTCACTTCAGGTGAAATTTACATCCTTACACGGTCTACACATGACGGCAGTTTCACCTTCAACTTCTCCAATAACCTATTATAAAAAAAAAGCAAGATGACTTATTTTCCTAGACACTTGCAATGTAAGAATACCATTTTGCTGCCAACGGTGTACTACCAGACTAACAGAGACGTGTAAATATTGACATTTCCGAATGCGAATGGTATATGAGTATCTCAAATATTGCACCTTGACTATCGGATGAAATTGATAATATTGCGCTGGAAGGTAAAATCTAGCAGAGGCATGAGTTTCTTGAAATCAAACCGGTGAGGCTGATGTTGACAGACACCGTAGTACTGAAAATTACATTTTTCATTATAAAATATGTAACTAAAATATTAGTGTGAAATATGCAGTCCTGCCCCATTAGTCACAAAACTACATACTTCTAACTATACAAGAACTGACCACATGATCAAAAATATGAAATTTCTAATTTTTATTAACAGGATTATTTTATTTAACATAGTTCTATTAAGAGGACTATTTTCCTTCAGTTGCGGTTTATCTAAAAGCTATAATGAGACCGCTGATGCAGTGTTTGCATGTGAACTCCATGTCCAGGCAGACGTTGCTGTTTTGTGATATATATATATATAGGTTGAGGTAAAATGATTATCAAATGGCCACGAAGCTTTACAGAAGTTGCAAAAAAAAAAGAAGACTCGGAAACAGATTTCAGGGAAGTTACAAACACTAGTTAATTACATAGGGAGACGTTAAAAAGTAAAATGGGCAAGGGGTTGACGTTTCGACAGTGGCACTGTCTTCGTCAGGACAAAAGAGTCTCACGACTGTCCTGACTGTCAAAGACATCTAGCTTCATTTTTATTATTTTTTAATGTATATATATATATATACATTAAACATTCATACATTCCCCCCCTCTATATATATATATATATATAAAGAGGGGGGGAAAAGCCATTAAAAACACGGCGAAACACGTGTCCTCTGGTGCTGTCGTATCGTTCAATGAGTATCTGTTTCTCTACGTGCAGCCATAGAAGCCATTTTAATCTGTAAGTTTGAATTTCAAACACGTCTAGCATCATTTACTTATTTTTTTAATGGCTTTTCCCCCCTCTTTATAATTCACTGGCTTGCACTGTGGCATTGAGGAGTGCTCAGTCACCCTCCCAGGTGTATATCGCTCGCTGAGTGACCCCTGGTTTGCCAATCCCGAACGATGCGCAGCTACCCAGGGCCGACGAGCCGCAAACACGGCGAAACACGTGTCCTCTGGTGCTGTCGCATCGTTCAATGAGTATCTGTTTCTCTACGTGCAGCCATAGAAGCCATTTTAATCTGTAAGTTTGAATTTCAAACACGTCTAGCATCATTTACTTATTTTTTAATGGCTTTTCCCCCTCTTTATATAAATATATATATATATATATATATGTAACGTGGGAAAACTGAATACTTTATTGTCGTCGTCGTCGCTCTCGTCACACTCCCCCCCCCCCCCCCCCTCCGAGATTGGCTCGGAAAGGTGGATGGTAGAGACGGAGCTTGCTAATGTGGACAATATCCGTAGTGCGGCCAAGAGGTTGTATTGGGCGGTCTATTTCGTAGGTCACCGGTGAAATCTTCCTGGTAACAGTGTAAGGACCCTCCATGACAGCCGCTAGCTTGCGTGTGTTTGCCTGCCAAGGTGTTTCGTAGAGGACAAGGTCACCAGGATTGAGTTCCGTTGGAATAAACCGTTTGTCGCAGATTAACTTGTTCTTCTGGTGGTAAGCGAGTGAGTGGAAAACGGCCTTTCTTCGTGCTTCGTCTAAGGATGGTAGGGAGTCAGAAAGAGGAGGCTGATACGGAGGAATCCCAAAGAGAAGAAAGCTGGGTGCGAACTGTGTAACCTCGTGGGGAGTTCGGTTGTACTCGTCGATGACGTCCTTAAGCAGCTGAGGCCATGGTGTGCGAGGTGATTCGTTTATCTTGCATTTGAGTCGGGTGATTATGGTTTGATTTGTTCGTTCATTAAGACCATTGCACTGGGGATGTTGAGATGATGTGAAGAGCTGGTGGATACCATGATTCTTCAGAAATCTCTTGAAGTTGTTCGCGGTGAATCCGGTTCCCCGATCCGAGAGGAACTTCTTTGGAGTGCCGACGGTGAATATTTCTCGTATGCATGAGATGTATGCGTCAGCAGTTTCGTTCGTATGAGGAAATGCCCATGCATACCTTCTTGCATGGTCGACTAGAAGATGGATAAATTTTTTTTTGGACCCATAGCCGGCAAGCCCTCCTATCGTGTCCATTGCTATCAGGTCGAAAGGCTGTTCTGCATGTGGTAGAGATTCCAGGCTGCCAAACTTCTTGGTTTTTGACTTTTTGCAGCGCTGGCAAATATCGCAGTGCTTTACGTATGTGGGCACGTGAGCTATTATATTCGGCCAGTAGTAGTGTGGTGAGATGAGACTTATGATCTTTTTGGTACCAACGTGACCGAAGTCTTGATGAGCCTTTTGAAGAATCTTTGTTCGGAGAGATGCGGGTACATAAATTTTCCTAATGCCACGTTTGTTCACCGTGGAAACGCCGTCAACTAAGTTATATGGACCCTTGGGTCTATCAGTAGAATTACCTCGCAGTTCTTGCAGCGTTAGTAGCTGTACAATAGGCAATCGAGACAAAGCATCGGCTTCCACATTTGCGGATCCTTTGTGATATTTGAAGGTAGCATCGTACATGGATAATTTTAGAGACCAGCGGAAAAGTTTTCCAGTTGGGTTCTTGATAGTTTTGATCCATTGTAGCGCGGCGTGATCTGTTACAACCGTGAAAGGATGTCCATGGAGGTAGCAGTGCCACTTCTCAAGTGCGTCAACAATAGCAAGGCACTCTAGCTCAGTAACGGCGTAGTTTTTCTCATGTTTCAGTAGTTTCCTAGAATGGTATGCGATGGGGTGTTCTGCTCCGAGGTCGTCAGGTTGTTTAAGTACTGCGCCAACACCCGTTGAGGAAGCATCGCAATAGAGAGTACATGGTCGGTCCGGGTCGTATATCCGAAGAACAGGTGCCTCTGTTAGATGGTTCTGAAGCGCTGTGAACGCAGCTTGACAAGTTGATGACCATTCCCAAGTAACCTTCTTTTGTAGAAGTGCCGTAAGGGGGACGGAAATGTCGCTGAAGTGCGGGATGTATTGTCGGTAGACATTAACTGTTCCTAAGAAACGTTGCAAGTCTTTAACACCACGGGGAGCAGGAAAATCTTTAATGGCTTGCACGTTGCTCCTCTTAGACGACATTTGCCTGTGGGAAATCGTATGTCCGAGGTAGTCAATGCTGGTGTAAGCAAATTGACACTTTTTCAGTTTTAGCTTAATGTTTTCCGCACTCAGGGCCGTCAGCAATGCATGCAAACTCTCCAGATGTGCCTTAAAGGTTGCAGTATGGACGACAATGTCATCAAAGTAGTTTACAACGCTCTTGAGACGATGTTTGTCAATAACGGACTTGATTGTTCTTTGAAATGTGGCTGGTGCATTTTTAAGGCCGAACGGCATGACCAACCATTCGTAATGGCCGTTGTGAGTGACAAAAGCAGTCTTCGGGATGTCATCGGGATTCATTGGCACATGCCAGTATCCAGAAGTAATGTCGAGAGTAGTGAAATATCGAGAAGGTCCCAGTGAATCCAGAACGTCGTCTATACGTGGTATGGGCTGGTAGTCAGGCACGGTAACAGCATTTAGTTTGCGGTAATCTATGCACATCCGTGTTCTTCCTTCGCCCTTCTTCTCAGCGAGAATAACCGGAGACGCATAAGGCGAAAGAGAGGGTCTGATGAAGCCCTGGTTAAGCAGTGAGCCGACTTGCTTCTCAATCTCTTTCCTATCTGCTTGTGACGCCCTGTATGGGCTTCTGTGAATTGGTACGTTATTGGAGAGTGTAATGCCATGTCGCTCGATGCTTACGGTTCCGATATCCGCTTGCGACTTAGAGAAAATCTTGGAATGGCTCCGGATAAGGTCACCGAGTGCTTCGTGTTCCGTTGCAGACAGGTGGGAATATGTAGGAGAGTCAGCCGGTTCGAGTAGTACAGCGGGATCAAGGACGGTGGCACTGACATGGGAATGTGGAGAAAGTGAGTGCTCATTCAGGCGCAAGGTGCCTTGCGAAAGTGTCAACGAGGGTAAGTCCAGCGTGAGGCCAAAATGAGAGGCGTGATCCAACCCGAGAAGCAGTTCAGCTTGCATGCCTCGAAGCACGTGAACTTCTACTTCATGGAGGACACTGCCAATTCGAAGGTGAACCTTAACGCGACCCAGGGTATGAGATGGTGATGTGACTTGATGAATGCGAATACTGGAGTTGCGAATCAACTGGAGTTTAAGTTCATTGTAGACGTCTTCGTTGATGCAAGTTATTGTTGCTCCTGTATCAAGAAATGCGACTACGGGATGATTGTTGATGAATGCTTCGAATCTGATTACCTTGGGTCGCCTTCCCCGTTTCCCTGGTCCTCACTGACGGAAGAAACACAGTGCGGCCGGTAGGGGCACGCATTCTGCCAGTGAAGCTGTCCAGCGAGACCAATGTTAGCACAGTGCCTGCATTCAGTCTTTGGGAAAACAATTTGCGAAGCTGGTGTGTGGGGGATATGAGCATGAGAAGTCGCTGGAGTATTGACCGGCCGGGACGAAGGCCGCCTTACTGTTGCTGTTGGCGTCTTTGTAAGTGTCGACGCAAGCTTCTGAACAGCGCTTAACCACTCCAACGGTGTCTTGAATTCCGTCCGGCCAAGCAGACGTTCAAGTTCAGGAAGCAAGCCCTCGGTTAGTCCGGAGATCAAGTGGGCAGTTTTCAAACCAGCTTGTTCACCCAACCGTCGCTTGTGCTCGTAGTAATCCCGAACCGATTGTCCCGGATTTTGTCGGCAGTGAATGAATGAGCGGAATGGATCCAGCTCTGAAGTCCCAAAGCGTGTAGTCATGAAATCTTTCACTTCCTCCCACCTGGTGCAAAGTTCAAATATTTCGCTGAGATACCAACGGAATGCTTCGCCTTCCACATAGTCGCAGAAATTGCCTACTTTGTCGTCATCTGTCCAATCCAGGGCATCTGCTTTCCTTTCAAACAGTCGCAACCACTTGTCGATTGGCACATCATCTGGTTCGCCACTGTACTTAATAATGGCCAGATGAGATTGAGTAGGTCGATGTTGAGGTTGTGGGCTGGTTGGTAGGCCGGTAGGTTGTCGTTGAGTTTTTTTAGGCATGGATTCAGAGCGAGGTTCTATCCTGTCGACTCTTCTTCTTCTTCTTCTCCCCAGGAAGATGGCCGCGATCCGCAAGGGAGATTGGCCAGGGCTAATTCAGTATGATATGAGTGTGACAGTGACACTAAGGGCTAGAACCGGTTGGAGCCGGCAACGAATGAGATGAGATTATCTGCGATGACGGGATTCCATTTTCCGGTATGGGACGCACCGAACGAGAGTAATGCGCATAATGAGAGAGGCACGCTAAACCTTAGCAGTGGAAGGGTGAGGGACTGTAGGCGAAGGTGGCGGTAGGTACTACAGTCGAGAACAAAATGTTGGAGGGTTTCGTCGTGACCGCATTCAGGACACCCTGGGGAAGGTTGCACCCCACTGCGATGGAGGTAAACGTTAAGCGGGAGGGCAAGACACCGAAGACGCGTCAGACAGACTTCTGCACGTCGAGAGCGGCAACAGCGCGGGTTCCAAGCAAAAGAGAGGTGTTCATAGCCGAGGCGGGGAGGAGGCCGAGCAAGGGATAGATAGCGTTTGTAACGGGCACGGACAACGGCAGCAACCGGCGGGAGGATAGGAAGCACGGGGCCGGACAGGGCCATCTTCGCCAGGGTGTCAGCGGCCTCGTTGAGCGGGAGCCCACAATGGCCTGGAACCCAGGTTACAATGAGGTGTGATATGTGAGAGGGGGCGAGTGAGGCCAGGACTGGGAACAACGAGCTATCGCGACAGTCCAAGGCAGATACCACAGATAAGGAGTCGGATATGAGAAGTGCCTTACAGAAAAGCGGGGGCACTTTGAGTAGTGCGAGGACCATTGCCAGGAACTCGCTCTCGTAAACAGGTGTATAGTCGGGCAAGCGAATAGGAAAACGGGCGTCAAGTTGCGGGATCACAATACCCACACCGGCCCGCTCGTCCGAGACAGATGCATCAGTTGCAATGATGAGGTGATCGGAGAACCGAGAAAAATGGCAAGTCAACACAGTCTGGAGATGATTCAAGGAGAAGTGCTTCGTGCCGGGACGAAATATATCGGGAACCTGGACGGAAATTGGCACTGGCGGGGGCAGAGGTGGGGCAATGTCTACAAGCGAGACGTCCAACGGAGTCAGCAGAAGCTGAGCAAAGAGGAGTTGAGGGATGTTTGATTTCCGCCATCGTCTACACATCCAGGATCGCGTACATTTAAGAGAGTCATTATGCTCTAAAGCAATGGGATTCTGCAACAATGAGAGCAGAGTGTTCACGGTTAGCAGGCGGAAGCGATCCTTCAGCGGCAGGACATGGGACTCAAGATACAGAGCATCGTTTGCAGTGAACCTAGGAAGGCCCAAGCATAAGCGTATCGCCTTCCTTTCTAAGATAAACAATTTCCTCAGCCGGTAGTCGGGAAGATGGGAGAAGATGACACATCCATACTCCAGTATAGGGCGAACGTAACATTTGTATACATAGAGCAACGCATTCCGACGCATACCCACACGGACGCTAGCGCACCGTTGAAGACAACCTAAGGCAACAGAGGCCCTCTTACTGATGTAATCAACGTGGTGTCCCCAGGTCAAACGGTCGTCGTACCATACACCTTAGTACTTCAGTGTGGTAGTCTGGTCGATGCTCTGGTTGCCGATCATCAGCTCAATGTGGGGCGTCACGCCGCGATAGCCAGGAGGAGGGATCAGGAGCACCGCACACTTTGGGATTTTGAGAGAGAGGTGGACTTCACGAGTCCACGCGAGTATGCGATCAACATGTCCCTGGAGCTTAGTGTAGAGCGTGTGCAAGGAGTGTGCCGAGGCAAAAAAGGCGACATCATCGGCGTAGGTGATAGTCAAGATGCCCGGGTCCAGAGGGAGGGAGCTCATGAGGATGTTAAAGAGCAATGGGGACAGAACAGCCCCCTGAGGCACGCCCCTGTGCAGGGCCTGGGACGATGAGACAAGGTGCCGGTCTGAGCACTGAAATGACCTCCCAAAGAGAAAGTTCCTGACCCATGAGAAGATATACATCGGGGTACCAACAGACGCCAACTTTTGCAGCAGTACACAATGCTCAACGCTGTCGTATGCCTGGGCTATGTCCAATGTGACAAGGGCTGAGAACTCACCCATCTCTTGGGCACGGCGAAGCTGACTCTCAAGGTTGAGATGGGCCATCCAGACGGAGCACCGCGACCGGAAACCTATTTGGCTGCAGTTGTAGACGCCTGCTGAGTCCACAAAGTCGGATAGTCTGCGATGTATGACCCGCTCTACAGTTTTGCACAGGACAGACGTCAGTGCTATAGGCCGTATGTTGTCGAGAGCCAAACCCTTCGAGGCCACCTTTTTAAGCAGAACAACTCTGGCCGCCTTCCATGCAGGAGGGATCCACGAGGACTCTAACGAGGTATTAATAATGTCGAGCAGGGCACGTGGGTGGGAAGACCACAAGGACTTAATCACGCCAGCTGATACACAGTCAGGACCAGGAGCCGTTGCAGGAAGTGCGCGCACTATGCAGTCCAACTCAGCCGATGTAACCGCGACGAAGTCAGGATGCGACGACCCAGGTGAAGGCGGGGTAGGAGGGAGAGGTACTGTGTTTTGAAATCGTGCGGCTAAACCTATGGCCACGTCTTCAAGCCGCTGATGCGCATCCGCGTCGGACAAAACAGCAAGATCGCTGGGAGAGCAGGAGCGTTGGCCGCGAATAAACGCGATATGGCGATGGAGGGCTTTCCGGTGCCTGGGGTGCGACAGAAAGGAGTTGTGACCGTTATGAAATGCTTGTTTTGCAGCAGAAATCGTTCGTTTCAATGAGGCTTTAACGATCTGGTACTTCTTCCATTTAGCGTAGCAGGTGTTGGATAGCAACTGCTTCCAAGCGGCTTTGCGCCGCCGATAATCCCTTGTGCATGCGTCGTTCCACCATGTAACGTGGGAAAACTGAACACTTTATTGTCGTCGTCGTCGCTCTCGTCACATATATATATATATATATATATATATATCTTGAAAAGTTGGATCGGACGACTACGTAATTATAGTTGAAATAAATGGGAGACAGAAGACGAAAGTAGGGGAAGTAACAAAAAAAGGGGTTTATTAAAACTTAAAAATCATAAAAGTTAGGGAGGATGTCTACGTTACGGCGGAAGCTCCGCCTTCTTCGGGACAAAAGAGCTAAATGTGGCCACGAGGCTGATAAGGGGCTTGAGAATGACGTGGTCGGTTGGGGGAAATTCCCGCCACCTGGCGGTTGTCAACTGGGGAAATTCCAGAGCGTTTTCGTGTCAGGTCCAGGAGTGGGGTCATCGTCCTTGTGGGTCAGTGGGGATTTTGATCTGGCTGAAACGAGAAAAGGCAACAGGGTCTTATCTAGGTTGTTAGACTTCTTATTGTTGACAGCATGCCAGGGTCCTCGTTAATGGCCGATCGGAATTTGTAAATTAGGTAAGATTCCCGTTGTTCCCGGGAGCGGTCGGAGCTAAAGTTCGACTGGAGAATAAAAACTGAGGCTTCGTTGATTGAATGTTCTGGTTGTTTGAAATGGCGTGAGACTGGAAGATTAGGTTTCTTGGTAACATCCGATCGGTGATTGTTGAATCTAATTCGGAAAGAAGTTTTTGCCTGACCCACGTATTGGGCCCGGCATGTGTTGCATTGGATTAGATAGATAACGTTGCATGAGTTACAGTCTACGTCTGCGTTGATCTTGACGGTAAAGTTGGAATTCGTACTTCTGACCGTTTGTGCGGTCAGCATTAACATGCAAATCTGGCATCTCCTGCCATTACATGGATGACAGCCCGCCGGATGGCTAGTGGGTTCGCCTACTTTAGAGCGGACCAAGCTATCTTGTAAGTTACGTGTACGTCTGTAGGCGACACGTGGTGGATTAGGAAATATGTTTTTCGTGCGTTCTGACTGGAGAAGGATACTGTGGTGGCGGCTAAGTATGTTGTTAATGTTTGGGATATTTCCGGCGAATGTTACAGTTAAGTTCACGGCATTAGTTTCTGATTTGTTTTGTCTTTTCTCCAGTAAGCTTAGACGGTTTGCCTTGCGAGCTCTGTTGAGAGCATCTTGAACTAGATCGGGTGGATACTGACGACCGACAAAGGTTTGTTGCAGCTGTTCTAAATTTCTGTCCAGACCGCACAAACGGTCAGAAGTACGAATTCCAACTTTACCGTCAAGATCAACGCAGACGTAGACTGTAACTCATGCAACGTTATCTATCTAATCCAATGCAACACATGCCGGGCCCAATACGTGGGTCAGACAAAAACTTCTTTCCGAATTAGATTCAACAATCACCGATCGGATGTTACCAAGAAACCTAATCTTCCAGTCTCACGCCATTTCAAACAACCAGAACATTCAATCAACGAAGCCTCAGTTTTTATTCTCCAGTCGAACTTTACCTCCGACCGCTCCCGGGAACAACGGGAATCTTACCTAATTTACAAATTCCGATCGGCCATTAACGAGGACCCTGGCATGCTGTCAACAATAAGAAGTCTAACAACCTAGATAAGACCCTGTTGCCTTTTCTCGTTTCAGCCAGATCAAAATCCCCACTGACCCACAAGGACGATGACCCCACTCCTGGACCTGACACGAAAACGCTCTGGAATTTCCCCAGTTGACAACCGCCGGGTGGCGGGAATTTCCCCCAACCGACCACGTCATTCTCAAGCCCCTTATCAGCCTCGTGGCCACATTTAGCTCTTTTGTCCCGAAGAAGGCGGAGCTTCCGCCGTAACGTAGACATCCTCCCTAACTTTTATGATTTTTAAGTTTTAATAAACCCCTTTTCTGTTACTTCCCCTACTTTCGTCTTCTGTCTCCCATTTATTTCAACTATATATATATATATATATATATAAAGAGGGGGAAAAAGCCATGAAAAAAATAAGTAAAGGACGCTAGACGTGTTTGAAATTCAAACTTACAGATTAAGATGGCTTCTATGGCTGCACGCAGAGAAACAGATACTCATGGAACGATGCGACAGCACCAGAGGACACGTGTTTCGCCGTGTTTGCGGCTCGTCAGCCCTGGGTAGCTGCTGGCAGCTACCCAGGGCTGACGAGCCGCAAACACGGCGAAACATCTAGTGGTATATATATATATATATAACCACTAGATGTGAAATTAAAATGAAACTTCATGAATATTTTAGAATTCAAGCTTTTTCAGCAAATCCCTGATAGCATAAACGGAGGCAGTCCTTGTTTAAAGTAAGCAAATTTTTCAGAAATTCTGCAGCTAATTTACTTGGGCTCTGTCGAACACGTACACAAGTGATCGAAGTACAACAACCACGTACACCAAATGATCTTGTGTTGTGATGAAATTTGCCAAAATTTGAAATGAAGCCTTAATCGAGCTGATTGCAGTTTGACTCCCCATGGCATAGCTACATATCTGGACCGCAGCCAGTAGAGCAACATTTATCACTGTCAGCTGTCACACCAATCTGACGCATATTTTAGTTGAAGCATTTGGCTCTCGAACAGAAATGGTAGCGTAGTGCCTGCACTTCTTCCACCGTTTTGCCTTGCTTTCGGCATTGTAAAAGAAAAATCTGACCATAAATAATTCGTGTCACATGGTCCTTTCAACAAGAATTTCCCCACATTATGCTGATCTCAGTACTGCCCGAAAACCTCCAATTTAAATAATTATTGCAGCTAAGAAAATTTAATCAATGTATTTTAATTAAGTAGCCGTCTGGTGGTTCTGTACTATCTCACACAAAATGTTTGCTTACACGTAGGTCAGACCTGCAAAAACAGCATTTGTGGTGTCACATGAAATTAAACACCCTGTTTATAATCAACCTCCTGAAGTGAAGCGGTTCTGATGTATGCAGGGTTTAGAAGTACGCAACGGTTTGACTGAAGTCCCATACTCAGGACATGACCTTAGTACATGATTACCATGTGCACAGGTAGTCGAATTCCTGTATGGCACCCAACGTGCTGTGTACCAGATTCATCAGAATGTTCTTCAACAGAGAAATAGCACAGTATAACTTACGCATATTGCATAGCTAAATTACAACATCTATAATACCTACATACAGAGACCAGGTTGTGACTCAGTATGTTAATGAGTGTAACATACCTTGTCACACGAAATGCTCCTCCTGCTGCTCCGCTGAACTTTAGACAGGAGAGCTCTGCAATGTGTTTACAATCCTGGCTGCACCTGTGAGAAAAATTCAAAGGCACTACATGTTGCTACAGTTGTCTGCTGCATCCACAACACATACTGATTGTGTTCTCCGAGGTGTCCAGCTGACACTTCAGCACCTGGTTTTCCTTTTTCTGCACACCTTTTGCATGTCCAAGCATGAAAATAACATATGTTACATACGATATGTTACATAGAGAAAAACGTGAACGGTTGCGAACTTAAAAGGCATATCAGGTCCATGTCTAGTTTAGCGGCGCCACTCGATTTCAAACTTCTAATCTACATACCTAGATAGAATTTTGCATGGTGCATCATAATCCAAAATAATCAAGCGGCGGTCGGTTCCACGAATTACTCCAGAGATCAGTTTCCCCGGGAAAGTTTCGGCAGCGGCGACCACGTCATCTCCGTCAAGCAGGCTTCACCACTTTGGATTTTACCTCAGTGTCGTCTTCGTCCCTTCCGATTCTACGTCTTCAAGCACTGTGGACGTTGTGCGAAGTTGGTCACAATTTGGCCCAACTCAGGGCGCACGTGTGTTTCCTGAGTTTGCGTCTCCGATCCAAGGAAAAGCCACCGCCTCCGCCTCCGGGGTTTTTCTTCTTCGAAACTTTCAATACAAAGAAAAGGATTCTGCAAGTTCATAGGCAAGCTCTCCGAACCCAGATAAATGATCTGAGCTGCGCAGCCAATATGCTGTGTGGCCTACTTTTCGGTCCGCACTTTCGGCATACCCAAGAATTTTCCCATTGGCAACGCTGTCAAGAAAAAGAATTCACTTCTCTTTGGTCAGTCCTCCGTCGCTCGGGTCCCAAACCTGCTGCAAAACGCCGTGAAGAGCCGGTCCATTCATCCATTCTCCCCGTCAATCCTGCAAGTGTGCATCTGTCGTCGCACCTCACAGACCTTCTCTCCAAAGCGCCAAAGTTCTGCCTTAATGTGAAACCTTCAAAGTTCGGCTTCATCTCCGACGTGGACCTCATAGCTTCTAAGCTGCAATGTGGTTCCCAGAAACATGCTTTCATTGAAAATTCGATTGCCAAGCTTTCGCATTGCACGGGTCCCCGCTACAGTGTCAAACCCCGTTCTGTTGTTGGGGCACAGGAGGAGTTGCAGGCTAAAAATCTGATCTTGCTTCAAACTGACAAATCTGGCCGTTTTGGTGTTCTGCCGAGAGAAGAGTTCTTAAAAAAGCGGTCGGACGCGATTGACAAGCTGTTGGTGCCTTTCATTGGGAACCTTCGATCTTTGAAAAGGGATGTTTTGAATATTTTGAATGAAAATGAAATGTCAGCCTTGGTAAAGAGTATCAAAGGAACTGCTTCTTGCACTTTCTCTTCAAAATTTTTATTGAAGGATCATAAACCCAATCTACCCCTTAGAATTGTACTCAATGAAAATAGCACATGGCAGAAGTTGGTTTCAACCTTCATCCAGAAATCATTGTCAGTTTTAGATGTACCCAACTCCTTATCTCTGAGGAACTCTCAAGATTTTGTCAAAATGCTTTTGCCGTTTCATGGTTCCGAAATGTTTGCGATCTCATTGGATGTCAAAGATCTGTACTATTCCCTTAGGAAACCTTTGCTGTTGAAACGGGTTTCGGATCTTTTGAACTCAAATCTGGTATGTTTCCAGTCTCACGCTGGTATTCCAATAAGTGATTTTTTGGAATTGCTGAATTTGTATTTGGATTCTGATGTAACTTGCATAGATGGCGTTTTATACACCCAAAAGGATGGTGTTTTCATAGGTTCGTCTGTTGCACCGTTCTTATCTGAAATCTATTTAGGTTGCCTCGACTCTCATTTAAGTGCTTTTGTAAATTCGTGTTTGCCTGGCACTGTTTTGGTGGCTAGATACGCGTTGATGATCTGATATTTGTGTCTCGTTCCCGCTCCTGCTTGGTAGAACTGCAACGTGTGGCTCGTGAATCGGCCCCCGAATTAACTTTTACGGAAGAGCATCCTACCGACGGGAAGTTGAAGTTTTTAGATTTGACCTTACACTTCAAAGGTGGGTTATGCTGGGAATATGGTGCATCAAGTAAAAAACCCCTTCTGTCAAGAAGGAGTTGCCATTCTAAGTTGGTGAAAAATAGTTTGATAAATTACTTGATAACCAGTCCATTGACCAAATCTTGCTCGCATTTTGTGTTCAGTGCTCTCAAGCTACAGACCGCCAAATTACAAAGAGCAGGATATGAGTTTAAGCTAATACAGCACAATCTACTTGCTCAGTTTCAAGCTCGCCCGAAACGCCTAATGGAAGAAAATGAGAAAAACAAGAAAATGGCAGTAGTTCCGTACTACCACAAGATTTCACATAATTTGAAGGCTATGTCGAATGAGATGGGGGTCCGTCTCCTCTTTAGGAACAACTTCAGGTTAGATCGTTTAACGCCTTTTTCAAAACCAGAGTCTGCCTGTAATGTTGAACACAGAACCATCAAGTTTGTTCCTTGTGCAAAAAATTTTGTTTATAGAATCCCGTTAGCTTGTGGCTTTGTATACATAGGTCAAACACCTCAATGCGTTAACCAAAGGTTGGGCAGCATAAAAACAGCCCAGATTCAAATTTGTTGGATCATCTAAGAATGTGTAATAATTGTCAACCCCTATGGTCCCAGACGGCGGTACTGGCGTGGGAACCAGACAGGCGAAAACGTCTTTTGAGAGAAGCGTTGGCCATACAGAGTGTGGGCAATTGTATTAGTGTGCCGTCTGTATGTATCCACCCGGCCTTCAAGCGCCTCCTTTGACCTCCTTCAACTCACTTTGTCCTCAATTCCCTATTCCCCTCTCTCTGTCTTCCCTCGCACCGTCTACATGTTCATGAAATTCGTTGTTATCAATTAAACGTCTTGCTGGTTTTGAGCCTTCGTGTTTGTGTCTGTTTACGTGTCCTGCCCATCGTTCAGGCTTGCCTATCATGAAATTTATCCACCAGCTAGCCTGCATTTACGCCATTCTGTCAATGACTTACAGCTCTCTTGCTATTGACTGCAGCTGCCGACAACAGCAACTCACTCTGACTGTCAGATGACACGTCTGCAGCATTGTAAGAATTTGCAGATGCTGGGTTGAAGGTATAAGTAGTTTCCTCACCGAGGTAGGCGCGAATATCAAAACTATTTGGACAGTGTGGCATGTTACTTATAATAAAATATAAGTACTTGGTAGAGTAAACGTATGCGAGCGGAGCCCGTTACAACGCGGCTCGCTTATCAGATGCTCCGATATCATACCATGAATGGCGCTAATGGCGGGTATGCTCACTCGTAGGATTCAGACTTTGCCATCTCTGATTCATATTGCTCCCATTATGAAAGTAAGAATGCTGCAAGATCAGGAGCTTGAGCCCGTATCGCTTAGATGGCACAGTGAGGCACTTAACAGCCATACAAATGATTTGCCCTTCCCAGTATTTTGCGCATCACGCATAGTCGGCAAACAAACACACTCGCTAAGCATTGTTCGACATTTGTCATTCGAGTACCTAACGTAAGAGGTGTCCTAATTCCGAGCAATTCATATCATCACCTCAACTGTCGGGATGTGTCACATCGCTGTATGTCACGGGCTTTCTGGATCTGATAAGCGACCAGCAAGCGCTCGACTGGAGTAAACAACACGTGTAAATTTACGGAACGTTTCAAGTTCGCTCTTTTGTGCAGGTTTGATAATTGTCCCACTTTCGCTTATCTGATGGCGCCGTTGGGAGTCTGCTATTATGTTGAGCTAATTCCGAGCAATTCATATCATCACCTCAATTGTCGGCACGTGTCACATCGCTGTTTGTCCCGGGCTTTCTGGATCTGATAAGCGACCAGCAAGCCCTCGACTGGAGTAAACAACACGTGTAAATTTACGGAACGTTTCAAGTTCGCTCTTTTGTGCAGGTTTGATAACTGTCCCACTTTCGCTTATCTGATGGCGCCGTTGGGAGTCTGCTATTATGTTGAGCTAATTCCGAGCAATTCATATCATCACCTCAATTGTCGGCACGTGTCACATCGCTGTTTGTCCCGGGCTTTCTGGATCTGATAAGCGACCAGCAAGCCCTCGACTGGAGTAAACAACACGTGTAAATTTACGGAACGTTTCAAGTTCGCTCTTTTGTGCAGGTTTGATAACTGTCCCACTTTCGCTTATCTGATGGCGCCGTTGGGAGTCTGCTATTATGTTGAGCTAATTCCGAGCAATTCATATCATCACCTCAATTGTCGGCACGTGTCACATCGCTGTTTGTCCCGGGCTTTCTGGATCTGATAAGCGACCAGCAAGCCCTCGACTGGAGTAAACAACACGTGTAAATTTACGGAACGTTTCAAGTTCGCTCTTTTGTGCAGGTTTGATAACTGTCCCACTTTCGCTTATCTGATGGCGCCGTTGGGAGTCTGCTATTATGTTGAGCTAATTCCGAGCAATTCATATCATCACCTCAATTGTCGGCACGTGTCACATCGCTGTTTGTCCCGGGCTTTCTGGATCTGATAAGCGACCAGCAAGCCCTCGACTGGAGTAAACAACACGTGTAAATTTACGGAACGTTTCAAGTTCGCTCTTTTGTGCAGGTTTGATAACTGTCCTACTTTCGCTTATCTGATGGCGCCGTTGGGAGTCTGCTATTATGTTGAGCTAATTCCGAGCAATTCATATCATCACCTCAATTGTCGGCACGTGTCACATCGCTGTTTGTCCCGGGCTTTCTGGATCTGATAAGCGACTAGCAAGCGCTCGACTGGAGTAAACAACACGTGTAAATTTACGGAACGTTTCAAGTTCGCTCTTTTGTGCAGGTTTGATAACTGTCCCACTTTCGCTTATCTGATGGCGCCGTTGGGAGTCTGCTATTATGTTGAGCTAATTCCGAGCAATTCATATCATCACCTCAATTGTCGGCACGTGTCACATCGCTGTTTGTCCCGGGCTTTCTGGATCTGATAAGCGACTAGCAAGCGCTCGACTGGAGTAAACAACACGTGTAAATTTACGGAACGTTTCAAGTTCGCTCTTTTGTGCAGGTTTGATAACTGTCCCACTTTCGCTTATCTGATGGCGCCGTTGGGAGTCTGCTATTATGTTGAGCTAATTCCGAGCAATTCATATCATCACCTCAATTGTCGGCACGTGTCACATCGCTGTTTGTCCCGGGCTTTCTGGATCTGATACGCGACTAGCAAGCGCTCGACTGGAGTAAACAACACGTGTAAATTTACAGAACGTTTCAAGTTCGCTCTTTTGTGCAGGGTTGATAACTGTCCCACTTTCGCTTATCTGATGGCGCCGTTGGGAGTCTGCTATTATGTTGAGCTATCCGGATAAACGTCGTGTACTTAGGTATATATATGCGGTAAAGCTGAAAGGAACCGATTACATCTTCGGCGACTTCCTTCACTGTCGTTATGAAGCACTTGATTTTCATCGGCGTGATCGTTGTTAGTGTAGCTTGGTCAGCCTTGGCTGTTTTGGACCAGGTGCGCACCTTCCCGCAAAACCTTCCTTCGGTAATGTCCTGTCTTTTTTACTGTTTATGCGCCCATATTAAGCGTTCTTTTTTCAGCTATAGTACAATACTCCAATGATTCGTGAAAATCATGAATTGTACAAAGCGCTTGTCATGTTGACGTAAACCATGCATTCTCACGCACAGTTCACGAGGGTTTCACATGGTATAAGTTACCAAAGTTCAATATGACTCTATAGGAAACGTCAGAAGCTAGTCAACACGTTTCAGAGTTTAACAGGTGTACGGCAGGCATGGGCTATGCATAGGGTCATCTACCTAAAGTATCTTCCTCCCTAGACTGTGAAACACTCCAAGAGGACCTTGTACGTATATCATCTTGGTGCTCGACATGGTTTCTGCCTGTCAATACTCATAAATGTAAAGTTATGTCCTTCTCCCGGTCTTTTCCTCTAATTTCAAGTTACTACTTCGGCACTTCTCCTCTCGTCCGCGCCTAATCTTACAAATACTTAGGTGTAACACTAACTGGAGACCTTTCACGGTCCCGACACATTTCCTATATTGTCGCCGACGCTAACCGTTCCCTTGGCTTCCTTCAGCGCAATCTTAGGCTTGCGCCCTCTCATGTAAAAAAGCTTGCTTACACGGCTTTCATCCGGCCAAAACTTGAGTATACTTCGCCTATCTGGGACCCCTACCAGGACTACCTTTCCTCTGCAGTTGAAGGAGTACAAATCGAGCAGTTCGTTTTGTCACTAACTCATATGGCTACGACACTAGCATTTCCGCTCTTCGGAGTGACCTTGCTCTCCCTACCTTATCGTTGCGCCGTATCCAATCGGGATTTTCACTTTTTCACAAAATCTATCACAACCATTTCTTAAAGGAGCATGGGAAGGAAATTTGAATGGCTGAAAACCGTTTTTAATTTGTCAAGCAGTGTGTAAAAATCATTCTCGTCAAATATTTTGGCTGAACAATGTTTTGTTACAGCGCAGTTCGATTTATAAAATCGCTTCCGTGGCGGGAGGCTCGCACGCTCCAGCCACAAGCCACTCCCTATTGACTGTGACGTCAAACGTTAAAAGTGCTCTCATTCGCTACGGAAAATTCGTCTGCTTTGGACACGGCATGCTCCTTGTTGACAGCGGTTCATTATGTTTTGTTGGTTTGAGGCATAAAACAGAGGTGCAAACGAACAACAAAACATTACGCTCATAATGGTAACGCGATCGTGTGTCTTATAGTCATTGTTTTTGGTTATTATATACGTCTCCAACTAACAAAAAGTACCAGCGTCTCACATGAGACAATACGCAGGGTGGCGGTTCCTGCTGTTCGCGAAGCGATGCTACATGACGCGGCTCACCTCGTATTCGTTCCTGGAAAACCAGACAAACAAAGTGCGTTCTTTCTGTTTGCAACTTATTGAACTATTTCAACGATCGCAACTTCCACTCGCACTGCATCTGCACGTCCCTATTCTCTTTTGGAGGAGTGCTGACCTTAATCCACACGCGAGTTCCCGATTTCGTTGCACTGCGTGTCTTCGCCGTGCAACCGAAAAGAATCGAAGAAAGTTCACTGGCGGCAGGCTGATCAGACGACCAATGTTTCCGACGCCATGTTCTGTAAAAAAAGAAAAAAGAAAGGCAGCTGTTTCTGACGCGCATGCGTCTCTCGGCAGAACAACGCGTGCGAAAGGAACCCGCCGTCACCTTGACGATTGTCGGTGTCAGATCGCAGCCGAGGTCACTTGCGAGCCCTAGGAGTGGACGCAACGTACAACGTCACATCGTGACGGAGGTGCCCGTCATTTCTCACGTGTCTTCCACAAGAGTAGGAGAGAGCTCTCCGCACTCGTGAGAATCAATCTACTGCAGCGCGCGATATTTTTCTGCTACGCTCATATTTCTTGCGTGAAAACGTTATTTAGTGATCGGACATTCCATCACGATCAAAAACTTTTTTTTTTCTCGGTCTTAGACTGCTCCTTTAAGTACATCTCTATTACAGCCTCCTTCCTACGTATCTGAACGTCATGATCAAGAAAATAAGGTTTGCTTACATAAGTAATATACCCTTTACTGCTTCCAGTCGTTTATTCCCCGATTGTAAAGACTCTGGAATGACCTTCCCCGCCATGTAGCACTTTTCACTAATCATCCCCAGTTTCAGGCGGCCATCACCAATTTGTTATCCCTCCCCTGACTCTTCTTTACGTTCTTTTTTTTTTTCTCGCACTATTGTTCACGGCATCTATAAGTGTACATCCTTGTTGGTTTTTGCTTTATGTCTTGATGTCTGCTTTATGTCTCTTCCTAGTGTTCTTGTTAGTGTCTCTTCCTCCTGTTTGCTTTAGTATATTTGACGTTTCTTTTGCTGTTTGCCGATCAGGTTAATTACTTTTTCCGTTTTTTCTACAGTGTTATTGTCGCCCAACTTCTCCGTTATGTTGTACCCGTTTGGGTCTTTAACGTATTCTAAATAAATAAATAAAATGTGATCAGTTCATAGTTCAATTAGTTTCGGCAGCATTTGAGATGAATTATCAGTTTCTTTTGCATGGAAGAACGACATGAAGAGATTAGCCTTTGGTTAACAGCAGCGTAGACGTCCTCACGCTGCTCCAAAATGTGCCACTTCAGTAGGTTGCGACTGCCCTGCGAAGTTGCCTGGCAGGGGATGTCCTTGAGCCGGCACAACAAGAACTCTGAAGTCAATCAATCTATCAAATAGACTTTATTGTTGACCAAACAATATGCATACATTTAATATACACATGGAGGTCCTATAGTTAAAACTTGTTTCAGGACCTCCTATTATTAACACAATTTGAACAGCAAGCAACAGAGGGGGCGTACGAAATGAGAATTTTAAGAATGTACAAGTGTGGTTAAAGATATCAATTTGAAGAAAACATAGTAAGGCAGCCCTAAAGGCTGGAAAGTTGGTGATGCTCCTAATATGTAATGTATGTAGTAATGCGTTCCATGCTTTCGCAGAGTCGTTAGTGAACGTAAAATCGCCATAATTCGTTCTGGATGTTTGAAGTGATAAACGACGTTGGAATGAGGCGCGTGTGTAGGCCATGTTATGCTTCAATTTAATTCAACGTGCAGTATTGCTATTTTCCTGTTAAGAATTTTATGTATTAACAACATTGACCGAAACAGTACCGATTTGTTCAGTGGTAAAATGTTCATTAGTGGATATGAAGATCTAATGCTTTCGCCCTTCTTCAAGCGAAACATGGTGCGAATGGCAGTGTTCTATGTCATCTGGAATGGGTGTAAGGATGTTTTGTATGTATTACCGTATATGACGCTGCAGTAATCCAGGCGGGATTGATTGAATGAATGAGTTGTAGATTATCAAGAGTGATTTGATTGGTAATATATCTCGTAACCTGTATAATGTACCGATAACGGGACAAATGGTTTTGCATAGATGGTTAACATGGTAATGCCAGGAGAGGTGCTGATCGATTATGACGCCGAGAAACTTTGTGTGATTAACATGCGTTACGACTCTGTCAAAGAAATGTAAGCTGACATTATCAGAGCTCAGCTTTTTGTTCTTTGGTTGAAATATGATGTATGCTTTTTTTACTAAAGTTCACTATTAACTTATTTTGTGTCAACCATGACGACATTTGATGCATGCCGTTATTTACAACATTGTATACCTCCTTAATAGTGAATCCAGAAACGAATAAAGTAGTATCGTCTGCGTACAAGATAGTTTTACACATAAGTTGAATGGGCAGGTCGGACAAACTACTCGTCAGGCAATGGAGTCTCATTTCACTACCAAAAGGGAGGCAGGGATAGGAAAATCAATAACACTCTCCAGACACTAAGAAAGCAAGTTAAGTTGTTAGCCGCAATTTGTAATGAGAGACATGACGTCGATATCCTTGCAGAACCTGGAGGTCGGCCAGCGCTGTATGAATAGCAGCCAGTGCCTGTCCGACTGCTGTCTCCTTGGCGACCTTATAGGTGACGGAAAATGGGCCTGCTACCCGATGGGCAAACCTGGTGATAGATGCAACGACGGACAAATCAAGGGTGGTGTGTACATCAACTTCTGCCCTTGCCAAACGGGTGAGCATTTTCCAATGGTTCTCGGAATGGGTCATTCACTTGTCCACGAGTTGATTTCGTGGAAACACCGTTTCATTGTCCTTGATATCAGGCACTTATGTGCGGACAAGTGTTAAAGGCGGTGTCACACTGGGCCGACAACCAACAGAACCTGTAGGCTGACATCCAGAGATATCGTGTCCACGAATCAGTCACACTGCGCATACAAAAGACGACCGACACAGACATCCGTATGTCGGCCTTGGGCGGACCCTCCTGACAAACAAACCTGACACACTGAGTGACAGCGACAAGTTGCGTTGTCCCTTCTTTCAATATGGCGTCTTGCAATAATCATTTTTGCAAAAGTACGGCCAATTCTCGTTGTTTACGGCCCCTCATCAGCAAGCGATATTTTAACGAAATAAACCTACTTTAGTTATGGTTAATTTTCGATTCGTTGATCAATCGTCCTGAAGCTGTCATTATCGCGAGCCTCGGGGCAAACAGACACAGGTGTATCTCATTTCCTGTCACTGCTTGAGTTGGCCTTGGACGGCCTTGCAATGCGCTTTCCGTGGCGTATTGGGCCCTTCGTGATTGCATCAGGTGAAGTGGGATTGTGCCGGCTTCAGGGCCGGTGCTAGGGGTGTGCGGGGCCTGTTTCACACCAGCAGTAATGAAAAGATAAGATTTTCGCAGTGGGAGATTTTAGCAGTACGGGAAATGGCAGCAGGAAGGAAAGGAGCGAAATCCTCGGTATAGCTTGCAGGGTTGGCGGATTTTTCTTCAAAGTGAGACTTTTTCTCATCACACGCCGGAATGGCACATAACATATTCTTCTCTCATTTCTCTTTTACCAGAAGATCCGGCGTGCGATTAAGTGCACACTTGATATATATATATATATATATATATATATATATATAAAAGTAACCCCTGGTTGAGGGCTTCGTGCGCGGGGCCTAAGGCGGTCGCCTTAGTCCCCCCCCCCCTCATCGCCGGCTCTGCCCGGCTGTCATATGTGGTGTGTGCCTTCATGGACCCCTGCCTTGTTTTGCGATTCGTCAACGGTGCTCCGAGTAGTGACTTGATAACTCTTCGATGTACGCTTCGCAACTCTTCCCGACAAGGGACCCCGTGGTTGAACTCCTGGACAGTCGGACTGCAAAACCGCAAGTTCCATTTGCTTTACCCGCAAGCATATTCTGACCGCAAGTTCCATTTCTTCCGCCTTACTATTCTAATTCAACTGTTTCTCGAGGCTGAGTTTGTTGCAATATTTCATGTTCACGCATAACTGGTATATAATGGTTTTACAAATTATGCTATCGAAATGAGTGTGTGACTGGGTTACTCAATGATCGGGCTCCCGGCAAGTCCCGTGCCTACGACCAGCCGTCGAGTGGGTTAAGGCATCCGGCTCATTAGTGGTAGCCAAGGTGCTGGAGACTAAGAGGCGGTGGGTTTGAATCCTACCACCGGCAGTGCTGTCTGGGGTTTTCCCTGGGTTTTCTGAAGACCTTCCAGACGAATGTCAGCACTGTTCCCCCTGAAGTCGGCACAGGACGCATATTAACCTTCTGTCCCCCTCCCCTTTCCTGCTGTCCTCTCCATCCTCCATCTATTCACATCTGTACACCGCTCATGGCCGCAGTGGCTTCGCGGTGCTAACACGGAATTAAAAAAGTATTAGACAATGTCTGCCTTCTGTTGTCGTCGGCCTTGTGTAAGTGTCGCTGTCGTGTCGGTGCAGTGTGACAGCGCCTTCCGAGGAGCCATCGACTATCGTTGGCTTTGCTGACCAAGAGCGAGGGAGACTCCGCCTCCAAAATGCGCGCCAATAGGAGGACTCGGAAGGCGGAGCGCTGCGGCCTCTGCTCTTGCCTAACAGATGGCGCACCGGTAGCGCTCAACTCAGGATATGTGAGCCGCTGTCGTCTGCTTCATCTGGTAGAGCTACGACCTTGAAGCTGACCCGCAGCCTCTGCTAGGATGAGGAATGTGTTTATTGGCAAGCGGATTACACAGAGTGAAATATTCCTTAGGATCAGCATTTAGAACTGAACCTTTCTTTTGTTGTTTTCTTCTTTTTTGTTTCATCAATGCTCCAAGCGAACGAATAAAAAAATATATCAAAAGACCGCTGCCATTTCGATCAAACGGTCTTCGATCAAATGGCTCTCGACCAAACGACGTTCGATCAAATGTCCTGGAACCCTTACAAAAAGGAAACGACACACACACAGTACAATTATTTTCTTCCGTAACTGCTTACAAAAAAAAAGAAAAAAAAAGAAACACAGAGTACAATTATTTGAAATGATTTATTTTTGTGTGAGGAGTAGAACAAGCAGCAACATTTCTCTCCTTTTTGCGTGCTTCCGTACTTACAAAACGAAACACACACACACACAGTACAGTTATTTGAAATGATTTATTTCTGTGCGAGGAGTAGAACAAGCAGCAACATTTCTTTCCTTTTTAGATACTTCCGTAACTACTTACAAAAAGGAAAAAAAAAAGAAACACACAGTACAATTATTTCAAATGATTTGTTTCAGTGTGAGGAGTAGAACAAGCAGCAACATTTCTCTCATTTTTGGGTACTTACAAAAACGAAACACACACACACACACACACACACACACACTCACGCAGTACAATTATTTTCTTCCGTAACTACTTACAAAAAGAAAAGAAAAAGAGAAACACACAGTACAGTTATTCGAAATGATTTATTTCTGTGCGAGGAGTAGAACAAGCTGCAACATTTATTTCCTTTTTACATACTTCCCTAACTACTTACAAGAACGAAACACACACACACACACACACACACACACAGTGAAATTATTTTAAATGATTTATTTCAGTGCGAGGAGTAGAACAAAATTGATTAACCATATAAAATTTCTCAAATCTAGAAAACACGCACGCAAACGAGCCTACGCTTCATGTTTACGAGTCTCATACCATGTATTATTTCTCCTTTATTGGATACGGTCATAATCGGGCAGGAGGACACAAATAGGCGACAAAACCTTTTTGTTTACAACTGTCACACCTCCTTCCTATTTGACGTCTGGCATATGGATGTCGGAATAAATGGTCCTAGAATATATGTACCCCCCCCCCCCCCCGATAAAAGAAGCCATGGCAGTAAAATAGTGCATGACAGTTGCAGTCGGTAAAACTGTGAGGAGATCCGGACATTTCGGGGCAGGACAATTGGGTGTAAACGTTTCGGTGCACGGACGTATCGGTGCACGGACGTTTCGGTGCACGGACGTTTCGGTGCACGGATGTTTCGGTGCACGGACGTTTCGGTGCACGGACGTTTCGGTGCACGGACGTTTCGGTGCACGGACGTTTCGGTGCACGAACATTTCGGTGCACGAACATTTCGGTGCACGAACATTTCGGTGCACGAACATTTCGGTGCACGAACATTTCGGTGCACGAACATTTCGGTGCACGAACATTTCGGTGCACGAACATTTCGGTGCCCGGACGTTTCGGTGCACGGACATTCAGGTGCATGGACATTTCAGTGCAAAACGTTGCTGCTGAGGTGACCCGGAAAAATGGTCTCGGGAATGGCTGTCACGATGTCGACGTATCATAATAAACCAAAGGGAAGAGGGCGGCTTGGCAAAAGTAGTGTTGTCAAGAAATTTTGTTTACGTAGAGAAGGACGTCCTTTATGTATTTTTTGTGTATTATTATAGATTTAAGACCTGATCTGCATGTGTTCGTGGTCTCTCGTGGCTTTTAAACTTTTGGGGAATTTTCTTTTTCAATATTTTGCGCCCCACGTTCTGGTCGGTACTGCACAGATATTCTTTTTTTATTTCTTTTTTCAAGAGTAGATGAAGAATTGCTTTGTCATTTTGTAGGGAGTATCATCTCGAAAAGGGGTACCTTCAAGGTACGGATACTATGCAATTTGAATTCCATTTGTTGAGGACGTGCCAATTACATCTTTTGGGGAAGCATTTGATAAGACGTTATTTCCCTTGTGATCCTATATATTTTTTCCTCGGGGATGGCAGCGTATTTTCAAGGCCTAAACAACGACATAATATTACCCTGGTGCGCGCCCCTCCAAAAGCTGTTAGACTCACTAGCCATAAAATTATAGCGGTGACTTAAAATGGTAAAATGATTTCAAATAATAAATTACGTGATTGACAATTATGTACTGCTTCTTTGCTATTTGACAATCTATTGCCTATTCAATTGAACTGTCATAACAGTGACCACTGCTATAATGTAATGTAGGGTAGCCGATTGAGTAAATTACTGTGGTATTATTTCGATGTGATGTCTATTTTACTCGTCAGTCAAATCGGTTTCCGACCAAACAAAAATGGAGGAGAGGTCTCAATAACGGATCCAGGACATTTGCTCACCGCTCGGAAGCTCAAGGCGGGCAAATGCTCACCAAGTTTTTTTACGTGCCTGTTGTTTTCGGAAGTTACGTGTCGTGTTTGGTGGCACAGTATAAAATGTTTGTTACAGGAGAACATGCTCTTGTAGCTCTTGTGGCTGGGGAGATGGGTGACTGTGATAATGCTGGCTTAAAATAATAAGCCCTGTGGTCGTTTCCTGAAAACTTCATGCCCCGAGTTTCGTTCTTTTTCTTTTCCGTTTCTTTCTCCTTTATTTCATTTTATATTTTTAATAGCAAGCGGGCCTCCGTCTGGCTGACCTTTCCTTTTCTTAATAGATGTATCCCCCCCCCCCCCCAATCACAAAGAGAAGACTGAAGCTGGCTTTTCAACAGCTGTCGGTCGACGCATTCGCTTCTCAAAAGTTCAAAAACATAAAAATAATTGATTTAAGACGCTTTATTATTCACTGCTTCACAAGGTGGAAAAGATAAAAATAAATTATGAAACTGTCAGGGTGGGCTCATGGTAAAATGGAACGGGGTGAGCAAATGTCCGGTGAGCAATTGTCCGCTCCCCCTCAATAACATAACCCAGAGGTGGCGAGAGTGATAAAAGATAATTAATTCTCACCAAACTATCTATCGACAGACTACAAAAAATATACGTATATATATATATATATATATATATATATATATATATATATATATACCGGATGCATATACAGCATATGTTGGGATATTAGGATGTACGTGAGGCATGTATACGGATCAGCATAGGAATAAGTAGCTCTCACTTTATTTTATGCCTTCCCTAGTACCAGTACCCGAGCGCCAGTACCCGCATACGATGCTTTTCACAACGGAAAGGTGTCGAGGTCCACATTCCTGACGTCAGCGGGACTGTTATAATGTAACCTCCGAGCGCACCCGCAAACGGCGATTTCTCGACGGTTCCTTCCTCGGCGTCGGCGATGCTTGGCCTTCTTTCCTTTCTTTTCGTTTTCCTTTCCTTCTTTTTTTTTTGATTCCCCTGTTATTCTTTTTTCTTTCCTTCCTTTGTTTCGATTCCCCTTTTTGTCTTTTTCGTTCCTTTTCTGTTTCGTTTTCCCCTTCCCCCTTTTCCCTTTTTTTGGAATAGCAAGCCGGCTCTTTGCCTGGCTAACCTTTCCTTCCTTTTTTCTTAATAAACATATCCCCCCCCCCCACAAGCGGCGTTCTTTGTCGCGAGCAAGAACATAGGTGATGGATGGCTATGGCTTCACGTATAGAATATAAAACAATACTGCATTTATAGAATCGGGTAAAAGAAGCCCGCGAGCACGACAAGAAAAAAAGAGTGCGAAAACATGCAGTCTTCTCATTTTGTGGTACCATAGAGCTTTCAAGGATAGAGGGAAGTAATTGCCGTCACGAGGATCTAGGCGTTTTGTAACTGGGACGACTTGTGTTAGTTCCTTCCACAAGAGGAATGGTCCTGTGGCCTCAACAGATGGCATCAGAAAATTCCAGAGAGCTTAGCGCCCTTTGAACTGTGGGAACTTCCTGGTAACAAAGGAGGAGAAGGTCTCCAAGATGTTTCGGTTCCCTCTCTCTCGGTCAATTGTACACGAGGAGTCGAGGTCAGTGAAAACAAAACGTGAAGGACAGTTCATTCCAGGAATCTCCCAGGATGCAACGCGTGCGCAAGGAACATTGGGATTTTCGGAAGTCGTCTATTGCGTTACCCACTTCGTCTGTTCGCCAACTCGTCTGCAACCTTCAATGGTGTTACCTTCAACCTTCAATGGAGTGTTCGAATATCGTACGCTATCACCTTGGCGTACGCAAGGGATAGCGTTGATGATTGTGTGCGTGATATAAACAGAACCTTGCGCAGAACCACCACGATATCCCTTACGTACACAAAGGCGACAACGTACGATATACGAAAACTCACTATTGTCTGACTGTCGAAGGTGGGCATTTAGGCGGAGAGTACATCGCCATTGGTTAAAACTGGGAAAAAGTGATTTTTCTATTTTTAAGGATTACTTCTAGAGTTACGGTGGACACCCTGTATACCGCATGCTTGTAGGCAGTCGTCCATCGGCAATTGGCCTCGATAAGCCAAAACAATGTGACGAAGAAACGTGTTGCCACAGAGTATAAGCAGACGTAGTGGACATGCTGAAAGAGCTCGCCGTTGACGGACTCACAGAGGTGGGAAACGTCACAATTAGCGCTCTGGAAGAATGTGCGTCATGGCGATAGGCCGAATCCTAAAGGAACTGTGCCGACTAGGGACTAGAACTGTGCCAACCGAATCCGCGAATCCACGAATCCTAGGCAGGGATTCGAGATTCGGGAATCCGAATCCCAGTGCCCAAAACGGCGAATCGAATCTTTCGAATCCACCGACCACGTTTGTTCGTTTCTTTTTCAAATTGGCGCCTCCGGAGTCCGGCGAAAGCTTCATTGAGCGACGGGTGCTTTCTTGTTTAATTTTTTACATTGCTCTGGACTAATAGAGTTCAGGCAGGAACAGTTACATTACAAGTATAAAAGTAATATAGTTTTGTTTTGATTCTTGTTTTAGCTTTGTGGAAATAATTCAAACTGGAGAATGTATGTATTTCTTGTAGTTGATGAACAATACGTGAAATAAATTACGTAAATGTTAAATCAAATAAATAAACGTGGGTATATTTTCTCCCGAAACTGAACAATTGTTTTTTATGTTTTCATCAAACAAATTTATCATATTCTGCTCTAAAACACTTTACAGTAGAAGTATTTTTTTCTTGACTTTTTAAACTCTCTTTAAAGAAAGGATTCGGAAGATTCGAGATTTGCAAGATTCGTGGATTCGCATAACATTCCTTGGATTCGGATTCAGATTCGGACTCACAAAATGCTGGATTCGGCCCATCTCTAGTCTGAGCGGAAACCCAGAAAATGCCCCATTTGCTTTCAATTCGTTTGTAAGGCCTGGAATAGAGGCTGCATGGCCAGAGCGCGTCAACACCATTTTAGAATAATGTCTGTGCACTCAACAATGGTTTCTGCGAAGCTATTTTTGTAGGAAGCCCTAGGTGAATTAACAAAATATAAAGACGAAGTTCTCAATGGAAGCAACCAGAAGTTCAAACATTTAGGAGGATCCAGTTTTAATGACATGTTTTTGTGTGGAATCTGCACTTCATCAGATGCACGAAAAAAAAAAAGAAAGAAAGAAAGAAAGAAAGAAAGACCACGCAGATGAATGTGAAACAGGAAGGTGAGGGTGCAAAATACAAACACAACGAAAATCCGCAAACACAGGAGGGCAAGCAGGTTACAGCACATAACAACAACAGAAAATACTTTTGAACTTTATTCTGAAACCTATATAAGTTGTTAGCAGCGCTTTCCTCGTGATGTGCAACCTCTGCTGCACAATGTCACGTGATCCAGATCGACTGACAAGTCTTTATTCATCTGATGAAATATACGGCACACGGGAAAAGAAGCTCACTGTGTTCTTTCCTTTTAACAGGGCTCTGCGGTGTTGACAAGGTCTGCCCCCTGTGAATATGAAGATATTCCACCGGACAGCCGTCTGTGGCTGAATAACCTCCATCAAATAAAGTGATGCTCTCGGTAAAACTACTTTTTTGTTTCCACTCTTTTTTCGCGGGGTCTGGGGTCGCTACGTCCAACGAGACGTTACATCCAGGGGTGGACGTAACGGCGCATTGGATTCAACGGCTCGTTGGCTATATAACGGCACGGTATGGATGTATATACCGACACGTTGGATGTAACCGCACGGTGGATTTGGTGATCTTTTGCATGTAAATGCTCGATGGATAAGCGGCTTCAGGATATGTTGGTCGTGAACTAATATGGCATCGATGTAGTTTTGGAATCAGTCACTCCGTAACACATATTTCGCGGCGTATCCTCGGAAAGTTTTTGTTTGTTTTCATGGTGTGGTGTGATGTGATAGAGAAAAAAAATGGGGATGTGAGTTTCGACGACGTCGAACTAGCTACCCCAGTACTCTTACACAAACAGATGATGAGATGATGAAAAAGAGAGATGATGATTGATGTTTTATGATTTGATATGTTCACAAGTAACGGACAGAGTTGCTGTCGTGAGAGAATAAATTAGGTCAGGTTCTAAATTACGAGGTTGGTCCACAAGTTGAAATCCCCAAATCTCAAAATGTTCACGAAATAATATAGTATTAAGTAAAAAAGGTAAAAACGCATTAGGTAAAAATGCTGCTGGTCGCGTGTGTCATATTCTGCTTGCCGTACGTAGTTCGCCTCGCTGAGGACGGGCCGCTCGTCACGACCAACGCAACCGCGCGTGTCCTAGGCAGACTTCCAAGGAAACCGTACCGGCATGTGATCATCGGGGGAAACCCAGGGAAAATCTCCTGGCAGCACGGCCGGACTGGGCATAAGTAACACGGCTTTACGACAACGAATGCGCGAAGGCAGCCAACGATAAAAGTTACCACAAAGCAGCGACAAAGATAACTTCCCGAAATGCAGACGCAGCATTGTGATTTTTTCTATTTTCAAAGTGCTGTCCGTTGACAATACAAAAAACCATCTGCTGTACACCTAACATTTTATTAATATGCGCGTTGCTCCACACATGCGCATTGCTTAGAACTCAGTTGATGTTGATGTTGACGAAAAAAATAATAGGGAGAAATAGGGAGCTCAGTAACATGCCTCATACCCTAACGACCTTCGTTTTGTGGTTGTACCAATATAGCAGCTGTCTATGAACCAATGAATGTCAATCCGTATTACAGGTCACTTCTTTTTATTTAGTTAGTTTTTTCCTATTCAAAGAAGTACCCGTGAGGTACCCCGTTGGCATCTAGGTTTGACACAGGCGTCTATATTCAGCGACACCTGCGTTCTTTGCACTGGCATTGGAACCACTGTCCCACACTTTCCTACGTCTGTGGATGTAATGGCGCAATTGACGTAACAGCTCGTTGTGTATGATTTTCCGTTGGATGTAACGGCTCGTTGTATGTACTGACTTATGGATGTATCGACCAGAAATGGACGTAAAGTCTCGTTGAATGTAACAGTCGTTTGTATGTAAGAGCAGGGTGGATGTAACGACTCGTTTTTGATGTAAGAGCACGATGGACGTAACGACGCGTTGGATGTAGTGGCACGGAATCGTTTCGCGGATCATATCGCTGTTTTCATTTTCATTCAATGTCAATTTCTCGGGATAATGCCTATGTAAGAATATGGCTGGAACCGGCACCCGGTGGCTCCTCTCTGGATACGCAGGTTAGAACGGCACCTATCTTATTCAAAGTATTCCATAATTTGTCGTTCGGATACTGAAAGGCATTTCTATAGAAACGAATGAAAAACAAGAATTCACTGGACGGTTACGGTTGTGGTTTCGGCACCAATTTGTGGAAGACGAGACAGCGAGGCGGGCTGTCACGTTGTGATGTATTTTATTTGATAATCGAAACATCCATACGTCTTATTATGCACTTATGACTTTGTTTCCATAAGGCATTTTGAACGTGTTGCGTAATTGCCGTTCCCACGAAATGGCCAGCACCTGTTACAGACATAAGCCACTTGACACCGATTGTATCTCATTGCTGCCGATGTATCAATACGGCCGAAAGCCTCAATACCGCCGATAATCCTTTATTTCCCAAGTGTCTCACTACGGCCAAAGTCTCAATACCGCCGATAATCCTTTAATCCCCAAGTATCTCATTACGGCCAAAGTCTCAATACAGCCGCAGGTAGTCTCATTACGACCGAAGATTTCTCATAACGGCAAAAAGTCAAAATGAGTATTGTAAAGGGAAGATTTATTTGACGCAATAAACTCTGCAACGCACACGCATACACCCCCAGCGCCACACACACACACGTGAGAACACACATGAACAAATATATACCGATGAACAACGATAGCATGCACACAGGAATGACAATGATAAAATCTATCTACACAGTGAGGAGACCAGTCAGTGTATTGTAACGTGCATTGACATACAATGTTGCAGCCAGGTATGGATATACATTCCAGAGGGTATAAGCTATGCAGTGTGCCCTTAGGGCCCTTATCATATATACAGACATATTGTGAGAGAACGGGATCCGGACAAAACGGCCCCGGACGAAAGGTCCCCGGACGATATGTCCCCGAAAATGTCCCCGGCTGCAGCCCCTCACTAGGAAGTTAAAGTTCCTGCTACATAGGGCCGGTTTCACCAACGCGGATTGACATCTAAACGTAGTTTTCGTAAACGTAAACCGAGTTTTGAGCAAGCGTTTCGTTTCACCACCGCCGTTTCGCGAAATCGCCCGTTAAATTTAACGGAGTTTCTGAATCGGCCGTCAACGGGCGATTAAACTCGGATTTCAAAGTGGCGACGATGCTAGCAGGAGAAATGTAGAAAAGTGAATCACCCGCGGCATAAAACTAGGCTCTTCCGACGATACGCAGAGTTTTGTGACTCCAAATATATAATAATAGTTGCCTCCGGAGGTATGTTTCAAGATCCGACGGGGCATTTGTAGAATCTTACGTCCAGTTTTCAGCAAAAAGCGGTGCGTACCCTAAATAAACACATTTGCTTTGTATCGGGTATCTTGCTTCTTTCACATAAAACTTTTTTGAAAAGTATATTTTTCATTGTTCTCGAGGGCATCCGTTGCTTTAGCATGCCATACAAACAACGCTTTGCGCGATTATGAACAAATGTGTAGCATGCCATGACGCACGAAACAATCGTGCAGCCCCTATCGATGACTACAGCTGATCGTCGCGAACGAAAATGACTTTGTTCAACTGTCTATATACCGCCAGTGGTTGCATTTGCTCAAGGGCTGCCGTTACTAGTATTTATTGTTTTAAAGAAACGCGAGTAGTAAACGAAAACATAATTAATTGCTGTCGTCTGCTTGTTTAACGCATAGACGTTCGTCTGCGTTTGACAAACGGTGAGTCCTTCCATAGCTGTGCAGGTTGCAATGGAATACTTTGACGAAGATTTGGAGGATCTGCACTTGAGTCTCTGCGTTCAATCTTCAAGGCATTACATGAGGGATAGCACTCACCCTTTCACGTTCCTGACTGACGTACAGTTTCACAACAGGTTCCGTGTGACAAAACATACAGTGTACTCTCTTCTTGTGGAGATTGAAAGACAGCTTGAGTACAACTCAGACAGGATCTTCTCCATAGCTCCCATAAACCAATTCCTAACATGCCTTCGTTTTTTTGCAAGTGGTACTTTTCAAATTGTAGTAGGAGACACTGCCGACATGAGCAAGTCAACTGTCTGCAGGATAATTAAGCGAGTGTCACATGCCGTTGCTTCTTTGTCACCCGTGCACATAAAGTTTCCAACAACAGAAGAAGAGCAAAAGGAGACAAAACTAAAATTTTATCAAATCGCCGGTTTTCCAGGAGTGACTGGGGCAATTGACTGCACCCATGTGGCAATACAGTCGCCAGGAGGGGATACAGCAGAGCTCTTTCGAAACCGAAAGGGTTACTTTTCAATCAATGTTCAATGCGTTTGCAACGCGGACCGATGTATTACTGACATTGTTGCTAGGTGGCCTGGTGCCACGCATGACGCTACTATTTTTGACAGCTCAAGAATACGGGCAAGGCTCGAGCCTACCTCACGGGGCCATTTACTAGGAGACTCTGGATACCCTTGCAGACCTTACCTGCTGACCCCTTTGGCAGCACCTAACTCCCCTGCAGAAAAGAAGTACCAAGAAAAGCATATTGTTACCAGGAACACACTGGAGAGAATGTTTGGCGTTTGGAAGCGCAGACTCCCTGTGTTAAAAATGGGCCTTCGTTTGAAGCTTGACACGGCAATGAAGGTGATAATTAGCACAGCAGTGCTGCAGAATATTGCACAACAAAAACATGAGCATGTGCCAGAGAGCTGTGAACTAGTCGCTGAACATCAGCCAGTTGACGTCGTGTGGGCAGGCACTTCTGAACCGGGAGCCACGAGCACAAGAGCACAGAAAATTGCTAGCTTTGCAACACGTTGTAACGTCATCCGGCACCAATCCTAAATCCAATCTCTCAAAGCTTATGCAGCGAAAGACTGTGCCCCCGTTGTTGAGCATCAGAGAGCATCCCTATCAGGAGCCCAAAGACGTGTAGGGTGTATGGGTGTGTGCTACCATTTGTTCATTAAATCAAAAGCATCAATCATGTGTTGAGTCAACAGGCCTCATAAAACGAATATATTTTTTACTGCTTAGCAAACTCAGCACAGATTAATGATCTAAGTGTGATCTGTTGGGGAGCATCAACCTATGAAGGCAAAAACATGTGTGCAGGCAAAAATATTACATATTGTGGAAGTGGCTGTCCATGTTTGCCAGCTGCCTTCGCTTCAGTTCCACGTTAAGTTGGGCTTACTCGAGAAGCATGGCCTTGTAATGGACATCCATTTGCAAATGTGCCAACTTCTCCTTAGCAATTTGTTCCTTGACCTTTGCAACCTCCAATTTTTTCTGATTCAGTAGTATCTTTGATTGTGCGAGCTTCTTGTACCACAACGCTGACTTCTGCGCTGGTTGCATAGATGGCCGTCGCGGTGGGAGTGGCCTTCTGCGCGATGATGCAGGGACTTCACTGCTCAAACAAGCCGTGTTGGCCACATCTGTCTGAATTGACAAAGGGAGCACAGATGGTCCTGTTGCTGAGCTGTGTTCATTAGCGGTGTCTGTATGAAAAACTTCCCCTCCAACACCACTGGAGCTGGCACCAGGATGCATGTCCTGTGTGGAACACAGTGTTAGGTTTTACAAGTTTCGTCTTAACCAGTGTGGTGGCCAGAAATTAGGCTCAGCTTACCGCAGGGATGCCGGTCTCACTGCTTCCACTAGAAATGGCATCTGAAAAATTTAGAAAGTGAAAGCACTCATACCAAAAGCAAACTGCCATAAAGAACCAACAAACCTAATATCCTAGACGCATCGGAGTCATACGGATTCTGTAGGGGCTGCAGGTTGCCAGGCACAATAGACGCTACCTGAATCGCTATACTAGACAGCTGGGATGGCGGTGGCCCACCTCCAGTAGCAAACACAGCATACCGGTGCCTTGCGATTTCCTTCCTGGACTTTTTCTTCTGATTTTCGAAACACCGTCGTAATTGATCAGCATCTCTAGTGTGCACCGCTGACTGTGCATTGAACTCTGTGGCAAGTTTGACCCATGCTACACTTTTCTGCTGCACTGTCTTGCCATCAGTTTTCTTGTTCTCTATTAGACTCTTGTACTTATCTACAAGGTCAAGTAGCAGTGAAAGCTCACTAGCAGTGAAGTTTCGGGCTCGTTTCGCCATCACCGTACAAGAAGCTTTGCACTCAAATCTTGACAACTTACTGTCGTCTGCTATAAAAATAACCAGGTAACGAGGCGCGCGTCAGGTAGTTCTGCAAGACTGTGTTAATAATAGGGAAAAATGACCTCAATGTCACTGTTTCTTGAATTTTGCAGCTTTTATTTGCAAAGTAATTTCAAGTTTTTGTACGCGGCATTAGGTGCTGTTGGGTTAAGTTACCCACCTATCCCGCAGTTATTATAGCCAAAAGTGACTTCCGACAAAACTGTTTGCCAGTCGCTACATACCGCTGCTTACCATCATCCCAGCACACACACACACACACGTTCGAAAGACGAACAGTAGAGATGCTCCCGAGTGTACCGCAGGGGGGCAGCGTCAGTTCCCCCGTATTTAGCTTTTGGAGTTGGAACTGAAGCACAGCACGCAAAGATTCAGTTGAAGTATCCTTTTTCACTCACGAGGGTTTTCACGTTTTTGTTTTTGACTGCGAAAGCCCATCACAGCATGCAAAAGGCACTGCATAATCTACACAACGAACACTGAAGTTGAAAGTCGGTGTCCACGCTTCAGGTGCTGTTGTGCATGATGCAAACGATCACAAAACGCACACACGCGGACACAACACAAAGCTGGGTACATCTCGCCCTGCATAGGAAAGCAGAAATAAGATCGCCCTGCGACAGCACAGTGAAGCAAATAAAACCTGTGAAATGTCGTTGCCATGATGCGCAGTTTCAAAATTGCACAGGGAGAAACCACGTAAACAAACAACAAAGCCAACGCGCGCCGGCGTCACACCACACGTCACTGTCTCTGGCCTCCACGGCTCTCGACCAATCAAATCCCGCTCGCTGTTTTCCCTAGCCTAGGGAGTCCGATCAGCCAGCTGCGCCGACGAAATCGGAGTTTTGCAGTCGTGAAACGCGACTAACTTAAACTGCAATTTGTGACTCGGTGCCCCGTCATGAGATCTCCGTTTAGCGCTAACTTAATCCGCGTTGGTGAAACCGGCCCATAGTCGTTGCTAGCTTCCGTGACAATAGATGTTTGTTTTCATGCTGTCCGTGGAGATTGTGCGTCCTGGGCCGACTACTTTAAATTTCCTTTGTAGCGCCGTTGTTAGCTTGCAGGACAATAAATGTTGCCATGCTGTCCGTGGAAATTGTGCGTCGTGGGCCGACATCTCTTAAGGGGGTTTAATTCCCGTTTTATTCGGCAGCCCCACGACCCCTTTGATATTCTCCGTGCCTCCCTGTTAGTGATGTACTGTTTTGTGGACACATGCAATGCCACATATCTCAAAAGTGAGGACCGTTGCTGTGATTGTGACATGATCAAACCAAAATATTTATTTACAATTATTTACATGTGCACCACTCTACGCTCTAAAAGCGGATTGTTCTAGCAACACCTCATTTTTTCATGCTGGATGTACGGCTGCAAAGATTCCGAAGCCATGTTTGCAGCTCCACAGTTGCTGCTTTTATGCGTTTTTGAGGTCGGATTCCTATCGCTTCTTGCTGGAACACCGTTGAAACAGCGAATTCCTCGAGTCGCAAGGCGTCGATGAACCTGTGCACAGAGGGGTGGCTATGTCCAAGAATGCTTTCAAAGCGGCGGTTCCACGCCTCCGAATGGTTGTTTGTACGGTGGCCGGTTGTCATCGTGACGTCGTGAACGTTCCATACCTCCGGCGGAAATTTCGGTGGCACTCGCCGTAGTGTTTTCATTTCTTCGGGGTACATTTCTGAATGAGCCCAACACATAATTGGTTTCAAAGTACGTGACCAGTTCATCAATATCTGCTGGCTCAATGGATTTCAGGAGATGAAAACCATCTTCTACCTCTGAAACGGGGAGGAAAGCAAGGGCGTCCAGCATGCCAACGAAGAGTCGAACTCCCTCGTCCTCCCCTGTACCTCGGTACCAAACCGAGCTGTTGAACCTTCCTCCACGTTGACTGGGTCATGTGGAAAACTCATCCCTGTGTCTTCACGTCGCCTACAAATACTTCTTTCGCGGCATTCACTGAAGCCTTCTCGAAGTCGGATAATATAACCTCTAGGTAGGGCGAACAACCAAGCGATTCGCATCTCGGTGTAATCGCACGGAATAGTTCCTCGCAACCCTCCTGAGTCTTCCTTTCCATGAGCGCGTAGACGATTGAAACCGCAGCCTCACCAAGAGGGATTAGAATGAGGCAAAGTTGCTAAAAAAGCTTTGGGGCTACGTCAAAATTTCCGTCCATGAACCACATCTCACTTTCTGCAAGGGCACGCAGACACTGCTCAGTTCCAAACACAAGAATCCTGTTGTCGGCTGTAGGACCATTGTCGTAAGAAATGAATAACTCGGGCTGAGGACCTGCAGTCATCTTCCATTCCTCAACGTGTACGGCGGCCCATTACAGTCCTTTATACTACGAGTCTATTTATTGTATTATCACTTGTCTGCCATTTTGCGCGCCATACACGATGATACACAATCAGTAAGTCACGAACTCCGCGTTACTTTCTCAGAGTCTGGAAGCTCTTAGCCATCAAGGTGCTGCGTGTCCTCAATCCTTCGCCCTTGAACCCTAATTCCCCGTACGCATTCTAAAGCTCTTTGTGCCAACTGGCTGCTGTGTCTATTCATGTGATGTTCATTGGTTTCCTCCACGTACAACTCCAACTCGCCTGTATGTCTGTCTGACGTAGTCCAGCCACCCCCCATTGATCGCGTTTTCTTTTTGTTTTTGTCTATATTTCTATTGCGTTTCTAGTTCTCTTCACCCTTACCCTTTTCTCTTGTACCATGTGACTTGTTTTTTTATATATGCTTCACCACCTGTGACAGGTCATCAAATCTGAAGAAGTGCAGCCTACTGCACGAAAGTCTTGTTTTTTAATGTATATAGTAAATAGTTGATGCTCTTAACCGTCTTTGTTATTTTTGATTCTGCATCGCCGGAAACGTGTACATTGTTTTTCTTCACGCTCTAAAATGAAATACAGCACACAATGATAAATGCTGCTGTCACCCGGACCGAATTCATTCACATTTTTACAAAGGGCCGACTTTGTTCGCAATTTTTTCAGGCGGCGCGTGAGTGGTTTACATGCAAGTAGGGACATGCACATTGTCATCCCAGCCAGGCCGTGATACCGTCACACCTGGGTCGACTTCTTTGGCAATTTTTCCGCCTGGGCTGACTTCTTTCATATTTTTTTTTTTTTTGATACAACAGCGGTGCGGTAGGCGGTTTACACGCAAGTAGGGTCATGCAGACTGACAACACCTGGCCGAATTTATTCACATTTTTCACCCTGAGCCGACTTCATTCGTATTTTTTTCCGCTACAACAGTTGCGCGGTGGACGGTTTACATACAAGTAGGAACATGCACACCGGCAACCCCACCAAGCGATGGTGCCGTCACACCTGGGCCGACTTCATTCGCGATTTTCAGCCTGGAACGACTTCATTCGTAATTTGTTTTTTCCGCTACAACAGCTGGGCGGTGGACGATTTACATGCAAGTATATTTATACAAAGGATAGCCATACACAAAAGTACAAGATGAAATATATTAAAGCCAATAATGGCAGGAATTATGTTGTGACTTTGCGTGAAGAAGAAAAACCCAACCAAAAACATGAAACGGAATTAACGCAATACACGTAATAAAGAATATAGGAAGCTAAGTTGAAGATTCCAACACGACACAATTAATCAATTTGTTATGACGTGAATAGCACACATGCAAGGAAATAACGAGAAACACGATCAACAGCTAATAGAGAGCCAAACTCATGCATCATCCATCGCGTAAACAAGAGATACATACAGGAAAATAATTGAAAAACCGATCTATCAAAACGAGAAACGTGACGAATTTAATACCGCGACTAGCACAGAGCTAACGCTGAATAGCAGAGAAACACTTTGAACGGCGCATCATCCATGCGTAAACAATAGATACACGCAAGGAAATAACGATAAACACGATCAACAGCTAATAGAGAGCCAAACCAATGCACCATCCAACACGTAAACAAGAGGTACACACAGGAAAATAATTGAAGAACAATCTATCAAAACGACAAACATGCACGGACTTAACACTGAATAGCAGAGAAACACTCTAAACGGCGCATCTCCCAACGTGTAAACAACAGACACATGCTGGAAAATAATATCGAAACAAATTATCAAACAAGAAACATTACAAATTTAGTAAATTGAAATGGAAATAATCTATCTTTTGAACTATCATAAAATCACCATTGCGACCAAATCTAGTCGAAGAATATACAATGTCCATCCCACTCAGGCACTATAAACATTACCTTGACAGAGGTATCCAATACGCAGTACAACCAAGCCAGCTATCTTTGTTACTTGAGCCTGGTGGGGTCATTCTCTCTCTCCCTCTGTATAGCCCAAAGCGAAGAAACCGCACATTCTTTGTCAATCTATGGGTGCTCAGTGAGCGGAAGTCATCCCCATATCATCGTCATCACGAATCTCTCTCTCTCTCTATGGGGTGGGGACTCTCTCTCTCTCTCTCTTTCACATTCTTTCCTCCAAAGGGGAATATTCTTAGGACTGGTCAAGTTTGCACAGAGGCGAATTTTTTTTTATTGATCAACTTGCAAATAGATGTTAGTATTATTCGATTCTCAAGAATGCAATAAGAATTCTATCAAAACAAGCAGTAGCAAGCAAAAAAATCTACGAACAGGCATCAATATCACTGCAAACTTGTTTTAGACAAACATTATCTAAACAAGCGAGAAATATTATGCCATCTACAGTGGAAACAATACTCAATGAAAACGAGAAACATTGTGAATTCTATTTCAGACTATTGTTAATCAATAAAGAGATCAACAGACACAACTATCATGAAAGATGATGAAAGATGAAAGTCACTGAAAAAGTTAACCAGCTGTAGGACTCGAACCCACATCTTCTGGATTGCCGGTCCAGGGCTCTACCAGTTGAGCTAAGCTAACACGCCTTCTCAGCGACTTCCAGGGTGCGTCATCTGAAGGGACAAACCAGCCACTCTCTCTCACTCATCCTCCTTTCACTCTTACATTTTTGCTGACTCACACACACATTCAAGGTTTGTCCCTTCAGATGACGCACCCTGGAAGTCGCTGAGAAGGCGTGTTAGCTTAGCTCAATTGGTAGAGCCCTGGACCGGCAATCCAGAAGATGTGGGTTCGAGTCCTACAGCTGGTTAACCTTTTCAGTGACTTTCATCTTTCATCGTTAATTTCTTAGACAAATTGAGGCTCTGCATGTATTTGTCCCTTCTATGTTGGTGCAGCCTCAGAACATCAGTTCTGTCATGTACAACTATCATGCATACATAATTGCCAACTCACAAAGTATCAATCGAGTGAACACCTGAAGCAAAGAGAGAAAGTCAAGTTTATTCAATGATAGAAATAATACTCTTTCAAAAACGGTAATCAAATTTAATTACATCATTTTTATGATAACTTTGCAACATTAATTTCTACACGCAGAAGCCACAAACAAACTCGTCCCAAACTTGAATATGCATCATCTGTCTGGGACCCAACTCACTCCACATTCAACTTGAGAGCATTCAAAACCGCGCGGCTCGTTTCATCCGATCTAACTACAACAGAACAGCGAGTGTTACATCTATGAAGGCTTCATTATCACTTGAACCTCTATCACTACGTCGGAAACGGAGGCGCCTCATTCTTTTTCACGCCATTTATTTTCACAATCCAATACTAAAAGAACATTTGCTCACTGCACCCTGGTTTATCTCTTCGTGTATTGATCATCAACATAAGGTGGGAATGGCAAAAGGGCAAGGGTGCAGGCCAGCTGGTACATGGTGAAAAAATTTGGAACCCGAGAAAAGGACAGAGGAGGGACGACACGACATTTTTTTTTCATAAGGTGGGAATACCGCTCTGCAAGACCGATTTATTATCTAACTATTTTGTACCCCGAACAAGTTTGGACTGGAACCGCCTCCCATCTTCAGCGCTATCTACTAAACCAACCAATTTTCAACTGTGTATTGCTAATTTCATATAACCATCTCCTCTGTCGTGCTTGACCCTGAGGGTATAAATAAATAAATAAATAAACAAACAACACAGCTGAAATGCAATTTAATGTCAAAGTTTTCTACAGAGGAAATCAACAGACACAACTCATAATACCTTCCCAACTCGTAGAATATTTTATTAATCTCAATCGCGTGATCATCTGAAACAAAGTCAAAGCAGTAATTAAGTCAGGCAAACATTTTCTAAGGAAGCAGCGCGAATACACAAAAGAAACTTGTCTTTTTCATTCAGGACCCACTAATGAATTCGAAAAGAGAGGGAAGCTGCTAGCGATACAATTCCCATACATTCTCGTCAAGGTTCCGCCCTCAGGGAGTAGGGGATTTCTCCGGCGGTCTTGGTACACAATATAATTGGATGCCATAAACTCGCCCCAACCCAAGTGTAGATAGGGAGGGGTGGACTCTAGCGCGGTCGTGTACATAGAATCATTGAAAGCACACGTTCTTCCTTACACACCGCATCTTTTTGTAAACCATTTTCCATAATTCTCACAGCGAGATATTATTAATATTCTAAACCTGATATCATAATAAATTTTTAATCAATAAAATGAGCACAGATATGATTTAATTAAGTGTAGAAGCGCAATACAAAACAGAGCAAGGAAGTTTCAGCGAAGAGATGGGTGGATTTTGTGCTCGTTACCATAGGTCGTGGGAGTACATGGTAAAAAGCTGATTCGAAAAAGAAGAGCAGCGAAATTATTCTATTATCACAGCATTTCAATACGTCTTAAACATGGTCGTATTCGGATATATTGGTTCAAATTACAGAATTGAAGGTGCAAAAGCTGATATGCAGAATCTACAATAGTTATAAAAATATTTGCACGTCAACATCGGAAGGGCCGCTGGTATTGATGGTGGAGTTTTTGAGGTTTGCTAACGAAGAATTGAAATACACTAGATCAGATGTAATTGTGTAATCATTGCAATGGGCATTGCATTAATCAAGAAAGCAATCAGATCAAGTTATCATATACAAGCAGTCTATATCGCCGATTCATTACGGATTTGTTGAAATTACACCTAACAGTTGAAATAGAAAGTACCGTATTTTCACGCGTATTAGTCGCACCGCAGATAAGCCGCAGGACTAGTTTTTAGATACATTTTGAAAATGTTTTTGCAGATAAGCCGCACTCGCAGATAAGCCGCGGGTAATACGACGCGACTGCTTTGTGCGCTAAACCAGTGATGCACAAACAAAATCAATAGAGACTCTCAACGCTCGTCGACGACGTACTCCCTGCCAGCTGCCCTGTTCCCGTACTGGTCCGCGACGTCGACGACTTTTAGTTTGAAGCCGCTGTCGTAGCTGTGCTAGAGTGTACTAGAAAGGGAAGATCCAAAACACAGCGCGAGAAGACACGACGGAAGAAGAGAGGACAGGACAGGCGCTGACTCCAACGAACAGTTTAATAACACAAAAACCAGTACGCAGGCGCACAGCCGCCAACCCAAACTGTTCGTTGGAGTCAGCGCCTGTCCTGTCCTCTCTTCTTCCGTCGTGTCTTCTCGCGCTGCGTTTTGGATCTTCATGTATAGTCACCAACGTGCCCAACAGCGAGTCCTCTTAGAAAGGGAAGGTGTACTATAATGTACCCTTTCTAGTACACTCTAGCTGTGCCTCCGCGTTGGAGCCATGCCTTACCTCTAACTGCCGTACCCGTGTCCACCAATGCTGCTGCTCAGGTCAAATGAGAACTGGCGCTTAGCTGACCACGTTTTATCCCGATGTCAGGTGTATTGAACCCTTCCTGCCGACAAAGGAGACCGTAGGGAAGGCCATAAACCGTGTGGTCCACATTCCGGTGTCGGCATGATGTATAACAAGGAGGTCAGTTCTAGTGTTCTACTAAGATCGGATTGTGCCCTTGTTGCGTGTTTTTTGTGGATTGGTGAATTAGTGGTGTTCCAGGAGACATTAATCACTGTCACCCCTTTTGTTAAAGCTGCGTGGGGGAATGTATTCGGAAGGTCAGTCCACTCGAATGTGGACCCGCCCTTGTTCGGTATTGTTCGTGCACTGGCAGGCGATCCTGTTCCGAAAAAACATGAGGCACTGTCGGCCCTTTCGTTTAATCCAGGATATGGGGAAAATACCAGGGAAAACTAGCCATCAGATAAGCCGCACCCGTAGATAAGCCGCAGAGCGTCCGCGAAAAAAAAATTCGCGCATAAGCCGCGGCTAATACGCGTGAAAATACGGTACATAAAAAAAGAATCTTATCAAGTGATATGTTCCACTAAAGCGTCTACACAATTTTCTTCTTATACCAGTTCTTGCAATGATGTCGAATGAGCAGAAGTTCAATATTGCCGTGCAAGGTCCGATGTATCATCACTTATTGAATCCCTTTCAAATAGCCGTCCAGTTTTACACCAGACGACAACCGTGATAAAGCCCTGGATATGTATATACACGCAGCCCAGGATATTATTAACGCGTACAGCCATTCATCCAATCGAAAATCAAAGCCAAATTTATCGCCAGCTGAACACCGTAGCCTTTCCGACCTTCAAAAACGTGATGATCTGGTTATAAAAAAAGCAAGCAGATAAAGGCGGTGCAATTGTGGTAATGAACAAAACGGATTATATTAACGAGGGTATTCGGCAGCTATCTTGCACATCATTTTACAAAGTCCTCGAAGCTGACCCCTACGGAACAAATCACTGCGAATGTTATCCGTAGCCTAAAAGATCTGAAAACCAGCAAAAAGACAAACTTCACCCTGTACGAATACTTACTCCCTAGAGATTCCGTGCCAGGCTGAGTTTACATGCTCCACAAGATCCATAAACCTGGGAACCCAGGGCGCCCAATAGTTTCGTGTAACGGTACAGCTACCGAAAATATTTGAAGCTTTGTAGATTATCTTCTTAATGATATACCCCCAAAACTTCCATCCTACGTTAAAGATACGAATATCTTCTTGGAAATATTAAGTCAGTGCCAACCTCCCCCTTTAAGCTTGCTGGTCACGCTAGACGTTTCTTGCCTTTATACCAACATCCCCCACTATGATGGCATTGCTGCAGCTCAAAGGGCGTTTTTAAAATATTCGGACAACTCGCACGATCCTTCTGTTCTATTCACGTTCCTTAACCTTATTCTGAAAACTAAAAACTTTGAATTTGACAGTAAACATTACTTGCAAGTCAGTGGCACGGCTATGGGCGCTAAGATGGCACCAAATTATGCAAACATTTTTATGGGTGATCTGGAGGAGGCATTTCTGTTCCAACGCGAGAAAAAGCCGACGTTGTACAAGCGTTTTCTGGATGGTTTGGCGACATTCGGAGGACGATCTAAATATACTCATTAGCGATTTTAACCAAGCACATCCGGCAATCAAATTCACCCATTCTTACTCAACTTCCAACTTCCTGGATGTCCAGGTAAAGTTAACGGACGGGGCCCTAACTACCGGACCTGTTCCGTAAACCTACCCAGCAGTACCTAGCTTTCAATAGTTGCCACCCGCGGCACACGAAACTTGCTATCCCCTACAGCCAGGCACTTCGTTATAGACGCATCTGTTCCAGCGACAGTGATCTGGACAGAAATTTGAACCAACTTAAGCAAACATTCATCAGTCGCCAATTCCCACCCAGTTTAGTTGAGGACGCGATAAGGAAGGCTCGCAGGGCAGATCGCAAAGCTCTGTTCCAAAACTGCAACCGCAAATCAGACAGTGGTTCCGTTAACCTCGTTTTAACATTCAATAATAATGCTTCAAACATCAACAGTATACTTAATCGCCACCACAGTATTCTTCGTCGGTCAGAGCGCATGGGACAAATCTTACCGGAACCCCCACGTGTGACCTACAGGCGCACGAAAAACCTCTATGATAATCTAGTCAGCTCCAAAGTCAACCGACCAACAAGTCCGACAGCAGGCTGCCATCCGTGCAATGGTCGCAGATGTCAAATATGCAAACTAATGCAAAGTGCCCACGTGCTTAAGAGCACAAATTCTAGTTTCTTCGTCAAAATTCACGGTGACTTTGACTTTAATTCATCCAACGTCATTTATGCCATTCAGTGCAACGCGTGTGAAGCGCAATACGTAGGTCAAACCAAAACATCTTTTCGGATCAGGTTCAACAACCACCGGTCGGACGTAAACAAAAAGCCAAATCTTCCCGTGTCTTGTCATTTCAAACAGCCTTGTCATTCAATGAACGACGTCGCCTTTTTTACCTTTCAATCAAACTTTAGCTCCGATAGAGGCAGGGAACAACGCCAGTCTTACCTTATTTACAAATTCCAATCAATCATTAACGAAGATCCTGGTGTACTTTCAACAGTAACGAATCTGGGGGCGTAATCGCAAGTCCACCTCACGAGCTAACGAGAGCAACGGCTATCGTTAAAACTAGCGCGAGACGGGTTTCACGGGGCATATTTCGTGCTCGCTTCGGCAACGGGACAGTGGCGTAATCTCTGGCCACAACTTCGACCGAACACACTCGGCTGCATACCGAAATGGGGGAAGGTACAGAACCCAAGCGATGCGCGCGGCCCTTCTCATCCTCTTCTCCGTCCTTAACACGGCAAGCGAAGCAGGAGGCTACCGAATAGAACAAACGTAACGACGATATCCCCTTGGCGCAATCGCATTTCTTCGTGAACCGATGTCGTTAAGCTGTCGGTGTCGTTACGGCCGTGCACGTGACATTAGCTGACTACGCCTGGAGCGCGAGCGTGTCAACGTCATTTCCGTCACTTCACTTCTTCAGTTTTTCGACTATTCTTTGGAAGGCAGCAAACATGCCGTCGTCGCGTGGTTTTCGCAGTGCTCGAACAACTGCATAGCAATACGAAGTTATGGCCCGATGCATGCAAACCAACGGTATTTTAGGATGTAGTTCCGTATCGGGACCGCTCGTTTTTAAAAATTTGTGAAGGAGTCAGGAAGGTAAATATTGCAGAGAAGTGGAAGAAGGTCATATACCGGCTGAATCTAAAAATGTATGAATTATAAAATTCGGTGGACTAGAACTTTTTATATACATTTTAAGAACCCCATCTGATTCACTTTTAGCGCAGGGGAAACACGGGACTGCTAAGCCTAACGGAGTCGAAACTTGCCATCTTGCAAGAGGTAGGGTGCAGGAGGCACTATGCGGTGCGGGCGTCGAGATTGTGCCTCGGGTTAGATCAGAAGGTCCTCAATAAAGATGGCGGATCGCCCTCCAGAAACGGGCGATAAAATTAAATTGTTATGCGTTTCACGCAATATACGAGGGTCATTCCTGTTTAACTTCGCTACTAATTAGCTCGTCTTTCACGTAAAAGCGTTTGATTTTCGTTTTTATTTTTTTTCTTTAAAAAAAGCCTGTGGTCCCGATACGGAACTACCTATTGCGAGGAGCATTTTCGTCCACCATATACTGACTGGGAAGACTTAGCAGCCAGGCTGAATGCTGTTGGAGGTGCCGTGAAAACCATGCCGGTGGAAGCGGCCCCACATTTTCCGAAGCCATGTATTATACCAGTATCTGTTCTCCATTAAATCCTCCCACGTTGCTTCCTGCGTGGCAAGTAATCTGCAGGAGCTCCCCTCTACGTTTTACACCTGCACATTGTGAATATGAGTTTGTGGGTACGTTTGTGTGTATTCGCCTCCAGGCATTTTCTTTCTCCCTTTCCTTGTCGCGGTAGTTGATGTTATTAGAGCACTTGTCGCTCAATATTATTTTCTAATTTTGTTACGAGCTAGATCATGAAAGTGCCACTTTTATATAAAGCACTGAAATAAATCGAATATACCAGTTTGCCAAGATTAGACCCCGGGTTTGAAAATACACATTCAAGGAGATATATGTTTATATCATCAGGTGCAAATAATATACTTTCAGGGGGTATAAAATTACTTTTATACCTGGGACAAGCGCCCTGGGACAAGCTGTTTATACCCTAAAAGGGTGTTTGACCGACTTCTTGACAGGCGGAATAGCTTCCTAAAATCTATTTCATCTAACCGAAATTCATCTTGAAGGTTACGGCTGCATGGTTCACTGTTCGCAGCTTCCGTTATCTTCCAGGCAAAGAAACCTTCCGCCATTTTCTTGTTCTCTGTGGGCGCATGCAACGTTAACGTCTTTTCACCTGGGTTACCCTCTCGTATAATACCGATCACGGTATGTAGTTTGCATAAGCCAAAGATTGCGCCACTTTTAACGAAAACGAGGAAGTTACGTCATGCGTCACGACGAGCAAATCACGGGCCCGCTAGGTCCGCTGTGAGAGCCTCGTTTCCTCGTTATGCGTGCAACTTCGTTATCTTTTTTCGTTTCGGTAAGCTAACGATTCCTTATGTCGGAGCGATTAAGCCCCCAGATCGCCTAGATGGGATATACTTTCCTGTTTTTCTTTTTTCTTCTTTTTCTTCTTTTCAGCTATGAGCTCAGTACAGCAAACCCTGAGCTGGCTCCGCAAGAAGAATGACATCACCACCCGGACTTGACCTTGCGGAATGTTCCAGAATATGACTCACGGACAAGTGCCACGTAGCATTCTTGCACCGATGATGACGTCACTTACCGAACCTATTTAAGCATGTGCAACCCTTGTACCTCTTTTGTCCTGACGAAGACAGTGCCACTGTCGAAACGTCGACCGTTCTTTTATAATCTATGTGTTAATTTACCCATTGAATAAATTAGTTTTTGTTAACTTTCCTGTAATCTGTCGTCCACGTCTTATTATTTTACGTTCTTTTTTTTTTCGTTTCTTATTTTTTTTTCTTTCCTAAATCCTATGTTGGGGTCCTTAGGCTACGGGGTATGAACATTTATGGAAGTGGCACTTTAATTTCGCTGGGATGTTGCCTCAATCGGGTGTTTACTGGGGGGAGGCGGCCTTGGGTGGGAACCGGAAAAAATGTCCCCTCGAGAAACATGCACTTTTGGTACGCGTGGAATTTTTGCGAAATCCCCGGTTGCGATATTGCAGGTCTTGAAGTCCTCGGGCTAAACATAAATACTAAAATTGCTAACCACTTACTAAGTGTTTTTACTTGGAAAGCTCGACCTACTTTCACTTACGATTTCTCGTAGCGAATACACTACAATCAATTGTCACGTTCGTTGATACAACGTGCACACTTGGCTGGGATATTCTTATTTTGTTTCTTTCTTCTTATACTAAGACGTATATCCTGCGTGACGTCGTACTGACTGATGTGCAATCAGAACGTCGGGATTTTGAGACTAGATTAGGCCTGATGACACAGCTATCCTTTCAGGTTTGAGGGAATTAACGTCTCCCTAGTATTTTTCTTCATCAACATCAACATCAACATATAAGCGGGATGTACTTTTATCTGTACCAGCTCGCGTGGAGTAGCGGTTTGGATGATCGCCTTTCACGCCGAGACTGGGAGGTGACACAGGTTCGAGTCCTGTCACCAGGTGTGCTCTCTAAGGTTTTCTCTGGGTTTTCCGTCGGACTTTCCTGACGCATATCGACACACTTATCCCTAAAGTCGGCCCAGGACGGATGCTAACCCCCTGTCACCCTCCCTCCTGCTGTCCTCTGTCCACGCCTGTACACCGCGTACAGTAACAGTTGCTTCGCGGCGCCAACACGGAAAAACATTTTGTCTGCTAATTAGCACAAAGGTGAAGTGTCACACAAAGTAGTAGGCCGTCCAGTTTCAACAAATCAGGAGAGAAGATGCATGTCATTCGGAATGGCCAGGAGCATGTCAAGTTCTGTTTTAGAAGTGCGCAGATCGACGTGCAGGGTGATGTGTAAGAAGGAAAATAAAATGCGTGGGGAAAAGCAACAAAATTGACAGGCAAAAATGTATTTCAATATGTCTAGCGGTGTCACATCTCGGGAGCCCCATGACTGTACAGGCCGCTTTGTTGCAAGACAGAACGAAGTAAATTCACCAAAACTGACCCACAACGACTCCCTAGGCAAAGAAATGCTATGTGTGAGTCATTTTAAAATCGAATTGAATACGAATAAATTAAGCGACTCGTTTAATAACCGTAATTGGATACATATACAACATATATTGGAATACAAACATGTACGGTATATGTATGCCTGAGTATAGCGCTTACTCTTTTTTCCCTACATATGCCGGGGGGGGGGGGTATATGTTTATTCACACAAAAAGAAGATGCCGGCTTTGCATGTGCAGCTCCGGGACTATTCAAATATATTCGGCTTAGTAGAGGCATCAATTCGATTTGGAACTCGAACATTGAATTCCATATTCGATTCGGAAATGGAATAGTATATACGATTACTCGCTTTGGTGCTCAAAAATTCAAACGTTCACCACCGTCCTAGTAGAAAATCAACGTCCGAAGTCAACCAGTCCACGCCTACCAAAAGTGAATTTTCCTCAGGGGACATTTTTTCCGGGGACATTTCTTCCAGGGAACATTTTTTCCGGGGGCATTTTTTCCGGGGACATTTTCTCCGGGGACATTTCTTCCTGGACCAGCCTTGGGTTGGGGGGCCTCCCCGTTGGGGGTGCTGCGGGGCCGGCCGGCGAGAGAAGGGTGCTAGTTTTGGACGAACTTTATTCAGCTGCACCTGGGAGTGCATGCGTGATGGTCTGGGGAGCCCACGACGGGTGGGGTGGGGGTGGAGTTAAGTCTGTGGTGTCTGGGTGGAGATAGCCTCAGCGGCCAGTCACTCTGGGGGGTGACTGCGGTTCCGTTGTTTGTAGGCTGCGGTCACCATAACTTGGCCGCGTCAATTTTCTCCCCCAGGCGGTCAAAGCTTCTTGCAGGGGTGACCGTTATCTCCACTCGAGCGTCTACTTGTTACCCACGTCAGTTCTGTGGGAGTCTGCGGCTACGTCCCGTGAGGCTTACGGCCGTATTCTTGAACGAGCCTCGACTCGAAACTCGACTCGAGCTGCTCCTCGAGGCCGGTTTTGCGCTTCATAAATCGACCTTGACTCGAAACGCCCCTCGAGTGGAGGAATTCCTCCGTGCATTCCTCGAAAATCTCGAGGTAGCATCGGTGCTACCTCGAGAACGCTCCTCAACTCGAGTTTGGCTGGTGTCATGGCGGAAGACAGGTCGTTCGCTGCGTCGCTGCGTCCATCGACTGCGTTTTGTGCCACGATGGCATTTAACTGGGTGCTGACAACATTACCACTGAGCATGTTCAATAAGGGGCCATCAAACTCCTTTTGACCATTTTGATGATCACGAGTTCCTCATATGGTATACGGTACCGCTTCATGAAGAAAACCGTACGAAGCCTTTTGGATACATTGCCAGTGGAGGAAAATGTGTGCAATCGTGGGCTGCCTCTACCTCCTGTGCTACAGCTGCCCGTCGACATGTGATTTTATGGCGTTAGGACTTTTCGAACTGCCACGGGAGACATTGTGAATGTGTCAGAAACGACGCGTGTGCCGCGTTGTGGAAAAAATCCCACACCTTCTCGCAAGCACACTTTTCAAGACAAGCCGTAATGAATTTTCCTTCTGTCGCGCTATATTTAGCACAAATAAGGTGTGTTTGAAGGATGTTTTCACGCAAAAAGTGGTGCAAAAAAAGAAACAGTGAATTGACTGGACATCTAAAAAAAATAAACATCTGATCTGCCTCCTCAATGTTTTTCCGTAATCTTTATACTGTATCAAGCTGGCCCAACCCCTGCTCCAGCTATCGCCGAAACGGCTCAATAAATCTTCCATTCATGTTTTTTTTTCTCGTTTTCTTTTTTTCTTTTTTTGCAGTTGTTGTTCCAATAGTACGAATTCCGTTTGTTGGGTGCGATAACAGGCTCCACCGTTTAGGCAGAGCGCGATTGGGGGCCATAAAAGTTCGTACGACATGCTCGCGGTGACTCCCCAAGAATGGTCTCCCCGATTCTTTGCTCGGGATGTTGTTGTAAAATCTGTTTTGTTTGTTTGATTGTTTATAGCTACCCTCAAGGCGTTGGGTAAACGTACCCATCCGCTAACAAACAGTCATTCACGCCACATATTGTAACATAATAGAAGAGTGACAAGCAGTGACATCATCCTTCATATTATTTTATACGAGGTGACCATGCCATTAAGCTAGCTGCTGCCGTTGCGGTTGTAATTGCCAGACCAGAAAACTAGGAAACCTATCAGTCTGTTTCCCTGTTCGAAACACCTGCACCCTTCTTGAAACACTTGCAGACCTTTGTGTTTGTATTTGTAATGCACGTTGGTCGAAATAAAGTAAAGAATTACATTTATTTTTCATGCCATAAGTGTGTTTTAAGCACAATAATTAACATTTTCGAGTGGTCCCGAAAGACGGCTGGGGACGAGACTACAGCTTTATTCGAGGACGGTTTTTCGAGGAGCGCCTTGGCGGAGGAATCCCCGAAGCGGGTTCATGAAACGCATGGGCTCTTCGAGTGGAGCAGCGCCACTTTCCTCCACTCGTTGGAGTCGAGGCGGAGCGTCGAGTCGAGGCTTGTTCAAGAATACGGCGGTTAGTCTCTGACGGGCTGACCTTGCTAGATATTGGTCTGTCCGGCTTGGAACGTTGTGCGCAGGTGCACTGTCGTTCGGGGGAATCTCAGTGGGAGGCAAAGCACTAAGCAGTTGGGATCTTCACCGATGGCCCAGATGTGTGGCGTGGACAGCGTGTTACGGGCCTCCTCCATAGAAGGTATTTGGAGGATTTGTTGCACTGCGTCATAGATGTTTGTCCTGAACATGGGCTGCCACTGGAGGTGCATTACAGTGTTGCTGCGGCGCACTCTCTTGGTGGGTCTTCTCGCTGGTTCGGGTCCTGGGGCGTCCTTGGGCGTCGGGGGGGGGGGGGGGTCGTCGGGTCTTCGACGGGGTCGTTGCCCTATAGACCCCCATGGACTGGAGTGGTGGTGGGGGTTACAGATATCTATTGACAAAAGGTTCTACAAAGGTTGGGGAAGGGTGATAGGGGAAAGGATCAAGAAATGATAAAAGAGGGGTATAATTAGGTACCAAATATGAAACGGGAATCGCAAGAGACCAAGGGCTGTACAGAAAAGGGTCACGAGAATATTAAGGGCCATATTAAAAGCGTGCAGTGCGATTCTTTAATATTAAGACCATGACAAGGGGGGATAAGGAGGGGAGAGAGACAAAGGGTCATTTGTAAGCCACTGTTAGGTATTTCCCTTTTTCATTTATTTATTTATTTTCATTTTTTTCCCAATTGTTAAGTTTATTTTTATTCTCGCTTGGCTGCTTCCTCCTAGGGTGCTTCGATCAGGGGAGTTCCCGTGGGCTAAGGCCCAAGGATAGTTCTGCTATGCATGCAGGAGTGGTGGTGAGGCGGCAGCGCCACGTGGTTCTTTTGTGCCTCTCGGGTGGGACGTGAAGGGTAAGTGTGGTACGACTGGGAGTATGGGTAACTGCTACGCAGGGGCCCCGGATGGGCCCTCAGAACGTCGGGAACGTCGGGAAGTGCCACGGTAGTCGGATGGGGGTCCAGAGGAATGATCTATCACGTTTTTTTTTTTTTTCAGGTTAGGGGGCTTCCGAACAGTGGTCCCACATTGGGGCTACTGATTAATTTGATTTTTTAAATTTTTTTAATGAAAAAATTAAGAAATTGTATTTAAATTGATTGATTTTTTTGTGGTATTAGGAACATTTCAATAAGGTGGTATCTCAAAGAAGACCCGATCGTTCGGGATTTTTTTTTTCGTGTGGTAGTACCACACATCTAGCAACGTTATCCACCGAGTGCACCGTACTCTCGCACGATGATCTGGTGTAACCACGTTAAACCGCTGTTACTTTTTTTATGCTTTACTCACAACGTTCAAAACCAGTAGGCATCATAAATATCAAGGCTTGATTTGAATACTCGACAGGGCCAGATGACACTCCCCTGGGGGGCGGGGGGTGGGTGTCATGAGCAATTCCTGGGGGGGGGGTCGACATTTTGGGGGGGGGGGTGTTAGGAGGGTGGGGTGGGTGCTGGGAAAATCACTGGGTTCATCTAATTGCCCTGATGCAATTGCCGATTTCAGAACCAAGATGGAACGCATGGGGCGGCAACAAACGTTCCTTCGTCGGAGGTCGTCCTTCTTTGTTGGCGCTACAGCGGATGCGAGCGCAAGAGGAGCACGATGTTGCCTTTGAGGGACGAAGGGAGGGCACCTTCCACCGTTGACGGCTATAGAACTTCTTCGTTTACTCATGCTATGCGGTATACGTGCTGCAATAGGCGGTAATACAAGAGTAGACATTTGACGGATGGCGTAACCGTCAGCCGTTGCCGCTTAAAATAAGAGTATGAAAACGAACGATTCTTGACCCTTACTATCCCTCATCGCCCCAAGCGTAAAGTGATCACACGTAAAATAGCGGTCAAGAATCGAACGTTTTCTTACTTTTACTATCCGTTGCTTTCCCGAGAGTATACAGGCCACGGGCACACTCCGGGCGGTGCAGACATCAAACTTTTCAAATTTTTATGTGTTTCAAATTACACGCGACGTTCATTCTTGTTTCATTCTCTTCGTTATTTGTTGCTCTTTCAAGCAAAACATATATTTTTTTCTGTTCACTGTTTTCTCTCGTTAAAAATCCCCAGCGGTCGCGATAACCGACGACATCCCGAACGCATTTAGATTTTTAGTGGCTTTCGTGCGTTCACAAGCGCTGGTTTGCTGTTCGTAGTGCACCACGGAAAGGAAGGGTTCTACCCAACGGTGGTAACGTAAATTCTGTGTCGTAATTACGTGCACGATGTGTTTGTTGGTGGTGAACCTAGCTCACGCTTTGTGTGTGTGTGTGTGTCATTAAATAAGCTTATTTAGTGACTCTAGCTTTACCCAGCATCCTCGCGCTAATTTTGTGGACAAAGAGCACGTGTAGTCCAAGAGAAACGTGGTCTTCTTCCTCAGACACGCAGTGCAGACTCAGTGCAGGCTCATGAACATGGAAGAAGATGGTAGCCATCTTTAGAAAAAGCGTTTGGAAAGACAAGGTTGCCGGTAAATTCGAGCAAAAAAAGGCCATACAACTAAGAATATAGCAAAAACTGCATGAAACATTGAAAGGGACAGTGGCATCTGAAAACCCATCTATGAAACTGATACCATTGTGTTTGGCACCGGCCGACAATCTACCCAGCTAATTTTTTGTCAGAAAAGTGCTTCGTTAGTAAATAAACGAATCTTAAAGATCAGCGCTGCTTCTACGGCCACAGAAGCTCCGACGGCGTGACGTCACTCCCCAAGTGGAAGAGTGGAACGTGGCGCTCAGAGGAGGAAAGGCGTCGTACAGACGCCCCCCTGCATTTGTTTTCTCAAGGCCGTGTTCCGATTGGTTCCTACACTCTTAAAAATGAACTTCACCACATAGCACGCTCCTAGCCAACCATCATTCCGAATGGCAACGTTCTCGCCCTAGATTTGTTGAAAACGGGAGGCGGAGCCTATTTTGTGTCATTATGTACGGCACAGAATAGGCTCCGCCTCCCGTTTTCAACAAATCAGGGGCGAGAACGTTGTCATTCGGGATGATGGTTGGCTAGGAGCGTGCTATGTGGTGAAGTTCATTTCTAAGAGTGTAGGGAGTGACGTTTTCTCGTTTTTCCAGAGAGGGAATTCCGGCATACTTTCAACATCTGGCATCTGCGCTTGTCATGTATTCCGTCGAATACCAGTCAAACTACGCCACTATTTCACATGGGATTTTTGATAGCGTAGTCAGTGGTCGCCGTGAGGAATAAAATGACACTATAGTTTCGAAATCGACTGAAACGGGTGCTACCCTCCCTTTAAGCTATGAATCCATACTATAATTCTTGTTACTTCAAAAATTCTCATTCTATAATAGTTCAAGTTTATATAGTAGCACACCCATTACTAGCAGATTGCTATAGGTCTGGACATGTTCGGTACTTATAAGCGAATAAACGGCCTATTCCAATTATCGACTGGCGCCGCTGTTGTACCGTCCACGTATCTTCGTCATTTGTCTGTAAACATAGAGGAGTCTAATCTGGCACGATATACGTATATCTCAATATGCGTAATCTTTTCACGAGATTTACGAAATGGGCTGGAGTCAAACAATGACTGCCTCCGGAGCTGCAAACTCGCATTTTCTCGACAAACCATAATTACAAAGTTGAACAGTAAATTTTAGGTAAGGAGTAAGTAGCAGATACACCTTCTCTTGCAAAGAATATGTCTACCTGGTCGTATAATCCAGTTGTAAAAGCAGCATGTGCCCCTGCTCTCGTAGCTCTTTCTTTTGTTAAGAATCTGTATCCAATAAAGCTAACAATTTCTATACCAGTTTGAAAGCAATATGGGGCAATGCTCCCCGAAGTGCGATAACAACGATAAATTACTCAACATCCTCCGCTTTGGTTTTCCTATTTAGTTGCTCATGTAGTTTTCTAGTTTTGGTCTTTGCGGATTGGTGGCAGATTCCATAAATCCGGATTTTAAAAAATGATTTGATTTTACGTAGAAAGTAGAAAACCGAATTCAAAACGGTTTGATTTCTCCACACCAATTTAAATTCGCCCTCGATTTGGATTTGAATTATATAGTCATCAGTAGAGAGCGGATTTTTAGGAACTAGCAGGGGGCGCTGTTTACCACGTAGCACGCAGGATGCTAATCATCATCGCTTATGATATCACTTTGTCTCCCGGTCAGAGGTGGGCAAATGCCCTCACGATCTTTGCCCTGACCTCAATTTTCATCCCAGATGTTTTTCCTCACCTCACCTAATTTTTTAGAGGAACTTCGTTCCTCACCTCACCTCAACCTCATTCTAAAATTATTTTCCTCACCTCACCTCACCTTAATTTGTTCCTGAAAGATGTTCCTCACCTCACCTCAACATTTTCCAGAACACTTTTTCCTCACCTCATCTCACTTCAACCTACTTGTTATAATTTTTTGCCTTGTCTCACCTTAACCCGTTTCTGTAAAACGTTTTCACTTCACAATTGCTCTTTCAATTAGCTGTCGCTCATAGCCACAGTTGCTGCGCGGCGCTAACACGGAATCCAAAAGGATTAGGAGCGGGTAGGTGTACCGTTGTAGCTGGCTTTTTGCTGCTTCGTTTCTTGATTCCTGACAACAAGTTACAAGTACCCACAACTAAGATTCATTACGTTGCTTGGTTCGTCCTTGTTGCAACAAATACCCACTACATGTACGATCAGTAAAAATTGGACATACGGTACATGGGTAGAGAAGTTGCACAAACCAAGCGATTTTGAGTTGTGTGTTTTTCATACCGGCAAAACAGGAATCGAGTATCGTTTATCGAGTATCTCTCAAGCGAGAATAATAATTGAGCTGCGGAAATCGTTTTCGGGATGGTATATGCAGCTGGTACTTCGAATTACTTGTACATTTTGTATGTTTGTCTGTTATGACTTTATATTATCGATCAATATTACTTAAATAGCAGACGTATTCGTTTGTAGCCCGAATTCGGTGACCTTTTCTTCAAGTCCATTGTTTGAAGCATTCAGGTAGGCGTGTTGTACTGATTTCTAGTGACTTGTAGCGGGCCGTGGACAATGACGAAGATGGCCACGCGCCTGAAGCACCTGCCTCAGTTCCACCGGCGCGGCCATGGAGATAGGCCACCGTCATCGCCTCTCCGTGGCATACCATCATCGCCGGTCGGGGCTCATGTAGAGGAACTCCACCTCCTCTACATTTGGTGACCCGGTGTTGATCTAACCACTTAAAGCACACGGAACTATATTGACTTGTTCATGTGTCTCACATCATGTATGTGACTCAACCTGAGATTGATTGTATTGAAATCCAAGCTAAATACATAAAGCACACATAAGCTATATTCACTTGTACGTGTATCTGATTTGACACGTCTATCATGTACCTGACTCAACTGAAAGTCTTAAACACAGTAAATCATTTTACACCTTTATTTGCTCAAAAAAGGTGTATTCTTTGTGGGGGGAGCACATGTTCACCATGTTATCGAGAGCGATAAGATTGTGTGCGGACTTCCGGGACACGCCCCCGTGTTTTTCTCTTTGGTATTTAACCTGCGAGACAGTCACAGGACGGCGCTATCCAAGCAGCACAATGTACTGAAAGTCGAGTGCAATAGGGGTGGACAGTATGTGCCTTATCAGTGTTCAGTAGTTTCAAGAGTCTGTTCAAGGCCTTCCACATTCCCGTCCACCCCTATTGCACTCGACTTTCGGTACATTGTGCTGCTTGGGTAGTCTCGTCTGGGGCATGCTAGGTGGTCGACGTTGTGCAGTGTACTCACCATGTAAGACAATAAACCTTGTTTCTCTTGTTTAATTGCTGTGTCAGTGTCCTTCGGGGTTACGGCGGGTCGAATACGGAACCACCCGGGGTTTGTGCACTCTTAAAAATGAACTTCACTGCATAGCACGCTCCTAGCCAACCACTATCTCGAATGATATCGTTATCTGCCCTGATTTGTTGAAAACGGGAGGCGTACGCCTTTTTGTGACAATTATGAACAGCATAAGTGTCACGAGTTCATCACGTTCGGACGCCTCCATATCATCCGAAGTCTAACGGACAAGCCGAGAACTTCGTACGAACGTTTAAGACGGCGCTACCTCGCTCCGCTACGAAAGGGACAGAAAATATCAGAGAGTTCATGTTCAAATACCGAGTAACGCCGCGTGCATCTACAGGTCGTCCACCATGCGAGCGGCTCAACAGCAGGCACTATCGGTCTGTGTTGGACCTTGTTAGGCCTTCTGATTTTTCCCCGATTCCCACGTCAATGGATGCTGGTGCCCGAGAGCAACAAAACCGTTGTCATGATAAACGGGCACGAGACCGATTATTTGGAAATGACGCATGCGTGTGGATGCTTGACCCACAGAGGAAAGGTCACTGGAAAACCGGAAAAAATATTGGAAAAGAAGGGAAAGTGATCTTCCATGTGCGGGATGCTGATGGGAAGATTCATCGAGTACATAAGGACCATCTTAAGCTCAGAGAATCTTTGGAATCGTGGGAAAGCGGATTTTCGGAATTTTGGGGGCAGCAATTGCTTGCCCCCAAAGTTGTAGGTTCGAACCCGCCCAACATGGTGGCATGGTAAAAGTTGCTTAGACATGTCGTCTGCTACGATGCACGTTAAAAATTATCTGTTGCTTGTTCTTTGAACTGGTACCTCGGACACGCAGCTGCAACAAGCTTATCATAAGCCTTACTCGACCTCAGCAGCAGCAGCAGCAGAGGGAGATGGACAGCAATATAGCAGGAAGGGTCCTGAAGGAGAAGTTCCACACGCCGAAGACGATCTTTGACTGTAACCCCAACGACATAGTGTGTCCAGTACCTTAGAACGATTTATGGTAAGCCTAGGCTAAACTTGAATCCTATAAACGGGCGTAATTTCTGCTTTATTTCGTGATTCGATTTTTTTGGGCTTTCTTTTGGCAAAAACCGGGGGATGACAATCGGTGTTTTCAATTTCTAGAAAATTCGGGGTTTGCCGGATGGAACAGCACGAGGAATGGGCTGCCGGTGTTTATCGCGGAAGCCAGAAGCGATCGTTAAAAAACAAAGAAACATTGCCGAATATGTCGTTTCGAAGCGTGGTGCTAAGAAATTCTGGAAGATGCTTTTCCACCGCCAACGCTGACAGGCACCCGCCAGAACATACAGATCACTAGGTTTTCTCTGTCACTTGAAGACACTTCGAATTCCGGGTGTTCCCTGACGTCATCCATCGGGCGCTTCCGTTTCCGTGACATCGTGTTCTCGACGTGCAAAGAGCAACTTAGGTCACAAACTGTGCGGAACTCAAAGTAGAAGAGAGTAACCTTATATTGGTGAGGAGGGTACCACATGGAATGCAAGAAGGTGTCTTCTCAACCTGCCGAATCCCAACTCGTCGAATGCATTGAAGACGGGGAGACAGCCTTAATCCTTTGAACTCCAAACGTGTTGTACCAACCGGCCGAATGACTGACATGTCCATTCCCAATTTACCTTGATACCGTGGCTTAGTGGCTAGGATCATCGAAACTGGGAGGTGACCCGGCTGCCTTGGGTGTTTATGCTGGATTCTGCTCAGCTGCCGGTAAGGTTCTCTGTGAAGCTGGCCCAGGAGGCACGGTCCTCCCAGCGCAAAGTGCCTTCCGTAACACCGGAAGGTACCCTTACAACAATGGCTGTTGACCTTTTGTTTCCATTCTACAGAACTTAGTCAACAGAGAGCACAGGCATTCAGGAGACTTCCTATTGGCCTTGTGGTTACCTCACATATTGACTTTATGTTGACTTATGGAACTTTAAGTCTTGTTGACAATTATTGATTGATTGATTTTTAAAAGAAAAAATGGAGATGTTAGTCTCGAGTCACTCGGGACTGGCTACTCCAGGACGCGTTATTAAGAAAGGGAAAGAAAGGGAATTTACACAAAACTCGACGCTTTGCAACGGAATGGAAACAGAATAAATGAGAACATTACCACCTAGCTTGGCACCAAAAGCGAAATCTCAATGCACAAAAACAAAGAGCGTCACAATCTGTCAGAGAGGTCCGTCGAGACGAGAAATTGCACTAGGGCGCGCATGGCAGGTATGAGCTGATTTGCTGGCCAGCACCCAAGAACCTTTTCGGTTGAGTATTCCCGATTATCCAGGCGTGACAGGGACGACGCAAGGGTACAACTGTGTGCACTGTACCTCGGGCAGTCTTCGAGTATATGATCCACGTCCTCAACTACATCACACAGACCGCAGTGGGGGACGGGACCATGCCGAGCTTAAACAAAAGTCGTCCACTGTATGGCACGTTGAGGCGATCGAAACCTGTAGATGAGCGACGTGATGGGTCGAGGAAGCGCTGACGGCATATAAAAACGGAGATCTGGGTCCACTTGCGCACGAACGACGTAGAAGGGACACTGCTGCGCCAGTGTTCGCTGCACAGACGTCTCATAAGAGTACCAATTGCTTGTTTCGCGTCCGCTTGGGTGAAATACGTAGGGTGCGTCGGTACGCCACGTGCCACATGAGCCCGTCTCGCAAGTGGGTCGGCAGCCTCATTCCCAGGGACGCCACAGTGACCTGGGATCCACTGCAAGGTGATGTTATGTGTCTGTGTGACAGCACACGAATACTCCCTGAGGACGTCACACACCAGTGGAGCGAGGGAGCTCGAGCTCATGGTGCACTGCAGAGCTTGGAAGGCGGTTTTAGAGTCACTGTATATGGTCCAGTGCATGGGTGGCTGACGTGACACAATGAAGGAAAGCGCCATAAGAATGGAATGCAGCTCGGCCGCAGCAGCCGACATCGGGTGCGACAGCCTAGCGCTTCTTTCAATCAACAGCTCAGGGATTACGAATGCACAGGTAGAGCCGGTCTGTGTCGATGAGCCATCAGAAAAGATTTTAATTTTGCCTTCATCGCGATGAAGCAGGCTCAGAGTGAGTTGGCGAAGAACAACAATTGTTGTAGCCGATTTTCTGGAAGTCAAGCCAGGGACATTGAAATGCACAGGTGGCGCCTGAAGGGCCCATGGTGGGACTGCGGGTAGAACCATTTTTTTGTGCTTTGGAATGAGGCTGCGGTGAGCTAAAACAGCTTGGCAGTATCCGGATGCTGGTCGCCAAAGAATGTCGCGCACTAATGTGTGACGGTAGTGGCGAGTGGAGAGCCTCATGTAGTGCCCAAGAGATTGTGCCGTCCGCATGAGTACCAGCGAAGGCTCCTTGGCTTCAGCCATGACAGGGACAGTTGGCGTTGATGTGTGAACACCAAGGCACTGTTTCATGCTCTTTGCAAGGACGGCTTCCAACACTTGTTCGGACGAAGGACAAATGTTATGCAACACTGGAAGATGGTACATCACCATTTGTCGTATGAGGGACCGGTGTAGACCAAGCAATGCCCTTGTAGAAAGCCCCCAGCGGGCACCACAGAGGTATCGCAGGACACTCAGCCGAGACTCAGCTCTACCTCTCAGACAACGAACCTCCGCTCTCCAGGACAGACAGCGGTCAAGAACCACACCAAGAAACTTATGGTGTGTAACACGCCGCACGACATTCCCACCTATATGAAGATGAAAGTTCTTCAAATGACGCCGAGTGAAAGGCAAAAAAAAAAACAGACTTTTCATGAGAGAGGTCCCATGCCTCTGTTTTCCAGGAAAGCAGCAACAACATCAAGGGCACACTGTAAGCGGCGCTGTAGCGCTGGCCACTGCTTGCTGGATGTCCATATGCATATATCGTCAGCATACAAGCTGATGTTGACGCCCCGTGGCAAAAGAGCTGGTAGAGCAGCCATCACGACATTGAAGAGGAGTGGGCTGAGGACCTCGCCCTGTGGTACACCTGCTGTTGTGCTCTGATGAGACGTTTCACCATCCGAAGTCATCACAAAGACAGTTCTACCACGTAGATAGTTGGCTATCTACCTGAGAGCTCGCCGAGTAACGCTCAGGGAGAAAAGCTCATGGAGTACATGGCCGTGGCTTGTAGTGTCATAGGCTCGCTTAATATCAAGGAATGCCGCCACGGTTAGTAGACCTTCCGATCTAGACTGTTCTACGTGGGTTACCACATTCAAGACACAATCCATTGTACAACGAGCTCTCCTGAAACCTGCCTGCGCCGAGTGTAGGAGCGTTCGGGACTCCAAAAACCAGTCAAGGCGGTCCAATATTAGCCTTTCCATTACCTTGCCCAAGCAGCTTGTGAGGCTAATGGGACGAAATGACGCCAGCTCCCTTGGCGACTTCCCTGGCTTCAAAACTGGGATAACTCGAACCGCTTTCCATACGTCAGGCACGACACCAGTTCTCCAGGAGTCATTAATGAAGCACAGCAGTTTTTCAAGCGACGCATCCTCTAAGGAGGCTATGGCCTGATACGTAATCCCGTCGGCCCGAGGTGAGGATCCCTTCCTAGAGTGGGAGATTGCTGACTGCAACTCGTTTATGGTAAACTCTAGGTCCATGACAGGGTCACAAGCCATGCAGCCGAAATCAACACCACTAAGAGCAGCAACAACCGATTGCTTGTGGGCGTCAGTCGAAGAGGCACAACATGGCCGTGTGAGGAGACAGCAGAACTCTTCACCAGCTGTAATTTCTGAGATCTTCAAATGAAGCGCGAGAGCTCTGAAGGGAGCTTCTTGCTCAACAGGGCAACTAAGAGTCTTAACAATCTGTCATATTCTTCCCGTAGGTGTATAAGGGGAAAGCGTGGAACAGAATAACTTCCAGCTTTTGCGACCCAGGCGCTGGAGGTGTTTTTGGATGACGCTACTAAGCCTACATACTTCCTGGTAGTCCTGTTGACTTCCAGAACGACGGAACCGGCGCTCTGCACGGCGTCGTATTGTTCTTAGGCGTTCAAACTCGACATCAACATTTGAATGCGTTGCTGGGATGGGGACCTGCCTGGTTACAGTAGACATGCTGGACGCCAGAGCACAGATAATATCGTCCAGACTTGTCGCAGAGCGAAATAAATCTTCAGCTGTCGTGTTAAAAACGTTCCAGTTAGTAACTTTCTTGGTCTTACGAGGGCCTCGCAGCCCAGAGTGGCAGACAAGCAGCGGCATGTGGTCACTCCCCATGGTGTCCATATCTACTACCCAGTGAACCTCCCGGGCAAACGAAGGAGAACAAAAGGTGACATTAATACAGCTGGAGTACAAGGGCCCACGAAAAAAAGTCGGAGAGCCATCATTTAAAACGATGGCGTCAAAATCCTCCAAGCATTGCTGTAACAGCCGGCCCCGCACACAGGGGCCAGGAAGGGGCCAGGGGCCATACACAGGAAGGTAACAGGTCCTTCTGTAGACTCTCCATATACTTTACACAAATTTCGTGACCTTCATGTGTAAGTCTTATGTGTGATCTCAATTTCGCTGTTGACTAATTGTTGTGACTCAGGTGTCAATGAGTGGGCGTCACCCACGAAGCTACCTTCGTTATTTTTTAAAAGGCTCGGCGACTGTTACGTGAGGCACTCAGTATATTATTCTTAATCGAGGAAGATACATGATGTACTGAAGCCAGATTAACACCATCCCGCGTATGATGTGATGAGTTTTTGTGGACTTTCTTGGTCACAGAAAGACCGGTGGCGGTCTGAGTTCGTCTGGCGGCCCACGATAACGGTAGACTTCAAAATTCACTGAATTTCGGCGAAAGCGACGTCTCTGAAGCGCTGGAGAGAAATGTGTCTGAATAGGGCGTTCAATCGCAAATTAGTAATGTTCAACGCAAGTGAGTAAAACCGAGTAAAATAGTCGTAGCAACAACAAATTTGGTTTACCCAACTTACTGTTCAGTAAAGTAGGACCTGCAAAAGCGGGAATAAAATTAGCGCAATCAACACCGGCCACGAACTGATACTTGTGCACTTACCTGACGGCACGGAAGACTGCAGCCGCTGCTCAAAACGAACAACAAAAACCTACAGCACAACAGTCATCGTATGAATGACACACTTCTATCACACAGCTTTACCCCTTACGATGCAAAATCATATCCTCCTTTGTTCTGTAATTGACGAGCGAACGCTGAGAGCCTGAGACAGTTGAGACATTCCGTTCAAGAAAGCTAAGGAGTGAGCACTCCTATATGGCCCCAGTACACAAAAATGTACTAGAAGTGACATCACAGCTTGTATGTCATTTAGGTCATGTGGCCGAAGATGATCAATCCACGGAGGCCCGTTGCTAGGTTGTGGGAGAAACAAACAAGGGGCTGCATAGCAACCGGTCGTCTCCATGGCGGAATCGCGGGACATGAACGGCACGGCGAGAAACGTGCGTTATATTTTCGATTTGTGTTGCCGAAGTACGCAAATTCGATACAGTAAACCGAACGCTGTAACGTAAAGTTCGATTCAACTGTTGTGACACTAAGAAAAACTGTGAGACAGATGTGCGATCTGTGTGGATACTCTACGTGCCGTCTATGACGTTCATTTCAGTGTGAAACTGTTGACTTTTTATTTCCCTTACAATATTTGAACTGGTAAAGACATGGGCGACCAGTAAAACCCTTTATTGCGTGCATCTTGCGTCCTCCGCGGCTATACTCTCAGGTGAAAAATGTGTGCAACCCCAAATGGTTTATGAAAGGATTTTCACTTGAAACCACTTGCGTACAAACTGGTTCAAAGTAGTTTCAGGTGGAAATCCTTTTATCAACCACTTGTGATTGCAGGCATTTTTCACCTGTGAGCTAACAGTCGCAGAAATGCTAGGAGGAAAACAGTATAGTACACACTACTTGTATCACTGATTTATGCTAGAGTGCAACACTTAAGAAATAAATTTAAAAATATATTTACACTACAGGTTATAAAACACTTGAATATTTTGAAATTACGAGTGCTTTTACAATATTTAAAAAAATTAATTTCAAAATATATTTACACTACAGATTATGGAACACTTGAGTATCTTGAAATGACGAGTTCTTTTACAATTTGCATGGTTCTTTAATAGTATGGAGTAACACTGGCTTGCATAACAAGTTGTAAAAAGAAGAAGAAAAGCGTGAACGTTTCGACACCTATTCGGGCGTCATCATCAGCACAGGAAAATGAAACGGGGGCTTAAAACGGGAATCCTTTTAAACCCTTGTAACAGACTGGTAAGGGCCCCTTGTGACTGTTACAGGCATTTATCTCGCTATGAATGTGCCAAGATTCAAGGAATTTTCTCACCCCCCATCTGTGTTCAAAGGTCAATGTTGTCGCGTTGTCAAAATTGAAAGTATGTCCTGTTCTTAACACGTGATCGACAAGTTCGGTGCGTTGATTCTTTGCTGGTGGTTTTGTCAATTGTGCCTTGTGCTCCTTCATTCTGGTGACCTTCTTCCTCGCAGTTTCCCCTACATAGCACGTGTCGCATTGTTGACATTCCAGTTTGTATACAACCCCTGCTTTGTACATGTGGGGCACAGAGTCCTTGGGATGGCACAGAATGTTGCGTAATGTTTGACGGGGCTTGAAAGTGGTTACAATACCAAATGGCTTTAACAGCCTTCGTACTGACTCTGATAGGCCACGTACATAAGGAATGCATACAATATTGTCGGGGGCAGGTCGGTTATCTGAGACGGAACACATTTTGGAGACCGTGTCTTTGATGAAACGCTCGGGGTAATGACACTTAGATAGAATGTTAGTGGCTAAAAACTGCTCAGATTTCTTAGCTTGATACGTGCTAGGTATCTCGTCAGAACGATTAAAAAGGAACCTGATGGCAGCACGCTTGTGTTCGGGCGCATGGTCAGAGTAAAAATCTAAAACCGATCCATTATCACAGGGTTTATGATAGACACTGGTGTTAATCCAGTGTCTATCATAAACCCTGTGATAATGGATCGGTTTTAGATTTTTACTCTGACCATGCGCCCGAACACAAGCGTGCTGCCATCAGGTTCCTTTTTAATCGTTCTGACGAGATACCTAGCACGTATCAAGCTAAGAAATCTGAGCAGTTTTTAGCCACTAACATTCTATCTAAGTGTCATTACCCCGAGCGTTTCATCAAAGACACGGTCTCCAAAATGTGTTCCGTCTCAGATAACCGACCTGCCCCCGACAATATTGTATGCATTCCTTATGTACGTGGCCTATCAGAGTCAGTACGAAGGCTGTTAAAGCCATTTGGTATTGTAACCACTTTCAAGCCCCGTCAAACATTACGCAACATTCTGTGCCATCCCAAGGACTCTGTGCCCCACATGTACAAAGCAGGGGTTGTATACAAACTGGAATGTCAACAATGCGACACGTGCTATGTAGGGGAAACTGCGAGGAAGAAGGTCACCAGAATGAAGGAGCACAAGGCACAATTGACAAAACCACCAGCAAAGAATCAACGCACCGAACTTGTCGATCACGTGTTAAGAACAGGACATACTTTCAATTTTGACAACGCGACAACATTGACCTTTGAACACAGATGGGGGGTGAGAAAATTCCTTGAATCTTGGCACATTCATAGCGAGATAAATGCCTGTAACAGTCACAAGGGGCCCTTACCAGTCTGTTACAAGGGTTTAAAAGGATTCCCGTTTTAAGCCCCCGTTTCATTTTCCTGTGCTGATGATGACGCCCGAATAGGTGTCGAAACGTTCACGCTTTTCTTCTTCTTTTTACAACTTGTTATGCAAGCCAGTGTTACTCCATACTATTAAAGAAACATGTCGCCTGGCTTTTGGTCCATCTTCAATTTGCATGGTTATACACACGAGTGTGCTCACATTATTCTCACCGTCACATGGTGAGCCCCTTACTGTCTCTTAAACTGGGTTAGCTTCGTGAACATTTGTCTTACTTTTCTGACTTGGAGGTCCTATGATGTCTGCTTGCTCAGGTGATGGAGCCGAACATTAATATATCTTTCAGCAACACATCGAATAAGATGGACGTAATGGTTTTCAAGGGGTGTTCAATCAAACATGTGCTCATCCAAAGTTGGGAAGAGGCTACGGTCAAGGAATTGCTGGAGTACCTCGGAAGTCATCACTGTGAGGATATTTTTCATAGCTAATCTGTTCTCAGCAGCTGCGGTGCGGACAATCTGCTCACATTTCTGTGCAATTCTGACCACACAATCTGATGGGTACAGCAGGCCCCCCATTCTTTTTCGTCGAATTAGTGAGTAGGTCGGCTGTGAAGAGGGCACGCATGTCAGTGCACTTGCACAAGTCTCACACAATAAAGACTTCTGTAGCCTGCGTATTACAAATCCTGCTATGTAAGTCACAATTCGTGCCGCACATTCCGAGATGTACCCGGGAGCAGGGCAGTAGTCGTGATCGGCGACCTCTTCGCTGCTCTCATTTGGAAGGCTTGGCAAGAGCTGTCTGCGGTCAGTTGTCGTGTTGAGGGTTTCTTCAGAGGATACTGCCTTTGCGCTGCTTACATAGAGGATATCAATTTGTTCCAGTGGCAAGCAGTTTCCGAAGTTGACGTTAGTGACTTCATTCTGCACAATAAGTCTTTTGAAAGCCGCACTAAACTTTTGGGCATTAGGGTTGTCATTATGCCGTCCATATGATCTAATTGCACCAAAAAAGAGTCCAAGATGATCTTGACAGATCTTATGTGCTGCAACATACTGGAGCACTTTCTTTTTGACTAGTTGTTCGTGCATAGTCAGCAGGCTTTTCATCGAAATTTTGAAACCTAAGAACCCAGTCTTGCGATTCCCTTGAAGCAGAGTGGGACTATTTGCATACTCCTTGAGTTTTGAGATGTAGGTGTCTGCATGTCGGAATAAAACTTGACCATCAGAGAGGTTGGCTGCGGACAGTGGCCTCTTCCAGTGCCTTTGGTGCACGCTTCTTGAATTTAGTACGTCAAAAATGTTATTCATGATTCCGTAAACTGTTCTGTAGGTTGGCTTCCTTGAAATCCATCCATGCCCTGTATGCGACACTCTGTAAGGGCATTTGCAACAGACATACTTAGCGTTTGCGCCGCCAAGCTCACCTTCAGGAGTTGCCTACGCCAGTCATTGTGCGATGCCCTTAGACGGTTTGCGAGGTGTAGCCCTTCTTTCTGCTGCACAGTGTGCAGTTTCTCAATGAAATGCCCCCCAACTGCGTGACCATCAGGGTTGATGAGAACTTTTTTGTCACACAGTGAGTTTCGGACGAGCTTCAGCATGTCACACGGGTCCATGAAGGCTGCGAATGGTTCACTTGTTGCCGGATGCTGCAAGGTTGTTTTTAAGTTTTCCGGGTCACTAAAGTTGCAACCGAGACACCTCAGCATTACAAAATTGGCAGGTGCGCCGTCACATGTCAACGAGACAACTGTGATGGGCGTGGACAAGACTCTGTGAAACCAGATTTGCTCGTTGTTCTCCCCCAAGACCATCAACCAAGAAGTAGCCCAGAGGAAGCTTCCACCTTCCATTGATGGCCACAGCCATGACTACAAATGTAGCCTTAGCCAGTGGCAGGCAATCCCCTTCTGCTCCGGCACCCATATCCACATATCCATGGAACTTCCGTCCATCCCATTGAAGTTGCTGTCGGATTGCCATCATCGACCATCAGGCTGCACAGCGTAGGAAAGCCAGACTCAGCATTTTGTATTGCTTTCATCTTAACAGCCTTCAGTGCTTCTTTTGAAAATCCTGGGCTGCCATCAATGGTTTGGTACCGCTTTCCCAATGTCTTTGGATGAGGCAGACAGGTATCAAACACGCTCCTCACATAGTCATAGGCACGAGGTGAGAAGAAGTGCAACGTTAGTGCAAATGCTCTCAGCTCAGGTGAATACTGTGTTGGTAAAGCTTTCCCAGTCTTCTTTGCTACTCATCGCTTCAAAAGTTCTTGGTTTGCAGCACCAAGGCTCTCGAGGACAGAGGTATTCTCTTCAAGCAGCATCTTCTGTCGTGTTAGATCCCTGATTACATTTTTCAGATCAGCATTTCGCTTTTTTAGTCTTCCATTTGCCTGTTGGAGCCTCTTAATCTGCTTGTTGCTTTTGATATGTAATGAGGTATACCACTTCACTCTTGCCCTCAGGAATGATTTTTCTGGCGTATCAGCAGAAGGTATAACCTAGAACAGATTCATTTACTGGGTGAAATATCTTATTGCTATGGTGTTCCCTTCGTTCTGTTCTTCCTAGTATAATTCCCATGCCGGTTTTGTGCAAGTTGTCTAAAACCTTATTTGGTTTCCCACTCTTCCACGCCCGTTATCAGCATCACGTGATGCGGATAAGTTTCAGCAGTATAGCATTTAGCCACGGGAAGGAACATGGTGCGTTGTTGAACTGCTGTTATCATAATTGATCATTAACATCATCCACTGATGTGCTCCACATACCATATGCACTTTATTTTGTATTTTGCATGGGGGCATCTTCATACTCATGATTGGTGTATTCAGGAAAAGAATCACGACATGCTTTGTGTTGAAAGTTCATCATTTTATTGATTCAGTTGATTACATGTATTGTACAATGCAGAATTAGTAGGTATTACTCAAATCTCAAGTCAGTACCTGAATCATCTTCAAATTAAATCTTCTCAATAACAAGTGGAACATGCATGCTCTCTGCGTATCATATGGAGAAAACAAGTGTTGGGGAAAGTCAAACACATAGCAATTAATGCACATGCTTTGCCATCTAGGACAATTATAATAATCATGCTCGTCGTGATGGGCTCCAGCATGCTAGACTACTGATTCGGTTTTGCAGGTGCATACCCATAGCGGACCTCACCTTATCCGAGACCCGTGATGATTGTGCGCACGTAGAAGGCGGAAACAGGGAAGTGCTGCTCGACATTACCTCAGCCTACATCATCGGAAAACAACAACTTTATTTTGGCTTTGGAGTCTGGGGAGGTTCATCGCCACAGCCCTGTATGCGACAGCCCTGTATGGCATCATCGAAAAAAATTTGCAGCGCATATTTGTATCAGTCATCGTGTAACAATATCCATTTATGAGGGTAACAACACCATAAACAAGGAGCAGCCCTCAGTTACTAACCTCACACATTTCGCTCCAGGAAGGTCGTGGACACTCAGTAGAAGATGAACCACCACTGTCCTAGGTACACAGCAGTTACACCACATCAGTATGGATACATCTTAAACCTCAATGGAAAAGAAAAAACTGAAAACATCAAACGGAAACTTGAATAATAATAACTTTGAATAAATAAATAAAGAGACAGCACTTTGCCTTACAGCTGCAAAACAGCTATGAACGTTTCCGGACATTAAAATAAAATCTCATTAAATCCTCATTAAATTTAATAACAATTTTCAGCGTGAATACCTCTTCTGGCTCGTCCACATTCATACTGACAAGAGGGTCCCACACAGCCCAGAGACGACCTATAATTTCATACACGTTAGACGCAAGGTACATTGGGTTCCACCCGAGCTCTGCTAAATATTGAGCTGCATTGTGTCTTACATGGTCTTCTGCTTGTACATGTGCTTCGGAGTGCACAAAGGTTGCCTCGAAGATTAATGTGCTAACCTTTAAGCACTGGCTAATGGTTGTAGTCCTCTTGAGTACTCTTATGGTGTTTACGTTGATTACTTCATAGAACTGTGTCCTCCATGTCCTCTTACCTGTGACTGCTGCTCCTCATGGTCTGCAGGACATGTATCCATTGCAGAGCCCGAATTCCCCTGAATGGTATAACACATATAACATCACCCTGCTGGCCAAACAATGCGAAGTAATGTTGACGCATCTTTCGTTTCTAATGTAAATTCATGGAAAATGAAATGTGACTCAATGTAAAAGGAGACTGTCTCATAAAGTGGGTGAAACCTGACCAAATAATTACCGGTTGTATGTCTGCGCTTACTGGAGGGCACCACAAGATTCCAGAAGCGGCCTGGAATTTTACAAGCATTATGGTACAAGGCATAGTGCACACCTCCCCTGTAATGAACATTTGCTCTACCTGTTCCTCAGCCTCTATAGGTGGTCCAGGTGATGGGTGCACTACCTGCAAGGTTACGTAGACTCGCTTACATTTCCTTCACGCCTCACAAAGCATTAAGCATTTTCTCATGGCGTCATTTTTCAATATTCACTGCATATTATGAAAGCAATACTTGCATTGATGTGATTTGTCGCATGAAAAGCTATGGGGATGATGTTAATTGGTAACTGTAAGTAATATGTCACGACAATTGTGGTTGGAACTATACAGGGTGTCCCGGAAAACGTGTCATTGAATTATAGTAAAAAAAACTACACCACCTACAGTCATGTGGTCAACGGCATTTGCTCCTACTAGGTTTTTGCCGCCTCCTGATGTGCATGTCATCTAACATAAGTATGATTATGTAATATTTTGCTAACTCGGAAATTTGCTAAGTGAAGGTCACTTTTTTGCCCCACGATTTGAAGGGCATGTCTAATTTACTAAAATTAATGATACTTGAGAGGGATGTTCAGGATCTATCCAATCGGGAAAAACAGCTGAACATCATGCTCTACGGAGCTCCCACAGGATAGCTCACAACGAATTTTTCAGCTGAATCGTTGTCACTCCAACATAAAGAGGTTGGAAACCCAGCCCACCCCGGCGTCACAGCAAGAGATAACACAGGAACGGCTTATCGTGTTCCACTTTCACCGTGATAATGCTTTCCTTCTCCCAATTTGAAGAACTGTTACTTTTTCTACTATCACTCTGTGGGCTGGGTTTGAACCTCCTTTCGTCCAATTGAAAACAACTGTGCTCAAAAAGTTGTCCGGTGTCCGGTGTTCTGGTCCGGTGTTCCGAAAAGCATGATGTTCGCCTATTTTTTCCGAAGGGATAGCTCATGAATATAACTGTCAATTATCATGAATTTGAGCGAATTTGGCACGACCTTCATGTTGGTGGGGCCAAAAAGTGACATTTACTTGGCAAATTTTTGAGCCAGTTCGCAAATATTCACATAATTAAACATACGTTACATTACATCTACATCAGGAGGTGGCACAAACCTAATACAAACAAATGTAGACTGCATGGTTCCAGGTGGTGTAGCTTTTTTGTTATAATTCAATGACGTTTTGTGGAACACCCTGTATAAATCATACAGATTCGAACAGAAATGAATGCAGCCACCCTTCAGCTATGAAACTACTATCTCCTGACATTATTTTTTCTCCCCTGGATGACAAAAAGTTGCTCTGATGTTGCAGGCATTTTACCTGATATATAGGGTGCTCCTTATCAATGGGAAGGAGACCCACTGTATTGCTACTCCCCTGCAGTACATATGTAGCGAAAAGAATATTAAGGATCTTGCAGAACCTAAGTTGCTGCTCATACGATAATAGAGAGCACTAGTGTTGTCTAGTGCAGCATTGCTTGCAGAGTTCAATCGGAGTCGTTAAGACGTGAGAAGGGACCTTACCACTTCCACATCCGTGGTTGTGAGAGAGTCCCAAGGTGCCCACAGGTACCCTGAAATTTGTAAATTTTCTTAAACCTCACAAGAGGACAAGGCCTGTTATGGTGGAGCAAAATTGTACTGACTTCTGCCTCTCTGTCCTGTTCCTGTGTCTGAAAAGGTGCCGATGATGATGGGAGAGTTGCCTGAAAAGTGAAATTGCGTGCGACTGAAGCATGTCATCCACTAGCACCATCCTGGAGCTAAAAAAAATATTTGAGTGTACAGTCTGGACTTGACAACAAATATATACAGCCAAATTTCTTTGTGTATCATACTGGCTGTAGTGAAAACTCTTCCTCCACAGCGGCCATGCTAGTGGTTTCCTGGAAGTTACATTGAGCATATTGTCACGACATTGCTGTCAAAATTATTGCAGCAAAAAGCAGTTTCATTGCTCCACCTAAGTCAATCTGTACAGTAAGAAACATAATGTACGTGTTGAACGATAGCCACATCAGCCTCACAAGAAGGGCCTCATCAGCACCTTTGTTGTTTGGATTTCTAACCAACTACAACCCTGAGCACAACAGTCCCTTTTGCCTGACACAATGGCCAGATTAGCCTGCCCGCTATGTTTATACACGCACGTCGCCTCCCTGGTAGACACACGCGCGGGGTTTAATGTGTGTTGCGCCCTCCCGTAAAATATTTGTCGTCTTACCGGACCCTGTAAGAAGAGAGTTGGAACTGCGCCTGGACGAAGACGGACGAAAGATGCTGACGTTCGGTCGAGGTCCTCGGGACGAAAGTGCTTCGAGCAAACTCTGGCCCAGTTCGGCGGAACCCAGTCCACATCTTTTCCTAAGTCCTCAATCCATTTCGCGCGTTGTTCCTGATATTTCGGAAACCTATGTGTACGAGAAACCACCCAAAAATATTCGTGGCGCATTACTTTTTTTGCTGCACTACTACTTTCAGTTTGCTCGCAGCAACGGCACGATTGAAAATTATATTTACGCATGAAACGAAACTCCGGGATCCCTATTCAGAGAACGAGATCTGCAGCGCTGCACAAGGCAGCTCGGCATCTCGAAACGTTCGAGGAAGAATTTCTGCCAACTACAAACGCGAAACTCCACGCAGTTACAAGCGCCTGCAATAAAACAAAACAACTCCGCTCGCCAAACTGTGGAGCGCAGGGCAATACGCGAGAGGGAAGGGTGAGGGAAGGTTGTTTGCCCCATAAAAATGGCGTCGCCGAAACTTCCGGGCTGCTCTGAGAGTGACGTCATGCTCACTCCTTAGCTTTCTTTCCTCTATGTTCCGTCCCGACGACTTTCTGATGATGCTAATGGCGATGACTCCTTCGTGATGAGGCGAGGGCGAGACACGGAGGCGCAGAATCAAAATGTGCAGCAAACCTGTCGCAAGCGCATGATCCTCATGTGGTCGTATAAGTTGGAAATATGTTGTGTACTGAACTGAAGTATAAATAATACGAGGACCCGTCTTCTCAAAGCCATCGAAACTGTATTTAGTGTTTTAATATGTAGCTAAAAGGTGGCAAAGAGGCGCTCAAGACATTTAATTATCAGTTCAGATCCAAATACCGCTTTGTTCAGAGAGCCGATAGCACGGACCTCTCCACCTCCCAGGAGTGGTGTACACCCCACATCATTTTTTGCAACACACTCCGAAATTGCTGATATTACCCATACAGCCTGTCTCCCAATGAATAGATCCACAAGTATGCCTCTATATACATATACCCCCCACCCCCTCTATGGGATGCTCGGTACCCCCTTGAGGTCGACCTCTGTGGGCATTACTGTCCGATAATGCAGTAATTAATAATACGGAATTCATCTATGTAGAAAAGAAAAACGGTAGCAATAAGTACTTGCTACACAGGCGCATAGAAAGTACACGAACTGTCAACAACGACATCTATATACCTTGTCCACAGCAGGTACACATAAGGTAGTTCAAGAGATTGCCAAAATGATGTCATTAGCAATTCCTGTTGACTTGACCAACGAGGAGTCAAAGTCAACACACTGTCAAGACAGAAAATAAAAAGTCTACAAGAAGTCTGCAGAAAGGAAAAATCCATTTTCATAAGGGTGGATCGCTCGGCCAAGCAAGCAAGCAGTTCGTCTATTCGATTATTCGTTGTGTTCTTCCTACGGTCGGCGTTTCATGCAGAGACTGGGAGGAGACACCAGCTGTCCTGTCTGGGTGTTTTTGCTGGGTTTTCCTCAGAAGCTTTAAGACAGATGTTGCCACAGTTCCCTGTGGAGTCTACCCAGGTCGCACAATCCCCCCTGCACGTGACGTTGCCCGCCTGAACGTGGTCGATTACGGCAAGCAGTTCCGTCGCCACCACCGCAAGCAGCACCTACGTTCTTCTCACATGGAGTGCTTTTATTACCTTGATACGCAATAATATTCGCTAATATTGGTTAATCATCCTCATATCCAGCTACAACGCTGCGACAGGACCTATCACGGATAGTGACGCAGAGTTCACAGCCTCTAAGTGCATAGATCAATAGGAGCCGTTATCAAATACCTGGTTTAAAAAACAACGTTTAAAACTTAATGGTTTGAAGTTGATCGCAATAAAATGGACGCTGAAGAGATTTTTAGCTCTAAATTATCAAATTACGAAACAACACGTATTGTGAATGAAAGAATGGTAAGAAAACATGCGACATGGTGGCAAGGATACAATACGAAAAACCCTGAGACCAGGAAATGTTAAGCTATCACACACAAACAACAAACACGTCTGAGAAGTTTGATACGGAAGACGACCCCCTACTCTTGCTGTGGATAAATTTGTCGTCTCCCTATTCAACAGATCCACTCCTAATTATTTATCATGTTTGTGCGCTCTCTCGCTACGTTTCCTAGTCGCGGGGAATATTGTAATTTACTATATACTTTTTATAGTCAGCTAGCTGCAGTGTGCCATCTGCGTGTGTCACCATTTATAGTTCTCCAGCTATCGTTCACTGAGTGATGGTTGATTGATTGATTGGTAAAAGAAAAAACGGAGATGATTCAGCCGGAGCCATTGGACATTTCCTCATCATGCAAGATGTCCACTCTCGCCCCTTTCCTATTTAGCTCATTTCCCGCCATACCCAACCCGCCGAAAAGCTCATGTGTCCTTTCCCAGCTGGCTGAAAGGGGTTTACCTTCCCCTCACATCCGCTTAACTGCATTCGGCGAACTGAGATTCGGCAGATTGCGATGTGACCTGCAACACATGAAAGCTGTACCCTTTGTACAGAGGGAACACGTGTTAGGTCATTGCCAATAACTCATTGACCTTGCATTGCAATTTAGTGGCCCTGCAATAGAGGCTACGCTCTAGTTCACCTTAGCTACACGCATTAACCTGTTTGCCGTGGTGAGCTGTACTTGGCTGCCTCCATTGTGCTCAGTCGGAATTCTCCTCGTGTGCGGCATTCTATTCACTTCTGAAAGAAAATCGATCCTGGGTCGTTTAAAAAAAATCGATGTTTTTCGGATAAATCCGAAAATAGTAAAACATACGGGGTCTATCGGGGGGGGGGGACGAAAAGTCGGAACCCCATAGAAGTTGTTATCGAAAATAAACGCGCATTCACTTAGTTCATTTATGTATTATTATTAAGTGCACCGGGGGTTTGAAACAACTAGGAGAAGAAAATGACCGAACTCAGTTCTACCTTCAAATTTACAAACATTGGTTTAATTAGAATCATAGTCATTCGTATAAAGTACCGACGTCGTTACATATGCTGGCTCTGAATAAAAACAGGCCATCCTTAGAGAGGACGGAGAAGAAGGAAACAACGTTCAACGCACTTGGTCTCGCGCTAGACTTTTTCAGAGGCACGCTCTGATGACCGAGCTTTCGCGTTACGCCTTCGAAATCAGGACTTCGGTCGGGAGGTCCCCGGTGACGATGGGGAATGCGGAGTGGGCGCGAATTGCTGGGTTCCTCGTCCTCTGCTTGGTCACCGGCGTATCCGAGGTCGTCCACGGGTTTGCCGGATTCGATATCACCACCGCGAGGCCATCATGGGAAGTGAGAACGATTGAGGACAAGGATCAGGTGATCATCGAGCATGTTGATGGGCAGCAGGTATGATATGAATAGATGTATGACCACTCGATATCGCATCAATTCATCCTCCTCTTTCATTCCATTTGGGTAAAATAACCCCAGAGCAGGGAACCTTGGCTTGCATGATTCCAAAAGGACAATTCGAGATATACTATAGGGGACATGCGCTTCTTCAGGTGTCGCGCCAAACACTGCGGCGACAGCGTCAAAGGGGTCGCTCCTTGAATCGCCTTTTGGTCACTACCGACTCCACTGCCATTCAGAAAAAAAATAAAAAATAAAATAAAACAGATAAGGGAAGCAAACGAATTGTGTGACGATTCTTGCGAGCAAAACACGGCGGCTGCACTTTCGTTTGCGGAAGCTGCACGATTGTTTAGCGCCTTTCTCAGCTCCGCTTTATTGCACGATCCCTATAGCAGCAGCGTCACCCATGCGTGTTTTTAAAGTAACAAAGCCTAAAGTCAAGAAATTCCAGCTGTATGAGTATCCTTGAAATATTTGTGTGTGAATACTACCGCTATGAGCAAGATTAACAACACCAAGAACTTTTGTGTGAAATGATGAATGAGGAGTTTCAACGCCAGGGGCGATACTCTACCCCATTGCTGGTGTTGACGCGGGGAATGAAATAATGAGCCCCTTCACAATAAGGATCGAAGTCCTGTGGTATCCAGAAAGGTAAAGAGGGCTTTGAGGTCAGAGCGTTGGTGGGCTGGATGTGGCCAGGGGCCAAGCAATTTTGTGAGAGAATCTTTTAAAAGTCCACTGAAGGTCCCAAAAGGGGTAGTACCCATTTTAATGCCGACAGCGCCCTGCTTTAGAAGTTACGCTTTTTTACGAAACTCATTTGCATTTTTATTTTAATAATGAGCGACTCCCACTCATTCACACGGTGCGCAGCTTGTAGGTGGTATCGGACAGATACTTGTAAAAAAGAAAGCTTGTGGATTGGTGCACCCGTTCGCAAATTATTTAGCCAGGGGATTTAACTGAAACACCCGGTATAGTACAGTCCCAATTCGGAATGGCGATTCGCTAGGAGCTTCTTATGTGGTGAAGTTTTCTATTGCGGCTGTGCAGAGGAGCTTCCCAACAAAACAGGGACAATGCCAACCACAGCAGACCGCTAGCACTTCTGATTCGAGGAAAGGGCGGGGGCGTTCGCGTTTCGGTCACATTAACATAAATGAAGAGTGGCCTACATGGGCGTACGCCTGCCATTTTCAACAAATCATGGACAAGAACGATATCATTCAGAAAGGTTGGCTGTCCTCTTAAAGCAGCTGACTTCACGAAATAACGTTAACCATTGCCCAGAACGATACCATAATTCTGGTTTGTGGAAAGCGGGGGCGTGTGCCTTTTTGTGAGAATTAACATAGGTGTATACGTGCTATGTAGTGAAGTTCTGCTTCAAGAGTGTAGGAATTAGTGAGAGTTATGCAGCCTATACGTAACGGCCACTGTAATCGTTCCAGAGCAAAGCCCCTGTCGATTGGCTTTTGGTGCTCGGCATTATTATCGCTGTCCTTCTGCTGCTCATGTTGTGCGTGTTGATCACCCGACTGCCCCACTCCAAGCCCAAGTACACGCGGCTCCACCTTGTGGCCGGTGGAAAGAATCCTGACCAGGCGTTCACGTACATCGACGCTTCCAACGACAGACACGTCCACCTCCAGGACAGGCCTGGTTGGAGACACGATTGGATTCCCTCTCAAGACCAGCAACACAGTAATGTCCCACATTTTGCGACCAAATTCGAGGTAACGTATTATTACCAGCGGCAAACGAAATACGGGAGGGTGAGGAACGCCTAGTTGCATATTAAGGCCGACCTCCATGGAACGAATTTCTTGCAACGAAGTTCGCGCGGCAGATTGCAACGCGCGTTCCGCCGCCAGTTGTTCGCGTCACCAGCTCCATGGGACGAAAAACCAGCGGTCGGCGTCGGAAGGTCATGCTCTTAAGTCACTGTTGCTAGAGTACAACGTGAAAGCTTAGTGGAATCAGTTGCCCAAAAAGATGCACTTAATGTCACAAATTCTGCAGCTAAATCGAACAACTGTCTAAAAAGGTGTGTACAGTAATGTACCGAAAGGAATATTCAGTACTGCGAAAGGAAAACAGGTTTCTTGGCAGAGAATGCAAGGCGTTCTAGCGGTGCAGTAGGCTAACAGACGACAGCACCTCATAGCAAGACGAAGGCAGGGGCGCGAAGCTGTAGTAGAAATCTATTGTAGCTGAAAACTCACGTGACCTCCGGAGCTCGACCAATGACTGAGGACTAGCCACCCTATTTTTTTTCTTTTTGATTATGTCGCGAATGACGTAAATGACGTGTCATCCGTTTCTCTCTCACTACTTTCCTCCTCTCTGCTCTGCTTCCCGTCTTCTTTTGTTGTTCCTTTTTTCTTTCATGCACTGTTTTTTTTTTTGTTCGCGTTTGTCGGAATGCAGTGGGTTATAGGAATACGACAGAGCCTTGGTTGTTTGTCACATGAAGTATTTCATTGTGCAACATACGGTTATGCAAGCAAGACGTACACAGGATGACATTAATATTGCTCCAGAATTTGCTTGAAGAACCTTCATAATGTCGGACTGCCTCTGGCAAGGACTGCTACTGGGAACTGGAGCTCAGTGGCTGCAAGATGAAAAAAAAATTGTATCAGATTTACGGTTATGCATGTGAAAGTTGCAATGTCAATAGAAAGAATAAAGGTGCTATTGAACGCGAAAAATAAGAGCGGTGGTAGGGTTGTGAGAAGCTCGCAGCCATGGGGTGTGATAATCGACCTTAGTATAAAAAATACCTTTTATTGCGCTACTTCACAATGATTTATTCCGACCGATTAGCCTGACAATCTTGGCTTTGGCGCTACGTACAGAACAGCTACTAAGTCAACGCGTCGTACGAAACTTTTCGAGCGAAATCACCAAGAATCAGACTTACAGTAGCGTCATACCTTTATACAGTACGACGTGAACAGGTATTTAATCATAACGTTTAGATGATATTGTTTCACGAAAAGAAATATAGTCTACCATCGTATCTGCAAAGCTACGCTATCTGTCTCGGTCACCGCGTATTCCGGTAACTGTTAAGCAACTTATTCACAATACACGAAGTGAATGCGGTGTTGTAAGGCAACAAGCAACGACAAATGACTCTAACCAGGTATCGGGTACGAGGCGTTCGGACGCTCGAACAGTTTGTAGACCAAGAAGCAGAGCACAAATGTTGCGCAGGCATCTTCCCTGGCAGCTCTTACTGTTCGAGGACACTCACATGATACAGCATACAGCTTGCGTTTTTAAACAGGAAAAATCAGAACTCATAGTCCAACACAACCGCTACACAACACGAGCCGTCCGAAACGGACGCCGTCGACTCCGTGGACGCCGGTTCCAACCGGCACAGCCGCCGCGCTGTCGCCTGTTCGAGCGCCCGCGAACAAATTTGAAAACGGCCAATCATCGCCCAGAAAACGAATTCATCCTCATGGGAACCAATCAGTAATCACTAGCCACCGGATGTCTCCATGACGTTCAATTTATGACGTTTTCTGACGTCCGATGACGTGAAACGCATGAAGCGCCTCACTTTATCCCGCAAAGGAACTGGCGAGTTTCGGGCCCTTGACGAAGGCGACTCGCGTGAGCGGACGACCACGCGCAGACAAGGCAGCGCAGCTGGCGCCGATTCCTAGCGGATGAGCGCTTTGATTGGCCGGCCTCGTGTTCATCTGCAGTTGACGCTTCCGGAATCGCGGACGCTGGGCGAAAATATCTGGCATGGGCAGATCGCCGGCGGACGCTCACATTTTTGACGCCTCGCGTAGGGCAGCCGACGCTGAGCGCATTTCGCAGCTAATTCGCTGTACATTCGTTCCATGCAGGTTGGCCTTTACCCATACCTACTATTTCCGTTCAGAGGTTATACCATTACACCAATTGTTAATACAGAATTACAATCGCGGAGGGGTGTTGCAAGAAGATCGGAGAGGAGTTCATTATTAACGTTACGTTGTAACATCTTCGGAGAGGAGTTCATTATTAAAGTTACGTTGTAACATCTTTATGTATAATTACCGATGATCGATCAATAGGGACCGGGATTTTATGCACAAAAAACTGGCAAAATATGCACGCAAATACGCTTCACGAAACGTCTAAATGTGAACAAATTATGCAGAAATATGAATTTCGGAAATGTTCGAATATTATTATGCCGGGAATGTTGCTCCAGAAGCTTTTCTGCAACCTAGGAACTGTATAAATACCCAAATTGTCTGTAAAACAACTTTCTGCGGATGAGAAAGCACATTCCTTATTGGCAGTTTTAACGTACGTTGACGCGTGCGCACTGCGTGCGTGGGCATTGCTCGTTGGTCATTGCAGCATGGCGTGCACCGTAGCCATACTCGTTTTAAACTTAGGGGCGATTAAAAACTTCCGGTTTTGCCATGTATCGCGAAAATGTGCGCTATGTCAATGGATGTTAATGGACGAATTAGGTAGCAACCTAGCTCATCAACGACATGTGCTGAGCTCTTCGTGGTGCTGTTCATTGCCCTCGAGAACGCCGCCCCTAGACTGCAATGCTTTGATTTTCTTATTTTTATAAAGTACAATTTGAACTCGCTGATTACTTGTCGCGCGTTCTGTTTTCAGAAGTTGGTTTTGGGTACTAGTGCCAACTAGCCGATTCCGCTATTGCATACCACGAAGCAGCCTAAACGCAGCGGAGTAGCTTAGATGTGTAGCTGGAACACGGGTTTTGCGCCGATGACCTCGGTTTTAGAACGTGGAAAGAGAACGGCAAAAGTGAAAAATTGTTTAAATGGGTCCGAAATATGATATAATATGCAACCGGCGTATCATATGACGATCGGGAACAAACATGCCGAAATATGCAATTATACCATACACGAAACATTGCAGAATTGTGTCGTCGTGATTGGTAATGTGCGGGGAAACGTTGGATATCAATTAGAATCCATTCAAAAAATATGCGGTGTGCATGAGCTCCCGGGCCCTATAATGGCAAAGCTGAAATGACAAAGGTCTCCTGGCAAAGGGCGCACTGGAAAGAAAGAGAGGGGTTGTCGCCGTTGTCGTCAAAGCTTTTGGGGGTGTAGGGGTGTTTAAATAAATCACTTCGTTACCCCTTGCCCCCTTGCTGGATACGTTGCCGTCAACATTTTAAGGCTCGTTCAAATACATGATAATAAGAACATAACCTCAAGCTTCTCATACCTGCTTCCTAGGAACACGCTTACATCCACTGAGGCGAACGCTATAGAGACGGGTTGCAGTCATAGATCGAGTTACGTTCGAGTTAGTCATAGATCGAGAGAAGTTACCCGGCAAAAAGAACTCGGTACGAGTTAAGTTAACCGTGTGAAAACTAACTACGTTAATAACGACACAAAATAGCACTACACAGGTGCAGCGCGCGTGAGCAGTTGAGTTCGACCTTGAGTAGCCTGCGGAGGAGTGCAACACGCTTACATCGTGTTATGTAGCATACTCAGGCAAGTGTAAAACGAATTGTCACTTTTGATATGGCTATTTCTGGCGACTGCATGCCCTGCTCTCTAGTATTATTTCACTGCCCTTTTGCACACGAAACTCCCATTTCCAAACAAACCCCCCCTTTTTTTTAAAGCAGAATTTGCTTATACTACAGCGTGACGCTGGTTGCGAGACGGATGCGAAACCCAACACAGTGTTTGTCACCTATCTGTGTAAATGTGTTCCAGTCTTGTGATAAGTGACTATAAAAAATTCTTCCAGGCTGGGGGAAGTCCCAAGCAGAGAACAACCTCAATCACTCTACGAGGCAATGCTAGGAGGCCACAGACGACCACTGAGCGCGAACCTCCGGCAGACCGAAGTCTTCCCTGCTACAACGGCGAAGGGCCCGTCGTCAACAAGACATATTCGCGAGAAACAGTGGACTCCCCTGTGGCTGACGAACCTCCTTACAAGCAGATGAAGACGGTCGACGGTCAAGATGGCCTTGAGGCTAACAGCACTTGCGTCACGTTGGCATCTCGGGAGACGTTTGTCCGCGCCTGCAGCCCCGTCGGTGTAACTGTTTACAACCGTCACGTCGTAACCGAAGTGAGATCGCCCGCTTCATTGCCTCCCTTGGCTCTTTCCAGCAAAAATTTTGACATAGCGAGCCCAGACACAAATCTAGCAACACCCGAAGTGAAGAACAACGGGAAAGACCCAAGAGATACCGAATACGAATCTCTCCGTCCACGTTCGACCCAGAGTATCCCCTTGGCAAGTACTGATACAACAAAGTTTATTGTTTCGCCAGGTACAAGTACAGGACATGAGTCAATATTACGCGGTCCGTCAACGCGACTTGAGAGCGGGCATGCGACCAGGGAGCTTTCCTTGAGGGAATTCCCTCCGACAATGACTCCATCTGATGAAACCACCGGGAAGCCGCGGGTAAGGCGGAGGGCACTTGCGTTGGACGTTGAAATATCCCCAGGAGAGGATGTTCCGCCAGCAGGAAAGCAGAGTAACGTTCCAACGTCGGATCATACAGAGTTAACGGATCCAGGTCTGCACCCTGTTAGGAGAAAGATATCGGGCGCAGCGATTCCATCTGAAGAGGGTTACGTTCATCAGATGACCCTGGTGGAACCACTTTTCGTTTCTGATCAGCGGACTGACATAGGCCAAGCAGAAAGGCCTGAGAAGGAGGAACGGCCGACACCACTTCGCAGGACTTCAATTGAACGCAGGGCGAGCAGCAGTGAACGTGCCATGGAAAACGGAACTGGAGGAGGTTTAAATTACATTTTGTTTGAAGAGAGGCCTAGCATTGAGTATTTCCCCTACGAGAGTATAGAATATGCGCCTGTAATGAGACAGACAACGAATGTTCGAAATGCACAGGACGCGCTGGCGAGAGTAACATCTGAAGTTCCTGCAGTGCATGCAATTGATGGCGAGGAAAAAGAACAAAATCAACAAGCTTATCTCACACCTGAGCTCAAACGTTATTCTGATGCACCACCAGAAGATGCACGCGATCTTACTGACACACAATCACTGGACCAGAGCGCACGACTTCATCCCGATGCTCCTGTCACTGCACGACATGGAACATCCTTGCAGTCTCCCATTATACACATGTCACGGTCTGAATTCTCTGATACAGCAATGCTTGATTTAAGTCTTATTCCACATGAACAGGAATCACTGCTACCATCGCCGACACCATCAGCAGACTTCGAACTGCGAAGAGCGGATGACGAATCTGTTAGCCTTTTGGAAGAGCTTCGCGATGCTGAGCGGCAAATGATGCTGTCTGGAAATGGTATACCTGCTATCGATGACAATCGCTTGCAGGTTAGGCAGGATATTGCAAAGAAAACTACTGGGAGGGTGGTTTCAAAAGAAGCTGTGACTGAGTGTTTCAACGAACTAATACATCATATGTATGCGGTCGCAACACGGGAAGACGAAATTCTGGATAGAGCGAGCGAAAATATCACTCAACTGTCCGGAGCGTCGTCTCCTAACTTCACTGATGTCGCCGAGGCGGAAATTCCGAATTCGGGAACGTTGTCTGGGTCTACATCGCCGTCTTCCGGGTCGGAACGTAGAGGGCAGAAGAGACTTGTGAAGACAAGACCTGTTAAAAAAGCAACCACACATATAGTTTTCTCCTCGTCCGTTCCTTTCGAACAAGAAACCGCGGATTCACAAGCGTTTGAGCCATCTCCCGAAGTTCTTGAGGTGGTTGATGACGACCTCACCGGTATTCCAGACGAGGTACGGACGACGCTTTCTGCGAGGAGTCCAAACGTCGAGTACGCACTAGGTAGCGGGATTGATGACACAGTGCCCAGCAGTAGCGCGAAGAACCAGAACGCTGAAAGCAAGCTTGAAAAATCAAACACGACGAGCCCTTGGCGCCGTATCAGTTCCCCACAGTTCTTCAATGAGAGGAGTTCATCATTACCATCTGGTCTATCTACGCCACGTTCACAGGGAAGAAAGGAAGAACAGACTATGCTTATAACTGCCCCAGACATTTCGGAAGCGCCTTTCATAGAGACAGACTCACCTCCTGTGTCCCTTACGCCCCAGAGGTCCATGACTACAAGCCCTCGAGAATACAGCCGCTCGACTCCGGGTAACTTGCAACGTTCGAAGACTTCTTGGACGCCTGGGAAGTCACCCACGAAACCCGTGTCACCGGGAAAATATGGGGCACAGCCAAGAAAACTGTCTGACGACGAGGTTACGAATGTTGAACCGAAAACTGGGTAGGTCTCCAGTAAAGCGTCGGCGGAGACGCATGTGGAGCCGCCGCAGAGGTCGCTGAAGGTGCTTCCCGATGAAGGGCCACACAGCGAGAAAGCGAAGGATTAGACCCCGACATAATACCGCTAATGGTTAAAGATACGGTAATAGCATTTTTATTCAGAAGTGTTAATAAACCTACATCAAGTGACAGTCTGTTCACCGTTCTGAATTCTGGCTTAGTCTGAGGCACAATACAGCAGGGAGCTTTGGTAGGCTTACAAGGTAGTGATGCAAAACTATGGATAGTCTTATGAGAATCGAATTGTCGATAGTGGACTGTCGACAGTATACTATCGATAGTTTGATGATGATGATGATGATTGGTGTTTTAATGGCGCATCGACAACACAGGTCATAGTGCGCCAACACTGTGATTGAAATGTGAAAGCAACTGATAAAAAGCAAGCCTAGAACTACAAAAGGTTTACAATACCAATGTCCTTTAAACAATGGAAAACTCTACTAAAAGGGATGATAGCCTCATAACCGAGCAATAGCGCTGAGTGAAGGGGCAAAAATATGTATAAAACTATGTGAAGTGGTACTGACGATGAGTTTCGTGGTGTGGGCAGGTGATAAGAATGTGCATGACAGAGAGGAGTTCACCACAGTGCACACACTGTGGCTCTTCTCGACAGAGTAAAAAGTTGTGCGTGAGGAAGGTGTGGCCTATCCGCAACCTCGTTCGCAGAACACACGAGACACGATTTTCCTGGAAGTCTCTATAACTTTGGATTTGTTGTTTAATCAAGTGTACCTTGTTTTGTGTTCCAGAAGCTCTGCCATTTTGTGTACAGTGATTTCCTAAGTGCTGACCTAATATCTTGCATAGGTATTTCGAAAAGACTGACGTCTTTTGAAGCTGCAGCAGCCCGGTCCACAAACTTATTTCCTTGTATGCCTGTGTGGCTAGGCACCCAGCATAAAATAACTGAATATCCCCTCTTCTGTGCCATACTGATTAAGGACTGTGCACGCTGTATCAAAAAATTATTTGGTTTGCGTGTGCTACAAATCGCATTAACAGAACTTAAAGAATCGGTATATATTGCTGCTGACCGGATGCAACATTGAAGAATGTGGTTAAGTGCAAGGATGATGGCATAGATTTCTGCAGTTAAGATAGATGCTATACTGTTTAGACGATGTGACCTCACGCATGTGCCACAAGTCATGGCACAGGTCACTCCTGCGCTAGACTTTGATCCGTCCTGTAAATTTCTGCGGGAGTCCCAAAACTTTCCCTCACGTGTTCAAATTCTTGCTGTAGTACTTGTGTAGAGGTGTTGTGTGTGCTGTACTTAGTCAATGTAGCATCATACCTTGGCGGTGGTTGCCAAGGTGGGACTATTTTACCATATTCTACAACTTGGCAATCATAGGAAGAAAAACTGTGATCCTCAATATCTCGTTCAATTCTCATTGAAAGAGGGGGAACTACCGAAGGTCTGTTAATAAACAGCTGTTTGAACCGTGTACTTTTAACACAATGCCTGCGGGACACCATTCTCCTGCTCAAACAAATGTGATAAGGTTGTTCCCAGCTGAACTCTAAATGTTCTGTGTTGAAGGAAGTCAGCAATACACTTCAAAAGACGAGCCCGTATGCCGAACGAATGGAGGTCCTGTAGGATACCGTATCGGCACGCAGTGTCATATGCTTTTTCCAAGTCGAAGAAAACTGACAAGCAGTGTTGCCTCCTGACAAAAGCTTCACGAATGGTTGTTTCTAGACGAACGAGGTGATTTATTGTGGAGCACCCCGTTCAAAAACCACACTGAAATTCTGATAGACACTTATTCATTTCAAGAAAATGAACCAATCGGTTATTCACCATTCGCTCAAAAGTTTTGCCTATGCAGCTAGCTTGTGAGAGCGATGGGACGATAACTGGCAGGACAAGAGGTTTCCTTCCCTGGTTTCAGGAGGGGGATTATGGTGGCAATTTTCCACGCAGACGGTAGTGTCCCCTGTATCCAAACATGGTTGAAGAACTGAAGTAAACATTTTTTTTTATATGTCAGACAAGTTTTCAAGCATTGAATATGTAATACGGTCTGGGCCTGGAGCAGTCGCTTTTGCTGACAACAAGGAGTGTGACAATTCTACCATGGTGAAGGGCTGGTTACATCCAAAACCGTCTCAGCCATTTACTGGAATCTTTTGTTTTTCAGCCCTTTGTTTAATTTTAAGGGATTCACTGCTATAATGGACAGAACTTGAAATGCTTTGGAAGTGTTCCCCGAGTGCGTTAGCCTGTTCTTCTAGGCGTTCGCATACATGACCGTTAACTTCTAAAAGAGGGACTGAATGACTGATATGCTCTCCTCTGGTTTCACGAAGTCTGTCCTATACCATTTTGGACGGGGTATTACAAGATAGAGAAGATGCAAAAGTTCGCCAAGAGGATCGTTTAGCCTGTTTTCGTGTCCATCTGGCCTTTGCTCGATTGCCTTTTTGAAAGGTAAAAGATTTTCTGAGGTGGGGTATCTTCGAAATGTACCCCATGCACAATTTTGAAGTTTGCGAGTTTCCTCGCATTCATTATTCCACCAGGGTTTAGGTCGCTTTGGGAGGCGACCAAAAGTCTGGGGAATGGATTCTGTTGCTGCATCAAGTATGATGTTGCTGATAAGACAACTAGCTTCTTCTATCGTTACGCTATCAATAGGAATTAAAGACATGTCACTCCTTTCTGAAAACTGATTCCAGTCTGCTAGATGGAGTTTCCATCTAGGAGGTCGTGTTGTCAGAGGGTTCACTGGCGTAAGATATTTTAACACCACTGGGAAGTGGTCACTCCCAAGCGGGTTTTCTTCTACAGTCCATTCTATCTCTTGAAACAAGGATGGACTGCAAAAGGACAAGTCTAAGGCTGAGAGAGACTGACTTGAAGAATGTATGTATGTAGGTGCCCCTGTGTTCAAAAGACAGATGGACGATGATAATAAAAATTTCTCTAACATTTTCCCTCGAGTGTCAGTTCTTGTACTGCCCCAAAGTGGATTGTGAGCATTAAAGTCACCTAGAAGTATAAAAGGACTAGGAAGTTGGCTGCACAAGTTTTCTAATTCTTTTTGTGTAATTGTGCCGGATGGTGGCAAATAGACTGAGCAAATGGTGAGTATCCTGTCCAGACACATCTGCACAGCTACAGCTTCCAAATCTGTAACTAGATGTACCGCTTTCGTTGGGAGAGATCCTCGCGTGACGATCGCAACACCACCAGATGCTCGGGTGGCGTCAGTTCGATCTCTTCCAAAAATATTGTGTCTACGCAGTGGGTTCTGTGTTTGTGTGTTCAGATATGTTTCTTTAAGGCAAAAGCATGATCTGTTATACTTTTCGGAAAGATCGTTGACATCATCTAAATTTGAGAGTAAGCCACGGCAATGGAGCCATTGGAGCATCGTGTGCTGCATAATGATGGCAGTAAGAAGAAAAACGTGCGTCAGGAACTTTGGCCGCCTAGGAAGGGCTTCATTTATCTATTTTTTGTTGTGGTGTAACTCGCGGCCTTGTGTTTTTTTTTCCGCGCAGCTGCAAGCACCTTGTGAGATATGTCAGGGAGTGACCCACTCCCCGACAGACTAGATCTGTTCTTTTCGGGGGCTTGGGAGCTCGTGCTCGCAAAAGAGCGCTCAGAGCTCCTCTCGTCCTCGCAATCCATGGATGTCACCTCCGTGGACTGTGAGGACAGAAGTGGCGTCGGTGTTAGTGACGCCACTGGAGTTTCGGGGACTGGAGGTGGATGTGCACCTCGTTGAACTTCATTTGTGGTTGTCTCTGTCAGTAGTGATTGCTCACTCTGTGTGTACAGTGTTAGTTTCACTTTCTGTTTTACGGCTGTGGCAAAATATCATTTTCGAAAAAGATGGGAGCTACTTTTTTTCTTGCTTCTGGGTAACTGATGTTCTGTGTAACCTTAACCTGCAGGACTTCTTTTTCATATTTCCACTTTGTACAGGACCTCGAGTAGGATGGGTGGTTGGAAGAACAGTTGACACAGCAGTCTAGCCCTTTGCATTCTTTAGTCTCATGATCAGACTTTCCACATCGTGCACTACAGGGAGAGCCATGGCACCCGTCTGCAGCATGTCCAAACCTGTTGCACCGAAAACAGCGCAACGGGTTCGGTATGTAAGGTCGGACTTCTGCTGACAGGTAGCCTACTTTTAGTTTTGTTTGAAGTGTGGGCCTGTCAAAAGCAGCAATCTTTACTCCCATCATTTCATGAGCGTTCAATATACGGTTGCAGTCTTTCTCATTCGTGCATTTTATGAGCAAGTCCCCAGATCTGATACGTTTTATTTCCGTGATATTTTTAGACAGGGATGCCACCGCTTTTTCAATAAAAAATGGTGACATCTTTCCCAGTAGTACATTTTTCTCTTTTTCGGAGTCTGCACTAGACAGTACTATGTTCTTGGAAATGAACTGTTTAGATGTACTTTGTAAAACTTCGGTCCGTGGTCGCTTCGCGGCCACGATCTCAAGAGAGGAAGAAAATTTACCCATAGAGGTTTGTTGAAACGAGTATTTCAAAGAGTCGCCCGTACTTCATACTCATACATACGGGAAGGTCCCGGAGTTTTGACAACCCATCGGCCGGAGCTCGACCAATGCCCCGACCGCCACCGTTCAAGGTTTCTACCCTTCGCCTTACATCCCCTCGGCACAGTACGGATAACACCTTGGGACTGGGGGCTGAGGTCCGTGATGGCGCCACTCACCAAACACCAGCCGAAGCAGGTGCCCCCCGCGGGGCTATCGATAGTTTGCAGATACAAATAGAAAAAGAAAGCGCCTCACTTCCACAAGTTTTACAATACAACTCAGAGCAGCTTTCCCTCCGACGCAGACCTTGAGCTTCTAATGCCGCTCAGGCACAACCCAAGATCACGTTATTCTCTCTGAATTGGACTGCAGCATTGCAGTCTCATGAGGGCGATGATTATGACGAGCATCTTTCCCTACTTGCAGTGCATCATTCATACATTACAGCTTAACGGAAAGAACTTGCGTTGCACGTGATTCTGTGTTCGTTGTCATTGTGCCTGTCCGAAAAAGCAGACTGAAACGAAAGCATTGATAGAAGAAAATCTAGGTACCGATAGTAAAAATCGATTATCGTAAAACTGTCGATAGTTTTTGAACACTATCGACTGTTTTGAAACAAACTATCGATAGTATCGATAGCCATTTTATCGATAGTTTTGTATCACTACTGCAAGGGCACTGCAAGGCTTCTACGTCTGACAGAGAACGCTAGTGGCAGCAATGGCGTACCCAAATGTGTGAAACGGAAGGACCCCTTTGGCTCGAGCTTTAGTGTTTTAGCGATGATGGCTGACACATGGCGCGCCCAGTTCTTGTGTTCAAGAATTTTCCAAGCACCCCCGTACCCCCTAACACACCCCCAAAATTCTTGCCTGTCAGTAAGGCCAAAGAAGCCAGGAAAGCTGGAAACGGTTTAAGCAGTAGCTTAAATTTGCTACGATGCGGAAATGAACTTCCACTCGGAAAACATGTTCTTCCTACCTCACGTGACAGTGTCAGCAGTGCTACTGAGCGTTGTAATCGGAAAAACGTGTGCTCTAAGCTAATATGTCATATTATGCTGGCGATACAGGACATTATTTTCAAGATTGTTCTTGTTTAGAAGTAGGATAAGCACGATCTAGGCTGCTCCACTGGACAAAGGTAACTTCGCACCACCTGGCGTCACCATGAAAGTCTGACTCGTGAAAACTGTTTCCTGCACGAAAACCCTGTGCGTGCGGTGTTATATGGAAAAAGGGGATATGTCATGCTTCTGGGTTTTGTTCAATTTCTGCTAAGTCATACACTCAGAAACAATGCTAAAGGGACGTGCATGTAGAGTAGACACATTCATATGTTACACATTTTGCATTTGGGTTATTCGAGGAAACTCATCTGCAATTACTTTACCAAATATTCACTTGCTGTTTTTTCGGTTTGGGATTTTTCGACTTATCCCAGTATTGCATGCATAGGCTCAAATTACTATCAAAAAGGAGTCTCCTTACTCCCTTTAGGTAGTGAGGAGACCCTTTAACTCCCTGCTGGAGAGTAATTGTACACTCCAAAGGGAGTGATACATGTGGCAAGGGTGTACTCCCCAAAAAGGAGTTACTTACCCTTTTTTTAAACTGTGTAGTCTGGCCTTACACCTTTTGCTTCCGTTACTTTCGTTCTTGATACGAAAGACTGACGATTGTTTTTGTGTCACAAAAGAGTGATTCGTCACGTAGCAGGTGTTCCTTTCTTGCATCCTACCGGACCTCTTTTCCGGAGGTTCTCATTCTCAAAACAATGAACATTTATGATTACCGTTTATTAGCCACATATATTATTTCAGTGAAACAAAATAATTACACTTTCTTAGCACTAGATCGACCAACCGTACTTTGCGCCATGGCAAACGTTATTTCACCCCGCGAGCGCGTACTAATTTTGGTTTACAGTCGGTCGCATACAAGCTGCCGCGACATATAAATTATTGTGTGCAGAACAATATTAAAATTGATTCTCTCCCTCTACGATCATTACGAGCATTATATATTGAATAAATTTTCGACTATCAGGCGCACATGTATGGGAGATTGTATGCTTTTGACAGGAGTTGTCCTACAGTTTTGCCTAACTACTGATTGAGTGAAATTTCCTCTCTTTTCATTTTCTTGTATGTTTACTACAATCGAGTGTTTTTGTTATATTATTAACAGATGGATCTTCAATAGTATGAATTTTTATTGAACGATGTGTGCCGGCCTGCAAGATGTACACAGGGGGTCGGGCCGCATCAAGCTGCACACCAGCAGCTTTTTGCCTGACCTCCTCACAAACGTGTTTGGGAAATAAATAATTGAACTTAAAAAAAAAAAAATGAAGGCACATTTGCTTTTTACCACCTTCATTCCCTCTTTTCTTGGGACCTTTTCCCATATGCACATCTCTTCTATCGTATTTCTTCTTCAATGGCTTGTTGTCATTTGTTGCGGTGAAATGAGGATAAGGCCTCTTGGAAACTCTGCGGCTCAAGTGGGGTGTCGTTGGCTTGGCGACTGTATCCGGCTTTGTTGGGCCTACGGCTAACCCGCCCGGTTTTTTTATGCAGTCTCTTGGACTTTCGACCCTCAATGTCGTTTTGCGCGGGTTCGTTATGTCGGATTCGGGTGCGGTTTGTAGTTCTTCTTGACATATTGTCAATGGAACGTACTGGAATCCTCAATGACACTTTGTTGCAGAAGTTCTGATCCTCGTGTGTCTTCCCAAAAGAAAGGTTTTCTGCTGAAGAACACTTGGTCTTTCGAGGGGTCGTACAGCCTATACCCCTTTCGGTCATCACTGAAGCCTACAAAGATGCAGGACTTGCTTCGCGAGTCGAACTTGCGTGAAGCCGTGAGGCTGCCGATGCGTTGGAGATACAACCGAAGATTCTGAAGTAACTCACAGACTGTTTTTGCGCGGTTCAAATTTCCGTGAGTACTATGTCATTTAGTATTCGCTTAGCGCAACGATTTTTGACGTACACAGCAGTGTTCATTGCTTCAGCCCAGGATTTTTCGGGCGCGCTTGAGTCACGTAGAAACGTCCGGCCCGTTTCAACAATGGTCCCATTCGCCAGCTCAGCACCACTTTGTTCTGGAGAATAGGGAACGGTCCTTTCATGTACAATGCCTTTCTTCCTGAAGAAATCTTGTAGTGGCTTGCCTAGGAATTCTCCGCCGTTATTTGTTCGCATTCGTTTGGCTTTGTTCCCAGTTTGGGTTTCCGCCATGCGTACGAAAGCTTCTGTCTCGTCAGTTGCATCTTCCTTGTGCTTGAGAAAACGAACAAATATTTTTCGACTGTAGTCGTCGATGATCCTGAGAAAAAATTTGTTCCCACCTACCGAAGCTTCGTGAAAAAGACCGCAAATATCCATGTGTACAAGCTCCAAATTTTTGTCTCGTCGCCCTCCTACATTCGGGAATGAGCTGCGCAGTTGTTTTCCGTTGAGGCAATTGATGCAGGGAATGATATCTCCAGTCAAGTTTGGGAGTCCCCTAACGGTATTCAGACGTTGCATCTCACTCAACGTCGAGTAGTTGACGTGCCCCTTACGCTTGTGCCACAAATTCTTTAGATCTTCTTTTGATGTGCGGGCATGTTCTGGGCCTGGTGGGATGACCTTGGTACAGCTTGTAAATGCCGTATCTGTCTTCAGAGCTGAAAACAAGCTCCTCTTCGCAATAGACTTTGCATAGGCCGTCGAGAAAGAGAACCGTGAACCCAGGTTGTGCCAGTTTGGACACGGAGATAAAGTTATCAGCCATCCCTGGTACGTGAACCACGTTCCTTGCTGTCAAGGAGCTCACTTTCCTTCCGTTCGTGACTTGGAGTTTAATGTCGCCGACGCCCAGTGCTTGCATTACTCGTCTGTCTGCGAACGTGACTTTTCTCTCCTCGTTCTTGTAATTTCAAAGAACGTTCAGGGATCCTATCATGTGATTTCTTGCTCCATAGTCGACTGTCCAACAGTCGTGGGATTTATTATTTTCGCTAGTACAGAAAGCATATTCGCTTCGTGGGCCTTGTGTTGGGACTTCTTCATTGGTGGAGTTTGCTATCCACGCAGTCGGCCTGTCCCTTCTACGGTTAACGGTGATGGGGTTCCGCTCTCGTGGCCCCGACGAACGGCAGTCACTGGCAAAATGGCCTGGTTTACCGCAGTTGTAACGATGTAGTTTCTCTATCACTCGTGTTCCTCTCTTCAGGACTCGCGCTCTGTGCGCAACTCCTTCTGTAGTATCCCTCCCCTAGTAAAAATTCCAGCTGGAAATGCAGTGGGAATTCCAGCTGGATTATTGGACTGGTTCCAACCTGGAACATGACTGGATCTAGCCTAGAAACAGGCTGGTTCCGGCCTGGAATTTAACTGGATCTAGCCTGTAAGCGGGATTATACCAGGCTATAAACAGGCTGCATCCAGCCGGAGAAAGACTGGTCTAGAACTTGTTCCACAGTGGACGCAGGCTGGAACAAGGCTGGATATGCAGCATGTCTCCAGTCGGATTATCGGGTCCCGATGTAGGAGTGCTTCCACTTCAGCCAACCTTCTGCTGGAACCCATGTTCCAAAGCAGGAGGTTCCGCTCAAGTAGAAGCAACTTATACGAGATAAATTGCTGCACAAAGCAGAAACTGGAAACACGCTAACAAATGAATAAAGTGACAATCAGCAATAAATTCAAGTATTTATTTCAACAAGAATAACTAACACCCCATAACAGGTATGATAACAGATATACTACAAATAGTTTACATGCAGCAATAGTGGCAACACTATGAGACGATAATGATATATCACACAATTTGATGCAAAGTTTGATACATGCATGTGCGAAATCACAAAGGTCACTTCTCAGTCGCTCGTTCTACAGGGTGTGTGCAGAAAAACGTGACCCGCATTTTTACATGTAACTCGTTGTCTACTTACCCGAGGAACTTCCGGTGGCGTACGATGGCGTATTTATGCTTGCAAAAACTACAAAAAAATCCTGGAAGCCATACTCAGCGTAAAAAAATACACAGAGCGCGAAAACATGGGTTTCCATACATTAGAATAGGGCGGCCATCACAGTGCATGGTAGTGCATTTCGGCATAAGGAGAGTTATGTGCAGGCACCGCTAGGGGTTCTGCCGATGAGCATCCATGTGGGACATCGTTTCGATTTATGGACCGATAGCTCCCCTAGCGGTACTTGAACACAACTCTCCTACGTCCACCATGTTGCCCTATTCTGATGAACGGAGGCCGACGTTTTCGTTGCTCCGTTTATTTTTTAAGCTGAGTATGGCTTCCACAATTTTTCAGCAGGTTTCGCACGCATAAATGCGCCACCGTGCGCCACCGGAAGTTCGTTAGTGAGGTAGACAACAAGTTATGTGCCTAAAATGCGGGTCATGTTTTTCTGCACACACCCTGTAAGTAAGTAAAAGTAAAGTAAGTCCGTCCTGTGCAAGCTGGACAATGACGCATCATGAAGGCAGTTCAAATAACTATAGATAAGTATCGGGTCACTACTGCACCTCTTGGATCAGATTTAGGACTTGAGGATCAACCGAACTACACACGCCGCATACCCTTAGATACCAACCCCCGCATACCAATAGAGCTCGTGCACGGGTTCAGGAACAAAATGCTTATTGAGCACACGACTACACAAATGCAAAGACGTTCACACTTTTATACGGTCGGCGAAGGTGAAACGCAGAAGGAAACACCTAAATTACCAGGCTACGCCTTGGACGCCAACACCACAACCAACGTTTCCCAGTTCAAAGCAGATTCTGAGTTGATCCCGATGGCGGTTGGTCGCATTTTACGATGAGAGCAATGTGGCTATAGTTTCGATTTGACAGACCGAGAAAGCTCACATCTCGCAGCGTAAAGCCAATCAACAATAATTTTTCTGCAATCTACTCATGTACGTGGAGTTCTGTGCATAACCTTGCACACTTTTGGGGTATTTATTTATTTAGTTTATTATATTTGGGCATTAATTATTTGCACACATTTGTGAAATTAATTTCGGCTTGTTTTTTGCCGTATATAAGCCAAGATTATCTTCACAACGTTCACAGCGAAGCATCTTGCACAATCCAGCGTACTCGCTGGAACATCCCGTTTCCAGCTCGGCTCCAGCAGGGAACTCCGAATGGAAGTTGGATGGTTTCAGAATGGAAATTCAATCAGCACTAGAGCCAGCATGGAAACAGCCTTGGCCAGCCCAGCTCCAGCCTCAGATGGGTTTTCCAGGCTGGTTCCACAGTGAATCCAGGCTGTTTTTTTTTTTTTTTTTTTACTTGGGTCCGCTGTCGTAGCACCTTCAGTACTATGGCGTATTTTACTCTTTCTGACGTCAAATCGGATGCGCTGTAAGCACCAAAACTCCTGGCCACGTTATAGTAAGCCTTCGGGAGCCCTTGAATCGCTAGTGAGGCCACTTCGGCCTTATCAATCTTCTCACCTAATACGCGGAGTTGCTCGGCCAGATATTCGACGCCCTGCATATACTCAGCAGCAGTTTCCTGATTTTTCCACTTGGCGTTGTTAAGTTCCCGTCTTCGTTTTCGCACTGGCATAGTGACAACGAAAACAGAATCACGTGCGACACTAGTTCTTTCCGTTTAGCTGTAATGTATGGATGATGCGCTGCAAGCAGCAAAAGAAGAAGTTCATCATAATCATCGTACTCATGAGACTGCAATGCCGCAATCAAGCCAACTCAGAGAGAATCACGTGACCTTGTGGTTGGTTTGAGCGGCATCAGAAGCTCAAGCTCAGCGTCGGAGGAAAAGCTGCTCTGAGTTGTATTGTAAAACTGGTAGAAGTGAGGCATTTTCTTTTTCTTTTTTCTTCTGCTCCCCGATAGTTTTCTGATAGCCGACTATCGCTAGTATAATTTCGACAGTATTATCGATAGCATTTTACTATCGACAGTGGGCTATCGATAGTGCTATCGATAGTTTTCTTACTATTGATACTTCGATTCACATATGACTACCGACAGTGTCGATAGTTTTGCATCACAATACTTCCTAGACGGCCTCAGGTATGCGAAAAAAGCATTTGAAAGGTGTCATTTTTTATGAATGGTCGATATTCTCGTTTGCGTAGTTAACCAATGAACACAGGTCTGCTTCAAACTTTTATTTGAAGCGAATCTTCATACAGTAGTTCATGAGCATAAATAATCTCGGGCTACCCAGAGAATGCCATCTTGCCAAAAATTACTCGTAGACTTGGCCCAAAACGCGCTCCGTTCCTGAGTTCTTACGACGTCACCGGATTCGTTCTTCGGGAAGCCATATGCTCTTCGGGAAACTAGATTGACCCTTCCGCTGTAACATCAGACAAAGAAAGCGCAGAAAAGCCGTCTGTATGTGTCAGAAGGACAACACTTTTTCTTGTTTGTGCCACCTCTAGCTGGTTTCGACTGGAATGGCCCAGCTGTTCGGGAGGAGTCTGTCGTTATAAAACTACCTCTTGCATCTCTTCTATTTATATCCTTTGCAGGTACAGCTCGAAGCAGAGTTAACTTGAACGCGCCTCCAACCTGCGGAGCGGGAAGAGAGCCACCCTAGCGGCTCTTACGATAAATAAAGGGAAAGAGCGTTTCGACTGTTCCATTTGCGCTGCGGCGGTGTCCGCCTTGCCATGAGCTCTTGACTTGGCGTCGCAATCCCGTCAGCTGTTGCTATCATCGTGACGTTTGTTTGATTTTGCGGCGATTAGGTAGAGGTGTATGCTGGCCGGTATCGTAAGGATGCGGTCCCGTTATCTCATTGATACACGCGAAGGTGGCCGTGTTCGCATTGTTTTCCGCATTGTGATAAAACAAATGAGGACGCACGGACTCTAATTGGCAAATTTGTTGGATTCACAATGAATTAGGAAAGGACTCAGTTGACCTGTAATGATTGCAATCAGTGCTAGACAACTCGATCTGCCGGGCATCATAGAATATCAGAGATAACAGCATCGCATCCTTGCGATATCGCCCAGCATACACCACTACATAATCGCCACAAACCCAAACAAACGAGTCGATCAAAACAACAGCTGAGGGTAATGCAATGCCGAGTCAACACTTCATACCAAGGCGGACGCCCCCGCGGCACAAGTGGGACAGTCGCAACACACTTTCCCTTTGTTTCGCCTAAGTGCCGCTAGGGTGGCTCTCTTCCCGCTCCGCAGGTCCGAGGCCCTTTCAAGTTAACTGTGCTTCGAGCTGTCCATTTCAATAGTCTGTGTACATGTTTTCTCCATCGCGAGTGCTAGGGTCCTCTGGTAGCCACTCGTCGATTGAGAACGCAAGTGAACCTCAACCGTATCGAGTAACTGTGGGCGACTTGGATGAAGCCCAAATCATCCAATTGATACGCTCTCCGTGCAAACACGTTTACATCCTAGAGCTTCCTTGGTTGGATGGATTTGACTCGAGGTTCTCATCTCAGGTCCAATTAAGTTGTTCTTCCAAGAATGTATACACTACGATCGTTCTGCCATACCTTGCCAATTTCGGTTTGACTGGAAAGGGTTGGAAGTACTAGTCATACTAACAGAGCCTTAGACCCCGTTGGGTGGTCTAGCCTTCGGGTGCGACTTTGGCCGCAAGGCAGTGGGCCTCAATAATCAATGCGGTACGAAGGAAAACGTTGGTTTAAATAAATGAGCGGACGAAATACGTGACGTGGAAGGTTCGCGTACAGCCGGACGTTTCCACACCCGCCATACCTGCAGTCTAACGCAGCGTTTCTTGAAAGCCCCTAGAAGTCATAGAAAGTTGTTCGTGCACGAAAGGCTCAACGCAAAGTGCAGATGACAGACAGAGTGCGTGGTGCGCTTACTTACCCAGATGAAGGCTCATTAAGGCGGAATCACTCCAATGTAATCTCTATGGGTATCACGGTGGCCAGTTCATCTCGCAAACCACGGCTCTTAGGTAGCCACACTCTGGGCACAAAATAATGGAAGAGACCATGTGGGTATCGACACCTTTTTAGTTGATCTTCTGCACACGGTTGAATTTATACATTTTTTTGCTTCCTTGGAAACAAATACATTGAGCCCTATGGGACTAGCATGAAAACGGTCGGTATAACGTCGGTGAAGAAAATTTTCCTTTTCAGAATGGTGTCCAGCAGTGCAAATGTTGATTCTGATCACCATTCAATTGAAGTTTCGTGTCAAGGCACTCAAGCTTCCGCGGTGAAGTGGACATAAACTTGGCTGTTTGTCGTCTGCTCGCCGGGGCTGCACTGTACTGCCACCACATCCAGCTTCCGCTTTGGGAGAGGGACCTCGGCTTTCGCACCTAGCTGGGAGAGGGGACGGGAGAAGGTGCGCGAGCAAGCGCGTGCAGGGCAAACTGTCCGATAATCAAGCTACATTACAAATTCCGACTTTGTTTTTCTTTACAAACATATCCTCTATGTCACTCAAGGGCTCGTGACTGAAAGAGTTAGTTGAACCTTTGGCTCACGAAACGTATTAGGGATCGTATAGTGTCTCAACTAAAGGTTGGTCCTCACTGGTGCGTTTTGACGCACAGGCATTCGTTTCGTTGGCACGCATCCTCAGCGCTCAACGCAGCGCAATGCGTTGACATGTTCTCACTGCCACGGACCTACGTCCGTCGGTTGACACATGCGGTCGACGAAGCGCACCAACGTGGGTTCAGTGCATGCCCCTACAACAGCACAGACGAAGGGTTTACGATTGAACATCGTTTTTTAAAGGCGTTTTATTTGCGTGCTGTGGTGCCTCGATATGCAAGGTCCAGAAACGGTGACGCTCAGAGATGCTTTCGCTGGATTTCTTGTGGCCCAGTATTCCTCGGCGGCGCTACTCATGTAGCAGAAATTGAAGGAGACAAGAACACACGTTTTCACGCTGCACTGCCTTTTTATAATCTAGTCCCGTCTTGTCACCTCTATTTCGCTGCAAAGCATTCATTGCACTGCAACTCCTATGGCAGCACCGAGATACACAAAACCACAAAACGCTGCTCCGTTGCCCGCCATTGCTGTTTACCTACCAAGCACAAACTGCGCACCTGCGCATGCGTCAGGTTCGCCGCTCTGATTGGTCTCCTTGCTGCGTCGAACGCACTGCTGTGCGGAAAAGTTGAGCCGTTGCGAACTCTTGTACGTCCGTGCGTGGGAGCTCTCCGTTAGCTCGTTGTCATGGTAACTGACGGATACAGGCCAACAAAACGGATGCCTGTGCGTCAAAACGCATCAGTGAGGACCAACCTGAAATAAAAAAGCTGCCGTTGTTGGTGCTAGCAAGTTTTACTCTTAAGAAAGTTCCCCAGTTGCGTACGATCCGCCTATCCACAAATGACTAGGTCAAGAAAACGTCCATCAAAGGCAAGGAAGCGAACGAAAAGAGCAAGGAGCATTGCCACAGCTCGCAAGAGGATGCGGCTTGTTGCCACATCATTGGCGGAAAACTCTGACAGGTAGGCGTCGCATGACATAATTTATAGCTGTCCAATCCCTAAAGTGGAAACATCCCCAAAGGAGTGCAAAACTTGTTCGTAAGTAAAGCACGAGATGCACCGCAAAAAAAAAAGTAAATAATAATAATAAACTAAAATAAAATAAAAGTTCACTTCGTTTTTCCTTTTTAGCTTGGAAAGTGAGTAATGACCAGATGCAGCATTTGCGCTTGCAGCGCGTTGTTGCTGACCCACGTTGGATACAGTATTCCTTACTGTATTAGAGGAAACGCGTGAGCGTCACCTACTCTCACATACGCTTACAGGTCTTTCCCCAAGAACACAATGATACTCTCAGGTCATCCCAGGGATGTTCTATTGGGACAGGAATAACATTTTTCGGACATCCCCGTATGGTCCTCAGTTTGTCAGAAAAGCGTTAAAATGCAACGCTTCGGGCCATCCCCAGAAGCTCCTCAGGAAGTGTCCCAAAAACACCACCAGTAAGGTTTTAGGAGCAAAACAGGATATCTCATTGTGTTGATTTATGTATTTATTTATTAGCGAAATGGGGCCCATGCTGAGTACAAGGCCGTTTTTCTCTTTCCGGCACTTGCTCAACCTTAGTCACCAGCTTTTCGTTTGCTGCTTTTTATTTGTTTAGCGTATTTCTCATAACGGACAAAGGGCGCGGCGGTTTAAAAAGCAAGCAGAAAGAAATATCAAAGATTTCCAGGAGCACTTTGTCCGAGAAACTCACTTCGAAAGGTACTGGACTTTCCCTCCGAACAGAAACAGATACTATTTATTGCTTGTTACGCGTCCTCCCGTAAATTTGAGAGCCTTAGTCACTTCCGAATGAGAAACGAAGGGTGAGCTGCTAAGTTTAATTCGATTATGCAAACAAATAATAGAACAAACGAGGAATTGCTTAGAGTATTAACTCCCCATCATCCTATGTTTCTTACTCCATTTGGTTTGAGACATTCGGTGGAACCTTGGGAGGTCAAAAACAGTGCAAGAGAATCGCGCATTTTTGTCTTTTTCGCGGTAAATGCTCCATGTGTCGTAGACAGTCACATTTTTCTGGGATGAGGAATCTTACAGAGGACCGCACTTCGTTTATGACAAATGCCATTCAGCCCCAGAGATCGACCCAAAAACAAAACGAATGTATGTAGCGGAGTATTTGGGGAATCTTAGCAGGTAAACCATACAAAATATTTCTCATCCAGTCAGTTGCCCACAGGGACACGCACAGGACGTACTTGAATGGCTCTTCGCGGACAATCCGCGAGTATCGTCCTCAGGATGCTCTGCGGATTCATGTCGAAGGACGAGGACACGATGACACTTTGGGGACATCCTCAGGAACGCGTGTGTTCTTTGGGTTGTAATTTCACCTCTAGGGATCAGTCCTGTGCATTTGATGCGGACGTGATGGACACTCAAGCACAATGGGTGTCTACCACAAAACGTCCAAACACGGGAAAGCCACAGGAATGTACTTTCATGCCACATCACGTCTGCGATAACAACGACGCAGGCAGTGATAACCGGCAGCAGTCGCAGAGAAGTGATCTGGAACTACCAGCATCCGCGCCGAGTGTTCACGGCAGATCGGGAAACGACGACAACCGGCACCCGCCTCGTACGGCATCGTTGTCCGCAACCTCTGCGTGCGACTTTCCAGAAACCCCTGTCAACACAAGCCAGTCGATGGTGTCAGAAACCGCAGATGGTGAACGAGCCACCCTAGTCATCAACTTTCAACAAGTGATTGAGGAATACGGAAAAGCTGCTGTTACTCATTCACAAGAATGCGTGTTTTGTGGCCAGCTTCGGTTCTACAAAGAAGTTAGAGTGGGGCTGAGTGTCACATTGGAATATCGCTGCACCAAATCACCTCTCTGCACCTTTAGCCATTTTGTGCGCACACAACCTCCACTGGATTCAAAAAACAGCATCAATGCTAATATTGTTCGAGGATGTCTCGCGGTCGGAATTGGGTTCACTCAAGCCCGAGAACTTACAGCGTCAGTTGGCCTTCCCTTCATTTCTTACAAATTGTATCAGAAGTGCGAGGACAAAGTTGGCGAGAGTTTGCACGCTGCAACGTTGGACTCTATGAAGGCTGCCGCTCAAGAGGAAATCGAACTGGCGAAGCAACGTAAAGAATGTCCTGATCCTGACGGCTTTTGGCAGATTCCGGTCATAGTGGACGGAGGATAGAGTAAGAGGTCTTTTGGGCATAGCTACAATGCAAACAGCGGTGTCGCGGTAATCGTCGGCAAATATTCACGAAAGATACTGTACATTGGCGTCAGGAACAAGTATTGCACTCTTTGTCGACGTGCGGAGGCTGAAGGGCAATATCCTTTTCCACACACCTGTGCACGCAACTGGGCTTCATCTTCGACCTCAATGGAGCGCGACATTATCGTCCAGGGTTTCCAAGAAAGTGAACGAATGTACGGAATCAGATATACGACACTAATTGGCGATGGAGATAGCAGCGTTTTCGTTGCTGTTCAAACACAAGTTTCATACGGTCGATTGGTAAAGAAAGTTGAATGCGTGAATCACCTGGTCAAAGATTACACTAAAAGAGTGTACATCGCTGCAAAAGACACCAAAGCATTCACATCACCAGGTGGAAGGGAAGCCAGGAAGATTTTGTCGTCAGCGAATATCCGAATCCTAAAGGGCCTCGCGAGGCCCACGGTTAGACGACATGCCCAAAACATCCACGCTGTGACGCCTGAAGCGATACGGAGGCTACGTCACCAACTGAAAAAGGGCCCGTATCATGTTTTCGGCATCCACAGCGGCTGTTCCTCTGACCATTGTCCCATCAAGAGAGGTGATGCGGTTGAACACGAACGACGGACCGAAAGGGGCAGGCTTCTAATACGATCCGGCATGATGGTTGAAATTCAAAAGGCCATTGATATACTCGCTTACAGGAGTGACATGCTCCTTCTGGACGCAACAAGCAATGCGGCTGAGACATACATGAGCATGGTTGCTCGTACAGTAGGCGGAAAGCGTGTGGACTTTGCGAAAGGCAGGGGGTATGGAAATAGGTGTCGCCTTGCAGCCATCGCATACAACATGAGAGGCGCAAAGTGGCACGCATTCTACCTGCAGAAGTCATCCGGGAAAAGGCCGACGTCTTCGTTGATCAAGATAATAGAAGAAAGAAAGAGAGGAGACGAACGCAAGGCACGCCGAAAAGCGGTGCGTCGTGACAATCCCTGCAGGAAGCCAAAATTTGCAAGCGTCGCCGGAGACAAGGACTATGGGCCAGATTCACAAAGGCCGGACCTCGAGAACACCATCTTTCTGCAGAAAGCTAAAGAGCTAGCTGACAAAATAAGACTTACAGCCCACGAAGAGAACACCCTCCAGGAATGTACGCTGGAACAAAGTTAGTGCTCACTTTGGCGTGCAGAAAGAAAGCAGAGGATACCTTCCACCTTGATTTACAGCATATGTCGGCCGCATCGAGCGACTTTCAACTACTCGTCAATTGTGAAGCAGATATTGTATCCCAGGTCATTCCAGAGCAGGGATTGCCAATACGGTATGGACCACGAGAATGAGGCAGCTTCGGTATTCCAAGCTAGAAATCCAGCCTGTGTGGTGAAGCGCTGTGGTCTTTTTGTGAATCCTGACACGCCGTATGTGGCCACGAGCCCCGATCGCCTTATTGATGACGATGGCATCCTTGAGATCAAATGCCCTGCAAGCGCTCAAAACTACCCGTCCATCGTGGAAACTGCTAAAAGACATGCCATTGGCGTCAAAGTTTCCAAAGAAGGTTCACTGTACCCATAAATACTTTTATCAGATCCAAGCGCAATTAAATATAACTAAGAGAAGTTATTGCAAGCTTGGGATCTGGTCACCCACGGACATGCAGGTACTTACAATAAGAAAAGACCCATCGTTGTGGGAATGCCTGTTGCCCCAGCTCAAAAAGTTCTACCTACATTACCTGATGCCAGAAATAATCGATCCCCGTGTAACAAGGCATATGAAATTGAGAGAAGATGCTGTGGAAATGAGTGATCTTCAGGACCTGCTGTAGCTGTTGTCCACGTTTGTCCTTACTACTCCGTCGCAGGTTGTAAGGTGATGGCATACCGAACTACGGAATGTACGAAGCAGGATTTCATTATTTGAAGAATGCACTGCAAGAGTGACAGCCTTGACTCTGCTCGGCTTGGATGTAACATGTGTTTAGCAAGACACAGCTGATCCACGTCCAAGTCAGCGTGTCGAGAACAATTTCTTTGCAATATTTCTTGCATGGCAGTAGACAATGATAACTGTGTGACATTTTATAGGCAATCCGCCACTAAGCTGTGTTTTTTTTTTGGGGGGGGGGGGTTTAATGATCATTTTGGTTGCCGGAGCATGACAGGTATTGTGTATGTGTGTGCGCAGATAATTTCGAAACAGTTCACAAAACAGAAGAAAGAAAATGTTAGAAAATGTTGGCTACTTAGTTGATCGTTAGAAGCCTTGGCTGCCTTGGCCTCGTCTGATGCCGACTAATCAGAAAAGAAAAAAGAGAAAATGGGGCGCTCTTTACTGCAATCCGCTTCACCTATCGGTGGTGGTGGGCAAGAGGATCGCTTAGACATTGTAGCGTGGTGAGAAATCATGCGCAGTAAACAGTGGGACTCGCGAACGTGTCATCTCCGCAATTTGATAAACGAGAATAATCAGGTGTAGTCGCTCGCCCTTTCATTTGAGGAAAGAAAAATTACAACAGGTTACGATGAATACACTTATATTTCGACAGCTTTTATTTTCGGCCTCATACACAAGTGCATTACGCCACACATTTCGAAGCAGTGGGTAGGGTTCCTTAAAAGCCATCATGGCTGCCGCCTGTCGCGCAACTAATATGTTCGAACGAAAGAAAAATAAGTCATCGGACGGACAGGTATGGTGAACTATAGTTCACCATACCTGTACTATGGTGAACTATAGTTCACCATAGTACAGGTCATGGTAAGCTAGTACAGCCATTGTGTCGTAACGACGGAAGAAAAAGACCGTGTGGGTTTCGTCAACATGTAGAATGCAAACTCTCTGAATCACTCTTCCAAAGCGATTTTCTGATATAAACAGGTAAATGGCGCACATTCCAAAGAGTTATATATGTCTTTTCGTGTACACAGTTTCCTTTACAAGGTGTTCACTATTGATCTCTTTCTTCTCTACACCCTGAAAAGAAGAAGCAGCAGCCAGCGGGCTCCTCGTACCGTCAGTACCCAAAGTCAGACAACGTATAGACACGCAAACGCGCGTGCATTCGTCATTTCCGATTTTGGTCCAGAAATATCACGTGGCTCAACAGTGCGTGGCGCCATACATCGCGAGGAGATGACATGAGCGGGTTGGGTGATTCGGCCTTAAGGCGGCGCATCATAGCCGGCACTTCGTCGTCTACAGTCGAGGGATGGCGCAGCGAACAAAATGGTTCGCACAGTCACCATTTTGGCGCTTGCTTGGAAATGCAGTACCGCTGATGTAACGTCTTCTTTTTGTGTTATTTTTGTTTTCTCTTGGCGCGCGACGGGTCAAGCTAAATCTTGTGCAAACATATGACCGCTCGTGCTCACCCATGCCAAGTCCAATACAATACTGGGTGCGTTTTCTTATCCAACCCGAGTAGCCAGGAGTAGTGGGTAACGACGTCAGAGCCTTTATCATCACGTGACTCCAGAGTAGCCACCTTTGACCGTAATTTTCGAACGGCTAGAGTTACTCTGCGCTGAAAATGGCGGACTGGCCTGACGGGCGAGACGATATGGAAGTGGTGGCATACTGCCTGTTTAACAACTTACCGCACATGCGTGCACTCTAGCAGACTTTGAAAATGTTCGACAGTTTTTAACCAGTCCTACAATTCCAAATTGAACACCACCGAAGTTGTCTGTCAACAGGACGATTGGTAGCAGACGACGTATAGTCGTCTGCTATCTTGTGAGTGACGTCAGAACGACGGCTACCCTTCTTCAGAGCAGAGTAGAGAAGAGTTGCGACTCCTGGCTACTCTGGCTAATTTTCGCCGCAGAGTTATGACGTCATTTCCGCTACTCTGGCTATTTTTCGCCGACTGAGAGTAACCCGGAGTTGCCAGAGTTGAATAAGAAAACGCACCCACTGTAAATATGGCGGGCTAGAAGGACTGGTGTGCCAAGCGCCTAATCTAATGCATGGGGAGCGCGTGGTCACGACCGTGGACAAGATGGCGGCGAAATGCACGAGCTTTTGCGCTGTCGCTCGCAGCGCGCCACGCGGAAAGGCACATTTTTGTGGGGCTCACAAACGCTCTTCTGTTGCGAGGCGACCACGTGCTGTTCCTGCAGCACAGATTCGCGCCGGCTGAAAAGTTGTACAGCCCATCTGCGCCAAAAGTCGCGAGCGCTCGCGCAAGGTCTTCTCTCTGGTTGTTTATTTAGTTTTCATGTGCAAATAAAGGTCGTCCGGGACTTTGAACGATTGCTGCGTAAGGCATTCTGTGAGTTGGCAATACAAAAAGGCATTCTGTGAGATGAGACGCACTAAAGCAAATATTCTCCCTTGCCGCAGTAGTAACAACGTGAAACGTAAAATTTTTAGGAATGCCCAATATGGGTCGGCTAGCTACCAATGCATACACCCATGGACATTGATTAACACCCCCTGGCATGGGCGCCGCTAGGATTTTCTCCAGGGGGGGGGGGAGTGCAAACCAATGCCGACCGAGGTGGCGGTGGGGGGGGGGGGGGTCGTTATGGGTGCCGCGAGTGCAGGGCGGGTGTGGAGGTGTTTGGGCTGGTGCTCAAGGTACGGGTACGGGCTGGTGCTCAAGGTACAAGGAGCCGACTTCATCCTTTGCTCAGCACACCATTCATTCTAGCCCGCCATACTGTAAACACGCATATCGTGCTCAGGCAGACGGGACAATTAGTGGCGCGGCTTTTGAATGCGCACAGGCTGTCAAGCTGTCTCCTGAACTTCTTCGCCGATCTGTTGCTGTTCCGTGCTGTGTTGTTGTCGGGCGAAGGGTTAGTCACTAGTCGTTTCGTATGATTTCTCCGATGCTTGCGCATATAATAAACGAAATCGCTCGTAACACAAAAAACCTAGGTTGGACACGACGCGGTTGAAACAAGTTGGTGTCCACATGTTATAGCCTACCGACATTACGCGGAAATTGCGAAACGAAACATCAACCTGTTTTCTTTATTTCCTCTCACCCTGAGCTTACAAATTTCAGACCACGTTGTCGTGGTGCAAAAAGCTTCATTTACTTCCACAGTCAACGGAAATGAAATAATACTGCAAAGAGGCTGCATAGCGTTTCCCATATCCTTGGACATCAGTGGAGGAGGAGGAGAAAGGCAAAAGAAAAGACGAAAAGGGAAAAAAAGCAGGGTAGAGGAGAAAAATGTGTGTGCGTGGACCATACAGCTGCTTGGAACGTAAAGTGCGAATGGAGGTTTCCAGTTTGGTCGAGTATATAATTCGGGTCTGTTGTGCTCATCTTGGTGGTCACTAACGACGGCCCCAGACTTCGCCCAAGTACAGATCAGCATGCCGTGAACTGGGTCTCTGATGTCCCATTCGTCTCGAAGTGACCTTCAGCTCGTGGATCTCGGAGTGAGAGCATTTCATAACAAATTGTCATTGTGAGTGTCATCTTGCCTATCCGCGCGGGAACTTCCAGAAATCCAGTCTAGCTTTTTTCTCGTCCTCGTCGAGGCTGCCGACATCACATGACCTTGTCTCGATTGGCAAAAGGCACACGGCACACTGATTACAATTCTTCTGGCTTAGTGTACTTCCTTCTGTAATCTGAACTCTAATTCGCATGTTTGGAGGATAGCGAGGGTCAACAGGCTCTGGAAGGAGGTAGTCGTTATAAATTCGCGCAAGGTACACCACCCTTTTCTCGTTCCGAAAGGCGTCGTCCAGTGCCTACAACGAAGAGGCGGTGTGGGGCGCTTTGTAGCCGTAGATGAAACCAACTTGACAGGTTTGGGATGGGGAGACACTTGTTGTCACCGGAATGCCGGCGATGTAGCTGGGTTGGAGAAGGTTCGCTTCAGCGACCGTTGAAGCGACGCTAGCGTTGAAGCTGCGGTCCTTTCGAAACACGTGGTGAAGAACATCATCATCGATTGCAGCAATGACGGAGGCGATGACATTGGCGAGTCAATGGGGTGTACTTGTCGAAAGATGACAGTCGACGACGACTTACGGCTGTGTTTGGTTACAACGTCAGAAGCTCCATCGTGGTCCGTGAAGTCGGTGTTGGCGCCAGGCTCCTCATCGTCGCAAGGAGTTTGCGACAAAACGTGCGTGGAGCACGATGGCACATTGCAGGTCCTGGTGGCAAAAACCGGGTCAAAGTGGCCTGGTTCAAATTCTTGTAGATAGCTGCGTGAGGTCTGAAAAGAGCTGTTTGTAGGGTGGGAGGAGTTGGCCTTGGACGGCTGGTGAATCCAGCCTGGTGGGAGGGCAGGAAGGGTGCCCATGCTGAACACGTCTGCTCCGCTCTGCGACCGGAGGAGGAAATCATTGACTACAATTCTTCTGTCCTTGCGTACTTCTTTCTGTAATCTGGATCTCTAATTGGCATGCTTCGAGGGTGGCGAGGGTCAACGAGCTCTGGCAGCAGGTAGTCGTTATAAAATCGCTCGAGGTACACCATCATTTTCTCGTTCCAAAAGGCGTCGTCCCTTTCAATTCGTTCCACAGAGATTTTGCTAGCGCCAGTCTAGACAACGAAAAGGCAGTACTGCCGGTTGGTTACGTGGAGTTGGCCCTTGGGCCCTATTCCGAGGTGCCTCGCTCGCGCAATCGAGTCGTTTGCAAGCGACGGCACGTGGTGTGTGATGTCATCGAACGACAGCGCCGAGAATTTGGTATTCCTGTGCTTCCAGACGAGCCGCGCGTGAACGATCCTGTCGTTTGACCGATGCGCACGCTTGTTCAGCGGGGAGAGCTCAGCAGAAGGGAACGTGAAAAACAGCAACTTTCAACACGAACCACCAGAAGACGACTGCCGCCTGATTCTGACCCTCATAAGCTAGCAACGTGTGTAAGGATTTTTTTCTTTTTTGCTACATTCTATAGCGGCTTCCCGCTCTAGCAAGTTTTTCCACGGCTGACGGTGAATACATGCAGTGAAAAGCAGTCGGAGGTGCGAAAGGCAAAGGCAAAGGAACCACTGACAACTTCCCAATCCGTTGAGCAGCTACCACATGTAGTTCCGGACCACCGACTGTGTCGGTAGGCGAAGCGATCGAGGCGGCGGGAACGATACCTGCCACTTTTGGCATTTCTAACGATCGCGCGCTTGGGTTATTTACCATCGTTCAGCCCGTCGACGTGTTCAACGTCACTGTCACGCGCATCCCAGATGACGACGACGACAAAGCGATTGCACGAGCGCGTTCGCAAATATAACTTTGTGCATTTGATATAAAAGCAGACATAGACAATAAAAGACGACGCAAAAAGAAACAAGCTGTGCTTTCGTTTTTTTTTCGTATAATTTCCTTTATCTGCGATGGATTCACCGGTACGCGCTTCACGTCCCACCTCGGAGCAGTTTCACATTGTGCTCGACTATGTGGGGGAGGACCGTAATCTCTTTACGGGTGGGCTGTCCGCTGGCTACACATCGCAAGACAGAAATAGGGAGTGGTGCGAGCTGGCTACACGTTTGAACGCCAGCGGTGGTGCAGTGAAACCCGTTGCGAGGTGGAGAAAGGTGCGTAAATTAATATCAGATACGAAACACCAACAAAAATCTCAAAATTCCCGGCAGCAGTGACGACTGCAATATCCCCATCCTCGGCCCTTGGGACACCGCGGCCCACTCCAGGGCGGCCTTACGTCATGTAGTTGGCTCTTTTGAGGCGACAGGCCTAAGGAACTCATTATGACCCACCAGCGATCTCGGACATTACCACCATCACGATCACGTTCATCATCGCCATCGCCGCTCCGATCATTCCCGTCATCTCTCATCATCATCACTCATCATTGTCACCACTCATATTAGAACCCCTAGCTATGGGGTAGCGTTCCACTCATAGAGTGGAAAACCGCACCCCTGCATCATCAGAATATATATGTTGTTTTTGTTGCAATATCCCACTACTTGATTGAAGTTGTGTTCAATAGGAACTTTTAGACGTGGACCGACTGGAAAAGCGCCACCAAAGCCAACGCAGCTCGCATCTCACACCATACGCGGGGGAGGGAGAAGGTCCCCCACCGAAAGAATCGCTCTCTGAGCTGGAGGAGCGGCTCGCCTCTGTGATAGTGCAAGTGGCGACGACCGGGATGCAGGAGACTCGGGATACGGGCACCGCCGGCCTCGGAGTCCGCATCAACGGTCATTTATATGGCACCGGCCGAGGCCGCTTCTGCCTCAGAGAGCGATGGAGGCAGGTCGACGTGTACATAGGTTCCGACCGCGTTGGCCTCGATAGCAGCCACGCCAAGTAACTTGCAGCCATCTCCGTTGAATGCTCTCGGCTAATCGACAGGCCAAACGACTGGGCCCGAGAAACCGCTCGTGCACCGACACTCAGCCGACAGCGTCGTTCACCAGCGACACGTTTAGAAGGCAAGGAAATACCAAATGCTTGGTACCGTCGATACGTGACATCACGCATCACGTGCCACCGGTTGCAAACAACTCGCTTGCTCGTGCAGTGCACCTCGCGATTCAAGCACGCTATCGTTAGACGCGCCGTCAGAATATCAAAAGTTGCATGGGTAGTTCCCGCAAGGTCGATCGAGAGCGAGAGATCCTCGCCTACCGACAGTGTCGGTCACGCGCAATCGGTAGCTCGGAATAGGGCCCCTGGACTTGGTACCAGTAGACATGCGTGCGCTTCGAGTTTTAATCTGCCGTCGTCCTCTGTGCAGTAGGCGATCTTTTTTTGCGCGGACGGCTTTGATCGGCGTCATGCCGTACGCGGACGATGGACACTTCACCTCCACCAGGCCGTCATTCGCAATCAGTCCGTCTGGGCTTGCAGCAAGAAAGCCGTGCACCTTATTTACAAACGGACCGCACCTGTTGACTGCCACGCCTTCTTGCTTTTCGAGGTCTGCAATTGCAATGGGCTCATACATTCTGCCATGTCGTAGGGAAGCCGTATCGACATTCTTGTATAAGATACCTTTTAATGCTCCAACACGGCTGGTCGAAGGAAGCATCCTCCATACCCTTCCAAAGAAAGACGCTGTAAGACGCTTTCGCCGCTCTTGCTTCCACCGGAGACTTAGCGACTGTTCTACGGTGTCTTCCTGCAGTTGTGCGGGCTCTTCGTCGGACAGCTGAAGATATTCCTTTTACTGTTCGCATGGCACTTCAAAGAACGCGGGATCCATGTCAGGCCTCTGCGCTTGCTCTCCGTAGTCGGCATTTGTGCGCTCGGGTTTTTTACACACAGCTGCGCGGTGGGCGCTTTTCGCCTTTGCTTTTACTCGTCGTTGAGCCCTGCCCGCTTCACGTGTCTGACGAGTATCCTGAAGCTGCATAGTGTACTTCCCAGGGTGTGTATCGTACATCGCCTTGTGAACTCTATGGTGCAGCCCTTCACGTGAGTTGACAGCAATGGCCGCGGCAAATGCCCGTGTCTCGTATGACCGCCGCTGACAGAAATTTATGCGTTTGCCCCTACGAATTTGGCGATTATAGAATTTAAATGTTCTGCAGCATTGTTGTCAACATTCAGCAGCAGACTACGTGCGTTGTCCGCAGCACGACTCAGTGTAGCCATGATCTCGGTGTAAAGACCGCACTTCCTGAGTTCCGGTATGTGGTTCGGTCCTGTACGCTTGGTATCGTCGCAGAAGTAGATCGCACATGATCTGTGGTCACCGAAAACATGGCTTGCACTGTTTCTGATGTCCTTTTATAGAAGTTTCGCGGGTTGTGAAAACGGCAGGTCTGTTTGCTGTGACCTGTATTGCACAGCTGCTGTTACGGCGTACCTTAACCGTCTCAGGTTGCAATTGAGAATGTTCCGCATCGCCACGGGCACGGACGACATGCTTTTGCTCACAAGCAGCTTTCTGAGGTTCGTTATATAATTCCGTAGGATGTGATTGCGGCACTCAATCTTCTCGATGTACAGCCCAGGGTATGGCGACGCAGAGAGCAAGGCACTGTGCATGCTGGAGTCTCTGTCGGCAATGACGCAGTTGTATTTTATGCCGTACATCTGTACACTGCGCTGGAAGCCCTCCACAATGGCAGCTCTTTCCATGCTGCAAGAGCTCTCAGACGAGTTTCTGTAGCAAGCATGCTTCCCTGGGGATGCGTGGAGGTTTTCCGCCCGAGCGCAGATCGTACAGAACTTGTTCTTCACACCGAGGTACACGACCTTCTTTGTGCGAAAGCCGACGATGACTCCCTAGGGAGGTGCAACAAGACGTATAAGGAAGTGCTTCTAATACACTTGTTCAATTTGCGGTTCATATTTCGATGACAGTATACGGATTGCGTTGCAGATAAAGAAGCACAATGCGTTACATACGTGGTAACAATGACAGTAATATGCATAGTACTACGCCAGAAAGCGTAGTCATATTTTGTTTTGTAGGATCGCTTGGCCCAAGCTCCGTCGGCGACGACAGGGATAAGCGGACATCCGTCCTCATCAATGTCGCCTTGTCTTCGCGCGATCTCAGCCTCTTCCTCTGCAGCCTCCTTCATTGCCGTCCATGCTACCTGTTCGATTCCATCCGCCAGTTGGTCTTGGTATTTAGCGAATGTTCCGGTCGCCATACATGGCATGTTTAGAGCGGCACAGAACTCAGCAAGGGCTGAATATCCTGCTCCACTAGAGATGACTCCCAGAACTGCAGCAGTGTTCACATCCATGTTATCTTGGTCGACGCTTGGTGGGCGCTCAGTGTCAATCACATCCTTCAGTCCACACATTTTGCACTGCAATGTTAGTTCACTGCGCAGTCCTTTCCTGCGTTCAGAAACCACTTCCATGTCCGCAAGCGTACAACTGAAAGGGTGATGAATTCCGAGCGCCTTGAAGCTCCTGAACAGATGCATTAGGTCCACAATCCGTCTCCCTTCTGTGGCACCGGATCCGTCTTCTGGTGGGCTTGATGACCCTTCCTCAATGTCGACAGCTCCGGCGTCGTTCGACGCAAAGGTAGACGAGTGGTCTCGTTCCAGCGTGACGGATGCACCGTGCAAACCCCGTACCTTGTGCATCCTCAACCAGCTGTCGCCTGTAACGCTTTCGCTTCCCGTAAACTCTTGTAGAACCCATTTTGCTGAAGCGCTGTAGCAGAGGCCGGCGCACGAACAGCGACTGAGACCGTGTTCGTCGTAGACTTGCCGAATAGCTTAGACAAACGCCGGAATCTTTTGTACGCTTTGCTTCGGACGAAAGCGCAAGGTTTGTGTCTCGCGCACGAGGCGGAGACATCCACGTGTTGTAATCTTTGCTTCATCGTGCGAGCAACTACACATGTATAACTTTCTGAGGTGCCACTAAGGTATTACTGGCATCATATGCTCACGTTCATCAGTGTCCACCCTGACGCCCTCATTGTGTAACGGTGTGAGGAAGACGGCACGGTGGGTTTGCCATGCCGCCGGTTTTTGACGCTTCTGCCATCCCAGTGCTCGCTCATGACGTCGTAACGCTGAGATTCATTTCCCAATCTGAGTGTTAATTTCATGGTTTAATTTCACTGTAGTGTGCTATGCTGTATATGGTTCATAGTTTTTCCCCTTTCCAATATGTCCTCGGGCATCCGTAGTCGGATAAGACCCGCGTTTTGGAATGTATCAATGCCCTTCGGGAAATACACTGACGGACGTCATTCCGTCGCTTCCTTTGTAAGGAAGTCCTTGGAGAAAGGACCAGATGTGTATGCGTCTGTAGCTATACCCTTTTGTTTGAGCTAGACGTATATTTGTGTCATTTTTTTAGTCTGGAAGGTTGAAGGGTTGTAAGGATGTAAACGGTCGCTCTGAGGAAGATGACCTCCGCACCGTCGGAGTTTCCTTGAGAGCATATTTTGCTAAGCTATTGCTTCTTTGTAGTTTGTGAAGCGACCACTACTGGAGTTGTATTATCGTTTTGTGAACTTTGTTTAACTCCTAAGAGTTTTAGTGATGTTAATGAGGGAAAGTGAAATATTATGGATGGAATTTTGTGGGCTGTACTAATGTTAGAATGATCAAATCAGGGTTTGGGGAAAGCGTGAAAATCGTTGTGATTTGTTGTATAATTTTAAGGCGGTACCCTGATGTGAGCGAACAAAAAGGCCGTGACGGCCTGGAAAAGGGTCTTCGTTTTGGGTCTTCAGATCTAGAGAGATCTGGAGGTTCGAATAAGTTAAGGGAGAGATGGTCAGCCTCGACATTCGGTAATGTACTTGCTATCATGTACATAGTGTAATTAAATCTCTAGTTGTTGTTTCTCCTGAGCTATCCTTCGCTCATTCCGAGTACGGACTCGCGTCATCCCACCGTCATTCTTTCACGACAACTTCCCTTCGGGCTTCAATCTTCAACGGTGGAACGACGAGGGCTGAAGTTGACTGGCGCAGGTGAGCAAGGACCAGCCAGGCCTACGAGCAGTAGGACGTCGGCGAACAGAATAGGCAACATCTACGTGTGAAGCCTGCTTTGCCGCAGCTGACTCTAGGCAACAACAGAGGACACGGAGCAGTACCGACGTGGAAGACTTCCGGAGCAGCAGTACAACAGCAGACAGAAAAGGCAACATCTACGGGTGGGCCTGCTTTGCTGGAGCTGGCTGCGACGTCGGTAAAGACCGGCGACATCTAGGTGAGAGGCCGAGGACCTTCGTGGTCACACAGTCAAGATCCGCGGCAACGGTGGACAGAAAAGGCATCTAGGTGAGAAGCCTGCTTCGCCGGAGCATTGGAGTGGTAAAGACCAGCAATATCTACGTGAGAGGCTGGGGACCTTTGTGGTCAGAACGTGGACATCCAGAAGGCAGCGGTGCAGCGCAGATAGCGGCGGACGACATCTACGTGAGAGGTCCATCACCGATTGCGGATCGACACATTGAAGCGTCTTCGAGACGATATCATCGTGAGTGCGTCAGGGCAGTGGACTGATCGACCATATTTGGGTACGACATCAGAAGCTATGTGGTGAAAGAAAGAACATCGGCAGAAAGGTGAGTCCCTTTGACATACCGAGTTTGAGGGCGCACCATGTCTGTAGTTACTAGACAAATGGCTAGAAGTACGGATCTGCCCGATGGCGAAGTAACTGATGACCTAGGCACTCGTACTGAAGGCGCAAGCGACTCAGGTTCTGCCGGACAGGAAGTGCATGCGAGCGTGTTGGAGAAACTGCGGCTAGAAATTGAGCTATATAAAGCTAAGATGCAGTTTTCTCAAGCAGAGCACGACAGGAGTAGCACAAGTAGTCAGCCAAGCACAAGTACATCCAGAGTGGGAGAATATGCAAGGGATCTGAAAGGCGTACTAACTGCGATGCCGGAAACGGAAGCTTTAGTTCCCGCATGGTTCACAGCGGTAGAGACCATCTTCATGAATTTTGATGTACCGGAAGATGTACAGGGCCCAGTTTTACTGACCTATTTGAATGAGAAGATGAGAGCTGTTATCGCTAGGCATGGCAATGGGCAGATCCTTGACTACGAGGAACTGAAACAAAAGGTTCTAACTGAGCTACGCTTGACCCCCGGAGAATACAAACGTTTGTTTTTCCATGCGAAGAAGGGTGATTCTGAATCATGGAGCCAGTTCACGACAAGGCTGGAATCCCTCTTTGACCATTACGTCACTAGTTAGTCACAGTCACAGTAAAGTTAAGTCACAGCAGGATTTACGGGACTTAGTGATTGCGGATCGCTTAAAGGCTGTAATGCCAGAGGACACAAGGTCCTATCTTATGTTGAGTGAGGCAGACACGTGGTTTAAGCCTAGTAAATTAGCCGAGCTAGCAGAAAATTTCGATGACAGCAAAAAGGGGGCGAAGCATCAGAGGAATCAAAATCTTCTGTGGGACAAAAAGATGCTGCCAGGGACAAAGGAAAAACAGTCATCAGCAGCTACTCCAACGGCAAGCAAAATAGCCAGGCAAGCCGTAATACTAGTCGCGGAAGTACTGTGAAGTGTTACGGGTGCCGTGAACTAGGTCACTACAAAAGCCACTGCCCCCAGACATCCGCGAAAACGGGAAAAGCAGAGTCACGCGCGCCTAGTACAAGGGATAAAGCGGAAGATAATGTCGTAGCGAAAGTTTCCCTTTTATGTAAAGAGGTCAGGGACTCCCAAGGGTTAACAAACAAGGAACCACCGACGGTACGGCTTTGTATAGATGACAAGGTGGTGAATGCACGTCTGGACTCAGGGGCCGATGTAACTGTAATTCGCAAGGATGTTGTTCCTGATAAATTCAGGGAAAGGGGAAGCCAGGAAGTAAAGCTAAAGGGGGCTTTTGGTCACCTTGCGGAAGCTGAACTTATGGAAGTTCCATTAGGTTTGCAGGCTGAAAGGGAATGCGCTCAACAGGTTATGACCCTGTGTGCAGTTACTGATGAGCTGTCTGTCGGTGTAGATGTGTTACTAGCACCCGAGGATTATGAGGAAATAAAGCACGTTAAGCAGACTATGGAAAAAGAAGCCGAAGCGATGGCTCAAAGTGAGAAAAGCGTGGAAAGTTCTGGTATCCCTAGAGCGAGGGAGGAAGAACAAGTTTCCTTTGAGGATGTGGAAAACGAGAATGAAGAGAACGGTACTTCCATAGAGTTATCTGTAAACGTAGCTGAAAGCATTAGTAGTATAGAGCCGTTACGCACAACAGCCACTTTTTTCTAATCCAGTTGTAGAAATTTCTAATCCACCACCCATTTCTAATCCAGGTCAAGCCAGGTCTAATCCAGGCTCCACCCCTTCATGGTGATCCATCCAATTTCTATGTGATTGGCTACCCTTCATTGCCACATCTGCTCACTCGCTCATAAACACCAACCCAGACAACCACCAACGTTCCAGGAACATCCTGTGGACGTTCGTTCTGGGACATCTGGACATCCTAGGGATGTCCACAGAAATCCCTATGACGTCTCGTGGACGTCAAATTTACTGCCAAAGTTGCATCCATAGATGTCCCAGGTCAGTCCAGTGGATGTCCTTACTGACGCTTCAAGGATGTTGTACGGTCATCCTAGCCCACCCTCACAAATGTGATTTACAGTGACTATCAACCTATGTATGTTGCCGAATTACATGCTAGCTCCACTGAACTACACCTAGGTTATTCGAGGAAGTATGCTCTAGTATTACACTCCTTATATACACGACCTCACTTATCCTGAAACAATGCACAATTGCCGATCGGAATACTCCTAGACAATCATGTTTCTGTGTATAATGTTGTAATGTCTGCAATATATGTTTCGCAATATAACTGGTAGTACAAGACACACCAAAAGTCTTTAACGAATGTAGTCAAATTTATTCAGCAAACACATGACATCACATTCCCAGGAATGCACTATAGCCTTGTGACATACTTCTATAAACTTCATGGAAGTGAGTAAATATCACAGCTTGTGCTAACATGAAGAAATAAATAAATAAATAAAGTTCTTAGAGATTGTAATCATAAGGAACACTTCAATGAAGTAACTGTAACATAGTGCAGAATGAACTGTAGCTTGTTTATCACAGCTCGCTAAACAAAAAAGAAGAATTATGTGAGCATATAAGAACACATTTACAGATATACACTCTTAAAAAGGATATTCGCCGCATAGCACGCGCCTAGCCAGCCATATTCTCACATGATATCGTTATCTGCCCTGATTTGTTGAAAATGGGAGGCGTACGCCTTTTTTGTGACACTTATGATGTTCATAATTGTCACAGAAAAGGCGTACGCTTCCCGTTTTCAACAAATCAGGGCAGATAACGATATCGTTCGAGATTATGGTTGGCTAGTAGCGTGCTATGCGGTGAAGTTCATTCCTAAGAGTGTAGAAAAATCACCACCCCATGACGGTACCCTACGTCATTTGCTTCTCTAAAACTCTACAGCCCAAGATAGCATTCTCTCTTTTATTGGTACGTGTAACAATACTCCAAATCAAAAATTACACACAAAAATAGCACAGTAGAAAGGAACACAGGGTGGACACTGTTGAATTTCATTTTATGTTTGCCACGTCTTGGTAGACATACTCCCTTCCGCTCTCGAAAAACATCTCTTCCCCGCGTAGCACGCTCTGCGCCAACCATTGCTACGAATGATAGGGTTGTAGCTGCTGATTCGAGGACAGAGTGGTACGTACGCCTTTTTGTGTCAATTTTGATATATGATAATTGACACAAAAAGGCGTACGCCCTCCTCTCTCTTGGAATTAGAGGCTAGCCCTATCGTTCGTGGCCATGGTTGGCGCAGAGCGTGTTATGTGGTGAAGTTCTGTCTTTAGAGTGTAACAAAAGAATTTTTCAAATCAACTTTTACGGTACAAACTTCGCTTGATAGCACGCTCCCTTGCCTAGACAGGCTCCAACTGAATTTTGTCAAAAATTTCAATCCACTATTCACAGAATATCGGCTCAAAACATGATTACAATATTACATCAACAATAATTTGTCTTGAGGAGACTGAAGTAAATCTGACACAAGATTGTTACCAGCACACTCTTAAAAACGAACTTTACCTCATAGCCTGCTAATCCCGAATGACAGCGTTCCCGCCCCTGATTTTGTTGAAAACCGGAGGCGTGACCTTTTTTGTATCAATTATGCAATTGATAAGTGGTACAAAAAAGGCGTACGCCTCCCGTTCCCACCAAGTCACGAGCGAGAACGATATCATTCGAGTTGATATGGCACTGATAGCATATGCTTAATGTAAAGCATGTATGCTATACACTCAACGGCCCACTTCCTCAAAGAAGTCAAAATATGCGGTTTTTCATTTACATTTGGCGTGAACGTACCATGTACCAGTGTTGCGGATTTGAATCCACGGATTTGATTTAAATCCGGATTTAAATCCACCGGAGGGCTGGCGGATTTGATTTGCGATTTGATTTGCGCAAAAAAATATGGGCAGGATTTGGATTTGGATTGAATCGCATTTTCCACTAATGATTTGGATTTGGATTCAATCGCATATTCCAGGTATGATTTGGATTGGGATTCAATCGCATTTTCCACGAATGATTTGGATTTAGATTGAATCGCCCCTTTTTCAGCGGATTTGCGCGTGGATTTTGCCAAGCTCCCTCACAAGATGCATGGATTTGAAATCAAGCGAAGCGCCGTTTCGCATTCTACGCGATTTGATGTGACCTTGTCTGAAATCTGCACACGCACTAGCGGCGTCCTCTCCCCAGAGCGACAGGAGTAGCCGTTTTGTTCCAATCACTTCCCCTTACCGCACCGAGGGAACACAAGGTGCAGTTCTTTGAACGCAGTTAACGTTATTCTGTCGATTGGAGGGTACCTTTCCCATGGACCTCTAGGTGTGTCTTCCAGCACGACCCGTTTCAAGCTTGCCAAATCATGTCGCGAAATTCTTGGTCTTCGCTATCATATTGAACGCATGTGGGTACACCCATTCACGAAAAAACAAAGTGAAAACGAACAATAAATATATCACGTCCTATCATTTCGTGATTTCGGGAAGGCAAGCCTTTCCTATTCCCACGGACAATGATGGCAATATGTGCCATTCTTCCTCGCATACCCTTTTTTTTCTTCCTTGATTACAACAGCCTGTACTGCGCGAGGAAAATTTTTACAAAGTCCCGAAACGTCAGCATTAAAATAGACCCATGGGCTACATGTTTAGTATAAGTATTCGTAACATGTCCCATGATTTATTAATGATCCATTTAATTTGTTACTCTACCAACGACCTGTGGTCTTTTGAGTACCTACTGGTAGAAATCGATGCAGGCGTGTGTTTTTTGGGCGTAGCTGAGGCTAGGCCCACGATAGGAATTCCTTCACTCAGGCGTGTTCGCCCGGTGCTAAATGACGAGGAGGTTCCTGATCCAAAATCCGCTTTTGGGAAGGTGTACCATACCTACCAACTCCACCCTGTTCATGCCCCGTGAAGCCCGAGTCAACACCAACACGATACGTGATAATGGAGATGGGGGTTCTGCACCGCCCCTCCAAGAGTGAGCCAATCATCTACGATTCAATACATTTTTATCAGTATCACTTTTTCTATTTTGGTGTAACACAAAAATTTAAGGGCACTTAACGAATTACGTGTTGGCAATGCAACAGAAAATGCGGCTGATTTTCGATAAAGTTTTACTATTTTCTTTCTGGATGCCTTCAACTCAACTCCCATCATTCATCCATTACATGTATTTTCGTTGGGCTTCCCTTTGCGCCCCTCTTCCACTGGCATTGCGCAATTCCGCGCGGCGGAGTGGCCAGCTGTCGGCTACGCGCTGGCGAGGAGAGCCGTCTGAGCCAACGGGAAATTAAATCACGGGGGACGAGTTTTTTCTGTGAGAAGGAATCTAATGATATCACACTGCAGGCCGACACAGCTCTGGGCTCGGGCAATGCTCGGGACTGCATAGCTCTGGGGGAAGTACTCATGCCCTCCAAGACGCGGCCGGTGTTAGCTCCCAGCTAATCGTACGGCGGCTGGTCGCGCATGAAATACAACATCCATATTCAACGATCCCAATGATCCGAAATGGCTGCGCGTCCTCAACCTCTAAGAGGGAGCACGCTCAGCATGCCCGTTGCCCGCACGGGGCATGCGAACGCTAGAAGTGAGGTCGCACACAGTGAGGTCGCCTTCTGTCCACTCCTGGGTAGTTCCATTTTAAATCAACAAGGGTGGGAAATTGACAATTTTTAATTTCCATGAACAGAAAATATATGTTAGATAGCATCTCGACTGATGACAAATGCAACAATTTCGAGCTCCATCCGATGAACAGTTTTCGATATGGAGAGGCGGAAGGTTGCGGCGGCGAATGTTGGTTCGAATTTTTTCCCAACTTTGACGTCATAGCAATGCGCTTCTTGTTTTACCACATCCTTCAAATTTGTCTGATAAAAAATATGGGTTCAAGACAGCACGCGGAAAGAGTCCCGTGACTCCTACTTTAAAGGGGCGCTACGAAAAAATTCCCGAACACAGCACTTCCAGCAAAAAATTTACGATTTCGAACTTTTACTGAGCGGGTACACGCATTCCCTTGAAGGTAGATTCATTAGAACCGCTAACTCATTCTCTATCAAATGGTATAGATACCATTTATATAGCTCCTGTGGTAGAGCGAGCATACGGCTGTAAGTAGAAGCAACTCGTCAAATTGCTCCCTCCCAATCGGCCCCCCCCAAAAAGAACGTCAGTTTATACATTGAATTTCCCTCTCCCCCTCCCCCACTACGCGCTCCTACAAAGAAACCGCCCCCCCCCCCAACCGAGCGTCTGGATCCGCCCCTGACACAGGCTGATAAGTGGTGACTGATAATCTGGTACACGCCGCGCAGGCGTAACCGAAAATTTCTTTCTAAACTCAAAAATTTGTCCTAAAATATGAATAAAATTTCGGCCAGCGGATTGATAGGTTGGCCCTTTATATCCTCGTCAATCAGACGAAATTCGTTGCTCTTTGTGCCACGTCACGTTGTTATTTAAGCGTTGTTTAGTGAATACGTGCAGTATTAGTAATTTGTAGACACGGTTATAGGTCTAGTAATGCTACTGCACGAATTTTGGCACCCGGATTTGTCAAAGATTCGATGAATCCGGATTTAAAAGCGGATTTGATTTAGGTCTGGAAAAACAAATCCGGATTTAAAAGGATTTGATTTAACGTCTCAAAATTAAATCCGGACTTGATTTGGATTCGATTTACTACCTTTAGAAAAAATGCGGATTTGATTTAAATCCGATTTGAGCGGCCAAATCCGCAACACTGCCATGTACAGCCGGGCTCGATTCTCTTCTGCCTTGGAAATCACATTGAGTACTTTGTGTTTCAAACTGTTGAACAGCAAACTGTTCGGACACCATTCATCATCTCACAATCAAGTTGTTGTTCAGCACTCTCTGACGTCGACGAATAAGTTTCCTCAATCTCCTCGGCGACTGGAAGGACTGCTGAGAACACAATTGTCATCACTTTGAATCACAATGTACACAAAGGTCTTGATCTTGATCCCGTGAACAAGACGCACGACACTCGTGTTGCTCACGTAGCGTATTCAGGGCGTCAGCCGAAATCGCATGGAGCCTTTTTTTTTTCAGCCCGTATAGTGCCTTCATGTACACACACCTTTTACCCTTAACTTTCGGCATCACGGCAACTTCGTGCACATTTAATAAGCCCACCTTCAAACTTGGAACAGCACAACGGAAAGAGCTACTGGAGAAAGCACGCCAGCACAGGCGAGCGGATGATGATGATGAATGTCGGCGCTATTGTCGATATCCATGGCGCTTTCTGCCTCGGTCGCGGCGGTGCAGTTAGTATAGCAGACGACGCTCAGCAGTGGACAGCAGGCAACATTTCTTGCTCTTTGATTCCAGCGAACCTAGCGTGTATTCCGATTTGATACTGTCGCAGTTGTATGCACATTCATTTATGGAGGTATTGAATAAATGAAGCTGGAGTAATATTTCTCGTACCACGCCAATCCAAACTGAACATAGCTGCTAATATGGGCAACAAAATGTTACATTATGTAATTTCAGGCATGTAGTTAATATTAGCTGTGACCAGAATGCACCACTGTTAACTGTTAGCATATATAACATAAAACTGTTAGCGTCGTTGTCAATTTCAGGACACGTCCAAAATATATATCTACAGGACATTCAGGGGACGTCCCTCTTGCCCCGTCACCCCTGGATGAATGTAGGAAATTTATGGATATTTTTGGATATCCATGGAATGTCACCAGGACATCCATCATGGATCTGGACGTTATGACAAAACATGGATGTCCTCGGGACGTTGATGGTTGTCTGGGAAATTAGCTATTCTATTCAATTCCAAGTCGGCTCATAGGCTTCCAAATCGCTCTTTTTTCTAATCCAGTTCTAGGAATTTCTAATCCACCACCCATTTCTAATTCAGGTCAAGCCACTTCTAAACCCTCTAGTTGGTTGGTCACAGCTCCACCCCTTCACGGTGAACCATTCAATTTCTGCATGATTGGCTACCATTCATTGCCACAACATCTGCTCACTCGCTCGTAGACACCAAAATGATCTATTCTATTCAATTCTAAGTCGGCTTGTAGGTTTCCAAATCGCTCACCTGTCTATTGGTCTGGGGGTGGTCACTTTCATTCATTTCTAAAACCCAGTGATTGACTCAGGATCCTATTGGCTGCCTCCCATACATGTTCGATAGACTCATTGGTCATTCCTACTCACAGGTTACTCGGTCACACGCTTTCAACTGCATATTGCTTCATAATTCCAGCTGCATAATAGACAACCACTCATTGATCAATCCCATTCATTTCTAGGCCAGCTCACAGTTCCCCCAAATTGCTTATTGATCCGGGAGGCCTTCTTTTTTAGCCCGAGCGACTCTCGGCAGTGGTTGGGACACAAAAACATGGTAAATAGTTTTCAATGTTTATTGAGTACATCATGGCAGTCTCGGAGATATTGTAGTTCTCCCTGGGGACACATCCATGCACGCCGTACACCTCCGCTCGCATTGCATTTTTCGCATAAGAACAATGTGGATCACCCAGGCACTCGTCCTTCTCTGTCCATGACCCAGAGGCAAACCGCAGGAGAGAACAGTATGTGACCGAAGCATTAATTCTCTTCCTGCACCTCTTCTGAAGAGATGAAAGAACATTATGAGCTTCACTATTTATATCACCCACTTAAACTTACCGTATTCGTAGCTTCCATAAGGATAGGAGTCGACGTCATTGCACAGGTATCTCTTGTCGTCGTATGCCATCAGACTTCTTTTGACATTTCTGATGGTGTACATACACTGCTTCTTTCCAACGATTGATACTTGTTCGTTTGATACGCTCGTGTGATTGAACAAGGTATTGTAGTATGTCTCATGGAGGAGGTGCTTGCGTACAATATTCTTTTTGACCCCTTTAGCTCTTGCAATTTGCTTTCCTCCAGCTAATTTGACGGAATACATTTTAGCTTTCAAACATACTACTTCCTCAATAGGTACACTACCAGTTTCACTTTTGAATGCCCCAAGCCTTCCACGATTCTTTTCACTGTACAGTGGATGATCCTGATCGAAGGAAGACAGATCTAAGTGGTCGTCGGCGATCGCTCGTAACTGATCTTCCTAGTGCTTGCAGAATAGGCCGAGGATCAAAGAATCCGTGTCAAAGTAGCAGGTAATCACCGGACAAGTGAGCTTGCTCAGCAGAGTTTCGTAGTAGAATGAGTACATGGTTAATTTACTGAGTTCTAAAATCGTAAACCCAATCTGGAGCGGGAAATCGCATCGCACTTTTCTTTTGCGCGTTTCGTACATGACACAATTTGGGGACAAAATTTCCATCCGCACGCATTCTGCCCGACTCCCGAGGCGACTCGCCGTCTCCTCATCGAAGGCTACTCGAATATCACGCATGTTAAATTTATTTAAAAGTGTTCTCCCAAAGACTGCATTATTTGAGAGTTTGTAGAAGTTTTTTTCGAAAGTCGTACACGAGGCAACGCGTCTGGCAACATTGTCCTCGATGTAGGGACGCAGGAATGGTGCTTGACGAAATTTTAGAATTCGGTGAATTTTTGTCACCGTCATGCCCAATCTACAATAGAGTGCGAGCAACGCGTAATGAACGACGTACTCGACCTTGTCCTTGCACGTGAGCAACAGCTTTTTGCTGTTAGCAGGCTGATACATTAATTCTTCGAGAAGCCCTCGCTGGAATGGCGAGAGCCATTCCTTCGGGACGACTGCCTTCTCGGGAGCATAGGTCGGCATTTTGCTAAGAATTCATTCAACATCACATCATGGTCAGTTTTCCGCAAAGCCCATCGCATCACATCACCGTCATAAACCATCACATCACGAGCCCGCAACTCAACTTCAACCTCAGAATTCATCACTTCATAACCCATCATTCAACTTCAACTTCAGAATTCATCATATCATAACCCATCATTCAACTTCAACTTCAGAACCCATCACATCACATCACATCATTCAACTTCAACTTCAGAATCCATCACATCATAACCCATCATTCAACTTCAGAACCCATCATCAGAATTCAACTTTAGATCCCATCGCGGTTTTGAAGTTGAATTCCTATGATGGGTTCTGAAGTCGGTGATGGATTTTGAAGTTGAAGTCTGTGATGGGGTTTTGAAGTTGAATTCCTATGATGGGTTCTGAAGTTGAAGTCAGTGTGGTGGGATTTGATGTTGAAGTCAGCGTGATTGGTTTTGAAGTTGAAGTCAGCGTGTGTGGATATGGAAGTCGAAGTCCGTGTGTTGGGTTTTGAAGTCAGCGGGATGGGTTTTGAAGCTGAAATCTGCGCGATAGATTTTGAAGATGACGGATAGGCTTCGAAGTCCTCATAATAGGTTTTGAAGCCGACAGTGTTTAGTCGATGTCTGACGTTCACGTGTCGTGACTGTTACTTGTGCGCAGGGTTTACCAATGAAGGAGGAAAGGGAGGGATGCCACGTTTGACCTCCGCTGTCGCATGTGAACTGCGGAAGGCGTATTGCTTGCGCGGTAGGGTTGTTGCACAATATTGCGCCCGTTGTTGACAGATAAGTGAGCGCATAGCACATTGCGCGTTCATGTGGCTTCGGGTGACCGCTGATGGGGTTTTGAAGTTGAATACCAACGAAGGCATACGTTGGTGTGCCAGGCTGCTCGCTGCTGGAGGATTACGACGTTGGCGTCTTCCTTGCCCCTGCTAGCGTGGATTTCCTGGTAGTGGCGGCGAAAGCGTAAGCGGAGGAGGGGTATGCTGTTTGGAGGGCGCGGTCGCCTTGCTCTGGGTTGGGCTTGGAAGCAGGGTGCACCAAGAAAGGAGAAAAAGGAAGGATGCAACGTTTGACCTCCGCTGTCGCATGTGAACGGCGGCGGGAGGTGTGTTGCTTACGCGGTAGGGTTGTTGCACAATGTTGCGCCCGTTGTTGACAGCTAAGTGAGCGCGTAGCACATTGCAGGTTCATATGGCTTCGTACGATATCCTTGCCTGCCGGCACATTGAACGTTCATATGACTTTGTACGATCGTGGTGTCTGCCAGTACATTGCACGATCATGTGGCTTTGTACGTCTGGCTTTTCCGCCGTGCCATTTTTCACTCGTGACGCGGGGGTATTAGCTTCGGCATCGGAATACATCGTGGCCTGCCACTCAGTATTACATGAGTTCTTGTGACATGATGCTTACTGACACTGGAAATAGCCGTCATGGACGAATTCAGCGACTTGTAATCACCTTCGCTGGACATATGTTTTTACTCTAATTCTTTCATGCAATACACCACTGCAGTGGTTTATCCGGAATCCCAAGCAGGGGGCGTGGTCATTATTACAGCTACGTGATAACAGCTTTACACGTATAGTTACCGACAGGTCATTACAGCTGAAACGGCAAGCCCCCTTTTTCGCAGGGGGTGTCGCCAAACTTTTTTCTTTGGGGTGGGGGGTGTCACAGGGATGTATCATGGTCTGGATAAATCACTGACACCAAAAACTGAGAATCTGTCCTCGGAAAAGTGTAACCCATTGTATTATTTTTCCTCCGAGGAGGGTATATACGGACGAACACTAAGTGAATTCTTAACGACCGAGGCGTTTGGACACATGTAATACATACAGAATGTGAGGCGCAAAATGAAGTGAAGACTGAAGGAGCCCGGAAGACCACCAACTTACAGTCCGTGAAACAGTTTCTTTTCCTCTCTCACAATCTCTAAATAAATATGTGTCGACACAATTCCCACGACACAACAATTCCCACTCTTACCTGTTTTTATTTGATGTTTGAAACAACCTCTCATCATAATCACTTGACTGTAGTGCATAGCTCGGCGTTTCGGGGCTTCGAAAGTCACGATCACAATCAGCTGATAAGGCGTGAGTTCGGGCCCTGCTACGCACTCACGTGAAGGTCGACATGGCGTATCGGTGAGCTTGATCATGCCGCATATTAGTGCACTCACCGGATAACATCACACTTGTAAACAGTGCAGGTGTGATATTATCTGGTGAGTGCACTAATATGCGGCATGATCGAGCTCACCGATACGCCACGTCGACCTTCACGTGAGTACGTAGCAGGGCCCGAACTTACGCCTTATCAGATTATTGTGATCGTGACTTTCGAAGCCCCGAAACGCCGAGCTATGCTGTAGTGTTAGTCACTTTTTGAGGTAACTTCACAAAAGTATCATGAGCAAAGTTAGAAATTTCTATTTCGCTTCCCGTCCAAGCAGGCAGAACCAGGGTGTCGGAGCGAACCGAAAACCAGAACCGAAAACCGAAAAAAACCGCGATTTTAGTGCGAACCGGAACGGAATCGAACCCGTATACGTTTTTTTCGCTCAGGAGGGAAACCGAAAAATTTATTGAACGGTTTTCGCTCCAAGAAAAAGCTTCTCCGGTTTGGACTACGAATGAGCGAATGAAACTGACGTCGTGTGTTCTGAAGTCATGTCACGGATACTTTACGAGGGTTACGGTTACGGTGGAATGTATGTCGGTATACTATGACCCCTTGGTAACGTTTTATCGTTCGCGCACATAGACTTACAGGTACATGTGACCGGTTGTGACTCTCTACCAATGTGCCGTAGAGTTCGTTTTAATTTCATCCGCCCAAACCCTCCTTAACTAAACACGACCAAAGGGGGCTGCGTAATGTTCTCGTAGCGTAATGCTCTATCGGTAATGTCGCGCAACGCGTCCCTTGTTTGAGAACAGCGAAGTTGGAAGTTGAATACATTTACGTATCCGCGAGGGCAAGCGCGTACGAAGTGGCGCTTCTTTTGTGGACAGGACACGAAGAAAAGAAAACGGAGCCGTCGAGCGCGTTTGTAAGTGAAGGTGTTGACCGATTTGCGTCGTACTCGTGCGGTGGTGCTTGCTGGCTAGGAAGCAGCAACAGACATTCGGATGGGACGCGATCGCACCAATCCAGCAAGAAAGTACTTTACGTATGGCATCACGACAAACAAGCCCGTCTGTATCATGGGCTTCAAGAAAGGGGAAAGCCTATTTGAACAGACAGTCACCTACAGGAACCAGGAGCTACCAATTTCACATCTGCCTATTAATATTAAATACCATGTGTGCGGAATAAAGGGGTTTACATTTTGCAACATTTTTTTTTTCTGGGAATGAATATGCCCACCAGAAGCAGAACCGGTTCAAAACCGGTATGAACCGTTATTTTTTTTTTGCTCCGGAGCAGAACCGGTACCTGACCGTTTATGATAGAACCGGAACGAAAACCGGAACGAAAAACCTTTCGGTTCGACACCCTGGGCAGAACGCACAACGCGGGCCCCTTTCTTTTTATTTTGCTGCTGAAAAATCCGACGACAGTGACCCCGCCTCTTGCACGTGCGCGGCGCCAGCAGCCTCTCGGCTCTGCCTTGTTGCAGCGCGATGTACTGGATGTACGCAAACGGAATTCCGATGTGCTTCTGAGTTAGGTCGCAGCAGAGCATGGAGTGCATTTTTTTACGGGGAAGGTGATAAGGCCACTGGCAACGTTCTATGAAATGTGCGCGGAAAATGGGAACTCGCCGAACTTGGAATTCCAATTCTCACTTTGTGCCCAATTCACAAGCTATATTCGGAACTCCGCTCCGAACTTAATTTCGGCATGGTACCAAGAACTTTCATTTCTCACTTAATTTCATTTTGATAACTTGAAGGTTGTAACTTCATTACATATTTAGCTTAATGACGTAACTCGTAACTAGCAACTTTTGGGTGGTAATTAACTTCCCCGCCTCTGCTGAAATATACTTTATTGGCGATGAATATCTAAGAAATAGCAGCTGCGTGCTCTGATGAAACACTTGTGTCCGATGGATGCTACATGCATGCCGAACACATAATCCCCCAAAACATGACCTATGCACCTCAGATAAATAAGAGACCTATAGTGACCTCTGTGCATTACGTTTAAAATAAAAGACGTCCACAAAAACAATGCCAGCCCGATCTTGTCCTATTTGGATCCCAATCACACAAAGGAAAAATAAGCAATCTAAGAAGACACAAAATAAGCCTAATAAAACACACTTCGTCAGCACGACAGCAATCTAATGTCCTCTAGTAAAACGCGCGTACGCGACCGAAGGCGGAGGCTCAGATCCAAACCCCTCAAATATACATACACACGCACATTATAGCTGTAGGCGAGCAAATGAGTCAAACAGAACAACCGCAACGTGCAGACCGCGCGACCGCAGAACGCCAAATCGCATCTCGATCTAATCTACCGCTAACATTCGCAACATACAGTTGCCTCCGGCTACATGGCATTTGCTCCGCGCACCACTACGCCAGAGAGTAACGCGTTCCAAACACTTCCCTCCCTGCGACCGCCGATACACAACAAGGGGGGGAGGGGGGAGTCCGCCAGGCATCTGCAGTGTCAAGCCCATACGCCCACACCAGACACGAAACGCGAACGTTTATGTGCGCTCGGTGCACTCCAATACACATTTGCCATTCACTCCGCACGCGTTCGCACAAGTAACAGTCACGACACGTGAACGTCAGACATCGACTAAACACTGTCGGCTTCAAAACCTATTATGAGGACTTCGAAGCCTATCCGTCATCTTCAAAATCTATCGCGCAGATTTCAGCTTCAAAACCCATCCCGCTGACTTCAAAACCCAACACACGGACTTCGACTTCCATATCCACACACAACGAAAGAAAGAGAGGACTCCGACTTAACGTAACAAATAACAACTTTAAGCAGACGTTTCGCCTGTCATACGACGGGCATCATCAGTGCAAGACTGAGCGGGAGAGCCAACAACCAGTTGCTACTTAAGGAGATGACAGTATTGTTCGGGAAGGGGGCCACGGTTTTTGTTACAATGCAAGGGATCAGCGCGTATGTGCCACGATTCCAGGAGCTTCCTCGGTCCCCATCTTTGCTCGCGTGCCAAGGTCACCGCGTTATCGTAGTCGAAACAATGCCCAGTGTTCCAAGAATGCTCGCTGAGTTCGGTCTTAAGTCGCGTGGCATGTGTGGCGTTCCGGACGTCGCTCTTGTGTTCTTTTATGCGGGTCCTTCTTTTTCGGCCTGTCTCGCCAATATAACACGTGTCACAGTCTAGACATTGTAGCTTGTAAACCACGCCAGACTGGTCTTCTGGGGCGACAATGTCCTTTGGCTTGGAGATGAGGCTGCGCAGTTTAACGTGCGGTCGGAAGGTCGTCCAGATTTCCAATGGAAGTAGTGCCCGGCGGATAGACTCTGAAACGCCTTTGACGTATGGAATTGTGACCCGGGTCAGGCGGGAGCGATCCCCATCTTGCGGTTTACGTGGCTGCATACGTTTCCGGGTGTCCTCAATAAACCTGTGTGGGTAGCCTCGCTTGTCCAGGGAAGCGGAGATCGTCGCATCTTCACATGCCCGTAGCTCGCTGCAAGACGACAATTGCTCTGAACGATGCAATAAAGTTCGCACCACGCTTCGCTTATGTTCCGTGGGGTGATGTGATTCAAAACTTAGGAAAGTGCCGGTATCGCAGGGCTTTCTGTAGACACACGTATGGATGCTCCCCGTACTGTCCCTGCATACACATATATCCAAGAAAGGAAGCTTGCCGCCCTGCTCGACTTCATACGTGAAATTGATCGATGATTCGATGGAGTTGAGAACCGAGTGGAATTCCTCGACGTGGTTCCTGTCTAGGATGACGAACGTGTCATCTACGTAGCGCCGGTAGAACTTAACTGGGCGGGAGAACCGTTCCATGGCCGTCTCTTCAATGTGTTCCATGACCAAGTTTGCTAGCGTCACTGATACAGGGCTTCCCATAGGGCATCCTTCGATTTGGTGATAACACTTGCCGTTGAAGCAGAAATGAGTTTGATTGAGGCAGAATCTCAGAAGTATAGCTACCTCTTCAACTGTGAGTGACGTCCGTGATGGCAGGGTGCTGTCCTTCCGTAGTCGGTCCTCCGCCACTTGTACCGCGAGATCCTTCGGAACGTTGGTGAACAGTGACACCACATCGAATGACACCATAACATCGTTGTTGCTTGGGGCCTGCGTCCGGACCAGCTCGACAAACTCCTTCGAGTTGCGCACCGTCAGGTTGTTGTTACCGGTAACGGGAGTCACAAGTTCTACTAAATACTTGGACAGGTTGTACGTCGGCGACCCGATGAACGAGACAATCGGTCTCAAAGGGCACCCAGGCTTGTGTATCTTAGGGAGGCCGTAAATTCTGGGAGTAGCACCGTCCGATGAGAAGAGGCGGCGGTAGGTGACATCATCTAGGTGGCCCTTCTTCTTTAACTGACGGAGGTGGTCCACCAAAGAGCGTTCCGCTTTAGCCGTCGGGTCATGCGCCAAGGGGACGAAATGTGCAGCATCGTCAAGGATCTCTTGCATCTTCGTACGGTAGTCCTCCGTGTCCAATATGACCGTGCCTTTCCCTTTATCCGCTGGTAAGACGATGACTGATTTGTCCGAGCGCAGGTCACGCAGCGCCGACCGTTCTTGCTTAGACAGGTTAGAGGGTGGCCCACTCACGTTGTTTAGGACTGTGGCGATGCGGCTGCGTGCTAGGTTGACACCTGTTGAGTCCTTGATGTGGCGAAGCCTGTCTTCGATTTCCACTATGATTTCTCGTTTAGGCACAGCACGGGGCGCGAGAGCGAAATCCAGTCCTTTCGACAGAAGGCTTACGTGCCCGTCGGTGAGTGTCTTCGATGACAGATTGAAGACGTTTTTGCAGTCATACCCCGGAGGTTTCTTCGGCAGCAGGCGGGACAACTTCTGGTCGTGAATTTCGGTCCGCTTGTTTCTTTCTAGCAGCTCTGCCTGTTTCCGGGCGCTGAAAACCTGTCGCAACTCGTCGGGCTGAAGGGTACGCACCAAGGCCTTTTCAGTCGAGTCCAGTCGGCGCGGGAGTCGTTGAGTTTCGACTTGTTTTCGAGGAGCCGGGCCTTCAAACAGTTGATGCCGAAGTCCCGAGCAAGCTTCCTGCCATACGGGGTGTCCACAAGAGGCCGACATCTGAGGGTTTGAGGAACGACGCTGTGCTTCAGGCATTCCCGGTTGAAGCGTTGGTGACACTCGAGGCGAATTATCTTAGTAGCTTGGTCGCAGTACTCTCTCACACTGCCTAGAGCAGCTGAGCCGTGGTTGGAACGGATAGATGCGAAAATACTCCAAAAGCCGGGAGATGACATAACGAAAGAAAGAGAGGACTCCGACTTAACGTAACAAATAACAACTTTAAGCAGACGTTTCGCCTGTCATACGACGGGCATCATCAGTGCAAGACTGAGCGGGAGAGCCAACAACCAGTTGCTACTTAAGGAGATGACAGTATTGTTCGGGAAGGGGGCCACGGTTTTTGTTACAATGCAAGGGATCAGCGCGTATGTGCCACGATTCCAGGAGCTTCCTCGGTCCCCATCTTTGCTCGCGTGCCAAGGTCACCGCGTTATCGTAGTCGAAACAATGCCCAGTGTTCCAAGAATGCTCGCTGAGTTCGGTCTTAAGTCGCGTGGCATGTGTGGCGTTCCGGACGTCGCTCTTGTGTTCTTTTATGCGGGTCCTTCTTTTTCGGCCTGTCTCGCCAATATAACACGTGTCACAGTCTAGACATTGTAGCTTGTAAACCACGCCAGACTGGTCTTCTGGGGCGACAATGTCCTTTGGCTTGGAGATGAGGCTGCGCAGTTTAACGTGCGGTCGGAAGGTCGTCCAGATTTCCAATGGAAGTAGTGCCCGGCGGATAGACTCTGAAACGCCTTTGACGTATGGAATTGTGACCCGGGTCAGGCGGGAGCGATCCCCATCTTGCGGTTTACGTGGCTGCATACGTTTCCGGGTGTCCTCAATAAACCTGTGTGGGTAGCCTCGCTTGTCCAGGGAAGCGGAGATCGTCGCATCTTCACATGCCCGTAGCTCGCTGCAAGACGACAATTGCTCTGAACGATGCAATAAAGTTCGCACCACGCTTCGCTTATGTTCCGTGGGGTGATGTGATTCAAAACTTAGGAAAGTGCCGGTATCGCAGGGCTTACTGTAGACACACGTATGGATGCTCCCCGTACTGTCCCTGCATACACATATATCCAAGAAAGGAAGCTTGCCGCCCTGCTCGACTTCATACGTGAAATTGATCGATGATTCGATGGAGTTGAGAACCGAGTGGAATTCCTCGACGTGGTTCCTGTCTAGGATGACGAACGTGTCATCTACGTAGCGCCGGTAGAACTTAACTGGGCGGGAGAACCGTTCCATGGCCGTCTCTTCAATGTGTTCCATGACCAAGTTTGCTAGCGTCACTGATACAGGGCTTCCCATAGGGCATCCTTCGATTTGGTGATAACACTTGCCGTTGAAGCAGAAATGAGTTTGATTGAGGCAGAATCTCAGAAGTATAGCTACCTCTTCAACTGTGAGTGACGTCCGTGATGGCAGGGTGCTGTCCTTCCGTAGTCGGTCCTCCGCCACTTGTACCGCGAGATCCTTCGGAACGTTGGTGAACAGTGACACCACATCGAATGACACCATAACATCGTTGTTGCTTGGGGCCTGCGTCCGGACCAGCTCGACAAACTCCTTCGAGTTGCGCACCGTCAGGTTGTTGTTACCGGTAACGGGAGTCACAAGTTCTACTAAATACTTGGACAGGTTGTACGTCGGCGACCCGATGAACGAGACAATCGGTCTCAAAGGGCACCCAGGCTTGTGTATCTTAGGGAGGCCGTAAATTCTGGGAGTAGCACCGTCCGATGAGAAGAGGCGGCGGTAGGTGACATCATCTAGGTGGCCCTTCTTCTTTAACTGACGGAGGTGGTCCACCAAAGAGCGTTCCGCTTTAGCCGTCGGGTCATGCGCCAAGGGGACGAAATGTGCAGCATCGTCAAGGATCTCTTGCATCTTCGTACGGTAGTCCTCCGTGTCCAATATGACCGTGCCTTTCCCTTTATCCGCTGGTAAGACGATGACTGATTTGTCCGAGCGCAGGTCACGCAGCGCCGACCGTTCTTGCTTAGACAGGTTAGAGGGTGGCCCACTCACGTTGTTTAGGACTGTGGCGATGCGGCTGCGTGCTAGGTCCCGCCTGCTGCCGAAGATACCTCCGGGGTATGACTGCAAAAACGTCTTCAATCTGTCATCGAAGACACTCACCGACGGGCACGTAAGCCTTCTGTCGAAAGGACTGGATTTCGCTCTCGCGCCCCGTGCTGTGCCTAAACGAGAAATCATAGTGGAAATCGAAGACAGGCTTCGCCACATCAAGGACTCAACAGGTGTCAACCTAGCACGCAGCCGCATCGCCACAGTCCTAAACAACGTGAGTGGGCCACCCTCTAACCTGTCTAAGCAAGAACGGTCGGCGCTGCGTGACCTGCGCTCGGACAAATCAGTCATCGTCTTACCAGCGGATAAAGGGAAAGGCACGGTCATATTGGACACGGAGGACTACCGTACGAAGATGCAAGAGATCCTTGACGATGCTGCACATTTCGTCCCCTTGGCGCATGACCCGACGGCTAAAGCGGAACGCTCTTTGGTGGACCACCTCCGTCAGTTAAAGAAGAAGGGCCACCTAGATGATGTCACCTACCGCCGCCTCTTCTCATCGGACGGTGCTACTCCCAGAATTTACGGCCTCCCTAAGATACACAAGCCTGGGTGCCCTTTGAGACCGATTGTCTCGTTCATCGGGTCGCCGACGTACAACCTGTCCAAGTATTTAGTAGAACTTGTGACTCCCGTTACCGGTAACAACAACCTGACGGTGCGCAACTCGAAGGAGTTTGTCGAGCTGGTCCGGACGCAGGCCCCAAGCAACAACGATGTTATGGTGTCATTCGATGTGGTGTCACTGTTCACCAACGTTCCGAAGGATCTCGCGGTACAAGTGGCGGAGGACCGACTACGGAAGGACAGCACCCTGCCATCACGGACGTCACTCACAGTTGAAGAGGTAGCTATACTTCTGAGATTCTGCCTCAATCAAACTCATTTCTGCTTCAACGGCAAGTGTTATCACCAAATCGAAGGATGCCCTATGGGAAGCCCTGTATCAGTGACGCTAGCAAACTTGGTCATGGAACACATTGAAGAGACGGCCATGGAACGGTTCTCCCGCCCAGTTAAGTTCTACCGGCGCTACGTAGATGACACGTTCGTCATCCTAGACAGGAACCACGTCGAGGAATTCCACTCGGTTCTCAACTCCATCGAATCATCGATCAATTTCACGTATGAAGTCGAGCAGGGCGGCAAGCTTCCTTTCTTGGATATATGTGTATGCAGGGACAGTACGGGGAGCATCCATACGTGTGTCTACAGTAAGCCCTGCGATACCGGCACTTTCCTAAGTTTTGAATCACATCACCCCACGGAACATAAGCGAAGCGTGGTGCGAACTTTATTGCATCGTTCAGAGCAATTGTCGTCTTGCAGCGAGCTACGGGCATGTGAAGATGCGACGATCTCCGCTTCCCTGGACAAGCGAGGCTACCCACACAGGTTTATTGAGGACACCCGGAAACGTATGCAGCCACGTAAACCGCAAGATGGGGATCGCTCCCGCCTGACCCGGGTCACAATTCCATACGTCAAAGGCGTTTCAGAGTCTATCCGCCGGGCACTACTTCCATTGGAAATCTGGACGACCTTCCGACCGCACGTTAAACTGCGCAGCCTCATCTCCAAGCCAAAGGACATTGTCGCCCCAGAAGACCAGTCTGGCGTGGTTTACAAGCTACAATGTCTAGACTGTGACACGTGTTATATTGGCGAGACAGGCCGAAAAAGAAGGACCCGCATAAAAGAACACAAGAGCGACGTCCGGAACGCCACACATGCCACGCGACTTAAGACCGAACTCAGCGAGCATTCTTGGAACACTGGGCATTGTTTCGACTACGATAACGCGGTGACCTTGGCACGCGAGCAAAGATGGGGACCGAGGAAGCTCCTGGAATCGTGGCACATACGCGCTGATCCCTTGCATTGTAACAAAAACCGTGGCCCCCTTCCCGAACAATACTGTCATCTCCTTAAGTAGCAACTGGTTGTTGGCTCTCCCGCTCAGTCTTGCACTGATGATGCCCGTCGTATGACAGGCGAAACGTCTGCTTAAAGTTGTTATTTGTTACGTTAAGTCGGAGTCCTCTCTTTCTTTCGTTATGTCATCTCCCGGCTTTTGGAGTATTTTCGCATCTATCCGTTCCAACCACGGCTCAGCTGCTCTAGGCAGTGTGAGAGAGTACTGCGACCAAGCTACTAAGATAATTCGCCTCGAGTGTCACCAACGCTTCAACCGGGAATGCCTGAAGCACAGCGTCGTTCCTCAAACCCTCAGATGTCGGCCTCTTGTGGACACCCCGTATGGCAGGAAGCTTGCTCGGGACTTCGGCATCAACTGTTTGAAGGCCCGGCTCCTCGAAAACAAGTCGAAACTCAACGACTCCCGCCACCGACTGGACTCAGCTGAAAAGGCCTTGGTGCGTACCCTTCAGCCCGACGAGTTGCGACAGGTTTTCAGCGCCCGGAAACAGGCAGAGCTGCTAGAAAGAAACAAGCGGACCGAAATTCACGACCAGAAGTTGTCCCGCCTGCTGCCGAAGAAACCTCCGGGGTATGACTGCAAAAACGTCTTCAATCTGTCATCGAAGACACTCACCGACGGGCACGTAAGCCTTCTGTCGAAAGGACTGGATTTCGCTCTCGCGCCCCGTGCTGTGCCTAAACGAGAAATCATAGTGGAAATCGAAGACAGGCTTCGCCACATCAAGGACTCAACAGGTGTCAACCTAGCACGCAGCCGCATCGCCACAGTCCTAAACAACGTGAGTGGGCCACCCTCTAACCTGTCTAAGCAAGAACGGTCGGCGCTGCGTGACCTGCGCTCGGACAAATCAGTCATCGTCTTACCAGCGGATAAAGGGAAAGGCACGGTCATATTGGACACGGAGGACTACCGTACGAAGATGCAAGAGATCCTTGACGATGCTGCACATTTCGTCCCCTTGGCGCATGACCCGACGGCTAAAGCGGAACGCTCTTTGGTGGACCACCTCCGTCAGTTAAAGAAGAAGGGCCACCTAGATGATGTCACCTACCGCCGCCTCTTCTCATCGGACGGTGCTACTCCCAGAATTTACGGCCTCCCTAAGATACACAAGCCTGGGTGCCCTTTGAGACCGATTGTCTCGTTCATCGGGTCGCCGACGTACAACCTGTCCAAGTATTTAGTAGAACTTGTGACTCCCGTTACCGGTAACAACAACCTGACGGTGCGCAACTCGAAGGAGTTTGTCGAGCTGGTCCGGACGCAGGCCCCAAGCAACAACGATGTTATGGTGTCATTCGATGTGGTGTCACTGTTCACCAACGTTCCGAAGGATCTCGCGGTACAAGTGGCGGAGGACCGACTACGGAAGGACAGCACCCTGCCATCACGGACGTCACTCACAGTTGAAGAGGTAGCTATACTTCTGAGATTCTGCCTCAATCAAACTCATTTCTGCTTCAACGGCAAGTGTTATCACCAAATCGAAGGATGCCCTATGGGAAGCCCTGTATCAGTGACGCTAGCAAACTTGGTCATGGAACACATTGAAGAGACGGCCATGGAACGGTTCTCCCGCCCAGTTAAGTTCTACCGGCGCTACGTAGATGACACGTTCGTCATCCTAGACAGGAACCACGTCGAGGAATTCCACTCGGTTCTCAACTCCATCGAATCATCGATCAATTTCACGTATGAAGTCGAGCAGGGCGGCAAGCTTCCTTTCTTGGATATATGTGTATGCAGGGACAGTACGGGGAGCATCCATACGTGTGTCTACAGAAAGCCCTGCGATACCGGCACTTTCCTAAGTTTTGAATCACATCACCCCACGGAACATAAGCGAAGCGTGGTGCGAACTTTATTGCATCGTTCAGAGCAATTGTCGTCTTGCAGCGAGCTACGGGCATGTGAAGATGCGACGATCTCCGCTTCCCTGGACAAGCGAGGCTACCCACACAGGTTTATTGAGGACACCCGGAAACGTATGCAGCCACGTAAACCGCAAGATGGGGATCGCTCCCGCCTGACCCGGGTCACAATTCCATACGTCAAAGGCGTTTCAGAGTCTATCCGCCGGGCACTACTTCCATTGGAAATCTGGACGACCTTCCGACCGCACGTTAAACTGCGCAGCCTCATCTCCAAGCCAAAGGACATTGTCGCCCCAGAAGACCAGTCTGGCGTGGTTTACAAGCTACAATGTCTAGACTGTGACACGTGTTATATTGGCGAGACAGGCCGAAAAAGAAGGACCCGCATAAAAGAACACAAGAGCGACGTCCGGAACGCCACACATGCCACGCGACTTAAGACCGAACTCAGCGAGCATTCTTGGAACACTGGGCATTGTTTCGACTACGATAACGCGGTGACCTTGGCACGCGAGCAAAGATGGGGACCGAGGAAGCTCCTGGAATCGTGGCACATACGCGCTGATCCCTTGCATTGTAACAAAAACCGTGGCCCCCTTCCCGAACAATACTGTCATCTCCTTAAGTAGCAACTGGTTGTTGGCTCTCCCGCTCAGTCTTGCACTGATGATGCCCGTCGTATGACAGGCGAAACGTCTGCTTAAAGTTGTTATTTGTTACGTTAAGTCGGAGTCCTCTCTTTCTTTCGTTATGTCATCTCCCGGCTTTTGGAGTATTTTCGCATATATCCACACACGCTGACTTCAACTTCAAAACCAATCACGCTGACTTCAACATCAAATCCCACCACACTGACTTCAACTTCAAAACCCATCACGCGGACTTCAACTTCAAATCCCACCACACTGACTTCAACTTCAAATCCCATCACGCGGACTTCAACTTCAAAACCCATCACGCGGACTTCAACTTCAAATCCCATCATAGCCCTTCATTCAACTTCAACATCAACTTCACATCACATCATAGCCCTTCATTCAACTTCAACTTCAACTTCATTTCACATCATGCCGTTCATTCAACTTCAACTTCAACTTCACATCACATCATGCCCTTCATTCAACATCACATCATTCTCTATGAGGTGATGGTGAATGAAGTCGGTGAAGGCCATCATGAATGAATTCGCCGACCTATGCAATCACCCCTTTGACGAGACCAGAAAAACCCTTCGAGATGGTTTTCATTGACTGCATTGGGCCTTTGGACCCACCGTCCGCACGTGGGCATAAGTACGCGCTTAGCATTGTGGATTTGAGCACGAGGTGGCCCGAGGTCATCCCTCTGAGATCTCTAACCGCTAAGACCACGTGCCAAGCTCTAGTCGAGGTGTTTGCTCGTTACGGAACACCTGAATTGATATGCTGCGATCAGGGGACTAACTTTACAAGTAAACTCACACAAGAGCTGACGGCAAAGATGGGCGTCAAAATGCGATTTTCCACGCCAGATCATCCACAAAGTAATGGTTTGGTAGAGAGATGGAATGGGACCTTCAAAGCTATGTTAAAGCATGTAATCGAGACTAAGGGGAGAGAGTGGGATAAGTATGTCCCCTGCTTGATATGGGCATATAGGGGGTGCCGAACGAGATCACAGGGACATCCCCATTTGAGTTGATGTGCGGTCGAATGCCCAACGGCCCTCTTCCCATCTTGAAACAGACGTGGGTGGGGGACTGGACCCCTCCCACAGGACTAAACAAACCTGCCAGTACATACTTGGCTGAATTAAGGGAACGCATGGCATCTACGGCTAAGGAGGTTAGCGAAAGGACAGCTACGAAACAGAAGGAGTATGCATCGCGGTATAACCTTAGGACTCGGTCGAAGGTGTTTAAAGCTGGAGATATTGTTCTTGTACTGGAAACAGAGAGATCAAGCAAGCTACAACCAAAGTGGAAAGGGCCAGCGACAGTAAAAGAGAAGAAGCGCGAAGATAGTTACGTTGTAACATTAGAAGACGGGACAGAACGCTGGGTTCATGCGAATGAACTGCGACCCTACATGACTAGAGTAAACGCCGTCGGCGTGATTTTTGAGGAAGACAAGGAATTTGGAAGTGTTAATACACTACCACAGCCTACGAGCGGAACCGCACAAAAGGGAGTTGGGAACATATCTTCTCATCTCACGGCAGCACATAGATCTGAACTGGAAAATGTCATCTCTAAGTTTCAGGAAGTGTTTGATGACAAGCCAGGGAAATGCAAAGTAGGGTGTCATCGAATTCAGTTAGAAAATGATGCAAAACTGGGTAAGGCATTTCCATACAAGGTTCCGGTAGCTCTACGTCAGGAAGTAGATAGACAGGTTGAAGAACTGCTAAAATGGGGACTCATTTACCCGGTTCAAAGTGATGTGGCTCATCCGATAGTTTGTGTCGCTAAGCGAGACGGCACAGTGCGAATGTGTGTAGACTAAATTAAATGCTGTAAGTCAGCAAGACCAGTTTCCGATGGAGAACATCTCAGAATTGATCTGTAAGGTTTCGAGATCAAAGTTCATTTCGGTTCTCGACATGACCGGGGGATACTGGCAGATCCCTATGGAGACGGAATCCCAAAAGTATACCGCATTCGCGACTCCCCACGGACTGTATGCTTGGAATGTTATGCCGTACGGTCTAAGAAACTCCGCAGCAACATTTCAGCGTACCATGAACAAAATATTGAGCGCACACAAACAGTATGCTTGACGATGTCGCCGTGCACTCTGATACATGGGAGGATCATGTTCGCCATCTTGAAGCCGTGTTGTCCGCGTTGAAGGAGTCAGGGTTAACTGCGAATGTCAAGAAGTGCAGGTTCGGGGAAGATAAGGTGAAGTATTTCGGTCATTGGGTTGGCTCGGGCAAACAGCCACCAGACCCAGAAAAGGTAGCAGCAATTTTGGAGCTAAAAAGACCCGCTGACAAGACACAGCTCAGGAGCGCCTTAGGTATGTTCAACTACTATAGAGAGTACATACCGAACTACGCCGAGCTCGTGCTGCCTCTGACGGCGTTGACAAACCGTCGTGTCCCTAACAAACTACCTTGGAGTAGTGAGGCAGAAGCCGCGTTTGAAATGGTCAAGAGGGAGCTAGCCAAACTTCCCGATTGACTCCACCTGACCCGACGAGGGGTTTCACTCTAACCACCGACGCTTCTGAAAAGGCCGTCGGGGCGTGCCTGTCTCAAAATTTTGAAGGAAAGGAGATGCCTATTGCCTTCCTCAGCAAAAAGCTGTCAAATTCCTAGTCAAAATGGACTACCATTGAACGCGAGGCCTTTGCTGTTGTTTGGGCATTAAGCCGTTTAGACACATGGCTTTTTGGAGCCAAAATCATGGTTATGACTGATCATAACCCCCTGACATACCTGTCTCGCGCTGCATCTACTAGTGCTCGGCTAACCAGATGGTCATTGGCTTTGCAGAAATATGACCTAGTAGTGACTCATATTCCTGGTGCACGGAACAGACGCGCAGACGCGCTATCGCGTTTAGTTTAGTGCCCAGTTTGGGAATTCTTGGACATGGTGGGTCATCGGGCTTTATGTGGAAGGGACCTGACCTTTTCTTTTTCTTCTTTTTTTTTAGACACATTATAGAACGGTGACAAGCGTGTTGAGGTGTGATTTTGGTCTCTGTATATCAGTTCTAGAGTACACTGTCTTTCTCTCCGTTTGTTTGTTTCCTATGTTCTGCTTTAAAGAAGGCGGCACAACGTAGTTAGGGGGGGGGGGGGATGTTAAGTTCATGGTTTAATTTCACTGCGGTGTGCTATGCTGTACATGGTTCATAGTTTTTCCCCTTTCCAATATGTCCTCGGGCATCCGTAGTCGGATAAGACCCGCGTTTTGGAATGTATCAATGCCCTTCGGGAAATACACTGACGGAGGTCATTCCGTCGCTTCCTTTGTAAGGAAGTCCTTGGAGAAAGGACCAGAGGTGTATGCGTCTGTAGCTATACCCTTTTGTTTGAGCTAGACGTATATTTGTGTCATTTTTTTAGTCTGGAAGGTTGAAGGGTTGTAAGGATGTAAACGGTCGCTCTGGGGAAGATGACCTCCGCACCGTAGGAGTTTCCTTGAGAGCATATTTTGCTAAGCTATTGCTTCTTTGTAGTTTGTGAAGCGACCACTAATGGAGTTGTATTATCGTTTTGTGAACTTTGTTTAATTGCTAAGAGTTTTAGTGATGTTAATGAGGGAAAGTGAAATATTATGGATGGAATTTTGTGGGCTGTACTAATGTTAGAATGATCAAATCAGGGTTTGGGGAAAGCGTGAAAATCGTTGTGATTTGTTTTATAATTTTAAGGTGGTACCCTGATGTGAGCGAACAAAAAGGCCGTGACGGCCTGGAAAAGGGTCTTCGTTTTGGGTCTTCAGATCTAGAGAGATCTGGAGGTTCGAATAAGTCCAGGGAGAGATGGTCAGCCTCGACCTTCGGTAATGTACCTGCTATCATGTACATAGTGTAGTTAAATCTCTAGTTGTTGTTTCTCCTGAGCTATCCTTCGCTCATTCCGAGTACGGACTCGCGTCATCCCACCACCATTCTTTCACGACAACTTCCCTTCGGGCTTCAATCTTCAACGGTAGAACGACGAGGGCTGAAGTTGACTCTGAGGGAGCCAACATTTCTATCCATTTATTTACCGTACTTCGACCTGGGTCCCAAGTGCTCCGATTCCATTTCAGCTTTCATTCTGATTCAACTTCGATCCTGAATAACTTTTCTCAGCCGAAGCATATCTGCACACTTGCCCATCAAATTGTCCGCTGTGCCTTATTGTACACTAAACGATATGGACGTGTCTGAAATCTGCCCCAACCAGTTCCATCCCCCGCCCGAAATTCCAAATGCTTAGAGTCTAGGGGACGGCACTTGATCGGCGCTCCTAATCACGTTATGGGACGAGGGGATTCCCAGTGCGGTTCAAATAACTATTGTAAAGTTATCCCCCCTTCCCGTTGACATCCTACTGGATGAGTGCTAAAAGCGCTGCCAGGTTTCCAGCATCCAGTGTAAAAGAAAAAATTTCACTGTATAACCTATCCAGCGCTACTATTTTTTTTTTACAAGCATGATCCTTCCACATTTCTGTGGCTGCGACTGGGAATACCAAGACAAATAAGTTTCATCTACTGTTCCCCCGACAAAAATGAGCATCGTTGAACAAACAATAAACAAATTTTGGGGCTGGGCTACGCTCCTCGTGCTCGTGCTACCGGGCCATGGTCAACGTCGGCCTCGTCGTCTTCCGGCCACGTGCAGCGGTATATCATTTCCAGCGGTCAAATTGTTGTTGCTTGTGACGACACACTCGATGGGAGATGGCAGCACTGCGCTGCCCATTCTGAAGCGGCGTACTCCACGGATGACCATACCTGACAAAAACTCGTGTGCCGAGTCAATGACTTAACTTAGATGAAATCTTTTGGTTGGTATTGGTTCTTGATATGTTTTTCTAGTGCGTGATCGAGCCAGATTTTCGATTTCAGGCGGCTGTATTTTGTGAGCGAGAGGACTCTCAAAATATAGGTTTTCCCAAACCTTTCGACGACGATATAACAATTTCTGAGTCTAAAACGCAAAATCTGCTTCGATCACGCACTAGATCTAAGCATCGTCTTCCGTTTAAAAGCAGTTGCACGGAGATCAATCAAATTTGCGCGGCGCTGCGGGAGCTGAAAAATGTATGGGGATTCCCATAGAGCGTCGGTGGTGATGCACCGCCGTGCGAGCACGAACGAATGCTTTGAAACACAAGTTCAAAGTTTTCTGTCGCCTCTCCTTTCCTGTGACACCTTTATAAGTCAAGTGTTTACTGGGAACGGTGCGTGTATTACCAATTAATATGTCGATACTGGGAAAGCGAATTTATTAAGCGGATCTTGCGAGTATCTTCTTATTTATTTCAATGTTGCTGTTGATTAATGATCTTCGAAAAAATTACAGAAACACAAACATTCGCAAAAATTTCTCATTAGGTTCCTTGAAGGTTCATCATCTCAAACAACAAGATGATGGTTCATCATCTCAAGACGAACAAGAAGCTGCAGTTCTTGAAGCAAAAAAGAGCAAACAGTTTTGCTGAAGGTAACGAAGGTTGCTACGACGAAATATATTATATATGACACAGTTAAGCAATTCATCCGAAACACCAAGAGCTGTTATTGTGACAGCCTTGTCTGTGTTGTGACTACTGGGTTGAAACTGTTTCTGAAACAATTTTGGCGGGGTTTTATGAGTATTTTCATGGGAGGCTGCTTTCTCCCCCGGATCTTTGTTTCCTGTTTGTTTGTTTCCTCCTGTTTTTTACTCTTTTTCTATTCCTTTCGCTTCCCCCTTCATCATTTTCGCAATATTTCTTCGTTTGTGTGATGTCAAGTGTACAGTTCATTTAAAGTAGCGCAGAAGTCATTTTTAACACCCAGTTTTCTTCCTATAAAACTGTTAACTAGGCCAGTAAGATGCACCATGCGAAGTAATTTACACCACAGAGTAATAATTATTGCAAAAATTGAATTTAAAATACGCCGCAAAAAGCGACCGTGCGCAACGGTGGTGAAGAGCAGTACCAGCCTGTGATCTGCCTGGAACCTCGCGCTGACGCTATAAGGAGAACGCTCGCTGATTGGCCTAGAGAAATGTTGTCTGCTACTCCGCTGTCGTCTGCTACTCGGCTGTTCGGGGTTCTGATAAAGCCTTTCTCCTTGCTCGGTAATGCTTCGGCCACTCCTTCTATCCCCAATAGACCTCTACGTGTTTGTAAACAAATGGCGTCATAATGTTCGACAGCGCCACGAGTTTGGTAGAGTTGAACTACGTTCAAAGCTAGTGGCTTTACTAGTTTCAACCGCACCGGCTTTCAACAAACATAACAAAATACAGTTAACGTTTCGGGTCCCATTCGGGACCCATCATCAGAATGACGCTGTCCTGGTCGTCACCGGGTATTTACGTAGAAGAGGAGCGTAGCATTCTGGGAGGGGGCCTGGTTGTCGATTGATAGCTTCTTTTGTTTTCTTTATGTGCCATGACTCCAGCTGACAGCTGGAGTCGTTGTACCCATTAGTTTTCCCCAAACCCATAAGTTGTACCCAAAAAATGAACGCGGACTTCCAAAAATACCAGGTGACCTTTCTCCGTCGCGCGAAAGGTGCGTCTGACGGCCACTTCTCGGACAAGTGATCTCAGCACCATTCCTCAAACTGCTTCTAAAACCCCAGGTCAGACTTTTCTCTCCAGGGGGTAAGGAAGATTTGATTGACTTTGAAATGGGAGAGGATGATCAACGACGAAACCAAAATAACAATAAAATGAGCGCGCTATCCCGGCCCGCCTTTGGTCGCGCGTCCGCGGTTATCATAGTCTGTTAATCTATCGCGGAATAATAGAGCAGAATCTCCTCCTCGTTCAGAGAGGCAAAAATGTGGAAGTGACGTGCTCGAACGACTGAAAACATTTTGATTCAGGAAAGATCCTTTTCCAGCATGTGTCCAACGCGAGGTTAATCCGATCATTATTTGGGGGTTGTTGGGTTGGTCATACCAGTACCGGCGGGGGAGTGGAACATGCTTGAAAAATAAAATGAATGAGAAAGAGCGACACTGGATGAGACACTTGAGAAAGAAAATGAATCTATGTAAATGAGGTCTCTGGATTCATTTACAGTGTGCCCTTTAGCATTCAATATTAAGGGCTATAATGTTGAAGCATCTGATGACGCTAATCCCAGCAGGTATGCTATTTCCCATTAATTTCTGGTACAGATTGGGATAAAAGTTTACAGCACACGGCACTAGCGTGTTTCTTCATCGGAGCGGCCCCCTATAAGAAAGAGATCGATTAAGAAACAGGTGACCGGTTATTCTGTCCAGCCTTGGAATGTGTGCGCCCTCCTGTTTGCTGCGAGGGTGTTGCTGCAGTGGAGGAATGCGACACCCCAGTGTTCGGCAAACATTTCTCCCAAGCTGTACCTCATAATGACTGATTCGGACCATAAAGTATGAGAAGTCGAGGAACAGTGATTTATGCAGAACGCCCTGCACCCTCAACACCCCGCCAAATGTTTGGCACCACAGCCCTAACTTTTTACCTCTGCACTACCTACGAAGTAGCGACGTTGCTATCCCCCCATTTTTGAAACATCCCCACAGGCTGGGTAAACCACTATCAGGGACAGTAGTGCGACACAAGCAGCACGAGTAAGTATGTGCTACACAGAAAGGAAGGCTTAGGAGGGGCGTCCCTTTTTTTAGTCCCGCTAATTTCTTTCCTACGTTCCTAAACCTCCTTGTCGCGATGTGCAGTTGGGATCCCTTGTGGGAAAATCGACACATTCACTTATTTCTACACTCCAGCTCAGCTTCAATCTTCATCGGGAACAACAAAAACTCATTCATTTCGCGTGTGCTTGCTTCGAGTCATAACTGGCCCTGGGACCGCACACGAGTGCTTTAGTTATGGAATCAGGTTGAATCATGTTTGACACAGGTTGTACGTGTGGAGCCACGTTTACATGAACTCGACTCGAGTTGGTTTATCGCAGCAAAAAATCTCCCGTTTGGCCGTGTCAACCAATTGTCTAGAGAAGCTTCATGGGAGGAGGTGCCATACGTCAACTCGACCCGTTTCTGTCGGGTTCATATGACCGCGGTTAGGGTCGTACGACCCACATGTACAACCTGTGTCAAACCTGATTCAACCTGACGTTTACGACTGATGTCTACACATATAAACATGTAGTAAACAACAACTTTATTTTATGAGGTTGATTGGGGAATTTCTTCGCCATGGGCTCTACTCTACTCGGCAGATGTTTTTTTTTTAATATTTATTTATTCACATTGATCATAATACAATGTGGGTCGGCTCTGTGCAAAAAACTGCATAAGCAAGCTTGACACGGCACAGGGCCTCCTTGTGGACAGTGACAGTCATAAATGCATAGAAAAATGGCTCTTAAGTACATAATTCTCTACATACTACGTACAATCAAATTCTGAGTATAACACAGGGACACTAATGGGTGAAGCAAAGGAAGTACATACATGGGTAAAAGTTATGCATAATATACGTTATTATTTATTATAAGTTACTAAACATAAGTCTGGATTTCTCGTGTGGTATTGCTAGAGACTATGTTGCATCGATTTAACAACGTAGGCGCTTGTACAGATATTTTTTGGTCGCCATATTTTGTTCTAGTTCGAGGGACTGCCCAGTCGTCTCTATGACGCACCACGACGTCTGATGCTGACTGATGTAGTTTAAGTAAGTCAAGAAAGTAAGTATTATTTGTTCGCAATGCATTCCTGTATGCAATCAGGAAGCGGTATCGATAAACCATCTGGACAGGAACGATATTATATTTAACAAAAAGTGGTTGCACCGACTCCAAAGGTAACGATCTGTGTATAGCTCTTATGGCTTTCTTTTGCAATTAGTAAGTAAGTTCTTTCTGCATCCACGGAAGCATAGATCAGTTTCGAACAGAGTAATGTTCCTCAATGAGCAGTGATACGCAACGTACGCACTCACTACAGTGAACCCTCGTTAATATGACCGCCGTTAATCTGACATACTTGCTTTATGAGCGCTTTTCTCGGGAACCGTTCCGCTGGCATGTAAATCCCTCTCGTTAATATGACAATCCGTTTATCGGACAATGACCAAGATTTTTGTCACAAGTAGGGTCAAACACAGGCATTATCTTCCTGCTATTATGACCGCGTCACATGACCCTCAGAGTAGCCCCGGGACAGGCTATCTCGTACCTCGCTGAGAGGGTGACACGTGTTAAAGGTTTGGGATGTCCCCTGAAATCGCTGACCTCGGGATTATACTAGCCCTACAGGTTGCCTTGTTATTTTTTGGTCAGATAAAGGTCGATAACGTGTCCGCAGTTGATGGTTCTATTGTCCATTTAGAAAATTAATGACTTAAAATTGTTTGACGTAGTCATTGTTAACAGATTTTTCAGAAAATAAATCATAATTACGACGGCTTTCGTAGTGCGTAGCGGTGTGTCCGGTCCGCGGAGGGTGCGTTTCTGGTTAATATGACAATTTGCTTTATGACCAAAATCCGCGGGAACGGGAGTGGTCATATTAACGAGGGTTCACTGTATATATCTAATATCCCCCAGATAGATAATGATGCGGGGTCTACGTACGTCGCGAGACACACAAGAGGTGGCTTTGCAGCGGCATTCGCAAGTGGTGACAAACTCGTGTCGTGGAGTGACCAGGCGCAATAGCGCGGCCTACGTCTCTCTCTCTCTCTCCTTTTATTATATTTTTTGTCCTTTTAGATATCCTCCTAAGGCAAACCGGAATCGCATTCTCACCTACGTTCGGCACCAAATTGAAAAAGACGAAGAAATGACGGATTCCTAAAGGATGTACCTCAGTATTTTGGTGAGGTATTACTGTCCACAGATGAACATTCAATGCTGTCGCATTGTCATTGTTTTTATCATTAAAAATATCGTTCGTAGTTGATGATGATGATGATGATTCGAGTTTTTTGGCGCATCGACAACAAAGGTCATAATGCGCGAAAACATTGGTAGTGATGTGACTATAGTTAAAATTAAATATAACTAGTGAGAAAAAATATGACTGCCAATGTAACAATGTCAATCAAACTGTCAATCTAAAACTACAGAACGTTTAAGATTCCAATATCTGTCAAAAAGTTAAAAACTCTACTAAAGGGGATGATCGCCTCATCACCAAGCAATAGGGCTGGGTGAAGAGGTAAACAATGTGCATAAAACTGTCTAAAGTGATGTTGACGATGGGCCTCATAGTGACGACATGAAATGAGTAACGGACTATCCTTGCGTTTGCTGACCAAGAGCGAGGGAGGCTCCGCCTGCGGGCCAATAGGAGGACTCAGAGGGCAGGTACTTCTCAAGCCTCTGCTCTTGCCTAAGAGATGGCACAGCGTTACCGTTGTTTAGCGTGTCGCAAGGCTTCAGCCGTGGCGCCCCAATCTAACCAACGTCTGAACGAGGCTTAGACAGGAGTGTAGTTAGGCCGGGTGATTTCATCTCAATTCAGGCAAGTCCGTCCGTCGAGGTCCTTCGATTTTGCACGACGGTGCCTCATTAGCGAGCACTCGGGCCGTAGTTTGAGACAACCCTATGCGCCTTACGTACAAGTGACGGGGGCGACATTTTTTCTACCTGTTCTATACATACTGGACTGTAACTCTGTGGCATAGCCCGATACCTACTGCTGCCCGTTCGCTTGAGAAAAAAATCGCAAAAACGCCGTAGAGCGGGTTTTTGCGTGAACTTTGTAGCCTTCCTGTCGGGGAAGTGTACATTAGACTGAAGTGATTTTTACACTGAAAGATAGCCCATTAAGTGCTCTTTCTAACGGTATGCTGTTAAAGATTGTGAATGATAAAGCTAAGGAGGTATCAAGGAGCAAAGAGGGATCACCCTCGAAAAATACGCCGACTCCACGGATCGATTTCTCAAAAACCCCACGGTTGTTTTCTCGGAAAAAATATCATTAATTCATAATTCTATTGCCTTTCAAGCGGAATAAATTTTGTAGGGACTAAAAACATTTGACATCCATAGCGGAGCGAAAAGGCGACACATGGTACGCAGTGACATCTCACAGGCGTCAGGCTGGATTAATACACCACGGGCGTGCGCTAACGTCTGTATATCCACGTTACCATTTATTTCCTGCCTTCCCACATGCAAGCGAATAACCCCGAGCAGTTTCATGCACCGTCACCGTGTAGGCGTGTTCATATTTTTAAACTAAATGATATCTCACGCGAAAAGGCCAAGAAGATTCTGCCGGCCTTCCGGCTCTTTCTTTGCATTTCGCTTCGCTTTGCATTCATCCACCTATCACGCGTCAACGCATCTTTGACGAACACACGTCCGGCTTCCGAAGCCACGTCTTGCGAGGTCGTTTTCATTAGGTCTGTCACCGGAGTGCTGTACTTTACAACCTAACACTTCCTTTACTGTGTGCTTCGTAGACGTGCTAACGAATATGACCTTGCCAGCTCACTTTGTGGCTGCTAATCACCAGAGGAGCGGGTCTAGCTGAAACAAACGCGTGTTCTTGGTTGTGTCCAAAGTGAAGGCTCCAAACTATTCCGTGTGCCTGTTCGATATGGTACCACGTCTCGACTCGTCCACAGTACGGAACGCGCCTACTGTGCGGATTACACACGACGACATCGTAGGAGGATCTACAAGCAGCACGGCTTCGTGTCTGTTTCAAGCCTCGACATCGATACACTGAAGCAAGTCCTCGCCTCGGATGGCAGTGGTGCAGTCAATGATGAAAACCAGTCGTGCAAGAACTGCGTAAGGTATTTCCGTTCAGCTATAGGTGAACTTTCTCAGTCGTCTCCTCCCACATCTCCACCAGACGCAGAGTACGTTCAGAGCGCAGAAATTGTTGCTGAAATTAACGAGAGTATCTCCACTGCGAATAGTGATGTCACTCCACTGCGGAACCCAACGGCAGTAAAACGGGAACGAGTAACGTCGTACGTTTCGCGTAAAAAGAAATAAGTTGGCGACGCACTAAGCCAGACAATAAGCCGCAAAATCAGTGAGGCATTTAATGTGGATGAGCCTGCGACGTCCGATGCAAGTTGTTCGAGTTGATCTACCTACGTACAAAATATCAGGAGCGCGTACCAGAAGTGCACTTCGCATCAACAGCGGTGTTAACTGCTAACACTTCTTCCTGAAAGCATGACAAAGAAAGAAGCGTTGAGACTAATCCCAGAAGCCACAAAATACGTCATAGAGAAATCAAGAGCTCTAAGGGCGAAGCACTGTGTGTGGGCAACGCCCGAGAAGTACACGGGACACCCTGTCAGCGAAGCTGACGTAGTTACTGCGCTGCAATACTATCTCCAAGACAAGATGGAATGTTCTGTCCAAAGCCCTAACAAGAAACAAAGGAAGACGGCGAGACAGTGGCTGTGACGAAAAGGTTTAGGACACGCACCATACGTGAAACCTTTAACCTGTTTAAAAGCACCCATCCGTTTTATACACTCCGACGCAAGTGAGTGCAGACAGTCCCACGTCGACAGCAGTGTGTGTGCTCGTACTGTGCGAATTTCGACTTGGTCATCGCAGGTATCAACAGTGCTTCATCCGCGCAGCTAAAGGGAGAGGACCTTAAGACGATGTCTTTGTGTGATGAGCCACAAGATGCCTGCTTTTCCCAAGACTGCACACGTTGCGCAGGGGTAAAAAATATTTATCTGCTGAAATTGAAGATACAGCGGAACAACGACGTTAATGTAGCAGTCTGGGAAAATGGAGGCCTCATAAAGAAGGCGCTAAAAGCACCGAAATTTCTTAAGGAAGTCAGGAAATGCACCGTTGTTTACATCGAGCACGAACACATACGCAACGTCCAGAGGAACGCCATCTGGAACGAGAAACATCTTGTCGAACGACGTCATGTCGTGTTGCACTTTGATTTTGCCGAAATCTGGTCAATGAATCTATCAAGCGAGGTCCAGGGACGGTACTAGAAAAGAGATTGATTTCGTCCATCGAAGAAATCCTACCTGTGTTCACGCATATCATCTACATCTCAGACGGTGCAGCTGCGCACTTCAAGAATCTTCAAGAATAGGTATCAGCTCTACGAGGTGACGAAGAACAGGCTGCTAGTGAGATGGTTGTATTCTGCTAGTGGTGACGGCAAAAAATGATTGCGATGGTGTTAGGGGTTCCCTGAAACATATGGCAGGCTTACACAACCTGCGGTGTACAGTTGCGGCAGCTATTCGAACACTTGCTGATTTTGTCCGTGTTCTTAAAGAGAAAAATCGCTCAAAGCACCTGCTGGAAATTCTGTCGAGCGACATCACGGCGTTTCGAAGAAGCAAAAAAGGAGGAGTGGGGGACGGTCCGACCCGTCGCAAGCATTCGTTTCTCCCACGTGTGGTATAAGAAATGGAACAGAGGGTCCGACAATGAAGACGTCCTGCTAGCAAGAACAGTTCGAAGTTCGAAGAAGTTCGTGATGCGTGCAGTTCATGTATTTCAATTTTGTGTATCTTGTGCTTCGTGAAATCATAGACGCGCGAGCCACGAGCCACGTGATGTCCAGTGCCACCTTGTACGTATCATGTGAAATACATTTTGTACGCGGAACAGAGAGTAAAATACATGTAAAAAATAAATACTAAATAGCTGTCTGTCAACCTGTGTCCTCTTCACGTGATATATCTTGTGACTGCGGAAATGGGAATGCGCCCGACGGTGCAAGAAACAGTTTGGGATTATTGGCTTGCATGTGGGAACGCAGGAAATAAATGTACAGACGTTAGCGCACGCCTTTGGTGTATTAATCCAGCCGTGCGCCTGTGAGATGCCACTGCGTACCATGTGTCGCCTTTTCGCTCCGCTGTGGTTGCCAGATGTTTTTAGTCCCTGCTAAATTTATACCGCTTGATGAATGAATGATATTTTTTTCGAGAAAACAAAGCGAGGGGTTTTCGAGAAATCGATCCGTGAAGTCGGCGTATTTTTCGAGGGTGATCCCGGTTTGCTCCCTCATACCTCCTTAGCTTCATCATTCACAATCTTTAACAGCATACCGTTAAAAAGAGCACTTAATGGGCTATCTGCCAGTGTAAAAATCACTTTGTTCTAATGTCCGCTTCCCCGACAAGAAGGCTACAAAGTTCACGCAAAAACGCGCTCTACGGAGTTTTTGCGATTTTTTCTCAAGCGAACGGCAGTAGGTAACGGGCTATGCCACAGAGTTACAGTCCTGTATGTATAGAACAGGCAGAAAAAATGTCGTCCCCGTCACTTATACGTAGGGCGCATAGGGTTGTCTCAAACCACGGTCCGAGTGCTCGCTGATGAGGCACCGTCGTGCGCGCCTGAATTTTTTTTCTCGGCATCCACTCCGCTTTGAAGTCCGAAATTTGTGCCAATGTTCATCACAAAGATGTGGCTTCCACACAAAAAATATGTAACAAATCGAAGGCTTGCCTGAATTGAGATGAAATCACCCTACCGTTATTTCGCCTGCCGCATGGCTTCTGCCGTGGCGCAGCAATCTAACCAACGGCTTCGCCGTCTGTCAACATGGGAGCGAGGCCAAGCGGGTGTCGCGCGTACGCCGGTTAACCGACGGCGAAGCCCTTAGTTAGATTGGTGCGCCATGGCAGATGCCTTGCGGCATGTGAAACAACAATAACGTTGCGCCATCTCTTAGGCGAGAGCAGAGGCTTGGTAAGTGCCTGCCCTCCGCGTCCTCCTATTGAACGGCAATCCAGGAGGCGAAGCCTCCCTCTCTCTTGGTCAGCGAACGCAAGGATAGTCCATTCGCCGGAAGCTCCCGTTTACGCAGTGGTCCAGGGAAAATGGCGGGCGCCCAAACCACGTGATCTCCAGGAGCCACTCACAGCATCCCCGAGCTGCAGCGCGGGAAAAAAGCTGGGGCCCAGTGCGCATGCGCAGACTGACCTCCTTCTCAACCTCCTCCCCTTCTCTCCTCTGGTTTTTCGTCTCCCCTGTCGTCCCTCCTACCCCCAGCCTCGTCCGTTTGTCTTCGGCGATTGCTGTAGAGCAACGATCATGCTGTCCCAAAGCAGACAATCAAAAAGCGATGGTGTATGACAAAACGAGTTTATTTGTCCCCGGGAACTGCCTCGGAAAAGCTACAGTACATATCTTTTTACGTCTTGTAACAGGCTTCACTGGAGCTTTAGGTGCTTCGACATCGAAGCGTAGTTCAGAAGCCAATGCTGACCTATGTTGGCGCACTATGACCTTAGTTGTCCGTGCGCCATAAAAACCTGAATAATCATCATCACCTATGTGCGTCGTTGTTGCCCATGGCTGCGGGAGAAATAAAAACAAAACAAAAAATGTATTGATGATCCGTAACTCTGCACGAAAATCACTGCTATCATAGATAATCGATCTTGATTTCGTATTTGAACACCAAAGCGCATTTGTCACGAATGTTCGTAGATCACAGTGAATGAACGGCTGCGACGTGCATGAGGAGCAACTAGCATAACCACACATAATTTGATTAGCGGCATATCAGAAACGTACAAGTTACGGCAGTGCACTGTACAATGAAACGCCGCTAACGTACCAGTCCCAAAAAGTAATCAAACTTGTCTTACCGTTCACCTGCGGTACGTCGGAAAGAGTGCAGACTTCCTCTCTGACTATTTCTGCGTCCTTTGGAGGTGCAGGGATTCCCTGTCATGTTCGTCTTCCCGGTGTTGTGATGATCACGTGGATGTGCCATTCCGTTCTCACATTAGCAGTTCGCCGCAATCTAAATCTAAAGCATTCAAAACCCTCAAACTACACGCTAGCGTCTGCGTGCACAACGGTTGCAGTCCGAGAGAACACGCGTGGCCTGACAGACGTGATGTACGTCTCCTCCGTTGTTTTTCTTTCTCCTCCGTTCGACCGACCGTTTGGATACTCGCGCCTCAATCAAATGACTCTCGCCCAATCAGCGCGAAGGAAACTGACGCCAGTTTTTGGAGACCAATGAGCATCCAAATATTTATACACATAATGCGCAGCCAATCACAGATGTTCCGAGCGCTCTCGCCGGTGGCGACAGTATTTTGGAGGCGGTGCGTTCCGATTTAGAGCCGGCGGCTGGATAGTCAGTGGCTGGGCACCCAGCATAAGATTACAGAATAGCCTCTCTTTTGTAGCGTGTGGGGTATGTACTGTGCTCGCTGCACAAGAAAATCCTTCTGCCTGCGTATGCTACAGATAGCATTAAGGGAACTCATGGAATCTATGTACAGTCAACCCTCGATTTATGAATTCCCTCGTTATATGAACACGAGCACCGGGAACCAAACTTTTTCCATTCATTTTTCCCTCGTTTTATGAACCTCGATATTCGAATAATGAACGGAATTTCTGGTAACCAACTAGGAGTTGCCCAGCGTTTTTGCCCTCAATTTATGAACGGATCGTTCCGAGGTCAACAGAAACCTTCAAAGGGATAATTCCGTGGTCTTATGAATGACGTCTGAACAGACAAAACGTTTTCCAGGTATTGTACCCTTGGTTCTTAACCCCTCGAAATCCGAACAACAAACGAGTTTTCCGGGGTCGTACAAGGTTCGACCAAGTGTTCCTGACCTCAGTTGATGAATAAGGTGGTCGCTGTCACCCGGAGATTAATAAACGGAGGTTAAAAATCCCGGAGGAACCAGTCCAGTGCGAATGTGGTGACATCTCTCATTTCCAAGATTGACACAGCGGAAGGTATGGCCCAAAGCAATATTAAACAATTTAGTACTGCATAGTAAACAGAGTGTGAATGCGCTAACGTCTGTTCTTTGTGAGATTGATACAGCAGAAGGCAAAATTACACAATATATGGCATTATAAGCACAATCCCAACTCGAAAATACTGTTGCATTTGCTCGATAGTACTCAGTTAACTGAATTTTCGATTTATGAATCCTTCGATTTATGAACGATTTTTTGGGGAACCGAGGGTGTTCATAAATCGAGGGTTGACTGTATACAACTGCTGATTTTATGCAGCCTTCAAAAATGTAATTCAGTGCAAGGATAATAGCATAAACTTCTGCTGTAAAGATGGATGCAATATTTTTTATTCGGTGTGACCTCGTGCATGTACCAGAAACCATGGCACAAGTCAGTCTTGCGCTAGAGTTTGACCCGTCACTGTACACATCAACGTGATCCCCAAGCTTTGCTTCAAATGTTCCAACTCTTGTTGTAGTACAGGCACGACAGTGCTGTACTGTAGTTTGCTGTACTTCGTCAGTGTAGCGTCAGATCTCGGGGGTAGTTGCCAGTGTGGGATCCTCTTGCTACGTTCTACAACTAGGGGGTTGTAATAAGAGAAATCCTGAGACTCACTTTCACGCGCAAATCGCATACAGAATGGTGGAACAACTGAGCGTTTGTTAATAAAGAACTGTTCAAACCGTGTGCTTGTAACATAGGCCAGTGCAGGGTGCTGTGGATGACTTCTTATTCTTAATGCGTAAGATAAAAGCATATGTAATATCTGTAGATATGGAAATAGTCCCACAATATCACAATCCAGATTGGCAGTCCCACAGTATCCCATTACAATGCAGAAACCCACATTTTTAATGAAAACCATGGGTAATACTCGTAGACATGGGAATAGTCCCACAACACCGTAATTCAGATTGACAGTCCCACAGTATCCCGTTATGGTGCAGAAACCCACAATATTAGTGAAAAGCATGTGCAATATGCGTACACATGGGAATTGCCCCGAAATACAAAAAAAAAAGTCATGTAGCCCACACATAGTCACTTGGATAAAATTGCATGAGAATCGGATTACATTATGTGAAATGAGGATTAAAAATAATGAAAGGAGGATTAATTCCGATGGCAAATGGATTAAATGTCATGATATAAGGATTAAAATGTACGACAAGAGGATTAATAACGGCGGAAAAAGCTGTAGTTTCGAACGTACCGTCGAAGCATAGACATTACGCAGCGTCTCTCGATCTGCACCCCAGGACTTGTGAGAAAGGATTTTGAAAACGTTATTGGATTTCATACATTTGAATTAGTTAGGTTTTTAAGACGTGGGCAGAAAGTGAGATTTTTGTCAAATGTATCACCAAGGAATTTGTGTTCATTTATTGCAGAATGTTATGGCCATTCTGCTTCAGGGATGGTTGAGGGAAAACACTCCTAACTCTCGAAGAACGAACACATACAGTTTCCTCTGGTGAGAAAACACGATACGTGACAGCATGAGGTGTCTGGAACGCTAGCAGGTATACGCTGACGTCGTGTGCAGACGCACAGTTTAACTGCAAAGACCTTGTCACCGTTGCAAATGCAATATGCCAGAAGAGCGAACCTTTGGGCGTGTTGGTTGAGCATGATAGAAATGGGTTAAAAGCGCTAAAACGACAAGGACAAAGGGTAATGAGTAAAGGCGGCAATGCCTGCCAGGGTTGTGTAGAAACGGGGGCAGCCCTCGACATGATCCGTCAGTTGGGAAGCGTCCGTGTCAACGGTCGTATTTTGCCGGTGCATCCCCTTGGGCCCAGCACTGTCATCGTCACTTGTCTGAGAATGCTCTTGTTCCTGAGGAACGAGCTTCTTGAGGACGCGTTGCTTAAATATGGAACGGTAATTGACATTCAAGATGTCGTATATCCCCGAAGGAAAAAGGTCAAGACTGGAACAAGATTCGTTAAAATTGAAATGTCATATGATAACCCACTGCCAAACTTCGTTCGGGTGAGGGTGTACGTCATGACCTGTGAATACCCTGGCGTTGTCCATGTGTGCCGCAGATGTAAAAGAGGTCATTTCGGAGCCACATGTACTACCCCATTCTGCGAGCGTTGCTCCATGTTCGGGCACGCCAAGAGTGAGTGCAAGTCTGCATGTAGGCGCTGCAGAGGAGATCACGCGACTGTGGAGTGCGTACGGAGGAGGAGCTACGCCGAAGCAATCCTGGGACGTCCGCGACCCCAAGCAAACAGCCTCACACAATCTGCTGCACCTTCGCGAACCGACGAAGTGCTCCCTCCTCTTACGACCGAGAAGATGTCTTGGCCCCCTGGAGACCAGGTTAAAGTATGAGACGCGCCAGTGGAGGACCTCACGCTACCTGCTGTTGATCGGCGCCCAACTGTAGACAATGTCGCTCCTTTTGCTGCAGAGGTTACCTCTGACCCGTGTGTGCCCCTAGTAGAGAGCCAACAGATGTCGAGGTTCCCTGCGCTGATATCCAACACCAAGGATTGGGTCCGCAACTCGAGGTCGGCGTGCCTCCTTCGGACTCAGCCGTAGACTCTCCAGCAGACAACTCGTCTACAACATCATATACTTCGCCGAAAGTATCAGACGACGAAATGGTGCCCTCTCACGACCGCAATGCTTTACCATATCGTTAACAGGTCCCTTGTTGTTGTTGTGTTTGTTTGTTTTTTCATTCAGAAATCGACAGCTGTTCGTGGTCCTGCGATCCCCAAGCATGTAGCCCTTGTCACGTGAAAATTCTGCAGATGTGCTAGGAAGAAGCGAATGGCTCCTGCGCTTCACTACGTGCTACCGTATGCGTATAATAATATCTACTTTCTCCAAAGCGAACAGCTTCCCTTAAAGGAACTGTAAAGTGAAATTTGACCCCCCTGTTTCTGTGTGTGACCTGGTAGTGTTTGCCTGTGTGATGCCTCACATAGAGCCTAAGCACTCAAAGCGGGTTAATTATTACACAACATAAATTAGAAAAATTAAATCGGACGGTAGGTTGCGCCCCGTAACAGCTAAAAAAGTCATGATGGGAGTACTCCTGTCACATGATACCTAAGTAATACACAATGAACTTACGACCCGCTACTAATCTCCAATAAACACTACTTTTAGAATCACAAGAATTACCGAGACAATTCTTCAAAATATCGAAGAAACAGTATACCAAAATACCGTCAGCGCGGTCAGCGCCCTCTGTCTTCTCTCCTCCCAACCATATTGCACGGCGACGGCGTTTATTGCGGCCTTGCGAGGTTTGTGTACGCAAAAAAGTTCATTTCGTGCCGAAATTGAACAAAGCTTCACCTGAGACGATGCCAGGTATCTGCTGTAATGTTCGGGGATACACCAAGTGTGCTCTTTCGACAAGGGACGTTGTGTACCACAAGATTCCAATGGAAAATGCACGGAAACGAAAGTTGTTGCAAGCGCTTGGTCAAGACGTTCGTGAGCCACGCCGTATTTGCTCAACCAATTTCTCTGACGACTCGTACGAAATGGTAGCAGCGGATGGTCGAAAACTTCTCACACGGACGGCAGCCCCGACCCCGACACCAGTGTTTCAACATGTGACGTCTGAGGATGCGAACACCAGTGCAGATGAGGTATGTATGTACCGATACACAGGAATAATACATATGTGTGGTTCACCTGAAATTCAAATCGATTTTTGTGATGCCTACGCTGCGTAATGTACCAAACGCAATATCCCCCTTCCCCTGGGCAGCCCCGAGCTCTCGCAGGAGAATATAAGTGTCAAATAAATTATGCGCTATAGATACTGACTGCATTCTGTAGTGTTAGCTCCGTTACTAGGGAGGGGAGGTGTCTCCGTTGGGATCATGGGTTCTGACGGCTGAAGTCTGTACTCCTCGCAGACGGAACAGGCTCTAACAAGGTCCGCCAGCTCCTTGCTGATACCCGGCCACCAGATAGACTCCTTCGCTTTCTGTCTGCATCTAACAATTCCTTGGTGTCCCTCGTGTATGCGACCCAGAATTTCTTCTCGCAGAGACATGGGAATTACGATACGCTGGCCGCACAGTAGGACGTCTTCACACACTGAGAGTTTTGCCATTTGTTCGTAATAAGGACGTAGTGCCTGGTTAATTCGCCCTTTGGGGGGCCATCCCGTTTTGCAATACTCTCTTAGTGTGCTGCACACTTCATCTTTTTTCTGAAATTCCCGGATACGGTCTAGCAATTTGTCGGAGTCCGGGATCGCCTCGATTCCTCCACGTACGAATGCCGAAACTTCATCGGCAGTAAGGGATGACGTGGTGTCCTTCAGCGGAGAACGCGAAAGAGCGTCGGCTATTGTCATGGACGCACCGGGTACATAGGTGACGTCGTAATCGTATCTCATTAGTCTCAGCCGAAACCTCTGAATTCTTAGTGGTAGCTGATCCAGCTGCTGGAGACCGAGGAGGGAGACAAGCGGTTTGTGATCAGTTTCGAAGGTACAGCGCAGACCACAGATATATTCGTCAAACTTCTCCGCGGCCCAGGTTAAGGCTAAAGCCTCTTTCTCCATTTGAGAATAACGAGTTTCGGCGCTGTTTAGTGATCGCGACGCGTACGCTACTGGCTTACGGTCCCCAGGTTGCTGGACTTGCAGTAGCACGGCTCCAAGCCCGTAGGATGAGGCATCTGCTGACAGTATCGTCGGGAGATTAGGGTTGTACTTGGCCATACAAATTCCAGAAGAGATGGAGGCCTTTAGACGTTGAAAAGCATCCTGTTGGCCGTTTCCCCAATACCAGTCAACGTTCTTCACAAGAAGTTCGCGCAGAGGTGCTGATAATGTTGACATGTTAGGGATGAACCTTCCAACATGGTTGAACATCCCTAGAATACGACGCAAGTCCGAAACGTTTTGAGGAGGTTCTAGAGCTGTCAACGCTTCTACTCTTCTGGGGTCCGGGTAAATTCCGTGCTGGTCAATGAGAACTCCCAAGAACGAAATCTTCTCCACAAAGAATTTGCATTTCTCGAGATTCAGGGTGACGTTATTGTCAGACAGGCGCTGTAAGACTGCATTTAGTCTCCGGTCGTGTTCTTCTCTGTTGTCTCCATAAATAAGGATGTCATCCATTAAGTTCAGGACTCCTGGTAAGTCGTCAAGCACTTGCGCAATTTTCCTTTGAAAGACCTCTGGTGCTGAAGTGATCCCGAAGGGAAGGCGTTGGAAACAATAACGTCCGAATGGCGTTATGAAAGTTGTGAGCTCTTGACTCTTTTCTGAGAGCATAATCTGATAAAACCCGGAATTAGCATCCAGCTTCGTGAAAAACCTGGCGGGGCCAATGCTGCCCAAGACCTCTTCAACGGTTGGCAAGATCAACCTTTCTCGCTTAACGCATTCGTTGAGCTTCGTCAAATCAACACAGATCCTGATTTTCCCCGATGGCTTCTTCACAAGAACGATTGGTGCACACCAATCTGTCGGAGTGTGTATTTTCCGTATAACACCTTGTTTCTCCATATTGTCGAGCTCTGTCTTAACCGAAGTGCGCATGGCGAAAGGAACGCGACGTGGCGCGGCTATGGCAAACGGCGTACAGTTTTCTTGTAATCGAATGACGTATTCCCCGGGAATTTTGCCTAGACTTCGGAACAGCTCGGGAAACTTGCGAGTAGACCAGTGATCTTCTCCGACTTCCACTTCGTTCAAAAAACGTATGATCTCTAAGTCAAGTAATGCTGGCAACCCCAAGAGGGGCTTTCTTAGACCGTGCACGACATATACCATTTGGGACGTAGTCTTCTTTTTCCATTGGATTACTGCTCTGAACTTCCCAAGAACGTCGAGCGTGGTTCCACTTGGTCCTTTCAGTGTGTCTGGCGGTTCAAGAAGGTCTGGCAACCCTGGGAATCCAGACCCGACAACAGTGACGTCAGCGCCAGAATCAATCTTTGCTAGCAGAGGAACATCATTGACTCTGACTTCTACTTCTCTGGTTACGGGAGCTGGAGTCTGCATTGCTACCGTACCGAGGAAGAAATCATTCTCGGGCAGTGTGACCTCGGATACAAAATTCCTGCGATAGTCTCTGGGTCCCGGTTTTTCCCACTGTGGGAGGCTAGTATGGCACATTTTTGCAAAATGACCGACTCTGCAGCATTTTAAACATTCTTTGTTGCGTGCGGGACAGGGCCTTTGTGGGTGCCGATATCCGCAGTGGGCGCATGAATGGCGTGAGTCAACGCCGCGGCGATCTCTCTTCTCCTGACGGCTAACAAGATCGGTTGCGAATTCTTCAGTAAGGGCTGGCTTTGAACATCTGCAGTCACAACCCACGGTGTCGGCAACCAGGTCTTTTTTCCCCAACTCGCTTTGCTGCTTCACAACCGCTTCTTTTAGGCGGGCCTTCGTTAGGGCCGATTGAAGGGTTAAAGACGAATCCATTTGAAGCGACTGTGACAGCTTAGTATCTATTAGGCCAACAACGAACCTGTCTCGTATCATCCGCTCTTTCGTTAGGCCAAAGTCACATTTTTCTGCCAACTTGTGCAGCTCTACGAGGTACGCGTCTACGGTTTCGCCAAGATTCTGCTGCCGTCGACTGAAGTTTGCAGTCTCGTAAACAGTGTTTCGTGAATGAGTAAAATGTGCATTGAACTTTTCAAGCACAATCCCGTAATCTTTTGTCTCTTCCTCAGATAGGTTGAAGGTTCGTAAGATTTCACGCGCTTTTCTTCCCATGCAGTAAAGCAATGTCCTGACCTTAACTTCTCCTGGTTTATCTTGAGTTCCGGACGCATAGAGGTAGTCTTCAAACTCGTCCCTCCAGGCAGGCCAGTCCGTGACGTCGATGAAGTTGAACTGGGCTGGTTGCCGAAGTCCGGCGATCGATGAGATAGACGATGATGACATAAAGCTTGATTCCAGGGACATTGTCTTCAAACGTATCCCACCGCTGCCACCATGTAGCGTGAAGTAAAGGACATCCAGCCACGTTGCAGTTTAGAACGCTAATGCTTTATTCATCCCCACGAGCTCCTACACCTCGTCAACGTCGTCGTCCTTCCCCCCCTAGTAACTGAGCTAACACTACACATTCTTCATTCATATCAGCGACACAGGCTTCCATCGTGACTGACAAGAATGTGAAACTCAGAAGTAAAAGGGTGTCAACGCATGATTTACCGTCAACACCTCTCAACCTTTATCCAGTGATGAATTCAACACCTATGGTCCATACACACTCATGCTCACAGGTGGGTCAAGCTCTTGTTTTGTTTAACATTTTAACTTCTGCATGCCTTGCAGGTGCATGATATGACGATATCTTCACCACTGGTGGAACCAGCTGTTGAGTCATTCTGGAAATCTGAAGACAACAGTTTTGAATGGCCTGCTGATACAAGTTTGCAGATACCAAAATATCTTCTACTTTGCAGTGTTGTGCCCTCTGGTTCACCAGACCAGAAGAAGTACATCAAATGTGCATCATATTCAGAACTTCCGGTGCATCTCACAAAGAGGCCACTGATGTTCGTGTCACGCTTCTCACCACAAAAGCAGAGTGCCCAAGTGAACACAACAACGTCGGCCAGAAGTCAACAAGATGGCTGCAGGGAACATCCTGCTGTCCTGCACAATCCTTTTCAATGGGACCAGTGTAGCCAAGGTGTGAATTCATAGTGCCTTATGTTTTCACAGATTCAAATGACACCTTGTAGTATTTGCTGTTGACCAGTTCTGTGGTTACTCAAGCTAATTAATATTGAAGTCACCTCAACATACCTCACCTACAACACCTACCAGAAAGGTCGCAGGCTCCATTTCGCGACACAGGTAGGATTATCAACTCACGGTCATGAGAGACTGAAACATCCAAATAATCTTACTGAAACACAAGCTTTCGAATAGAGTCTGTCCTTCATTAGGTATGATACAGACACACATGGTACAGATATTTATACTGATGTACATTAGAGAAAGGGAATAAAGAAGGTAGTGAGGAGGAAATCCAAATTCTTGTTAGAAAGTATTGAGGGCATGAAAAAATAATACAAAACAAGGCACACAGGCATTGCGTAGTTGAATTTTCAGTTACAATACTTCTATCTGCAACAATGACATAAAAGGTACATGTAGTAAAAGGTAAAAAGAACAAGCTTGTACAATTGCAATATGCAAATGCCATGCTCAGGAATGCTTAGTGGCGATGTAGTCCACAAGAGGATCTTGTAACAGAGGGCTAAGATACCGATGAGTTAAGAAAAAGCTCGAACCTGCAATCAAGTGCCGTGCACGTGCTGAGCTAAACCAGTGGATGCAGCGTACTTGTAACCACCTTTACAGGTGTAGTTCCAATTCTGAGGGAAATGCAGAGCTTCTACTTAGCATGTGGAGAAGTATGAGCTTACGTATACAAATCAGCTGTCATTCAGGAAACAATGTATACAAGCTTCGAGATAATGTGTCTAGGTTTGACCTGGCACGCTTTCAACAGCCATGACAGCCATGAGGGGCCATGTTTCGATATAAAGAGCATAGGGAAGACACTTAGCCATGACCATATCTTATCTTCGCAGAGGATGTAGATCACCTCAGGAGTGAAACACCAACAACTTGCAAAGATGTGAGCTACAGTGAAATAGCAGCGGTCTGCAAAAGCCTGAGCCCGCACCAATGGCTGCAATTGGACTGGTATGAGGGAAAACATGGGAAATTTATAATAAGAAATTGAGAAAGTGTTGCAAAGATGGATGTGCACAGACACAGAAAAGGTCTAAAATTTTTGTCAACGATAGGGATGCCTCTGAAGAGAAGCCACTATTGATTGGCATGACCCCATGTAAGGCCTTCTTATACTGATAAAGTCATGAACGCGAGGTGTTATATTTATGTATTTATTTATTTCTATTTTTCTGGTGCCCATGAATGGCCAGAGGGCCTCCCTAATGGTGCACCATACAGACAGTCAATACAAAGAAATGAATTAAAACACCATAATTACATACGATAAAACAAAAACAAATACTACGACAAAGACAAAACCATGTAGATGGCGAGACAACAACTGGCCTAGCTTTGGACCCATCATGAAGGAGGCATCGAAGTTGGCGTACGACCCCAAATAGGTCACCACTGAACAGATCAAAAACCCCGGAATGGGAGTTATATACAATCTGAAGCCTCAAAGAAGGCGATTTCTTGTAACTGTTACCACATACATAAAATGTTTTGTGGGTTCTAGTGTTGCAATGTGGAACGTAGAAATGGACCCTTGATACGATCGCAGCTGAATCGGTATATATCTATATCAATATATAAATCAATTATAGGCAAGGTGATAGCCTATGTTCTCTTAGAGCTTATGGACTGGAACGTGTTCGCGGCAAACACCTGTGCACTGCACAGAATAAAAAAAAAGCATACATACATTGCGTTACTGGTTGGTGTGAAGTAGCACTTGCAAATTGATATGAATACAGTATGGGGATGTTCTCCTTCATTGTTTGCTTGTTTACTGCTATCTCTTGTATGCTCATTCATAAACACAGTGATCAATAAAGCAACATTACAAGCCTTGATGTCTGTAGAATGTATTTTACTGTGTAACGGCTGTCTGGTTATTCCAGAAGGGTATATGGCAGACCTCTATTGTTCATGAAAGGGATACTGTTGTGATAAAGCAGTGTTCACGATCAAACCATCCAGTGTACTGCTGTCAAGATGGGAGGCATTTAATGCTGCCTTCAAGCACCTGAAAGAAAATTGAGAGCTTCATCTCAGTGAAAGCAAACAGACATATACATGGTCAGACAGCACCTACTGCATCACACGTCAAAAAGGCAAAAACCTTTGTATGCCTCAGAAGGAAAGTTTTCCCTTATGGCATGTACAGCACATGCTTCGAGGACTTTTCTGCAGTGCTTTCAGCTTTCCTAATGGTCCCCAGAGCCACCTGGTAAACTGTTTGTAGGCAACGTACCAAAACTTCCTGCATGTATCATGGACAACGTAAAATTATGATATGTAACTTAACTAATAACAAATCGAAGGCACACATGGATGAACTCACTTGTTCACTTTGCTGTTCCTCTTAACAGCGTACTCGTCGCTTTCTCTCACGTAGCAGAGGATACCTGGAGCAACTCAGTCTTCAGTCACAGTATTTTAAAGTACAGATTTCTTGAAATGCAACCGCTGTGCTGCTTCAGTAACGTCTCATTTCGCGGCAACAAAGGCATTTTTCTGCCGTCGGCATCAGCATGCATCTGCCACAAGGACACCTGAACCGAAAGAGCAATGCCATATTTCCGCTGCGAGGTTCTCAACATTTTCATTACACATGAAGAGTGTTTCCCACGGCGGCTAGGTGATTGCTATGACGGTAATTCATCCTCCGTCGACGATTCTGCGGATGATGTCGTGTCATACTGCGTCTACCGCGTGCACTCGTACGAACAAACGTTTTGCGGGCGTGACTGCTGGACTATCGCAAGCTCGAGGGTATTCAAGTTTGGAAAAAATGAACATCACACGACGTGGACCTCAAAACAACATTACGCTTTCGCCACAGACCGGGAGGCGGATTAGAAAAGCGAGACTAGCCGTAGCCGACACGAGCCAACCCAGTGTTGTGTCTGAGGGAGTACTTAGCTTTGCGCTCGAATGCAATCTTTGAAATTCGATTACTCAAAGAAAGAAGGGATTTAAAAAGAAATATTTCGTAACTGAGATGTACTCTTCCTAGGCTTTCATAAAATCATAAGATAACCCTGGGTTGAAATTCACTTTACAGTTCCTTTAAAGACTGCATAATATGATAGTCACGCGTTCTGTTGTTCTGCAGCATTTATTCTTTATTTATTTATTCTGCAGTATTATGTAATAATCGTGTAGATTGAATTCGATTTACGTGTTGCTTCTTGTTTATATGCTTAAGTAAATGTTTGCATGTGCATTCCTTCGTCTTCTGTATTTTCATTTTGTGCTTCCCGATAATATTAGCAGATGGCCTGGCGAACCGCCGGGAAAGGGGGGGCGGAGGGACGGAGCGTCCAAGTGAGAGGGTATAGGAGAGTGCACGCAGCGCACATGCGCAGTTCGATCGAGCCAGCGCGCGGTTTTTGGCGCCGTTTTCCCGCCACTTCTTCGCGATTCGCTAGGGATGATCACGTGGCCAAGGGGGGGGGGGGGGGCGGTCACTTTCCTTTTTTTTTTGGCTATAGTCGTGACGATGCCCACTTGAGTGCGGCCAACAACGGCAAGCTACCTCGACCCCACCCCCACCCCCCCCCCCACGGGGGGGGGGGGGGAGGCGGTGGTTTTCATGGCGAAACTGTTTAAGCTACAGCTGCACTGCACTGGATAAATACGCCACATTGATGTCGGTCTCGCTGGAACCTCCGCGGCTGCAGAGGCGGCGCGAAACTTTGAAATTCGTTTATTTAATATCTAAGCGGTTTCCGGCCGTGAAAATTGGCCAAGTAGATCACTCAGCGATGCTCAACATTGTGGTATCAATTCTATAGACCCGTTCCCGGATGCGACTGTCACTTCAACTCACCGCTCCAGGTATAACGAGGATGAGGAGGTATGATGCACGTCACCCATGACGCTGTAAGGAGAACTCGTTCTGGTTCGAGGTAGCTTGCCGTTGTTGGCCGCACTCAAGTGGGCATCGTCACGACTATAGCACAAAAAAAAAAAGGGAGAAGGGGGAGAGGGGAGTTGACGATTTCAAAATGAGGCATAGGCAGGATGACCGATACTGACCGATGCTACAGCTTAGTAGCAGACAACATTTCTCTAGGCCAGTCAGCAAGCGTTCTCTTTATAGCGTCAACGCGAGGTTCCAGGCCGATCACAGGCTGGTACTGCTCTTCACCACCGTTGCGCACGGTCGCTTTTTGCGGCGTACTCTAAATTCAATTTCTGCTATAGTTATGGCTCTGTGGTGTGAATTACTTCGCATGGTGCATCTTGCCGGCCTATTTAACAGTTTTATAGGAAGAAAACAGGGTGTTAAAAATGATTTCTGTGCCACTGTAAGAGACCATTGATCTCGGTTCAAATGTTAATCGGCACTAATGAACCGGGCCTATAGAGCGTCCCCAACTCTGGGTAACGTCACCTACTCTTGGTGAATCCGAATCGATGAACTTTTGCGGCAACTTTCGAAAATTCATTGAAGCGCGTAATGTTTTCTGACGTCATTTATACTTTGCTTATTGCGTCTTTGGTCGAGGTTGATTTATCATATGAAATAAAATAAACATTTTGTTTTTTTAGTCCGTGGTGGCACTTTAAGCTATCGTGAAAAAATCGTTCGCGTGCTAAACATGAAACGTCAGTCGTGTGCTCAGGAACATCCCTTCTGGCAAACAAAAACGAGAAAAAAATTGTTTCCACGTTCATTTAATTCCTCTGCATGAGCACGTTCATGTCACACACGAGAACACGGTAAGAACCCTGCAGTGCACAAAACAAATCCATGGATCGCCCACTGTGGTGTCGATCATGATTGTCTCGCTACGTGTGTGATGTGGTGGATAGCAGATGGGGGAAAAATGGGGATTTAAGTCACGACAAAGTCAGACTGCTACACCAGACAACTTAGCCGCAGTTAGCAGTTGGGGTGGGAGAGAAACATCCCGAACTAGTGAGAACACGTGTCACAAACGCGGGACCAGAAAATGTCTCGCAACCATTTATGGCAGCACTATATTCTCCCACTATCTATTCATAGTTGTACCTTTCTTCTGGGTCTTGGCTCGTCGCCTCAGTACCAAAAATGAGATTTCTCTGGCGTACAACTGCCAGGCCGATAAAAAAAACAAAAAAAAAAACGCATGCTGTCATCTCCACCAACAACTGCGCAAGGGGAAGCTGAGGAGCTATGTATTAAACAATCTGATAATTTTCTCACCAGCAATGGTATAGCTTGCTCAGCCAGCAAGGCTGAGATTGCCCTGTGGTGAGCCTTTCCTGACCCTTGTAGTGTTTGTTTGTCAAGTTTCTTGAAGCTCAAGAAAATGTAGTGATGGTGCTACGATAAAGAAAAAAATGGGGATGTGAGTTATCAAATATCTGCCCAGGCAGCACAAACCCTCGGGAAAAGAATGGGAACGCAATGGGGGCTTCGGCTTCTGAACGGGCGATAGTGCCCGACTGGTTCCCAGCGGTGTGGGAACTGAGGAGGTAGAACGTAAGAGAAGATAAGGTAGTCCCCCGACGGTGCCCTGATCATTTCCCGGTCTGGACTAACCCTGGTCATGTGACCAAAATATAGGATCGCTCCCCGATGCTGATCTGATCACTTCACGATAATCAGTCACATGACCGGGGTGCAGCAACGGATTTCTCTTCCCAGACTGTCAGGCGCCGAGTGATGCAATCACGTAACCGACAGTTTCGAATCTGGCCAATGATGTTCCTCGATCATCCAGCCGTGTTTGCACTGCCGGAGTCCCCGTCGCTCTCGGTGCGAGAAACGAATGTGTCCGGCCGTGCTCCCGAAACTTTCGAGGAATTCCAACATTTTTAAGCGATTCATCGAGTGGTAAGTGCTATTTCGTTTTGTAGTATTCCTCGCATTGATAAACGTTACTCATAGATGCTTTTCAACATGAGTGACACCGTTCTAGCAGGCTTCTTTCGAAACTTAGCAGCGCAGCATCGCATAGTTTCGGTTTCAGTGATCCATTGTGGTTTATGCGTTGCTTTTAGGATAATGGACTCCGTTTTGGTGAAAATATGGTTCAGTAAAGTGTGGAATCGTATGTATTGTGTATTTGACATCAAACGAAATATAACAATTTCTCAGGACGACTGTGTGCTGCAGCTGTGCTTTCCATCTCCTGCGTGCGTACAAAACTGGAATGCTGTAGGACTTCAGCTCAAGGTTCGTTTTTGTAGTCATTCTCAATAAAAAGAAAAGAGAAAAAGGAACCTCCGAAGTGAATAAATTATTCCGCTTTAATCCGTTTGCGTAATGTGATCGACGCATGATATGTCAATTTGTTTGAAACTGAGTGAATGAAAGCTATCCTGATCTTTCATTCAGAATGTCATGCTGGACCACTACCAGAGCGTGCTTAAAGAAATCAATGCCTTGATGAAGGTATCACCGAAGTGCCCACCATCAGATCTCTGCCTCAGAGCCAGTGATGATGGTCAAGATTTTTCTAGCGGATCTTGTCATGTCATGCTGAAAACTAAGTTTAGCTATTTGGTCTGTATTCAATAACGTGTGCATCTTGTGGTGTGGTGTACTTTTCTCAGTGTAACCCTGACCTCAAGCTATCTTCCACTTTCAGAATCCACCCCGCACTTCGGTTACAACACTATGAACTTATCGCGATGGTTGCTTGAAAGGAATACAATCTGGTATGCCGTGTCGTTTTTCATTTAAAAGGATTTCAAGTATCCATAATAAAAGGCCTTCGTAGCAAGAAAGCCATAAGAAAAGGCATCTTCTTGATACATTAATATTTCTCCTAAAGACAAGGGTACGAGTCACACTACATGTGCCATACTGCACTCTCAGAAAAAAGGGTGGAGCAATTAGGCCTTTTAGGAGGTAATAGTTGTCGCATATGTTGTGTCTAAAAGGTTGCAAAGTTGCCTGCTACCTCACTCTCTGCCACGAATAATAGGGTTAGCGCTTCTGATTCGGTGAGCGAGGGGGGGCGTACACCTTTTTGTTGTAATTTGGATGGATGATAATTTATTCTACCACCTTTTTGCACCCCTTATCAGACGCTATGTTGGCTTAGAAGGTAACTAAGGAAGTTACCACCTTCTCACACCTTTTTTCTTAGATTGTGGTTCCCAAATTGTGTGTATGTTGCTCTCGTATTAGCAAAGGTGCGCAAATATTTCGACTATTTTCTTAAAGAAGGTCTAGAACGATCATGACACATGTAGTACGGATTCTCAAGTTGTTCACGTGTTCCATGTTGTTGGGCGTAACTCGTTACCAGTAACTCGATACTGTAACTAGGCTACTCGGCGTAGCTATTTTCAGTAACTTTTTACATAGCTTTTTGCTTTTGAGCTCCAGTAACTTCTTGAGGAGCTCGTTCCTTTCTCTTTTTCTTTTGTTTCGGGGGTGGGGGGTTAAGTTCGTCAAAGTAACTTGAAGAAAGTTCAAAGTTCCTTTAGTTCGATTCTGGTCTGCAAACATCGCAGGCTGAGTCCTCCCCCCATACCTTGAGATGAAATATGGCACGTGCACGGCGCCACTAACTCCCGTTGTTACACGGTGAATGTTACAAATGATGTTTTAGCCGAGCATTAGGAAGCTCAGGTATCGCGCATCTTCACGATAAGCAGTGTATTGATAATGATAGAGAGCACTGAGTAGCAGGATTAAAACTTGGCACGGTTCTACGATATATATGTAGTGGACAACTCGTAGAGCATAAACTTGCTTTGTGCTTTCTCATGTGCCTTATTACGAGATCAAAATCATCAAGTCCCTCCCTAAAGAAGCATATAAATGTAGGCTTCTTTTGTCAAACAACAACTCTATTTTTGACCTTGGAGAGTGGGGAGTTTCATCGCCACAGGCGATTGTCTATATATTATCACTGTCTATGTATTGATATCATTTTTGTATATCAAGACTATTTTGAAACGTCTTGAATCGCCCATTGTGACAGCAAGGTAGGTATTAACAATATATAGAGAGGTCAAGAGCTGAAAAGTATATATATTGAGTAGAAAATAACTTGAAGGTAACCTGTTACATTTCTAAAGTAGCTTAGGAACTTCACGTCAATTTTCATTAAGTTTTATTACGTGTAACTGCGTTTGAAATTTAGTTACGGGCCAGTTTCACGTCAGTTCAGGCAGGGAGGTCCCATCGACCTTCTGTGTCTTCAGTATTTTTTATATTTATAAGCTCATCGTATATTATGATCAACATTTTTGCCGAATAGCTTTCGTGCAAAAAAATCGAGAAAATCCGGCCCTGAATTCGGATGTTTCAGTTTTGTCGTGTTTGCACGCGTATACCTCCCGAGTGTTAAGAGATATTGTTGTGAATTTTTTGATGCTGCTTTATTATGCCTACAGGCCAGCTGTCAGAGAGCAAATTTTAGCGCGCAGGTACAACGCTGTGTGCTATAAAAAATGGCGAACATGCCCTCTCGCGCACTTTTGTCCTAATTTCGACGCCTGATATCTCTGGCTATAGATGTCCCTGATCGCAATACTTGGTCAGCTCACTCGGCTTTTAATGCTCTTTCATCTGATATATCTATCCTGCATATACTTCCTAGCGGCATGTGCTGAAATAGACAAATGTTTAGGCATATTTCGAAATAAACATGAATTTTGCGCGTGTATTTCTCAAAAAGGTCCCACTTGATTTCGTATATATTTTGCCAGGACATGGCCCGACGTTAGGCCTTTCATCTAACGCAAAAACTTCTTCTCCAAAGGCGTATACTGCTGATTAGCGCGTTAAAAGGCGGCCCCACTGCGTATGAACGTGTCGGAAATATCTACAGCCAGAGCAAGAAGCGTCGAAGTTTGAACAAAACTGCGCGACAGAGCATGTTCGCCGCTTTTTATACGATACAGTGTTGCACCTGTGCGCCTAAATTTGCGCTCGGACTGCTGGCAGGTAGGTATACTAAAGAACAAAAAAATTGCACTACGATATCTTTTAAAACTCAGGATGTATACACGTGAAAACACGGCAAAATTGCAACAGTCGAATTCAGCTGGATTTCTCGATTTTTTGCAAGCAAAGTATTTGAATGATTAATTTTGCCAATGTTGATCATCATCTGCGATGAGCGTCTAAATATATATATAAAAAATCATAAAAATTCAGGAGGTCCATGGGACCTCCCTGTCTGAACTAACGTGGAACCGGCCTACAATTATGTTCTGGCTAGCCTTTTCAGTGACTTCCATCTTTCAACAGTCTAACTTAACTGGCAACGAGTTCCAACTTCTATCTCTGTTCCATATAACCTGTGTTAAGTGAATATTTGTGAAGTAAATAGTACATATGCGGGACTGATGGTTATATACTTTCAGTGTAACACTTTTTTTTTCATTGCTGGTGAAGTGATGCATTAAAGAACCCATGTATCTTGTGACTATGATGCAATAAAGAGTTGTCTACAATGACATATTGATTTTGTTTTTGAAAATCGCGCAAATGAACCCTTTTTGGGGGGGTAGGAGGTACCCGTAAGTGTGCATTGGCTGCACTTCGGGAAATCGTCGGGGTACGATACAGGCTGCCGATAACGGACCATTAACATCCCCGTGTTGCAAACCGTATGCCGGACCATGGTCGGGAGCCGACCTGGTCGGGTCGGTCACCGCCGGCGCACCGACGTTGGGTCGTCGCGCTGTGCTGCCTGGGTGCAGTTGTAGTGCCATCCAAGTTCCTTACAGCATTCTTTCTGCACATAATGCTCCGAGTCATATCTGGCCGCAGCATGAAAAGTAAAAACCATTACTGAACTGCACTGATGTAGTAACTAAGCACATAAAGAATAGTGATAAAGCATATTTCCAATGTCAGCTACGGCAGATACGAACTCATTTACGACACCATCCTCCCGTCCTGCCATTATGCTCGTATATTTGGTCTAGTGCAGAAATATGCAATGTTGCTGTGTGTTTATCAGGCAAGGCTACATTTCAATAAGCAACTCGAAGCGCACTGGCGTGCCAGGACCGAGCGTTCGTTTAATAACTGAATAGTTGGCCCACACGTATAGTTGTTGGTGTGTTTCTGCCTTGTATTCGACCATATATACTATTCAAAGCCTTTCCGTGACTCACAAACGAAAATGACGACAATTGGCTGTGTCTTACACGTGCTTTCATAATGCTGAGGTATTTATGGTATGGGGGGGGGGGGGGCACGTTTATGAGTATGGGATGAAAATCAGCTGAAAGCTTACCCACGAAACCCACATTAAACTCATGCAGTATGCCACCACGCACCGCCTATTAGAGCCCTGAACGGGCCGACTTTTCCGGGCCCTACCCGGCCCGGGCGCATCGACAAATGGCCTGCTGGCCCGGCCCCGGACCTTCATGTTTTTATGTGGCCCGGCCCGGCCCGGCCCGGCCCGGCCCGATAACACAGTGAATAGAGCCCGGCCCGGTGACTCAGCGAATAGAGCCCAGCCCGACCCGACTCAGTGACTCAGCGCGTAGATCCCAGCCTAGGATTTGCAGACGTGACGCACGCGTTTCTAGCCCTTATCACTCAAATTATTAAGTGAATTTATAAAAGAAGACACCTCCACAAACATACAAGAACTGTTGGTTTGACACCACAACAGCACGAGACCAACTTAAATCCAGGACGCACGCGGGCAAGCGGGTTACTGTTACACTACCAAGGTTTTGTGGATGTAGAGGATGTCGTCGACCGACTCCTCCCAATCCTTACCCCTCTCATCAAGCTTTGCGAACTGTTTGTGAAATACTTGAGGAGTCAGGAGCAATGTAAAGTGGCTTTGAGAATGTTAAAGAAGGTCGAATCATACGCATAATGCAGTGTCATTTGTCCGGCCTTGAACAGACTGCTCTTTCTCCCTAACTGACCCCTTTTTTGTCCTCTTCTGGTGTTTCTCTTCCCCCTGTTTGTGTATATGTTTCTTGTATGTGAAGTAAAATTTTCAGCTGTGTTTGAGCACTAAATACAGGTGTCAGAGTATCGTATTCCTTTTATTTGCCGCCGCCACCAAGCCTGCCTGGTGAGTGGACAAAACTGGCCACGTGGGGGATGCTTCCGAGAACTAGCAGAAGACGTTCGCCATTTTGGTTTTGGTCGAGCAGCCTGTGAACACGCCCGCTGTATTTCTAGTATCTTGCGCGGCTTTTGCTCTGCAATCGTCAATTTCCAAGACGGGACCGAAGAGCAAGTCATACGCGATGCGTGTGTGTGCAGTACACAACTGTACAAGCCGCACAAAGGATGGAATCCGCGTATTTCGGTTCCAGCTCAGGGCATCGGTTGCGACAGTGGATTCAAATCGTCCACAAGGATGGCTTCACACCGACTGTGAACTAACGTACGTGTGAGGTAAGCATACGTTAACATGTTACGCGTCTGTAACTTGATATTTTTCTATTTGGGATGGTGTGTTGGGATGTGTACTGCCTGTCGCTAAGCCTAGCCATTAAAACTGCGCAAAGTCGTTGCCTTGTCCAGTCTTCTGCTCCATTTTGCACCGATCTAGAAACATTTTGAAGTGGACCAGTTCGAGAAGAACAGAGCAGACGGCCGACTCCTCTTGAAATGGAACGCCGTGCCAACAATCTCGCTGCCAAGCGACGTAGTCAATGCAAGTGACGGTAAGTTATCCCCTTCCGCGACGTGCTGAAGCGCTAACAAACTAGACATGCATCACGACCAAATCTGTTGATAACTGACTGTGCAGAGAATTTGGCCTCTCTCCCTGCTGCTCCTGACCATGGTGCTGAAGCAGCCATGAATGAGAGCTTCATTCATGGTATGTTCAATTTGTTGAGTATCCGTACAGGTGTCTGCTTGTGTGATAAGGCTATACGATAATATTTAATGACTAATGCCATCACCTGCAGGTGACATTCAGCCTACATGCACCCCAGCACGTCCTTGCTCTTTCCAAAGTCTGTCATGTTAGAGATCATTGTACCACAGAAAAAAACAGTGCATGTACAGCGTTCACTAGGATAAACATCGGGGTTTGTAACGAATATAAAACAAATAAGAACAATGTCGGAAAGCTAAAGTAGATGAGGACGTATTATGCCCCAAAATTGTATGTCTATAATTCTGCTTGGTCTGTTTCTCTGCGGATAAATCGTAAAAATCTAAAACCACCGCTGCCTAAACGGCTATACCTGTGTTTCAGCTTCTTTCCGTCAGATAGCGAAAAGGTCGAACGCGGCGTTGCACAGTACTCTGCACAGTACTCTGCACAGTACCGCGGCGTTGCACACACCTCTGCATTCAGTTCCACTTGTTCACTTGGTTTCGATGTCGTCTGCAACGCCGCGTTCGATCGCCGCGTTCGCCATCTGACGGAAAGGAGCTGAAACGCAGGTATCGCCAATTAGGCAGCGGTGGTTTTCTAATTTTCGCGATCTAATTATCGGTACGTCGCTGTCCGCCCTGACTCCGCACATGCGTCAGCGCGGCAACGCTTTCTGGAAGACGCTCGTGGAAATACCTCACGCTGCCCCCATGGTCCTGCTACCACTTGACACGACGCGAGATGATCACTGGCGCAGCGGCACGACGCACAGCGCACTACATCGCCACTCCACGCCCGCAATCCTGCCGCGCCCCCTGCCACGAACTCAAGCCGTACGCAAAGCCTTCCCACGTCCACGTACCGTCGTCATTCCTCCCGAGAGTACAGTTCAGGAAGGTCGGTAGTGTGGGCAATGGAGAATAATGTGCTCGAGATGATCTACAGTACCGCAGTGACATAATTGAGGAGGGTCAACTTGTCTCAAGCGGCTAACGCCACTGCGCTGTAAAAGCCACATCGAGGCGACAACAAAGGTCCTTTGCATGTTAATGGATCAAGTATCTGACACTCTCATCCTTCCACTTAAAGAAGCACAGTGTAGTAACACGACAAAGTCACACGATGTCTACAACGAGCACAGGAAACCCGTACCTCTAACACCGGCCGACAAGATAACGGGACGTTGTTTAACATCACGACCGACAACTCACTTGGCTCTGCCTTCAGGGATTCTGCTAAGGAACTCCGCCCAGTCTATAGATCCGCTAAGAGCTACGTGGAGGAGGCAGCATGCATACCTCGAACAGATTTGGAACAGGTGGCACAAAGATTACCTGGCCGAACTGCGCTCCGTATACCATTCGAAGGGCTTGAGAACCACCGACGTCAAAGTGGGAGACGTGGTTCTAATTAAGGGCTCCAACCATACTAGGCTACAGTGGCAGATGGGAATCGCCGAGGAAGTCTCCCCAAGCACAGATGAAGTGGTTCGAGTCTGTTTACTGCGCACTTGCAATCAAAACATCATACGAAGGCCAGTGCAACATTTATACAAAATGCAGGCGTGGGACGAACAACAATAATGTAGTCAATCGTCGCCGCAGGGGGCAACTTGTTCAATCCATGCCTGAAGACGACAATGAGTCATCTCATGCCTCCCCCTCAAGTGACGAGCATTTCGTTTATATAATTCTTTCATATCTCATTTGTGGTAATAAGCACATCGTCAACTTAATGAGTGAAAGATGTGGATCGGTGGTGGTGATCCGATGATGATTCGGTGATGGACGCGATCGACGAATAGTCAGCCGAAGATCGATGAAGACAGCAGTTCATTTAGTGTATCTACATGGCATCTCGTAGAGACCAGACTTCAGGTTGAGATCCAGAATAATTTACACAAAAGAAACTTCCGCTTTTAAAGCGTTTTCGCCGGACTGGCGTCACGTGCTGCCCACGATGTGACATCATATTTTTTAACCAATCTATACATAATTAATGAGGACAAACTCCTTTTCTCAAGTTTTCCTCCAATTAGATCGTCGGAAACTGACGTGTGACGAACCATCCAATCAGGAGTTAGAAGCTTCCGCAAATCAAATGAAAACATTGAATTCCACGGAATGACAGCGAAAGTGTTATATACTTCCCAGGAAACGCGAGCAGGATTAACAAATACAAAGGCAGCCATGTAGCGACTGCGCCTTTCTCTCGTTGGGAAGTGGGTCGCTCGATTCCTACTTCGGGAGACCAGTCCCAAATTTTTCCAGACCCTTTTCGAGCTCGACTCTGCGCTACGGGATGCCCCTCAGCATACCTCCCCTGGGGCGGACCAGGCCACGTATAAGGCCCTTTGGAATCTTCCCCTTTCGGGGCGAGTATCCCTCCTACGTATCTTCACGGTTGTGCCTAACTCGTTACAAGTAACTCGTTACTTGGTAACGGTTGCTTTTTTGGTAACGAAGTAACGATTCAGTTACTTTTTAAAATATGGTAATAGTAACGGAATCAGTTACAAAAACTGGTAACTCGTTACTGACGTTACTCGTTCCCTTTCTTCAGCACGGGGGAGCACATTTCGGCACTCCGTGTGGTGCAATGCGTGCAGATCTCACCTGCGTGACCCACGACCACGTGTGACTCAAAGTATTATTGCAATCCGTCGCTGGATGTGTTGTTGTCTTTTCTCTTGTTTCCGTAATCTCTGACCATCACTCCTTCCCAAAAATGGGCACCAATTGTGCATTAGCTACAAACGTTTCGACTTCTAGCCTTTTCTTGTCTTTGCTGAGCTTGTGAGCGCCCTAAATTATGACGCAGCCCCTCGTCTGTTTTTGGGAACCGTTGGTGATCGGTGGCACGAATACCGGTGTCTTTTCTTGTGTTCTCAGTCTCTAGTGTCCAATCACCCCCTCTTCGGAAAGAAGGAAGGGTCAAAGCAAGCTGATGTAGACTCATGGTAAGGGGCCGCGAGACGCGAAACACGAAGGACGGACGACAAATTATGAGACTCAGCAAAAAGTTTATTACAATGACCCATACCAAAGACGCGACGCAGAGGGGCAAGAAGACAAAACGAAGGGTCACTAATCACGTTGCCACGTGTAGCGGCATGTTTGTTGGCTCCTTTAACCATGCGGCGGTAACGTAAAAGTAACACGTTACCTGTGAGTAACGAGAACTCGTTACTTTTGTATGTCGGTAACGAGTAACGTATTTAGTTACTTTTTCTCTGAAGTAACGGGTAACGGTATTTAGTTCCTTTCTTTTGGTAACGGCACAAGTCTGCGGATCTTCAACGAGAGCTGGAGCCAAGGGGAAGTCCCTAACGAGTGGATGATCGCGATGGGGGTCCCTTTACTTAAACCAGGTCAATCACTGCCCAATAGCTCTTACAAGCTGTGTGGGCAAAAACCTTGGAGCGTATGATATTCAATCGCCTGAGCTGGTAGCTTGAGAGCACGTTTTCTTTTTCTTTTTTCAGAGGTGATGGCGGGATTTCGCCAAGGCCGGTCAGTACTGGATAGCGTCATAACTCTAATCAGTAAAACACAACAGGCAAGGGTCGAAGGTTTATTGACAGCCGCTGTCTTCCTCGACGTCAGGAAAGCGTACGACAATGTCCTCCATAGCGCAATCATGGCGAACTCGGGAACGTTTCAGAAGCTGAAGTCGGGGGCTGCCCCTGGTCATGGATCAAGGACATTTTGGCTGACCGCTCCCTATTTGTGCTCACCGCTTACGGGCATACTGCGACGTCCCGCGTGCATCGTGGTGTCCCACAAAGGAGCGTTCCTCAGTCCAGTCCCCTCCTATTCAATCTCTTCTTAATCACACCTTCAAAGCTTCCTAATCACACTCACATTACAATATATGCTGACGTCATCTGTATCTGGACTTCGGCCGTTCGGCGTGACACGATCCAACGCCGACTACAAGGTTCATTAAACATCATTTCAAGATACCTCCTTGACCGCGGCTTGGTTGTCTCGCCTAGTAAGACGGTAGCTCTGGCATTCTAACGAAGATCATTCCATAAGTACCCGCTTTCCATCGATGGCTCACCCCTGACCTTTGTCACGGCCTGTCGATACCTGGGTATTACAATTGACCGTGGCCTGACGTGGCCCCACAATGTGAAGATGCTTGCTACCAAGGCAAACTGCTTGGTAAATGTACTCAGGCGTATTGTTGGTGATTCCTGGGCCCATCATGCTCTGACCTCTATCGTGTCCATCATGGTGTTGAGGACATTGCGGTATAGCTTCCCCATTCTGCATGCTCTCAGTCGAACCCAAGAACAGGAGCTACTCAACATCCAGGACCGTAGTCTCCGCGTCTGTTTTGGAGTCCCCAGGACAACTGAGACATACTCTGTCTTGGCAGGGGCGCGAGAGCAGTCTGTTCACATTCTGCGGGACGGTGATACCCTTCGGGCTTGTACACGCTACGTTACACGGCACCCGCTCCACTGTCTTTGTCACAGTGATGAGGACTGCCCGCGGAGTCTGCTTTTGGCAGTGCCATTGCTCGTCTGGAAGGCACCACTCACTGCGTTGTAGCACAGCAACAACAACAACAACAACTAAATCATGACTATGGCCTGGGGTGATTCACCGCTTGAGAGCAGTACCCTACCTCATTACACGAGAAGCATGAGATGTGAAATATGAAAATGAAGTTATGTGCAAGTCCAACTCGAACTCCCGTCGTCTGGTTGCGCAACGCTATACGTCGCACAAAAGGAAGAAGCACATGAAAGAAGCGCCAATGGTCCTTGAGATGCAGGGGTGGACCCTACAGCGTCTGGAGCAAGCCGGTAGCCAAGAGGAACTCCAAGAACATCAGAAGTCCTCGACGGTGTTGGACATGGCTCGGACATGGGCCAAGAAGTGCAGCCAGGTTGAACGTCTGTCGGCTAGCACCACTCAGCTGAGCACAGAGTTGCCGCCTCTCCGTTTCGTAGAGCTTACATTCTATTAGGACGTGCTCAATGTTCGCTTCAACGCCACATTTGGAGCATAGGCAGCTGTCACAGTATCCGATTCGGCACTTGAATTGGTGAGTGAAGGCAACGTTGAGACGAAGCCTGTGCAGGGGGGACGTAAAATAGTGTGGTAAACAGTCAGGAACTGAGAAGGACATAGTGGGATCCACCGAATACATGAGAGACCTGTCAGTGATGTCCCGACTCCGTTGTAGCACAAGCTATGTCTTTTCCAACGAAAAGACACAACGAAGTGCTACAACGCAGAGAGTGGGTGCAGATGAAAAGGTGTAAAAGACAAAAGACGTGCTAGACAAAAGACAAGACAAAAGAAGTGCTACAACGCAGAGAGTGGGTGCAAATGAAAAGGTGTAAAAGAGCGGCTGCATAAATTTCATAGCCCACAGCTTTTCTTTCTTTCTTATCGATTTAATAATCTCGCGCTCGTGGTTCAAGGTAAGCCGTGAGCAGATATCTTCCGCTTCCCGTGTTTTGTGTCGCTTCACGCCTAAAAAAACAAAGAATCAAGAGATAAAGCGCCGCAGTGACCTCGCTGGTGTCCCCGCACCCGTGACAGATAACAGCATAGGCGGGACGGACGACATCAATGCTTGTTCGTCAAGCGGCCGTGAGAAAGCGCTGCAATCAAGCGCTCTTTTCGCGCGACGGAAGCTGATTCCGTCGTAGTTTCGGAAATCCGGGTCCTTTCTGCTGGCCCGGGGGGAAAAAAATTGTATGAGCTAGAGAGTTGCAACACACTGCATTCGCTTTCTCATGTCAACACCCACAACTTCACAGTTGACATCTCCGGTGTGATCCTCCTAATTAAAAAGTTAGAAAATTAAATTAATTAATTAATCAGTTAATTGCGCGACAAAAAATACTATTAAATGCTCCAGGTCACTGGTAACACTATGCACTTGGTTTCATTCTTCTGCGATGATTCATTATTTTTTAAAGGTGGGGTCAATCTTAAATTGAACACCCTGTATATGATAAGGGCCCTAAGGGCACACTGCATAGCTTATACCCTCTGGAATGTATATCCATACCTGGCTGCAACATTGCATGTCAATGCACGTTACAATACACTGACTGATCTCCTCACTGTGTAGATAGATTTTATCATTGTCATTCCTGTGTGCATGCTATCGTTGTTCATCGGTATATATTTGTTCATGTGTGTTCTCCGTGTGTGTGTGGCGCTGGGGGTGTATGCGTGCGCGTTGCAGAGTTTATTGCGTCAAATAAATCTACCCTTTACAATACACATTTTGACTTTTGGCCGTTATGAGACATCTTCGGTCGTAATGAGACTACCTGCGGCCGTATTGAGACTTATGCCGTAATGAGATACTTGGGGATTAAAGGATTATCGGCGGTATTGAGACTTTCGGCCGTATTGAGACACTTGGGAATTAAAGGATTATCGGCGGTATTGAGACTTTCGGCCGTATTGATACATCGGCCGTAATGAGATACAATCGGTGTCAAGTGGCTTATTTCTGTAACACGTGCTGGCCATTTCGTGGGAACGGCAATTACGCAACACGTTCAAAATGCATTATGGCAACAAGGTCATACGTGCATAATAAGACATATGGATGTTTCGATTATCAAATAAAATACATCACAACGTGACAACCTGCCTCGCTGTCTCGTCTTCCACAAATTGGTGCCGAAACCACAACCGTAACCGTCCCGCGAATCCTTGTTTTTCATTCATTTCTATAGGAATGCCTTTTAGTATCCGAACGACAAATCATGGGATAATTTGAATAAGATGGGTGCCTTTCTACCCTGCGTATCCAGAAAGGAGCCATCGGGTGCCGGTTCCAGCCATATTCTTACATAGGCATTATCCCGAGGAATTGACATTGAATGAGAACGGAATCGACAATATGATCCGCGAAAAAATTCTGTGCCACTACATCCAACGCGCCGTTACGTCCATCGTGCTCTTACACCCAAAAACGAGTCGTTACATGCACCCTGCTCTTACATACAAACGAGTGTTACATCCAACGAGACTTTACGTCCATTTCTCGTCGATACATCCATAAGTCAGTACATACAACGAGCCGTTACATCCAACGGAAAATCATACCCAACGAGCTGTTACGTCCATTGCGCCATTACATCCACAGACGTAGGAAAGTGTGGGACAGTGGTTCAATGCCAGTGCAAAGAACGCAGGTGTCGCTGAATATAGACGCCTGTGTCAAACCTAGATGCCAACGGGGTACCTCACGAGTACTTCTTTGAATAGGGAAAAACTAACTAAATAAAAAGAAGTGACCTGTAATACGGATTGACATTGATTGGTTCATAGACAGCTGCTATATTGATACAACCACAAAACGAACGTCGTTATAGGGTATGAGGCATGTTACTGAGTTCCCTATTTCTCCCTATTATTTTTTTTCGTCAACATCAACATCAACTGAGTTCTAAGCAATGCGCATGTGTGGAGCAACGCGCATATTAATAAAATGTCAGGTGTAGCAGATGGTTTTTTGTATTGTCGACGGAGAGCACTTTGAAAATAGAAAAAATCACAATGCTGCGTCTGCATTCCGAGAAGTTATCTTTGTCGCTGCTGTGTGGTCACTTTTATCGTTGGCTGCCTTCGCGCCATTCGTTGTCGTAAAGTCGTGTTGGTACGGTCGGTTGGTCGGGAGGTACCCGGGTTCGAATCCCGGTGCCGGCTGTGCTGTCTGGGGTTTTTCCTGGGTTTTCCTCAGACGCTTTCAGACATATGTCGGCACAGTTCCCTTAGAAGTCGGCCCAGGACGCACATTCCCCCAGGGCGTCAGTCGTGACGTTGCCCACCTACGTGAGGCCGACAACGGCAAGCCCTTCCACCACCCACCACCACCAGCACCACCACCACCACCAAAGTCGTGTTGGTGCTTTCTTACTTATGCCCACTCCGGCCGTGCTACCAGGAGGTTTTGCATGGGTTTCCCCCGATGATCACATGCCGGTACGATTTTCTTGGAAGTCGGCCTAGGACGCGCGCTGTTGCGTTGGCCATGACGAGCGGCCCGCCCTCAGCGAGGCAAACTACGTACGGCAAGCACAATATGACACACGCGACCAGCAGCTTTTTTACCTGATGCGTTTTTACCTTTTTTACCTAATACTATATTATTTCGTGAACATTTTGAGATTTGGGGATTTCAACTGGTGGACCAACCTCGTAATTTAGAACCTGACCTAATTTATTCTCTCACGACAGCAACTCTGTCCGTTACTTGTGAACATATCAAATCATAAAACATCAATCATCATCTCTGTTTTTCATCATCTCATCATCTGTTTGTGTAAGAGTACTGGGGTAGCTAGTTCGACGTCGTCGAAACTCACATCCCCATTTTTTTTTCTTTATCACATCACATCACATCATGAAAACAAACAAACAAAAACTTTCCGAGGATACGCCGCGAAGTATGTGTTACGGAGTGACTGATTCCAAAACTACATCGATGCCATATTAGTTCACGACCGACATATCCTGAAGCCGCTTATCCATCGAACATTTACATCCAAAAGATCACCAAGTCCACCGTGCGGTTACATCCAACGTGTCGGTACATCCATACCGTGCCGTTATAGCCAACGAGCGGCTGCATCCAATGCGCCGTTACGTTCACCGCTGGATGTAACGGCGCGTTGGATGTAACGGCGCGTTGGATGTAACGTCTCGTTGGACGTAACGACCCCAGACCCCGCGAAAAGAGAGTGGAAACAAAAGAATAGTTTTACCGAGAGCATCACTTTATTTGATGGAGGTTATTCAGCTACAGACGGCTGTCCGGTGCAATATCTTCATCTTCACAGGGGGCAGACCCTGTCAACACCGCAGCGCCCTGTTAAAAGAAAAGGACACAGTGAGCTTCTTTTCCCGTGTGCCATATATTTCATCAGATGAATAAAGATTTGTCAGTCGAGCTGGATCACGTGACATTGTGCAGCAGAGGTTGCACATCACAAGGAAAGCGCTGCTAACAACTTTTATAGGTTTCAGAATAAAGTTCAAAAGTATTTTCTCTTCTTGGTACGTGCTGTAACCTGCTTGCCTTCCTGTGCTTGCGGTTGTATTTTGCACCCTCACCTTCCTGTTTCACATTCAACTGCGTGTTTTTTTGTTTGTTTTTTTTCATGCATCTGATGAAGTGCAGATTCCACACAAAAACATGTCATTAAAACTGGATTCTCCTGTGTGTTTGAACTTCTGGTTGCTTCCATTGAGAACTTCGTCTTTATATTTTGTTAATTCACCTAGGGCTTCCTACAAAAATAGCTTCACAGAAACCATTGTTGAGTGCACAGACATTATTCTAAAATGGTGTTGACCCGCTCTGGCCATGCAGCTTCTATTCCAGGCCTTGCAAACGAAATATGTGGCCATCTGGGTCTTTAGCCTCCAACTGGTTGGATGGTCCAGTGGCTACAAAGAAGCGCCCAGCAAGCGAATGCAAGCGTAACTGGCAGGGCAGCAGAGTCGCAGATATGTTGCTAGATAGCGTGCAAAAGAAAGTGCGAAACAACAGGTAGGTATGTCGGTTGGAGATACGAAATGCTCGTCGTAGGAGAAAGGAAAAATTCATCGAAGTTCAGCTTTCATATTTGCATGTGATACGTTCACGTGAATGCCGGCAATTCGTAAATGGACGTTTCACAACAGGAACTCACGTCCTCTCGCCTGTCTGAGTGGCTAGTGTTCTGGCCATGTCACGTCGAGACTGGGAGGTGCCCTGGTTCGAGTCTCGCTGCCGGGTGTGCTGTGTGGGGCATTTTCTGGGTTTCCGCGCAGATGCTGTCAGACATATGTCGGCACTAGAGATGGGACGAATCCAGCATTTTGCGAGTCCGAATCTGAATCCGAATCCAAGGAACGTTCTGCGAACCCACGAATCTTACAAATCTCGAATCTTTCGAATCCTTTCTTTAAAGAGAGTTTAAAAAGCCAAGAAAAAAAACTTCTACTGAAAAGTGTTTTGAAGCAGAATATGATAAATTTGCTTGATGAAAACATAAAAAACAATTGTCCAGTTTCGGGAGAAAATATACCCATATTTATTTAATTTATTTAACATTTACGTAATTTATTTAACGTATTGTTCATCAACTACAAGAAATACATAAATTCTCGAATATGAATTATTTCCACAAAGCTAAAACAAGAATCAAAAGCAAAACTATATTACTTTTAAACTTGTAATGTAACTGTTCCTGCCTGAACTCTATTAGTCCAGAGCAATGTAAACAAAGAAACAAGAAAGCACCCGTCGCTCAATGAGGCTTTCGGCGGACTCCGGAGGCGCCAATTTGAAAAAGAAACAAACAAACGTGGTTGGTGGATTCGAAAGATTCGATTCTCCGTTTTGGACACTGGCATTCGGATTTCCGAATCTCGAATCCCTGCCTAGGATTCGTGGATTCGCGGATTCCGTTGGCACAGCCCTAGTCGGCACAGTTCCTTTAGGAGTCAGCCTATCGCCATGACGCACATTCTCCCAGAGCGCTAATTGTGACGTTTCCAACCTCTGTGAGTCCGTTAACGGCGAGCTCTTTCAGCATGTTCACCACGTCTTCTTATACTCAGTGGCAACACGTTTCTTCGTCACATTGTTTTGGCTTATCCAGGCCAATTGTCGATGGAAGACTGCCTACAAGCATGCGGTATACAGGGTGTCCACCGTAACTCTAGAAGTAATCCTTGAAAATAGAAAAATCACTTTTTCCCAGTTTTAACCAATGGCGATGTACTCTACGCCTAAATGCCCACCCTAAGAGGGCACAGGCAAGCTTCTGTGTCGATGCATTAATTAACTTTTGCTAATTAACTTTTAATTATTAACGATAGAAGATTGGCCCAACGAGAACATCGAATCCCTTGGAGTCACTGGTACATTTGCCGTTTTCAGAACAAAAATCGAGACAGCTATAGCGCAAGGACAGGGCCTGGAAATAAGGCGATCTGGTGGTCGTTTTTCGACGCTCAAGTAGAAGCGTTCCCGTTTTCCTTTCCTCTGTGTGCGGGGGAGGGAAAGCACTGTCGCAGTGGGGACAGACTGCATGGAGACAGATTGGTGAGACAGCTTTTTCCCACCACCACATACACATGGGAATGAAAACGAGAGTGCTTTTACTTGAGCGTCGAAAAATGACCACCAGAGCACCTTATTTCCAGGCCCTTTCCTCGCGCTGTAACTGCCTCAGTTGTTGTTCTGAAAACGGTAACGTTGCCAATGACCCCAAGGCCTTCCCCTTCCCTTTTTTGTTACTTTGCATTAAACATATCCCCCCCCCCCCAAGGGATCCGATGTTCTCATTGGGTCAATCTTCTATCGTTGATAATTTAAAAGGTAATTAACGAAGGTTAATTAATGCATCGTCACTGAAGCTAGTCTGAGCCATCTTAAGGTGGGCCTTTAGGCGTAGAGTACATTGCTGTTGGTTAAAACTGGGAAAAAGTGATGTTTCTATTTTTAGAAATTACTTCGAGTTATGGTGGACACCTTGTATATGACCTTCATGAAACCGAAACGGATTGGGTGGGATAGCGTGAAGCGTTGCGTAAACGTGTGAGCCAGAGGAAACACCTCTGTTTCCTCCTTTGTTTTCGCTCTAGTACCTTTCTTTGATCTCTATGCTGTATGATAACATTTTTTTCGACTATGTCTGTTTGTCGTCGATAGGCAAACAATTGTCTCGCGTTCTTTCTGAGCCTCAGCACGCCGGTCATCTTTACGAAAACAGTGGCCGTAGCCCACATGCTTAATAGTCTAAAGACCGACACGCATACCACGTTTTCTCGACGTTATTCCTCGCCACCTGTTTCGCCGGCGTCTGGAATGAGAAGATATACTTGAGATAAACGGAGGACGTGACGCGTTTTTCAGGACCTGTCGGTGCCTGCCGGAAGTGGTGGCCAGCACAGCAGTGTGCTCGCGCCGTCGTGGATAGAGGGCAGACAACAGTGAGTTTTCGTATATCGTACGTTGTCGCCTTTGTGTACGTAAGGGATAGCGTGGTGGTGCTGCGCAATGCGCAAGGCTCTGTTTATATCACGCACACAACCATCAACGCTATCCCTTGCCAAGGTGATAGCGTACGATATTCGAACACTCCATTGAAGGTAACACCATTGAAGGTTGCAGACGAGTTGGCGAACAGACGAAGTGGGTAACGCAATTGAGGCCACAGGACCATTCCTCTTGTGGAAGGAACTAACACAAGTCGTCCCAGTTATAAAACGCCTAGATCCTCACGACGGCAATTACTTCCCTCTATCCTTGAAAGCCCTATGGTACCACAAAATGAGAAGACTGCATGTTTTCGCACTCTTTTTTTCTTTTTCGTGCTCGCGGGCTTCTTTTACCCGATTCTATAAACGAAGTATTGTTTTAAACTCTATACGTGAAGCCATAGCCATCCATCACCTATGTTCTTGCTCGCGACAAAGAACGCCGCTTGGGGGGGGGGGGATATATTTATTAAGAAAAAAGGAAGGAAAGGTTAGCCAGGCAAAGAGCCGGCTTGCTATTCCAAAAAAAAGGGAAAAGGGGAAGGGGGAAAACGAAAAAGAAAAAAGAAAAAAGGGGCATTGAAACAAAGGAAGGAAAGAAAAAAGAAAAACGGGGGAATCAAAAAAAAAAGAAGGAAAGAAAAACAAAGAGAAAGGAAAAGGAAAGATAAACAAAAAGAAAGGAAAGAAGGCCAAGCATCGCCGACGCCGAGGAAGGAACCGTCGAGAAATCGCTGTTTGCAGGTGCGCTCGTAGGTTACATTATAACCGTCCTGCTGACGTCACGAATGCGGACCTCGACACTTTTCCGTCGTGAAAAGCATCGTATGCGGGTACTGGCGCTCGGGTACTGGCACTCGTACTGGCATAGGAAAGGCATAAAATAAAGTCAGAGCTACTTCCTATGCTGATCCGTGTACATGCCTCACGTACATCTTAATATCCCAACATATGCTGTATATGCATCCGGTATATATATATATAGATACTCATGGAACGATGCGGCAGCACCAGAGGACACGTGTTTCGCCGTGTTTGCGGCTCGTCCGCCCTGGGTAGCTGCGCATCGTTCCGAATTGGCAAACCAGGTGTCACTCAGCGAGCGATATACACCTGAGAGGGTGACTGAGCACTCCTCAATGCCACAGTGCAAGCCAGTGAATTGTAATGCAGGAAAAAAAGCCATTAAAGAAACAAATAAATGATACTAGACGTGTTTGAAACTCAAACTTACAGATTAACATGGCTTCTATGGCTGCACGCAGAGAAACAGATACTCATGGAACGATGCGGCAGCACCAGAGGACACGTGTTTCGCCGTGTTTGCGGCTCGTCGGCCCTGGGTAGCTGCGCATCGTTCCGGAACGATCGTTCGGAACGATGCGCAGCTACCAGGTGTTGCAGGTGTGACAGTTGTAAACAAAAAATGTTTTGTCGCCTATTTGTGTCCTCCTGCCCGATTATGACCGTTTCCAATAAAGGAGAAATAACACATGGTATGAGACTCGTAAACATGAAGCGTAGGCTCGTTTGCGTGCGTGTTTTGTAGACTGGAGAAATTTGATATGGTTAATGTAATCAATCAATCAATCAATGCACCACACTTTTTATGTGAATACACCGCCGTTGGCTTTGCGAAAGCCGTCTGTCTGCAAAATGTTTTACTGTTGGAATTCTCAGCCAAAGAAATATCAGCTGGTCAATATAATTTTATAGAAATAAGCGCGGCGAACGAAACGTAACACTTAGACTTTGCGTGCTGATGTCGAAAAACTCCAACATGGAAAGCTTAGGAACGCTAAGATAACATCAACTCCAAAAGTCACTCGATGCAGTCCACAAAGAGACAATGAAGAAGAATTCGCCTTGGTCGGACCTGCCTTTTTTCCTTTAGCTCAGTTGACCTTGGCAACCCACACATGACGGGAGATCCCTGCACCTGAATAGTCAAGGGGGTCACATGTGTTTATGGAACTACACAATCCCGCGGAGGAGTAACTCGTAACAGGGGTATTGGTTAGAGCTTTCACCTTGCTGAGACCCGGATGTTTGTGTGGCGCCATCTACATGCAACCAAGTCGTGAATCGGAGATGGCTCCTCGGTGATATCCCCTCTTAAAGGCGCTGTCACACTGCACCGACACGACAGCGACACTTACACAAGACCGACGACAACAGAAGACAGACATTGCCTAATACTTTGTGTTACCGAACATAGTCGTCACACTGCGCCGACCGATAGCAACAGATGCATGTCAATAAAATGTCGCTTCAGTATGACAGATTTGGATAACAAAATCGGCAGGCGGACAGTGTCTGACGACATGTCATCAGCGAGTTGATCGCTGCTCAAAACATATCGGCGAGAAGCGACACGTACTACACGGGAAGTTCATTTAATGTGCCGTGGACGATTCTGAAACGACATTAAACGGTAGAAGCATCTGAATTTATTTAACAGCAAGCAAACATTTTGCAACCTTTCGTGTATGAAATTTAATTTAAATTTTTTAAAGGTCCGTGTTCCGCGTGTTAGCACCGCGAAGCAACTGTGGCCATGAGCGGTGCACAGATGGAGGATGGAGAGGACAGCAGGAAGGGGGTGGGGGACAGGAGGTTAATATGCGTCCTGTGCCGACTTCAGGGGGAACAGTGCTGACATTCGTCTGGTAGGTCTTCAGAAAACCCAGGGAAAACCTCAGACAGCACTGCCGGTGGTAGGATTCGAATCCACCGCCTCTTAGTCTCCAGCACCTTGGCTACCACTAACGAGCGAGATACCTTAACGGGACTTGCCGGGAGCCCGTTCATTGAGTAACGCAGTCACACACTCATTTCGGTAGCATAATTTGTAAAAACAGTATACACCAGTTATGCGTGAACATGAAATATTGCCACAAACTCAGCCTCGAGAAACAGTTGAATTAGAATAGTAAGGCGGAAGAAATGGAACTTGCGGTCAGAATATGCTTGCGGGTAAAGCAAATGGAATTTGCGGTTTCGGAGTCAAACTGTCAAGGAGTTCAACCACGGGGTCCCTCGTCGGGAAGAGTTGCGAAGCGTACATCGAAGAGTTATCAAGTCACTACTCGGATCACCGTTGATGAATCACGAAACAAAGCAGGGGTCCATGAAGGCACACACCACATATGACAGCCGAGCAGAGCTGGTGATGAGGGGGGAGGGGGGCGAGTAAGGCGACCGCCTTAGGCCCCGCGCACGAAGCCCTCAACCAGGGATTACTTTTATATATATATATATATATATATATCAAGTGTTCACTTAATCGCACGCGGGATCTTCTGGTAAAAGCGAAATGAGAGAAGAATATGTTATGGGCCATTCCGTCGTGTGATGAGAAAAAGTCCCCCTTTGAACAAAAGTCCGCCAACCCTGCAAGCTATACCCAGGATTTCGCTCCCTTCTCTCCTGCTGCCATTTCCCGTACTGCTAAAATCTCCCACTGCGAAAATCTTATCTTTTCATTACTGCTGGTGTGAAACAGGCCTCGCGATGTGCGCTTGCCTAAGGTCCCGCACACCCCTAGCACCGGCCCTGCAGCCGGTACAATCCCACTTCACCTGATGCAATCACGAAGGGTCCAATACGCCACGGAAAGCGCATTGCAAGGCCGTCCAAGGCCAACTCAAGCAGTGACAGGAAACGAGATACACCTGTGTCTGTGTTTGCCCCGAGGCTCGCGATAATGACAACTTCAGGACGATTGATCAATCAATTGAAAATTAACCATAACTAAAGTAGGTATATTTCGTTAAAATATCGCTTGCTGATGAGGGGCCGTAAACAACGAGAATTGGCCGTACTTTTACAAAAAGGATTATTGCAGGACGCCATATTGAAAGAAGGGACAACGAAGCTTGTCGCTGTCACTCAGTGTGTCAGGCTTGTTTGTCAGGAGGGTCCGCCGAAAGCCGACATACGGATGTCTGTGTCGGTCGTCTTTTGTATGCGCAGTGTGACTGATTCGCGGACACGATATCTCTGGATGTCAGCCGACAGGTTCTGTCGATTGTTGGCCCAGTGTGACACCGCCTTTAACACTTGTCCGCACATAAATGCCGGAATATCAAGGACAATGAAAAGGTGTTTCCACGAAATGAACTCGAGGACGCGTGAATGACCCATTCCTAGAACCATTGGAAAATGCTCACCCGTTTGGCAAGGGCAGAAGTAGGCGTAAGAACCACCCTTGATTTGTCCTTCGGTGCATCTATCACCAGGTTTGCCCTTCGGGAAGCAGGCCTTTATTGCGTCACCTACAGCGTCGCCAAGGAGACAGCAGCCGGACAGGCACTGGCTGCTATCCATACAGCCCTGGCCGACATCAAGGTTCTGCAAGGATATCGACGTCATGTCCCTCATTACAATTTGCGGCTAACAACTTTACTTGCTTTCTTAATGTCTGGAGAGTGTTATTGATTTTCCTATTCCTGCCTCCCTTTTAGTAGTGAAATGAGACTCCATTGCATGAAGAGTAGTTTTTCCGACCTGCCCATTCAACTTATGTGTACAACTATCTTGTACGCAGATGATACTACTTTATTCGTTTCTGGATCCATTATTAAGGAGGTATACAATATTGCAAATAACGGCATGCATCAAATGTCGTCATGGTTGACACAAAATAAGTTAATAGTGAACAGCATACATCATATTTCAACCAAAGAACAAAAAGCTGGGCTCTGATAACGTCAGCTTACATTTCTTTGACAGAGTCATAACGCATGTTAATCACACAAAGTTTCTCGGCGTCATAATCGATCAGCACCTCTCCTGGCATTACCATGTTAACCATCTATGCAAAACCATTTGTCCCGTTATCGGTACATTATACAGGTTACGAGATATATTACCAATCAAATCACTCTTGATAATCTACAACTCATTCATTCAATCAATCCCGCCTGGATTACTGCAGCGTCATATACGGCAATACATACAAAACATCCTTACACCCATTCCAGATGACATAGAACACTGCCATTCGCACCATGTTTCGCTTGAAGAAGGGCGAAAGCATTAGATCTTCATATCCACTAATGAACATTTTACCACTGAACAAATCGGTACTGTTTCGGTCAATGTTGTTAATACATAAAATTCTTAACAGGAAAATAGCAATACTGCACGTTGAATTAAATTGAAGCATAACATGGCCTACACACGCGCCTCATTCCAACGTCGTTTATCACTTCAAACATCCAGAACGAATTATGGCGATTTTACGTTCACTAACTACTCTGCGAAAGCATGGAACGCATTACTACATACATTACATATTAGCAGCATCACCAACTTTCCAGCCTTTAGGGCTGCCTTACTATGTTTTCTTCAAATTGATTTCTTTAACCACACTTGTACATTCTTAAAATTCTCATTTCGTATGCCCCCTCTGTTGCTTGCTGTTCAAATTGTTGTTAATAATAGGAGGTCCTGAAACAAGTTTTAACTATAGGACCTCCATCTGTATATTAAATGTATGCATATTGTTTGGTCAACAATAAACTCTATTTGATAGATTGATTGACTTCAGAGTTCTTGTTGTGCCGGCTCAAGGACATCCCCTGCCAGCCAACTTCGCAGGGCAGCCGCAACCTACTGAAGTGGCACATTTTGGAGCAGCGTGAGGACGTCTACGCTGCTGTTAACCAAAGGCTAATCTCTTCATGTCATTCTTCCATGCAAAAGAAACTGATAATTCATCTCAAATGCTGCCGAAACTAATTGAACTATGAACTGATCACATTTTATTTATTTATTTAGAATACGTTAAAGACCCAAACGGGTACAACATAACGGAGAAGTTGGGCGACAATAACACTGTAGAAAAAACGGAAAAAGTAATTAACCTGATCGGCAAACAGCAAAAGAAACGTGAAATATACTAAAGAAACGTGAAATACAACACTAGCAAGAGACATAAAGCAGACATCAAGACATAAAGCAAAAACCAACAAGGATGTACACTTACAGATGCCGTGAACAATAGTGCGAGAAAAAAAAAGAACGTAAAGAAGAGTCAGGGGAGGGATAACAAATTGGTGATCGCCGCCTGAAACTGGGGATGATTAGTGAAAAGTGCTACATGGCGGGGAAGGTCATTCCAGAGTCTTTACAATCGGGGAATAAACGACTGGAAGCAGTAATGGGTATATTACTTATGTAAGCAAACCTTATTTTCTTGATCATGACGTTCAGATACGTAGGAAGGAGGCTGTAATAGAGATGTACTTAAAGGAGCAGTCTAAGACCGAGAAAAAAAAATTTGATCGTGATGGAATGTCCGATCACTAAATAACGTTTTCACGCAAGAAAATGGGCGTAGCAGAAAAATATCGCGCGCAGCAGTCGATTGATTCTCACGAGTGCGGACAGCTCTCTCCTACTCTTGTGGAAGACACGCGAGAAATGACGGGCACCTCCGTCACGATGTGACGTTGTACGTTGCGTCCACTCCTAGGGCTCGTAAGTGACCTCGGCTGCGATCTGACACCGACAATCGTCAAGGTGACGGCGGGTTCCTTTCGCACGCGTTGTTCTGCCGAGAGACGCATGCGCATCAGAAACGGCTGCCTTTCTTTCTTCTTTTCTTTTTTTTACAGAACATGGCGTCGGAAACATTGGTCGTCTGATCAGTCTGCCGCCATTGAACTTTCTTCGATTCTTTTCGGTTGCACGGCGAAGACATGCAGTGCAACGAAATCGGGAACTCGCGTGTGGATTGAGGTCAGCACTCCTCCAAAAGGGAATAGGGACGTGCAGGTGCAGTGCGAGTGGAAGTTGCGATCGTTGAAATAGTTCAATAAGTTGCAAACAGAAAGAACGCACTTTGTTTGTCTGGTTTTCCAGGAACGAATATGAGGTGAGCCGCGTCATGTTGCATCGCTTCGCGAACAGCAGGAACCGCCATCCTGCGTATTGCCTCATGTGAGACGCTGGCACTTTTTGTTAGTTGGAGACGTATATAATAAACAAAAACAATGACTATAAGACACACGATCGCGTTACAATTATGAGCGTAATGTCTTGTTGTTCGTTTGCACCTCTGTTTTATGCCTCAAACCAACAAAACATAATGAACCGCCGTCAACAAGGAGCATGCTGTGTCCGAAGCAGACGAATTTTCCGTAGCGAATGAGAGCACTTTTACGTTTGACGTCACAGTCAATAGGGAGTGGCTTGTGGCTGGAGCGTGCGAGCCTCCCGCCACGGAAGCGATTTTATAAATCGAACTGCGCTGTAACAAAACATTGCTCAGCCGAAATATTTTACGAGAATGATTTTTGCACACTGCTTGACAAATTAAAAACGGTTTTCAGCCATTCAAATTTCCTTTCGATGCTCCTTTAAGAAATGGTTGTGATAGGTTTTGTGAAAAAGTGAAAATCCCGATTGGATACGGCGCAACGATAAGGTAGGGAGAGCAAGGTCACTCCGAAGAGCGGAAATGCTAGTGTCGTAGCCATATGAATTAGTGACGAAACGAACTGCTCGATTTGTACTCGTTCAACTGCAGAGGAAAGGTAGTCCTGGTAGGGGTCCCAGATAGGCGAAGTATACTCAAGTTTTGGCCGGATGAAAGCCGTATAAGCAAGCTTCTTTACATGAGAGGGCGCAAGCCTAAGATTGCACTGAAGGAAGCCAAGGGAACGGTTAGCGTCGGCGACAATATAGGAAATGTGTTGGGACCGTGAAAGGTCTCCAGCTAGTGTTACACCTAAATAATTGTAAGATTAGGCGCGGACGAGAGGAGAAGTGCCGAAGTAGTAACTTGAAATTAGATTAAACGACCGGGAGAAGGACATAACTTTACATTTATGAGTATTGACAGGCAGAAACCGTGTCGAGCACCAAGATGATATACGCACAAGGTCCTCTTGGAGTGTTTCACAGTCTAGGGGGCAAGATACTTTAGGTAGATGACCCAATCGTCCACGAAAAGACGGACAGAAGAAATCAAGCCGTTACAGATGTCATTACTGAAAATGAGAAATAAAAGAGGGCCTATCACCGAACCCTGTGGGATTCCTGAGGTTACAGGTGTCAGAGAAGACGCTGTCTCGTTGGCTGTCACAAACTCTGACCTTCCGCTTAAGAAATTTACACATTTAAAGCTTTAGACTTTAATTTTGAATTCGATTAGTCTAGCTGCATATTGAATGCTCATCATCTCCATCATCATCTCTCATTACGTACAAGTGGAACTGGGGCAGCCCCCAGCCTGCTGGCCGGCATTAGCCCCATCTCATCATCGTATCTTTATTTATGTATGTGTGTGCATGTGTGTGTGTGTGTGTGTGTGTGTGTGTGCGCGCGCGCGCGTGCGTGTGTGCACAAAGTCCTCAGCTCAACTCCGTAAATGTACAGAGAGGAGACACAAGCTGTGACCCTATATGCAACAAACATCAACACTAAATGATGACGATGAGATGGGGTGTTTCACTGCAGTGGTGTGGTACCCTACCCTATGCATAGCCCATGCCTGCCGTACACCTGTTAAACTCTGAAACGTGTTGACTAGCTTGTGACGTTTCCTATAGAGTCATATTGAACTTTGGTTACTTATACCATGTGAAACCCTCGTGAACTATGCGTGAGAATGCATGGTTTACGTCAACATGACAAGCGCTTTGTACAATTCATGATTTTTACGAATCATTGGCGTATTGTACTATAGCTGAAAAAAGAACGCTTAATATGGGCGCAGAAACAGTAAAAAAGGCAGGACATTACCGAAGGAAGGTTTTCCGTGAAGGTGCGCACCTGGTCGATAAATGCCAAGGCTGACCAAGCTACACTAACAACGATCACGCCGATGAAAATCAAGTGCTTCATAACGACAGTGAAGGAAGTCGCCGAAGATGTAATCGGTTCCTTTCAGCTTTACCGCATATATATACCTAAGTACACGACGTTTATCCGGATAGCTCAAGATAATAGCAGACTCCCAACGGCGCCATCAGATAAGCGAAAGTGGGGCAGTTATCAACCCTGCACAAAAGAGCGAACTTGAAACGTTCTGTAAATTTACACGTGTTGTTTACTCCAGTCGAGCGCTTGCTAGTCGCTTATCAGATCCAGAAAGCCCGGGACAAACAGCGATGTGACACGTGCCGACAATTGAGGTGATTATATGAATTGCTCGGAATAGCTCAACATAATAGCAGACTCCTAACGGCGCCATCAGATAAGCGAAAGTGGGACAGTTATCAAACCTGCACAAAAGAGCGAACTTGAAACGTTCCGTAAATTTACACGTGTTGTTTACTCCAGTCGAGCGCTTGCTGGTTCTTATCAGATCCAGAAAGCTCGTGACAAAAAGCGATGTGACACATCACGACAATTGAGGTGATGATATGAATTGCTCGGAATTAGGACACCTCTTACGTTAGGTACTCGAATGACAAATGTCGAACAATGCTTAGCGAGTGTGTTTGCGTGATGCGCAAAATACTGGGAAGCGCAAATCATTTCTATGGCTGTAAAGTGCCTCACTATGCCATCTAAGCGATACGAGCTCAAGCTCAGTAGTATAGATTCGAGCCCCACAACAGCCTCTAATCCAGGCTCCACCCCTTCATGGTGATCCATCTAATTGCTATGTGATTGGCTGCCATTCATTGCCACATTTGCTCACTCGCTCATAGACACCAAAATGATCTATTCTATTCAATTCTAAGTCAGCTGATAGGCTTCCAAATCACTCTTTTCTTTCACAGGGGTCGTTGTGAAGTGGAACAGCCTTTAGCCTTTAGGCTTTTTCAGAGCCGTTGAAAAAGAAATCGAACCATCATGGACCTCCCGCCATAATCTGGACGGGAGGTCCAACGTCTCTATGACACTTACCACAGGTCAACAGGTCCCCGTCAGCCCTTCCAAACGCCAACGGGTAGGGAGCCCTTCCTCTGGTGATCCCAACATTCCACAGATCGTGAATGTTCCCGACAACACCATGGACACTTCGGCACCGCCAGCTCCTCAGCAGACAGATGCGATGAACGATAGCAACCTTGCCACTTCACTTCATGACCCGTTCACCACTGTCACCTACAAGAAGAACCGAGCCGGCGGTATTCCCATACTGTTTGGACCAGCAACTACTGACTACTCCTTCTGGAAGGTGAATCCTAATGCGGTCGCCAGTGAGATACGCCTGCTAACCCAACAACAGGTTATGCACCACCGTTTCCACCGAGATGGTTCTCTCTTCGTCTCCGTACGGTCCGAAGCAGCCGCCCGCAACCTTTTGTCTGCTAAGTGCTTAGCTGGCATTCCGGTGATACCATCCATACCCCAATCGTACGCCAGAAATATGGGCAAGATATATGATGTTCCAAGAGAGTATTCGAACGACGACCTCGTGCTCTATCTTAAAGACGCAGGGGTTTTATCAGCACGGCGACAGGTTCGGCATTCCTTAGCAGAAGATGGCAGTGATGTGTTCATCCCGTTACGGAGCGTTATCCTGACTTTTGAACCTACAATCCGTCTTCCTCCCCAAATTGCCCTTGGGTTTCAGACCTTCACAGTCCAAGAGAACATAGAAGGCCCCATACAGTGTTATAACTGCCAACGATTTGGCCATATTGCACGAAATTGCCGAGGTTCTACACGGTGTTGCATCTGCGCCGGACCTCACCGGAGATCAGACTGCAACAATAAAAGAGAGCCAAAGTGTGCTAACTGCAAATCCAGCCATCCCGCATCATTTTCTTTATGTCCTGTCAAGACCACCGCCACCAAGAGGCACCAAGACCGAACCCTACGACTTCCGTCTGACGCTCCTAGGGATGCTAGTGCCACACTCCCGTCTCGTACAAATGCACAAGAATTTCCTGCACTACCCCCTCGATCTGCACCAGGTAAACGAGGGTCGCTGAACACAGTCGCGGCTACGCCTATCACAAGCGCACCGCCTCCTCGTCCATCAAGACAGATTACAAACACTTACGCCAGTGTGACGGAACCAGCACCCTCATCAGCCCCCCAATATATGCCTCCTCTGGGACTCTTCTCAGCGGTACTCGCTGCCCTTAAGGCCATTGTCTCTGCTTTTCCTGGTGCGTCGCAACTGCCCGAGGTTCAAGCGCTTCTGGCACTGGAGGCATTATCTTCGCATCAGCATGACGGAATTGTATAAAAACGCCCTGGCCATGCAGTGGAATCCTCGAAGCCTGCGTAAAAAGCTCCCAGATTTTAAATTACATCTCCAACAGTACAAGTTCCCTTTCATAGCTATATGCGAACACGGCATGGATTGTACACATCGTGTTAGTGGATACACAATCTATCGCTCTCATCATTCCCCTGAGAGTAGAGCAGCGCTATACGTTCGCAATGACCTCGTTGCTGCACCCATCGGCTCAGTTTGCCATCGCTCTTACGATTACGTCACATGCAGGATCCGCCTTGGCCCCATGCTGTTAACGGTCGTCAGTATCTATATCCGTCCCGCGGTACAGGTCCCGTGGAGTGACCTGGAACGCTTACTTGGTTCTCTGGAAGCCCCGGCGCTTGTGCTAGGGGACTTCAATGCACATCACTCGGCCTGGGGAAGCCGAAGGACGGACAGTAGGGGAAGGAGGTTGTTAGAGGCAATGGAGAATAATAACATGTGCCTGCTAAACAACCGCGAGCCCACTTACATGCGATCCCCAATGTCACTTGATGTATTGGACCTCTCGTGGTCCTCAACCGACATAATTCGCCACTTGTCGTGCGCTACGGACGTCGACACTAGAGGTAGCGATCATTTTCCTCTATATATTTCGCACGACAGACTGCCCCTCTCAGCAACTGCTGGACTGATTTCTTTCACAAACTGGAGACGTTTTCGTGCGGGCCTCAGAACATCTGTGCACACCGGTATGTCCCCAGAGGCTCTCTCTCAAGCAATTACCCGCGGTATTCAGGACGTGGTGGTCATGTCTAAAAGGGTAACAGGCCATATCGGCCATTCCCCCGCTATTAATCACCTTAGAGCATTACGTCGCCGAGCAGAAAGAACGGCTCGTCGGACAGGGCAACTTACGGACATTGTGGAATACCGCCGGATGAAAGCTAAAGTAACACGAGAACTTAAAAACGAGGACAGGAAGCGTTGGCGTAAGTTTTGCCACCACCTTTCACCGTTCGATCCGGCCACGAAGATCTGGCGGACAATCCGATCTCTGAAGGAGGCGCCCCCTCAAAAGAATCCTCTCGTGGCCTTGGCTATCGTTCAGCGTGTAGACGAGAACACGCTTGCGACGGACTTCTGTGTGGTACTAACGACTCCGGCGGCTGCCTCGACCACGCCCCTACACCACAGTTTTGTCCACAGTTTGACGGCTGAACTTCACCACGACTGGCCCCGTCCCCCGGAGGTTATGGACCGCGACTTCACACTAATCGAGCTAAAGGCAGCGTTGAAGCTTTTGAACGCCAGCTCGTCCCCTGGGCCCGATAAAATCACCTATGCCGCCCTACGAAACCTTGACGGGCGGTCACTCCAAGCTCTCCTTCATGTCTATAATACGTCTTGGCAACAAGGATCTTTACCACATACATGGAAGGAGGCCTTGGTTGTTCCCATCCTGAAACCAGGCAAGCCCCCAAATGCCCTATCCTCCTTTCGCCCGGTGAGCCTGACAAGCTGTGTGGGGAAACTGATGGAGAGAATGGTTTTGCATCGCCTCGACTGGTGGCTCGAAAAACGACGTGCGTTCCCTCACGAAATGGCTGGATTTCGTCGCCACCGAAGCTCCATGGATCCAGCTCTCGACCTAGTCTCTACAGTTCAACATGCTCGAGCCCATCGACGGATCGTCCGATCGGTCTTCCTCGACATCAAGCGCGCCTATGATACCGTCTCGCACATTTGTGTGCTGCATGCCTTGCGCTCGTTTGGAGTATCCGGTCGGCTCTTCATCTGGCTCCAAGACTTCCTTACGGACCGAACTGTCGCTGTCCGTACGTCCCAAGGCCAAAGCCCTCAGCATCCTGTTCCCCAAGGAGTCCCCCAAGGAAGCATTCTCAGCCCGACACTCTTTAACGTGGTGATGGCCGGCCTACAATCAGTAATTCCTCGCAAAGTGTCGTTCTCCGTGTATGCAGATGACGTCGCCCTTTGGACAGTAGGAAAATCACGCCCGGCTCTCCAGCGCCGCCTGCAGCTCGCTTTAAACAATATCCATACGTACCTGACGCACCTCGGGATGGACCTTTAACCCGAAAAGTGTGTCGAGCTCCCTTTCACGCGTAAAGCTATGGCCAATTTCCCACTTTGGCTTGGTTTAAAGAAGCTAGAACCAGTACGCTTTCACCGGTGCCGTGGCGTGGTAATCGACTCGGACTTGCGCTGGGCTCGGCACATTAAACACCTTGAAACTAAAGTGCAGCGATGGCTCCCCGCAATCCAACACCTTTCTGGCCCAGGATGGGGCTGTGATCAGCGTTCCCTGCTCGCGGTTCACGAGGCATTGGTGAGGGCAACTGTGCTTTACAGCCTTCCTATTCTGCACAGGATATCAACAACTTCATTAAATACGCTTCGGTCCCTGTTTGCTCGAAGCCTTCGTCGATGCCTCGGAGTTCCAAGAATGGCTGAAACACGACAAGTACTGGCTGAAGCTGGTGAGCTCCCGATTGAAGTTCTCCGTGAACGGGAAACGGCTCGGCACTACCTCCGTTTGCGTGCTCACATTCCCCGCCACCCGCTACTCAGGAAAATTCGATACCGCCCTGGAAGCGACTTCTATCGAGGAGCGCAGAGGACACGCCAGACTCTCACTGGCTTCATAACTAAGGACACTATACCGCCGGAAGCCCCCTGGTCTCTACCGGTACCGCCCACTTTTGTACGCCTCCCAAACCTTCTGCAAAGAAGAGATCAGGTCCCCCCTCAAGTCCTCCGAGCCCATTTTCATGCTCTGGTAGACGAGAAGTTTTCTACGTTTACGGCAGCATATACTGATGGCGCATCCCGAAACAACAAGTCCGCCTCAGCCTTCGTCATTCCATCCGAAGGCGTCGTGCACGGAAGACGCCTTTCACATCCAACCTCCTCCACAGCTGCGGAACTCTATGCCATCCTTTTCTTTCTACAACACATCGCTGATTTTCCACCCTGGGAATGGGCAGTCTTTACAGACTCCAAATCTGCACTTCAAGCAATTGAAACTTCCGGCATACGAGGCCCATCCGCACCCCTAGTCACAGACGTGTTAATGGCTTACCACACTATCTACGCCGCAGGCCACAGGCTAGTTCTCCAGTGGGTTCCAGCCCATTGTGGTGTCGTGGGGAACGAGCAGGCCGACAGCGCCGCAGAAGCAGCACTCTCGTCTCGGAACCGGACCCGTATTGTTCCGCTCAGAGGAGACCGCCGTTCAATTCTGCGACGTCTAGTGACACCCCTGGCTTCCCGCCAACAGACAACCGACATTCTTCCCCCCTCTATGTTGAACAGAGTTGATCCCACGCTCGCTTTCCGCATGCCACGAAACACATCTCGTCAGGATGCTGCATTAATCCACCGCATGCGCCTCGATGTGGCCTTTACAGCTCAGTGGCGTTACCGCTTGAGGCAAATTGATTCTCCCACCTGCTGCCACTGTGGTGCTCTTGAGGATCTGGAGCACATTCTTCTTCATTGCCCTCACTACGAACCTTCCCGAACCACACTCTCCGAGTCTCTTCGTCAGCTGGACTCTCGCCCTTTCTCCCTACCGAAATTGCTTGGTCCCTGGCCCAATCCAGCCCAGCAACGCTCTGCGCTCAAAGGTCTTCTGACATTTCTGGACACCATCGGACTTCGATCGTTATTGTAAAGGGGCACGTTATTTTATTCCCCCCATTCCACCAAGCACTGGGGTAGAGTATCGCCTGTCGCGATGAACTCCCCACTCTCCAAGGCCGAAAATAAAGTTGTTGTTGTTGTTTCTAATCCAGTTCTAGGAATTTCTAATCCACCACCCAATTCTAATCCAGGTCAAGCCACTTCTAAGTCCTCTGGTTGGTTGGTCACAGCTCTACCCCTTCACGCTGATTGACCGATCCAGGCTCCACGCCTTCATGGTGATCCATCAAATTTCTATGTCATTGGCTACCCTTCATTGCCACAACATCTGCTCACTCGCTCGTAGACACCAAAATGATCTATTCTATTCAATTCTAAGTCGGCTCATAGGCTTCCAAATCGTTCACCTGTCTATTGGTCCGGGGGTGGTCACTTCCATTAATTTCTAAAACCTAGTGATCGGCTCAGGATCCTATTGGCTGCCTCTCATACATGCTCGATAGACTCACTTGTCATTTCCACTCTCTAGTTACTCGGTCACACGCTTTCAACTGCGTATTGCTTCATAATTCCAGCTGCATAATAGACAACCACTCATTGATCAATCCCATTCATTTCTAGACCAGCTCACAGTTCCCCCCAAATTGCTTATTGGTCCGGGAGGCCTTCTTTTTTAGCCTGGGCGACTCTCAGCAATGGGTTGGGACACAAAAACATGGTAAATAGTTTTCAATGTTTATTGAGTACATCATGGCAATCTCGGAGATATTGTAGTTCTCCCTGGGGCACCTCCATGCACGCCGTACATCTCCGCTAACATCCATACTGTTGTTCACATAGGTACTATGTGGATCACCCAGGCATTTGTCCTTCTCCGTCCACGGCTCAGTCCCAGACTGCACGAGAGAACAGCATGTCACAGAAGTATCAGCTCTCTTCCTGCACATCTTCTGGAGCGAAAAAAGAACATCATGAGCTTCACTATTTACATCATCAATTTAAACTTACCATATTCACAGCTTCCATAAGGATAGGATTCGATGTCATAGCAGAGGTATTGCCTGTCATCATATGCCATCAGACTTCTTTTGACGTTTCTGATGGTGTACATGCACTGTTTCTTTCCAACAATTGATGCTTGTTCGTTCGATACGCTCGTGTGATTGAACAAGGTATCGTAGTATGTCCCATGGAGGAGCTGCTTGCGCACAATATTCTTTTTGACCCCTTTAGCTCTTGCAATTTGCTTTCCTCCAGCTAAGTTGATGGAATACATTTTAGCTTTCAAACGTACTACTTGCTCAATAGGTACACTACCAGTTTCGCTTTTGAATGCCCTAAGTCTTCCACGATTCTTTTCACTGTACAGTGGATGATCTCGATCGAAGGAAGACAAATCTAAGTGGTCGTCGGCGATCGCTCGTAACTGATCTTCGTAGTCCTTGCAGAACAGGATCAGAGAATCTGTGTCAAAGTAACAGGTAATCACTGGACAAGTGGGCTTACTCAGCAGGGTGTCATAGTAGAATGAGTACAGAATGAGTAGAATGAGTAATTTACTGAGTTCTAGAATCGTAAACCCAATCTGGAGCGGGAAATCGCATCGCACTTTTCTTTTGTGCATTTCGTAGATGACACAATCCGGGGACAAAATTTCCATCCTCACGCATTCTGCCCAACTCCCGAGGCGACTCGCCGTCTCCTCATCGAAGGCTACTCGAATATCACGCATGTTAAATTTATTTTCTCCCAAAGACTGCATCATTTGAGAGTTTGTAGAAGTTTTTTTCGAATGTCGTGCCCGAGGCAACGCGTCTGGCAACATTGTCCTCGACGTAGGGACGCAGGAATGGTGCCTGGTGAAATGTTAGAATTCGGTGAATTTTCGTCACCCTCATGCCCAATCTACAATAGAGTGCAAGCAACGCGTAGTGAACGACGTACTCGACCTTGTCCTTGCACGTGAGCAACAGCTTTTTGCTGTTAGCTGGCTGGTGGCTTTGCTGTTAGCTGGCTTAGCTAGCTGGTTACTGCCTTCTCGGGAGCCAGGGGGAAGTACCTCGTTAAAGCGTGGATAGATTTTGGATACTCCAAGTCACATACATACACATACCCCCATCCAAATCTAAGGGGTGATGCATAAAATCCACGGAGCTAAAATCCTCGACCCATTCGAAATCACCGACGGGGAGGTGCTTTATCATGCTGAATCGGTAAAGATTGTTGCAATCTATGTATGATATGGGGGTACACCTCCTCTTTATCGGGATCATAACCACTACACAGAGGGTTGTTAGCTCGCAAATGACGCCTGCTCGCCTGACAGAGCCCGCCTCTCATGCCCGATTCGATGGTTCTGTACATGTCCTCGTCGATGATTAACTCCAATTTTGCCTGCGTGTAATTTGGAGCGCTTTGCCACGAATAGGATGCCAGAGAAACACAATGAAGCAATTCCAATCCGCGTGCGCTGTAGCACAGATGTCGGAAGTGCTGCATCACGTCCCATGTAATAGGGCATCCGTTTTCAAGTACAGTGCACTATAATCTCTCAAATTTGAGCATCCAAAATGTTCAAATACGAGCAATGCATACTGATAGTCCTCCTCACTTATATCCCCTCCCGTGAGATCGTTTCGAAAGGAGGATTTTTCTGGCAAGGCCAATTCATCGAACACCACAAAAGAACTGACATGGCTGTATGGGAATACACCTATATGAAGTAAAATTTCGTAGTCGTTTCCAAATGCCTGCTTCAAACATTGGAATGCTTCTGCACCCCCATGGATTTGACAGTTTCCACGAGCTCCTCCAGCGACGAATTTAGATATTGCATGGTATCTCTAAACAGGAAGGTGCCAATTTCGAATGAACGAATGTTTTCCATGGAGCTGGCCACAATGAAAGGAGGTCGCTTCCACCCAAGAATGTGAAATTCCCGCAGCAGCCCGGCCAAATCGTAGGACAAACTGTGTACCATGATCGGCAATTTTTGCCTCGTCGTGCACGCGACGTTACAGGGGTTACACAATGTCGCGATATAATTTGTCTCGCCCGCACTACAATGCTTTGAATGGTCGTGATGCCGGACACGGGGTAGATCTTCGGTAAACTCCTGTTTACAGTACGCACAGTGGGTAGCAGCTCTGTGCTCAGCGCATTGCTCATCATTCAGCACCATTGCGGTGGGGCAAGCGTTCAGGGCGATCATCTCATCCCGGATTTCCAGCAATGCTTTCACGCACTGCCTCGCAGCATCTTCCCCATGGTGCGTCCTGATGCGCATCACCTTTGAGTCGTGGGCGCGCACAAGCACAGCACAGAAGCTAGAGGTAATGTGACGTTGCATGCCAACACCACTGGGTGCGAGTACGCTCTCTGTGTCCAACGCAACGACGTAGTTGTACTGCTGCATGTACTGTATTTTAGTAAATTCTACAAAATTTTCTCCGGGTTCACAAAATTCTAATAGGATTTCGTTCACGTCCGCGCAAAGGCGTCGATGTTTTGCCATGCTCTTTTCCTCATTAAAAGAACGAGTGCAACGTTCGCATACGAAACGCGTGCTCTTTCTCGTCAACAAACGTTCGAGGGACTTAATTCCGAAAAAATGCTCATCAACCTCCAATAAGTGAATTTTCTTTTCGCTTTCCAGTTTTGGGGGTTGTAACACGTGCTCTCCCTGATCGACGTACGCGTACACGTACACAGATATCCTATTTTTATCTTCGAACTCGTCCAGATCAGCGAATGAAACAGGGAAGTGAGTAGGCCACCAGTACTCTGTTGCATAATTTTCATATTTTTTCCATCGGTTCCTTTCCTGTGGGTGCAAGAGGGCGAGTGTATTGTATTTAAAGCACTCGCCCTCCTTACGCTCTGGTAATGGGACATTGGTTAGGACATTCCTGCGACTAGCCAAATTAATGGGAAGTACCCCATTGCACCCGAATTTTTTAGTTTTCACAGCGGAAATACACATTTGAATTTTTTGGACGTCAGTAGATACAAACCCACTACCCTCGCGCTGGTAATTTTCAATGCGCCCGGTAGACTCCTGAATCACGTCCATCGAAGTATTTGCGATAGCTCTGTCGCTGTGGACTTCGCGAGCAAGCGCCATAAAATGAGCTATGTGGGCGGTTATATCCCCTCGATTTTCTTTCATCATTAGAACGTCTAAACAAATGCAAAACCTAAAGGGTATCCTTTGTGCTCGCAAAATAGCAATTATATTGTGGAGGTGGTTCATTAAATATTGTCGCAAGTCCTCTACTCCCTGATCGTGAACAGATGCCAATAGCACAAACGCTTTGACGATACCTCGAAATGCGCTATCAGTTTGAAAGAAAGGCAGGAAGGAAATGTCCGCATAGGGATGCGATCACTTGACATGAGCATGCAATGTGCCAGGTGAAATGTCTGGAGAAGATGGTGAATTCTCTTCCAATGGCTCATCGTCTCCGATGTCATGAGGATCAAAAAAGCAGAACACACACCTAGGCACTGAAAAAAAAGAAGAAACACTAAGAAAACGTGCACCACAGAGCGTGGATGAAAAATACTTACTTTTGAAGCGAGCTCCACACACTCCCGAAGCGATGCGAAGACTGCTGCCTCTTTACACATCCTCCCCACTTATATAGCGGCGACCTCGCTGCATGCCCCAACATGCACGGGAGCGGGGAGTCCTCATAATCTAAAAATAACTTGCTCTGCATGTTCAAGGTCGCAGCCTGCCCTGGGCTTTACGTAATGCTACCTCCGCCTACGCCAATGCCGCACCTGAGCGCAAAGTTCGCTCTCATCACATGTCATTCCAATATGCAAGTTGCTTCCATGAGCAGGCACACAACCATCCCTCTTTTTGATGAAAGATGAAAGTCAATTTGTAAACTCAATTGGTAGAGCCCTGGACCGGCAATCCAGAATATGTGGGTTCGATCCCTACAGCTGGCTAATCTTTTCAGTGACTTTCATCTTTCATCGTTGATTTCTTAGGCAATTTGAGGCTTTGTTTGTATCTGTCCCTTCTATGTTGTTCCAGCCTCAGAACATCAGTTTATCTCTTATCCCTCTTTTTGTTCACAGTGGCTGCGGAATTTCAATAATATTACTTAAATGAAACAAATTGCAGTGAAATGCAGGTCCATCTCAGACAGCAATTTCTACCCTCAGCGTTAAACCTTTAATGACGGTTAATGGCGATGAACCGAAAACGAAAGCTCGGGTCACGCGCAGTGCTGCGCGTAACCGATGGCGGTGCTGGTGATGATTATGACGCTGCTGCTACAGGGCTCCCCCCCGTGGCGGATGACAAAGCTGGCGAGGAGGGCCGAGGTTGGCGGAAACGTCGGGCGCCGAGGCCAAGGAGTGCAGGAGCCGGACCCGAGGCGGCGGGCGGCTCGTAGTGTGCGAGCTGCGGCGCCCAATGCACTCGACGTGGAGGGGGAGGAATGCTGGAGATAGGAGCTGAGCACGGACGTAGGGAGGGCGGGTCGGGCGATACCAGAGGTGCCGACTCCAGGAATGCGGGCTTGAGCCTGTCGATGGCCACAGTGTCAGGTCCCCGTGGAAGATCGAGGCGGAAAAACTTCGCGGCTCGCGAGATGACCTTGTAGGGGCCGTCATAGGGAGGCTGCAAGCTGGAGCGCACAGAGTCCCGGCGGACGAAGACGTGGGTGGCTTGATTAAGGTCGGGGCTCACGAACACGCGTGTGGCGGGACCGGAGCGGGTAGGCGTGGGCTTGAGGTCCCGGAAGAGCTGGCGGAGACGGTCGATGTAGGAGGAAGGGTCGTGCACGAGCGGGGCCGAGGGGGTGAAGAATGATCCGGGAAGGCGGAGCGGGCAGCCGTAGACCATGTGGGCCGCGCTGCAGTCATCCTGGCGGATCGCGGCGCGAAGGCCAAGCAGGACGAAGGGTAGACGCTCGGGCCAGGTTGTGTCGCCGTGGTCAGTGGCGCGGAGGGAAGCCTTGAGCTGCCGATGAAGGCGCTCGACCAGGCCGTTGGCAGCCGGATGGTAGGCCGTGGTTCGGATGTGATGGGTTCCGAGGGCGCTGCACAGGTGACCGAAGAGGGCCGATTCAAACTGGCGTCCTCTGTCCGTGGTTACAGTGGACGGGACGCCGAATCGGGAAACCCAGGAGAAGAGGAATGCGTGGGCCACCGTCTCTGCCGTGATGTCAGGGATCGGCGTTACCTCCGGCCAGCGGGTAAAGCGGTCGATGCACGAGAGCAGGTAGCGGTAGCCTTTGGCCAGAGGAAGCGGGCCGACCAAGTCGATGTGGACCTGGTCGAAACGGGCATCGACCGCCAGGCTCTACTAACCCTTAGCGTTAAACCCGTTCTACTCTCAGCATATATCATATTATGTTGCGCGAGTAGAAGTGATTTTCTCAATTCGATTTGTGTGCCCTTGTCCTGTGCTTTTACTTTTACTTTTTTTCTACTTCGTAAAGGTGTATTCCCGTACAGCCATGTCAGTTCTCTTGCGGTGTACGATGAATTGGCCTTGCCAGAAAAGTCCTCCTTTCGAAACGATCTCACGGGGGAGGATATAAGTGAGGAGGACTACCAGTATGCATTGATCGTATTTGAACATGTTGGATGCTCAAATTATAATGCACTGTACTTGAAAACGGATACCCTATTACATGCGGACGTGATGCAGCACTTCCGACATCTGTGCTACAGCGCTCGCGGATTGGAATTGCTTCATTGTGTTTCTCTGGCATCCTATTCGTGGCAAAGCGCTCTAAATTACACGCAGGCAAAATTGGAGTTAATCATCGACGAGGACATGTACAGAACCATCGAATCGGGCGTTAGAGGTGGGCTCTGTCATGCGAGCACGCGTCATTTGTGAGCAAACAACCCTCTGTGTAGTGGCTATGATCCCGATAAAGAGGAGGCGTACCCCCCATATCATACACAGATTGCAACAATCTTTACGGATTCAGCATGATAAAGCACCTCCCCGTTGGTGATTTCGAATGGGTCGAGGATTTTAGCTCCGTGGATTTTATGCGTCACCCCTTAGATTCGGATGTGTGGTATGTGAACGTATGTGACTTGGAGTATCCAAAATCTATCCACGCTTTAACGAGGTACTTCCCACTGGCTCCCGAGAAGGGAGCAGTCCCGGAGGAATGGCTCTCGCCATTCCAGCGAGGGCTTCTCGAAGAATTAATATATCAGCCAGCTAACAGCAAAAAGCTGTTGCTCACGTGCAAGGACAAGGTCGAGTACGTCGTTCATTACGCGTTGCTTGCACTCTATTGTAGATTGGGCATGAGGGTGACGAAAATTCACCGAATTCTAACATTTCGCCAGGCACCATTCCTGCGTCCCTACATCAAGGACAATGTTGCCAGACGCGTTGCCTCGGGCACGACATTCGAAAACAACTTCTACAAACTCTCAAATAATGCAGTCTTTGGGAGAACGCTTTTAAATAAATTTAATATGTGTGATATTCGAGTAGCCTTCGATGAGAAGACGGCGAATCGTCTCGGGAGTCGGTCTGAATGCGTGTGGATGGAAATTTTGTCCCCGGATTGTGTCATGTACGAAATGCGCAAAAGAAAAGTGCGATGCGGTTTCCCACTCTAGATTGGGTTTACGATTTTAGAACTCAGTAAATTAACCATGTACCCATTCTACTATGACACCCTACTGAGTAAGCTCACTTGTCCGCTGATTACCTGTTACTTTGACACGGATTCTCTGATCCTGTTCTGCAAGGACTACGAAGATCAGTTACGAGCAATCGCCGACGACCACTTAGATTTGTCTTCCTTCGATCGAGATCATCCACTGTAAAGTGAAAAGAATCGTGGAAGACTTAGGGCATTCAAAAGCGAAACTGGTAGTGTACCTATTGAGGAAGTAGTACGTTTGAAATCTAAAATGTATTCCATCAAATTAGCTGGAGGAAAGCAAATTGCAAGAGCTAAAGGGGTCAAAAAGAATATTGTGCGCAAGCACCCCCTCCATGGGACATACTACGATACCTTGTTCAATCACACGAGCGTATCGAACGAACAAGTATCGATTGTTGGAAAGAAACAGTGCATGTACACCATCAGAAACGTCAAAAGAAGTCTGATGGCATATGATGACAGGCAATACCTCTGCAATTACATCGAATCCTATCCTTGTGGAAGCTGTGAATATGGTAAGTTTAAATGGATGATGTAAATAGTGAAGCTCATAATGTTCTTTTTTCGCTCCAGAAGATGTGCAGGAAGAGAGCTGATACTTCTGTGACATGCTGTTCTCTCGTGCAGTCTGGGACTGAGCCGTGGACGGAGAAGGACGAATGCCTGGGTGATCCACATAGTAGCTATGTGAAGAACACTATGGATGTTAGCGGAGATGTACGGCGTGCATGGAGGTGCCCCAGGGAGAACTACAATATCTCCGAGATTGCCATGATGTACTCAATAAACATTGAAAACTATTTACCATGTTTTTGTGTCCCAACCCATTGCTGAGAGTCGCCCAGGCTAAAAAAGAAGGCCTCCAGGACCAATAAGCAATTTGGGGGGAACTGTGAGCTGGTCTAGAAATGAATAGGATTGATCAATGAGTGGTTGTCTATTATGCAGCTGGAATTATGAAGCAATACGCATTTGAAAGCGTGTGACCGAGTAACTAGAGAGTGGAAATGACAAGTGAGTCTATCGAGCATGTATGAGAGGCAGCCAATAGGATCCTGAGCCGATCACTAGGTTTTAGAAATGAATGGAAGTGACCACTCCCGGACCAATAGACAGGTGAGCGATTTGGAAGCCTATGAGCCGACTTTTCTTTTCTTTTCTTTTCTTTTATTGCTCACAAACAACGATAAACAACATACAATAATAAACAAGACTGCGAGGGCAAGCCCTGTGATGCAGTCCAGGCAGGAACACAATTCAAGGAAACACACTGGGCGAGGAGCACTGTCATGAGTACAGTTGGAAACTAGGATACATAAAAAAAGAATGCATTGACACATCCGAGTCGATGGGGAGAGTGAGGGAAGACAAAGACAGGAAAAATGGCAATAACATGTTGCGATCTATTGAGATGAGCGGAAGTAGTATTTAATACTGCGCTTAAAAGCGGTGGAGTTGGTAATTGTGCGCAAGTTTCGGGGCAGATTATTCCAGGTCTGGCTGCCAAAACATGCTAATGATAATGAGCCATAATTAGTTCGAGGCGTGGGAAAATGCAGTGTATTGGTGTCGTGCCTAAGCGGGTAAGGCCAAGCAGGATTTTGTACGGGAATCTGGTGCCTGCTAGCAGGTGTGTGAAAGAGATCGTGCATGATTAGAGACACTTTGTACTTCAAAAGGTCGAAAATGTTAAGGACACCAAGAAGTGGAAAAGCAAACCTTACGGATTCTCGAGGACGTAAATTGAGTATAATACGGAGCGCCCTTTTCTGAGCCACCAGCAAAGGCTGTAAGTTGCTGCAATACGTAAGACCGTATACCTCCAGGCCGTAGAAAAGGTGTGAATGGAACAGCGCGTAATAAACAATGAGCAAAGTGTTGATAGGGACAAATGACCTGAGCTTAGCTAGAGCATACAGACCTGACGTGATTTTATTTTGAACGTGACTAATGTGCGCCTGCCAGTTTAGGTGTTCGTGGAGTATAACACCTAAGAACCTAGCCGTCGTTGCACGGGCAATAATAAGACTTCCGAGGGAAAGTTGCATGCCAGAAAAATCAAGAATTCTTTGGACAGGGTGGAATACAACATACGTCGTTTTCTGTGTGTTGGCCTGCAACTTATTCGATGTTAGCCACATGTGTAATTTTTGTAGAACAAACGCCTTACGAAATAGGTTGGGCAAGTGAGTATCCTCGACAAAAATATTTGTATCGTCTGCGTAAAGAAAACAGGTAGAGGAGAGGAAGTCTGGAAGATCGTTGATGTACACTAGGAATAAGAAGGGACCCAAAAGAGAACCTTGTGGGACTCCAGTGGTCAACGGGCGAGGGAATGATGATGAGCCACAGTTGAAAACAAACTGCTCACGACCCTCCAAGTAATTTTGCAAGAGTGATAATGGAACACCTCTGATACCATATCTTTCCAGTTTTGTGAGTAGAATGCTGTGGTTGATCAGGTCGAAGGCTTTGGTGAGATTCACAAAGATCCCCATAGTTAGTAATTTGGCTTCAATATTAGTACGAATCTTTTCGGTAGCGTGGACAAGTGCAAGAGTAGTGGACTTCTTTTTACGGAATCCGAATTGACAATCGCTAAAATGGTTGTTATCTTCAAAGAAACGTTCAAGCCTAACCAGAATTAGCTTTTCAAGCAGCTTGCTTAATGAAGGTAAGAGGGAAATAGGTCTGAAGTTTCCAACATCTGACCTAGCGCCCTTCTTATGTATGGGTATGACTTTTGCAAGTTTGAGTTCTCGTGGAAAAAACCCCTGAAGAAAACAAGCGTTAAATATTTCTGACAACGGTTCAGATAAATAATTAGAGAATCGCTTCAGGAAGCACGACGATATCTTATCGTAACCTGTTGAGCTCAAAGGTTTTAATGCCTGAATGGTTAATGCAACTTCGTGATGTGTGGTAGGCGAGAGGAAAAAAGTGTCTGCACAGCGGGATGGAAGCGAAACTGTGGGAGATGTATCAACAGAAGACAGCAGGCGTGTTGGGACATTGCAAAAAAATATTCGTAAAATCAATTGGCTACATCCATTGGCTCAGTAACAGGCACGTCATTCATGAGAAGAAAACGCGAACCAGGGTTTCCCTTTTTGCGTTGCCTCGACAATGCAGTATTGACTACATTCCAGATACGCCTGTGGTCTCCCCGTGTGGCAGAGATACACGATGAAAAATATTTACTTTTAGCTAGTCTTAAAGTGTTTTTAAGGGTATTATTATATCTCGCGTAACGACTGCGTAGATCACAGTTCATAGGTGATAGGCTAACTTTCCGATAAAGGTTATTCTTATGTTTAATGCTCTTGAGGATTCCTTTTGTTATCCATGGTTGCTTAATACATGAGCGACGACTAAAAGCGGAAAAACCTGTGGAATTCTTCACTACCTCTCGAAGCTTTACATGGAAGTGAGTGAACTTGTCCCTAGCGTCAGCGAAGGGGCTCAAATCCCATGAAATTCGTGAAATGGACCTTTCGACCTCATTGTAATTTACAACAGGGCGCAAAGATCGGGCGTCGGGGATTTCATTATAGTCTGTGGTTGTACCACCCACATAAATAATTTCATGATCAGTTATGTCAGATGCCACAATGCCATGGCACAGTCTTGGTTCGAAGAGATTGGTAATGACATGATCAAGTAGCGTGCCGGATCCCGACGGACCAAAACGTGTAGCATTCGAGATTAATTGGTGAAATCCATGAGAAGCGAGCACTTCTATGTAAGAGAGACATCCGCGGTCAATCTTTAGCAAGTCGATGTTGAAGTCCCCAAGAATAACAGTGTTATATCTGGAGGTAGACAACTTGTCTAACAGAACACCAAAATCAGCAAGGAACATGTCTAGGTCATTCCTAGGTGATCTATAAATGACACCAATGATAAGTGGACGCTTTGAGAAACAACAAACAGAGGAAGGGCAGTCCGGCACTTCTATAAACAGTGAGTCCACAAAAGGCACATTTATATGCAAATCAGGTCGAGTAAAATATGAAACGCATGATTTTACAAAAAGCGCAACACCACCGTAAGAATCATTTCTATGGCTGAACTGAACATCGTATGCGCAGAGCTGTAAAAACTGTTCACTGTATGTGTTGCTCGAAGTTTCAGAAAGCGCAATATACGATATTCTAGATTGGAGAGTTTCCACAACAGTTTTAAGCTCATCAAAGTGTTTACATAAGCTGCGGATATTTAATTGCAATGCAAATGGTTCAGAACGTACAACATTAGATAAGCTTTCCAATGTGTCATAGTGCATAATAAGAAAAAAAAAAGACGTAAACGAATAGATAAGAAATTCAAAAAGTGAAAGCACAAAAAGCAGAGATGACTGCCTGTCACAGCTCAGAGTGCCGTGAGGTCATCCACGTGTCGGATCTGCCTAGATTGATCGCCATCCGCGCGCCTGACAAAAAATCGCCCGTTCCGCACCCATAGAAACTGATATCCCTTTTCTTTGGCAGCCAATCTGGTTTGCCAGAGAAGCTTTTTATTGGGAGCAGTAAGGTTCTCGCAAAGAAATACAGAGCTGCTGCTGGCGGAAGAACCAGTCACTCTCAGTCTACCTTTCTGACTAAGCCACTTGTCTCGTAAAGCCCTATCTTTAAATCTTAAGATAATTGGTGTTTGCAGATCTCCAGTTTTAGAAGGCAGCCTATGTACCGCGTCTACATCTGATATGAGCAGTGAGGGCAACTGAAGGTCGACTGCCAGACCATTAACTACTTGCAGAATATCCTCATTTGCTTGGAAAGGTACGCCGCGTATCTCTAAGTTGTTACGTCGGCCATATTGCTCCAAGTCGTTCAGTTGTGATTTCAATTGCTTAAGCTCCAGCTCATGTTTAGTGTCGGCAGTTTCAAGTACGGAGATGCGGCTGGATGCCTCTTTCAGCGTTTTGGAGTTTGTTTCTACGCAAAATGCCAACTCGACGTGTTTCACAGTGAGAGCACTTATTTTGGTTTCCATAGATTCAATTCTGTCAAGCACACACGACACTTTTTTACCGTTATTCAGGATCTCCTGCATGATAGTTGACAGAGACGGTTGAGAAGTGGGTGCCATCGGCTGAGTTCTAGCTCTATTGGTCGCGCAAGTAGGACACATCCATGCTTCCCGCTCAGCGTTCGACAAAGCTTTCATAGATGTTTTCGTAAGTCCCGCGCACTTGCCAGCGCGGTATGAATTTGAGCAACTTGAACAGGTAAGACATGAGCTATCTTTCCCAAGATGTTAAGATGTCCCAATGACTTAGAATTGAATAGAATAGATCATTTTGGTGTCTACGAGCGAGTGAGCAGATGTTGTGGCAATGAAGGGTAGCCAATCACATAGAAAAGATGGATCACCATGAAGGCGTGGAGCCTGGATCGGTCAATCAGCGTGAAGGCGTGGAGCTGTGACCAACCAACCAGAGGACTTAGAAGTGGCTTGACCTGGATTAGAATTGGGTGGTGGATTAGAAATTCCTAGAACTGGATTAGAAAAAAGTGTGATTTGGAAGCCTATCAGCTGACTTAGGATTGAATAGAATAGATAATTTTGGTGTCTATGAGCGAGTGAGCAAATGTGGCAATGAATGGCAGCCAATCACATAGAAATTAGATGGATCACCATGAAGGGGTGGAGCCTGGATTAGACTTGTTAGACTTGATTAGTACTTGGGCGAAGTCTGGGGCCGTCGTTAGTGACCACCAAGATGAACACAACAGACCCGAATTATATACTCGACCAAACTGGAAACCTCCATTCGCACTTTACGTTCCAAGCAGCTGTATGGTCCACGCACACAAATTTTTCTCCTCTACCCTGCTTTTCTTCCCTTTTCGTCTTCTCTTTTGCCTTTCTCGTCCTCCTCCACTGATGTCCAAGGATATGGGAAACGCTATGCAGCCTCTTTGCAGTCTTATTTCATTTCCGTTGACTGTGGAAGTAAATGAAGCTTTTTGCACCACGACAACACGTGGTCTGAAATTTGTAAGCTCAGGGTGAGAGGAAATAAAGAAAAGAGGTTGATGTTTCGTTTCGCAATTTCCGCGTAATGTCGGTAGGCGATAACATGTCGACACAAACTCGTTTCAACCGCGTCGTGTCCAACCTAGGTTTTTTGTGTTACGAGAGATTTCGTTTATTATATGCGCAAGCATCGGAGAAATCATACGAAACGACTGGTGACTAACCCTTCGCCCGACAACAACACAGCACGGAACAGCAACAGATCGACGAAGAAGTTCAGGAGACAGCTGGCCATCTGTGCGCATTCAAAAGCCGCGCCACTAATTGTTCCGTCTGGCTGAGCACGATATGCGTGTTTACAGTATTGTATTGGACTTGGCATGGGTGAGCACGAGCGGTCATATGATTGCACAAGATTTCGCTTGACCCGTCGCGCGCCAAGAGAAAACAAAAATACACAAAAAGAAGACGTTATATCAGCGGTACTGCATTTCCAAGCAAGCGCCAAAATGTTGTGAAGCGGTGACTGCGCGAACCATTTTGCTCGCTGCGCCATCCCTCGACTGTAGACGACGAAGTGCCAGCTATGATGCGCCGCCTTAATGAGCCTTCATCTGGGTAAGTAAGCGCACCACGAACTCTGTCTGTCATCTGCACTTTGCGTTGAGCCTTTCGTGCACGAACAACTTTCTATGACTTATAGGGGCTTTCAAGAAACGCTGCGTTGGACTGCAGGTATGGGGGGTGTGGAAACGTCCGGCTGTACGCGAACCTTCCACGTCACGTATTTCGTCCGCTCATTTATTTAAACCAACGTTTTCCCTCGTACCGCATTGATTATTGAGGCCCACTGCCTTGCGGCCAAAGTCGCACCCGAAGGCTAGACCACCCAACGGGGTCTAAGGCTCTGTTAGTATGACTAGTACTTCCAACCCTTTCCAGTCAAACCCAAATTGGCAAGCTATGGCAGAACGATCGTAGTGTATACATTCTTGGAAGAACAACTTAATTGGACCTGAGATGAGAACCTCGAGTCAAATCCATCCACCCAAGGAAGCTGTAGGATGTAAACGTGTTTGCACGAAGAGCGTATCAATTGGATGATTTGGACTTCGTCCAAGTCGCCCACAGTTACTCGATACGGTTGAGGTTCACTTGCATTCTCAATCGACGAGTGGCTACCAGAGGACCCTAGCACTCGTGATGGAGAAAATATTTACACAGATTATTGAAATGGACAGCTCGAAGCACAGTTAACTTGAAAGGGCCTCCGATCTGCGGAGCAGGAAGAGAGCCACCCTAGCGGCACTTAGGCGAAATAAAGGGAAAGTGTGTTGCGACTGTCCCACTTGTGCCGCGGGGACGTCCGCCTTGGTATGAAGTGTTGACTCGGCATTGCATTACCCTCAGCTGTTGTTTTGATCGACTCGTTTGTTTGGGTTTGTGGCGATTATGTAGTGGTGTATGCTGGGCGATATCGCGAGGATGCGATGCTGTTATCTCTGATATTCTATGATGCCCGGCAGATCGAGTTGTCTAGCACTGATTGCAATTTATTACAGGTCAACTCAGTGCTTTCCTAATTCATTGTGAATCCAAAAATTTGCCAATTAGAGTCCCTGCGTCCTCATTTGTTTTATCACAATGCGGAAAATGCCCCACTCAGCGAACACGGCCACCTTCGCGTGTATCAATGAGATAACGGGACCGCATCCTTACGATACCGGCCAGCATACACCTCTACCTAATCGCCGCAAAATCAAACAAACGTCACGATGATAGCAACAGCTGACGGGACTGCGATGCCAAGTCAAGAGCTCATGGCAACGCGGACACCGCCGCAGCGCAACTGGGACAGTCGAAACGCTCTTTCCCTTTATTTCTCGTAAGAGCCGCTAGGGTGGCTCTCTTCCCGCTCCGCAGGTTGGAGGCGCGTTCAAGTTAACTCTGCTTCGAGCTGTACGTGCAAATGATATAAAGAGAAGAGATGCAAGAGGTAGTCTTATAACGACAGACCCCTCCAGAACAGCTGGGCCATTCCAGTCGAAACCAGCTAGAGGTGGCTCAAACAAGAAAAAGTGTTGTCCTTCTGACACATACAGACGGCTTTTCTGGTGGGGATTGTTTTTCAGTCACGTGACGGAGGCCGCTGACGTATACGCTGGGTAACGCTCCAACAGATCGGTTAAGGTTTCCAGGTGTGGATTGTATATGCCAGGACTCTACAAACATTAGAGTCCTGGCATATACAATCCACACCTGGAAACCTTAACCGATCTGTTGGAGCGTTACCCAGCGTATACGTCAGCGGCCTCCGTCACGTGACTGGAAAACAATCCGGCGAATCACGAAATTCGAACCACGGCAAGAACGCTGCTGCCAACGGCCACTACAGTCACCCCTGAGGAAGGAGCCGAACTGGCTCCGAAACGTCGGGTATCCCCGTCCTGTAACTTGGTTGGAGATTTTCGTTACTATCATATCCATAGTTTGTTTCAAAACAATCGATAGTGTTCAAAAACTATCGACAGTTTTACGATAATCTATTTTTACTATCGGTACCTAGATTTTCTTCTATCAATGCTTTTGTTTCAGTCTGCTTTTTCGGACAGGCACAATTTCCTGTATCGCCAGCATAATATGACATATTAGCTTAGAGCACACGTTTTTCCGATTACAACGCTCAGTAGCACTGCTGACACTGTCACGTGAGGTAGGAAGAACATGTTTCTCGAGTGGAAGCTCATTTCCGCATCGTAGCAAATTTAAGCTACCGCTTAAACCGTTTCCGGCTTTCCTGGCTTCTTTGGCCTTACTGACAGGCAATAATTTTTGGGGTGTCTTAGGGGGTACGGGGGTGCTTGGAAAATCCTTGAACACAAGGACCGGGCGCGCCATGTGTCAGCCATCATCGCTAAAACACTAAAGCTCGTGCCAAAGGAGTCCTTCCGTTTCACACATTTGGGTACGCCATTGCTGCCACTAGCGTTCTCTGCCAGACGTAGAAGCCTTGCAGCGCCCTTGCAGTAGTGATACAAAACTATCTATACAATGGCTATCGATACTATCGATAGTTTGTTTCAAAACAATCGATAGTGTTCAAAAACTATCGACAGTTTTACGATAATCGATTTTTACTATCGGTACCTAGATTTTCTTCTATCAATGCTTTCGTTTCAGTCTGCTTTTTCGGACAGGCACAATGACAACGAACACAGAATCACGTGCAACGCAAATTCTTTACGTTTAGCTGTAATGTATGAATGATGCACTGCAAGTAGCGAAAGATGCTCATCATAATCATCGCCCTCATGACACTGCAATGCTGCAGTCCAATTCAGAGAGAATAACGTGACCTTGGGTTGAGCCTGAGCGGCAATAGAAGCTCAAGGTCTGCGTCGGAGGGAAAGCTGCTCTGAGTTGTATTGTAAAACTTGTAGGAGTGAGGCACTTTCTTTTTCTATTTGTATCTGCAAACTATCGATAGCCCCGCGGGGGGCACCTGCTTCGGCTGGTGTTTGGTGAGTGGCGCCACCACGGACCTCAGCCCCCAGTCCCAAGGTGTTATCCGTACCGTGCCGAGGGGATGTAAGGCGAAGGGTAGAAACCTTGAACGGTGGCGGTCGGGGCATTGGTCGAGCTCCGGCCGATGGGTTGTCAAAACTCCGGGACCTTCCCGTATGTATGAGTATGAAGTACGGGCGAATCTTTGAAATACTCGTTTCAACAAACCTCTATGGGTAAATTTTCTTCCTCTCTTGAGATCGTGGCCGCGAAGCGACCACGGACCGAAGTTTTACAAAGTGCATCTAAACAGTTCATTTCCAAGTACATAGCACTGTCTAGTGCAGGCTCCGAAAAAGAGAAAAATGTACCACTGGGAAAGATGTCACCATTTCTTATTGAAAAAGCGGTGGCATCCCTGTCTAAAAATATCACGGAAATGAAACGTATCAGATCTGGGGACTTGCTCATAAAATGCACGAATGAGAAAGACTGCAACCGTATATTGAATGCTCATGAAATGATGGGAGTAAAGATTGCAGCTTCGATGCATAAAACACTAAACACTTGCAGGGGTGTAATCTCAGTTTTTGAGTTGGTTGACGTGCCACTTGAAGAAATCTTGATGGAGATCAGGGACCAGGACGTCATTGATGTACGCAAAATCAAAATCCGTAAAAATGGGGAATACATCACCACACGAAATATAGTACTGCTTTTGACAGGCCCACACTTCCAACAAAACTAAAAGTAGGCTACCTGTCAGCAGATGTCCGACCTTATATACCGAACCCGTTGCGCTGTTTTCGGTGCAACAGGTTTGGACATGCTGCAGACGGGTGCCGTGGCTCTGCCTGTTGTGCACGATGTGGAAAGTCTGACCATGAGACTAAAGAATGCAAAGGGCCAGACTGCTGTGCCATCTGTTCTTCCAACCACCCATCCTACTCGAGGTCCTGTACAAAGTGGAAATATGAAAAAGAAGTCCTGCACGTTAAGGTTACACAGAATATCAGTTACAGAGAAGCAAGAAAAAAAGTAGCTCCCATCTTTTTCGAAAAATCTTTTGCCACGGCCGTAAAACAGAAAGTGAAACTAACAGAGTACACACAGACCGAGCAATCACTACTGACAGAGACAACCACAAATGAAGTTCAACGAGGTGCACATCCACCTCCAGTCCCCGAAACTCCAGTGGCGTCACTAACACCGACGCCACTTCTGTCCTCACAGTCCACGGAGGTGACATCCATGGATTGCGAGGACGAGACGAGCTCTGAGCGCTCTTTTGCGAGCACGAGCTCCCAAGCCCCCCAAAAGAACAGATCTAGTCTGTCGGGGAGTGGGTCACTCTCTGACATATCTCACAAGGAGCTTGCAGCTGCGCGGAAAAATCCCACAAGGCCGCGAGTTACACCCCCAACAAAAAATAGATAATGGAAGCCCTTCCTAGGCGGCCAAAGTTCCTGACGCACGTTTTTCTTCTTACTGCAATCGTTATGCAGCACACGATGCTCCAATGGCTCCATTGCCGTGGCTTACTCTCAAATTTAGATGATGTCAACGATCTTTCCGAAAAGTATAACAGATCATGCTTTTGCCTTAAAGAAACATATCTGAACACACAAACACAGAACCCACTGCGTAGACACAATATTTTTAGAAGAGATCGAACTGACGCCACTCGAGCATCTGGTGATGTTGCGATCGTCACGCGAGGATCTCTCCCAACGAAAGCGGTACATCTAGTTACAGATTTGGAAGCTGTAGCTGTGCAGATGTGTCTAGACAGGATACTCACCATTTGCTCAGTCTATTTGCCACCATCCGGCACAATTACACAAAAAGAATTACAAAACTTGTGCAGCCAACTTCCTAGTCCTTTTATACTTCTAGGTGACTTTAATGCTCACAATCCACTTTGGGGCAGTACAAGAACTGACACTCGAGGGAAAATGTTAGAGACATTTTTATTATCATCGTCCATCTGTCTTTTGAACACAGGGGCACCTACATACATACATTCTTCAAGTCAGTCTCTCTCAGCCTTAGACTTGTCCTTTTGCAGTCCATCCTTGTTTCAAGAGATAGAATGGACTGTAGAAGAAAACCCCCATGGGAGTGACCACTTGCCAGTGGTGTTAAAATATCTTACGCCAGTGAACCGTCTGACAACACGTCCTCCTAGATGGAAACTCCATCTAGCAGACTGGAAGCAGTTTTCAGAAAGGAGTGACATGTCTTCCTATGCAATTCCTATTGATAGCGTAACGATAGAAGAAGCTAGTTGTCTTATCAGCAACATCATACTTGATGCAGCAACAGAATCCATTCCCCAGACTTTTGGTCGCCTCCCAAAGCGACCTAAACCCTGGTGGAATAATGAATGCGAGGAAACTCGCAAACTTCAAAATCGTGCATGGGGTACATTTCGAAGATACCCCACCTCAGAAAATATTTTACTTTTCAAAAAGTCAATAGCAAAGGCCAGATGGACACGGAAACAGGCTAAACGATCCTCTTGGCGAACCTTTGCATCTTCTCTATCCTGTAATACCCCGTCTAAAATCGTATGGGACAGACTTCGTAAAATCAGAGGAGAGCATATCAGTCATTCAGTCCCTCTTTTAGAAGTTAACGGTCGTGTATGCGAACGCCCAGAAGAACAGGCTAACGCACTCGGGGAACACTTCCAAAGCATTTCAAGTTCTGTCCATTATATCAGTGAATCCCTTAAAATTAAACAAAGAGCTGAAAAACAAAAGATTCCAGTAAATGGTTGAGACGGTTTTGGATATAACCAGCCCTTCATCATGGTAGAATTGTCACGCTCCTTGTTGTCAGCAAAAGCGACTGCTCCAGGCCCAGACCGTATTCCATATTCAATGCTTGAAAACTTGTCTGACATATAAAAAAAAATGTTTACTTCAGTTCTTCAACCATGTTTAGATACAGGGGATACTACCTTCTGCGTGGAAAATTGCCACCATAATCCCCCTCCTGAAACCAGGGAAGGAAGCCTCTTGTCCTGCCAGTTATCGTCCCATCGCTCTCACAAGCTGCATAGGCAAAACTTTTGAGCGAGTGGTGAATAACCGATTGGTTCATTTTCTTGAAATGAATAAGTGTCTATCAGAATTTCAGTGTGGTTTTCGAACGGGGTGCTCCACAATAAATCACCTCGTTCGTCTAGAAACAATCATTCGTGAAGCTTTTGTCATAAGGCAACACTGCTTGTCAGTTTTCTTCGACTTGGAAAAAGCATATGACACTGCGTGGCGATACGGTATCCTACAGGATCTCTATTCGTTCGGTATACGGGCTCGTCTTTTGAAGTGTATTGCTGACTTCCTTAAACACAGAACATTTAGAGTTCAGCTGGGAACAACCTTATCACATTTGTTTGAGCAGGAGAATGGTGTCCCGCAGGGATCTGTTCTCAGCGTCACGTTATTCCTTATCAAAATCAACTCTATAGCCAGTGTCATCCCACCCTCTATATCATTTTCTTTGTATGTCAATGACATCCAGATATCTTGTTGTTCTGCGAACTTACCCAGATGTGAACGACAGATGCAACTCTGTCTAAATAAAATGGCAAAATGGTCCTCACATAACGGGTTTAAATTCTCTACTGAAAAAACAATCTGTGTTCATTTCTCGAGAATCAGAGGAATGTTTCTGTCTCCTAAGCTGGAACTTAATAAACAAGATATCCTTGTAAAGTCCGAATGCAAGTTTCTTGGCATCACGTGCGATTCATAGCTTACTTTCAAGCCCCATATTCAAAACCTGAAGGCAAAATGTATTAAGTCATTGAATCTACTGAAAATCCTCTCTCACAGATCTTGGGGTGCAGACCAGGAGACACTTCACCGTGAATACACTGTCTGCATTCGTTCCAAGATAGATTATGGCTCTATCGTCTACGGCTCAGGCCGCAAATCCGTACTGAAGTTCCTGGACACTGTACATCACGAATGGCTCAGGCTTATCCTTGGTGCGTCCCGCATCTCTCCAGTTGAAAGTCTGTATGTAGAATCACATGAATATTCGTTGAATAGAAGACGATTTTATCTTGGGGTGCCATATGCACTAAGAATAAGGAGTTATCCACAACACCCTGCACTCACTTGTGTTAAAAGTACACGCTTCAAACAGCTGTTTATTAACAGACCTTCGGTAGTTCCCCCTCTTTCAATGAGAATTGAACGAGATATTGAGGATCACAATTTTTCTTCCTATGATTGCCAGGTTGTAGAATATGGTAAAATAGTCCCACCTTGGCAACCACCGCCAAGGTATGATGCTACATTGACTAAGTACAGCAAACACAACACCTCTACACAAGTACTACAGCAAGAATTTGAACATGTGAGGGAAAGTTTTGGGACTCACACAGAAATTTACACGGACGGATCAAAGTCTAGCGCAGGAGTGACCTGTGCCATGACTTGTGGCACATGCGTGAGGTCACATCGTCTAAACAGTATAGCATCTATCTTAACTGCAGAAATCTAGGCCATCATCCTTGCACTTAACCACATTCTTCAAGGTTGCATCCGGTCAGCAGCAATATATACCGATTCTTTAAGTTCTGTTAATGCTATTTGTAGCACACGCAAACTAAAGAATTTTTTGATACAGCGTGCACAGTCATTAATCAGTATGGCACAGAAGAGGGGATATTCAGTTATTTTATGCTGGGTGCCTAGCCACACAGGCATACAAGGAAATGAGTTTGTCGACCGGGCTGCTGCAGCTTCAAAAGACGTCAGTCTTTTCGAAATACCTATGCAAGATATTAGGTCAGCACTTAGGAAATCACTGTACACAAAATGGCAGAGCTTCTGGAACACAAAACAAGGTACACTTGATGAAACAACAAATCCAAAGTTATAGAGACTGCCAGGAAAATCGTGTCTCGTGTGTTCTGCGAACGAGGTTGCGGATAGGCCACACCTTCCTCACGCACAAATTTTTACTCTGTGGAGAAGAGCCACAGTGTGTGCACTGTGGCGAACTCCTCTCTGTCATGCACATTCTTATCACCTGCCCACACCACGAAACTCATCGTCAGTACCCATACATATTTTTGCCCCTTCACTCAGCGCTATTGCTCGGTGATGAGGCTATCATCCCTTTTAGTAGAGTTTTCCATTGTTTAAAGGACATTGGTATTGTAAACCTTTTGTAGTTCTAGGCTTGCTTTTTATCAGTTCTTTCTCTGCTTTTAAACGTCGCACCTATTTTTAACTGATCACATTTCAGTCACAGTGTTGGCGCACTATGACCTGTGTGTTCGATGCGCCATTAAAACACAAATCATCATCATCATCATCAAACTATCGATAGTATACTATTGACAGTCCACTATCGACAATTCGATTCTCATAAGACTATCCATAGTTTTGCATCACTACCTTGTAAGCCTACCAAAGCTCCCTGCTGTATTGTGCCTCAGACTAAGCCAGAATTCAGAACGGTGAACAGACTGTCACTTGATGTAGGTTTATTAACACTTCTAAATAAAAATGCTACCACCGTATCTTTAACCATTAGCGGTATTATGTGGGGGTCTAATCCTTCGCTTTCTCGCTGTGTGGCCCTTCATCGGGAAGCACCTTCAGCGACCTCTGCGGCGGCTCCACATGCGTCTCCGCCGACGCTTTACTGGAGACCTACTCAGTTTTCGGTTCAACATTCGTAACCTCGTCGTCAGACAGTTTTCTTGGCTGTGCCCCATATTTTCCCGGTGACACGGGTTTCGTGGGTGACTTCCCTGGCGTCCAAGAAGTCTTCGAACGTTGCAAGTTACCCGGAGTCGAGCGGCTGTATTCTCGAGGGCTTGTAGTCATGGACCTCTGGGGCGTAAGGGACACAGGAGGTGAGTCTGTCTCTATGAAAGGCGCTTCCGAAATGTCTGGGGCAGTTATAAGCATAGTCTGTTCTTCCTTTCTTCCCTGTGAACGTGGCGTAGATAGACCAGATGGTAATGAAGAACTCCTCTCATTGAAGAACTGTGGGGAACTGATACGGCGCCAAGGGCTCGTTGTGTTTGATTTTTCAAGCTTGCTTTCAGCGTTCTGGTTCTTCGCGCTACTGCTGGGCACTGTGTCATCAATCCCGCTACCTAGTGCGTACTCGACGTTCGGACTCCTCGGAGAAAGCGTCGTTCGTACCTCGTCTGGAATACCGGTGAGGTCGTCATCAACCACCTCAAGGACTTCGGGAGATGGCTCAAACGCTTGTGAATCCGCGGTTTCTTGTTCGAAAGGAACGGACGAGGAGAAAACTATATGTGTGGTTGCTTTTTTAACAGGTTTTGTCTTCACAAGTCTCTTCTGCCCTCTACGTTCCGACCCGGAAGACGGCGATGTAGACCCAGACAACGTTCCCGAATTCGGAATTTCCGCCTCGGCGACATCAGTGAAGTTACGAGACGACGCTCCGGACAGTTGAGTGATATTTTCGCTCGCTCTATCCAGAATTTCGTCTTCCCGTGTTGCGACCGCATACATATGATGTATTAGTTCGTTGAAACACTCAGTCACAGCTTCTTTTGAAACCACCCTCCCAGTAGTTTTCTTTGCAATATCCTGCCTAACCTTCAAGCCATTGTCATCGATAGGAGGTATAACATTTCCAGACAGCATCATTTGCCGCTCAGCATCGCGAAGCTCTTCCAAAAGGCTAACAGATTCGTCATCCGCTCTTCGCAGTTCGAAGTCTGCTGATGGTGTCGGCGACGGTAGCAGTGATTCCTGTTCATGTGGAATAAGACTTAAATCAAGCATTGCTGTATCAGAGAATTCAGACCGTGACATGTGCCTAATGGGAGACTGCAAGGATGTTCCATGTCGTGCAGTGACAGGAGCATCGGGATGAAGTCGTGCGCACTGGTCCAGTGATTGTGTGTCAGTAAGATCGTGTGCATCTTCTGGTGGTGCATCAGAATAACGTTTGAGCTCAGGTGTGAGATAAGCTTGTTGATTTTCTGCTTTTTCCTCGCCATCAATTGTATGCACTGCAGGAACTTCAGATGTTACTCTCGCCAGCGCGTCTTGTGCATTTCGAACGTTCGTTGTCGTTCTCATTACAGGCGCATATTCTATACTCTCGTAGGGGAAATACTCAATGGTAGGCCTCTCTTCAAACAAAATGTAATTTAAACCTCCTCCAGTTGCGTTTTCCATGGCACGTTCACTGCTGCTCGCCCTGCGTTCAATTGAAGTCCTGCGAAGTGGTGTCGGCCGTTCCTCCTTCTCAGGAATTTCTGCTTGGCCTATGTCAGTCCGCTGATCAGAAACGAAAAGTGGTTCCACCAGGGTCACCTGATGAACGTAACCCTCTTCAGATGGAATTGCTGCGCCCGATATCTTTCTCCTAACAGGGTGCAGACCTGGATCCGTTAACTCTGTATGATCCGACGTTGGAACGTTACTCTGCTTTCCTGCTGGCCGAACATCCTCTCCTGGGGATATTTCAGCGTCCAACGCAAGTGCCCTCCGCCTTACCCGCGGCTTCCCGGTGGTTTCATCAGATGGAGTCATAGTCGGAGGGAATTCCCTCAAGGAAAGCTCCCTGGTCGCATGCCCGCTCTCAAGTCGCGTAGACGGACCGCGTAATATTGACTCATGTCCTGTACTTGTACCTGGCGAAACAACAAACTTTGTTGTATCAGTACTTGCCAAGGGGATACTCTGGGTCGAACGTGGACGGAGAGATTCGTATTCGGTATCTCTTGAGTCTTTCCCGTTGTTCTTCACTTCGGGTATTGCTAAATTTGTGTCTGGGCTCGCTATGTCGAAATTTTTGCCGGAAAGAGCCAAGGGAGGCAATGAAGCGGGCGATCTCACTTCGGTTACGACGTGACGGTTGTAAACAGTTACACCGACGGGGCTGCAGGCGCGGACAAACGTCTCCCGAGATGCCAACGTGACGCAAGTGCTGTTAGCCTCAAAGCCATCTTGACCGTCGACCGTCTTCATCTGCTTGTAAGGAGGTTCGTCAGCCACAGGGGAGTCCACTGTTTCTCGCGAATATGTCTTGTTGACGACGGGCCCTTCGCCGTTGTAGCAGGGAAGACTTCGGTCTGCCGGAGGTTCGGGCTCAATGGTCGTCTGTGGCCTCCTAGCATCGCCTCGTAGAGTGATTGAGGTTGTTCTCTGCTTGGGACTTCCCCTAGCCTGGAAGAATTTTTTTATAAGTGTCCATAAACACTTATCACAAGACTGGAACACATTTACACAGATAGGTGACAAACGCTGTGTTGGGTTTCGCATCCGTCTCGCAACCAGCGTTACGCTGTAGTATAAGCAAATTCTGCTTCAAAAAAAAAGGGGCGGGTTTGTTTGGAAATCGGAGTTGCGTGTGCAAAAGGGGCAGTGAAATAATACTAGAGAGCAGGGCATGCAGTCGCCAGAAATAGCCATATCAAAAGTGACAATTCGTTAGCTCCACGCAGTCCACAAGTTATCTACTTTAAGCGCTTCAACAAACCGTGAAACAACCTGAGAGCTATGCAGAGATCCGTAAAGCAAGACCGGCCCGTCACCAGTTTTGCGACGGTGCTGAGAGTGCCGTACAGCGGCGACACCTCTTTGGCTTGTGGGGGTTTCACACTGCAGTTTCGCAGCGCTCGCCTGTCAACGCTCCCCTGGTGAGTATTCGACTATTCTTGGGTATATAGCTACCGCCAAGCTGATGTCGGTAACGAGAAAATTAGCCTCGATTGAAACACGTAGCGTAGGTCCCGCACATATTGTCGAACATCAATAGTAAACCGGGAAAAGGTACTACAACCAGAGTTCGAGGTAACTCGTTACTGTAACTAAGTTCCTTTTTTTTTTGGTAACTTGGAACTTACCTCGGTACCTTAGCGCCGTGATAACTTTCAGAGGAACTCGTTTCTTTTTAAGGTAACTTTGTCAAAGTAACTTAAGCTAGGTTCCAAGTCACGTCCACATATTTTCTTGCTTTCTCTCCGGTTCTTTCATGGCATTTTATGCCATAAAACGTGGCATTCAATTAATGACAGTATTCTATTCAGGAAGTAAGAACCGCTGCCATTGAAACGAAGCTGAACCATTGTGCGCCTACAGGGACTAAGATGCAAAGCGTTCGAATTGTTGGACATAAACGAAAACGATCTAAGCGTGTTGCACTCCTCCGCAGGCAACTCAAGGTCGAACTCAACTGCTCACGCGCGCTGCACCTTTGCACCTTTCACACGGTTAACTTAACTCGTACCGAGTTCTTTTTGCCGGGTAACTTCTCTCGATCTATGACTAACTCGAACGTAACTCGATCTATGACTACAACCCGTCTCTATAGCGTTCGCCCCAGTGGATGTAAGCGTGTTCCTAGGAAGCAGGTATGAGAAGCTTGAGGTTATGTTCTTATTATCGTGTATTTGAACGAGCCTTAAAATGTTGACGGCAACGTATCCAGCAAAGGGGCAAGGGGTAACAAAGTGATTTATTTAAACACCCCTACACCCCCAAAAGCTTTGACGACAACGGCGACAACCCCTCTCTTTCTTTCCAGTGCGCCCTTTGCCAGGAGACCTTTGTCATTTCAGCTTTGCCATTATAGGGCCCGGGAGCTAATGCACACCGCATATTTTTTGAATGGATTCTAATTGATATCCAACGTTTCCCCGCACATTACCAATCACGACGACACAATTCTACAATGTTTCGTGTATGGTATAATTGCATATTTCGGCATGTTTGTTCCCGATCGTCATATATGATACGACGGTTGCATATTATATCATATTTCGGACCCATTTAAAAAATTTTTCACTTTTGCCGTTCTCTTTCCACGTTCGAAAATTGAGGTCATCGGCGCAAAACCAGTGTTCCAGCTACACATCTAAGCTACTCTGCTGCGTTTAGGCTGCTTCGTGGTATGCAATAGTGGATTTGGCTAGTTGGCACTAGTACCCAAAACCAACTTCTGAAAACAGAACGCGCGACAAGTAATCAGCGAGTTCAAATTGTACTTTATAAAAATAAGAAAATTGCATTTCAACAAAGCATTGCAGTCTAGGGGCGGCGTTCTCGAGGGCAATGAACAGCACCACGAAGAGCTCAGCACATGCCGTTGATGAGCTAGGTTGCTACCTAATTCGTCAGAGTAACATCCATTGACATAGCACACATTTTCGCGACACATAGCATAACCGGAAGTTTTTAATCGCCCCTAAGTTTAAAACGAGTATGGCTACGGTGCACGCCATGCTGCAATGACCAACGAGCAATGCCCGCGCACGCAGTGTGCACGCGTCAACGTACGTTAAAACTGCCAATAAGGAATGTCTTTCTCATCCGCAGAAAGTTGTTTTATAGACAATTTGGGTATTTATACAGTTCCTAGGTTGCGCAAAAGCTTCTGGAGCAACATTCCCGGCATAATAATATTCGAACATTTCCGAAAATCATATTTCTGCATAATTTGTTCACATTTAGACGTTTCGTGAAGCGTATTTGCGTGCATATTTTGCCAGGTTTTTGTGCATAAAATCCCGGTCCCTATTTATCGATCATCGGCAATTATACATAAAAATGTTACAACGTAACTTTAATAATGAACTCCTCTCCGAAGATGTTACAACGTAACGTTAATAATGAACTCCTCTCCGATCTTTTTGCAACACCCCTCCGCGCTTGTAATTCTGTATTAACAACTGGTGTAACGGTAGAACCTCTGAACGGAAATAGTAGGCATGGGCATGGGCAAGGCCAACCTGCATGGAACGAATGTACAGCGAATTAGCTGCGAAATGCGCTCAGCGTCGGACGCCCTACGCGAGGCCTCAAAAATGTGAGCGTTCGCCGGCGATCTGCCCATGCCAGATACTTTCGCCAAGCGTCCGCGATTCCGGAAGCGTCAACTGCGGATGAACACGAGGCCGGCCAATCAAAGCGCTCTTCCGCTAGGAATCGGCGCCAGCTGCGCTGCCTTGTCTGCACGTGGTCGTCCGCTCACGCGAGTCGCCTTCGTCTTGCTATGAGGTGCTGTCGTCTGTTAGCCTACTGCACCGCTAGAACGCCTGACATTCTCTGCCAAGAAACCTGTTTTCCTTTCGCAGTATTGCATATTCCTTTCGGTACATTACTGCACACACTTTTTTCGACAGTTGTTGGATTTAACTGCAGAATTTGTGACATTAAGTGCATCTTTTTGGGCAACTGATTCCAGATTAAGATTTGATTACTGATTAAGATTTCACCTTGTACTCTAGCAACAGTGACTTAAGAGCATGACCTTCCGACGCCGTCTCTGGTTTTTCGTCCCATGGAGCTGGTGACGCGAACAACTGGCGGTGGAACGCGCGTTGCAATCTGCCGCGCGACCTTCGTTGCAAGAAATTCGTTCCATGGAGGTCGGCCTTAATATGCAACTAGGCGTTCCTCACCCTCCCGTATTTCGTTTGCCGCTGGTAATAATACGTTACCTCGAATTTGGTCGCAAAACGTGGGACATTACTGTGTTGCTGGTCTTGAGAGGGAATCCAATCGTGTCTCCAACGAGGCCTGTCCTGGAGGTGGACGTGTCTGTCGTTGGAAGCGTCGATGTACGTGAACGCCTGGTCAGGATTCTTTCCACCGGCCACAAGGTGGAGCCGCGTGTACTTGGGCTTGGAGTGGGGCAGTCGGGTAATCAACACGCACAACATGAGCAGCAGAAGGACAGCGATAATAATGCCGAGCACCAAAAGCCAATCGACAGGGGCTTTGCTCTGGAACGATTACAGTGGCCGTTACGTATAGGCTGCATAACTCTCACTGATTCCTACACTCTTGAAGCAGAACTTCACTACATAGCACGTATACACCTATGTTAATTCTCACAAAACTGCACACGCCCCCGCTTTCCACAAACCAGAATTATGGTATCGTTCTGGGCAATGGTTAACGTTATTTCGTGAAGTCAGCTGCTTTAAGAGGACAGCCAACCGTTCTGAATGATATCGTTCTCGTCCATGATTTGTTGAAAATGGCAGGCGTACGCCCATGTAGGCCACTCTTCATTTATGTTAATGTGACCGAAACGCGAACGCCCCCGCACTTTCCTCGAATCAGGAGTGCTAGCGGTCTGCTGTGGTTGGCATTGTCCCTGTGTTGTTGGGAAGCTCCTCTGCACAGCCGCAATAGAAAACTTCACCACATAAGAAGCTCCTAGCAAATCGCCATTCCGAATTGGGACTGTACTATATAGCAATCAAGCTTCTCCAGGGGGCGCTGAGGTGGCGCGGGAGGTCAGGTGAGTTTAGTTAGGCTAATCAAGGTTACCTACATGGGTAGAAAATCCAGCGAACCGGTAACGAAGTATGAATGGAAGTGCCTCAGGCGGAGAGCTACCGATATTTCGAATGGAGATTGTTCTTCTGGGTCCAGAAGAAGAACAGTCTCTGTTCTAAATATCGGTGTCTCTCGTCCTGAGACACTTCCATTCATTCCCAAGGTTATGTTCGCCTACACTCTCAAAACAGCTTCACCGCATAGCACGCTCCTAGCCAACCATTATCCCGAATGAGAACGTTCGCTCCCTTGATTTAATGAAAATCATGAAGAAATCAAATATAAACTGAAAACGCCACATAAATGGCGTATGCCGGCCCCTTGTCTTCAGCAAATCAGGGGAAACAACGATGACACTCGGGATGGTGGTTGGCTAGGAGCGTGCCATGTGGTGAAGTTGAAGTTGAAGTTTCTTGATGGGAGGGTCCGGGGAGATGGAGCATCCCCCCCCCCCCTTCGCGCACGCTGCAGCTCTACGCGGTGCCAGCATTAGACTATGCAGCCGCGTCGGGACCAAATCGCGTCTTTTTATCAGACTTGCTGGGTATGCTATTTTCATATATAACTTTTAAAAGATTATCTCACAAAATTGCTTGGCCCCTGGCCACATCCAGCCCACCAACGCTCTGACCTCAAAGCCCTCTTTACCTTACTGGATACCGCAGGACTTCGATCCTTATTGTGAAGGGGCTCATTATTTCATTCCCCGCGTCACCACCAGCAATGGGGTACACTCTTAAAAATGAACTTCACCGCATAGCACGCTGCTAGCCAACCATCATCTCGAATGATATCGTTATCTGCCCTGATTTGTTGAAAAAGAGAGGAGTACGCCTTTTTTGTGACAATTATGAACAGCATAAGTGTCACAAAAAGGAGTACGCCTCCCGTTTTCAACAAATCAGGTCACATAACGATATCATTAGAGATTATAGTTGGCTAGGAGCGTGCTATGCGGTGAAGTTCATTTTTAAGAGTGTAGAGTATCGCCCCTGGCGTTGAAACTCCCCATTCATCATTTCACACAAAAGTTCTTGGTGTTGTTAATCTTGCTCATAGCGGTAGTATTCACACACAAATATTTCAAGGATACTCATACAACTGCAGTTTCTTGACTTTAGGCTTTGTTACTTTTAAAAAACTCATGGGTGACGCGGCTGCTATAGGGATCGTGCAATAAAGCGCAGCCGAGAAAGGCGCTAAACAATCGTGCAGCTTCCGCAAACGAAAGTGCAGCGGCCGTGTTTTGCTCGCAAGAATCGTCACACAATTCGTTTGCTTCCCTTATCTGTTTTATTTTTATTTTATTTATTTATTTTTTTCTGAATGGCAGTGAAGTCGGTAGTGACCAAAAGGCGATTCAAGGAGCGACCCCTTTGGCGCTGTCGCCGCAGTGTTTGGCGCGACACCTGAAGAAGCGCATGTCCCCTATAGTATATCTTGAATTGTCCTTATATCATGCAAGCCAAGGTTCCCTGCTCTGGGGTTATTTTACCCAAATGGAAATAAAGAGGAGGATGAATTGATGTGATATCTAGTGGTCATACATCTATTCATATCATACCTGCTGCCCATCGACATGCTCGATGATCACCTCATCCTTGTCCTCAATCGTTCTCACTTCCCATGATGGCCTCCCGGTGGTGATATCGAATCCGGCAAACCCGTGGACGACCTCGGATACGCCGGTGACCAAGCAGAGGACGAGGAACCCAGCAATTCGCGCCCACTCCGCATTCCCCATCGTCACCGGGGACCTCCCGACCGAAGTCCTGATTTCGAAGGCGCAACGCGAAAGCTCGGTCATCAGAACGTGCCTCTGAAAAAGTCTAGCGCGAGACCAAGTGCGTTGAACGTTGTTTCCTTCTTCTCCGTCCTCTCAAAGGATGGCCTGCTTTTTTTCAGAGCCAGCATATGTAACGACGTGGGTACTTTATATGAATGACTATGATTCTAATTAAACCAATGTTTGTAAATTTGAAGGTAGAACTGAGTTCGGTCATTTTCTTCTCCTAGTTGTTTCAAACCCCCGGTGCACTTAGTAATAATACATAAATGAACTAAGAAGTGAATGCGCGTTTATTTTCGATAACAACTTCTATAGGGTTCCGTCTTTTCGTTTTTTTCCCCCCGATAGACCCCGTATGTTTTACTATTTTCAGATTTATCCGAAAAACTTCGATTTTCTTAAACGACCCAGGATCGATTTTCTTTCAGAAGTGAATAGAATGCCTCACACGAGGAGAATTCCGACTGAGCACAATGGAGGCAGCCAAGTACAGCTCACCACGGCAAACAGGTTAATGCGCGTAGCTAAGGTGAACTACAGCGTAGCCTCTATTGCAGGGCCACTAAATTCCAATGCAAGGTCAATGAGTCATTGGCAATGACCTAACACGTGGTCCCTCTGTACAAAGGGTACAGCTTCCATGTGTTACAGGTCACATCGCAATCTGCCGAATCTCAGTTCGCCGAATGCAGTTAAGCGGATGTGAGGGGAAGGTAAACCCCTTTCGGACAGCTGGGAAAGGGCAGAAAGGGCTCTTCAGCGTCCATTTTATTGCGATAAACTTCAAACCATTAAGTTTTAAACTTTGTTTTTTAAACCAGATATTTGATAACGGCTCCTATTGGTCTATGCACTTAGAAGCTGTGAACTCTGCGTCACTATCGTGATAGGTCCTGTCGCAACGTTGTAGCTGGATATGAGGATGATTTCAAGGCCAATTATTAACCAATATTAGCGAATATTATTGTGTATCAAGGTAATGAAAGCACTCCATGTGAGAGGAACGTAGGTGCTGCTTGCGGTGGTGGCGACGGAACTGCTTGCCGTAGTCGACCACGTTCAGGCGGGCAACGTCACGTGCAGGGGGGATTGTGCGACCTGGGTAGACTCCACAGGGAACTGTGGCAACATCTGTCTTAAAGCGTCTGAGGAAAACCCAGCGAAAACACCCAGACAGGACAGCTGGTGTCTCCTCCCAGTCTCCTCCCAGGAAGAACACAACGTTCCACGAATAATCGAATAGACGAACTGCTTGCTTGCTTGGCCCAGCGATCTATACCCTTATGAAAATGGGTTTTTCCTTTCTGCAGACTTCTTGTAGACTTCTTATTTTCTGTCTTGACAGTGTGTTGACTTTGACTCGTCGTTGGTCAAGTCAACAGGAATTGCTATTGACATCATTTTGACAATCTCTTGAACTACCTTATGTGTACCTGCTGTGGACAAGGTATATAGATGTCGTTGTTGACAGTTCGTGTACGTTCTATGCGCCTGTGTAGCAAGTACTTATTGCAACCGTTTTTCTTTTCTACATAGATGAATTCCGTATTATTAATTACTGCATTATCGGACAGTAATGCCCACAGAGGTCAACCTCAAGGGGGTACCGAGCATCCCATAGGGGGGGGGGGTATATGTATATAGAGGCATACTTGTAGATCTATTCATTGGGAGACAGGCTGTGTGGGTAATATCAGCAATTTCTGAGTGTGTTGCAAAAAACGATGTGGGCTGTACACCACTCCTGGGAGGTGGAGAGGTCCGTGCTATCGGCTCTCTGAACAAAGCGGTATTTGGATCTGAACTTATAATTAAATGTCTTGAGCGCCTCTTTGCCACCTTTTAGCTACATATTAAAACACTAAATACAGTTTCGATGGCTTTGAGAAGACGGGTCCTCGTATTATTTATACTTCGGTTCAGTACACAATATATTTCCAACTTATACGACCACATGAGGATCATGCGCATGCGACAGGTTTGCTGCACATTTTGATTCTGCGCCTCCGTGTCTCGCCCTCGCCTCATCACGAAGGAGTCATCGCCATTAGCATCATCGGAATGTCGTTGGGACGGAACATAGAGGAAAGAAAGCTAAGGAGTGAGCATGACGTCACTCTCAGAGCAGCCCGGATGTTTCGGCGACGCCATTTTTTATGGGGCAAACAACCTTCCCTCACCCTTCCCTCTCGCGTATTGCCCTGCGCTCCACAGTTTGGCGTGCGGAGTTGTTTGTTTTATTGCAGGCGCTTGTAACTGCGTGGAGTTTCGCGTTTGTAGTTGGCAGAAATGCTTCCTCGAACGTTTCGAGATGCCGAGCTGCCTTGTGCAGCGCTGCAGATCTCGTTCTCTGAATAGGGGTCCCGGAGTTTCGTTTCATGCGTAAATATAATTTTCAATCGTGCCGTTGCTGCGAGCAAACTGCAAGTAGTAGTGCAGCAAAGAAAGTAATGCGCCACGAATATTTTTGGGTGGTTTCTCGTACACATAGGTTTCCGAAATATCAGGAACAACGGGCGAAATGGATCGAGGCCTTAGGAAAAGATGTGGACTGGGTTCCGCCGAACTGGGCAGAGTTTGCTCGAAGCACTTTCGTCCCGAGGACCTCGACCGAACGTCAACATCTTTCGTTCGTCTTCGTCCAGGCGCAGTTCCAACTCTCTTCTTACAGGGTCCGATAAGACGACAAATATTTTACGGAGGGCGCAACACACATTAAACCCCGCGCGTGTGTCTACCAGGGAGGCAACGTGCGTGTTTTAAACATAGCGGGCACGCTAATCTGGCCATTGTGTCAGGCAAAACGGACTATTGTGCTCAGGGTTGTAGTTGCTTAGAAATCCAAACAACAAAGGTGCTGATGAGGCCCTTCTTGTGAGTAGTTAGAGTTGTACAGATTGAGTTAGGTGGAGCAATGAAACTGCTTTTTGCTGCAATAATTTTGACAGCAATGTCGTGACAATGTGCTCAATGTAACTTCCAGGAAACCACTAGCACGGCCCCTGTGGAGGAAGAGTTTTCACTACAGCCAGTATGATACACAAAGAAATTTGGCTGTATATATTTGTTGTCAAGTCCAGACTGTACACTCAAATATTTTTTTGAGCTCCAGGATGGTGCTAGTGGATGACATGCTTCAGTCGCACGCAATTTCACTTTTCAGGCAACTCTCACATCATCATCGGCACTTTTTCAGACACAGGAACAGGACAGAGAGGCAGAAGTCAGTACAATTTTGCTTCACCATAACAGGCCTTGTCCTCTTGTGAGGTTTAAGAAAATTTACAAATTTCAGGGTACCTGTGAGAACCTTTGGGACTCTCTCACAACCGCGGATGTGGAAGTGGTAAGGTCCCTTCTCACGTCTTAACGACTCCGATTGAACACTGCAAGCAATGCTGCACTAGACAACACTAGTGCTCTCTATTATCGTATGAGCAGCAACTTAGGTTCTGCAAGATCCTTAATATTCTTTTCGCTATATATGTACTGCAGGAGAGTAGCAATACAGTGGGTATCCTCCCATTGATGTGGAGCATCCTATATATCAGCTAAAATGCCTGCAACATCAGAGCAACTTTTTTGTCCTCTAGGGTAGAAAAAATAATGTCAGGAGATTGTAGTTTCATAGCTGAAGGGTGGCTGCATTCATTTCTGTTCGAATCTGTATGATTTATACAGGGTGTTCCACAAAACGTCATTGAATTATAACAAAAAACCTACACCACCTGGAACCATGCAGTCTACATTTGTTCTTATTAGGTTTGCGCCACCTCCTGATGTAGATGTAATGTAACGTATGTTTAATTGTGTGAATATTTGCGAACTGGCTCGAAAATTTGCCAAGTAAATGTCACTTTTTGGCCCCACCAACATGAAGGTCGGGCCAAATTCGCTCAAATTCATGATAATTGACAGTTCTATTCATGAGCTATCCCTTCGGAAAAAATAGGCGAACATCATGCTTTTCGGAGAACCGGACCAGAACATGTGATGACTTTTTGAGCACAGTCGTTTTCTTATGTGAATATTTGCGAACTGGCTCGAAAATTTGCCAAGTAAATGTCACTTTTTGGCCCCACCAACATGAAGGCCGTGCCAAATTCGCTCAAATTCATGATAATTGACAGTTATATTAATGAGCTATCCCTTCGGAAAAAACAGGCGAACATCATGCTTTTCGGAGCACCGGACCAGAACACGTGATGACTTTTTGAGCACAGTCGTTTTCAATTGGACGAAAGGAGGTTCAAACCCAGCCCACAGAGTGATAGCAGAAAAAGTAACAGCCCAAGCAGCACAATGTACTGAAAGTCGAGTGCAATAGGGGTGGACGGTATGTGTCTTATCAATGTTCCTTAGTTTCATAAGTCTGTTCAAGGCCTTCCACCTACCCGTCCACCCCTATTCAGTGGCGTAGCCAGACCTCCAAGGTAGGGGGGGCTCTATACGAAAATCCGCCCGACTACCCCCCCCCCCCCCGCTCTGATCCTGGGTGCGATTAGAGTCACTAAATAAGCTACGCTTCAAGCGTAGCTTATTTAGTGACTCTAGGTGCGACAACACACAATACTTGTGCACACTGCAGCATGCAGTTGAAAAAAAAAAAAAAGATAGAAAATAATTGATTTGGACATTCACAATACGATTACACTGTGATGTCCAATGAGGTGGTGTCACGAGATTGGAAGGATGTTGAAAAGCTCATACTTTGGAAACCATTCAAGTGTGCCGCTTAGATAGACGCCATGAACTGTAAGAACTTTCGCGATCGTCACACTGCTCCCCCCCCCCCATATATTATTTTCTCGTCGAATTTGCACGATTTGCGTGGGTCGGTCAGTGGCAGGTAGGGGGGGCTCGGGCCCCCCCTAGCCCCCCCGTGGCTACGCCACTGCCCCTATTGCACTCGACTTTCAGTACATTGTGCTGCTTGGGAGTTCTTCAAATTGGGAGAAGGAAAGCATTATCACAGTGAAAGTGGAACACGATAAGCCGCTCCTGTGTTATCTCTGTGACGCCGGGGTGGGCTGGGTTTCCAACCTCTTTATGTTGGAGTGACAACGATTCAGCTGAAAAATTAGTCGTGAGCTATCCTGTGGGAGATCCGTAGAGCATGATGTTCAGCTGTTTTTCCCGATTGGATAGATCCTGAATATCCCTCTCAATTATCATTAATTTTAGTAAATTAGACACGCCCTTCAAATCGTGGGGCAAAAAAGTAACCTTCACTTAGCAAATTTCCGAGTTAGTATACTTAGGGCTGCTCCTTGTTTATGGTGTTGTTACCCTCATAAATGGATATTGTTACACGATGACTGATACAAATATGCGTTGCAAATTTTTTTCGATGATGCCATACAGGGCTGTGGCATACAGGGCTGTGGCGATGAACCTCCCCAGTCTCCAAAGCCAAAATAAAGTTGTTGTTTTTCGATGATGTAGGCTGAGGCAATGTCGAGCAGCACTTCCCTGTTTGCGCCTTCCACGTGCGCACAATCATTACGGGTCTCGGATAAGGTGAGGTCCGCTATGGGTATGCACCTGCAAAACCGAATCAGTAGTCTAGCATGCTGGAGCCCATCACGACGAGCATGATTATTATAACTGTCCTAGATGGCAAAGCATGTGCATTAATTGCTATGTGTTTGATTTTCCCCAACACTTGTTTTCTCCTTATGATACGCAGAGAGCATGCATGTTCCACGTGTTATTGAGAAGATTTAATTTGAAGATGATTCAGGGTACTGATTTGAGTAACACCTACTAATTCTGCATTGTACAATACATGTAATCAACTGAATCAATAAAATGATGAACTTTCAACACAAAGCATGTCGTGATTCTTTTCCTGAATACACCAATCATGAGTATGAAGAAGCCCCCATGCAAAATACAAAATAAAGTGCATATGGTATGTGGGGCACATCAGTGGATGATGTTAATGATCAATTATGATAACAGCAGTTCAACAACGCACCATGTTCCTTCCCGTGACTAAATGCTATACTGCTGAAACTTATCCGCATCACGTGATGCTGATAACGGGCATTGAAGAGTGGGAAACCAAATAAGGTTTTAGACAACTTGCACAAAACTGGCATGGGAATTATACTAGGAAGAACAGAAAGAAGGGAACACCATAGACAATAAGATGTTTCACCTAGTAAATGAATCTGTTCTAGGTTATACCTTCAGCTGATACGCCAGAAAAAGCATTCCTGAGGGAAAGAGTGAAGTGGTATACCTCATTACATATCAAAAGCAACAAGCAGATTAAGAGGCTCCGACAGGCAAACGGAAGACTAAAAAAGCGAAATGCTGATCTGAAAAATTTAATCAGGGATCTAACACGACAGAGGATACTGCTTGAAGAGAATGCTTCTGTCCTCGAGAGCCTTGGTGCTGCAAACCAAGAACTTTTGAAGCGACGAGTAGCAAAGAAGACTGGGAAAGCTTTACCAACACACTATTCACCTGAGCTGAGAGCATTTGCACTAACGTTGCACTTCTTCTCACCTCGGGCCTATGACTATGTGAGGAGCGTGTTTGATACCTGTCTGCCTCATCCAAAGACATTGGGAAAGCGGTACCAAACCATTGATGGCAGCCCAGGATTTTCAAAAGAAGCACTGAAGGCTGTTAAGATGAAAGCAATACAAAATGCTGAGTCTGACTTTCCTACGCTGTGCAGCCTGATGGTCGATGAGATGGCAATCCGACAGCAACTTCAATGGGATGGACGGAAGTTCCATGGATATGTGGATGTGGGTGCCGGAGCAGAAGGGGATTGCCTGCCACTGGCTAAGGCTGCATTTGTAGTCATGGCTGTGGCCATCAATGGAAGGTGGAAGCTTCCTCTGGGCTACTTCTTGGTTGATGGTCTTGGGGGAGAACAACGAGCAAATCTGGTTTCACAGAGTCTTGTCCACGCCCATGATGCTGGCATCACAGTTGTCTCGTTGACATGTGACGGCGCACCTGCCAATTTTGCAATGCTGAGGTGTCTCGGTTGCAACTTTAGTGACCCGGAAAACTTAAAAACAACCTTCCAGCATCCGGCAACAAGTGAACCAGTCGCAGCCTTCATGGACCAGTGTCACATGCTGAAGCTCGTCAGAAGCTCACTGTGTGACAAAAAAGTTCTCATCAACCCTGATGCAGTTGGGTGGCATTTTATTGGGAAACTGCACACTGTGCAGCAGAAAGAAGGGCTACACCTTGCAAACCGTCTAAGGGCATCGCACAATGACTGGCGTAGGCAACCCATGAAGGTGAGCTTGGCGGCGCAAACGCTAGGTATGTCTGTTGCAAATGCCCTTACAGAGTGTCGCATACAGGGCATGGATGGATTTCAAGGAAGCCAACCTACAGAACAGTTTACAGAATCATCAATAACATTTTTGACGTACTAAATTCAAGAAGCGTACACCAATGGCGCTGGAAGAGGCCATTGTCCGCAGACAACCTCTCTGATGGTCAAGTTTTATTCCGACATGCAGACACCTACATCTCAAAACTCAAGGAGTATGCAAATGGTCCCACTCTGCTTCAAGGGAATCGCAAGACTGGGTTCTTAGGTTTCAAAATATCGATGAAAAGCCTGCTGACTATGTACGAACAACTAGTCAAAAAGAAGGTGCACCAGTATGTTGGTGCAATTAGATCATATGGACGGCATAATGACAACCCTAATGCCCAAAAGTTTAGTGCGGCTTTCGAAAGACTCATTGTGCAGAGTGAAGTCAGGGACGTCAACTCCGGAAACTGCTCGCCACTGGAACAAATTGATATCCTCTATGTAAGCAGCGCAAAGGCAGTATCATCTGAAGAAACCCTCAACACGACAACTGACCGCAGACAGCTCTTGCCAAGCCTTCCAAATGAGAGCAGCGAAGAGGTCGCCGATCACGACTACTGCCCTGACCCCGGGTACATCTCGGAATGTGCGGCACGAATTGTGACTTACATAACAGGATTTGTAATACGCAGGCTACAGAAGTCTTTATTGTGTGAGACTTGTGCAAGTGCACTGACATGCGCGCCCTCTTCACAGCTGACCTACTCACTAATTCGACGAAAAAGCATGGGAGGCCTGCTGTACCCATCAGATTGTGTGGTCAGAACTGCACAGAAATGTGAGCAGATTGTCCGCACCGCAGCTGCTGAGAACAGATTAGCTATGAAAAATATCCTCACAGTGATGACTTCCGAGGTACTCCAGGAATTCCTTGACCGTAGCCTCTTCCCAACTTTGGATGAGCACATGTTTGATTGAACACCCCTTGAAAACCATTACGTCCATCTTATTCGATGTGTTGCTGAAAGATATATTAATGTTCGGCTCCATCACCTGAGCAAGCAGACATCACAGGACCTCCATGTCAGAAAAGTAAGGCAAATGTTCACGAAGCTAACCCAGTTTAAGAGACACTAAGGGGCTCACCATGTGACGGTGAGAATAATGTGAGCACACTCGTGTGTATAACCATGCAAACTGTAAAAGAACTCGTCATTTCAAGATACTCAAGTGTTCCATAATCTGTATGTAAATATATTTTGAAATTAATTTTTTTAAATGTTGCACTAATTTTTTAAATATTGTAAAAGCACTTGTAATTTCAAAATAGATTCACTTCAAGCTTCACTTGTATTCATACCATGACTGTTGTGCTGTAGGTTTTGGTACGTTTCGAGCGGCGGCTGCAGTTTTGCGTCCGGTCAGGTAAGTGTACAAGTATCAGTTCGTGGCCGGTGCTGATTGTGCTAATTTTATTCCCGCTTTTGCAGGTCCTACTTTACTGAACAGGAAGCTGGGTAAACCAAATTTGTTGTTTCTATGACTATTTTACTCTGTTTTACTCACTTGCGTTGAACATTACTAATTTGCGATTGAACGCCCTATTCAGATACATTTCTCTCCAGCGCTTCAGAGACGTCGCTTTCGCCGGAATTCAGTGAATTTTGAAGTCTACCGTTATCGTGGGCCGCCAGAAGAACTCAGACCGCCACCGGTCTTTCTGTGACCAAGAAAGTCCACAAAAACTCATCACATCATACGCGGGATGGTGTTAGTCGGGCTTCAGTACATCATGTATCTTCCTCGATTAAGAATAATATACTGAGTGCCTCACGTAACGGTCGCCGAGCCTTTTAAATAAGAACGAAGGTAGCTTCGTGGGTGACGCCCACTCATTGACAGCAGAGTCGCAACAATTAGTCAACAGAGAAATTGAGATCACACATAAGACTTACACATGAAGGTCACGAAATTTGTGTAAAGTATATGGAGAGTCTACAGAAGGACCTGTTACCTTCCTGTGTATGGCCCCTGGCCCCTTCCTGGCCGCTGTGTACGGGGCTGGCTGTTACAGCAATGCTTGGAGGATTTTGACGCCATCGTTTTAAATGATGGCTCTCCAACTTTTTTTCGTGGGCCCTTGTACTCCAGCTGTATTAATGTCACCTTTTGTTCTCCTTCGTTGGCCCGGGAGGTTCACTGGGTAGTAGATATGGACACCATGGGGAGTGACCACATGCCGCTGCTTGTCTACCACTCTGGGCTGCGAGGCCCTCGTAAGACCAAGAAAGTTACTAACTGGAAGGTTTTTTAACACGACAGCTGAAGATTTATTTCGCTCTGCGACAAGTCTGGACGATATTAACTGTGCTCTGGCGTCCAGCATGTCTACCGTAACCAAGCAGGTCCCCATCCCAGCAACGCATTCAAATGTTGATGTCGAGTTTGAACGCCTAAGAACAATACGACGCCGTGCAGACGCCGGTTCCGTCGTTCTGGAAGTGAACAGGACTACCAGGAAGTATGTAGGCTTCGTAGCGTCATCCAAAAACACCTCCAGCGCCTGGGTCGCAAAAGCTGGATGTCATTCTGTTCCACGCTTTCCCCTCATACACCTACCGGAAGAATATGACAGATTGTTAAGACTCTTAGTTGCCCTGTTGAGCAAGAGGCTCCCTTCAGAGCTCTCGCGCTTCATTTGAAGATCTCAGAAATTACAGCTGGTGAAGAGTTCTGCTGTCTCCTCACACGGCCATCTTGTGCCTCTTCGACTGACGCCCATAAGCAATCGGTTGTTGCTGCTCTTAGTGGTGTTGATTTCGGCTGCATGGCTTGTGACCCTGTCATGGACCTGGAGTTTACCATAAACGAATTGCAGTCAGCAATCTCCCACTCTAGGAAAGGATCCTCACCTGGGGCCGACGGGATTACGTATCAGGCCATAGCCTCCTTAGGGGATGCGTCGCTTGAAAAACTGCTGTGCGTCATTAATGATTCCTGGAGAACTGGTGTCGTGCCTGACGTATGGAAAGCGGCTCGAGTTATCCCAGTTTTGAAGCCAGGGAAGTCGCCAAGGGAGCTGGCGTCATTTCGTCCCATTAGCCTCACAAGCTGCTTGGGCGAGGTAATGGAAAGGCTAATATTGGACCGCCTTGACTGGTTTTTGGAGTCCCGGACGCTCCTACATTCGGCGCAGGCAGGTTTCAGGAGAGCTCGTTGTACAATGGATTGTGTCTTGAATGTGGTAACACACGTAGAACAGTGTAGATCGGAAGGTCTACTAACCGTGGCGGCATTCCTTGATATTAAGCGAGCCTATGACACTACAAGCCACGGCCATGTACTCCATGAGCTTTTCTCCCTGAGCGTTACTGGGCGAGCTCTCAGGTGGATAGCCAACTATCTACGTGGTAGAACTGTCTTTGTGATGACTTCGGATGGTGAAACGTCTCATCAGAGCACAACAGCAGGTGTACCACAGGGCGGGGTCCTCAGCCCGCTCCTCTTCAATGTCGTGATGGCTGCTCTACCAGCTCTCCTCTCACGGGGCGTCAACATCAGCTTGTATGCTGACGATATATGCATATGGACATCCGGCAAGCAGTGGCCAGCGCTACAGCCCCGCTTACAGTGTGCCCTTGATGTTGTTGCTGCTTTCCTGGAAAACAGAGGGATGGACCACTCTCATGAGAATTCTGTTTTTTTGCCTTTCACTCGCCGTCATTTGAAGAACTTTCATCTTCATATAGGTGGGAATGTCGTGCGGCGTGTTAACACCATAAGTTTCTTGGTGTGGTTCTTGACCGCTGTCTGTCCTGGAGAGCGGAGGTTCGTTGTCTGAGAAGTAGAGCTGAGTCTCGGCTGAGTGTCCTGCGATACCTCTGTGGTGCCCGCTGGGGGCTTTCTACAAGGGCATTGCTTGGTCTACACCGGTCCCTCATACGACAAATGTTGATGTACCATCTTCCAGTGTTCCATAACCTTTGTCCTTCGTCCGAACAAGTGTTGGAAACCGTCCTTGCAAAGAGCATGAAACAGTGCCTTGGTGTTCACACATCAACGCCAACTGTCCCTGTCATGGCTGAAGCCAAGGAGCCTTCGCTGGTATTCATGCGGACGGCGCAATCTCTTGGGCACTACATGAGGCTCTCCACTCGCCACTACCGTCACACATTAGTGCGCGACATTCTTTGTCGACCAGCATCCGGGTACTGCCAAGCTGTTCTAGCTCACCGCAGCCTCAATCCCAAGCACAAAAAACTGGTTCTACCCGCAGTCCCACCATGGGCCCTTCTGGCACCATCTGTGCATGTCAATGTCCCTGGCTTGGCTTCCAGAAAATCGGCTACAACAATTGTTGTTCTTCGCCAACTCACTCTGAGCCTGCTTCATCGCGATGAAGGCAGAATTAAAATCTTTACTGGTGGCTCATCAACACAGACCGGCTCTACCTGTGCATTCGTAATCCCTGAGCTGTTGATTGAACGAAGCGCTAGGCTGTCGCACCCGACGTCGGCTGCTGCGGCCGAGCTGCATTCCATTCTTATGGCGCTTTCCTTCATTGTGTCACGTCAGCCACCCATGCACTGGGCCATATGCAGTGACTCTAAAACCCCCTTCCAAGCTCTGCAGTGCACCATGAGCTCGAGCTCCCTCGCTCCACTGGTGTGTGACGTCCTCAGGGAGTATTTGTGTGCTGTCACACAGACACGTAAGATCACCTTGCAGTGGATCCCAGGTCACTGTGGCGTCCCTGGGAATGAGGCTGCCGACCCACTTGGGAGACGGGCTCATGTGGCACGTGGCGTACCGACGCACCCTACGTATTTCACCCAAGCGGACGCGAAACAAGCAATTGGTACTCTTATGAGACGTCTGTGCAGCGAGCACTGGCGCAGCAGCGTCTCTTCTACGTCGTTCCTGCGCAAGGTGGACCCAGATCTCCGTTTTTAAATGCCGTCAGCGCTTCCTCGACCCATCACGTCGCTCATCTACAGGCTTCGCCTCAACGTGCCATACAGTGGACGACTTTTGTTTAAGCTCGGCATGGTCCCGTCCCCCACTGCGGTCTGTGTGATGTAGTTGAGGACGTGGATCATATACTCTAAGACTGCCCGAGGTACAGTGCACACCGTTGTACCCTTGTGTCGTCCCTGTCCCGACTGGATAATCGGGCATACTCCGCCGAAAAGGTTCTTGGGTGCTGGCCAGCAAATCAGCTCGTACCTGCCATGCGCGCCCTAGTGCAATTTATCGTCTCGACGGACCTCTCTGACAGATTGTGACGCTCTTTGTTTTTGTGCATTGAGATTTCGCTTTTAGTGCCAAGCTAGGTGGTGATGTTCTCATTTATTCTGTTTCCATTCCGTTGCAACGCGTCGAGTTTTGTGTAAATTCCCTTTCTTTCCCTTTCTTAATAACGCGTCCTGGAGTAGCCACTCCCGAGAGACTCGACACTAACATCTCCACTTTTTTTCTTTTAAAAATCAATCGATCAATAATTGTCAACAAGACTTAAAGTTCCATAAGTCAACATAAAGTCAATATGTGAGGTAACCACAAGGCCAATAGGAAGTCTACTGAATGTCTGTGCTCTCTGTTGACTAAGTTCTGTAGAATGGAAACAAAAGGTCAACAGCCATTGTCGTAAGGGTACCTTCCGGTGTTGCGGAAGGCACGTTGCGCTGGGAGGACCGTGCCTCCTGGGCCAGCTTCATAGAGAACCTTACCGGCAGCTGAGGAGAATCCAGCATAAACACCCAAGGCAGCCGGGTCACCTCCCAGTTTCGATAATCCTAGCCACTAAGCTAGGGTATCAAGGTAAATTCGGCGAATTGGGAATGGACATGTCAGTCATTCGGCCGGTTGGTGCAACACGTTTGAAGTTCAAAGGATTAAGGCTGTCTCCCGGTCTTCAATGCATTCGACGAGTTGGGATTCGGCAGATTGAGAAGACACCTTCTTGCATTCCATGTGGTACCCTCCTCACCAATATAAGATTACTCTCTTCTACTTTGAGTTCCGCACAGTTTGTGACCTAAGTTGCTCTTTGCACGTCGAGAACACGATGTCACGGAAACGGAAGCGCCCGATGGACGACGTCAGGGAACACCCGGAATTTGAAGTGTCTTCAAGTGACAGAGAAAACCTAGTGATTTGTATGTTCTGGCGGGTGACTGTCAGCGTTGGCGGTGGAAAAGCATCTTCCAGAATTTCTTAGCACCATGCTTCGAAACGACATACTCGGCAATGTTTCTTTGTTTTTTAGGGATCGCTTCTGGCTTCTGCGATAAACACCGGCAACCCATTCCACGTGCTGTTCCATCCGTTGGAAACTCCTGCAAACCCCGAATTTTCTAAAATTCAAAACACCGATTGACATCCCCCGGTTTTTGCCAAAAGAAAGCCCCAAAAAATCGAATCACGAAATAAAGCAGAAATTACGCCCGTTTATAGAATTCAAGTTTAGCCTAGGCTTACCATAAATCGTTCTAAGGTACTGGACACACTATGTCGTTGGGGTTACAGTCAAAGATCGTCTTCGGCGTGTGGAACTGCTCCTTCAGGACCCTTCCTGCTATATTGCTGTCCATCTCCCTCTGCTGCTGCTGCTGAGGTCGAGTAAGGCTTATGATAAGCTTGTTGCAGCTGCGTGTCCGAGGTACCAGTTCAAAGAACAAGCAACAGAGAATTTTTAACGTGCATTGTAGCAGACAACATGTCTAAGCAACTTTTACCATGCCACCATGTTGGGCGGGTTCGAACCTAAAACTTTGGGGGCAGCAATTGCTGCCCCCAAAGTTCCGAAAATCCGCTTTCCCAAGATTCCAAAGATTCTCTGAGCTTAAGATGGTCCTTATGTACTCGATGAATCTTCCCATCAGCATCCCGCACATGCAAGATCACTTTCCCTTCTTTTTCAATAATTTTTCCGGTTTTCCAGTGACCTTTCCTCTGTGGGTCAAGCATCCACACGCATGCGTCATTTCCAAATAATCGGTCTCGTGCCCGTTTATCATGACAACGGCTTTGTTGCTCTCATGCACCAGCATCCATTGACGTGGGAATCGGGGAAAAATCAGAAGGCCTAACAAGGTCCAACACAGACCGATAGTGCCTGCTGTTGAGCCGCTCGCATGGTGGACGACCTGTAGATGCACGCGGCGTTACTCGGTATTTGAACATGAACTCTCTGATATTTTCTGTCCTCTTCATAGCGGAGCGAGGTAGCGCCGTCTTAAACGTTCTTACCAAGTTCTCGGCTTGTCCGTTAGACTTCGGATGATATGGAGGCGTTCGAACGTGATAAACTCCAAGTTCCGCAAGGAAGACCGTAAACTGCTCACTGGTGAAGGAAGGGAGGGAGGAAGCGGGTGCTCAAACTCCAAGTGCAACTCCAAAAGCTGATGCGCGACTTCAGAACCGGACTACAAAAGTAAAGTCGGCAGCAAATTCACTTTAATTTTGTGTCTGACAAAATGTATTCAATTTTATAAGTCATAAGCGTTTATTGACTGATACTTGTGACTGATACTGCTGAAGCGGACAGGGGACTAATGGTACATAGTCGGTAGAACTCGTAAAGCAGCTGCAGAAATATCCATTCAAGCATAATACAGATAATAACATGCAGTTTGTTTGGCGTCCGGCGTGCAAAGCGCTGTTGGCGCTGAAGTGTGATGTCCACAAGTATCAGTCAATCATCGCTTATGACTTATAAAATTTAATACATTTCGTCAGGCACAAAATTAAAGTGAATTTGCTGCTTATTTTAGTTTTGTAGTCCGGTTCTGCAGTCGCGCATCAGCTTTTGGAGTTGCACTTGGAGTTTAAGTACCCGCTTCCTAAGCGAGTGCTTCGTCCATGTCTTATTTGCGTCTTCCGATACCTACAGTCAGCGTTCCCTACTCTTGTATAATCGCAGTTGCGGTTTCGTCGCAGCAGGTCCATATGGTGGCAAACTCTTTCCTATGATATGGCTGTGACGGCACAAGTCGGAATGAATGAAGTCAAATCCACATTTTACTGATGACTACAGAGAAGATTTTTAGGCACTAACAGGTAGCGCTCTTCGTCGCATAAATCTTTCTAGGCCAACCAACCTTTAGAATCGTACACTCTAAAAACAGAGGGAGTGTCGAAGTAGCTTGCGGTTGTTGGCCGCATACAAGTGGGCATCGTCACGAATATAGCAAAAGAGAGAGAGAGGGAGAGAGAGAGAGAGGACAGAAAAGGGGGAGAAGAAAGTTGACGAGTTCAAAGTGAGGCATAGGCAGGATGAACGAAACTGATGGGACGGAGGTGCACTGTAGATGAGAGGTGCACTAGAGTGCTTTTTCCGCGAGGCCCGTTTGTCGAAGAAAACGCACGAGGTTGCGAGTTTTTGTAAGTCGTTATGCATAAGAACCTTCGGGGAAGAGGACGTCCGTCAGTATGCAAGGCCTGGAGTGGGAAAGGTGAGATTCCCACATAGTATGATATTCGCGGCATTCTGTCAGGATATGCACGATAGTTTCCGGATGATGACAGTGACCGCAACTGCAATTCTCCCTGGAGCCGATCTTCAACAGTTGCGAGTTCGTGAACGCAGATCCCTTGCGTAGCCGATGGAGCATCGTCTGCATGACTCGGGGAGGGTCGTCTTAACGAAAAATTATCATATATGCAAATTGCCACAAAAGGGCGTAAGCCTTCATGTATATTCGCATCAGAAACGATAAACGTATCATTCGTGGCAATGGTTGGTGCACAACGTGTTTAGCGGTGAAGTTCTGTTTTTAGAGTGTATCGTTTCATCTTCCGATTTAAAGGATACATAACAAGGTGTTGACCCTCTTTCTCAGCTTATCGGGAGCAGAGGTGGGCATCCTCACGAGGGCAAATGAGGGCGCCCTCACCCTCACCTCGCGCACACTGAGGTGAGGTGAGGTGAGGAATATGTTTCGAGAGGGAAGTTGAGGTGAGGTGAGGAAAATTTTCGAGAAGGACGTTGATGTGAGGTGAGTGAGGAAGAATTCCCGAAATTGAGATTGAGGTGAGGTGAGGTGACGAAAAATTTTTGAGAGCGAGGTGAGGAGATGTGGAGCGGCTATTTTCAATCGAGCGATCGCTTAACAGGACATACCACGCCCTGTTTTCTATGTGAACTTAGGTTTTGTGGCTGAACTACGAGACAGATCGGATTGGGGAAACTGTCATTGGAAAGGTGACGTCAAGATCTCTTAACTCTGGTAACTCAAATATCGCTGTAGCGTTGTAATTTTTTTAACGGACGCCTGAAGGTGGGAACCCCCTGTTTTCTATGTGAACTTTGCATAGGTTTTGTGGCTGAACTACGAGACAGATCGGAATGCGGAAACTTTCATCGGAAAGGTGACGTCAAGATCTCTTAACTCTGGGAACTGAAATATCGCTCTAGCGTTGTAATTTTTTTAAAAAGAAAAAGAAACGAATTTTGTCGCTACCCAGCTTCAAAAAATCCAAATAAATAAATGAAAGCAAATAAAAACAATCCGCTTCTGATGTTAACCGGGGACATGTTTCAGGATTCAAATGACGCGTTTTTTGTGTGTTCTTAGCATTCTGTTTTTCCGAAAAAGAATTAAAAGTGAGTACAGGCATGCATCCAAGGCGTTTACCACTGATTCCGGAAGATGGCGCCGTCCGCTCGCAGCGCCCGAACGTAGTCCGCTTGTAAACATCCGCGTATTGCGCAGCAGCTGATCGGCGTCCGTGGTTTCGGTTCGTCCTGAAGTGACCAATTCGTGGCTAAGTTACGCGTTTTTTTCACTTTCTTGTCCTGTTCATTTGCTCTCTGTCCTTCTGTGTTTTCTGCGTGTTCATCATATTTACCCATTATGGCTCGAAGTCACGTCTACGGACAACGGAAACGTAAGAAGAAGGACTTTGCGAATTTACGTGGTAGAGGTAGGCATGCGACGGAACCTGCGGATTTGAGAGATTTTGGTAATGCAGGACGCTCCAGCCGTGCTGTTCCGAGTGATCGTTGCACTTCGACGACTCCACATCGCGCAGATACCGTGGTAGGCTCAACCTTTGGTGGTAGTGTTGTTCCTCAAACTGTGAGTGATGCCGGTCGGAATGCTTGTTTCGCTTCGAGCACAAGCGAAATTCGTCCTTCAAACTCGTCATTTGCTGATTCAGCTGAGGTAGATAATGTAGTCCCCTGCAGTTCAGGTTGTGACGAGCTTGCCGGTTCCAGAGCAAGTCCCGTTCCAACCACTGCCGCTGTTACACCCAGTCGATCTCCATCTTTCGATACTGGCAATGTTCACCAGACACCGAGTCAGCGCACAAGCAGTGTGAATGGTCGGCGTATAGTGGAAATTGATCACTTCTTCTCGTCTTTGCAAAGTTTGTCGGTACATAGTCCGTTTGGTTGCGGCCTGGCTGACATGGAAATTGTATCAGAACATCGGCGAGGTCTGTGTAGCTCTTTCAGTTTGAAGTGCAGGATGTGTCTGAGGAAAAATGTAGTCACAACGGAGGCACCAGTTGATCAACTTGTTCAACAACGCATGGACGTCAATTCCTCATCAGTGAACGGTATCGTGTCTATAGGTTCTGGTTTCTCAGGCCTTCTCGAGCTCCTAGGTGCTCTGGACATACCCGGCATGGCTAGTAGCACGTATAGTAAGTATCAGGATATTGTTGCTAAAGGAATCGATAAAACAGCTTGGGAAGAAATAAGAAAAGCAGGCACTGAGGAAGCTTGGTTAGCTAGGGAGGCTGGGGACGTCGATGCTGACGGTTTTCCTATAATTACGGTCGTTGCCGATGGTGCTTGGTGCAAGCGTTCATACAAGAACAAGTACGACGCTCTTTCTGACTTGGTAAGTAAATATTTTTATCTACACTAAATAAAGGTGCCCGAAAAAGAAGGATTTATCTTGCACACCGCTTGGCAGACTTTATGTACAGGAAGTCTGTGCCCACCATTTGCGGAAAGAACACTATGAGCATTTATTTGGAGGAAAAAGTTGACCCCTCTGGTGCTATTAGTGGCACTGCTGTCTTTTGGTAAACACACTTATTAGAGTGGTATACATCCTGTGGCATGAGTTTGTACGATACGCATACAGATGCATAATTCCTGGAAACATTGTCATTGCGGGTAGAGTTTTGTGGAATACAATCCTGACATTTTTTCGTTTTTGCAGGCTGTAATTGTTGGGTACCGCACAAAGAAAGTACTGTTCCTAGGCGTCTGGAACAAATTTTGTACACTGTGCGCAAGTTGCAAGGCAGGTCGAGCCCAAAAAAGCATCTGTGCTTCAAGGACTGGGACAGCAGCTCTACCAGTATGGAGAAGGATATCGTCGTTGAAGGCTTCAGGCGCAGCATTGAGTTGCACGGGGTAAAGTACTTGCAGTGGATCGCTGACGGTGATTCGAGCACATACAAGTCAATTCTTGAAGCTGCACCGTACCAGCATCAGGTAGTTCAGAAGATAGAATGTCGCAACCACCTTCTTGGAAACTATGTAAGTCGTCTTCGAGATATTGCTTTGGCAAAGAGAACAACCCCCATTCCCCCATCGCTGAAGAAGCTACTTCTGGATAATGCTGTTCGACTAAGAGTTGGAGTTGCTTGGGCTATTCACTATCGCAAAGAGCAGGCTGAGTTCAGCAAACAAGATCAGATTCGGAACCTGGTGGCTGATATCCGTAATGGGCCACTCCATGTGTTCAGCGACCACGCAAAATGTGCGGGTTACTTTTGCAGTGGTACAAAAGAAGGGGAAGTCAATCACGTCCTAGAGCTCAGGAAATGCGGACTTTTCAATGGAATCCTTGTACTGATGAGTCGTTTGGCAAACAGTGGTAGCAGCTTGATCCTTGACGTTAACAATAATGCTGCAGAACATTTCAATTCTCTCGTTGCAAAGTTTTCTGGCGGGAAAAGAATAAACTTTTCCCAGAGGGGATCATTCGGAATGCGGGCTTCAGGGGCTGTCGTGTCTTTCAACTCTAAGCAGTACCATCGTGCTGTACATAAGGCAGTGTACAACACCAGCCCTGGGAGGTATGCAAAAATTATGCTGACGCGTAAAGCAGCTGTTCGTGCTGCTTGCATAAGGCATCGGAGTTCTGGGGCTGCTCGCTGTAAGCGTTCACTTGAGGGTGCGCCTTGCAAGCGTGCTTCCAGCGACAACCACTATGGTTCCATAGTAGATGCCCCAGACATGAACCACGATGACTATGTTGAAGGTGCTGCGGCGTACAAGGATTGCCTTGTGCTCTCCCAACCAGATGCAGAGCAGCTCGAGGCTGATACTCGAGGTCAAGAAGGGAGTACTTGCAGGAGAGGCGAAAGCGACTCACCGCTTCTAATGTTGGCAAGGTATGCAAGATGCGAGATGCAACGAGCAGTGCAAGTACTGTTCGTTCCTTGCTCTATGGTCATTTTGACACTGAGGCTCTCCGATATGGTCGCGACACTGAGCCCATTGCAATTGCTAAGCTGCAGGATGAGTTAGGGGTGACTGTTTCACCATGCGGCCTTGTTGTTGATCGGGAGTTTGCAAACCTTGCTGCGACACCTGATGGGCTTGTCGGTGACGACACTGTCGTGGAAGTGAAGTGCCCTTATTCGGCTCGGTCCCTTACCCCTGTGGAGGGGTGTGAGGCCATCATGGTATTCTACCTTGGCTTGAGTGTATGAAAATATAGCAAAGCTGTCCCCAAACCGTCGTTCTTCCCAGGCATTGTTGAAACACGTCCGCACATTGATGCTATATGTGTGAGGCCATCATGGTATTCTACCTTGGCTTGAGTGTATGAAAATTGTGGAAAGAAACATGAATGGTGTTCCTAGCACTTTTGAAGCTCCACCAGCCTGTTCAGATGTCGATATCCTGAGTATGAATCCATTTTGATATTTTGACAAGGTCGGTAAGTATCATAATTGTGCAGAGCTGTCTCCCAACTGTCGCCAGTTCCCCGCATTGTTGAGCACGAGCAACATCCCAACATGTCGCCCTGCGTTACGTCCTCTTGCCATCTTGCCTTTACTTGGGTGTCATTTCAACATATGAAAATTGCCTTTTCAGATTCAGGTTTCCAGTACTACTGCAGATATGATGGCCAGACGCCCAAAGGTCAAACTTCCTAAGTGTTACTGTCTTTATCTGTCATTTGAAAATTTTCCACTCTCTCCCTGATTATGAAGCACATGCCCTTGCCAGTGTTGTACCTGGTTCAGCATTATGTGGCCAATGATGAATGGTACCCTGCTGGACATTTTTTTTCCATAAACACACACTCTGAGGCCTTAGCTGCCAATTCACAAGCAAGGAAACTCGTTGCTGAGTAACACGTTCCAAGTTTTTACTATTCCCATATTATGAATCTGGCTCTGTCCACCAGGATGCTATATGTTGATGCCGTATGTGCGAGACCTTCATGTCCAAGTGCGCCTACATGCAGCGGACTGTATGGTACTTCATTACGTGTTTATGCCACATCGCCAATGATGAAATGTGCTCTGTTGGATACTGTATCCACGAATGAACATTCTGAGGCTACAAGCATGAGCTGATACGCATAAGTAATGCAGAAAACGTGACGATGTATACATGCTGCGTTCTTCAATAAAATATCTCCAATCTACCAATAGTGAACACATGCTACTGATTTCTTTTTAATCTTTCGGGTGCTGGCTGTCTAGGATTTTCTGCTTGCAGGAATCTGTGAACCAGTGGTTACTAACAACGGCTATTGGTCACCTTGACCAGATTTCATCTGAAGAAAAACTGGAGTCCGGGGGAACACTGCAAACACATCTGTAGGGACCACAATACAAATTTGAGGAGAAATACATTTTTTCCCTTGAAAAGCTTGCTATGAAGCATAATATATTTTATTAACCAAAACATATCGCACGAGTTGCACCCGTAGGAAAATACCCAGCCATCTCATTCAGGCCACAGTGGGCATCAGTGACTCGCACTCATAATGGCAAGCAATGCAGTAGTCTTTCAATTTCAAATTTCACACGCATTATCATGCACCACCTCGCTGTGTTTAGAGTTTCTGCTCCAGGAAATATCACGGGGAGGGGGGCATATGTGCCCTGGACCAACTTCTAAGGAAACTACTGGTCTCAGGGTGCCTAGGATAACGAGCAGACAGCCCAGCCGGAAGCTGGCGGACGGCATGGAGCCATTACAAAATCGCCATTGGAATGATGATAGTTGTTTACAAAATTTTATTGGGCAGGTCTTGTGTAAGATGTGGGCCATTTGTACACTAATCATGGGACAAAGTATATGCGATGGCAGGAGGAACAGGTTACAAAAAGCTTTGGCTACGTTGCTGCTGCTGACAGAAGTGAGCATAGGATTGGGGATCAGATGACGTGGTTGTTATAATACAGCTGGTAATGGTGGTAACATCGTTCTGTGTCGTCATGACATGGCGGCTAAAATGGTGAGCGTTCACGACGGTGAGCGCCCAGGCCTGCATGTACTCGTGGGGTGTCCCTTAGCACGACATTCTTCACACGACTCCATTGGCTTGAGTACGATGCCACGACGCGGACCCGGTGCTTTCAGCCATCGTCCATAGCGTTTCACGAGGGCTGTGCGGAGGATGCCTGCTAGGCACGATAACCCCCGTCCCCTCGAAATGTGATAGCCATCCCGTGAAAGCATCCCCTCTTTCACCTCCTTGTTCCTGGTAAAGACCTTGTGCTGGAAAAGATATTTGAACACATATACGGAATGTTTTTGCAAACAGCACTTCACAAAGACAGCAATACAAATAAACCGGAATTCCTGGTAGGCATGTGCCAGTACTTCGTACGCATTTTATTTTCGGAAAAATTGCGCGATAAAAAGCAACTGGAAACTAGCTTTGTGATACTTAAATTACAAACAGGTACCGCATCAAGACCATCACCTGTTTGTAATTCAAGCACCACAAAGGTAGCCCCAGTTACTTTTTGTCGCACTATTTTTCCAAAACTAACGAGCATTATAAAATACCTGCCATGACCACCAGGAAGTTCCAGAGTTAGCGTTCGAGAAGCGACTACTCACGTCAATGCTCAACACCGTAGCGTCACCGGTGGAATCGTGCGCAGCATCGCGTTATATCCCTGAATTGTGCCAGAAAAGTTCAGGCCGCCTTGTCTGTGGTATCAGCTTATACAGGAATATATGCTCCGCGTAGCCTTTCGCCACCTCAACGGTATCCTGTGAAAGAAGACAATTTATGGAAATGAATCTTCCCTGGCGTGTCACAGGAAATGGGTTTTAGCAGCACAGAGATTGAAATCGTTGCAATCTGTACTTACTGAGACTTCCCGCAAAACAGCTGCGGCACTCTTCCCATCCCGGATATCGTTGCCACCGATATACATGACGATCCAGTCTACTGCTAGGTGCAGTCGATGGATTTTTTCTCTCAGACGGGCCGCTGTAGCTCCGGGATAGCTAAAAGTGACGATTTCCACGTCAGAGTCCACGAACAGCCTGTCGCGCGTCATAAACTTCAGCTGGCTACTGCCAACCAACGCGCCTTTCATTGTTTACTTTTCTCTGGGATCACAATGCGTGATGCGGCGAACTGCAAAGTCAGTTGAACGCTAAACAAGTAAATCTCCGAAGAAGCTGCAAGGGAGAACCATGCGTGCGTCTGTGCCGTGCGCGAGACGCAGTTGGCGCCGTTGCGTAGTCCTCCTCTCCACAGCTGTCTGGTCGTCTGCTCGCTGAGGTCGACGCGACCACCAAGACTTTGGCAGCCCGCTCGTGCAGACGCGGATGTTCTGTAACGGGGCCCACACAACAAAAATATAAATAAAATCAAATGCGTTTGTGATGTTTTGCACATTGGTTTAGGGCCTTATGGACCAGCCAAACCAAATATAGTGGGATGACCGTGAGGGTGGGGACGTTTGCCACAAGATTTCGCGGCACGCTACCCAAACCCGGATTTATGTGTCATGAGCATTCTGCATGTATGCACCCGCAACCTACCCGTTACCGCGGGAAACTCCAAACCGGGATCCGCACCACAGGATAAAGCGTGTCATGCAGAACCCTGCACTACGCCTGAAAACTCCGCACTTCGGCTTTCCTCTTGATCAGCGTCTCACTCTGCTTCACGGAGAGAGCGGTGTCGCGTGTACGCGGTTGCTCCTCTCTGGCTTTGTTGAAGGACGCTCCTTCTGCTGTCCAAACGCGCCCACCACGCCTGTGGGCCCCAACGTGTGTGAGTGCATGTGTGTGGAATTTGGAGTAGCAAGCCGTAGCCATCTGGCTGACATCTCCTAACCCCTATGAAGAAGAAGAACCGAGACCCGACACAAACATTCAGCTGTCGAGTCTCATGAAGTCAGTTGACGTACATGCCGCACCATGGTATGTGTTGTCGAGTCCGAACCTGGCACGGGCACGTGCGAAAAACGGAAAGCCCGGCCCGACAAGGCCCGCGCAATGCTCTAAAGGGGAGTGCGAAACCCTATCGAAATTTGCTAGCAGTTCTGTGCGAGCGCACCGGCCTTGAGTTCTACTATGAAATAATGCGAGCCGATTGAGGGACTGCTTTCACGACACCAATCGACAGCAACGAACGTCACGGTTCAACAGCGTAAATGTCACTGGCAAGAAAAGCAGGGATGTTTTGCATCGGGATGTTGCAGTGTCATATGACCGTCGACAACCCCGCGTCCTTTCTGGATACCGTTGCCTCTGACAAAAATCGCTATTCAGCTCAACTGGAGTCCCCCGATACTCTCAGGGACACGTGATCCTGTGACACCACGAAAACTGAAAACTACGATCACTATATCACGAATAGACACCTCCACGGACAGTCTCTGCGTATCGGGTGAAAAGCTTTAGCCCGCTGCTACCGATCAGAGCAATTTTCATCCACGAGAAAGCGAGGTGGTAACGGCGGTACGCGACAGTCACACGGCATGTTCGAGAAATGCCAGTAAAACGTACACACCAAACAGCAAACGCGAAACAACCAAATCCACCGCGCAAAAGCAAATCGGGGAAAGGAGGAAATCTAAAAATAAAGGAAACACAACCCAGCTCATAGGTCTCCGCCTGTCACGTGGGCTTGTCGTGTCCTCCAATCAGAGACGCGATGGACTTCTTACAAAGTCGGAGGAGTGAGAAGGGCGCGTGTGGCGCCATCTATCGCAGAAAAAAACTTCATTTTTGAGTTGAGACCTATGTGATACGTCCTCTTAAAAGAGCACCGAGAGCGACCTGTTTCTATTACCAAGGTAGCAGAAATGTTTTTGTGCTGTAAGCATTAGGCTCTCTACACTAAAATGTGTTTGCTGTAAGCCCGTTAGTTCACAGTAACCTTTTTTACACTTTTTTGGTGTAAATGGCTTGTCCCACGGCGCACACCTTTTTTAGTGTTGCCCTTTCACTCAAATGATGGGTGTTTTCTAATACACCCTTTACCTAAGTGTATTCCTAATAAAACACCGTTGTAATGGGCGTTTAAAAACAAAAACACCGTTAAAAGTGGAGTATTCTATTGAAAACACCTTTTATGATGGAATTGCTTGCTGGCAAATATTCCCTCGCAAATAGCTAGTGTAATTGAAGCTTCTGCGGCAGCATGCCGAGACCAGTGGCCGAGACATACAGTTCGACATTCTTGCTTCTATTGCAAGCACCACCCTGAACACTTCCTGCAGACTTCCAGCCGTGGTTCCATCGTAGAACCTAAACCGGAGCGCAATGCGTCGCAGGCACGCCTCGTTAGCTTGGTAACACTGTAGGACCAACGTGAGTGCCGAGGCTTGAAGAGACCTCGGGCACCCTCAGTAGCCTCTATTGGCGTGTCGGATGGATCATATACTGATATACAATTTGTTGGGGCACGTTCGTTACATGTGGTGGGGCGGGAAACGTTTGTAACGGTGACGGGAATGCGTTTTTGCAATTATCACCCACGCTTACAACGAGTCCAAAGATATCTGCTAAATACCTAACATCCTTCCCTGTCAAATACTGTTTTTAACTCAGGTTATCGTCTATAATGTAATTACTTGCTAAGCGGAGCTGTGAAACCAGCATAATTTTTCTCTCACGAAATAAAACACAATTTTTAACACCATATTATCGATTCAAATGGGGTGTAAAAAAGGTGTATTAAACGGTAAACACCTGTTTCAACACCCCACTTTACACCCTTAATGATCGACATTGGATAAAACGTGGTGTATGTCGATATTACACCTTTAGAAATGCTGTTCTTGCACCCTTTGCGGAATAGAAAATGGTGTTTTTATAAGATGTGGGAACCTCGGCCCACAAACCCCGGGTGGTTCCGTATTCGACCCGCCGTAACCCCGAAGGACACTGACACAGCAATTGAACAAGAGAAACAAGGTTTATTGTCTTGCATGGTGAGCACTGCACAACGTCGACCACCTAGCATGCCCCAGACGAGACTACCCTAGCAGCACAATGTCGCAATGAAACTCGAGTGCAATAGGGGTGGACGGGAATGTGGAAGGCCTTGAACAGACTCTTGAAACTACTGAACACTGATAAGGCACATACTGTCTACCCCTATTGCACTCGACTTTCAGTACATTGTGCTGCTTGGAGAGCGCCGTCCTGTGACTGTCTCGCAGCTTAAATACCAAAGAGAAAAACACGGGGGCGTGTCGCGGAAGTCCACACACAATCTTATCGCTCTCGACAACATCGTGAACATGTGCTCCTCCCACAAAGAATACACCTTTTTTGAGCAAATAAAGGTGTAACATGAGCATAATTGGCGTATACCCCGATTTAGTTCACGAAAGTGGCACCACGTGGCGTATCCACATTCAACTCTCCCTCATGTTCTTTTCCCCTTTCTCCCTATCCTTTCCCTCGTGCTCTTCGATACCCCGTCGGTAATCCCGCTGCCATACACACAACGGAGTACAATGTGCTCTTCTGACCTAGATCTTCCAGTACACAAACAAAGCTGTGAAAACCAGTAGAGCTTGGCCCTGTCGTGTGTTTTGAGATTTTGCCAGCCGTTTTCCCCCTGCAAAGAAGTCGCGTATGACAAAATCGTCTGCGAGGTTTCTCTCGGACTGCCAAACTGAAATTTCACGAACTTTGTTGAGTGACAGCGCATGATGTGTAAAAAAGAAAGCCCGAGCTGCTATGGGAGAAAAAAGAAAGGTCCCGTGCGCGCCTACGCGGTATATCGATGTCCGTGAAAAAATAAAAAATAAATGAAAAAAAGAAGAAGAAGAAAAAAAAAAGAAGTGCATTACCTTTATTGCCCCCTATGATTTAGTGAGCATCGTCATGAGAAAATGGGAATATGTCACAGCCTAGCGAGTTCTGTTTTAGAAAATAAAAAATAAAAAATAAGCTCGTTTCAGAGTAAAGTTCTGGTTTCGTATTGTCAGCTGTATTGTCAGCTGTGCTCCTAACAAATGTTACAGTTAGAAGAAATTTTGTGATTACACGAAAAATATAATCATCTGTTTTTTTCTTATCTCCAACCAAGTTACTGCGCAGTAGGTGTATTCGCACGAAGTGTATCTATGCAAAAGGTGAAAAAAAAAAAGGTTCACTTTTGATCGAAGTCATCAATAAGACAAGGACAAATAGGATGTGTTAGCGTAGCCTGTCGTCTTCTTCAGTGCGTCACTGAGGACAGAAAGAAAACTGAAACAGAGGCCGTCGTGGAAACCACAGACATGTACTCAAAAACGCTATTCTCTGAAATGTAGCAGGCCACTGTTTTTCCTGCAGGAGTACATTTCTCATACTAGGCTCACCTCTTCGATACCAATGAAAGATTTGATTTGATTTGATTTTTAAAAGAAAAAAAATGGAGATGTTAGTCTCGAGCTTCTTGTGTGTATGTATCGTCCCCTCCTTTGCTTTTTCCAATCATCTACGAGGCCGTCTCGGACTACCGGATTGACAATTTCAACAGCATTGTCCATTATTGTGCTTAACATTACGGTGCAGGGATCCAGGACAATTGCTCACCGCCTCTTTCACCGAACTTACATGTAATTTTATTTCGCGTTCATATACGGCGCTCATATACTTGACTTTTCTATGTTAGCTGAACTTCGATGTACCTCGAAATAAAGTGATCGAAATCCCTGTTGCAAAATAAACACTGTAAATAAATGTTATCTAACTATAAAATGCACAGTCGCGTGCGGGAAACTGTTCACAGCGAACTTAGACTAACCTGGACATAGCAATGCAAACACTGAACTTGGACTAACCTAATACGTGCTGTTCAGTCGTGCCGGCCCTGCTAAGCCCTGAATCGGGCGCTAAAATGCGGCTGCTAAACTGACTTGGACAGATGTAGAAAATTCCTGAACTTTAGTGGTTAAACTGTGAATAGCATGGCCGTACCGTGAGGGGGGGGCAAGGTCACTTGTGAAAGCACTCTCCTGCCTCAAGCCTGTGAGAGCACTCTCTATCTATACGTCACGATTTTTGTTCTCAGATGTCATAATAATATCATAATCAGTCCGCGCCACGGAAGGCGGTAAGGGGGTTGCATGCTTTGACCCCCCCCCCCCGCCCGCTGGAAGCACCGTGCTGCCCCCTCCGCCCCCCCCCCATGAAAAAAATCCGATAACAACGCCCCATGGACGCAGGTCCTCACAAAGACTCTTCAGGCGTGCCTGCATCTCTCGCCTGGACGACCTCTCGCCTCCCCGTCTTCACTGGTGGATTTCCTAGATCTATTTGAAGCAACTTTGACAGCTAAAAATGAAGTGAATCTAACATAAAAAAAGTCAAGCGCCATAACCGCGAAATAAAATCATAATATAAATGTGGTGAGAGACCCGGTGAGTAATAGTCCGGCTTCAACGGTTCTGTGGTGAGCAATTGTCCGTGCTCCACAGTGCAGGACGTCTCGGTGTAGGGACATTTTGGTGTACGGACTAACGGGAGTAGGACAAAATGTAGTTTTGGATGTGAAAGAACAAATTATCCCGCAGGCTCCTGCGTGCCCAAAAGTACAAGCGCATGGTTTCGCACGGCTCATGAAACACATCACAACTGACCAGGTGGTGCTACCATTTGTTCTCCCGATTTGTTAAAGTTCGGAGGCACATTTGTTTTAATGAGCTTATGTCGAAAAGTCGAAGGGCGGATTATCACAAGACCGAAATATAAAGAGTTCCAAGAGGATGTCCAACTATTAAATATATTTTAGGAGTAAGTGAACGGCCAATAAATACACTAGATTATTACACTCATGCTTCGCCCCTACCGACATAACCCACTAGTCCTACCACGCTTCTATGCTTGTGCACATGTATGCTTCAGTCATGCGCGTGGTTAAAAACATGACGCTGAAATTTTATGTTCCTCTCTAGCCCCCCTCCCTCACATGCCGCAACGAAGTGTGTTCTCCTGATTGAAACATTTTTCTGTTGTACTGTGTCACTCAACGCTACACATAACTTGAGAAAACAGCAGGCAAAATACTTGGTGAGCATTTGTCGCTTTGAGCTTTCGTACTGTGAGCAAATGCCCTAGATTCGCATTTTTGAGCGCGCAGGAGCCTGCGGGACCGTTTTTATCTTATTTTTCGCCCACGCAACCACCGACCATTTTTTTCTACAACCAGCGGGATCCAGGACATTTGCTCACCGGACATTTGGGCACCGTCCGAATGCTAAGGGCAGACCAATGCTCAACAGGATTTTTACGTGCGTCCTGTTTTCACAAATTATGTGTCGTGTTTGGTGGCAACAGTATAATAATAATAATCATAGTAATAATAATAATAATATAATAATAATAATAATCATTGGATCCCGACATTTCTGTGCACGGACGTTTCGGTGCACGGGCATTCAGGTGCACGGGCATTTCGGTGCATAACGTTGCTGACGTGTCCCGGAAAAACGGTCTCGGGATAGGCTGTCACCATGTCGACATATCGTAATAAAATAAAGGGAAGAGAGCGGCTTGGGCATCAAAAGTAGTGTTGTCAAGGAATTTGGTTTACATAGAGAAGAACGTGCTTTACGTATTTTTTTTGTGTGTGTATTATAAATTTAAGACCTGATCTGCATGTGTTTGTGGTCTCTGGTGGCTTTTAAACATTTGGGGAATTTTCTTTCTTAACACCCCACGTTCTGGTCGGTGCTGTACCGATATTCATTATTTATTTATTTTTCAAGAGTAGATGAAGAATTGCTTTGTCATTTTGTAGTGAGTATTATCTCGAAAAGGGTATCCTCAAGGTACGGATACTATGAAATTCGAATTCCATTTGTTACATATTTAGTGGAAGTATTTGATTAGATGTGATTCCCCTTGTATTCCTACATACTTTTTCCTCGGTGATGGCCGCGTATTTTCAAGGCCTAAACAACGACATAGAATTACCGTGGTGCCCCTCCAAAAGCTGTTAGACTCGCTAGCCATAAAATCATTGCGGTGACTTAAAATAATAAAATAATTTCAAATAATAAATTATGTGATTGACAATTATACAGGGTGCTTGCTCTAACGTGTCCAGAAATTTTATTTAGAGCGAACGATAAAAGAGAAACGAGCTCCATTTTTGAGGTACTTGAGAAACAGGTGCTACTATAGTGAAGCAGTAGCTGTTTCTTACACAAGTAGCAGAAAAGCACAACTTGCTTTTCTTTTATCCCTCGCTTTAAATATAATTTCTGGACACTTTAGAGCATACACCTTGTATACTGCTTCTGTGGTTTCACCTCAGTCTTTTGTTTTCGTAACTCGAGAGCAAAAGCTGACTGACTGAACCTATGCGTAGTGCAAGTCGGTGTGCATTATATGTGTTACTTTTGTCGCTCAAGTAATTTTTTTGTATAGGATTGCCTTTACTGGGGACCGCATTATTTTTAACATAATTCATCACAACGAATCACTCCCGGGATGGCCATAATGTGATAAAACGGCTTATTCCATGCTTTAAGACTTTTGTTCCATTTATGGAAACTTGCACAGCAACGGGAAGGTGCAGAGTTTTATCGACACGAGAACACAGGAACGCGACATGGTAACTTGGTAAGCTTTTTGGAATACAAGGGAAATAACGTCTAATCAAATGCTTACACCAAAACGGTAACCGACAAGTGCTCAACAAATGGAATTAAAATTGTACAATATCATAATTGAATATTGCTTGTTGCAATAAAATGAGTTGAGTTGAGTTACCAGTAACTTGAAGATAACCACTTCGAGATAATACTACAAAATGACAAAGCAATTCTTCATCTACCCTTGGAAAAAGGAAAAAAAATGAATATCTGTACAGCAGCGACTAGAACATGAGGCGCAAAATTTTAAAAAAGAAAATGCCCCAAAAGTTCAAAAGCCACGACAGACCACGATCACATGCAGAATAGGTATTAAATCTATAATAGTAAACCAAAAAGCACGTTCTTCTCTATGTAAACCAAATTCCTTTACAGCACTACATTTTATGCCAAGCCGCCCACTTCCCTTTGTTTTATTACGATACGTCGACATCGTGGCAGCCATTCCTGGGACCATTTTTCCCGGAACCGACGTTGCAGTGATCTCCCGTCCCCGCCGCTGTAACGCTTTGCACCCGAAAACGCAACAGAGAGCCTTTTTACCGCACGTTTGCAAGGTCATGGCCGAGGCCCTGGATCTCCGACTGTGATGTTCCTAGCATGAGCAGAAACATCAGCCTTTGCTCTTTCGTTTGACTTTAAATACATTGCTTTATCTTCAGCCATTATCCTGTAACAATGCCGTGAACCCTTGAAGGGTAGGAGAAAATTCTCATTTTCGCGGCAGTTTTTACCCATAAAGGACATCTCCAAGTTTTCCGATATTTTGTACTAACATAGCTGAGACATAGCTCTTTCAGGATATGCAATAAAATGTTTGCTTATTTTGGTGCCACAGGGCGCGCATTCTTTTTTTTTTTTTTTTTCGCAGCCCTATTGGGTAGCGCTCGCAGGGGTCAAACACACGTACAAAGAGTGGATTTCTACCCCACCCCCTGTTTTTTTTTCTTTTTTTTTCTTTTTGCTTTCGGTGAGGGTGCCGTCATGCCGAAGGCCGGCTATAGTAATATGTACAGATCACTGTGGTGTCCGCAGACAAGCAAAAGTTCGTTGCTTATGCTTTCCCACTCGGTTAATCCCTTCAAGGCTACCTGCTTGAAGGAAATCGAACGTGGGAACATGGCATTTGTAAATACTTCGGCTTTGCCGAACCGAAGCGCGAGACGTCTATTCCCTTGTAATTTTGTTTTGTTATTTGCTGGTTTGTTCTACTTGTGAACAAAGACGGAATTTAAACCACCCAGTGATGTGCCACGATGCCGACAGATCACACAAGGACCGGTCTCCTGGTCTCCCTAGGAATGATCGGACATGTCCGGTCCCTTATTTCTTCAAGGTGAACTCCTTTTAGAAATATTATTTGAAGGACTTAGTCTTCCAATGGGTGAGAAAGTCGTGGCGCTGCGTGGGAAAAGACGGTCTTTAGCTGTCTACGGGGTTCTCGCCTATGTCCATATTTATGACAAAGGCCTTGCTTTCCTCCATGTTACTTATGGATTTCGTTTTGTCCTCGGCGTAGCGCGTACTTCTGCGTTCCCCATGGCCAGCCGTAGCCGCACCAGAAGTCGACTATACTGTCAGGACTACACTCAACGTCACAAGAAAAACATACCCTGGAACAAGAACTTCAGGCCAGTATCGTTGATAGGATCAGGGCATTTGAACACCATCTCGAGCACCTCGGAGGCAGTCAATGTCCACGACACCGACGAAGTACGTGTGAACTGCTACAACACGTTTCGACTGCAGGTTGCTGAGGCATGGCCTTCAGGTGAACAAGATCCTCCTGCTTCAAGCCCTGACGACGCTGACTTCAGTGACCCCATCGAAATTGTGCAGACTGTGAGCAACAGTATATAAGAGCAATATATTGGTGTGAGCCCGCTGAGGCACCCGTGGTAGACGAAGTAGAAGAAACAGAATTAGAAGAAACCAGCAAATAACAAAACAAAATTACAAGAGAATAGACGTCTCGCGCTTCGGTTCGGCAAAGCCGTAGTATTTACAAATGCCGTATTCCCTCGTCCGATTTCCCTCAAGCACGTAACCTTGAAGTGATTAACCAGGTGGGAAAGCCTCATGTTGAATTCCAATGGCAGATTCGGAGCGCCTCCGGAGCAAGTTCTGTTGCTCCGCCGAGAGCAAGTCTGTTCGATTGGCAGATTGGGAACAGTTCTGGAGTCTTCCAATGGGAGCTACGGAGCGGCATTCGAGCCAAGGTCGCTCCAGGGAACAACCCAGACTGCTCCGCCAAAATAGGCAGATTCAACCGGAACTCTATGTGACGCATCACTTGTCATTTGTGCTTCCTATTTCCTGTCTCTGTTTCGCCAACATGGCCGCCTCGCAACGCGTCTTCGCCGTGACTGGTCTTTCGCGTCGTACGTTGGCGATTTTGTTTCATGAAGGAAGCGATAAGTCAGACATTACAATAGCAACGTTAGTAGATTAAAATGACCTTGATGTTGCAAAACATGGCGTTATAATGGAACATGAGTACCTTCTTCTTCTTCTTCCTCCGTCTCTGGCCGTCATCCACCAAGGTAGATTGGCCAGGGCTAAACTCCAAGTTGGGCGCAAGTGTTCCAGTCGCAGATTCGGATCACTTGCTCTAGGCCTGATCAAGCCGCTCCATTGCCGAGTCTGCCACTTGCTCCGACTCTGCCATTGGAATTCAACATAAGCAACGAACTTTTGCTTGTCTGCGGAGTGATCTGTGCATATTACTATAGTCAGCCTTCGGCATGACGGCACCCTCACCAAAAGCAAAATAGGATAGGAATAGGAATAAGATAGGGGTGGGATAGAAGTCCACTCTTTGTACGTGTGTTTGACCCCTGCGAGCGCTGCCCAATAGGGGTGCGAAAAAAAATGTGATACCCAAATAAGCAAGCATTTTATTGCATATCCTGAAAGAGCTATGTCTCAGCTATGTTAGTACAAAATATCGGAATATTTGAAGATGTCCTTTTTGGGCAAAAACTGCCGCGAAAATGAGAATTTTCCCCTACCCTTCTGTGTCCACGGCCTTATTACGGGATAATGGTTGAAGATAAAGCAATGTATTTCGCGTCAAACGAAAGAGCAAAGAATGATCTTTCTGCTCATGCGAAGAACATCACAGTCGGAGATCCAGGGCCCCGGCCATGACCTTCCAAACGTGCGGTAAACAGGCTCTCTGTTGCGTTTTCGGGATTTAACAGCCCACGGTGGAACGTGCACCATTAACTCTGTCAGCAAAAAAAATTAGTTCAAATGGGGCATCTCGTTCAAGAGATACAAGGTCACAAAGTCGGAAAATATTTATGGCGCGAAATCGCGCCGCTTGCTTCAAAGCGTAGTGTACGGAGAAGAAAATATTGCAGAGACCTGCGGTCAGGCACCTTTTGCATCTCTTTGTCGGTGGGATAACATATATTTTTTGCGAGAGAAATAAAAAATGTGACCGGCGTGCATCATTCGATTATAAATTAAACTACCCAGCTGTCGTCAGAGCGGGTATGGCCAGTATGGAAGCACTGGAGCTATTTCGTGGTACATTTTCTTTTAGAGCATGACATAATCGAGTGGTAAAACCAACCATGGTTCCAGGTGCATGGACGGCAGAAAGTGATATCAAATTCTGTTACAAGCTCTGTAGAAAGTATCAATAGGCTTGTAACGACATCAAATCGACCAATATAAACATTAGGTTGCTGTAAAACACCTGATCTTGACAATGTGAGTTGGTAATGGTGGTGGTGATGGTGAAAGGGCTGGCCGTGAATGTAAGTTAGGGGTTGTAAGTATTGGATGAAGGAGAGACGTTCACGAGGGCTGACACTGGTGCTGCAGAGCCGAACTGTAGCGCTGGTAGCAGGTCACACTGAGCAGGTTGTACAACTTTGGGGGAAAGGGGTGATGCAAGAATTTTTTTTGTGTGTCTTAGGGTACATGGGGTGGTGGGAAAATCCGTGAGCACAAAGACGCAACGCGCCATATGTCAGCCATCATCGCAAAAATACTAAAGCCCGTGCTAAAGGAGTCATTCGGTTTCACACATTTGTCTACGCCATTGCTCCCACTAGCGTTCTCTGCCAGATGTAGAAGCCTTGCAGCGCCCTTGCAGTCCTACCGAAGCTCGCTGCTGCATTGTCCCTCAGACTAAGAACGGTTAACATATTGTCACTTGATGTAGATTTATTAACATTTCTGAATAAAGTGCTACCACCGCGTCTTTAACCATTAGCAGTATTATGTCGTGGTCTTATCCTTTGCTTCCTCGCTCTGTGGTCCTTCATCGGGAAGCACCTTCAGCGATCTCTGCGGCGGCTCCACGTGCGTCTCCGCAGACGCTTTACTGGAGACTTGCCCAGTTTTCGGCTCAACATTCGTAACCTCGTCGTCAGACCGTTTTCTTGGCTGTAGCCCATATTTTCCCGGTGACACGGGCTTCGGGGGTGACTTCCCAGGGGTCCAAGAAGGCTTCGAACGCTGCAAGGTACCCGGAGTCGAGCGGCTGTGTTTTCGAGGGCTTGTCGTCGTGGACTTCTGGGGCGTAAGGGACACACGAGGGGAGTCTGTCTCTATGAATGGCGCTTGCAAAATGTCTGGGGCAGTCATAAGCATAGTCTGTTCTTTCTTTCTTCCCTGTGAACGTGGCGTGGACTGTCCAGATGGTAATGAAGAACTCCTTTCACTGAAGAACTGTGGGGAACTGATACGGCGCCAAGGGCTCGTAGTGTTGGATTTTTCCAGCTGGTTTTCAACGTTCCGGTTCTTCGCGCTAAAGCTGGACACTCTGTCATCAATCCCGCTACCTAGTGTGTGCTCTACGTTCGGACTACTCGGAGAAAGCGTCGTCCGTACCTCGTCTGGAATGCCGGTGAGGTCGTCATCAACCACCTCCAGGACTTCCGGAGATGGCTCAAACGTTTGCGAATCCGCGGTTTCTTGTTCGAAAGGAACGGACGAGGAGAAAACAATACGTGTGGTTGCTTTTTTAACAGGTTTTGTCTTCACAAGTCTCTTCTGCCCTCTATGTTCCGACCCAGAAGACGGCGATGTAGAGCCTGACAACGTTCCCGAATTCGGAATTCCCACCTCGGCGACATCAGTGAAGTTAGAGGACGACGCTCCGGACAGGTGAGTAATATTTTCGTTCGTGCTGTCTGGAATTTCGTCTTCCCGTGTTGCAACCGAGTGCATATAATGTATTAGCTCATTGAAGCATTCAGTCATAGCTTCTTTTGAAATCACCCTTCCAGTAATTTTCTTGACAATATCCTGCCTAACCTGCATGCCATTGTCATCGATAGGAGGTATAACATTTCCAGACAGCATCATTTGCCGCTCAGCATCGCGAAGCTCTTCCAAAAGGCTAACCGATTCATCATCCGCTCTTCTCAGTTCGAAGTCTGCTGATGGTGTCGGCGATGGTAGCAGTGATTCCTGTTCATGTGGAATAAGACTTAAATCAAGCATTGCGGTATCAGAGCATTCAGGCCGTGACATTTGCCTAATGGGAGACTGCAACGCTGTTCCATACTGTGTAGTGAGAGGAGCATTGGGATGAAGTCGTGTGCCCTGGCCCGGTGATTGTGTGGCAGTGAAGTGCACTGGTGCATCTTCTTGTGGTGCATCAGAACGTTCGAGCTCGTATCTGAGATAAGCTTGTTGACTCTGTGCTTTTTCTTCGCCATCAATTGTGCGCTGTGCAGGAACTTCAGATGTTACTCTCATCAACGCGTCCTGTGCATTTGGAATACTCGTTGGCTGTCTCATTACAGGCGCATACTCTATACTCTCGTAGGGGAAATACTCAATGCTAGGCCTCTCTTCAAACGTAATGCAATTTAAACCTGCGTCAGTCGCGTTCTCCAGGGCACGTTCAGTGCTGCTCGCCCTGTGTTCAGTTGAAGTCCTGCGAAGTGGTGTCGGCCGTTCCTCCTCCTCAGGCCTTTCTGCTTGGCCTATGTCAGTCCGCTGGTCAGAAATGAAGCCTGGTTCAATCAGTTGCATCTGATGAACGTAACGCCCTTCAGGTGGAATTCCTACACCAGATACCTTTCTCCTCGCAGGGTGCGGACCTGTATCCGTTAACTCTGTATGGTACGACGCTGGGGTGTTACTCTGCTTTCCTGCTGGCTGAACATCCTCTCCTGGGGATACTTCAGCGTCCAACGCCAGTGCATTCCGCCTTACCCGCGGCTTCCTAGTGGGTTCATCAGATGGAGTAGCAGTTATAGGGAATTCCTTCAGGAAAAGCTCCCTGCTCGCCTGCTCGCCAAGTTGCGTAGAGGGACCGCGTATTATTGACTCATGTTCCGTACTTGTGTCTGGCGAAACAATGAACTGTGTTGTATCGGTACTTGCCAAGGGGATATTCTGGGTTGTACGTAGACTGAGAGGCTGGAATCGGGTATCTCTTGAACCTTTCCCGTTGTCGTCCATTTCGGGTATTGTTAAATTTGTGTCTGGTGGAGCTATATCAAAATTTTTGTCAGAAAGAGACAAGGGAGCCAATGAAGCGGGCGATCTTACTTCGGTTACGACGTCACGGTTGTAAACAATTACACCAACGGGGCTGCAGGTGCGGAAAAGCGTCTCCCGAGATGCCAACGTGACGCAAGTGCTGTCTTCATCAAAGCCATCTTGACCGTCAACCGTCTTTATCTGCTTGTAAGGAGGTTCATCGGCCACAGGAGAGTCCACTGTTTCTCGCGAATATGTCCTGTTGACGACAGGCCATTCGCTGTTATAGCAGGCAAGACTTCGGTCTGCCTGGCGTTCGGGCTCATTGGTCGTCTGTGGCCTTCTAGCATCGTCTTGTAGAGTGGTTCGGGTTGTTCTCTGTTTGGGACTTCCTTTCCCCTGGAAAAAGATTATAAATCTTCATAAACACCTATTAGAAGTCCGGAACGCATTTGCACAAATAGGTGACAAACAAAGAGTTGAAATTCGCGTGGTTCGCGTGGTTCTTGAAACCAGCGTCGCGCTGTCGGACGCATCAACTAAAGAAAAAGGAGTCTGTTTGGTCTTGTACAGAAAGGGCACTGGAATATTCCTAGATAACTGGGCACACAGTGGCCAGAACTATCCGTATGGAAAGTGCCAATTCGTTTTACACTTGCCTGAGTACGCCACATAACACAGGTGACCCTTTGACTCCTGAGGCAGAGATATATGCTAGACCACCATATCTTCGTTAGCTCCACGCAGTCCACAAGTTCACGCTGCTGAGCGCTTCAATGAACATTGCTCTACTCGTTCAGGACTATTTCTTTATCACGATTGCGTCTCTGTGGTTCTGCTGTGCAGACACCCAGAAAGCAAGACCGGCCGATCACCAGTTTTGCGTCCATGCTCAGAGATCGGACAGCGGCGACAGCTCGAGTGGCTTGTGACGCTCTCGCCTTGCTGTTTCGCAGCGCTCTGCGGAATTTATTTATTTGTTTAAATTTATTTTAGATTACTGTTGGCCCAAGAGCCGAAGACTAAACAAAATACACAGCTTGTGCTTACATATACCGGGTGTCTCAGTTAAATCCCCGGGAAAAATAATTCGCGAACCGGTGCACCAATCGAATAACTTTCTTTTTTACGAGTATCTGTCCAATACCGCCTACAAGATGCGCACCGCGAGGATGAGCGGGAGGCGCTCATTACTTAAATAAAAATTCAAATGAGGTTCGTGAAAAAAGCTAACTTCTAAAGCAGGGCGCCGTCGGCATTAAAATGGGTACTACCCCTTTTGGGACCTTCAGTGGACACCTTTTAGAGAAAAATCTGCACCGAAGCGGGTCATTTGTTGCAGTAATTAATTGGTTTCGGTTTACGTATTTTTGTCGCGGCTGGTCGCGGTGAAGCGCAAAAGGACGCTCTTTCACTCCCATGTCCACCAATGAATTACGTCCTTACACCAATTAATTACACCAATGAATTACATCCTTTTGCGATTCGCCGCGACCAACCGCGACAAAAATACGTAAACCGAAACCAATTAATTACTGCAACAAATGACCCGCTTCGGTGGCAGATTTTTCTCTAAAAGGTGTCCACTGAAAATCCCAAAAGGGGTAGTACCCATTTTAATGTCGACGGCGCCCTGCTTTAGAAGTTAGCTTTTTTCACGAAACTCATTTGAATTTTTATTTAAATAATGAGCGCCACCCGCTCATTCACGCGGTGCGCATCTTGTAGACGGTATTGGACAGATACTTGTAAAAAAGAAAGTTATTCGATTGGTGCACCGGTTCGCGAATTATTTAGCCCGGGGATTTAACTGAGACACCCGGTAAAGCAGAATGAAATATACAATACCCAGATAAATGTACGAATTAAAAGCAACTATTTTAACACAGAGGAGATGCGATCAAGAAATGCGTCTAAATTAGTTGAACATACAACACTATTAGGGAGGGAACCCCATTGACGTGACATACGTATATATGGGAAAAATGAATGCATGTGCTGATTTGTTTCAATATCGGTTGTCTGTATCAGTTTTTTTATATGTCACGACATTTCTCAAGTTTCATAGTTTTACAATGTTTAATACGTGATTCTATCAAGCCAGAAACATTTGGCCATATTCACTTGGATCAATGACTAAGCGACCGTTGATTATTAGCCAGAAAAACTTCCGTAGCGAAGCTTTCCTGTTGAGCTGGAGCAGGTAAGCTTTTTTCAAAAAGATGTACAGGGGGGATCTTCTGTCTTTCTAACTGAGCAATAAGGGCTAGACCATTTTTCGAGTACGGAATCCAAATTTCAGAAGCATAACCCAGAATTGACCGGACTGTTTTATAACAAACTAATTTCATATTTCTCGCAATTGTCCCTCAAAATTTCGTGAGATGTCTGAGAGGACCTTTCAAGAAATCTTGAAAGGTCTGGTAGGACCTTTCAGGCAGCACAGAGGGGTCTGAGAAGACCTTTTAGAGAAAATCTGGAGGACGTTATAGAATCATGTAGCCCTGGGGAGTTTGGTGGACCTCTCAGACAGCTTTGCGACAGTGCGTTGTGCAACACCTCCCAGAGCAAGTTCGCACATGTTTTCCGCGCCGCGGGACATGCTACCTCCTCCGCTTTCGAAAATAGTTCGCAAGATTTCACATGTTTGTGCATTATTCCTTCAATGAACACGTGCCGTGATAACCTTGTATTGCCGTTCCCCCTTGAAGCTATTATACTTGCATTCCGTGTATTATTGCACTGCACGTAAGTGGAAGCGTTTCGGCCAGTCGCCAGCGGTTCAATCAGTGTTTTGAAACGTTGAAGTATGAGGACGTCGGCCGCGGATCTCAAGTAATTCGCGTTTTGTTTTCGGGATTCTAACTGTTTTTGAGGTATGTAGACGATGTCTCAAATATGCTTTCGTGAGTTACAGGCATTCCTGTTCACTTTACGCTTTTACAAGTGTTCGCAGACACGCATTATGAGCGCCGATAAGAAGATTACCAACCACGTTACGTTATGGACGGCGCTTTGTGCCAAACGGTATGTTATATATTTCGATGCCTGCACACTGTCTTACACTGACACTTTGAAATTTCTTACAGGTGAATCTCGTACGAAATGACAGGTGGTGAGAACCCAAGGTGGTGAGAACACAATCTTGCCAGTTAGTTGGCGTCTTACGCAAGCAAGGGAAACTAGACGGTGCATCGCGAGTCCCTAAGTATACGTAAAACAGACGAACTTGATCGCCGAGAAGCAGAGTTCCTCAATAATATTTTTCATCGCCGCTGTACGGACATTGCGAAATGTGTCCCATGAGTTCACGCTTTGTGGAATACGGCAGTATTTGTTGATGATGACTTGTATGCTTTCGTAGACATGTAAGCGCTAAATCTAGTTTCTGTTGCTGCTATTTACCGTTTCGTGTAGTTTCTTGCGAGCGATCCTTCAACAAATATTAGATATTCACAATTCTGCAAGACATTTGATATAACTGTTAGATAATCTGATGAGCAGTGTGCATGCCTTGAGTGTATCTGTACAATCGAAGGAACTCAATATATGTGGAGTTTTGTGACATGTACTTGTCTGTATCTATCTCTGGCGTATCATAGCACTGTATGATTGTACCGCTCCGACGACAGGTGCAGCGTAGACGGTGAAATTGAACATTGATGTTCCGATGTCACATCTGTGCATTAGCTTCTGAGAAGTCCTGTCAATCTGAGATGTCTTCTCAGCCTGAGAGGTCCACCAGCCTGAGAGGCCCTCTCGGTCCCATAACACATTAGACCTGGGGGGTCTTTCCACTAGGGCTTGGTGTATATCCGAGCAAACTAAGTCTTCTAGATGTTTTTCCTACCACATAGTCCAGCGTATCTCTGAGTCGATAATAACACCAGATATTTAAAGGATTTCACTTGGTCAACTGGTGCGTCCGCAGTACTGCATGTATACATATAAGGAGGTTACGCTTAGGAGTTACTGTCATCGAAACAATTTTCTACTGCCACTGCTCACGTTTCCAAAGTGGGGTAATCGGCCCAAAACCCTTGTTCCGGCTACATATCTGAGCTGCTATAGGCTTAAGCTGCTTATAGGCTGCTTCGCCAACCTGCATATGGTACCCAACCAACTTCAGGTTTTCTGCACTAGCAAAATCTCTCAAATACACAGGTTTCTCAACTGACAAGAGAGCATGCATGCAAAATGCATATGTATATGTGTGTGTACTCCTTTTAAAACGAGTATGGCTATAGTGGCATGCTGCAATGACCAACGAGCAATGCCGACGAGTGTGCAACGACGTTCCAACTGCCAATAAGGAATCTGCACTTTCATCTGTAGAACGTTTTCTAGACAATTTGGATATTTATATAGTTTTACGTTACGCAAACGTTTCCGGAGCAACATCCCAGACATCATTAATAACTGATCATCATCATCATTAACTGATGTAATGGTAGAAACTCAACGGAAATAAGAGGATATGGGTTCGACCCTTTCTGCTAGAATCTTTCATCGACCACCGTTTTTCAGTCGTATGCAACGGGGACTTCCTCTTCCTCACCCTCCCGTGTCTATATAGTTTTCCGCAGGTAGTAATACGTTAATTAAAAGATGCCCAAGACGCAAGCGAGCTGGTGAAGTTGATGCATAACGAGAGTTGGTGTTGTGTCTGTCCCTTCGTGCTGTCTTCGTGGTTTTACATTATGCACTAATACGTTACCTCGAATTTGGTAGCAAAATGTGGGACGTTACTGCGTTGCTGGTGTTGGGAGGGAATCCAATCGTGCCTCCAACCAGGCCTGTCCTGGAGGTGAGCGTGCCTGTGGTTGGAAGCGTCGATGTACGTGAACGCCTCTTCAGGATTTTTTCCACCAGCCACAAGGTGGAGCCGCGTGTACTTCGGATTAGAGTGGGGCAGTCGGGTGATCAACACGAACAACATGAGCAGCAGGAGGACAGCGATAATAATGCCGAGCACCAAAAGCCAATCCACAGGGGCCTTGCTCTGAAACAGTTACAATGGCCGTTAGGGCGGCATAACACTCTTACCAACTACACTCTTAAAGCAGACTTCACCGCATAACACTTATACAGTTGTGTTCATTGTCATAAAAAGCGTGTGCCCCAGCTTTCAGAATTATGGAATCATTCTGGGCAATGGTTGGTGTTCAGTGTGTTATGTGTTGAAGTTCTGTGTTATGAGTGCAGCCAAAGGTTCTGAATGACATCGTTGTCATGCATGACTTGTTGAGATTGGCGGGCGTACGACAATGCAGGCCACTCTGCATTTATGTTAATGCGACCCAAAGGCAAACGCCCGTTCTTTCCTAGGGTCAAGAGTGATGACGGTCTGCTATGGTTGGCATTGACCCTGTTTTATTGTGAAGCTCCTCTGCAGAGCCAAAATAAAAAACTACGCTACATAACAAGCTCCTAGTCAACGTGAGCCAACCACCATTCCGAATTGTGACTACTACAGCAATGAAGCTGCTCCAGGGGCGCTCAGGTGGCACATGTAGTGGTTATGTTATGTTACGTCAGGTGAGTTTAGTAAAATAAGTCTAGGTTATGTTCGTCTAGTGCCTTGAGGGGATGGTCCGAGGAGGCGGAGCATCCAACCCTACCTCCGCGCACTCCAGCTTTACGCGGTGCCAGCATTAAAAGGGTACTTCGCAAGGATTCTAAGAAAGTTAGGTGGGCATCATAAAGAACACGAACCATCCCCTCCATACCCAATACAACATTCCCATTCATTTTGCGCGAGTGATTAATTCCTAAATGATGACAATAGCAAACCGAAACCGAAAAGTTCGTCTGGATGAGGATTTCGTGACGTCACCTGCATTGTGGTTTCCTTCCAAGCCCGCATTCTTTCCCCCTTGCCGGATGCCAGATGACGTCAGCAGGAGTTAGTTTCAGCGCCTTCTCGCTTCACAGGGGTCGCTTCGTAATAATTCGTTTGAGTAACATCTGCGCACGTTTGGACAGAGATATTTCGTACACATGTTCCTTAAATCCCAAAGATTACGGATATACCACAACCTTTGTTGTGATTTTGGTGCGATGTCCCACTTTACGCCTAGTTCCCACACTCGTAAAAATGAACTTCACCACATAGCACGCTCCTGGCCAACCGTCATCCCGAGTGGCATCGTTCTCCCCCTTATTTGTCGAAAACGAGAGGAGTACACCTTACTGTGACACTTATACAGTGATGTTAATTGTCACAAAAAGGTGTATGCCCGGCGCTTTCCGCTAATGAAGAGTGATAGAAGTATCACTCTGTACAGTTGTTGGCCTTCAGGGTGCCATGTGGTGAACAGGTCCCCCAAGGTCGCCATTTTCCCATGTATTTGTTCCTATCCCGATGCGTGCAATGCCGGAGGCAGCCCTTAGATACCCCATTGTTACCAGACGTTGGCTTGCGTTTGATTGTAGCGCGCTAAAGATCCAGTTGAAGCACAATTCAAGCCAGGCCAAGTCACCGAATGAGAAATGGACGACTGCGCCTGCGGCGCCAACTGGCGGCGCCTGGTACGACAGGTACGCTATGTGATGCACGCAGCCGTGCACTAGATCCTTCCGATCGCTCAACACGTTTAAAAACGGGACCATAAAGTGAAACACGAAACGGAAAGTTGTTATACGTGCTTTATTTGGACATATAAAGACTAGATTCATTCGCAGAAACAACAAAAACATTTTGCCGCTAAGCTTAGCGCGCTGAAGTGGTCCGGAACGGCAACAGTGGGGTATCTAGTGGCGGCCTTCTTCGTTGCACGCCTTTCCGAGGTGAGTTTGGGGGACCTGGTGGTGAAGTTTTGTTTTAAGAGTTCACTTGACTTGAAGAGTTCACGGGAAGGCTGCCGCGCGGACGCTCGCGACGACGTGAGGGACGTTTTTGACCTCGACGCGAGGGAAGATCTCTTGCGCGGCGCCAGTCGCGCTCGACTGATCACGGGAGCGGGCGCCTGAGGATACAGGCCCAGTGTTGGCACTGGGCGGGCGTGGTAGCCTGCAGCCATAGCCGATGTTGTACCAGCCCCTCACAGCTCTCGCAAAATCTGTATCAAAATGCGTGTTACTGCGCACGGAGCAATCCGTGCCTCTCCATTGGTCAGACGCCACAGGAATGTTCGGATTGGTTGCAGGAACTTGAAAACTGCATTTCGCGCTTCCTCCCCTGCGTGCTGCGTACTCTCTTGGCGGTTTCATTTGAAGTTTGAACGGTGGACGCCGGGTCGGCGGTGTCTTTCGTTGGGAGGCAAGTGCGTTCGCCGTCTTATCCGTGTATTATATTGTCTTTGATCGTGTTGTACTGTTTCTCGACACAAGCATCGGTCTACCAACAGCCAATCGGATTTCAAGCTGAAGTGTTGTCGTGAATTCTAGATCGATGAACACGTTCGAGCGCCGTCAGATTTGCATAGCGGTAACTAGAAAATAAGGATCATCATGATAAGGATAAGGTGTTTGACGTATAGCATGCAAGGACATGATGATCAAGAGACTGTGCGCAAGTATGTGACAGTTGTTCGTTGTTTGGAATAAGCTGTGTCGATATGCATGTTTTGCAAGTTTTTTCGCCAGAACTGGTCAGGCTGCGAACCGGACGGAAAGACTTCTGACTGGAGGATTGAGGGAGCAATCGCTGCATTCTCATTGGTCGTGTGTCCAGTGTTGTGTAAATTTTTCTATACTATGGGCTCTATGGAGAGTTGTGGAGGGCTGGTTGGACGTCGTCCAGCACGGATGATGAGAAGCGAAGTGGGGCACGACTCCGGGACCTACTTTCCTCTCACAGTGGCGCGGGCCCGCTTGTCTTCTCTCGCAAGTGGGGACAATGCCTTAGGCTATACCGCCGCGTCGGCACTAAATTGCGTGTTTTTAGCAGACTTGCAGGGTATGCTATTTTCGTATAAAACGTTTTAAAAATCGTCATAAATATTGCTCATTTTTTTCTAAGTGTTCCCCACAAATATTTTAAAGGATATTCGTAGAACTCCCATTTCCTGACTTTACGCTTTGTTACTTAAAAAATGGGTGTAGTTCCGTATCAGGACCACTCTAAAGCGAAACCGTTTGGAAGGTAAATATTGCGTAGAAGTGAAAGAAGGTCGTACTGAATCTAAAAACGTAAGAATTATAAAATTCTGTGGACTAGAACCTTTTATTGGCATTTCAACAACCCCATCTGATGCACTTCTAGCGCAGGAGAAACACAGTAATGATAAGCCTAACTGATTCGAAACCTTGCAAAAGGTACACTCTTAAAAATGAGCTTCATTGCATAGCACGCTCCTAGCCAACCATCATCATCATGATTTGTTGAAAACGAGAGGCGTACGCCTTTTTTGTGACACGTATGCTGTTCATAATCGTCACAGAAAAGGCGCACGCCTCCCGTTTTCAACAAATCAGGACAGATAACGATATCATTCGTTCCAGTGGTTAGCACAGAGCGTGCTGTGCGCTGAAGTTCATTTTTAAGAGTGTAGGGTCGTTGAACTGGGCTGAACCACCTCACTTAAGTGAACATGAAAGAACTGATGTTCTGAGGCTGGAACAACATAGAAGGGACAAATACATACAAAGTCTCAATTTGCCTAAGAAATTAACGATGAAAGATGAGTCACTGAAAAGGTTAGCCAGCTGTAGGACTCCAGCTGGCTAACCTTTTCAGTGACTTTCATCTTTCATCACTTAAAGGGGCCGTAAACAGGTACAAAAGGTGCACATTTCTTTGTGTTATATTATTGGAACTTAGTCAGTGAAAACTCCTTGCAGTTACTAACGCTCAAAAACAAAAGGCGCTTGCATACGGATGAAATATTCACTGCACTCTTTCGCATTTTAGCTCTGCCCCACGCTCTAACTTTACGTCATTTTGACGTAGCGCTTTCCGCACCAATTACGATTGAGTGTTCCACGTATGATTTTATTTCAAATGCGGAATTGGACTAGATGAACGTGAATCCTCTTCTATTCAAAATCTAAACAGTTACAGCCTCAAACTGAGAAAGAAATGCGTTTAATTTAGGTATCATACGCACACTACGTTTTCTGGGCAGTAGCACGCAGCACACCACCTGCGCGAATGAATATCCGGGACTACAGTTCCGGAATCTTAGGTAGGTGCGCGATGGAACATCTTCGTCATCTTCGAATGGTTCCGACAACTGGGCTGCCGTACTTTGGTTTGATCCACGCGGCATTGCGTCACCAGCTCGCGTGGTACAGTGGATAGCGTGCTGGCCATGTCACGTCGTGACTGGGAGGAACCCGGGTTCGAATCGCGTCATGTGATGGCAGCTTAGCTGTTGACGTTTGCGCCAGCCGGAGATGTTGAAGTTGTCATGACGTTGAATTTCGGAACCACGGAGCGCAAAACGTCGTTTCACACAAACAAACTGAGCGCTACGACTCACAGCAGATAATGAAGTATGTTTATTGGCTGGTAATTTGAAACTTCATGTGTGCAGCTCGTCCGCCCGATTGGACGGCAAAACGCTACGTAGCCACGTGACGTATGCGTTGTGGAGAGAGGCTCGCTGGTTACTCATCTTTGAAAGCAGTTATACGGCTCAATGAGCTGGCACGAGCCGAACGAAATGTATATTTGGGTATTATGAGCTGCGTTCTTTCATGAGGTATCATTATTTCAGAAATGTTTGGTGGCCTGTTTACGGCCCCTTTAAGTGAGGTTGGGTCAGTTTAGGTTAGACAAATTGGGGAGTCTGGGAGGGAGCGCCGCACCCCCCCCCCCCCCGCCAAGCAAAAGTCGGTGCTGCGTGGAGACTGCCTCGGGTTAGATCAGAAGGTCCTCAGTAAAGATGGCGGATTGCCTTCAAGAAACGGGCGATGAAATTTCATTTTTATACGGTTCACGCAATACGCAGGTCATTCCTGTTTAATTTCGTTGCTAGTTAGTTCCTCTTTTACGTTAAAGCATTTGATTTTTGCTTTTATTCGTTTTTGTTTAAAAAACCAGTGGTCCCGATACGGAATTACATAAAAAGAATGCATCAGTGACGCTGCTATAGTATATCCCGAATTGCTCTTATACCATGCAAAGCTACCGCAGACCTGCTCTAGGGTTATTTTACCCAAATGGAAGCACTAAGTGAAGGAAAAAGGAGGATGAACTGATGCGATATCTAGTGGTCATACATCTATTCATATCATACCTGCTGCCCATCGACATGCTCGATGATCACCTGCTGATCCTTATTCTCAATCGTTCCCGCTTCCCAGGGTGGCCTCCCGGTGGTGACGTCGGGTCCGGCAACTCCGTGGACGACCCTGGATACGCCGGTGACCAAGCAGAAGACGAAGAACCCAGCTATTCGCGCCCGCCCCGTATACCCCATCGTCACCGGGGGCCTCCCGACCGAAGTCCTGATTTCGAAGTCGTAATGTAAGAAGTCTGTCATTAGAACGTGCCTCTGAAAAAGTCTAGCGCGAGCCCAAGTGCGTTGCACGATATTTTCTTCTACTTTGTCTTCTCAAGAGATGACCTGCTTTTATTCAGGGTCAGCTGCTGTGGTCAAGACTTATCATCAGCTCGTTGCAGCTTTGTTTCCGATATATCAATTCAAAGAGCAGGTAACACACAATTTTTAATGTGCATCGTGGCAGGCATATCTAGACAACTTTTACCATGCCGCGATGTTGGCCGGGTTCGAACTAAGTTGGGCGCAGCAAGCGGACAGGGAACTACTGGGGCTGTAGTGGGTAGAACTCGCAAACAGCTGCCAAAATATTCATTCAAGCATAATACAAATAATAACGTCCAGTTGTTAATTTGTTTGGCGTTCGGTGCGCAAAGCGCAGTTGGCATGCACTGATGTATGGTGTCCACAAGTATCTGAAACGCTAATGACCTATAGAATTAATTACCTTTCGTCAGTCATAAAAGGAAAACATTCCTTTGCTGTCTATCTTACTTTTGTAGTCCGGTTCTGGAATGGTGCATCAGCTTTTGGAGTTTCTCTTCGAGTTTTAGTACCCTCTTCCTAATCGAGTGCTTCGTCCACGTTTCATTTGCGTCTTCCAATACCGACAGGCAGCGTTACGCTTTGGTCGCAGCAGGTTCATTCGGTGGCAAACTTTCCCAGTGATGTGACTTTGACGGCAGAAGTCGGGGTCAAGTCAAATCCACATTTTACTGGTAACAATAAACCAAATCCAAATCAAGTGCGAATTTAAATTTATGTCGTCATTTTCAATCCGGTTTTCTATTTCCTACGTAAAATCAAATCCATTTTTAAATCCGGATTCATGCGATCTGCCAATCTGTAAATACCAGACTTAGAAAACTGGGCTACGAACTACACTCTAAAAACAGAACTTCACCGCATAGCACGCTGTGTGCTAACCATTGCCACAAATGATAGGGTTATAGCTCCTGATTCGAAGAGAGAGGGGGGCGTACGCCTTTTTGTGGTAATTTAGACATATGAAAATTGCCACAAAAAGGCGTACGCCCCCTTTGTCTTCCAATCACAAGCGATAACCCTATCATTCGTGGCAGTGGTTGGCGCACAGCGTGCTATACGGTGAAGTTCTGTTTTTAAAGTGTACACTCTTAAAAATTAACTTCACCGCATGGCACGGTCCTAGCCAATCATCATCCCGAATGACATCGTTCTCGCCCCTGATTTGTTGAAAACAGAGGGCGTACGCGTTTTTTGTACAATTATGTACTGCATAAGTGGTATACAAGACAGGCGTGCGCCTTCCGTTTTCAACGAATCACGAGCGAGAACGATGTCATTCGTGATGATGGTTGGCTCGGAGCGTGCCATGCGGTGAAGTTCGAGCCTTTCACTACCACCACCACCACCGTTTTTGAAAGTGTAGAAAATAGGAAGATCAAAGCGGAGGCTGGTTGAGCAATTTATCGTTTTTATCGCGGTTCGGGGAACATTTCCCCATCTTTCCTTTGCAATGCAAATTGTTAGTTTTTGTTGGATACACATGTTTAATAAAAGCCGCGAGAGCAGTGCAGATGCTGTTTTTTTACAACTGGATTATATGACAAGATTTATAACTGGATTATGCGACCAGAGTATTGAATAATTAAGATGCCATGAAGAGATGTGCACGTGGAAAAGGGTTCCCAGAAAAGAGGGAATGAAGGTGGTAAAAAGCAAGTGGGTATTTCGTATGAAGAACGAAAGTAACGGAAGCAAAAGGTGTCAGGCCAGACTAGTAGGAAGGGGATTAGGAAGGGGAAGTAGGGGATTTACACAAGACCTTGGCGTGCACCACTTCAAAACCTTTTCACCAGTCATAAAATTAACTAGTCTTTAATTAATTATAGTTAACTAGACATTGCTTGCACTCGCTAACGAACGAAACATGCCGATGCGCCAACTGGACGTTAAGACAGTGTACCTCCACGGTGAACTGAAGGAGGAGGTCTACATGGTACTGCTCCCAGGCACGGATCCAAGAGAAGCCCAACGGGAAGTCTGCCTCCTACGCAAGTTCATATACGGACTTAAAGGAACATGGAAATGATCGGAATAAAATATGACAAGGGAAGTAGAAATTACGATCCTGAGCCCTGTGATACGTATTCGCACAAAAAGTTTGAGCGTAGAGCGCAATCCTGGAGCACGAGGGAGCTTTGAATCTCGCGGCAGAAATGCCCCATCACTTGGCTGCCAGCCGCTGACGTCATATGGTCTCGCCCTCTTTTTTTTTTTTTTTTTTTTTGCGATTTCTTTGGCGTCGCGGCGCCGGCAAGCCGACCGAGCAGGAAGCGTTGTTGTTCATCGGACGTCGTGGAAAGCACAGGTGATGAACTGAACACTCTTTAGGCGACACGTCTGCCCTTCTTGACGAAACGTTTTATGAAGTTGGAGCCTATAAGCTCCGCCAGCTTCGATTTCGCCACACGAATGTACCGGAGGCTGGTAAGTGATGCTGCTAAGTGTGAACGAACATTTGGATTGAAAGATAGTGCTTCTTCTTGGTTACAAATGCATAGTCATGAAGACGCGGCGCAGTGACCAGTGTTTTCACTTGAAGAGGTCGTCGACCATCATGACTTCTCCGTGTTGTGGTCAACACTATGGGCTCTGAACCGCATGGACACTGGCATCTCCGAGGCGAAAGAGCGGACCGATGAATGCATAGCTGTGTAACATTGCGCTTACCATATCTTACTGATACCAGGAGCGCAACGTCTCCAAAAGCACGACAACATGGATACCAAAATAAAATCAGTAGAGCTCATCTGCTAGCGATCTGTGGGAAACTCCAAAACACATGGCGAAAATAAGCGTTTTTTTTTCTTTTTTGTCATATGCAGCATGCAACAGTGGCACATGGAATAAATCTCGAACTGACAGGAACGTATTTAGTCGTATATGTTGAGACATTTAATAAGATGTTAATAACAGCCAAGCTCAGCTCAACAAAACAATCTTTATTCCATTTCAGTAAACCTTTGTCTTGGGTACTCTCTTTTGAAATAACTTCTCTTCTTGCAATCTGTTGGTGTTATATGCCACCTTACTCTGTGGGAGGCTAGCATTGTAGTTTGCTACACAAGCACACTGTTTCACGTACTTTATGAGCGACAACCTTCGTAGATTAATTTCAAAACAGTGCAAAGCAGAATGCAGAGTAGCAAGTATTCAAAAATGCCAGACAACACTGTGCATTTTTAGGATTGGGCACTAAAATGTTAGGGAGCTCTACTGTAACTGTTGATATTATTCTCATTATTTTTTTTTTTTCCTCCCTCAGTAAATTTTGATTTTTCGATGGCAGTGATGCGGCGGCGGCTGCACCAGCACTGTAGATAGAAATCTGTCATTGAAAATTTTGGATCCTGCCTAAATCACAACCACGCTGCTTTACCGCTATGCTGTCCTAATTGTTTTTTTGCTGTAATAAAAAAAAAGGATCTAAAAAGGATCGTCCTGTCTGTGTGTGGAAGCCACACTCTTCCATCCAGCTGACAATTATGTGCCCTTGCAGGAAACGCCATCATGCCATGAGAAGGACCGTAGAGAGCATCCATGGTGTCGTAACGGTATGTGGCACATTGCCCTCCCTTTCTTGTGTTCACACAACGTTCCTGCCTGTAATATAAAAGCAGTATTTGCAGCTCTGTAGGCACCGCAGAGCCACATTACTGTGTGTCTACTACTTGTGAGCCAGTAGCCACACAGGTGTAGTTGCATACCTAAATGGCGTCACACATTTGCATTATTACAGAATTCAGAGAGGCAACGAAGATTCAGATTCTTCGTGCTTTGAGCGTTTAGAAAAGCACTGGCACCAGTGGCTTATTACATGCCTGGTATATTTGTTAATGCAGTGTATATTCCCTTCGGGGGTTTGATACACAAAGAGGTTGTTGAACACACTGAGTACAACGAGCTTACCCTTCATACCCTAAGATTTGCACTGCAGACAGTGACATGGTTCCAGTCGGTGGAGTCTCTGAGCAACAAGGACATCTTTTTCTGGTGCTGGGTTGCATTCAGTCAGAGGTGGGAGATTGTCATCAGGGTTGGCTTCAAATGCGGCATCAAGAGTGGGCCACTCATTGCATAGGTCAACAGCCTTGTCAATCAGCTGATGGAAGTAGTCTGCAATTGTGTGGGAAGCGCAGTTGTGTTTATTGGCCAAATTAACTTGTATGTTTGCGCTTACTGAATGTGGGCTCCTCCTTGATTGGCAGTGGAACATGCTCTCCCTTGTATGTCTTCGATGCCTTGATGCGATACCGGTGTTCTCCCTCCTTCATCATAGAGCGTGTTTCCGTTATTCTCATTAAAATGCAGAATGGCTAGTAATGTCCTGAAAGAGGAATCTGGAAGTTACATGGGTAACTCTTTTAGCTTTGAAATCACATGCACTTTCTAAAAACCTTTCTGTGCTAAGCTGACATCAGGAAGGGTGTGCCCTACCTGCTCTGCATAGCCTTTGCACTGTAGCCTACCGGCTTGGGTGCAAACCTGATCAGTAGGCCAGACGTTAGCATGTCAGGTGAAAGATGCTGAATATCTTTCAACAAGTGCTTCGCTGTGGTCACAGCAAGCACGCTTTCCTTGGGACGAGAACCTTAAAGTATACAAAAACAGGTTACTTTATACTATTCAAAGCATGCACACACACAAAAGAAGCGTACACATTCCTAACATTTTAGTATTACTATTGAACATGATAGCTAGTTTACACACGCACACACGCATGTTCTTCTTGTATTGCAATGTCTCTACTACATATAATGAGCCCTGCTTTGTAATATACTATGGGTTATTGAAATCAGTGCCTGCTTTCAGATATCAAGCTGCTCACCCGGGAGAAGCCAAGGCCGCTTTTTGTCATTCAGTGGAGGGTGGAGGCAGCGTGAGTAGGGTCCTGGATGGCCCTCACGGATGTTGGACACGTGATTGTTGAAGCTCTGCCACATGGACAAAAGTGTGTCAGAGCCGCCTTTGCTGTGGGTAACACAGTGGTAAAGGTGATTCACCACTGGCTTCACCCACAACTCCAGGACTTCGCAGTGCTTCTCCTTGCTGGCAGACTTCAGCTTTTTCCGGATACCTGTTGCAGCATGCTATTTTAAGGTATACGTCATTATTGAAGGTAGTGCCTAATTGATTTGGACCTAATGTCAGAGCCAAGCTTAGTGGTACTAGCATTTGCTAGTACTACTAAGCTTGGCTCTTAGTGGTACTAGTAAATGCTGGTAATCGAGTATTGTATTCCGTCATTTGGTTCACTTGGCATTTGTGATTGATTTAGGTAAACATCAATGCCATTTATTTCACGTGCATTTAACTGTGTACACTTCAGTTGATGCAGATATCCGTTCATGTTCTTAGTGACCCGGCTTTCGAATGTATTGTAATAAACACTGGCTGCAATGGGTATTTGTGCTTCCTATGCTCTCGCTTTCTTTCTTTCTTTCTTTTTTTTATGGGGCAAGCATCGTAAACTCACTGAACATGAGGAGCTATATGTTCGTTGACTACATATTGTTGCAGTGTAATGACAATATTGAGTAACTGCTCTGCGTTTCATTTACTGTGACTGCAGGTCCAGTTCCGTTTTAGGTTTCAGTACATTCTTTCTGACTTCTAAGCAGTGACTTTTACAGTATCCTTTGGGTTATCAAAAAGGGATTAAAATTGGGTGGTTCGGTAGTTCATAATTAAAAACTCTAAAACACCCAGTGTCATGCAGGGAGCTAAAATAAATTCGCTGCTTTGTTTTTGTCATTAATTTTAGTTCCCCAGCACAGTGGTCTCTGCGTTTGTAATTATTCTTTGGGTTTACATTGACCATCTCCAAAACAGGTGTACCTTTAGCAACGTGCCAAACATCGAACTGGTGACAAATGTTTGGATGCGTCGTACGCATGTATTTGCGCACTGCGGGGTGGCGGTCAGTGGTGAAGGATTTTATCTGCACGTTGTAGTCTGCCAGCTCCTCTAGGCCCCTTTGTACTGCTTCCAGCTCCATGTGAGAACTTGAGGCTACTTCATTTGACTGTCAAGAAAAGCCGCAGGGAGATAGTTCCATAGTTCCCTCATGGATCCATACGAAATAAGAGCGCCTAAGATTGAGGATAAATATTTCTCTCACCTGGACCTGTACAGTATGCACAATTTTATTGAGGTGTTCGTCATGGAAGCTGTAGGTGAGGTACTTTGAGCTATGACCGGGGGAGTCGCAGCGGCCATCTCCAGCGAGGTGCGACTCGTTCCCTTGCATTTGTGCCAGCAGTTCTGCCTGATGTCTTGTTCACACCTAGGATGAAAAAAAGTTCAGTAAAGGAAACTGTGGAGGTGAGACTCAATTCGCAAATCTTACTTGCTTTATGGCTGGCAGCAAATATGCGTGCTGGTACAGAAAGTAAGTACGAACACAGAAGACCTGTAGAATTTAAATAGGAACTCAGCCTCTTATTAATTTTTCTTATTTGCGATTCCCAGTAGTGTAATGTGACTGTGCATGACATATTTTACTTTTTGGATTATTTTTGTTTTACATACAGGTGTGATTTCTTGATAGACATGAGCAACGACGGACAAACAATAATTGTATGTCTTTACCCACCTTCACATTTATGAGCTGCAGCATTCTAAGTACTGAAATTTGACTTTCTCCACTAAACAGTATGGCTGCAGACAAGAGAAGGTTCCCAGCAGGTTTTCTACACTGTAGGGCTGGCTTTCCCAGACAAATGTATAACCATCCTTACAGCAACTTTCAACCTTGACCAGGGTTCCCTTGAAGGAAAACTTTGTGTCGCACCTTTGGAGGCATGTTGTGCAGTTGACAAACAGCTGTCAGAGCTGACTCTGAAACACAATATATTTATTGTCCTTTTGAAGGCTGGCAATGTCATCATGAGTTTCATCCCTGAAATAGGGTTGTCAGAGCACTCAATATGGCCACCATAACATGAAAACATACATAGCATAAAATAATTATTACCCGACTGTACTGTCGAGGGTAGGCATGTATGTTGGGTCATCATCTGAGACATCCAGTAGGGTGACATCATGTAGGGTGGTATTTGTGGCATCTTGAGTAGTACCACACTGCTGCAGTGTTGGTGTTGAGCACCGGACTGGTGACGGTGGAGGATGTGGGTCATCTATGAGGTTCGCCTGCGCGCCTGTTTCCCTCAGTGATTTCACATAGAAGTCCACCTGTGTACCTGATTTTGAAAGGAAAATTATACTGCCGCCCAGTATAGTTGTGGAGAAAATAAGCGAGAAATTAGAGCGACATACCCTGTGTGTTGTACTTTGTTGACATTGTTTGAGTCGCTACATCAACCACCATTGGACGCACAAGGGTCACAGGTTCATTGACAGTTTCGTGATATGCCTGTCATGATACCTGTCATCAGATCCGTTAGATCCACTCCGTATTTTTGTTTCTGTGATTTCTGGAGCTATGTATACACACCTCTACATTTGCAGCTGAGAGATCTTGGCACATCAGGTCATGCTCTCGCAAAGCTTGTGCACTGTGCTTTGGCGATGTGGACAGCTAATGTTCCAAGAGAATGCATTGCTGTATAAAACACATTACGGAGCCACTTATGTGAAACTTTACCTCCGTGCTGTGCACTGCTGGAACTATGGGTGCATCATCCTCCGCGATTGTAGTGGGAACTGGTGCCAAACCTCGTTCGCTAGATGGCTCAGTGACCTGCACAATAATTAATCGCCATCGTTGAACATTCACGTTTTCTAACTTTTGTTCGAACAAGTCCTTATTTACCACACAGATTGTGGTGTCTTCATCAAGTGACGTCCACATCAGACAAATTTGAAACACGTACAAACGTTCTGGGGACAGTTTTATTTGTTACGTGAACCTACTCGTATATCATCAGAATCACTGCTTCCAGTGCCGAGTTCACAAGGCAGAGGCGCAGCCTGCAGAGGGCAATCCGAAATTGATGGTTACTGTTGTGAATCACCTAGATCACTATGCTTTCCTTTTCAAGATCGACTTACCGTTCGTTTCGGATCGGCGCTAGTAGAAGCAGCTTCTCGTGTGTCATCTGCTTTGTGCCGTTTCCCAGACAGAACACTATCTCCTGCGGATGTCCGAAATAGATCCCAACATCCATGTCCTGAAATAGATGTCAGGTGGACATCCCTCGGAGCTACATGAATGGACATCCCTAACCGTACATCCGCAGGATGTACCGTAACGACCGGTTGAAGAATTGTCCAAATAGGGTCCCTGACGGGATGTTACATGGAGCATTATCGCAGGAGAGAGAGAAACATGGCAAGGCGCATCGCGGAGGAAGTTCGACTTTCGGTGAACGAACTAGACGCCTTACACCAAAAGGAGTAAGAAACACAAATGTTGCATCATAATGAGTTAATGCGCCAAGCAGTTCTTCAGTCCACTGTTATTGGTATACGCAATCACGTTAAACTTAAACACCCCACCTTTTAGTTTGACTCGCAGGCAAACTGGACTCTCGAATTTGTGGAAGCTTGCGAGACAAGCAATATATAGTATCTGTTTTCGCTTTAGAAAGGTATGCCACTGCCTTTCTAAATGATCTTCGTGGTTCTAAGACATTGTATATGTACGTCTTTATTTTTGCTTTCTAAAACTTCATGCTCATTGTCCATAACGGAAATACGAGAAACAAACGAAAAGGAGCAACGATGCAGTGGCCGAACCCGAAAAAATGTCGGAAAAAAAACGCCTACGGGTCTACCAAGAACCTGTCCACTTACGTGGCAACTCAATAAAGCAGTATGGATAATAATGAGAAAATGCAGGGCCCTGAGCACGTACAGAAGTAAGTCCGTGCAACATCCGGGTATCTCCGTGTAACTTCCTGTGAGGACAAACGACGATATTCGTGGGAAGTCCAAACCGTTGCCACTCGGAGATGTGGGGGACGTCCGTCGGAAAAATGTCTGTCTCCCAGGGAGATCCGAATTTTCGGGAAAGGTTATCCCCAGGAACACCATGGGAAGTTTTGTTCCGTTTGGGTTTGCTGGGTTGACTTGTGCCTGGTAGATTCTGCGACGGAGTGGCGTCGCGTTTCAAAACAGTGTCGAAGTTCACCCCTATAACGAGCGCACAATGCTCATGTTCCTCACATATAGTCGTCAGGAGTGAAATGGAGGTGACATGTTCTTGATCCAACGCCAGGAGCAATATCGTGCCGGTCAATTAGTTTGAGCCATGTGCTTCTTGCTGGCTCGTTCTTGGGTATCCTGTGCAAGAGACACTTTCGCTTCGCGGCTCCACTTCTTTTGTTTACACAACCCGGAACGGCGCACGGCATGGCCTTTCAGAATCAGGGTCCGGTTATCGATGTTACGCTAGAACCCTATTTATACATATGCTGAACACAGAGGCACACTACTGTTCACCAAGTAACGACGCCTCAGCACAGTCGGAACAGAAATCACAACCGCGTACGATTCACCTCAACCCGGGCTTTCCCGGCAACACGGAGGCCTAGCCGCACCTTTTACACTGCCCGCAGTCTGGTTTATGCAACACGTACAAGACAAATTATATACGAAGGCAAGTGCATGTCAAACGAAAATAACTAGCAACAGCCCCCCCCCCCCCCCCCCCGTCTCAGTCGGTAAGTCACCACGACTCCAGAGCTAGCAGACGATTCTGGCGGGGAGCGGACGCTTCCAGCAGCCAATGAAATGATCGGCCGCCTGACGTCACCACACGCCAGACTCGGCTTGGGGGAGACTGTCGCCGCGGAGCGCGTTCTTGCAAACTAATTTTCTCAGGAAATTCGCGCTTTTTGAAGGAAATATTTTGCGTGACAGTTTATGAAGGTAGTATGTTCATATCAAGCGGTGAAAAAGTATATGTTCCAAATGATTTTTATGCTCCTTTAAACAAGCAGATCGAACGTGGTATCGCACACTGGATAAAATACTGACAACGGCAAATTCCCGACGATTGGAAACAGATAGGTGCGTCTATGTACAAGAAAAGGGACAAGACAAGGTAGTACTTGGAGTCTATTTCGCAGACATATTACTTCTCGCTGACAGCGAAAAGTGCTGCATTCTTAACCAGAAATGAGTTTGGGAGACCTGAGAGATCCTTCCAAAATCCTCGACCTCGATGTCTATCGAAACCAAAAGGAGAAGACAATTAGTATCAGCCAGAAGAAATATATAGACGAGATACTGTATCGATATATCATGGACGAATGCAGGCCTATATTAAGACTCCCATGGAAACCCACTGCTAAATCTTGTCGAGAGATGTCGTCATCTCCATCACCATAATCCCGGTGATTAGTGCACGGGCACGCGACGTCACATTCACATTATCTCATTCTTCATCAAGGTCTGTTCACAGATAAACCGTTTGCTGTGCTTTGCCTGTCTCTGCGTGCAAGCTTCTACATCCGCCTTGAAGATACCTCCAAGAAACAAGAAAAGGTGGAAGACAGGCAGGACGTTCCCTATACCAAAGCCACATTGGAAGCCTAATGTATCTTGTTTAGGGCACAAGAACAGACATAGCCTTTGCGGTCAACTACCTCAGTCAATTCACACTCGTCCTACACCATTCAACATTGGAAAATGTCAAAGTGAGTGTTGAGATACTTACAAGGGACACATAATTTTTGCCTACACTACAAAGCGAACAACGGCCGGCCTCACGGGTATTCCGATGCTAGTTGGAACTAAGATACGACGTGTGGAAAATCTCAGGATGAATATCGTTATATATATTGGAAGCGGCAATCTCCTGGAAATCCACGAAGCAAAGAACAGTCGCCTTATCCACCTGTGAAGCTGAGTACATGGCTCTGTGGGAAGCCATGAAGGAGCGGAAGTGGTGGAGAACATTTTTATGTTAGGTGGGATTTGACTATGTATGCGAAGATGCAACAGCACTATTTCATGATAATGAATCCCCGATCAAGCTCTCCGAAAGCTTCGTCCAACACCAAAGGTCTAAACATATCGGCCTCAAATATTTGTTCGCAAGCAAAGAAATAGAAGATGCACTTTTTCAGCTATCGTTTGTTCCCACCACAGAAACGACAGCCGACTATCTGACGAAACCGGTATCAGGAGTCAAGAACAACTTTTGCGCCGTACAGTGTGGACTTTCCATTTTACCGCGAATTGACGAATGAGCATGAGGGGGAGAATGTTGTATGCACTCGTGTATCAATTCACAGGTGTGCTCATTGCACTTTCTTTTTTATATTGCTGTGTTGAGGAAAATTAAGGACTCGTGCTACCAGGACCTGAAACAGGACCTGGAACAGGACTAAAGGACCTGTGTACTTGTCTGTAATAGATAAAATGAAGTGCCTCCTTCTTCACTTCGATAAAAGAGATGGAGTGGAAGCCGGTGCAATGTTTAGAAATTATGCTTCATTGAGAAGAGCAGGGTCGTCGCAGCGGAGATGACCACTAAGGAAGCACTGGCTCTATTCCGTGGTGTATTTGAATACATTTTCATTTAGACCATTACAGAATCCAGCGGAAAAACCAAGCATGGTTCCAGGCGCATGGACGGCAGAAAGTGATATCAAATTGTGTTACAAGCTCTGTAGAAAGTGTCAATAGGTTTGTAGCGACATAAAATCGACAACTATAAATAGCAGGTTGCTGTAAAACATCTGTGCCCGTATTCACCAGTCCCACTTAGCCACTGGTTTAGTGACGTCTGGTTTAAGTTGATCACGTGAGTACTTCGTCCGCCAATCACGAACAACCACCCCGCTGGTCTAACCCGCCTACCGTGAGGCCCATGGCGGCCTCCATGGAGTTTGTGTGCACAACGCCTAGGCCTAATCTACGCTTCGCCGGAAATTTTTCGGTGAAAGGTAAGTTTTGACTTGTAAAGCTACTAGAAGCGTTCGTAAGGCGAATGTTGTTGCACTCCAATCAATATTTGCCCTCAACGTCTCATTTCGTTCGCCGTTCACACGACGTAAACTCGGCGGCCTAGCGATGGCCTAACTCCCATGTATTTGCATAGGACTGATTTAAACTAGGGGTGGGGGTAGTTTAAAGCCGATGTACCGCTGAGCAGCTGTGAATGAGCCTTTCGAGAAACAACCCAAAAATAGTTTTTGCTGGACGCTGTTGCTTAGTTTTCAAGTCGAAATTGCACAAATTAAGCAAAAAGAACGTTGTGAGGAACCCGTGAGCGAAGTAAGTGAAGTAATAAACCCGCCGCCGATAAAAAGTTAATGATCGGTATGAAGTGGAATTTTTAAATCCGCTCTCCTAATTTAGGACCAACATCGTCAAAGTTAGTGATGTCAACATTGGCAGCTAGACACAAGTCACTTTCCGATCCAAAGCTGACAGGAGGTCGTGCACCAAACAGCTGTTACCTCCAGCAACAAAAACGACGCTGATTGTGCGTGGTACGTTTAATACAGTCCCTAGAGCCTCTGTTATACACCACTAACAATAGTTTGTGCTGTGCTGCCGTTGCTGGTTCTGATTGATACATTTAACGACTTGCTGCACACTACAGTGATCGCCGGTATTGTGAACAAGCTTTGTGTTCCTAGATTACTGTTAAGTGTTTCCTGTTAAAAATGCATCCATCATGTTTGTCTTCTAAACTAAACGGAGGTCACAAGAGGGAGGGGTGTTCCATGGTTATACCTCCATGTGCCTTACAGCTATACAGCGGAGTATGGTTCATGTTACCCATCATGTAAATGCACAAATATCAAACACGTAGCTCGCCTTTGAAATGTGCGAGTGATATTCCAAAATGGTAGCATTGAGAGGGTCCCTGGAGTTGGATGTCCCAGTGCATTAACAAGGTACAATATTTCAGATCTGACTCTGGAAAGGGCACCATATGGAGGAAGCTCTAGATCCCCTTGGAAGCTTGATTTGCTTGCACAGAAAGATGCAAGCCCCATAGGAAAGCACTATTGCGTTCTGTCGTTATGAAAGCACTAATGTTTTTTGGAAATCGCTATGAGCATGTTTCTTGGCACAATTTTGTGCTGGTGAGATCTGGCTATGCTTATCGGCTTCAACGCAGGGTGCTGCTGTATATGTCGACTGGGAGAAATTTTGACAAAACAGCGTGTCTTTAGGATATCAGACTTGGTTATTCGATAAAAGTACAGGTAGAAATATACTGCAGAGGCATACAAGGAAATATTGCGAGCAGTGTTTTGTGTCAACGAATTTGTATGGACAAATGAGAGCCTTCACGGGGGCATATAAACACAACACTCGAGTGTCAAGCAGCCCATGTAGTCATGATGTCGATACCACTGTCAGGAGTATGCAGATGCTGCGTGCAAAATTGTCAGCAGGTTTCACCTTGCCAGTTCAGGAGAAAATCCACAGAGAAGTGAAGGTCTCAAAATTTTATAAGGACGCACATGTAAGTACATGTGTAGCTAAAATGTGTGCTCTACCGCTTCCAGCACACCACACCAGAAGGGGAGGGCAAATATGCCAACACCTACCATTTCTGCAATGATGATGTACCGTAATATTAGAAAATATTCAAGGTGACAGCTACTTGCTTTTATGCTCACATTTATCATCTGCAAACAGTAGATGTGGTTTTGTAGACTGCCACCGCAAGACACAAAACACAAGAAACCTGTCTGCAGACTTTATCAAAGCAACATATTTCTGGGATGCGATTACTGCCAATACAAGCCCATGACCATGATTCATAGTGTTCCCCTTTATTGTGTGAGCAGCTCTGTGTATGCCCAACACTTTGTTTCTTTTCTTCCTAAATATCTATTATGGGCACAGCAGTGCCTGCCTCATGCTTTTGAGTTGTTTCTTTGCGTTAAATCAATAAAACTTGTTACGCATTTCCACAAGAATTATTATTATTAAGGATATCAACTATTAGTTGTGAAGTACAGATGTTTGTCCCATGCCACATGCTATGGAAAAGAAATATTTACTACATTGTGCATGGAGACACAACTCCAATGCATTGATAGTGCAACAGAGCGGAATTCTATTGGGCAGTTTAGCATGAAAAGCAGAACCACTAGCTGACACTCTTACTGGCACAGGAAGTACCAACACTGAACAGTTGAAATTACTGCTGTACATTGGACATGAAGAGTGATTGAATACCGGAAATGCTGTCTGTTACACATAACGAACAAATAGAGATCATGAAAAAGGGAACTCTGCTGGAAGGACATGTAGGGTTTGTCTGAGCCGGTGCAAAGAGAACCAGTAACACATTTACCAGTACCGTGGAATATATTGATAAGCCGCGCGGCACCCACACTTCATCACGTATCACCATGTAGACCACAGGGACCTGTTGTTATTGGTAATGCTATGTTTCCACCTTGTACTGCGGCGCACAAGTACATCAATCTGTCTGAAACGCAGCTATGCTGAGAACAGTCGCCACGTGGCAGATTGACATTTGTATCGTCTGTGCTAAATCATGGGTATCATTATGGTGTGACTGCAGATGTATGACAGATCACGTGATCTGAGAACACAGGGATGCTCATTTTTTTGACAGATTTCCTGTCATGACACTGATGTCATGACATGGTGGCGACACGGATGTCAACGACACTCCAGCTTTACACTGGTGTGATCTGTGCACTTGCTGTGTAGTCTGATATGCTGTAAGGCAAATCTTGAAGAATAGAAAAACACGTTCCTGTATAATCAGGTCACAAGATTTATTATATACATCTGCATTCACATCCACATTGCATCCATGCCTCTATTTATCGTGAATGTCCAAATGCCTGTAATTTCGTTCTGTTGTGTCTGTCTTCAATGTGTTCTAAATAGCTGAGTTCGAGCAATAAGTATAGAATAGTAGAAATTGTAATAATACTGCATGAACCAAAGCAGTGGCCATTTCTAATATACACTTCACTTCACTGTACTTTCAATTATGTTGCAACTTTGTTCTCCTTACACCAGTACAGGTACGTGCTAAGTGCCCACGGTTCTTCCTTTTTGACATGTCCTGCATATTACCTGATAGGAACAGGTACTCCCATTTTGTACTAGCTCACCTCTGCCTTGACTCACACTCCACCCTTAAATGCACACCAGTGAATGAAGTATGAACGCAATATGGGCATACTAGCGTCCCAAAAATCTGATGTAATTAAGAGTGTTGTTATCAGCATCATTACAAATAATTCTAATATGTATGAATCTGTCACTCGAAAGCCCAGAGGAAAGAATGCCTAGATGCTGTTACAATGCAAGACACCACGGCACTCATTTACATTTGGAAAGATTGAAGCTTCCTTCCTTCACATCATCACCAGGAGAATATGTGGCACCTGAAGCGTACTAGGTTTACTGCATAACCGACACAAAATGCCTGTGACATATGATACACCTTCTTATTTAGCTTGTTTCAGGAAAGCAGTTCTTCAATGCAATACGTGAAGAAAACCAATTGTCGTACAGATATGTGGCTGGAACGTGACTAACCCTGCTTAAATGCATGAAAAACATGTCATTGTAAGAGTAGAAACCATTGCTTCAGGAATATTGTGGTTGTGTGTGCTGCATTTTTCCTTTCTTCTAAAGGGGAGTTTTGCACTACCTCTACCTCTGTTTCTTTTTGTAACCCTGCCCCCTCCCACTTTTTTTTTTTTTTTTGTAATGCACCCTTATGGGTACATAAAGTTCAATAAAGTGTAATGAAATAACTATATGCCCTTCATGTGTGCCAACATAGATGCGTTTGCCCAAAATCTGTGAAACTGTTGTTGCTGTTAACTTGCAAAGCATCCCTCCCTCCCGATACGTCACCTATTAATTTCCAGAATACACCAGCTGAAGACATCGCATGTTCATCACTGGCTATTGAAGTTAGGTGGTCGGCCATGCAAAAACATCTATGTTATTTTTCTGCATATTAAGGAATGTCCCACATTTCTACTCCCAGACTTTGTCCTTGATGATGCGGTACACCGCGTTCACTACACTAATATACTGTTTGGTTGTGTAGCTTTGTGCTGACAAAGCTGAATGAATATGTCGGCTTTTGCAAAGTTACAACTGCCAATGTGTCTCTAAAGACAATAGAAAGTGTGGAAGAAAGATATACAGTACTATACTTCCTAAAAAATAATAGCAGCTCATTGTAGATAAGATGCATCTGATTTCAAGTTTCATTCTTTTCTTTATATGAGCTTATTTGCATTGCATTCCTTTGTCCATTGCAGCCTTCCACTTGCTGTCCATTACATATCAATACAGAAAGCTAGCAGGCAAGGGTCAGTGCTGATGTTTGCTTTGATATTCCACGTGTTGTTTCTCAAGAAATAGCACAATTTCTCAGCACACAGCTGTGCAGTTTATAACTGCGTAACTACGCAGCGCACAAATCCATGGGGCACATGCACAAATTTTTCAGAGCTTTACCATCTCTACTTCAGGTTGTCTGCAATACAGGACAGTGTAGAAAACTGGGAACAGTCAGAGACCTATAGCATGACTTAAAATCTAAAAAAGAAAATTCTCAAGAACTCTGTATAGAGCTGCTGATGTAATTGTGCAATACCTTAATTTGCACAATTGGACAGTGGCAGTTCTCAGAGCAGCCTTGCCAAAGGAGAAGCAGAGGTCACACGGGCCTCTCATGTGATTTTTCTGTCAAGTTCAGCTATCTGTGTCAAAGTGAAGTGGTAACTGCAACTGCATCACCATAGAAATTCTTTTTGAACAAAAAGCCTAAATTAAAAGCCCCAACTGGCATATTATAGCATGGCAACAGCTGTGGGGAGTTTTTAGGCATTGGGGGTGGTGGTTGTTTGGCATGTAACGGTGCAATGATAATGGAAGTGAGGTTGTTTACAATGCCAGTATGAAGTCAAGAGAGGAGCTTATAAAGAATGAGCACAGAAAAATACATAAGTCCCTGACCAGGTATGTAAAAGGGCTTCCTCAATAATATATGACTCTGAACCGGGGCCGGTGGTAGGGGTGCGCGGGACCTGAGGCAAAGGCGCATCGCGGGGCCTGCTTCACACCAGCAGGAATGAAAAGATAAGAAATGGTAAAATTTTCGCAGTGGGAGATTTTAGCAGTACGGGAAATGGCAGCAGGAGAGAAGGGTGCGAAATCGATCAATCAATCAATCAATTTATTGTGCTCCCAAAAGTCCCATACGGGCGTTACATGGGAGGAGGGGGTTACAGGAAGTGAGGAAAAAGATAATACATAAAAAAAGGCAGTAAAACAGCAACAACAAATGGAAACAACAACAACAACGTTATACAGGTAGGTTACACAAGGTATCATAAATGACGCAAGATTTATTAACTTGAGATAGAATTACGAAATTGAGACGGGTCAGTTATGGTAACAATGTGGAGCGGGAGGTTATTCCAATCAATGGCAGTCTTGGAGGAAAAAGGAATTTGAAAATGTATGAGTGTTACATTTTAAGCGGGCGAGTTTGAGTTCGTGATCGATGCGAGATGATATTCTGTGAGGAGGATTGATATAGGATGACCTGATGGCAGGAGAATGATAGAACTTGTGAAATACTGATAAGCGTATGGCCCTCCTACGGACGTGCAGCTCGGCCAGGTTGATGGGTTTTTTTAATGAAGAGATACTTGTATATGGTGTGTAGTTACGAGTGATGAACCTGGTTGCGCGGTTTTGAACGGCTTCGAGGTCGCGTACAAGGTAAGCTGTAGATGGATCCCATACGGCAGAGGCATACTCCAGCTGAGGCCGGACTAATATGATGTAAGCCAGGTGTTTAATATTAGGGGGAGCAGACGAGAGATGCCGTTTCAGATATCCTAAGGTGCGGTTAGCTTTGTTAACGATGGAGCTTACGTGGATGTTCCAAGAAAGATCGTTTTGCAAATTAACACCCAGATACTTATATGATGTAGCGGACGAAATTACAGAACCATTAAGGGAGTAAGAGTGGTTGAATTTTTGTGTTTTCCTACAAAATGGGACGTGGCAACATTTATCAATATTGAGTGACATTAGCCACTTACTGCACCACTGATCGATGAGGGTGAGGTCATCTTGAAGGATGAGATGGTCGTCGGGAGAGGAGATGCAGCGATAAAGGACACAGTCACCGGCAAAGAGATGTATGTTTGACTGTATGGACAAAGGCAGGTCATTAATGAACAGGAGAAACAGGAGAGGTCCTAACACGGTACGCTGCGGTACACCGGCATCTGAGAGTACGTTATTGGCGAAGACAGACTGCGAACGGGAACTCAGGAATGCAGAAATCCAAGATAACGTTGTGGAATCAATATTAAAGCTCTGCAGCTTGGTCATTAGTCGGCCATGAGGAACCCGGTCGAAGGCACGAGAGAAATCAAGGAATATGACGTCTGTCTGAAGTCTGTTGTCCAGATTAGTATGAATATCGTGAATGAGCGAGACGAATTGGGTTTCGCAGGAAAAATGTTTACGGAAGCCATGTTGACAGGGCGAAATGAGGCCATTAGACTTGAGAAAGGACATTATGTTTGAATGTATTATATGCTCGAGAATTTTAGATGGCATACTCGTTAGTGATATTGGACGATAATTCAAGCTACCTAGTGTAGCTTTTTTCCCAGTACTCTGGGTCCAATGTTGGATCAAATAAAGTCATTATTATTATTATTATTATTATTAATTCTTAGCGTCGTGCTTCTCACCTTTCTTGCAGATAGGGATGAATTTACCCACCCGCCAGTCCTCCGGGACGACAGCAGAAGATAACGACTGCCGGAAGATAGCAGTTAGATAGGAAGAGGAGATGATCCTAGTGCCCTTTAAAATTTTACTGTTGATGCCGTCGAAACCACTTGACGAAGAAATGCGAATCGAACCGATTAGCTTTAGGACACCGCTTTCAGATATGAGGATCGGCATGGCTTCTCGAAATCCTCGGTATAGCTTGCAGGGTTGGCGGATTTTTCTTAAAAGTCGGACTTTTTCTCATCACATGACAGAATGGCACATAACGCATTCTTCTCTCATTTCTGTTTTAGTCGAACATCCCGCGTGCGATTAAGTGCATACTTGATATTTAAAAAAAAAGTAATCTCTGGTCGAGGGCTTTGTGCGCGGGGACTAAGGTGGTCGCCTTACCCTATCGCCGGCCCTGCTCTGAACAAGCAAGCACAATGCGAATAGCAGCACGGATTTGCTTGTAGCTGATGTTGCAGCTGTTCTTTTATGTGTTTACCTTTGTTCATTGTATGTTTGCTCCACCCTTGAAACACCATTACTGAGACAAATAAGACCTTCTGTACGAGATATTTGATCCATTTGAACAGCAAAGAGAAGGTTGTTCGTATTTTGTGTATGTGGTCTCAATAAACAACAAACTCTGAATGGCTCGGATCTATTGTAACGACTGTGCCCTTTTATTCTTGCAGATATGGCGTCTGTGATGTCAAGTGCGCTCAATATATGACTGTAGGACAAGTGTGTACATTCCCATTATATTAGGTTCCACCAAGTGACAGTCACAGCACAGCCAGTCTTTGTTAGCTGAACAGAATAAATCAATTCAGTACTTGATGATTTGTACAAGAATGTTATATGCAGAGATACGCGGATAAAGGAGGTCACACTTAACCATAGCACCGCACTGATAGAACGACAGGAGGTCACAACACTGGCAACTTCCACACACTCACAGGCAGGGGCACCCTGGGTAACATAACGAAAACAGCGCTAACACACACACAGGACGCGGATGTAAACAGGACGTTCAGGATGTAACAGGATGTAAACAGTTCGCTTTCCGTTGTGCGCCCGAACAAACGCAGCCAGCGAAGCGATGCTTTAACGCGTTGCAGATTTGTGATACCTTGTAAAGTACCACGTCAATTTCTCGAAACCATAACACTATAAATGTTATGCGTGTGGGAGTCCGATGCAGGATATGGCCACCCTTGCATCAATGTTATTGCTGTTTACTTACGGGCAGCCTTCCGTGATGATGCGCCTGCACACACGCTACGCACATGACACCAGACTTGAAAGCGTAAAAACACGCTGCTGACATGCCCCAGCTATCGAAAGGCTATCTTGATCGTTGCAATTCACCACACAGGCCGCACAACAAACGATAAACAAGCGATGGTCCATGGAGGTGCAGTTATTATACGCAACCACAATCGACGACCGAACACTGACAAAAGTACAACGAGCGCCTCCACGAGAATACGTAGTCCTGCCTCTTCAATAACATGTCAAACGCGATCTTTGTACGTTGTTTTAGCGATCATATTAACAAACACAAAGGCAGGCTTAACCGCCGGCTACCCACACACCATCCCGCAACCACCTGTAGCAGCGCCAGGCGCCAGCGCCGCATGAACTTTCCTTTATCAACCTCGTAACAAAACACACACACACACACACACACACATACACACACAAAAAAAGGGCGTCTTCTTCTTCGCGGCTTTTACGTCGTCTGCTAATTTCTCCCTCCCCTCAACCATCTCGTGACAATGTGAATAATGCGCATGCGTTGTGGTCAAAGGGCTTCAGAGCCGGAGAGATCACGTGATCAACTTAAACCAGACGTCACTAAACCAGCGGCTAAGTGGGACTGGTGAATAAGGGCACTGGGGTCGGATTCACAAAAAGTTCGTGCGACGGAATCTGCCGTAACTCCGTCGTACGGGAAAGTTACAACGAGGTGTAGATTCACGAAGGGCGCGCGTCGCAAAATCTTCGCAGCTTACGGCATAATCCTGCGAGAGCTCCCGAGCAGTCTTACGAGGAAAGATGGCGGCGTATTTGGCAGCGGTGGATTTGGAGACGGTAAACAAAGACACCGTAATGCGCGCCCACGCATTGCACTTTGCCACAGAACCTTCGAGACCATCCCCGAACCGTCAATGACGAACTTTTTTGCTTGATAACCTTCAACAAACCCTTCAACAAATGCGTTAATTTTGTGCTCCGTAGAATCGGGTCGCAGGGATTTTTCAAGCATCCCGTAGAGCCCGCTAAGACACCCCCAAAATCGTTCAACAGCTCTCCAAATTGTCTGCAAGAAAGGCCAAAAAAGCCATAAAAGCTGCAAATATGGGTGCCACACACTCCCTACAAAACACCCTCCCGCCCCTGAGACAAACATACTGGGAATATCCCTGCTGGGTCGTCGAACGCGTTTCGCGTGTGATTGCATGTCATCCATTATGGCTACCGAAACACCGAGAGCACGTGTAGGAGCAGCACACTTGGGGACGGGCGACTTGTTCTTCTAACGGTACGACTATTATATTGGTACGATTGCAGATTTTCGTCATCGTTACCATAGTGAAAACATAGTCTCGCACCCGTTGCCTGTTTCTCTCCTGGTTGCCAAACCAAAACCGCGTGGGACAAGAAATGAGCAACTTCCTCTTCCTCGTCAAAGGGTGTACCCTCTCCACTACGATAGCTTTGGGCGCGTTATGTTGAATTCCAATGGCAGAGTCGGAGCAAGTGGCAGACTCGGCAATGGAGCGGCTTGATCAAGCCTAGAGCAAGTGATCCGAATCTGCGACTGGAACACTTGCGCCCAACTTAGAGTTTAGCCCTGTCCAATCTCTTTTGGTGGATGGCTGCCAGAGACGGAGGAAGAAGAAGGTACTCATGTTCCATTATAACGCCATGTTTTGCAACATCAAGGTCCTTCTAATTTCCTAACGTTGCATTGTAATGTCGGACTTATCGCTTCCTTCATGAAACGAAATCGCCAACTTACGTACGACGCGAAAGACTAGTCACGGCGAAGACGCGTTGCGAGGCGGCCATGTTGGCGAAGCAGAGACAGGAAATAGGAAGCACAAGCGACAAGTGACACGTCATATAGAGTTCCAGTTGAATCTGCCTATTTTGGCGGAGCAGTCTGGGTTGCTCCCTGGAGCGACCTTGGCTCGAATGCCGCTCCAAAGCTCCCATTGGAAGACTCCAGTACTGTTCCCAATCTGCCAATCGAGCAGACTTGCTCTCGGCGGAGCAACAAAACTTGCTCTGGAGGCGCTCCGAATCTGCCATTGGAATTCAACATTAGGTTCGGCTCCGGGAACATTCCCTCTTTCAGGGGATCACTTAACACCTCCTAAGTGACTTCCGGTGCACGTTCCCGGGTGCACCCTGCCCACCCCTTCTTCGGAGCCGGAGAACGCTGGGGAAGAGCGGGGTCGCGGGGGCCAGTTCCGGAGCGTGACGCATGTTTCGGTGTACTGACTTTCGAAATGGCGCAAGCGTTGCAACACGTAGCAACCGCCCATGCTCTTTGTGTTTCCGGAATCATCGGATGTCGGCGGTAAATGGTGATACGATTACAGAGGACTGCTATGGTCTACTGCTATGTTTACTTAAAAGCAGACGACAGAAGAAAGCTCGATAGGTGGCGTGCGCTCAGGGGCTCTTGCGCTCGGCTTCCGGATAGCCTCACAAACACCATTATGTAGAGACACCAAGGGTACGTTCCCTTGAGAACCCTAGATATCGCGCTCGGGAGCCTGCCTAACGCGCCCTTTGTGAATCGTGCTTACGACGCGCCGTTCACGAGTCGCAGGCTGCGAAGTCTTAGAGCACCTTAGCGTTACTTACGATCGCGTTTGTGAATCCGACCCCTGGTCTTGAGAATGTGATTTCGTGGTGATGGTGAAAGGGCTCTCCGTGAATGGAAGTGAATTGTGTTAGTGTTCGTTAGAAGTAGCGGATGAATGAGAGACGCTCACGAGGGCTGACACTGGTGCAGCGTGCTGAAGTGCTGAACAGTAATGCTGGTAGCAGGTTGTACTGTGCGGGTTGTACAAGCGAGGACTGGGTTAAAGCCCTTCGCGACACAAGCAGGGATATTCCTTGGATGTTCGTCTCGGAGAGGGGGGGGGGCGTATTTCCAGCTTTTCTGGCTTCTTTGGTCTTACTGGCAGGCAAGATTTGTTGGGGTGTCTTAGGGGATACAGGGGTGCTGGGAAAATCCTTGAACACAATGACCGGGCGCGCCATTTGTCAGCCCTCACCGCTAAAAGCTCGTGCCAAAGGAGTCCAACGGTTTTCAATGGCTATGCCATTTCTGCCACCAGCGTTCTGTGCCAGATGCAGAAGCCTTGCAGCGCCCTTGCAGTAGTGACGCAAAATTATCGACAGTTTTACGCTAATCGACTATCGATAGCACTTTCCTTTTGTTTTTGACTATCGATATCCACATTTTGTTCTCACTATCAATGCTTTCCTTCTCTTCTTTTTCGCGCGGGCACAATGACAACGAACACACAATCACATGCGACGAAAGTACTTGGCGTTTAGCTGTAGTGTATGAATGATGTACTGCAAGCAGCGAATGATGCTCATGAGACTCATGGTGCAGCCAACCATAATTCAGAGAGAATCACGTGACCTTGCAGTTGGGCTGAGCCTGAGTGGCATTAGATGCTCAAGGTCTGCGTCGGAGGGAAAGCTGCTCTGAGTAACTTGTAGGAGTGAGGGATCTTTTTCTGTCTGCGGACTATCGATAGTATACTGGACAGCCTACTGCCGATAGTTCGATTCTCATAAGACAATCCATAGTTTTGCACCACTCTGTTGTAGTCCTACCGAAGCTCACTGCTGCATCATGCCTCAGACTAAGCCAGAATTAAGAGCGGTGAACAGATTGTCACTTGATATAGGTTTATTAACATTTCTGAATAAAAATGCTACCACCGCATCTTTAACCATAAGCGGCATTATGTCGAGGTCTAATCCTTCTCTTTCTCGCTATGTGGTCCTTCATCGGGAAGCACCTTCAGCGACCTCTGCGGCAGCTCCACGTGAGTCTCCGCTGACGCTTTACTCGAGACTTGACCATTTTTGGGCTCAACATTCGTAACCTCGTCGTCAGACACTTTTCTTTGCTGTAGCCCATATTTTCCCGGTGACACGGGCTTCGTGGGTGACATCCCAGGCGTCCAAGAGGTATTCGAACGTTGCAAGTTACCCGGAGTCGAGCGGCTGTATTCTCGAGGGCTTGTAGTCATGGACCTCTGGGGCGTAAGGGACACAGGAGGTGAGTCTGTCTCTATGAAAGGCGCTTCCGAAATGTCTGGGGCAGTTATAAGCGTAGTCTGTTCTTTCTTTCTTCGCTGTGAATGTGGCGTGGATAGACCAGATGGTAATGAAGAACTCCTCTCATTGAAGAACTGCGGGGAACTGATACGGCGCCAAGGGCTCGTCGTGTTGGATTTTTCCAGTTTCCTTTCAGCGTTCTGGTTCTTCGCGCTACTGCTAGACAATGTGTCATCAATCCCGCTACCTAGTGCGTACGCCACGTTTGGGCTCCTCGGAGAATGCGTTGTTCGTACCTCGTCTGGAATACCGGTGAGGTCATCATCAACCACCTCCAGGACTTCCGGAGATGGCTCAAACGTTTGCGAATCCGCGGTTTCTTGTTCGAAAGGAACGGTCGAGGAGAAAAGAATATGTGTGGTTGCTTTTTTAACAGGTTTTGTCTTCAGAAGTCTCTTCTGTCCTCTACGTTCCGACCTGGCAGACGGCGATGTAGAGCCAGACAACGATCCCGAATCCGGAATATCTCCCTCGGCGACATCAGTGAGGTTAGGAGATGACGCTTCGGACAGTTGAGTAATATTTTCGTTCGCTCTGACTGGAATTTTGTCTTCCCGTGTTGCAACCGCATGCATATAACGTATTAGCTCATTGAAGCATTCAGTTACAGCTTCTCTTGAAATCATCCTCCCAGTAGTTTTCTTGGCAATATCCTGCCTAACCTGCATGCAATTGTCATCGATAGGAGGTAGAACATTTCCAGACTGCATCATTTGCCGCTCAGCATCGCGAAGCTCTTCCAAAAGGCTAACAGATTCGTCATCCCCTCTTCGCAGTTCGAAGTCTGCTGATGGTGTCGGCGATGGTAGCAGTGATTCCTGTTCATGTGGAATAAGACTTAAATCAAGCATTGCTGTATCACAACATTCAGACCGTGACATTTGCCTAGTGGGAGACTGCAAGGCATTTCCGTATCGTATAGTGAGAGGAGCATTGGGATGAAGTCGTGTGCCCTGGCCTGGTGATTGTGCATCAGTAAGATCTTGTGCATCTTCTTGTGGTGCATCAGAACGTTCGAGCTCGGATTTGAGATAAGCTTGTTGACTCTGTGCTTTTTCCTCGCCATCAATTGTGCGCTGTGCAGGAACTTCAGATGTTACTCCCGTCAGCTCGTCTTGTGCATTTGGAACATTCGTTGGCTGTCTCATTACAGGCGCATACTCTATACTCTCGTAGGGGAAATACTCAATGCTAGGCCTCTCTTCAAACATAATGCAATTTAAACCTCCTCCAGATGCGTTTTCCATGGCACGTTCACTGCTGCTCGCCCTGCGTTCAATTGAAGTCCTGCGAAGTGGTGTCGGCCCCTCCTTCTCAGACCTTTCTGCTTGGCCTATGTCAGTCGGCTGGTCAGAAATGAGGCGTGGTTCCATCAGGGGCATCTGATGGACGTAACCCTCTTCAGGTGGAATTTCTGCGCCAGATATCTTTCTCCTCGCGGGGTGCGGACCTGTACCCGTTAACTCTGTATGGTACGACGTTGGGGCGTTACTCAGCTTTCCTGCTGGCTGAACATCCTCTCCTGGGGATACTTCAGCGTCCACGGCCAGTGCATTCCGCCTTACCCGCGGCTTCCTAGTGGGTTCATCAGATCGAGTAGCAGTCATAGGGAATTCCTTCATGGAAAGCTCCCTGCTCGCCTGCTCGCCAAGTTGCGTAGAGGGACCGCGTATCATTGACTCATGTTCCGTACTTGTGTCTGGCGAAACAATGAACTTTGTCGTATCGGTACTTGGCAAGGCGATATTCTGGGTTGTACATGGACGGAGAGATTGGTATTGGGTATATCTTGGACCTTTCCCGTTGTCCTCCACTTCGGGTATTGTTAAATTTATGTCTGATCGCGCTGTATCAAAATTTTTGTCGGAGGGAGCCAAGGGAGCCAATGAAGCGGGCGATCTTACTTCGGTTACGACGTCACGGTTGTAAAGAATTACACCAACGGGGCTGCCGGCGCGGACGAGCGTCTCCCGAGATGCCAACGTGACGCAAGTGCTGTCATCCTCAAAGTCATCTTGACAGTCGACTGTCTTTATCTGCTTGTAAGGAGGCTCATCAGCCACAGGAGAGTCCACTGTTTCTCGCGAATATGTCCTGTTGACGTCAGGCCCTTCGCTGTTATAACAGGGAAGACTTCGGTCTGCCAGACGTTCGGGCTCATTGGTCGTCTGTGGCCTTCTAGCATCGTATTGTAGAGTGGTTCGGGTTGTTGTCTGCTGGGGACTTCCTCTAGCCTGGAAAAAAATAAATCTTCGTAAACACTTATATCACTAATTCGCTATGATCACAGTCACTTCGAGTAGCAACTTTGCTAGCCATTCAGTTAATTCCTCATCCAGCTGGAGGAGTGTTCTTGCCGGTACGTTGACAGATACAATTAAGTGAAATTTACGCAATATGCCTTCGCCGGCACGTCGTGGCATCAGGCGTTGAACATTCATTGCCCGAGTTACACACTAACATAGCCAAACAGTGTCATAAGACTACCACAATTTATGGTCAACTTAACAATCATCGAGCTAAACGAGAATTGGCCGACGCAGACTACAAATGTGGACGGTGCAGACACGCAAGTATGAGTTCATCCGTGCTCGGCGCCTTTTGTTTTGTCACCATATAGTGCATCAGTTTTATCCACCATATAGCGACCGACAACGCCGGTTAAGTTTGCGTCCGCCGACATATCAGCGTGCACTGAAACAACACGTGACTAGCGTAAATTTTAGCTGACTATAAAATGCACATGTCGCGCGCGGGCAGCTGCCAACGGCAGACTGTGACTAACCCAGCCGTAATATTGCAAGCACACAACTAACTAGCCAACATGCCGCCCTCTCTCTTTCGTTGTTGTTTTTCGTAGCTTTTTCTCGGAGTAGTGGAACTTGTCAGGCGACAAGTTCCGTATTATTCCGTATTATTTTTAATCCGTCCAACTCCAACTCCATGCCGCCCTGCTGAGCCAAATCGCTGCTAAAATGTGCCTTTCGTTCGCTAAGACGGCTTGGACACATATCGAAAACCTCTGAATTTGAGTGATTAAATAGTGATGCTATGTTTTTAATCGCGGCATATCATCTTACGAAGCAACATTTTCCCTGGTTTTCCTTGTTTCCAGAACATGAATTTCGAGAACGGGGGTTTCACGACCAGGAATATCGAGGTCCTCCCTTATTCATGGCTTGACAGGGAGAAAGCAGGGGGAAAGAAAACGGAAAGAAAGAAAAGAAAACCAGTTATCACTGACACGGATAGAAGCGCGGTCGCCGCCTTCCACTTTTATTACGTCACCAATTAAGTTTTTTTTTTCATTCTCCTCCTCGTTTGACCCGGAGGAGCGAGTCGAGTGGGAACGCACGCGGCGATGTTCAAGTGTCATTTTTTCTACGAAAAACATCGCGTACGGAGAAAATTTTCGTGTTAATCATCACGTTAAGTTACGTGCTTCCACAGCGCGTTCGGAACGGAAAATTCTTGAGACTGCTTTCAGAGCTCCTTTAAGTATAAACCAGAATGAAGTATACAACACCCAGATAAATGTTAAAAGCGACTATATTTTAACACAGAGGAGATGTGATCAAGAAATCAGTATCAGTTTTTATATGTCACGGCATTTATCAAGTTTTATAGTGTAATGTTTAATACGTGATTCGGTCAAGCCAGACACACTTGACCATATTCACTTGCATCACTGACTAACCGACCGTTGAATATTAGCCAGTAAAACTTCCGTAACAAAGCTCTCCCCATTTAAAAAAAAAAAATTGACGGTCTATAAAACCTCTGTGGACAAATGTCAGCAAACGTATAAAGAAACACGGTAGGTTGTCTATAGAAATTCTATTGAACTCCTATTGCAAATTGGCCTCCGTGTATGTATTGATAAGTTTCAATTGAAATTATACAATAGGGCCTCCATACAAATATGCTAAAAAGCGGTTTCGGCAGCTGCCATTCGCTACACCCTGGCATGGTTTAGCTTATGTGGGTGTGTGATGCAAAACACGTAAGTTACAGGTATATAAAGACTCTTACTTTGCTTTATTGCACGTTCCACGATGCAGCGTAGCAGGGCAGCTTAAAAAGGAAGCAGAGAAATATCGAAACAACCAAGAAGCTCACTGCGAGAGGTTAAGAAAATTCTTTCCAGGACCAATACTACAAGCAGTACTGCCCGGAGACTTCGAAAGGTACTGGCATTGCCTTCCCAATAGAAAACAGGCGCTACACTCTAAATCCTGTGACGGACATGTGCCAGTTAAAAAAGTTCCCTCAGAAAGTGCAGCCGGTACACAGCCGTAACCGTCTGGAAGCAGCCGTAACGGTTATCAAATAGCAAGCACAGCGATCCTCGTCGCCAAATTTCAGCAGGTACAAAGCCGTAACGTTGGTATGAAACGGCTTTGTGCCCGCTGAATAATATGTGTGCCTCCTGAACCTTGTACTCGTGTGCTTGTTGAATAATGCGTGTGCCGGCTGAATATGCGTGCCTTCGTTGGAGCGTACTACCAGTACTACGTTGTTCCGCGCTCCGCCGGTGAGGAGTGACACGGCACAACGTATTCTCCCGCAGTACGTTCCTTCCCGCTTTCTTGACGCTGTCTGCGTTGCAACCTCGCCTTTGAGAAGGATGACACCTTGCTTTTTAAGTACAGGTCTCATGTTTGCTTAAGGGAAGCCAACCCAGCTGTGATGCATCGTACGACGCCTGCGTTTTACTCGTGTTTAACAATCGAATTACATTCTGTTGCAGACGGTGGACGCATTGCAAATGGCGGCAGGAGAGGATCGGCTGCATCGGTGAAGCGACGATGTACATTACAAGCGAGGTTAATTGTATTCTTTCGTTATAGGTGACCGTGGGACTGTATCGATTGCGAGGAGGTGAGTTACAAAATGGAGTACTATTCCAGCATTAACGTTGGAACAATTCGCTGCGAGATCGACATATAGGAGGCGACACTATCACCATTGTAGTGTGGATAACACGTGGGCCGATGTTCGGATTTGATGGTTCTTTTTCGTAATTCTTGTGTATATGCACCGGAAGATCACTTGTGCCACGATGATACGATACTATTCGGTTCCCCCTACGGCACTGAACGCGGAATAAACCTGTAAAAGCAGACGACGAGTCCACACTGCGATAGTTCTCTGTTCTCCGCAACGCGCCGACACCGTTCGATCTCGGAGCGAATACCAGCGTGATATTCACTTCGGTTTCTTTACAGGTTGTTTCCTGTCTCAACGGTCAGACATACGCGTGAAAGATTGCAACAGCTTCTCACATGGGATTGGTGTCTGTTGCCAGTTGTTGGACAATTGTTCCTGGGCCATTTCGTTTGAGGAACCGTCGTGTTCGTCACTAAGGATCTTCATTGAGCTTTCAGTGCCAGCCTGTTCGAAGTTTCGATGGTTGTGTGTTCGGCGTTTGGAGGACTGTTTGTGCAACGTGTGCTCCATGTGTGTGTGTTGGGATTAGTGAACCGTGTATGCTTTCCATTCGGCAAACGATGGATACAATTTAAAGGTACGTGCAAGTCAATAAAATTTGGTGTTTCATGTTCGATGTGCTTGGAGCATTTTCTTCCTTGCTTTTTCTTTTTTTGCGAAGCGTGGAGGTAATTTTTCTGTGAGGGAACTCGAGAGGCGCAATGTGTTTCGCGTATTAGTGGGAACAACCCTTCGATACGTCCGGTACACTGTGGCACCTGGCGTCAGCAAGGACCAGTTGCTTCAGGGGGCACATGGCACCTGCAGCTTTCGCGGGCACCGCGTGCCCCTTGAAGTCATGTGGCACATTCTTTAAAAAAAATGTGCCAGTTGATCAGACGGCACCTATCCGTCACTGGGTTTAGAGTGTATATATTGTTTTTCCCGCAATCTCCCGCAAATCCGAGAGCCCTGCTTGCCTATGACTCAAAAAGAAGGGTGAGCTGTATAAGTCTAATCCGATTACGCACGAGTTAGTCTTACACACGTTCTTAGTCGGTGGCACATACCGGTACGTACCGGTAAATGTTTTGCATCACACACACACACAAGCTAAATCATACCAGGGTGTAGCGAATGGCAGCTGCCGATCCCGCTTGTTAGCACTTTTGTATGGAGTCTGTATTGCATAATGGCTATTGATACTTCTCAATACATACACGGTGGCCAATTTGGAATAGGATGTCAATAGAATTTATATGGTCTATGTGTATAACACAGTGCATACATAGAAAATCAATATGGAGGACATAGGGATTCTATTTACAGAAGTCAATAACCTGAGAAATGCAATAGGATGCCAATATAGTACATATACCCAAAATAAAGTGTCAATACAGAGTTAATGTTCATTTTCGTAGGGGTCCTGTGGAACTGGAGTAGGTCAGCTAAAGATGTACAGGCGAGGATCTTCTGTCTTTCTAACTGATCAATAAAGGCTAGACAATATTGTGAGTACGGAATCCAAATTACTGAAGCATAATCCAGAATTGACCGGACTGTTTTATAACAAAGTAATTCATATTTTCTGGCATTTGTCTTAGTACATATCCGTGAAAACTAAGTCTTCTAGATGCTTTTCCTACCACATATTTTAAGTGAGCAGTCCAGCGTATCGCTGAATCGATAATAACACCAAATATTTAAAGGATTTTACTTGGTCAAGTGGTGCGTCCGCAATACTGTATGTAAATATAAGGAGGTTACGCTTACGAGTTACTGTCATCGAAACAATTTTCTTAACATTTATAATCATTTCCCACTCAGTGCACCGATGGAAATCAATATCTAGTGCATTTCGCAATATATTTTGGATTTTGACGACTTTAACCTAATGACGATTTGAACCCATGTCAGGTAGTACGGCACAAACGAAATTGCTTCACGCCCTCGGGAGTCAAGTGGCAATGCACCACACGTTAATTATCTAGAGCACCACCAACTTCCTAAAGTTTTCGGTCGAACACCGATTCGGAGCAACTCGAGTTGGTCGTGGTTGGTGGTGTCGCCCGACTCGGAACAACTCCAAAGTTGGTTATAGTTGCTGGAGAAAGTTGGCCCGTGTGAACGCAGACTAACGTTTCCCTATACATTACCAATCGCAACGATACGATTCTACAATGTTTCGTGTATTATATAATTGTATATGCCGGCATGTTTCTTCCTGTCGTCATATAATACGACGGACGCATATAATGTAATATTGCGGCACCATTTCGTTGCATATTCTGTCATATTTCGGCGCCATTTGAACGATTTTTTAACGTTTTGCCGTGTCTTTTGTTTGCCACTGCTCACGTTTCCATAGTGGGGTCTTGGGCCCAAAACCCTTGTTCCGGCTACATATCTGAGCTACTTCGCCGCGTTTAGGATGCTTCGCCAAGCTGCACGGTACTCAGAACCAACGTCTGGGTCTCTCCGTTGGCGAAATATCTCAAATACATGGGCTGACGAAACAGCACATGCAAAATGCATATGTATACGTGTGTGTACTCCTTTTAAAACGAGTATTGCTATAGTGGCGTGCTGCAATGACCAATGAGAAATGCCTTCGTATGAAACGACGTTCCAACTGTCAATAAGGAATGTGCACCTTGATCTGTAGAACGTTTTCTGGACAATTCGGGTGTTTACACAGTTTTAAGTTACGCAAAAGTTTCCAGATCAACATTTCAGGGACCATTAATATTTCTGCATACTTGGACGTTTCGCGCCGCCTATTTGCATGCATATTTTGAAAGATTTTTTGTGCACAAAATCTCGGGCCATATTTGTCGGATATTACAACGTAACTGTAAGAATGAACACCTCTCAATTTTTTTTCAACACCTCTCATTTACATTATGCACTCATACGTTACCTCGAATTTGGTAGCAAAACGTGGGACGTTACTGCGTTGTTGGTGTTGGGAGGGAATCAAATCGTGCCTCCAACCAGGCATGTCCTGGAGGTGAGCGTGCCTGTGGTTGGAAGCGGCGATGTACGTGAACGCCTCTTCAGGATTTTCTCCACCAGCCACAAGGTGGAGCCGCGTGTACTTCGGATTAGAGTGGGGCAGTCGGGTGATCAACACGAACAACATGAGCAGCAGGAGGACAGCGATAATAATGCCGAGCACCAAAATCCAATCCACAGGGGCCTTGCTCTGGAACAGTTACAATGGCCGTTAGGGCGGCATAACACTCTTACCGACTACACTCTTAAAGCAGACTTCACCGCATAACACTTATACAGTTGTGTTCATTGTCATAAAAAAGCGTGTGCCCCAGCTGTCAGAATTATGGAATCATTCTGGGCAGTGGTTGGTGTTCAGTGTGTTATGTGGTGAAGTTCTGTGTTATGAGTGCAGCCAACGGTTCTCAACGACATCGTTCATATTCATGACTTGTTGAGAATGGCAGGCCATGTAGGCCACTCTGCATTTATGGTAATGTGACCGAAAGCCGAACGCCCCCGCTCTTTCCTGGAATCAGGAGCGCTAACGGTCTGCTGTGGTTGGTATTGACCCTGTTTTATTGTGAAGCTCCTCTGCAGAGGCAAAATAGAAAACTAGACCACTAAACAAGCGCCTAGCCAACGTGAACCAACCACCATTCCGAATTGACTACTACAGTGACGAAGCTGCTCTAGGGGGCGCTAAGGTGGCACAGGTGGTGGTTATGTGTGAGGTCAGGCGAGTTTAGTCAGGCTAGTCTATGTTATATTCGTCTAGTGCCTTGAGGGGATGGTCCGAGGAGGCGAAGCATCCACCCCTACCTCCGCGCACTCTAGGTTTACGCGGTGCCGGCATTAAAGGGATACTTCGGAAGGATTCGAGGAGAATTAGGTGAGCATCATGCCGAACACGAACCATCCCCTCCATACCGAATATATCATTCGCATTCATTTTGCGCGAGTGATTACTTCCTAAATGATGACAATAGCAAACATGTACCGAAAAGCCAAGAGCAGAAAACAGAGCTCCATACTTCCGCGGTTCGTCTGGATGAGGATTTCGTGGCGTCATCCTGCCTTTGTCGTCTGCTTCTATAAGCCTGCATTCTTTCTCCATTGCCAGATGCCGGATGACGTCATCAGGGGTTGCTTTCAGCGCCCTCTCGCTTCACAGGGCTCGCTTCGTAATAACTCGTTTGAATAAAACCTGCCCACTTTTGACCTCACCACACCTGACCACACCTGACCGAGATATTTCGTAGACATGTTCCTTACATCCCAAAGATTACGGATATACTACAACCTTTCTGGTGATTTTGTTGCGGAGTCCCACTTTACGCCTACACTCTTAGAAATGAACTTCACCACATAGCACGATCCTAGCCAACCATCATCGCGAATGACAACGTTCTCGCCCCTGATTTGTTGAAAACGGGAGGAGCCTATTTTGTGCCCATTATGCACGGCACAAAATAGGCTCCTCCTCCCGTTTTCAACAAATCAGGGGCGAGAACGTTGTCATTCGGGATGATGGTTGGCTAGGATCGTGCTATGTGGTGAAGCTCATTTTTAAGAGTGTAGTTCCCACACTAGTAAAAATGAACTTCACTACATAGCAGGCTCCTAGCCAACCGTCATCCCGAGTGACGTCGTTGTCTCCCCTGATTTGTTGAAAACGGGAGGAGTACACCTTTTTGTGACACTTATGCAGGAATGTTAATTGTCACAAAAAGGTGTCACAAAAAGGTGCACACCCGGTGCTTTCCACTAATGGAGAGTGATAGAGGTATCACTCTGTACAGTTGTTGGCCTTCAGGGTGCTATGTTGTGAAGCTTTGTTTTAAGAGTGCACTTGCGGGAAGGCTGCCGCGCGAACGCTCCCAACGACGTGAGGGACGTCTTTGACCTCGACGCGAGGGAAGGTGTCTCTTCCCCAGAGCCAGTCGCGGCTCGACTGATCACGGGCGCGGACGGCCAATGAGATACAGGCCCTGGGTTGGCACTGCACGGGCGTGGTATATAGCCTGCAGCCATAGCCGACGTTGAACGTCGTCCCGCACGGGTTACGAGAAGCGAAGCGGTGACGGCTCCGCGACCTACTTTCCGCACGGTGGCGCGGGCCCGCTTTTCTTCTCACGCAAGTGCGGATAGAGCTTTAGACTATACCGCCGCGTCGGCACTAAATTGCGTGTTTTTAGCAGACTTGCGGGTTATGCTATTTTCGTATATAACGTTTCAAAAATCGTCATAAATATTGCTAATTTTGTTCTAAATGTTCCCCACAAATATTTCAAAGGATATTCGTACAACTTCCATTTCCTGACTTTACGCTTTTTTACTTTGAAAAAAATACATGACTGTGCTATAGTATATCCCGAATTGCCCTTATATCATGCAAAGCTAAGGCAAAGTTCCCTTCTCTGGAAGCACTAAGTGAAGGAAAAAGGGGGATGAACTGATGCGATATCTAGTGGTCATACATCTATTCATATCATACCTGCTGCCCATCGACATGCTCGATGATCACCTGCTGATCCTTATTCTCAATCGTTCCTGCTTCCCAGGGTGGCCTCCCGGTGGTGACATCGGGTTCGGCAACCCCGTGGACGACCTCGGATACGCCGGTGACCAAGCACAAGACGAAGAACCCAGCTATATGAACCGCCCGCCCCGTATATCCCATCGTCACCGGGGGCCTCCCGACCGAAGCCCTGATTTCGAAGGCGTAATGTAAGAACTCTGTCATCAGAACGTGCCTCTCAAAAGGTCTAGCGCGAGGCAAAGTGCATTGCACGATATTTACTTATTCTTCGTCTTCGGCTTCGTCCTTCGTGTGTGCATCGTAGCAGGCGACATGTCTAAGCAACTTTTACCATGCCACTCTGTTGGCCGGGTTCGAACTTACTTGAGCGCAGCGATCGGACAGGGGACTATTGGGACTATAGTGGGTAGAACTCGTAAAACAGCTGCAGAAATATCCATTCAAGCATAATACAGATAATAACGCTGAGTTAATTTGTTTTGTGGTCGGTGCGCAAAGTGCAGTTGGCCCTGATGTATGGGGTACGCTAGTATCAGAAACGCTAATAACCTATAAAATTAATTACCTTTCGTCAGGCACAAAACAAAAATATTCCTTTGCTGTCTATCTTAATTTTGTAGTCTGGTTCTGGAATCGCGCATCAGCTCTTGGAGTCGCTCTTCGAGTTTGAGTGCCCGCTTCCTAATCCAGTACTTCGTCCACGTTTCAGTTGCGTCTTCCGATACCGAAAGGCAGGGTTACGGTTTGGTCGCAGCAGGTCCATTCGGTGGCAAACTTTCCCAGTGATGTGACTTTGACGGCGCAAGTCGGAGTCAAGTGAGATCCACATTTTACTGATGACAATAAATCAAATCCAAATCAAGCGCGAATTTAAATTGATGTCGGCGTTGTGAATCTGGTTTTATATTTCCCATATGAAATCAAATCCATTTTTTAAATCCGGATTCATGCCACCAAATCCGCAAAGACCAAAATTTGAAAAGCTCTGCTAGGAACTACACTCTTAAAAATGATGGTTGTGGTGATGGCGAGAGGGCTCGCCGTTGTCGGCCTCACAGAGGTGGGCAACGTCACAACTGATGCACTGGGGAATGTGCGTCCTGGGCCGACTTCTAAGGAACTGTGCCGACATACGTCTGAAAGCGTCTAACGAAAACCCAGTGACAACCCCAGAGAGCACAGCCGGCACCGGGAAACTCTTAAAAATGAACTTCACCGCATAGCACGCTCATAGCCAACCATCATGCCGTATGACATCTTTCTCGCCCCTGATTTGTTGAAAACAGAGGGCGTACGCCTTTTTGTACCAATTATGTACTGCATAAGTGCATCATTTTTGGAAGCGTAGAAAATACGAAGACCAAAGAATATAGAATATTGCCCCATCTTTCCTTTCATACAGGTATACAAAGTTGTTAGTTTTTATCATAGATTGAGAAGTTACCGGTCAAAAAGAACTCGTTACAAGTTAAGTTACCGTGTGCAAAATGTAACTAAGTTAATAACGAAGTTCTTCAGCCTGAAATGTAACTCGCAGTTACTGAGTTACTTATAAAAAAGAACGAGTTACTTCCAAGTTATTTCGGACACAAAATAGCATTACGCAGGTGCAGCGCGCGTGAGCAGTTGAGTTAGATCTTGAGTTGTCTGCGGAGGAGTGCAACACGCTTAGATCGTTTTCGTTTATGTCCAACAATAGACCTCTCCCTGTTTATAAACAAATGACGTCATAGTGTTCTTCAGCGCCAAAAATTCGGTAGAATTGAACTACGTTCGATAGCTAGAGGTGAACAAGGTCGCCCTCGAAAGCCACGGTCTTGAGGGGATTACGATATGGTCCCTTAAAGAGACGCGACCCTCGGTCCTGCTTTTCTTTCAATGGGAGGTAGCGAACAAGTGCCAGTTCGTGGAACCCAGCCCTGCCCTTCCGATTTGTTTCGATTTCAGTCTGTCTACCAATGTCATGACGACGTTTCTCTAGTAGAGGCCTATTCGAACGCAATGCATCTTACTCCCTGTGAGCGCACAATGGTTCAGCTTCATTTCAATGGCAGCGATTCTTTTCCTGAATAAAATACTGTCTTTGATTGAATATCACGTTTTATGGGAAAAAATGCTATGAAACAACGGGACAGAAAACAAGAAAATATGTGGACGTGAGTGAAAAGCGAGTTAAAAGTAACTTGGAACTTAACTTAAGTTACTTTGGCAAAGTTACCTGAAAAAGGAACGAGTTCCTCTGAAAGTTACCACGGCGCAAAAGTACCGAGTTAAGTTACAAGTTACCAAAAAAAGGAACTTAGTTACAGTAACGAGTTACTTGTAACGAGTTACCTCGAACTCTGGTTTTTATTGGATACAGATTTGTAATAAAAGTACGAGAGCAGTGCAGATGGTGTTTTTAACAACTGGATTACACGACCAGGTGGACGTTCTTTGCAGGAGGATGTCTAACTGCTCCTTGCTCACTACTTAAAATTTACTGTTGCATTTTTTAATTACGCCCGACCCCCCACCCCCTTCCCACTCCACTCTTGCCCTCAGGGAGTGACGTCTCGCCGCCAGAGTGTCTGCTGCCGCGGAAGCAGCGCTGCTCTTTAAAATTCGTTTATCAGACATCTAAGCAATTTTCTGACGAAAAATTTGCCGGGTAGATTGTCGACCGATGCCCAACATAACGGTAGCGGTTTGATAGATTTACTTCCGGATGCGACCTCATAGGTTGATGCAGTTTCCGCTGTATTACTAATTGTATGGCCTTCTTCTGCTCTAATTTACCAGCTGGTCTGTCTTTTGAGACTCTTTTTCTAAAGATGGCTGCCATCGTCAGGCTAGAGCGAGTATGGTGAGTATAGCGCGAGTTAGGTTCACCACCAACAGACATATCGTGCACGGGATTACGACACAGAACTTACGATGCCACCCTTCGGTATAAGCCTTCTTTTCGTTCAGCGGTGTACTATGAACAACAAGCCCAGCGCTCGTGAAGACACGAAAGTCACTGAAAACCTAAGCTCAATCGGGATGTCGTCGTTGTCACGAGCACGATGTATTTTTAACTACAGAAAGTTAACATCAAGAAGGATATGTTTTGCTGAAAGAGGAACAAACATAACGAAGAAGTGAAACAAGAATGAGCGTCGCATGTGTAGCCGTGCTTAACTCAAGGAGGAAACGAAATGTAGTCCGTCAGCTCTCAAGGTATTACTGCGCCGCCCTGGACGCAGAGAGGTTACGCTTCCCTCTGCTCCAGATAATGTAATCCATCATCCTCACTCTGCTTCCGTATTGGCTGCTAAGACTGTATGGCGGTATGACACTACGCTGTGGATGAAAGTGCTCCCTCCTGATGGCGCATGGTGGCGCTGCAGTATTTCTCCTGGCGCGCTATTTTGTCTCCTTATCTCGAACGACGTGTGTAGTTGACGGACGACTAAACTTCGTTTCCTTCTGAAGTTGAATATATATTTGTAAGTACTGTATTATCTACGTGCGAGAATACCAAGGCTTTAGCTGTTCTTGGGCACGTTAATAATAATAATAATATTTAATTATTATATAATTATATTTAATATATTTAATATAATTATATAATTATAATAATATTATTATTAATAATAATTATTATTATTATTAACGTGCCCAAGAACAGCCAAAGCCTTGGTATTCTCGCACGTAGACAATACAGTACTTACAAATATGTACACACATATATACAAACATATACAGATTACCCAAAACATAACATATTTAGGACATATTCACAAACAAGAACATAACAGGAAGATATTCACATTGATACATACAGTACAAACATACAGATATCCAGTACGTGGCACTAAAAGCGAAGGAGAAGAAAAAAAAGACTGTACAACTTCACATGTTACTCAGCGAATGCCTGAGGAGAGTTTTGAAAACGTTTGTAGGGGGGTTAAAGATATCAAGAGTGGGGTGAACTGCGTTTGTCATTTGTTGAATTCGTGCTATCGGACTTGCAGGCATATGGTGGGATAGGTACAATATATTCGTGTGTCTGGTTACATTGACAGGTACGACGATATGAAGCTGATGTAATAAAGATGGTGTATCGAGAAAACCGTGTAAGATCTTATAACAGAGCATAATGTCATGAAAACGGCGTCGCGATGAGAGCGGTTCAAGGTCAAGAAATGTGACATTATCTCTCCATTGACATACATTCTAAAGTGAGGGCTCTTTCTCAAAAATACGCGATGTACAATGTGTAGATTTTTTTTCTGGACAGATTCAATCCGTGACGAGTCAGTGTAGGAAAGAGAGTTCCACACTGGAGACGCGTATTCCAGTCGCGGTAAAATTAAGGAACGATACATGTGAAGAAATACAGAGTGTGTGGAAAGATTTTGCATGTATATGTGAGCAAGCCAAGAATTTTGAGAGCTGAAGAGGGTACGTAAGAAACATGATCATGGAAACGCAGCTGGGAGTCAAAAACGACCCCCAAATCCTTCAGTACATCGACACGCTTGATGGCATCGGAACACATGTATGCATTTCATATTATGTTTTTCTTGAGTAAGTCGCATGTTTCGTCTTCGATGGATTAATAGCCATCCCATTTTTAGAGCACCATTCAACCACAGAAGAAACGTCAGTTTGTTGCTTCTGAACGTCATTTGGGTCGTGGATAACTTTAAATATGTGTGTGCTTAAATATGTGGATAACTTTAAATATGTGCACTTTTTGTCCACCCCTCATGTAATGCCCCTGGGCCCTTGAGGTACAAGAATAAATAAATAAATAAATAAATATCTTCACGTCATCGGCGTACTGAAGAACATGAGAATGACGAATATGCCCAGCTAAGTCATTAATAAAGACATTGAAAAGGAGCGGCCCCAAAATTGAGCCTTGAGGAACACCTGAAGGGGGAAAGTAAGGAGAAGAAAAGGCACCGTGCACCTGTACGACACAGCATCTGTTTCTCAGAAACGAAAGGAAGAAAGCAATGAGGGCGTTTCCGAGACCAGTTATATGAAGTTTGTGAAAAACAATAGTATGGTCCATCATGTCAAATGCTGTAGAAATGCCGAAATAAATTTAATCTACTTGTCCTCGTGCTGAGACACAAGGAGCCACAACGAACATAAACGATACAAGATTGGTGATAGTGGATCTGCCTGGCATGAAACCATGTTGTTGTTCACTTATCTGCGACTTGAGAAAAGAAAACTTGCGATCATCTGCTCAAACACCTTTGAAAACGCGCACAGTAGACTGACAGGACGATAGTTTGACACACCAGCGACATGGCCGAGTGGGCTAAGGCGTCCGCTCGTTGGTGGTAACCAAGGTCGTGCTGTAGACTGGGAGGTGGTGGGTTCGAATCCTACCGCTGGCTGTGCTGTCTGAGGTTTTGCCTGGGTTTTCCGAAGACTTTCCAGACGAATGTCGGCACAGTTCACCCTGAAGTCGGCCCAGGACGGATACTAATCCCCCTGTCCCCCACTCCTTCCTGCTGTCCTCTCTCCGTCTGTCCACATCTGTACGCCACTCATAGCCACAGTTGCTTTGCGGCGCTAACACGCAGTCAAAAAAAAAAATAGTTTTAGACACATTTAAAGGATCGCCAGACTTGTGGACTGGTACGACAACCGAAGTTTTCCAACAGGTGGGGAACACAGAGTCACGTAAAGACAGGTACATGAAGGGGGACGGGGAAAAGGAGGTCAGCTTAGGCTTTAACGAATACTGCAGGAATGTTGTCAACCCCTGGGGTCAAAGTAGGTTTTAGCTTCCGAATAGCTGCGATGACCTCCTCATGGGACACCGCTATACAAGGAAGGTGATAAGATGAGTTCGACACGGAGCTCGGATTCGCATGGTATAGTGGCTGTACGTTGCCGCGTTTATCTACTGCAGAAAAATGTGTAGCGAAGAGCTGAGACATCGAGGTTGGGTTAGAACTTAAAAGACACCCCACCCCCTTTCCTTTCTTTTTTTCTTAATAAACATATTCCCCCCACCCCCACGCCGTTAGTGTTCAAAGCGTATAGACTGTTTTCGTTTTTAGAAAGACGCTCGTGTTTCCAAAATTGTTTAGGATTACTCTTGAGATCCATTTCAATGGATTTGATGCGAGTAGCATAGTCACTAATAGTCAATAATAGCTATAGTCAATAATAATAATAATCATAATAATAATTGAGTATTGAGTTTTTATTGCAGCATATAGTAACACAGGCCCACCTAAACCGATAGGTTTGTGGGCAGAGCCCCGCGGTCAAGTGGCAAAACTCAAACTGAGTAAAATTCCAGACAAACAAAGTAGTAAAATGATCTAGATAGTAAAATTATCAGCTCAATTCAAAACATCATTATACATCAAAGAAGGTAGTATTCGTTTAACATCTGTGATCGTTTTAAAGTTTAAAGCATCCTGAGGTAACAAGTTGAATAGGGTCGGCACATAGTACCGACGGTAACCCATTCCATAATTTGTGTAGATTCTAGGAACATAATATAAATCTGAACATCTAGTGGCGTAGCAACTTGAGAGATAATTCTTAAATTCCTGTGACCAATAGTGCTTTAGTATAACTGTTCTTGCAAAAAGTTCCTTCAAATTTGGCATGCCATGTAGCTTGAAGAGATCGACTGTTTCTAAACATGACCCGAGTAACCGTCCGTAAGACAAACCTATAAGCGATGAATAGAGAATACGGTCAATTCTCTAACTCCAAAATCTAAACGAGTTAAAGAACAAGGTGATACCGTAACGTAAATGAGAATAACCGAGAGATTGCAAGATTAACCGTCGTACAGGGTAAGGCATGAAAGTTCTAACATTATACAGAAGACAAGCGAAAGAGCGTAATTTCCTAGCAATGCTCGAAAGGTGAGTATTCCATTTCATGTTCGAATCTAAATAAATGCCCAGATGCTTAATAGAAGAGACATACGGCAACGAAACGCAATCACAATCATAACATTCTGACCCATTCAAATATACAAGCAAATTACAAGATATTTGCTTCAAAGGGCTATGGAAGCAAATAAGCTTTGACTTCAAGGGATTGACACGCATGCACTCTAAATCCTGTGACGGACATGTGCCAGTTAAAAAAGTTTCCTCAGAAAGTGCAGCCGGTACACAGCCGTAACCGTCTGGAAGCAGCCGTAACGGTTATCAAATAGCAAGCACAGCGATCCTCATCGCCAAATTTCAGCAGGTACAAAGCCATCACGTTGGTATGAAACGGCTTTGTGCTCGCTGAATAATATGTGTGCCTCCTGAACCTTGTACTCGTGTGCTTGTTGAATAATGCGTGTGCCGGATGAATATGCGTGGCGTCGTTGGAGCGCACTACGTTGTTCCGCGCTCCGCCGCTGAGGAGTGACATGGCACAACGTATTCTCCCGCAGTACGTTCCTTCCCGCTTCATGCTTTCTTGCCGCTGTCTGCGTTGCAACCTCGCCTTTGAGAAGGATGACACCTTGCATTTTAAGTACAGGTCTGATGTTTGCTTAAGGTAAGCCTACATAGCTGTGATGCATCGTATGACGCCTGCATTTTACTCGTGTTTAACAATCGAAGTACATTCTGTTGCAGACGGTGGACGCATTGCAAATGGCGGCAGGAGAGGATCGACTGCATCGGTGAAGCGACGATGTACATTACAAGCAAGGTTAATTGTATTATTTCGTAATAGGTGACCGTGGGACTGTATCGATTGCGAGGAGATGAGTTACAAAATGGAGTACTATTCCAGCATTAACGTTGGAAGAATACCAGCGTGATATTCACTTCGGTTTCTTTACAGGTTGTTTCTTGTCTCAACGGTCACACATACGCGTGCAAGATCGCAACTGCTTCTCACATGGAATTGGTGTCTGTTGCCACTTGTTGGACAATTGTTCCTCTGCCATTTCGTTTGAGGAACCGTTGTGTTCGTCACTAAGGATCTTCATTGAGCTTTCAGTGCCAGCCTGTTCGAAGTTTCGAGGATTGTGTGTTCGGCGTTTGGAGGACTGCGGGTGCATCGGATCATCGGATGCAGAGGCGGAGAGTTTTCATTTTCCCGGGGGGGGGGGGGGGCGCACCGCGAAGTAAGTACTCTGGCTGGGGGTGGGGGTGGGGGGGATATGTTTACTACGAAAAAAAAGAAAGGAAACGTAAGCCAGATGGATGTCGGCTTGTTATTTCAAAAAAAAAAAGTGAAAGGGGGAAGACAAAAAAAGGCAAAGACAAGAAGAAAGCAAAAGAAAAGAAAAGGAAAAGAGAAATGAAGAACACAAAACTAAAGCTGAAGAATCACACACTCTGGCTTGATCCTATCATGTATGCAGAACTGGTATAGAAATAAGACGAACGAAGGACAGAAAAAAAAGGAAAAAACAGTGAGAACGTAAGCAATGAACATGTGCACAACTGAAGGCATTACGTCTTTGAAAACTGAGTGCAAAAGGAACAAAATGCATTGAATCCTCGGTGTTTGACCCGAAATGCGCACAATATAATGAATATGGTCAATGAAATGGAGCAGTGGGAGTTGAACCCGCTCCCAACGGATATGTGTTCCGAAGATCCTACCGTTACACCTCACTGGCCAGCTGCTGGTACCTTTTCGACTGCCTCGTTTCATTGATCTGCTTGCTCTGGGCGAAATTCAGCTATGTGTTGTGTCATCCTCTGTGTTTCTTCGCCTCACCTTCTACTGTGATGAAGAGTATGGTGGGCGGATACATATTTTACAAATTGCAAGATGCATTTTTGGGACTGGTGCCTCTTCGCTCTTTTGACCCGGGCGCGCCGAGCCTCAAAGGTTGGTGTCAGTCTCTTAGCGGGACTTCCCGGGGGAGGCTGCGCCCCCCCCCCTAGTTCATGTTCCGGGGATGGGCAAGGGCCCCCGCACCCCCCCCCCCCCCCCCCCCCCGCAGTCCCCCGTGTGCTGCATATGTGTGTGTTGGGATTAGTGAACCGTGTATGCTTTCCATTCGGCAAACGATGATGTACTGGATGCAATCTAAAGGTATGTGCAAGCGAATAAAATTTGGTGTTTCATGCTCGACGTGCTTGGAGCATTTTCTTCCTTTCTTTTTTTGCGAAGCGTGGAGGTAATTTTTCTGTTAAGGAACTCGACAGGCGCAATGTGTTTCGCGTATTAGTGGTACAAGTAACCCTTTAATACGTCCGGTACACTGTGGCGCCTGGCGTCAGCAGGGATATCGTACCAGTTGTTTCAGGGGGCACAGGGAACCCGCAGCTTTCGCAGGCACCGCGTGCCCCTTGAACTCATCTTGAGCTCATCTGGATCAACTCGTCAGTTCATCAGACGGCACCTATCCGTCACTGGGTTTAGAGTGTGGAATTGCCACTAAACCAATCCATTACCAAACGAATGTTGGCTTGTAAACACTCTACAGCCTGCGTGTAAGAAACGTGACTTGTTAGAAGCAAAGTGTCGTCAGCGTAATGAAAGATGTGTGCGCCTTTTCTAACTCTTGGAAGGTCGTTGACGTATATATCAAAGAGGAGCGGAGCCAAGCAAGATCCTTGCGGGACATCAGCACGTATGGAAACAGGCCTGCTCGTGGTATCTCTTATTTTCACCCTTTGCGTTCTATTCTGTAGCTATGAATGAAACCCATTGTAAAAGGCTCCTCTAAACCCAATAGCTTCTAATTTTCTCAAGAGCTGAGCGTGATTGATAACATCGAACGCTTTAGATAAGTCGACTGGGAGCGCTACCGTAACGATGTTATTGTCCAAAGCCTCGTAAACATGGTTCACACAAGTCTTCCAAATAACGGTATAGTACCTTTAGCTTTTACAAAACCATACTGATTATCCGAAAGTAATCCAAATTTTCAAGAAAAGAATTAGCAATTCTACACACATGCTTTTCCAGTATTTGAGAAATTATCGGCAAAACCGAAATAGGACGGTAGTTCGTCAACAAGTCACGTTTCCCATTTTTGAACAAGGGGAGTAGTATTCAGTCATGCCGTGTGAGACCGGTGGCGAGTTTGTTCTATGCCAGTGCCTCCCTGGGCCGACTTCACTCGCGTATTTTTCCCTGCGCGGCGCGTGTGCGGAGGGTTGTCCGCGCGCTTATCGGCGGGGGGAGGGCCGCGTGCGTGCTTACCCTCTCACATTTTTCAGCCTGGGCCGACTTCTTTCGTCATTTTTCAATCTGTGCCGACTTCAATCCTAATTTTATTTTCATCTACAACAGGTGTGCAGTAGGCTGCTTACATACAAAGGATAGCCATACACAAAAGTACAAGTGAAAATATATTTATGAAAGTCATTAATGTCAGAAATTATGTTATGACTCTGTGTGAAGGAGAAAAATTTAGCCAAAAAACCTGATGCAGAAGAAACACAACACACCAAACAAAGATTATACTTATTACAGGCATGATGCAATAGCATTGAAGGGTATCACACATCATATGCAACATTTTTTATTATTAGTGGAAGTTTTCAATTAAGCAGAAGGGATAGCACATTTAATCAAAGAAGATATTTTAATCAATATGATTACAATCAAAATTACAAGTTTTATTATAAAAAGTTTCACATTATTATACATGAGCACCATAGTGGAGTTTTAATTACAAAGTTCTGGTACATGTATGTAACTTCAAGAACAATAGCTGGGCCGACTTCTCTAGCGATTTTTTATAATTTTTTTCAGCGCGCGGTGAGGGGCTAATTATAATAAGTAATTATAATAAGTATTATAATTATAATAAGTAATTATAATAAGTAAATATTTCTTAATATTATAATTACGTATCTTATGCATAGTGCTCATCCTCATTGTATAGTGGTTAAACAATTCTGATGACAGTTGTGTGATTCGATTCTCCCAAAATCTTATTGGAACTGTGTACCGCATGTTATGATGATTAGAATTGTAGACTCCGCCTGCGTATCATGCTTGTCCATCACTTGCATCGCGTCATATGATAATAGATTCCTTTCAATATAGTATTGTCAACTGTCCAATCGTTTGAGAAAATATACACACCGTGCAATTTAATTCATAAAGTAAGCTTTCGCAAAATATTAGTGATCCTCTTTTTGTAAACAAAGATTGATGTAACATGCCTCTAAATTTATATTAGCGATTCTTCTACAATTCTTTCTTTTGGGCGTCGGTGTTGTATAGAGTGTGGTCGTGTAAAATCTCTTTGATTGCCGGTGCTGATTCCATACGAAGATCCTTGTACAGTGCTGGACAAAAGTTTACGGAACGCGCGAGCGGCGTATTTTCTCTGGGCAGAGACACCCTAGCGGAGAGCGGAAGCAGGCGAGTCCACTCGATCACAGGGATGGAACAGTGCGCTTGTGGTGACCCACCGTGGTAGTAGTGGTAACTTTGCTTTTGAGTGTAACGAACGCCAAAATGGTTTCGTTTTCGGTCTACTGCACCGAGTGGGAGTAGCTATCGCGGGAAGGAAGTCTCTCCGCTATCGGAGAGATAACACGGCGCTACGAAGAATTGAGGTGACAACGGGCTGCAGTGCCTGTTTTTTTTTTCTTTTTTTCTTAGACAAAATCAGAAGAAAAGAGCGTGTACCCTTGAACACACACATAAAAAAAAAGATGCGGGGGATACGATACTCTTTCAATACTTTGTCGGCCCCCCTTTCGCAGCAATAACTGACGCCACGCGCACAGGAAGGGAAGAGTATGGCCGACGGACAAGGTCCACGTCTTCACGTAGCAAGGACCACTCTACTTCTATAAATTCCCAGAGTGCGTCCTTGCTCCTTGTAGGCGTCCATCTCTTCTCATCCTATTCTTCAGGATGCCCCAGACGTTTTCGATTATGTTTAAGTCCGGGCTCTGCACAGGCCATGTCTGCTGCATTACGCTGAGGTCGTCTAGAAAGCGTTGGACAGTTTTGCTACGGTGGACGGAGCTGCCATCTTGCTGGAAATGGTAGACCCATCCGAGAATGGCCTATCCAGAGCATAGGGGAGCAGCATCCTCTCGATGACCTGCGTAGGCCATGGAACTGAAGCACCCTTCCAGTCGTACCAAAGGCCCGAGTCCGTCGTACGACAGGGTGCCCCAGACGCTTACCGTGTGCCGCCCACTGGACAACACTCTGTGGACATACTGGGGCAGGTATCTAGCAAAGGTCGTACGACGGACTCGGGCCTTTGGTACGACTGCAAGGTCGCTTCAATTCCATGGCGTACGCAGAGGTCCTCGAGAGGACGCTGCTCCCCTATGCTCTGGACGGGCCGTTCTCGGATGGGTGCTACCATTTCCAGGCGATGGCTGCTCCGTCCATCGTAGTAAAACTGTCCAACGCTTTCTCGACGACCTCAGCGTAATCCAGGTGACATGGCCTGCGCAGAGCCCGGACTTAAACATTATCGAAAACGTCTGGGGCATCGTGAAGTATAGGATGAGCAAGAGACGGACGCCTACAAGGAGCAATGACGCACTCTGGGAATTTATAGAAGCAGAGTGGTCCTACTTGAAGACGTGGACCTTGTCCGTCGGCAATACGCTTCCCTTCCTGTGCGCCTCAGTTGCTGCTGCGAAAGGGGGGCCGACAAAGTATTGAGACAGTATCGTCTCCCCCGCCTCTTTTGTGTGTGTGTGTTCAAGGGTACACGCTCTTTTCTTCTGTTTTTGTCTAAGAAAAAAAGCTAGGCACTGCAGCCCGTTGTCACCTGAATTCATCTTATCGCCCTGTTATCTCTCCGATAGCGGAGAGACTTCCTTCCCGCGATAGCTACTCCCACTCGGTGCAGTAGACCGAAAACGAAACCATTTTGGCGTTCCTTACACTCAGAAGCAAAGTTATCACTACAACCACGGTGGATCGTTACAAGCGCACTGTTCCATCCCTCTGAACGAGTGGACTCGCCCGCTTCCGCTCGCCGCTAGGGTGTCTCTTTCCAGAGAAAATACGCCGCTCGCGCGTTCTGTAAACTTTTGTCCAGCACTGTACATAGTGTGGAATAAGCGTCTCCTTAGCAATCTTCAATCTAATCATAAGCTGTTTTCGTTGCGATGTGTAGAATACATTACAATGATGACAAAGAATACAATTATTATTTCATTTATACACATGTTTATCTCGATAAATTACAGTTCTATCCAAACTCTGAAGTTTTCGTTTGTTGTCTTGATTGATGAATTCCGAAGACATCAAGTAGTTTATTCTGATTATTGGGCGCTTGAATCCAGCATTGATTAACGCGGGTGATATGTTGTCGCCGTGTGTGTATTGCTTCAACAACTTGCACTTTGTAGGGATGAACTTGCACAGTCTCTTATTGATGTATCCTTTCTTTGTATGAAGATTCTTGAATGGCGTACAATAGAGTATTAGATGAAAATCGTCCTGTGGTCCACTGCAATTGATATGTTTCTTGAGTTTCAATAAGTGATGATACATCAGACCTTGCACGACAATATTGAACTTCTGTTCATTCGACATCATTGACTGGTAGAATAAAATAAATGTGTAGAGGCTCTAGCGTGGAATATATCACGTGATAAGATTTTTTATGTACTTTCCATTTCACCCGTTAGGTGTAATCTCAACAAATCCATAATGAATCGTGCGATATAGACTGCTTGTATATGATAATTTGATCTGATTGCTTTCTTGATTAATGCAATGCCCATTGCAATGATTACAATTACGTTTGGTCTAGTGTATTTCAATTCTTCGTTAGGAAACCTCAAAAACTCCACCATCAATCCCACTGGTCCTTCCGATGTTGACGTGCAATTATTTTTATAACTATTGTAGATTCGGCATACAAGTTCTCGCATCTTGAATTCCATAATTTGCGCCATATCTCCGAATACGACCATGTCTAGGACGTGTCGAAATGCAGCGATAATTGAATCGTTTCGAGGCTCCTCCTTTTTGAAGCAGCTTTTTATCAGGTCCTCCCATGACCTATGGTAACGAGTACAAAATCCGTCCATCTCTTCATTGTATAGCAATTGTCTCTTCTGATTTGTAGTGTGCCTCGACACTTAATTAATTCATATCGGTGCTAATTTTATTTATTAAAAATGTATTATGTTATCGCGTTTAGAATGTTATTAGTATCCACCTGACGTTAGAATTATGAAATTCAATTTACAAAAAGATGTGATGTGTAAGGAAAAAACGTGTGCTTTCAATGATTCTACGTACAAGACAGCGCTAGAGACCCTCCTTCCCTAACTTGACTTGCGGGAGTCAGTTTATGGCTTTCAACTATACATTGTATACCAAGACCATTGTTGGATTCCCCTACTCCCTGCGGGCGTAACCTTAACGAACGTGTATGGGAACTCAGCTTCCCTCTCTCACTTCGTTTCCACTAGTGGGCCCTGAATGGAAAAGACATGTTTCTGTGATGTATATTTGCGCTGCGTGGTTACGAAAAAATGTTTGTCTAAATTAATTACTGCTTTTGACTTTGTTTCAGATGATCACTCGTTTGATATTAATAAAAATATTCTACTAGTTGGGAATGTATTTTTAAGTTGTGTGCATTGATTTTCACTGTAGCAAACTTTTACATTAATTTGCATTTCAGATGAGTTGTTTGTGGCTTCTTCGTGTAGAAATTACTATTGCAAAGTTGTCATAAAACGATGTAATTAAATTTGATTCTCGTTTTCGAATGAGTATTGTTTCTATCATTGAATAAATTTGACTTTCTCTTTTTGCTTCAGATATTCACTCGATCGATATTTTGTGAGTTGAGAATAATGTATGCATAACAGTTGTGTCAGATTTGAAGTACATTAAAATGCATCGTTTCTCGTTTTGGTTGAGTATTGTTTGCGCCGATAATATTTCTCGTTTGCTTAGCTAATGTTTCTCTAAAACCAGTTTGCAGTGACATAAAAGTCTATTCTTAGATTTTTTGCGTTCTATTGTTTTTTGATAGAATTCTTATTGTGTTCTTGAGAATCGAATAATTCCAATGTCTATTTGCGATCAATAAAAAATTTCGCCTCTGTACATCGATCCTAAGAATATTTCCTTTTGGAGGAAAGACTGTGAAAAAGGGAGAGGGTTTCCCCACTCCATCGATTGCCAAGGATGTGCGGATTCTTCACTTTGGGCTGTATAGGGGGAGAGATTGACCCCGCCGGGCTCCAGTCTGGTTGTACTGTGTAAAGCTCAGCTGTGCTGCGTGTTTGGATACCTTTGTCAAGGTAATATTTATAGTGCCCGAGTAGGATGAAAATTCTATATTGTTAGGTCGCAAGGTTGATTTTATGATAGTTGAAAAGATATATTATTTCCATTTCAATTTATTAATGTTTGATAGTTTGTTTCGCTATTATTTTCCTGTGTGTTGTTTACATGTAGATGCATCGTACAAAGCGTTTCTCTGGTATTCATCCATACATGTTCATCGTTTTGATAGATTGTTTTTCAATTATTTTCTTTTCTGTACCTCTTGTTTGCTTTGGTGCATTTGTTTGGTTCTCTATTAGCTGTTGATCTTGTTTCAATGATATTTTCCTGTCTCTTGTTTCCACGTTGGCCGATGCGCAGTTTAGAGGGTTTCTGTGCTATTCAGCGTTAGCTCCGTGCATGTTTCTCGTTTTGAAAGATTATTTTTCAATTATTTATCCTTTGTGTACCTCTTGTTTATGTGACGGGTTTTGGTTCTCTATTAGCTGTTGAGCGTGTTTCTCATTGTTTCCTTGCGTGTGTGCTATTGTTTACGTGTGGATGGTGTGCTGTTCAAGGTGTTTCTCTGCTATTCATCCGTGCATGTATCTCGTTTTGATAGATTATTTTTCAATTATTTTCCTGCATGTGTCTGTTGTTTACATGTTGGATTGTGCATTGTTTTGGCTCTCTATTAATGCTAGCTGTTGATCGTTTTCTTTCTCATTATTTCCGTATGTCTATGCTGTTTACTTAAAGGGACGGTCTCGTACACCCTGGCCCATCCACAAAGCGTACCATTCGATTCCTCATTGCTGAAAACGTAATACTGTGAATTCGCTCGTCCAGAATCGTCACGGTTACTAAATAAACGAATTAAGTTGATAAGAACAGCGCCAGCGCATTGCGATTTCTGTTGTCAACAGCGATATCCGCTACGGTGGCAGATCGCTTATTGGATGAACAATTCGTCTGCTCTCGCGCCTTTTTGCAGCGGTGAGAGCAGACGACTTCCAAAAGGTGCTCGAGGATCACGGCGACGGCAATAAATTTGCTGCATGTGGTCTGGTCAAACGAAAGACGCATATTGTAAAATGTGGCCGAACAACAATGTCAATACGTCTCGCATCTTCATTTCGAGCGGGAGTTTACGTGGATGACTCCACCTAATAAAGGCAGTTGACGCTTATTTACTAACTTGTCTCGTATCGTTCGGTATTTTGAGCACTTCTAGTTCGTCTTACCTGCGAAAAGAATATTCCGTATGGAAGTGGTGGAAACGTAACCCGGGTGTATAACAACTCTTTTGTCGACGACAATGTGACGAAAGTTCCCGTTGGGTCGAGTCACATACTCGAAGCACCTTCAACAAAAGGTCTGATTGTCACACGCGTGCGTGTACTCCGCACGTTTCGTTCACGATGCATATGAGGTAAGAGACGTTCTGCGAGCACGATATGTATGGGACGGCGCCGGACGCAGCTCAAACTAAAAGATGTCGACCGTCACGCAGTCAACTGTTAGCGGCAACGGTGTCCAAAGCACTGGATACGCGCAGTATTGAAATGTAGGTATTACTTTGTTGATAATAGCCAAAAGTGATGTGTACGGAAATTGTCGGCACCGCACGAAACGGCAGTCCCGCGTACCTCGGTAGTATTGCGAGAAGGATGTGCTTGATCCAGCAGGCTACATCAGTTTCTTTTGCATATAGCCCCTCTAAGGTATTATCCCTACCGGAGCAGTATACCGCCAAACTATGCTCAATAATGTTGTCTTGTACCCCTTCAGTAGCTGACACTAACTGAGGAGAGTGGCACTCCTTCCTGTGCCAGAATCAACACCTATTAATGGGTCACAAATATAACAACTCAAATTCGCAGGCTTCACAGCTCTATTTAATTTTTCCCTGCACATTGCTGATGTGAGAAAAGTATTGCATAATATAAATATGTAAGTTATATCCACAAATCAGTGTTGTGATTATATGATGTTCAAGCAGCAAAAGACAAGACAACCTTGTTGACAGGACAGGACGACAGGTTGCTCAGAGTTTGCTGCTTGAACATCATTATGACTACCCGATACCAACAACCCAATTTTAACACAATTGGTCAGTGCTGTGGACGTACATTACAATAAGGGACAATAAAAGATGACTACATAAACACTCAACTTCCGCAACCTTTATATTCAACGTGCTGGACATGTTAGTCTGTAACCCCTGATATCGAATCAAAATGTGAGCCAGCATGGGCTCATGAACACACCGGTGTAACATGAGCAACAATAAGCCAGACGACATGTAAACATGTTGCAAGCCGCTGTTCCATCTTGCACATTTGTCATGCACATCTAGGTGCTTTTGATATTTTTTAAACATTTCCACATTCATATTCAACGTGCTGGACACGTTAGTGTGCAACCCCTGATATCGAATCAAAATCTGAGCCAGTATGGGCTCATGAACACACCGGTGTAATATGAGCAAAAATAAGACTGACGACATGTTGACAAGTTGCAAACCGCTGTTCCATCTTACAAATTTGTCGTGCACGTCTAGGTATTTTTCATATATTTTAAACATTTACACATCTTTCATATTCAACGTGCTGGACATGTTAGTTTGCTACCCCTGATATCAAATCAAAATGTGAGCCAGTATGGGCTCATGAACACACCGGTGTAATATGAGCAACAATAAGCCAGACGACATGTAAACATGTTGCAAACCGCTGTTCCATCTTGCACATTTGTCATGCACATCTAGCTGGTTTTGATATTTTTTAAACATTTCCACATTCATATTCAACGTGCTGGACACGTTAGTGTGCAACCCCTGATATCGAATCAAAATCTGAGCCAGTATGGGCTCATGAACACACCGGTGTAATATGAGCAAAAATAAGACTGACGACATGTCGACAAGTTGCAAACTGCTGTTCCATCTTACAAATTTGTCAGGCATGTCTAGGTATTTTTCATATCTTTTAAACATTTACACATCTTTCATATTCAACGTGCTGAACATGTTAGTTTGCAACCCCTGATATCGAATGAAAATGTGAGCCAGTATGGGTTCATGAACACACCGGTGTAACATGAGCAAAAATAAGACTGACGACATGTCGACAAGTTGCAAACCACTGTTCCATCTTACAAATTTGCCGTGCACGTCTAGGTATTTTTGATATTTTTGAAATTTTTTAAACATTTCCACATCTTTTATATTCAACGTGCTGGACATGTTAGTGTGCAACCCAATATTGAATCAAAATCTGAGCCAGTATGAGCTCATGAACACACCGGTGTAACATGAGCAACAATAAGCCAGATGACATGTAAACATGTTGCAAACCGCTGTTCCATCTTGCACATTTGTCATGCACATCTAGGTGCTTTTGATATTTTTTAAACATTTCCACATTCATATTCAACGTGCTGGACACGTTAGTGTGCAACCCCTGATATCGAATCAAAATCTGAGCCAGTATGGGCTCATGAACACTCCGGTGTAATATGAGCAAAAATAAGACTGACGACATGTCAACAAGTTGCAAACTGCTGTTCCATCTTACAAATTTGTCATGCACGTCTAGGTATTTTTCATATATTTTAAACAGTTACACATATTTCATATTCAACGTGCTGCACATGTTAGTTTGCAACCCCTGATATCGAATCAAAATGTGAGCCAGTATGGGCTCATGAACACACCGGTGTAACATGAGCAAAAATAAGACTGACGACATGTCGACAAGTTGCAAACCGCTGTTCCATCTTACAAATGTGTCGTGCACGTCTAGGTATTTTTGATATTTTTGATATTTTTTAAACATTTCCACATCTTTCATATTCAACGTGCTGGACATGTTAGTTTGCTACCCCTGATATCGAATCAAAATGTGAGCCAGTATGGGCTCATGAACACACCAGTGTAACATGAGCAACAATAAGCCAGACGACATGTAAACATGTTGCAAACCGCTGTTCCATCTTGCACATTTGTCATGCACATGGGTGCTTTTGATATTTTTTAAACATTTCCACATTCATATTCAACGTGCTGGACACGTTAGTGTGCAACCCCTGATATCGAATCAAAATCTGAACCAGTATGGGCTGATGAACACACCGATGTAATATGAGCAAAAATAAGACTGACGACGTGTCGAGAAGTTGCAAACCGCTGTTCCATCTTACAAATTTGTCATGCATGTCTAGGTATTTTTCATATATTTTAAACATTTACACATCTTTCATATTCAACGTGCTGAACATGTTAGTTTGCAACCCCTGATATCGAATGAAAATGTGAGCCAGTATGGGCTCATGAACACACCGGTGTAACATGAGCAAAAATAAGACTGACGACATGTCGACAAGTTGCAAACCACTGTTCCATCTTACAAATTTGTCGTGCATGTCTAGGTATTTTTGATATTTTTGAAATTTTTTAAACATTTCCACATCTTTTATATTCAACGTGCTGGACATGTTAGTTTGCTACCCCTGATATCGAATCAAAATGTGAGCCAGTATGGGCTCATGAACACACCGGTGTAACATGAGCAACAATAAGCCAGACGACATGTAAACATGTTGCAAACTGCTGTTCCATCTTGCACATTTGTCATGCACATCTAGGTGCTTTTGATATTTTTTAAACATTTCCACATTCATATTCAACGTGCTGGACACGTTAGTGTGCAACCCCTGATATCGAATCAAAATCTGAGCCAGTATGGGCTCATGAACACACCGGTGTAATATGAGCAAAAATAAGACTGACGACATGTCGACAAGTTGCAAACCGCTGTTCCATCTTACAAATTTGTCATGCACGTCTAGGTATTTTTCATATATTTTAAACATTTACACATCTTTCATATTCAACGTGCTGGACATGTTAGTTTGCTACCCCTGATATCGAATCAAAATGTGAGCAAGTATGGGCTCATGAACACACCGGTGTAACATGAGCAACAATAAGCCAGACGACATGTAAACATGTTGCAAACCGCTGTTCCATCTTACAAATTTGTCAGGCATGTCTAGGTATTTTTCATATATTTTAAACATTTACAGATCTTTCATATTCAACGTGCTGAACATGTTAGTTTGCAACCCCTGATATCGAATGAAAATGTGAGCCAGTATGGGTTCATGAACACACCGGTGTAACATGAGCAAAAATAAGACTGACGACATGTCGACAAGTTGCAAACCACTGTTCCATCTTACAAATTTGCTGTGCACGTCTAGGTATTTTAGATATTTTTGAAATTATTTAAACATTTCCACATCTTTTATATTCAACGTGCTGGACATGTTAGTGTGCAACCCAATATTGAATCAAAATCTGAGCCAGTATGAGCTCATGAACACACCGGTGTAACATGAGCAACAATAAGCCAGATGACATGTAAACATGTTGCAAACCGCTGTTCCATCTTGCACATTTGTCATGCACATCTAGGTGCTTTTGATATATTTTAAACATTTCCACATTCATATTCAACGTGCTGGACACGTTAGTGTGCAACCCCTGATATCGAATCAAAATCTGAGCCAGTATGGGCTCATGAACACACCGGTGTAATATGAGCAAAAATAAGACTGACGACATGTCAACAAGTTGCAAACTGCTGTTCCATCTTACAAATTTGTCATGCACGTCTAGGTATTTTTCATATATTTTAAACAGTTACACATATTTCATATTCAACGTGCTGCAGATGTTAGTTTGCAACCCCTGATATCGAATCAAAATGTGAGCCAGTATGGGCTCATGAACACACCGGTGTAACATGAGCAAAAATAAGACTGACGACATGTCGACAAGTTGCAAACCGCTGTTCCATCTTACAAATGTGTCGTGCACGTCTAGGTATTTTTGATATTTTTGATATTTTTTAAACATTTCCACATCTTTCATATTCAACGTGCTGGACAAGTTAGTGTGCAACCCAATATTGAAAGCAAAATGTGATCCAGTATGGGCTCATTAACACACCGGTGTAACATGAGCAACAATAAGCCAGATGACATGTAAACATGTTGCAAACTGCTGTTCCATGTTGCACATTTGTCATGCACATCTAGGTGTCTTTGATATTTTTTAAACATTTCCACATTCATATTCAACGTGCTGGACGTGTTAGTGTGCAACCCCTGATATCGAATCAAAATTGGAGCCAGTATATGGGCTCATGAACACACCGGTGTAACATGAACAAAAATAAGACTGACGACATGTCGACAAGTTGCAAACCGCTGTTCCATCTTACAAATTTGTCATGGATGTCTAGGTATTTTTGATATTTTTGAAAGTTTTTAAACACTTCCAAATCTTTTATATTCAACGTGCTGGACATCTTAGTGTGCAACCCCTGACACAATCAAAATCTGAGCTAGTATGGGCTCATGCACACACTGCCATAACATTAGCAAAAATAAGGCTGTTCCACCTTGCACATTCGTAATGCACGTCTAGGTATTTTTGATATGAAATATTATAATCATCAATGATGATAAGGGCTTATTCGATGCAGAAGCATGGTCTTTGATGCAGATATGTTGGATGGTCCTGAAAAGGGTTTGTTTTTTCATAGGTCAGGGGTAATTGAAGACGTTGACGTAGATCAGCTTATCCTTGATTTTGTCATTTGCTCCAGGTGCAATACATGAATGGAAAGCCTTCACTTATCACGTTGACAACCTCCTGCCGCTTGCGGGAATGGATAGAGAGAGCAGCTTCCTTCAGAAGACTATCCAAGTTGTGATACATATGACGAAATGCCCAAGTCTGAAATTTTGCGTAACGTACCATGAAACACACATTTTTATATGCAAATAAAAAACTGCGCAACAAAAACAAACCTTACAACACCTTTCAGGAGAATACAATACCATGTGTACGTGACGCATCGAAACAGGTTCCGGATTGTGCGCACAACACATCCTGGTATTGGCGAGCAGTGGCTACACACACACCTGCAATGTTTGTACAATTTAGAATGGTGTCACGATCAGGCGGAACACATATACGCAAAAAAGTGCGCTTTTATGGATGAGTCTTACCCGTCAATCGATTCCGGATCATCCACTACTCCACTGGCTAACCACGTTGTTGTGGCAAATGGTCAGCAGCTAAAGGTTCATCAACGTGCCCGTTAGTCAATCGGTCGGCGCCGATGAGCTCATCTTCACCGCTTAGTGACAGGGACCCGTCACTATCGCTAAATTTGCTGTCAGACATTACGACGTCGCGCGTGACAACTTCCAAGCGCAAAGCGCGTACACCTCCGACTGTGATTGAGCATTGTGCTTCGGTCGCCCAATGGGCGACCTGCCACCATAAATACCATAACCACGTCACATGTGACGTTGCATGAGAGGGAGTTGAATCCAGCTGCAACTTCCATCATCTGCTGTCACGGCATATTTCTTCAAATTTCTCGAAAACCACTTCGTTGTTCTGGTTGAAACTTCGCGACTGTGTTTCTGTAGCACTCTTGAATATAATTTCAGCTAAGTTTCGGAATCGCTCGATCTGTACGAGACCGTCCCTTTAATAAGAAATTGATTAATTGTGTAATGTTGGAATAATCTTCCCTTCCCGAAAATGTTCATAACTGTGACAAAACAGGCGTACGCCTCCCGTCTTCAACAAATCAGGGCAGATATTATTAGAGCTGGTTGTTGACTAGGAGCGCGCTATGCGGTGAAGTTCATTTTTTAATATATTTTCTGTGTTGGATTCATAAAACAAAGTAAGGTTTGTAGTGTCCCTTAGAATGAAAATTGTATGGGATTCGACTAGATTAAGTCACGAGGATGATTTTATAGTAGTTAAAATGATAGATTATTCTCCTCCTTTGTTGTTTTGATTAACCAATGTAGTGTTATAGATCTTATTTTGTTTTGTGTTGGTGTCATTTGTGTCCCATGGTCTTCCAGGTTATCTGCTGTTCACATACATATATCGGCACTTGTAATTAAAGCTCCACTATGGTGGTCACGTATAATAATGTAAGACTTTTTATAATAAAACTTTTAATTTTGATTGTAATCATAGTGATTAAAAATATCTTCTTTGATTAAATGTGTCATAATGGAATATTATCTGTTGTGCATGAAGTTACGTACGTCTGTCAGAACTTTGTAATTAAAACTCCGCTAGGGTGCTCACGTATAATAATCTTAGACTTTTTATAATAAAACTTTAAATTTTTATACACACACCACCTGAAAAAAATTGCGAACGAAGTCATCCCAGTGTGAAAAATCGCCAAAGATGTGGCCCGATGTTGTCAGTGTACATACCCCTACTTGCTCGCCGCATGAAAAAAATGCAATCGAAGTCGGCCCAGGCTGAAAAATAGCCAAAGAAGTCAGCCCAGTGTGTACAACCATAACTGTACGCTCAGCTTTTCAGCGCGCTGGTAAACACACGGACAGCCCCTCACCTGCGCACCACCCACCGCGCGCTGAAAAAAAATCGCTAGAGTAGTCGTCCCATGCGGAAAAATCGCCAAAGAAGTCGGCCCAGGGCGCACCGAGCCCGTCGACCTGCTGGTAAGCACCCGGACAGCCCCTCACCTGCGCGCCACCAACCGCGCGGTGAAAAAAATAATAAAAAATCGCTAGAGAAGTCGGTCCAGCTATTGTTCTAGAAGTTACATACATCCTATCGGAACTTTGTAATTAAAACTCCACTATGGTGCTCACGTATAATAATGTGAAACTTTTTATAATAAAACTTGTAATTTTGATTGTAATCATATTGATTAAAAATATCTTCTTTGATTAAATGTGCTATCCCTTCTGCTTAATTGAAAACTTCCATTAATAATAAAAAATGTTGTGTATGATGTGTGATACCTTTCAATGCTATTGCATCATGCCTGTAATAAGTATAATCTTTGTTTGGTGTATTGTGTTTCTTCTGCATCAGGTTTTTTGGCTAAGTTTTTCTCCTTCACACAGAGTCATAACATAATTTCGGACATTAATGACTTTAATAAATATATTTTCACTTGTACTTTTGTGTATGGCTATCCTTTGTATGTAAACAGCCTACTGCACACCTGTTGTAGATGAAAAAAAAATAACGATTGAAGTTGGCACAGATTGAAAAATGACGAAAGAAGTCAGTAGACGCTGAAAAATGTGAGAGGGTAAGCACGCACGCGGCCCTCCCCCCGCCGATACGCGCGCGGACAACCCTCCGCACACGCGCCGCGCAGGGAAAAATACGCGAGTGAAGTCGGCACAGGGAGGCACTGGCATAGAACAAACTCGCCACCGGTCTCACACGGCATGACTGAATACTACTAAGGGGCGCACAACAGAAGTTTTCAGTCCAGAGGGAATATAGCCAGAACGAAAAGTACCATTGATTACAAAAAGCAGTATTTCGTTCAAGACTGAAAAGTTACGTCTGATATCAGCAATCCTAATCCCGTCAGAACCAGCAGCCTTATTGCACCTACAACTAGATACAATTGACCATAAATCAGCTTCTGTCACCTCATGCAGAAATGCAGACACAATAGAGGAAGATTGAACAGGATAATCACAGGGAGCGCACTCCTCTGAAGACATACGACCAAAATGAATGCTAAAGTCTTCGGCTAGTCGCATCGGTGACAAATCAATTTTAGAGATTAAAACGTCCTCATCACTATCACTACTAAAACCACGCAAATTGTTAATAAGCCCCGAAGTCTTCTTTGGGTTTCTGCTGTTTTTTTGAAAAGCATTATTATAATAACGCTTTTTGGCCAATTTAAGTATGCTGTTAACCCTGTTCCTCTGGGCTTTGTATTGCGATATCAATTCATCATCAGAAGGTCTATTCCGCACTCTTCTCCGCAGGGCTTTTTTTTTTCAGCTATTTCCGCCAAGATGTCGTTTGTTAGCCAGTAGCGGTGAGAACGTCTCCTTTTCCGATAAGTCACCAACATTGCCTTCTCGTAAAAGTCATTAAAACAATCAACCAGCCTATCATAGACTTGAACATGATTGCCAATACTAAACATGGCATTCCAATCGTTATTCGCTAAGAGTCTGTCAAGAACCCTAGTGTCAACAATTTCAATTCTAGATAGTTGTGGTTGTTTCTGTTGAACCAGCTGAACTACAAGTGACAGGTAGACTAAATAGTGATCCGCGATTTTCTCGGAGATTACAGCACTAAAACAACTTTGACAATCAGAACGCACGTTTATATGGTCAATACATGATTCTTGTAATTGGCCCAATCGTGATTCAACTCTTGTCGGTTCTTGAATGGTGGGCTGCATTCCATAATGTGTAAGCAAATCTAAATAATCTAAAACAATCTTACTGGTATCGTCCAGCCAGTATATTAATATTTACATCACCAACCATACAAATAGTATTGCAAGACGTCTTGGAATCAAGAACTAAACGTACTCCCTCCAGAAAGGATGTCACATTGGTACACGGTGGACAAGAACATGCCAACAGCGTCAACAGTTCATTTGTGCAAGAGAATGGTGTCCCGCAGGGATCCGTTCTTAGTGTGACATTATTCTTGGTTAAAATTAACTCTATAGCAAGTGTCATTCCACCTTCCATATCATACTCTTTGTATGTGGATGAAATCAAAATATCATGTTGTTCGGGAAGCTTGTCAAGATGTGAACGACAGATGCAGCCATGTATAAATAAAATGGCCAAATGGTCTTCACTGAACGGGTGTTAATTCTCCACAGAGAAAACAGTGTGTGTAAACTTTGTGAGAATGAGAGGAGCATTTCCACCACCCACGCTCAAACTTAATATACTTGTAAAATCTGAGAGCAAATTCCTTGGTGTCATATTCGACTCTAAGCTCTCCTTCAAGTCTCATATTCAAAACTTTAAGGTGAAGTGCCTCAAGTCAATGAATTTAGTGAAAATTCTCTCTCACAGATCCTGGGGCGCTGACCAGGAAACACTTCGCCGTGTGTATACATCTTGCATTCGCTCGAAGATAGATTACGGGTCCATCGTCTATGGCTCTGCCCGTCAGTCTGTGTTGAAATCCTTAGATACTATTCATCACCAGGGACACAGGCTCGTTCTCGGTGCTTTCCGAACCTCACCGGTCGAAAGCCTGTACGTTGAGTCTCATAAATGTTCCTTAAAAAGACGGCGATTTTACCTCACAGCATCATATGCACTAAGAATAAGAACTTTTCCGCAACATCCAGCACTCACTTCTGTCACAAGTACACGGTTTAAGCAACTCTTTATAAACAGACCCTCGGTAGTCCCTCCTTTTTCTATGCGCATTGAAAGGGATGTTCTGGATCATGAATTTTCTTGCTATAACACCCTAGTTTTGGAGTGTGGTAAAAGGCTTCCACCTTGGGAACCACCTCCAAGGTGCGATACTACATTGACAAAGTACAGCACTGTTGAAAAAAAAAAGGTATTAATAAGGTATAATAATGTGCTCTTATACCTCTTTTATACCTTCTGCTTCAGATATATACCTTTGGAGGGTATAGAAGTGGTACAAACTTCTTATTTATACCTCCAACCCTTCTCAAGGGTATGAAAGAGATATAAAGGAGGGCTAACGTACCATACTTATACCTCATCACCATGCGTTCATATCCAGTACCAGCAATAGATCACCAGGCTATGCCTTTCACGGATACGATGAGGCTGCTTATACCTTCTGTTTCTTTATACCTTTATGGTTTCTACCTTTACTTCCGCAACGTGCTGTATCACATCATCATTATTTTTTCTTGAGACGGTATCAGCTAAGTTAAACGGATATTTAACTAAGAAACACACACGTCAGTACAGTACTATCTAAATCCACATGGTTAGTTTATGGCTGCATAAAATCTTCATTGCTGGAATGTTGAATCTAGATGTCCTCACCCTTAGGGTTGCGTACCAGACGAAAGCTGCTCCACAGTTTGTCAAGTCGCCACCAGTATATCAGTATATGTTGCTCTGTAAATGTCTATCTCGCGATACACACTTGATGATTGCGCAGAGCGATCTTGCTCCTTGAACATTTTCGTTAGATTTCAACTCCACATTTTTTTTATATGCGGAGTAATGTGCACGAGGTTTTCGTCCTACCTCACAACCATGTGCGTTTGCGTGTGTTTGTAGTACGTGTGTGTGTGTATGTATGTATGTCAAAAACTTTTCTTTCATCCAAAGGTAATTTTCTTAGTTCCCTCCTCTAAAAATACTTATGCCTAGGTGTGATGTAACACCGTTGATGGTACTCGTGCAGACCTTCACGGGGGTATAGAGCTATACCCCTAAAGGTATGGCATATAGCCCTTTCTTGAGGACTATTTTTAATACCTGTAACCGAGGTATAAAATAATACCTAAGAAGGGCTAAGTTATTGAGCAGGCGATCTATACCTCTAAAGGTATAGATTTTTCTCTGAGTGAGGAAACAGGAAACTGCTACATCAACACTACAACAGGAATTCGTACACTTAAAAGAAAGCTTTGGAAACCATGTTGAAATTTATACTAAGGGGTCAAAGTCTAGCGCAGGAGTGACTTGTGCCATGATTTCTGGAACATGCACAAGGTCACATCGTATAAAAAATATAGCTTCCATTTTTACTGCAGAGGTGTATGCCATTATTCTTGCACTGAACTACATGCTTCAAGGTTGCATAAAATCAGCCATCATATACAGTGATTCTTTGATCTCGATTAATACCATTTGTAGCAGACAGAAAGAATTTCCTCGTGCAACGCGCACAATCTTTGGCCAGCACTGCACTGAAGAAGGGCTGTTCTGTTATCCTATGCTGGGTGCCGAGCCACACTGGTATATTGGGTAATGAATTAGCAGACCTGGCTGCTGCAGCTGCGACTTCCAGTGACATTACCTCATTTCAAATCCCCATCCAAAATATCAGGTCAGCACTCAAGAAATCCCTTTACACTAAATGGCAGAGCTTCTGGGACACAGACATGCAACAAACTCCACTTGATCAAACCTCACATTCAAAGTCATGGAGAGTACCTGGAAAATCGTCTGTGTAGTGTGTTACAATCAAGATTACGGATAGGTCATGCATACGTTACACACAAGTTTTTACTTCACAGAGAGGAGCCGCCCCAATGCACGCATTGTGGTGAGCTTCTTTCTGTTCTGCACAAACTCATCAAATGTCCACATCACGAAACTCATCGTCAGCGTCATTTTAAAGTTTTATACATATTTCTTACCTCTTCACCCTGGACTATTGCTCGGTGATGAGGCCGCCATCCCTTTCAGTAGAGTTTTCAATTTTTTAAAAGACATTGGAATTGTGAATCTTTTGTAGTTTTAGGCTTGCATTTTGTTAGTTGTTTCTCTCGTTTTTAAACATCGCACCTATTTTTAACTAGTCACATTTTAATCACAGTGTTGGGGCATTATGATATGTGTTGTCGATGTGCCATTAAAATTCCAATCATCATCATCATCATCATCATCACCGGAGCACCCCAGACCACGAATGTGTCGTCGACATGGTTTACGGGCCGCAAGACGGAATGTCAGTGAAACTAAAAATTCACTTTTTCGAAAAACCGCCAGGAGTTTGGGATAACTATTTTGCGCACATAATCAGTGTTCCTTTGTGAACACATCGTGTGAGTACCATTCCGAAAATCGGCGTAGCTGAGCTTCAAGGGGTAGCATAGGTAGTTCCAGTTTCTGTTTCGAAAACCGTTCGTTTCAAGTCATTTTGAGCCGACTCAGGATGAGACAGACACACCTGACACATGGTTTTCTGCTGCGCAAGGAGGATGCACCCCAGTGTTTGCGCTGTGGAGTGCAACTCTCTGTGCTACACATCCTGATCATCTGTCTATCATACCAACATCGTCGTCGTCGTCTTTCATGAATTTTGTCGAGATCACATACCACTACATCCGGCCCTTTTGCTGACTGATAAACCTCTTATACCCCCTTCAAGAACCTTTAGCTTTTTTAGGCATATTGGGCTTTTAAATACGCTGTGATTGTCTGCCTCTTAATTTCTACGGTCATGTTTTATGCCACCTATGACATGCTTTATGTTTAACCTAATCGATTTGTTTTAACCCTGTTACATCCATTACCACAGTCTCGGCGCTCTATGGCCTTTGTTGCTTTTGCGCCAATAAAATTCAGTCATCGTCATCATCAACTCCAGTAATCTTGGTGACGCCCATATATTTCCTATATCATTTCGCTGTTAACCGGTAATTCGGTAATGCATCTATGCAACATGGCAGAAAACACACAGGAAGCGATGACGACAAAAGAGAAGTGCACTGCTTTCACCCGAGACGATGATGTGATCATTCTGTTCAGCGCAGTTGATAAATGTGCCGTCGTGCTATCACCTGTCCGTAGTGCATCTGCCTTCACCTGTCATCATGCCTGAAGATATCGCCACCCCCCAAGCAAGAGTAAGACACCGTCTGTACGCGATCATCGCTATTATGGGCTGCATTGTGATGGGCTGCTTTGTCTTATTGGCCTTTGCTCTAAAGAGAAGCGACCAGGTTGTCGGAATTCTAGACAGCTACAAAGCGCGCCTAACCAACGGAGTACTACGACACTAACCAACGGAGCCTGATCGAGCATTTCGGAAGCATGCCACAACCTCATGCCAGACGCCTGCCTTCCTATTAGTCCATGGGCTAATAGTCCAGGCAATGGACTGTGGCCCATGGCCCATGAATTCGGTTGCCGCAAGGATGGGACTACAGGAAAGGGCACTATGGATACTGACAATGTGAGTTAAGTGCCGGCTACTCGTCTGCCCGTAATCTAAAAAGCCATAGCACGAAGACTCAACACGCTACACCGTCTGCAATGTTTCGGGAGTTCCTCCTCGGCGTCAGCGAAGAAGTAAAGAAAAGAGAGAGACAGAGACAGAAATATGTCATTAGTTGTCCTTCTTCAGTCAGGTTATGTAAATCGAAAGCATTTATACTCTATAAAATTGTCCTTTGTTATTATTTGAAGTCCACGGGCTTGCAACGCAGACCGTGTTGTTGCATGTTCTTCTTTTTTTCTTTTTTTGCCAAATAAACTGAAATTGAATTGTTGAACCGGCTGAATGAGTATCGTTACTAAGAATATACAGCGTATGATAAAAAACCGACTCGTTCGCATTTGATTCGCGCGTGTATTTTCTGGTTACAATCCTTATTCCTAAGCTACGTGTATCTGCTTTATTGTGCCGAAGAACAGTAACCTGCGCTACAATGCCCGCAATGATGAATTTTTATTACCTTTACCTCTGTGTAGAAGGAACTACGACGTTAACTTTTTTCACATTGGTTCCATATTACGGAGTTAGCTTCCTAGTAAAATAGAAAAATGGTGAACAGTGTTGCATTATTTAAGACGATTGTCAGCCGGTCACGGAAAGTGCTGCGATTTACAGCGGCAGCTGTTTGTGAGCTTTGCTGACGCTGGGGAGACGTTGGATATTGCGTCCAAGTCACGCAACACTTTTAGTGACGGTCCGCAAATTTGTGTGTGAAATGTTTGGTATACGTTTGGAGAAAGTTTATTTAACGACAGTGGATACAATTTTGAACACATTTGAAATTGGCTTGTACTTGTACCACTTTATTTTTACACAGCAATATTATGGCCTTCGTCGCTCGTCCGCCAGGAAAATCCGAATCATCATCATCACCTACACAGTAATAATAAGGGCTTTATGGGTCTGGAAAATGATTACTTATAATGTTGAAGCTACTGACCGAAACCACGTTCGGGCCAGTCATCACAAACTCTATGCAGGTGCCGCTGCGTATCGTTGGATGGGTGACGTCGTTTTGGAGTACTAACCTCGATAGGCATCGACGAGGCCCTCTCGTCCGCTCGGAGAGTTTCTTCCGCACAGAGGTTGTTCGTTTCCTTCGACGTCACCGGCCTCGGTGGCTCACCCCGAGATCGCCTAAATCTAAGCATACCACAAATAGACACTTCGAGTGCATGTGGGGGCAAAAAATCTGCAGTCAGCTTAGGTTTATTAAAAGCAAGATTCCATTAGATCACAAAATTAATTGTGATCAGCTGCCTTCATATCAGCTGTTCCCGATGTGAAAACGTATGCCCGCGCTTTTGTTGTTTGTTTTGGTGGAAGTGGCCTCTGGCGAACACATGTTCCATCATTGCAGGCATCTTGGGCACTGTTAGTCCATTGCATGAGACTAGAGTCCCAGGCATCGGGCGTGCCTACAGACACATTGAACTGCACACACTGATTTCTACACTAAAAAAATCGGCCACATTTACCTACATAATATTTCCCCCGCAGGGGCGTCTGCACCCGCAGGGGTTTGGTGGGTTGCGAGACCACGTACTCGAGCAGGAGTGGTTTGGAGCCACCCTAGCACCGGACGTACGTGACTTAGCCGTAACCCGGAAAAAGGAGAAACTGGTGGCTGAGCAGGTGCCTAGTGTGTTGGACCTTGAAGGCCACTGGGCAGAGGCAACATTCCACTTTGGCTCGTACTTCACGCAGATGCTACCTCTGGGCTGAACCGTCTTGAGGAAATCAGCTAGTTGTCTGCCCCTGTTCCACTATGATCTCTTTTTCTTTCGTGCCCCTTTCCTCTTACCTATCCTGTCTTCTCCTTCCTCTGTGTTTCTCGAATTTTTCAGGTAGCACGGGTTAACCCTGTGCCAATAATCGCCGTCGTAATTATGCTGCATAGTGTTATAGTAGAAGTGTACGGCTAACGTGTGAAGTAGTTATCATATTAAGACGAGAAAGCGGGCTAATTGGTGATTATCCATGGCGGCAGCACCGATACAAGACAGGGACATTCGTGGTGCGGGAGGTATGGTGCATAAGGTCCCGTTCCACTCTAGGTATAACGCGGGGAAATACTGAAAAAGGATAGGAGGGTAAGTAGAGAGTTTGGTGAGAGGTTCGAGAACGGGAGTTCTTGACTAAGTGTGTTGGCGAAAAAAAGTTTTTACATAAAAATATTTCTTGGCTTTGATTCGTGAAGTCCTGGTGCGCTTTGTCCCGTTGCCTTCTGTTGTTCCGTAGCCCTAGTAGTAGAAGTGCTGCTGGTCTGTAGTCCTGCCGTCCAGTCTTCACATGTCTTCCGTACCTTTTTTTATTCTACATGGGATGTGGATGTGTGTATGAGTGTTTGTGGTGGTGTGGTTCATATCAGTTTTCTGTCCCGTGTCAGTGGGCGTGCGGCGGTATGGTCTCTCGAAGCTCTGACCCACAGAGCTCGTGTTTGGGGTTCCTTCGCGTTTACCGGTCTTCTGAGGTCATTCGATTTAGGTGTGGTTCTACATTGCGAATGTGTTGTTCCATTTTGCTTGAGATTATTGTGCTGATTTTATCATGATCATCCAATCCCATTGGATGCTTCAGAATTTTTGGGGAGCTATCTGTTGGGTGATTTCACCCCGAGTCACGCAGGATGGTCCGATCGACTTCTCAGCTTCTTTTCGCATCAATATACAGGGTGTCTTTTTTTAGGCGATACAGATTTTTCATTAAGAAAAACTATAAGGGCTATAGACATGCTGTTTTCACTTCTATCATCTCTGGGCCGGCGGACGTTCTTGCCTATATGTTGCTCAAGCGTCAAATCACTAATTACCTAAAAATAGTTAATTAACTTTTTAATTATAAAAGCTACGAAGTTGTCCCAGTGAGAACACGTGTTCCTTTCGGTGACCTGATATCGTAGCCATTTTCAGAACAAAAATCTGTTCGGTAGATCGTCTGCAAAAAATTCGTGAGGGAACACCATTTTTTTTCTTTATTTTGTTCATTGTACATCTTTGGAGACCGGTCTTTCCTCGCCCACAGTGTGAGAGGGGAAAGAGCACACTGTCGCCTCTTGCGTCCTGGAGGGCGCTCCTGCGCATACCAAAGTGGGCGCTAGCGCAGCGGAGGATGATGCCAATTGCGTTCGAAGCTGTCTGGCTTATGACTTCGACATGATGGTCCCAGTGAAGCATGTCATCATACCAGACGCCTAAGTACCGCAGCAGGTTGGTCTGGCAGATGGTCTGCCCGGCAACCTTCACGACCATGGTCAAGGCTCCTCCAGGCCGGTTAGTATGGGGGAACAGCAGGACAGCAGATTTCTGGAAGTTCAACATGAGGTGGACGGAGCGCATCCAGGACGACAGCACGAGGAGATAATCTTGCTGTCTCTCACACAGCGTATGCAGTGAGAGAGAGGAGGAGAAGAAGTCATAGTGAGGGTGTCCAGTTCGAGAGGTAGAAAACTCATCAAAATGTTGAAAAACAGGGGCGAAAGGACGGACCCCTGAGGAACGCCCCTCTGCTGCTCGTGCGGAGAGGATGCGAAGCGGCCATCCGAGCAAAAAAAGGATCGTCCAGCGAGGAAGCTGCTAACCCATGATACGATGTACGGGGGAACGTTGAGTGCAGCCATACGATGAAGTTGGACGCTGTGTTCCACGCTATCGTATGCCTTTGCAACATCCAGGGCAACCAGGGCAGACACCTTCCCGCTCTCGCGCGTAAGGCAAATCTGGCTTTCTAGGTGGGAATGAGCCATCCAGATCAAACATAATACACTGATGGTAACCAAGTACGACAAACAGAACAATACTTGTGACACGGCGCTGAAGGCCGATAAGAAGGATTTTTTTACACACAAAAATATCCCCATCCGTAAGCTGGTGTGGGCATCGATAGGGAAACAGGAAGGCAAAGCCCGTCCGTACAGCACTGCATCACACGCGCACCTTTTTAGCGCGCATAAATTAAGACAGGAACATAATCATTACAAATTTATAATGTTCATTTGACTCTGTCTAGCCAGTCTTCGGGACAGGCAACGTTCAGGGCTGTCCCTCCTCTGAACACCATTATGAAACTCAACCAAACGTGCGTTGTCAAGCTGGCGAACGGCGTTGCATCCACACAACGCAGTTCGCTTCGCCGCCGCGGGAGGGGCGCCACCGTTCGCGCTCGTCCCCAATAGCGTGGATAGCTTGGGCGGACAAAACGTCTTGTGATACTGAAACATAGAAGACGACGAGGTATTTCCTATCCGTACCTGTTTTTCGAAAGCATTCCCGCGTCTCACGAACCCTTTCCTTCTTCATCAAGGACATCATATTGTCCCAAAGTTTTCGTAGTTGTTAACTGTCCGTGGCCGCACTCCTGGTATGCTGTTGCATTCATTTGTCAAGAATTGCCAGGTCTTTTTTTGCGCTATCATTTTCGCGTCCGTTTCTTTGCTCTCGATGACCTCACGGTACTTGTAAACAAGTTGGGATACGTATGCCTTCTCGTCCTCGGTACAGGGACCGTGCGACACCTAAAGGTGGCGCGCTTTTCCGTCGCGACAGCGCCGCCAGTGGCGGTCTTGGAAATATCCGACGTGATACCACGCCGCCCGTTCTATGCATTCTCAAGTGGAACCGTAGGACCGTAGCTTGCGTGGCGACCGCCGTAATTAGAAGGGCTAATTTTCGAAGTGCAAATAATGTGGAACCTTTCTGGGGCGCGAACGAAGAGAATGGGGACAAACTGCACAGAAGCAACCACGTATTTATAATGTATCTAACAGCGCGGAAGGAGAACAGCCACTCGCGTCTGTCTGGTCAAAACGCCTGTAAGTGATACGTCGAGAGGATGGTTATTTGACGCCTCACAAAATCCTGGCTTGCTAACGAAGGCTATATACGTGTATTTCTCTGACTCCAGCCATTTGTAATATCATGTTTTTGACTGAGACTTGTATTCCTTTCGTCCTCTTTGCACACACATAGCTTCGTCACAGAAATCTACATCGTGCGTCCGTTTTACCCTTACAAATAAACACGTAAGTTCACAACTTATTGTCTGAACTTGTACTGCAGTGTTTCCAGCATCTTCAGATACAATAACGCTAAAGACATCCGCAAAGAAGAACCTATACGAGGTTTTACCTCGGCTACCGCCGTAGGCTTGCGGCACGAGAGCTGTGAAATGGTCGGTGCGTAAATACTAAACCTTTTGGACAACGTAGAACTTCCGTCCTCACTGTGAGACTCGTCAACCAGATTACCGCGAGCAATATCGGCTCTGGGCATTGGCGATGAAATACCTCAATCATTATCTCGATATAGGTTGCCGTTTGGTCGGCGCATTTGACGGTGATGGAGTACCCAGCGGCGTTTCACCGTCACAAAAGCCCCGCAGGGGGCACCGTCTTCGGCTGGTGTTTGGTGAGTGGCGCCACCACGGATCCCAGCCCCCAGTCCTAAGGTGTTATCCGCACCGTGCCGAGGGGATGAAAGGCAAAGGGTAGAAGCCTTGAACGGTGGCGGTTGGGGTCTTGGTCAAACCCCGGCCGATGGGTTTTCCTTAAAACTCCGCGACCTTCCCACATGTATGAATGTGAAGTGTGGGTAACCAATGGGAACATTCATTTTCTTAAACCTCGCATGGTAAAACATTCTTCTCCTCCCTCGATCGCGGGCGGCAAGCGCCCGCGGACCGAAGTCTTCAAACAGGTGTTTGACACCTTTCAAACTAAATACGTTGTCGTTAGTAGTGTGAGCACCGAGAGTGAAAAAAACACTCCACTCGGGAAAATGTCGCCATTCTTCATTGAGAAGGTGGTGGCGTCTCTATCAAAGAATGTGACTGAAATTAAGCGCCTTAGATACAGGTGACTTACTACTGAAATGCACCTCTGAAGCTGATTGTGAGCTCATACTGAACGCACAGCAGATGGCTTGCACAGGGCTCTTAATACCTGCCGTGGTGTCGTGTCGTTAGCTGAACTCATTGATGTTCCTTCGGAAACCCTTCTTGAAAACCTAAAAAGCCAAAAGGTGATTGATGTAAGGAAAATAAAAATCAGGAAGAACAATGAGTACATAACGACACGGAGCACAATTCTCACATTCGACTGCCCGATTCTACCAGAAAGACTGAAGGTAGGATATCTGACTGCAGAAGTGCGGCCGTATATTCCTAACCCTCTTAGATGTTTTAAATGTAACTGCTATGGCCATCCTTCCGATGCGTGCAGAAGCTCTGCATGCTGTGCTCGCTGCAGCAAACAGGACCACAACTCCAAAGAGTGCAGAGGGCCTGATCACTACGTTAACTGCTCAGGTGACCACCCTTCGTACTTTAGGTCTTGCCCAAAGTGGAAGTTTGAGAAAGAGGTTATGCACATCAAAGTTACACAGAAACTAACTTATCCGGAAGCCAGGAAGAAGGCATCTCCCTTCCTATTTCAGAAATCCTTTTCATCTGTCGTTAAAGAGAAACCAAGGATGATTTAATGTGCAACACAGACAGAAAAGACAACACAAAGTAAAGAAACACATACACCTCTATCTCAAACACCACCTCCTGTAACAGTAACCACAGTTTCACAATCCTCTTCCGTGGCATCATTTTCACAGACGCCACCGTCATCATCGCAAACTGTGGAGGCAAGCTCCATGGAATGCGATGATGACACGAGCTCGCAAGGCTCATTAGCGTGAGCTCACAATCCCAAAGGAAGCCTAAGGGAGATATTTCACGGAGTGGCTCACTTCCTGAGATATCTCCAAAAGAACTAGCGGCTGCTCGGAAGAAAACTCCGAGACAGCCAATAATGGCCCCAAAGAAAAAAATAATGAAATTTTTCTCAAACAGTACACTCTTCTTCATAGTGCAGACATGTCTTGTACACATCTCCCTCATTTTGTCTATTATGGCGATCCTTCAGTGGAATTGTCGAGGGCTCCTCTCCAATTTTGGCGATGTCAATAATCTTTCGGACAGGTATGATGCACTCTGTTTTGCATTACCTGATACCTATCTGAATCCACAACACACACATACATTCCGGCGATGGAACCTGTTCCGAAAAGATCGAGTTGGTGCAACACGTGCATCTGGTGGTGTTGCTATCCTCACATCAAATACCATCCCTGCAAAACACCTTCCACTGAAAACAACACTTGAGGCAGCTGCTGTTCAGGTATGTCTTCACGGGGTCCTAACCATATGTTCTTTATATCTACCGCCATCATGCCTGGTAGGACAAAAACAACTCGAAAGTCTGTTAGATGAGCTCCCACCACCCTTTCTTTTATTGGGAGATTTCAATGCCCAGAACTACTTGTGGGGCAGCACAAGGGCGGATAGTCGTGGCAAAATGTTAGAATGGCTATTACTCTCAAGGCCAGTGTGTCTACTCAATACTGGTACACCAACATATGTGAACGCTGCTACACAGACATTCTCTGCAATATATTTCTCTCTGTGTAGCCCATCCATTTTCCAAATGCTAGACTGGGTAGTGGATGAAAATCCTCGTGGAAGTGACCACTTCCCTGTTACCTTAAAATTACACCTGCCTTCAAATACCCTTGCAACACGTCCACCTCGTTGGGAATTATCAGAGGCAGATTGGGGCATGTTTCAGAGAGAAGTCGATCTTTCACTGTCTTCTACTCAAGGTACGGGTGTTGAACAAATGACCAACATGATTACAGACACGATCATAAGGGCAGCCACTAGTTCCATTCCGCAAACATCCGGTCGTCTCCCCAAGTGCCCAAAGCCTTGGTGGACGAGTGATTGCGAGGCAGCTCGTAAAGAACAAAACCGTGCGTGGGGTACCTTTCGAAGATACCCTACAACAACAAATTTAATTCTATTTAAAAAAGTCTAGTGGAGCTTACGACAAATATTCTTACAATATGCCTTTTACAATGATAGAATTGTTAAGGGCAATGTCATCATCAAAAATCACAGCGCCTGGACCAGATCGAATAACTTACTCCATGCTACAGCATTTGTCAAACACTTCTCTGGAAAGTCTTCTTGATTTCTTTAATACTATATGGCAAAGAGGACATATCCCTTCTCACTGGAAGGTTGCAACCGTTATCCCGCTTTTAAAACCAGGAAAAGATGCGTCAAATCCATCAAACTATAGGCCTGTAGCACTCACAAGTTGTCTTGGGAAGACTTTTGAGCGAATGGTGAATAACCGTCTCATACACTATCTTGAGGAAAATGAGTGCATTGACCAATATCAGTGCGGATTTCGGACGGGGTGTTCCACTACGGATCATCTTGTTCGGTTAGAAACATTCATACGAGAAGCCTTTGTACGAAAACAACATTGTGTGTCTGTTTTTTTTTCGACCTTGAAAAGGCCTATGATACCGCATGGTGATATGGAATCTTGCTTGATTTGCATTCATGTGGAATACGTGGTCGTCTGTTCCACTGCATCGCCGACTTCCTTCAAGGAAGATCGTTCAGGGTCCAACTCGGCACAACCCTTTCGCGTCCTTTTGTACAGGAGAATGGTGTTCCTCAAGGATCTGTTTTGAGCGTTACTCTATTTATTCTTAAAATGAACTCTATCGCTAAGGTTATACCCACCTCAATCAAGTACTCGCTGTATGTTGATGATGTCCAAATACCATATTCTTCCTGCAACCTAGCCATGTGCGAAAGACAGCTGCAGCTCACAATCAACAGGCTCACTAAATGGTCGAGTGAAAATGGCTTTAAATTCTCCCCAGACAAGACCGTATGTGTACCATTGTCAAGAGTTCGAGGAATGTCTCCCGAGCCATCACTTAAAATGAAGGGCAGTGATCTTGTTGTAGGGACAGAATGTAAATTTCTAGGTCTAGTCTTTGACAAAAAGCTTACTTTCCTTCCCCACATAAAAATATTGAAGCCTAAATGCGTGAAATCTTTGAACCTTTTAAAAGTCCTGTCTCACAGGTCTTGGGGGGCAGACAGAGAAACGTTGTACAGGGTTTACATGTCTACAGTTCGGTCCAGGCTGGACTACGGATGTGCAGTTTATGGATCGGCACGCCAATCTGTCCTAAAGTGCTTAGATCCTATACATCATCAGGGCTTGCGACTGGTCCTCGGAGCATTCCGAACGTCACCCGTTCAAAGCCTATACGTCGAATGCAATGAGTGGTCTCTAGGAAGGCGACGAGCTTATCTTAGTGTCATGTACGCACTGAAGATTCGTACTTATCCACAACATGCGGTGCTCTCATGCGTTACAAGGACGCCTTTGGAACAACTGTTCTTAAACAAGACTTCAGTCGTTCCTCCTTTTAGCATGCGATTTTTACGAGAAGTTGAATTTTATGATTTTACCAACTACAACACTCCGCTTTTGCAATCTGGTGGGAGCCTGCCTCCATGGCAACCACCACCACATTCCAACTCTTCACTGACCAAGTACAGAAAAAGCGATACTTCCACGGCTGTGCTGCAGCAGGAGTTCGAGGGTTTAAGAGAAAGCTTTGGAAAGCACGTGGCGTTTTACACGGACGGATCGAAGACTAATGCTGGCGTATCTTGCGCCATGGTAACTAGGACAGTCACAATAACTCACCGTTTACACAAAGTCATGTCGATATTCAGTGCAGAGGTTTATGCGATCATCATAACACTCAAATACATTTTACAACATTGCATTGTGTCATCAGTCATCTATACAGATTCCCTCAGCTGTTTGCAGGCAATATGTTCAGTCCAAAAAATCTTGTGCAGCGAGCATGACGTCTAGCTAATACAATAACTAACGGGGGCTATCGTTTAACTCTTTGCTGGGTGCCAAGCCACGTGGGCATACAGGGTAACGAAAATGCGGATCGTGCAGCTGCAGCGGCACTTCCAGCTGACATAACAGTCTTTGATGTCCCTGTTCAATACCTCAGGTTATTTTTGATGAATGCTATCAACATGAAAGGGCAGCAATTTTGGAGCACACAAGAGCAGAATAAGCTACACTTGGTGAAGCCTCAAACAGGAAATCGCTCACAAGGTCTTGAAGACAGGTTACACGCTGTCTTAAGGTGCAGGTTAAGGGTTGGACACACATACATGACTCACGGGTTTTTGCTACGTGGGGAGGACCCACCTGAGTGCGTGCGCTGCAGAGGGCCCCTTTCTGTCCAACACATTCTAATTACATGCCCATTACATGAATGTTATCGTCAGCGTCATTTCATTGAATTTTATCGTTACTGTTTACCTCTTCATCCAGCTCTTTCTCTGAGTGATGAGGCTATTGTTCCTTTTACTGGAGTACATACTTTTTAAAGAACATTGGATATGTTAACAAACTGTGAATTTACAGTGAGCTCTTTTCTTACCCTTTCGTGTTTTTTTAAGCCACCACTAGCCAAGTTATTTTAATATGAGCATTTCAATTTTTAACTGAGTTCATCACATTACCTTGTTGTTGGCGCATTACAGCCCTAGTAGCTTTTGCGCCAAAAAAAAAAACCAAATCATCATCATCATCACCGTCACGAAAGTGGCAACTGTAAATCATTGATCATTTTGCAGGTCGTCATTCAGTTTCATTGAAACTAGAACAAAAGAAATAGAATATATTCGCTCATGGTGTGCAGCACACCTCATGCAATGGCCGAACGCGCGTCACAAACGCTATTCGCTGCGAGCACGGAGTAAACGGAGTCCCCTTTTACTCCGTGGCTGCGAGTCTGGTGCCCTCGGCGGTATTGGAAGCATAGAAATCACGAGAAATGAAACATCTGGTCCCTAATGAAGACTTCATTTAGGTGCTGGCACAGTTAGCGATGCAGCAGTTCCAGTGCGTAAAAAAAAAAAAAAAAAAAGACGCCCGCACTTCACATGTAAACAAAGCTGGCTACCCGGCGGCTATCGCGCAAGGTACTTTCTCAGGAGGCCACATCGCGGCGCCACCAGTTTGTCGCACAGTCCCTATATGCATGCCGCGACTTTGCTGTCGTTTCTTTTTCTACACTTCTGTGAGAACATGCCAGGAATGAACAAGTGAAAAAAAGCCTCGAGATGTACCTACGTACGCAGATGGGGGCAGCGGCATGACAACTCTACTTCTTCGTCTTCAGATGACGAGCCAAGAGAACGTTAAGAAGAAGAATAAACGCCGTTCCTCGACAAAATACTACTGGGGTGGCGTTAGTGAAATAAAAACGCGCCTTGAAGTTCAAGCACTCCTTCATTGAGGAAACATTGAACACGGATAGAGGTGTCAGTAACGTACAATACTCCCGACAGCGCAACGACTGTTCTTTGATGACAAGGAATTTGTTCTGCAAAGTGATAATAATGAGGGCAAATCCCTACTGCTGGGATTGCTCAGCGGCATCCGTACAGCTTTTTTCATAAGTGTATCGGATATCATATCGTACTCTGTTTGTGCATGCACTAGCCCCCATTAATCATCTCAAAATGAAGTCTCGGTTGTTTCTTGATTCATCCATTCATCCACAGCTATGTCGCGCGTGCTCCGCTCCTTGAGCGCCCAAAGAAGCTGATCAATTTCTCAAGTCAAGGAGTGTTCGTGAAACTTATAAGGACTGAAGAAGGCGAAGTACGTTCAAGGAGTTCATTCAACAGTCCTGTCGAAAACATGGGTCTGGGAAACGCAGTCTTATTATTTCTAATACTCCTCACAACCACCGTGGAAAATATTTCAGAAGAAATCGTATCGCGCGATTTATAATCGATTTTTTTCTATGCCGCAGTTGGTCCTGAGTAAAGGCCGCAGCGAGCTCTCGCGTGACGTGCATAAGAGCAAAGCCGCACGTGACTTGCGCATGCCTGTTTGCGCGATAGTTTGCATAGCATTTGCCCATTATGATGATTTTGAGTACCAATCACACGTTATGCAGAGTAAAATGCAGAGTAGCGTCAATGTAACCACAGGTATCACGACGCAGCCTACGGTTCAGTACACTCATAGAAAAGAACACCTCTCTGCATTCCCAGCAACGGCGCAGTCCTGCGCCCCACTGTGTCCATTGGGGACGTCATGCTCACGTGACGGCTGACGTAGATAGAGGAGCCTTGGGGCAAGGAGCATGCGAGGGAGAAAAACGAAACCAGATGTCTTTAGAGGTGTAGTTTATATTCGGTGTCTCGAAAACCACGCCATTTTGTGAGCTGAAACATCCACACAGCATGTAAGCCTCCGCGGCAGATGGAAAAAATCAACTTCCGGTTTTCCCGGACTGTCCCTTTAGAGAATCCGGGCGTCAACACTTTCGAGGAAATAGGCTCTTTCACACACGAAGCCATGCACGAAGCAGACGATATACATATCTGACGGTGTTTTTCACTGGTCGTCCCGATACTCCGAGCTCGAGCAGGTCAGACCGCATCTCACTCCGAAATCTGTCCTGAAGATTTTAGACCCAGTACATCACCAGGGACTACGTTTGATAAGTGGTGCTTTCTGCACGTCGCCAGTGGAAAGCCTCTATGTTGAGAGCAAGGAATGGTCACTCGAAAGAAGGAGATTTTACTTATCTGTTTCATACTCTTTGAGGGTAAGAGGTTATCCTCGCAGATGTCCAAGACAACCCATCTAGCGGCGCCATCTAGTCACCATAGTCTTGGCGCATTATGGCCTTCGTTGCTTATGCGCCAAGAAAACCTGAATCATCATCATCAGCAGCATCTCACTCCTGCTCCGAGTCGGAGGAATCGTGCGGAAGCCGAACGTGGCAGCTTCGAGCAGTGGAACGGAGAGGGAATGTTAACGGAGGTTACGTCGGAAATATCCCAAACAGCTGTCTGAGTCATTGGTGATGTGGATGATATGGGTGTGCCATTGAAGGGTGGACGTGATGTGAAGACCAAGGTACTTGTATAGGAGACTGTGTGACAGATTGGGGAGCTGCAGAGTATGTAAGGGTACAGATTATGGTGCCTATCGACGTGAAGGTAGGATCATTTAGATGTGTTTAAAGGCGTTAACCATACAACCATGTAGAGCAGAATATATTTAGTTGACCACGAGAAAGAAGCGCAAACCCATGAATTCTTACTTGCTTTCACCTTAGTTCTAGTTGCATGGGACAGCTGTCTTCTTTTCTTGCATTTCTGTTATTAAAACGAAAAGGCAACAGGAAGGAACAACTGCAGGTGAAGAAGAAGATAGTTCAGTGCTTCTATAGAAGGACGGCCATACTTTGCAAGGAGGAAGAAGCAGCACTTAGTAGAACAAGGTCAGTGAGGCCCATGTGATGTTCGTCAGAGGACACGCATCGGGGGAAGATGGCGGGACAATGCACGACACCAAAAAATTGAAGGACAATGCAGCCCTAATAGGCTTCCGAGGCGACATCCTTGTGAATTTATCAAAGGCCACAGGTGATTACCGATCAGCATCGGAAATTCAAGCGGCTCTTAGGAGACGAAGGGGAAGAAAGGTCCACAGGCACACTCCTTCGGATGATTGGGAATTACCTAGATACTTCTATCATTCAGTACTGGCTATCATACTTACTGGAACGATGAGTATTTTGATGTACTTCATGGTTATGCAACAACATTAATGCTGTGCTTCGTCTGTATGCCGTATGTTTATCATTCGTGCAGTGACCTCAGCATAGAGTTTTGAGCTACAGTGTTACGTATTTAATGGCGGAAGGAAGTGGAACAGGGCCGGCCACCTACGTCGTTTGTATGCATAAGAATGGACATCGATATGTAATAATAAAGCAAGTATTGGCCCAGTTTCGTCTACCACGGCCTTTTATCGTTGCTACTAGGGAGTTTTATTTTTTATTCCGTGTTAGCGCCGCGCGAAGCAAATGCGGCCATGTGCGGCGCACAGATGTGGACAGCAGGAGAGAGGACAGCAGCAAGGAGTGGGGGACAGGGATGGGAGATTTAGTATACCGCTACCGGGAGCCCGATAGGCTACCTCGTCTACCGCAGTTCCTGTCGTGACGTTGCACACCTCTGTGACGCCGACAACGGCAAGCCCTTTCACCATCACCACCACCGGCCATAGTTGTCGATGCGCAAAAAAAAAAAAAAAAGCCTTAATCATAATCATCAACACCACCACGTTACCAACAGTATATTAAAAATCCCTAATATATTTCGAAGATGCCCACGTATGTTTGAATAGCCTGTTTCCTAGTTCTGATATCGCGTGCTGAACCCCAAGTAAACAACGCAGACCAGTTGAATTTATCCTGATGCCCCTCTGCCGTGGTAGCGGTGTTGAGGGGGTCCAAACATGCGAACAAATATTTGTCAAATGTCGTCAGGAAAGCAGTGCGGAAATTTATTTTTTCTGTGCCGTCAACGGTATGTATTGAGAAGGCGCTTGCTTGAGAAACGCGGGCTACGGTAAAATGCGCATCGTCGCCTGTAGGGATGAGGGTTTTGGTAGAAATGAACATCGAGAACGATGAACACGGTGGAAAGCAACTGTTCTGAGGTTGGAACACAACACAAGCCTCAGTGCCTTAGAACATGAACATCTGGCTGTTTTCGACGACTGCCATATATCGAGATTGATGTGCTGCAAATGAGATATCCTATGAGCGTGTTACATCTCATGCCCGCAAATCAATCACGCGTGTTGTTTCGCCAGTTTTGAAATTCTCGCAGCGACAAATAAGGCAGTGCGTGCCGTGCCCAGATGTTCATAGCGGTGCCAAACAAACATTCTTGAAGATGCCAACATTTTCAGTTTCGACTTATCTTAACGTCGGTCCCGTGTGTGAACCATGAGGATGGCCACGTTATTGGGGGCCGGATAGCTGGGCGACAGAGCGTATTTGTACGGTGCTCCGCAGAAGAAATGTGTGAACCCAAGTAAATCAAGTGTCGACGCGTTTCTTTTTCTTTATTTATTTGTTATTGTTATTATTATTATTTTTATCTGGGGCATTTTTCGCTGAAGCTGTTCCGGTATGCAAAGGAGAGCATTCGAAAGCGTCCGTAGTAAAATTTCGAATTTAGGAGTTTTATTTATTTAATGAGCGTATGCAAAGGGGCCCCTCATTGCTCAGTTCTTGACTGATATCTGAGAGATGCTCACTCAAAGAAGCTTTTTGATAGCGCCACCGATTTACGAATTATTTAGCCGGGGGACCGTGAAATATTCTGCTCCTCCTATGCTCATCAATATAAATGTTTCAAGTGTTTCACCTAAAGTGATAAAAAATTATAACTGGCGACGTACTCGCCGGATGATTGTGGTACTCTCGGCAATTACGTTCTGGAAACTTTTGCCGCCATCGAGGAAGGCTTTGGACAATTTTTAATTGTAGGAATTTATTTTTGTCACTTGAACTTTGAAAATTGCCAACGAACTTCACTTTTTTTATGGTAATATGAAGTCCTCCACGGATAACCGCAGACCGAACGAAAACTATGCGCAGTATCACAACAGAAATAGTAATAAAAAAAAGCAAAAGTTACGCTTTAGCCCCGCCTGCTTTATTTTCGCAGAGAAGCACGCGCGAAATGTGCATCTAGAGGAGAAAGTGTCCTCGCCTTCATTCGTGTCGCCTTCTTTGTGATGACACATTTTTGTTTTCTTTGTGATAAGACGGTTGTCACCAGCATCAAGGCCTGACCTTTTGTTGGGTACCCTGCCATGTAGACATACAGGGGAATCAAAAGGCTGACCGGGCTGCTGCTGAGGCTGCTCTCTGGGGAGGGATCACTCCCGCTTCAGGATTTGAGCCCCTGCTGAGGATGGCGATCAATCATAAGTGGCAGGGATTCTGGACCACACAAAATGATCACAAGTTCAACATGATAAAACCCTATGTGAGAAAACCCATGCGAAGTCCATCAAACCGTTTATATGGCATATTAGCCTCTTGACTGAGAATTGGACACACGTGCTTGACACATGGCTTCTTACTCCGGCGTGAGGACCTTCCTGAATTTGTGCATTGTGGAGTTCAGCTGACCGTTGTGGAAACCCGCGTTTCCACAACCTCGGGGCGTCAGTCAGTCGCCGAGGAAGACACAGCAAGTGCAAAATGCAATCAGCAACAACAAAGGTTTATTTCGTACTTCGCTTCCAGAAAGAGCTCCTGTAGGACGGGTTCCTAGCGGCACACTCCCTATTCCCTTGAGTCCGCGCTTTTCTAGACGTCTTTATCTGCGGCTACAACACATCACTTCCGGATTAGCGCATCCAGCGCTATCTCTTGTTATGAAGCAAAACTAAAGTTTTCCACACTCCTCCGCCCCCAACCTGTCCAACATAACGAAGTTCAAAAGTCCATCATGTCCCGGATGACATCAGTTGCTGATGGTGCAGTGCGGTCCCGTGGTACTGACAGACGCCGGGCGTCCTTGAGCAGGTCGGGTCGAAGACGTTGGAGGACCTGAAGCGCTGCGTTGACGTCTGTGCTGGCCGACGATACGGCCCTTGCAGCCTCTGACTTTGTACGATGAAAAGATCGTCGGCGATGCGTTTTCCGGTTGATTTCAGGAACAGTACACACTGGGCACAAGAGACGTCGCTCTTCATCCGAAAGGGGCAGAGGCGGATCCGCCGGGTGCCGATCCTCCAGCGTGAGCCTGCGGAACGGAGGTGGGACGAGGTTATGGACGGTGCCGCGAAGAGGTCTGGCTTGAGAGGACCACTTCGACCGGGAGACCCAGGAGATCCGCTTGTTTTCGGAGACTACAGTCCACGTCGCAACCGAATAGGAACGCCGCTGGCTTGTCGTAGGTGGGCCTGGTGGTTGGAAACGGGCCGCCGGAACTGTCCGACTCCTTGATCTCTTTGCTTGTTGAGACATACTAAAAACAGAAAATGAGAAAAGGGTCAGCAGGAAACTCCCAGCCATCGGGGTCGGCAAGGCCCTCTAAACTACCTTGGGAGACCGTGGAACAAGTAAATGACACTTGAAATCACCCAAGTACCCAAGCAGCACGCCAATATTGGTCCAATATTGAACCCATATGGGCTGCCAAGATTGCCAGTATTGGACTAATATGGGGAGTGCAACCAGGCTTCATATTGGACCAGTATGGGCTGCCCATATTGGCAAGCCCATTTTGCGCCAATATTGCAAATATTCTTGTGATAACGCCAACGGGGAGTCCGTCTAATAATAAAGCATTATCCGGTTTAATATCCACCATTGATGTCACTTCTCTCTTTTTTTTTAATTTTTCATTTCAGCAGATCTCATTGATCCACGTTGCATATAATAAAAAAGACTGCATCGCCCAAAAACGAAGAACGGGTGCTACGCCCGTCTTGCTGAAGGACACAACCAGTCCAACGGAACTGCCAATGCCAAACATCCATCAGAAGCCTTCACTAGGATCGCAACAGTCAATGAACCAAACATTGTCAACCCCCTCCGAGAGTACAAAGGAGCGAAACACTTTCGTGACGGTGACAGACATACGCCAGAGCAACTCACACTGCTTGAAAGCAACTTGGAAGCCCCTAACTTTACAAAAGAGCCATCCCTTCCTATCAAACATTGTGTTTTTGACTTGACCTGCCGCAATTCCGTTATCATTACAGGATCCAGCGACATTTTAGCCCGTATGAAACGTCCGATCAGACTGTCGCGCATGCGCATTAGTTGTAGGACGCGTGATTTCGCTCAAACGACCACGCGCGCTCTCAGCCGGCTCGACCGATTGGCATTGGCATCGCGAAGCAAGATGGCGGCTGCTTCCAGAACGTGGAAAGTTGAGTTGTCGAGTTCTAGTGAACGTTACAATGGGATTGCCACGTACGTTGACTGTTTCGAACAATGTGTATCATCTGCGGGAAGTTGTTGGATGTAACGACGTACTGAATTGGGCATCTCACACACTTCAACGTCCAATCTTACCGTGCTGCTTGGGCATTTGTGCAACACGGGTACGTGCGGATAGGTACCCGGGTTCGAATCCCGGTGCCGGCTCTGCTGTCTGGGATTTTTCCTGGGTTTTCCTCAGACGCTTTCAGACATATGTCGGCACAGTTCCCATAGAAGTCGGCCCAGGACGCACATTCCCCCAGGGCGTCTGTCGTGACGTTGCACACCTCTGTGAGGCCAAAAACGGCGAGCCCTATCACCATCACCACCACTCAATCGCGATCAAAACCACCACCACCTGTATTTTCAGTCAATATAGGGTGTACACTGGCAATATAAACAATACACGGGCAATAAACAGGACAGCCTAGACAATTTGTTTGAACAGCTTGCGAGCGGCCCAGATGTCATAATGTTAACGGAAACATGGTGTAAGGACATATCCGATCATCATACTTTACCTGGATATTCTCTGTTCCCACTAGATAGAAGGAGCAAACGTGGTGGGGGTGTCGCTATTTTAATCAAAAACAGGTATAAGTGTGAGGTCTTAATGAACCTAAGTGTCATGTCAGATCACTTTGAAATATTGTCATTGCGTTGCAATCGTACTGTACTTTCTGTTATCTACAGGCCACCTACTGGTGACCTGAATTGCTTAATAACAATGCTTGATAAGTTTTTCTCTAATATTTTGGATGATGGATATGACCTCATTCTTGGCGGTGATCTTAATGTAGATTTACTTGTGAATTCCACAGCTCAACAATCGATAATGACCTTACTAGAGTCAAATGGCTTATCTAATACTATTATGTACCCCACACGTGCAACTAATACATCTTCTATTGATTATTGCTTATTGATCTTTTCATCACGAATGTGAATGATCCATTGTCATATGTGATCAGTTCTGATATAAGCGACCACCTTCCAATATTTTAAGTGTTCCGCAACAAAGGTTACGTACACAAAAAGAACAATCCTGGTTCACTTACCAAGCTATAAACGAAAACACTTTGCAAGCGTTCCGTTCTGATGTGGTGTCGATGACGTGGGATGACGTGGGATGACGTCATAGAACATAGCAGTGTTAGCAATGCATATAATCTTTTTATTAGTAAATTCCTCACCCTATATCACCACCACTTTCCAGAAAAGTTGGTAAGAGCAAGCAAGGAAGTACGGAAGCCGTGGATAGACTGCGAACTCTTACGCGTGACTCGTACTAAGAATAAACTATACAGCAGATTTCTTAAAACAAGATGTCCCGAACATCTTACTGGGTTCAAGCAGTACCGAAACCAACTAAATGCAAAATTACGACGTGCGAAATGTGCATATTTTACCAATATTTTTTAATCCAAGCGCGATCAGAAGTCTGACATAGTATGGAAGAATTTAAAACGAATTTTGCCAAAAACCTCTGCTGCAAACTTATCGCAGTCAATTTCCATAAATGGCAGATCACTACAGGGGACGGAGCATGCAAACGAATTTAACAGATTCTTTACCCGTCAAGCTAATCTGCAGGACAATCACGACAACGTTTATCCCACAACATGCGTGACCTCATCCCACGTGCCATCACTTTTTCTGAACCCTATTGATAGTCAAGAATTGTGTTCCTTGTTTTTGAACCTAAAAAACAGTGCCAGCACAGATAAGGATGGCCTCCAGATAAAACCTGTGACATATGTTATTGATGTCATTAGTCCAGTGCTATCACACATATTCAACCTTGTCCTCACAACTGGTGAGTTTCCGGCTGAAATGCAAATTGATAAAGTTTCTGTGATTCATAAAGGAGGTGACGTCCACTCCTTAGGAAACTATAGGTCAATATCTGTTCTCCCAGTTTTCTCAAAAGGTCTTGAAAAAGCGATAAACACAAGAATAATTTCCTTTCTAGACAAATATTCACTACTAAATGACTCTCAATGTGGATTTCGCAAAGACACAAGACTTGATATTAGCAGGTTTCGAGAAACGCCTCTTAACACTCGGAGTTTACGTGGACTACACAAAAGCATTTGACCTCGTTAATCACCAAATATTTTTTTCCAAACTCCCACAATATGGGATAAGAGGTGCTCCCCAAAAACTAATCGAATCGTATCTTTCTAACCGACAACAGTACGTTAAGATCCAAAAATATTCTTCAGTTACAATGCCTATCAAATCCGGAGTACCGCAAGGTAGTATCCTCAGTTCCATACTATTTATTATTTACGTTAATGACCTGTTCAGTACATTACAAAATGTAAGCGTTATTACATATGCGGATGACACCAGCCTCTTCATGCAAGGATATACTCTCCTTCAGATGTAGTAACCAAAATGAATCGTGTCTTGCACGAGTTATTCATCTGGTCTACAACAAATTCTCTGAAGATAAACGCCTCTAAAACGAAAGCTGTCCTGTACCGCCCGAGAAATATGACTGTCACTTGTAATAACAAACTATACATATCAAACAATGAAATAATAAAGTTACTGGACAAAATAAAAATATTGAGTGTTTGGTTTCAGGAAACGATGGTTTGGGATGAACATGTTGATTACATGGGGAAGAAAATCTCTCAAACAATAGGAATGTTAGGTGGCCTTAAACACTTACTTCCGACCATGCTTCCGACTAAAGCCAAGCTATGCATATATAATTCCCTGATAGATTCACATTTTTTGTATTCTCATTGAGTTTGGAGTACTACGACCGAAAGGAATAAAAGTAGGCCTCACCTGTCACAGAAAAAAGCAATTAGATTCATCGCCAACGTATCTTATTATGATACCACACGTCAGCTTTTCAGGAAATTTAACATTCTTAATGTAACTCGATTATATGACTATCAGTTGGCAATTACATACATAAAGGCAATAAGGTCAAACATCACTGCATTTTTAAATATAGCCACACTTAGAACCAGAAATCCTCAATATACACTGCGACATCCACTCAAATTCGATATTCCGTACACAAGAACTAATTACGGTAACCAAATCCTTGCATACCGGCTTCCAGTGCTAATAAACACACTCTTGCACAGAAATATCTACCCCGAGACCACGCACCCTCGCGCACTCAAACAACATTTCATTTAGTGGATAGCGGTTGTATTATTTTCCTCTTATTTTTGCTCGATGTATGCTATTTTAACTATATTGTTGCATATGTTTTTCCTTTTTCCTAACAGCTATGTAATTGATGCCAGTATTTGTGTATAGTTTATGTAGTACTAGCATTTATTAGTTTTAATTCATGCATTAGTTTACTTAGCATATGTGCTGAATATGTGTTATTCGTATATGCATTGTTAATTCTAGAGATTACTTTATTTTATGTTTTTTTATGTTATGCTGCTTGTATTCTGTACGGGGGCCGGACCATCGTCAAGCTGTACTTTACAGCTTTTTGTCCGTGCCTCCACACCTGATTGGTGAAATAAAATAAAAAAATATGGGGCCCATATTGCCACGATTTTCCCAATATTGCCGGGAACTGGGCAATATGGGGCCCATATTGCCCAGTTTCAGCCAATATGGGGGCAATCTTGGCGAAAGGGGCCCCATATTGGACCCGTATCGCCAATGACCAGCCAATATGGGCCCAATATTGTTTGCTGCTTGGGTAAATTACCAACTAAATCACAAGCACTAGGTCCTAGTGACGGAGATAGTGGCGGCTACGTGCGCCGCCTGCGGGGACGCGAACTGTAACGACTGGAAGGTCCCGGAACGGGATCCTGGTGCAGGTCTTGAGGAGGAAGCTGAACGTCTGCTTCTTCGCCCTCGCGGTCTCGGAGGTGTCAAGTCTTCAGGTGTACTGGCCCAGTTTCTTCGCCCGTGTCACAGCGACGAAGCCTGTAAGTGAGGCCGGAAGAGCACGCACTTACATCGAAGGGGCCATCCCACCTATCTGCGAGCGAAGCCGCAAAGCAGCGTGCCGCATCACTTAGCGGGTGAGTCCGTCGAACGACAAGGTCACCGACGCTGTAGGTGAGATTCCATCGTCCTCGGTTGTACTGGCGAGCCTGGTCCAATCTGGCGACGTCCAGATTCTCCCGAGCCGTTCGAGCGACCAGTCGATTCCGGAGGCCCTCAGCGAACCTTCAATAAGGAGACCGAGTACTGCCATCCCGGAGGCGTAGAGCATTCTCTACTGGAAAAGGTGCCTCTCGTCCCCAGTTGAGGAACGCCGGGGTGAAGCCTGTAGATCTGTTTACTGTTGTCCGTGTAGCGAACGCCAGTTCAGCCATGCGAAGATCCCAGTTCCGGTGGTGCTGACTAGTAAAAGCAACCAACATAATTTTCAGGTTCCGATTAACATGTTCGGTAATATTAGCCTAAGGGTGATACGGGGAAGTCTTCTTGTGCTGAATGCCTAAGACAGCGCAAGAATCAGAAAACACCTTACTTGTAAAGTAGGTTGCGTTATCTGTGATGAGCTGAGCAGGAAACGGAACCGGCAAAAGGTGTCGAGTAGTCATTCAAATACTCTCTGGGAAGTCAGCGTCCTGAGAGGAAACAGCTCAACCCATTTCGTGAAATGATCAGTAACCACAAACAAATACTGGTTACCTCTAGGATTACGGGGAAAAGGTCCCATCATATCACAAGCAACTATATGCCAGGGCCTATTGCTCTGAACCGGCTGTAAGCGCCCAGGGGGTAAACCACCACCAGGCTTTGCTCTCTGGCATATCGGACAAGTACGAACATACTTGTTACATGCTGCCTCATTCCTGGCCATGTCGCAACACGACATAACTTTTCATAAGTTTTCCTGCCGCTGCTGTGACCTGCCAAGGCCGGGTCATGAAAGTAACGTATGAAAGACTTGCGCAACTTCCGTGGCACCACGACTCTGAACGGGGACGAGCCGTCATCGTCATCCGCCTGGGGTACGTATCTGAACAGGATGCCATCCTCTTCCAGCCGATAGGAGTCGTGCCGTCCGTCAGTCGTTCCGGTGCCTGCCGAGTCCTGCTCAGGTAACCATTGAGACACCCGCTGACAAAGGCCGTCCGCTCTCTGAGCGTCTAGGAACTGCTCTCTGCTCACGACCGTGCCCCGACGAAGACGTCTCGTGCCACTTGTGCTGCTGCCACGAGTTGAGAAGGCACCTCGGTGCCTTCCTCTCCCCCCTCCGGTAGAGGTGCATGGGAAAGCTCGTCTGCTACCACGTTCGTCGAGCCCCGCCTGTACTCCACGTTGAATGAGTAGCCTTGTAGCGTCAGGGCCGACGTAGCAAGACGTCCAGATGGGTTGTGGAGCCGCTGCAGCCAAGAAAGTGCCTGGTGGTCAGTCCGGACGGTGAAAGGGGTGCCGTCCAGGTAGAGATCAAACTTCCTGAGAGCGAAGATAATCGCCAAGCATTCCTTTTCCGTGACGGAATAATTCCGTTCTGCCGGATTCAGCATGCGACTTGCAAAAGCCACTGGACAGAGAATAGCGTCATGCTCCTGCAAGAGAACTGCGCGAACACCACAATCGCTAGCATCTGTTTGCACAACGAACGGTTTGCTCTGGTCAGGCAAATGTAGCCTGTCCGAATTAGCGATTGCGTGAGAAAGAGCTCGAAAGGATCGTTGCTGCTCTTCTCCCCACTGCCAGGGTGTATCGTTGCGCAACTGGTTAAGCGGCTGCGCTAACTCAGCACAATTAGGAATGAATTGTCTGTAGAAACCAACCATACCCAAGAAAGGCTGCCAGGCTTTTACGTTACCGGGAACCGGATACTCCACGATCGCCTTTAGCTCGTCATCGCTAGGATTGATGGTTCCTCCGTCCACTACGAAGCCGAGAAGGCTGATCCTAGGCGATGCCAGCTGCACCTTGCGGGGGTTGATGGTTAGCCCTGCCTGCTTCATCCTTGCAAGGACGATTGACAGGTGTTCCAAGTGCTCCTGAAAGTTTCTGGGAAACACTACGACATCATCCATGTACGCCACTGCGAAATTGTACTTCGCATCTCCCAATACGGTATCCATTAGCCGTTGGAAACTGGCGGGAGAGTTAGACAGACCCAACGCATCCGTACAAACTCAAACAAACCCCTATGACAGGTAAAGGCTGTTTTCGGAAAATCCTCTGGGGTAACTTGGATTTACAAAAACCCTCTACTACAAACAAGCGTTGAAAACACTGTAGCGTTGCCCAGGGAATACATAATAGACTCGATGGACAGAAAAGGGTAAAACATGGTTCACACTAGTGCGTTCTGCTGCGTGCGGGTGCCTGCGTGCGTATGCGTGCGTTGTAAGCAATCAGTTCCGCTGTTCACATACCTGCGTCCGAATGCGTGCGTCACCAAACCGTAAGTCAATGAGCGCCGAGTGGGATTTCCACTCCGGTGGCCGCCATGTTGAAAACAGTCTCGCAGAGAGAAACCTACTGCGCACGCTTGAAAGGCGGCCTCGCGATTCGTTCTCCGCTTGCGGGCTGCTGCGTGTGTCGGAAAAAGTTGACTACGCGCGAACTACTTGCGTTCTGCTGCGGGAGGTCGCGCACGTATCTGTTGGCACGGTAACCAGCGCCCGCACGCATGCGCACGCAGCAGAACGCACTAGCGTTAACCATGCTTAAAGGTTGGTCCTCACTGATGCGTTTTGACGCACAGGCATCCGTTCCGTTGGCCTGTATCCGTCAGTTACCATGACAACGAGCTAACCGAGAGCTCCCACGCACGGATGTACAAGAGTTCGCAACGGCTCTAGTGATGTGTCAATCGCGAATGATTCGATCACAGTGAACGAATCACCGGACTGAACTGTGCGTGTCGATTCTTCGATCACGCAAATATCAGTTCAACAGTTCACCAGCTCACCAAGACCACATCCACGATGACGTTCACAACAGGCACGAACAGACATAAAAAAGAAACAACAGCGGCAAGCCCATCGCGCCATCTGTGGACGTTGTTGCCATGCGGAGGCTGAGAGGGCGTACTTCGTACTGTTGAGTTGAGGGGAGGGCAGGGCAGTTCGTAAGGTAGAGAGACCCATGGAGGCGCGGGTGATTCGTTCGTACCGAGAGTGTTCGAGGGAATCGAGAGTCGGAGAACTGACGAACTAAGCAGATGAATGCTAGATCTCCGCTGTCTCCGCGTCGGAGAACGAGCTGGAGGCAGGGCGTGAGATACGGGTATCGAAGCGCCAGTGGGCGGTGTAGTGTCGTGTAGTCGCTGCGCTTTTCGGTTCAGAGAGGCTCGCCGGCGCCGTTTGTTGTTTGCAGTCGTGGCTCTCGTATGACGGAGGGCGCCTTGTCGTGCCCCCGTGGCTAGTTGACCTCAAAGGCTCACAATAATGAGTTTTTCGATAACTTGCAATATAGGACCACTGTATGTGCTACCTGGGAATGTCAGGTGGTGCAATGAAGCGATCTGTCAGAAGGACAAGCATTGCCGCTCCATATACGTCGTCTCACGTTTCACAACGCAGGCTGCATAAATAGCGCCTGCACAACGTGTTTAATCGCAAGTATACTGAATAAGACCAACGATCAAGTCTAAAAGAAGTCATGAGATGATCCACATTAGCAACTACCGCTTTGTTTACTGTCTGTATCGTCGCCGATCACGGGAACAGCAATGTTTTCAATCCCTGTGGATCTATGCTCTCCGCTTCATGATCAGTGTTCGTGTGGTTCGGGAGTGAGAGAACTGATGAGCTGAATCGCTGAGTGAGAGTTGGACAGAGCGCAACGAGCTCGGCGAACGGGTAAATGGGGTTGTAGCGGTGGCGCTCTTTGAGTTGTTGGTTGAGAAATGGTTTTGGCTGCAGTGAGCTCCTGTGCTTTTGTGTATGTGTCGTCTCTTCCTTGTTGTGCTCACTCGCTGTGCATTGGTGTGATGTAGCCGCTGTGGCTTTATGAGTTGGCTCGCTGTTTACGGCTCTGTTTACGCTCTGTCGTCGTTCATGAATTGATGTGATTTGGGAGCTGTGGGCTCCTTGTGCACGGAATGGAAGGCTGTCTCAGGCGATAGGTATTTCTTCTTGTACAGTTTTAAGTGGTCGTGCCATGTCAAGCATTGACGGACACGGCGTAGCCCGTCCGACGACGAAGGTTTTCACTGACATAGCTGTGACCGGTGAGCCTGCATTCCAGCAGATAGCACCCACGATGTGCCCATGAGCTGGCTGCAATAGCAGTATGACGTCACAAAAACTGTGACGTCACTGGTTCATGAACGAATCATTTGAACGAATCAGTAAAGTGAACTGATTGAAACGAGCCGGTTCACCAAAATGAGTCGGACTTCCCATCACCAAACGGCTCAACTTTTCCGCACAGCAGTGCGGTCGACGCAGCAAGGAGACCAATCAGAGCGGCGAACCTGACGCATGCGCAGGAGCGCAGTTTGTGCTTGGTAGGTAAACAGCAATGGCGAGCAACGAAGCAGCGTTTTGTGTATCTCGGGGAGGGGGGGGGGGGTGCTGCCACAGGAGTTGCAGTGCAATGAATGCTTTGCAGCGAAATAGAGGTGACAAGACGGGGCTAGATTATAAAAAGGCAGTGCAGCGTGAAAACGTGTATTCTTGACTCCTTCAATTTCTGCCGCAAGAGTAGCGCCGCCGAGGAATACTGGGCCACAAGAAATCCAGCGAAAGCAACTCTGAGCGTCATCGTTTCTGGACCTTGCATATCGAGGAACCACAACACGCAAATAAAACGCCTTTAAAAACCGATGTTCAATCGTAAAGCCTTCGTCTGTGCTGTTGTAGGGGCATGCACTGAACCCACGTTGATGCGCTTCGTCGACCGCATGTGTGAACCGACGGACGTAGGTCCGTGGCAGTGAGAACATGTTAACGCATTGCGCTGCGTTGAGCGCTGAGGATGCGTGCCAACGGAACGCATGCCTGTGCGTCAAAACGCACCAGTGAGGACCAGCCTTAAGAGACCCTTACAGTTACTGCGTTAAGTCGACGGTAGTCGACGCATAACCTAGCCGTACCATCACGTTTCGGAGCCAGGACGACAGGAAATACCCATGGGCTCTTAGACCTTTGAATTGCACCGGTTTGGAGCATTTCATCAAGAGCAGCATCTAACAAAGCACGCTTATGCACACTGTCTGCATGCTGTGCTTGCTGCAGCAAGCAGGACGACAACTCCAAAGAGTGTGAAGGGCCTGATCACTGCGTCAACTGCGCAGGTGGCCACACTTGGTACTCTAGGTCTTGTCCAAAGTGGAAGTTGTGGAAGGAGGTGATAGACATCAGGGTTACACAGAAACTAAGTTATCAAGAAGCCAGGAAGAAGGCATCTCCCTTCCTGTTGCAAATATCCTTTTACTCTGTCTTTAAAGAGAAACTAAGAATGATCTCATGTACAACACAGACAGACAAGACAACACAAAGTGAAGAAACATGTACACCTTTTTCTCAGACACCACCTCCTATAACAGTAACCACAGTTTCGCTATCCCCTTCCGTGGTGTCAGCTTCAAAGACGCCACCTTTGCCATCGCAACCCGCAGTGCCGTGTATGCCAAAGGGAGTCTGGCCATTAATGGGACTTTCGTATACCTGGAGCTCGACCCACTTTTTGAGCTCTCTGGCCAATCACGAGCCAAAGTACCGTTCGCTATTAACCCCAGGCTACCCAAGCTATATATAGGGCCTGACTTTTTCGGGTTTTACTTTTGGCCAAAATCGGGTGATATTTTTCATTCGAAAATTCGGGTGCATTCGGGTTAAATCCTGTTACGGCATATTCTGTTGTCAGGAATTCGGGTGATTTTTTTTGTTTAATAAAAATTTGTCTTAACATGGAACTGATGTTTAGCAATGTTATCAAACTTTATTTTAATGCACGCTTATGAGTGTGCCACGCGACCCTTATGTTTTCGGGTAGATTCGGGTTAAACCCGACTTTTACACATTTCGTTCGGGGGTAAATATCGGGCGGATACGGGTTTAACCCTAAAAAGTCAGGCCCTAGCTATATATTACCTGTATTAACTGGGTGCCGACATTTTCGGGAAACTGGATTGGATTAGATTGAATAGGATATTCCCTGACGACCCAGCAACATAATGGATTTTGCGTCCACTTTTAACGGCGCCATCTGGATGGTGAGGGGCACGCCGGGAAGACGCCGAATAGCAGAAGTAGCTGAAGCAGAAGTGCTTGCTAGCAGAACTGATTGGCCGGCAGAACCGCTAGTTGGAACAGACTGCCGGTATTATACGTATTTGAACTATGAAACATAACAAGATTTAACCAAGAACGGGCAAAGGTGTGTATATGAATAAAAGTATGTCATAAAATGAAAAATTTTGGCCATCCGTAGCGTTTTTCTTGCTATTTGCCTGTGATCAGTGTCCTTCCTAGGCCTAACAAGGACGACGAAACATATTATTTTCAGGTAAACATCGACACTGGAGCGTAATTTAAAGGTGATTTGCAAAACAATTGCAACAGAATGTACACTTACGGAATAAAATTGACGTAATTTGTGAAAAAAAATGTCATGAAATCCTTGCTTCGCCGTTCCAAGCTACGCCACCATTTTCGGGAAAATTTTCGTGTCATGGCGGCCCGCATAGAAAACAGCAGCCAATGAAAGACGCTCAATTTGATTGACAGGTCAAGCCCCTTTTTTAGGCTCCTCCTAATGGCCAGACTCCCTTTGGCATACACGGCACTGGCAACCCGGAGGCGAGCTCCACAGAATGGCACGAGCTCGCAACGCTAGTTCACGAGCGTGAGCTCGCAATCCCAAAGGAAGCCTAAGAGCAGTCTTTTGGGGAGTCGCTCACGCCCCGATATATTGCCGAAGGAACGGGCTATAATGGCCCTAAGGAAGAAATAATGAAAGTTACTTTGAACGCCATACTCTTCTTCATAATGCAGACGCACCTTGCACACATCTCTCGTGTGATCTCTATTATGCCCATTTTTCTATGGAATTGTCGAGGGCTCTTCACCAATTTTGATGACAGAAACGCGACATTTTGGAGAGGTATGGCGTGTCTTGTTGTGCATTACAAGAAGCATACCTGAATCCTCAACAAACAAATTCACTTCGGCGATGGAAAATTTTCCAGAAAGATTGTTTAGATACAAAACGTTCATCTGGCGGTGTTGTAATCCTTACATCTAAAACCCAACCCAGCGAAACATATCCCCTGAAATCATCTCTTGAGGCAGTATCTGTCCGAATATGTCTTGATGGGACCTAACCGTATGTTATCTGTGTCTACAGTTGAACAAAAAGAACTCCAAAGTTTACTAGATGAGCTCCCACCATTTTGGGAGATTTTAGTGCCCATAATATGTTATGGGGTAGTTCAAAAGCCGACAGGCGAGGCAAAATGCTAGAGAAAATATTCCTATCACGATCCCTCTGCCTGTTAAACAAAAGACATCTCACATACATGAACAGTCCAAATCAGTCTTTCTCAGCCATCGATCTTTCTTTCTGAAGCCCGTCAGTATATTTTTGATTTGACTGGGCAGTAGAGGAGAACCCTCTGGTAGCGATGACTTCCCTGTTATCTTGAAACTAAGTGGTCAGAGAGATACTTTAACTGTGCGCCCTTCCCGTTGGAAACTGAAGTTAGCGGACTGAACTCCTTTGAAAAGAAAGCGACACTGTCAGAGTCGTCCTTTCGTGGATTAAGTATTGAACAAGCTAATGAAACTTTTACAACCACAATCATAGAGGCTGTCTATAGCCAGTCCATTCCACAAACGTCTACATGCGTTCCTAAGCGCCCCAAGCCGTGGTGGACGAGCGATTGTGAAAGGACAAGAAAATAACAAAAACGCTTTTGGGGAATATTCTGCAGATACCAAACTTCACAAAACCTTCTTGCTTTTAAGAAAGCCCGTGCTGGGGCTAGGTGGACACGGAAATAAGCTAAACATGAATCTTGGAGAAACTTCGTTTCATCACTCAACTCTAATACCTCCCCCATGAAAGTATGGATGCCCCTATACGCAGTAGTTGCAGACCCGCGCTCACAAGTTGTCTCGGTAAAACTTTCGAGCGTATGGTCAATAACTGTCTTATTTACTACATGGAGGAGAATGAATACCACACTCGACACCAGTGTGGCTTCCGTGTGGGATATTCCACTCTGGATAATCTCATTCGATTAGAGACTACCATTCGTGAAGCCTTTGTTAGGAGACAGCACTGCCTATCCGTCTTTTTTTACCTTGAAAACGCTGACGACACAGCATGGCGGTATGGTATCCTCCGGGAACTGCATAATTTTGGAATATGTGGGCGCCTGTTTCGCTGCATTACTAATTTCCTTCAGGGAATGTCTTTCAGGGTACAGCTGTGTACATCACTCTCTCGTCTATCCATACAGGAAAACGGTGTCCAGTAGGGGTCAGTCCTCAGTGTTACACTTTTTGTTATCAAAATGAACACTACCATCAATGTGATTCCACCCTCAATCATGTACTCTTTGTACGTAGATTATCTTCAAGCAGCATATTCATCTATGAATTTCTCTATGTGTGAGAGGCGAATCCAGCTTACAATTAATAAGCTTGCCAAATGGCCAGAACAAATTCCTTGGAGTCATTTCGATACAAAGCTCACCTTTGCAGCTCACATAAACTACCTAAAAGGGAAATGCTTAAAAACCTTTAAGTATACTTTGACATTTGACATTTATTTATTTCACGAAAACAATGAATATACATACATGAATATAAACATAGATGAACCAGAGGGAGTACTCCCGGTTAAAGGTTCCTCATCAATAGCTAAATGAAGGTATCTTAACAGAGCACAATGATAATGTAATCGAAGCCATACGCACCAAAACAATTTAAGATAATACACTTATATCATCGTCAACAAAAGCAAGCGGAACGGAGATGAATGATATATAAAAGCGAAGATGGTTACAAAGGAGATGCATTACGAAATAACACATGCTTTAGTTGATTTCTAAATAGCGGATAAGATCGAAAGCATGCTATGTCACGTGTTAATTGGTTCCACTTGCAAGCTGCACGGAACAAAAACGACAGGCTCCCGTAGCTTGTATTAGCCGTAGGTAGGTTCAACAGACCGCCTGCGCCTGCCCTAGTACGCCGGTTTGAACGAAGGTGAAGAAAATTTATTTTTGGCAAAGTGAGGTTAAGTTGTAATATACGGTAGGTCAAGCTTAATATACTATAAGTGATTATGTCATGAAGTGTAAGAATACGAAATTCGTGTCCCAAAGTGTTATTCGTACCGTGCCGAGGGGATGCAAGGTGAAGGGTCAGAAACCTTGGACAGTGGCGGTCGGGGTCTTGGTCAAGCCTCGGCCGATGGGTTTTCCTTAAAACTCCGGGACCTTCTCACATGTATTAATGTGAAGTGTGAGTGATCAATGGGAACATTCATTTTCTTAAACCTCGCATGGTTAAACATTCTTCACCTCCCTCGATCGCGGGTGGCAAGCGCCCGCGGATCGAAGTCTTCAAACAGGCGTTCGACGCCTTTCAAGCAAAATACATTGTCATTAGCAGTGCAAGCACTGATAATGAATGGAACACTCGACTTGGAAAAATGTCACCGTTCTTCATTGAGAAGGCGGTGGCATCGCTGTCAAAAAATGTGACTGAAATTAAGCCTCAGATCAGGCGACTTATTGCTTAAATGCACATCGGAAGCCGACTGTGAGCGAATTGTGAACACACAGCAGATGCTCGGAATCAAAATATCATCAAGCTTGCATAGGACTCTGAATACCTGCCGTGGTGTTGTGTCGTTAGTTGAACTCATTGATGTTCCCTCAGAAGAGATTCTTGAAAATCTGAAAAGCCAAAAGGTGATCGACGTAAGAAAAATCAAAATCAGGAAGAACAATGAGTACATAACTACACGCAACACAATCCTCACATTCGACTGCCCGATTTTACCAGAGAGGCTTAAGGTAGGGTATCTCACTGCAGACGTGCGGCCATATATCCCGAACACACTTAGATGTTTCAAGTGTAACCGCTTTGGTCATCCTTCTGATGGTTGTAGAGGGGCAGCATGCTGTGCTCGCTGCAGCAAGCAGGACCATAACTCCAAAGAGCGCAGAGGGCCTGATCACTGCGTCAACTGCGCAGGTCACCACCCTTCGTACTCTAGGTCCTGCCCAAAGTGGAAGTTTTAGAAATAGGTCATGCACATCAAAGTAACACAGAAACTATGTTATCCAGAAGCCAGGAAGAAGGCATCTCCCTTCCTGTTCCAGAAGTCCTTTTCATCGGTCGTTAAAGAGAAACCAAGGATGATGTCATGTGCAACACAGACAGAGGAGACAACACAAATGAAGAAACATGTACAGCTCTTTCTCAAACACCACCTCCTGTAACGGTAACAACAGTTTCGCAATTCTCCTCTGTGGCGTTGTTTTCACAGACGCCACCGTTATCATCGCAACTCGTGGAGGCAAGCTCCGTGGAATGCGATGATGACACGAGCTCACAAGGCTCGTTCACGAGCGTGAGCTCAAAATCGCAAAGGAAGCCTAAGGGCGATATTTCACGGAGTGGCTCACTCCCTGATATATCTCCAAAAGAACTAGCAGATGCTCGGATGCTCCGAGATGCTCCGAGACAGCCAATAATGGCCCCAAAGAAAAAATAATGAAACTTCCTTTGAACAGTACACTCTTCTCCATAGTGCAGATCTCTGTCATTTCCTTCATTATGGCTATTCTGCAGTGGAATTGTCGAGGGCTTTTTACAAAGCTTGATGACGTCAACGATCTTTCGGACAGGTATGATGCATTCTGCGTTGCATTACAAGAAACTTACCTGAACCCCCAACAGACACACACACTCAGGCGGTGGAGCCTGTTCCGAAAAGATCGTTTAGATGCAACACGTACATCTGGCGGTGTTGCAATACTCACACGAAATTCCGTTTCTACTAAGCACCTTCGACTGAAAACAGATCTTGAAGCAGTTGCTGTTCAAATTTCTCTTCATAAGGTTTTAACAGTTTGCTCTTTATATATACCTCCATCGGTGGTGGTAGAGCAAAATCAACTGGAAGATTTACTGGATGAACTTTCGTCACCATATCTTGTACTTGGAGATTTCAATGCCCATAACTTTTTATGGGGCAGTCGAAAGAGCGACAGACGGGGGAAGGTGGTAGAAAAGATTTTGCTTACAAGGTCGATTTGTATGCTCAACACAGGAGCTGCAACCTACGTAAATAGTGCCACACAGTCCTTTTCAGCAATTGACTTCTCTTTCTGCAGCCCATCTCTGTTCCAGGACATAGACTGGACAGTACAGGACAACCCTCAAGAAAGTGATCACTCCCCTTTAGTCCTGAGGTTAAACCATACATCAAACACTATGACTACACGACCACCACGGTGGAAACTATCCTTAGCAGATTGGAACCACTTTCAACAGAAAGCCACACTTCCATCGGGGTCTTTATTTGGTATGAACGTCAACCACGCTAATGACTTTATTACAACCACAATCATAGAGGCAGCTATTAACCCTATTGAAAATGAACATCAGAAAATTCTGATGTTGCTTGATGATTCTTGATGTCACATCAAGATTTTTTGATGTGACATCAAGAAGCATGAGAACTTTCTCGTGTGACATCAAGATTCCCAGATCTGACATCAAGACACATCAGAACTTTCTCGTGTCACATCAAGATTTCTTCATGCTCTTAGTGCTGGCATCAGGTGTCTCAGATATGCTTTGATGCCAGCCACCGTCTCGCTTGATGTCACATCAGAAAGATGTGATGCCCTCACAGCATCAGCAGGTTTTAAGCTTCATGCCACATTAGGAACCTGCGATGTACACGATCGCACACAGTCAAGAAAAAGTGTAGCATTTAACCTTGCTTTCTTTGATCATAACAAAAAAATAAAAACGATAGAGAAACGGTCTGCAACACAGTGAGTGCACTTTTTTTATTCCATCGATCTCTGGCTATCCGATTGCACTGACGCTCTGTTGACAATCATAACTAACTAATAGCTTAGCCTTGGGCAATCTCAAGTTGCAATTTTGCTTCAAACACAACATTCAGTGGTTCTTATGAAAACAAGCATTTCCAGAAACATCCTGGAACGACCACAATCACAAGAGCTAGTACGATTCTACCATCGTCGTATTTCGTCTGCCAAGCTATTGCGCGGAGATGTTGGCTCCATGCCCATTTCACCGCAGGCTCACCCGCGCTCGCGCGTCCTTGCTTGTTCTCCACGCCACCAACCAGTGTCGCGCATGCGCCGTTTTTGTTGAGTTCGCTTTGGCCAAGGGGATGAAACTCGCGAGTTCCTTTGCGGACTAAAGTGAGGCGCTGCGAGCCTTTCGCGTCATCAAACGTCATGAAACGTCAAAATTTTTACGTCGAAGCGCGAGTTCTCTACCGAGAGCATCCCATTGGATCCTGCGGCCGCTCCCCCGGTATGTGAGCGCTCATTGGTCGGTCTGAAATTATAACATTTTAGTGGCGCGTGTAAGCCGGCACCGCCGTGTCTGGGGTGCCGGAGCAGCTCGCCGTAAAGTTTCGAAATATGGTGCAGCAGGGACGCACGCAAACCATCTTTGCCGGTACCGCTTTGGATGGTTTTTAGTGCCCGTCGATACCGACTCCGAAAAACTCGAATCCTCTTGAGGGGAAAGGGAAAAGGAACGCCTTGGCAGCGTCGCTTTACGTCACACGTCACCCAGGGAGACAAAATAAAACAAAGCAAAAACTACTCTACCGAGGCCCAACGATTGGCCCGACGTCAGAGGTCACGTGAGTTTTTCCCAACACTAGAAATATACTACACGTTCATTCCCCTGCTTTGGCTGCTCTAACGGACGTTCATCGTCGCCGCGTGTAGTTCGTGCAATTCCGAGCGTTCCAGCAAGTCTAAAGCGTTTTAGAGGCTTTGTATTGTTCCTCTCACTTGATGCTGTCGTTCTTGCAACCCGTCTGGCATTGCAACTGTCAGTAAGTGGAAGCGTATCTTCAAACCGTGAGCAGACCAGTCAGTGTCGTTTGAAATGTCAAGGTGAAGACGCTTCCCTGAATGCGAAGCCAAATCGCTCTTCGCCTTCAGGATTCTTGCCGTTTCAGTTGTGTAATTAATATAACTGTTAAGTAATATGTTCGACTGCGCCATGCATTCTCATTATCCGATGTACTCTATTTGCAGGCGATCTGCACAACGACAGGGAGATAGAACGTTAGGTGAAATCGACTGTATGCTTTGTGCAGACGATATGTCATATGTCTCTACACTACTCTACATAGGTATCCTGCCATCCTGTTTTCTGGAACGATATTTCTTGCAGGTTGAGCGTGTATGACGCAGCGGCCTCCAGCAAGAGAAGCGCAAGCACCGTGTTCAACGTGGTGGGGACTCTTGCTCGACATGACAATGCTTCGAAGTGCTTTTTCTTAAGACGGATAAGTTGGACCGGAAATGAGGACTTAAGCATGGTTCACACTAGTGCGTTCTGCTCCGTGCGGATGCGTGCGGGCGCTGGTTACCTTGGCAACAGATACGTGCGCGACCTCCCGCAGCAGAACGCAAGGAGTTCGCCCGAGCTCAACTTTTTCCGACGCACGCAGCAGCCCGCAAGCGGTGAACGAATCGTGAGGCCGCCTTCCGAGCGTGCGCAGTAGGTTTCTCTCTGCGAGACTGTTTTCAACATGGCGGCCACCGAAGTGGAAATCCCGTTCGGTGCTCATTGGCTTACGGTTTGATGACGCACGCATTCGAGCGCAGGTATGTGAACAGCGGAAGGGGTTGCTTACAACGCACGCATACACACGCAGGCGCCCGCACGCAGCAGAACGCAGTAGTGTGAACCATGCTTTAGGTGTGCTCTTTTTCGTTGTTGTTCATCGTTTGATCATTACCAGTTTTGTGCCCCCGTGAGTTCAACGCTGAGGTATGTTGATGATAAATGGATATGCGTTAAAAGGTACGTACTCCGGAGTGGTGAATAAAGTGCTTCGTTGCTGCTATATCTTGTGTTTCGTGAGTGTTCTTCTCGATACTCATCTACCGCAGTCATGAGGGGCTCTTTTTGCAGAACATTTCAGAAAACAAAGACTGCAGCATTTTCAAGATTGCCATAACCAGCATCAATGCAGCTCTCATGTCAACATCAGCATCAAGACAACTGTGATGTTAGCATCAGCCATGCAGCTCTAATGTTTGCATCAGCGTGGACAGCTCTGATGTTAACATCATCATCAGAGCAGCTGTGATGTTAACATCAGATCTGATGTGATTTGGGACACTGTCTTGATGCTAACATCAGCTGATGTTAACATCAGCATCAGAGCGGCTCTGATGTTAACATCAGCTGGTGTTAGCATCAAGACAGTGTCCCAAATCACATCAGACCTGATGTCGCTTTTTTCAATAGGGCTATTTTCTTGAGCTTAAGCTTTTTTTCTAAGCTAATTTTCTTGAGCTTCTTTGAGCTTAAGCTCAAAAAGAAGCATAGAGAGGCTTTGTTTCGTCTTTGACATCAAATACGCCCTCAAAGAAAGTTTGGGAGAGGCAGAGAAATATTAAGGGAGACCATCGGAACTTTTCTACCCCTCTTCTGCAAATAAATGGGTCTCCCTGTGACAGTTTGGAAGACCAAGCTAACGTCCTGGGCGAACACTTTCAGAGTGTTTCCAGTTCAGAACAGTACAGTAAAGAATCCTTGAAAGTTCAAGCATCTGCTGAAAAGAAGTGTATACCTGCTGTTCATGGTGAGCATTTCGCATATAATATGCCTTTTAATATGAGTGAGCTTCTCAGGGCCTTGCCATCGCCTGTCAGCCGAAGCACGAGAATGTCTTCTCCACTTCTTTAACTTAGTTTTGAAAGACGGGCAGCTTCCATCTCGCTGGAAACTAGCCACAATTCTTCCTTTTTTGAAACCAGGAAAAGATGCCTCTAACCCAAGCAGTTACAGTTACAGGCCAATAGCTCTCACGAGTTGCCTCGGCAAGACGTTTGAGCGGATGGCAAATAACCGTCTTGTCTATTATCTAGAAGAAAATCAGTGTCTTAGTAAGTATCAGTGTGGTCTTCGAGTCGGATGTTCTGCAGTTGACCACCTCGTCCGTCTAGAAACTACCATCCGGGAAGCATTTGTAAGAAAACAGCACTGCTTATCAGTCTTTTTTTATCTAGAAAAGGCCTACGATACTCCGTGGCGGTACGGTATCCTCCGGGACCTGCACGATTTTGGAATACCTGGGCGTCTGTTTCACTGCATTTCTAATTTTGTTCAGGGAAGGACTTTCAGGGTACAGCTGGGCACATCACTCTCTCGTATTTTCATACAGGAAAACGGTGTCCCGCGGGGATCAGTACTCAGTGTTACACTTTTTATTATCAAAATGAACTCTATCGCTAATGTGATTCCACCCTCAATTATGTACTCTTTGTATGTAGATGATCTCCAGATAGCATATTCATCTACGAACTTGGCCACGTGTGAGGGGCAAATCCAGCTCACAATTAATAAGCTTGCCAAATGGTCGTCTCAAAATGGGTGTAAGTTTTCAGCTGCAAAGACAGTCTGTGTACCATTTTCTAGGATAAGAGGGGTATTCCCGGAGCCCAAGCTAAGCATAAACGGATGTGAACTGGCAGTCCAATCAGAACACAAATTCCTTGTTGTCATTTTCGACACAAAGCTCACCTTTGCAGCTCACATAAAGAACCTAAAAGGGAAATGCTTGAAATCTTTAAATATCCTTAAAATCCTCTCACACAAATCTTGGGGTGCAGATCGTGAAACACAATATCGTGTGTACACATGTATAGTACAATCACGGCTAGATTATGGGTGCTTTGTGTATAGATCTGCACGCCAATCTGTGCTGAAGGCTTTGAATCCTGTCCATCACCAGGGAGTGCGACTTGTACTGGGAGCTTTCCATACGATACCCGTTGAAAGTCTATGTGGAAGCAAACGAGTGGTCGTTAGCAAAACGTCGTTTCTATCTTGGGACTCTTTGCACTGAGCATAGGAGGGCACCCTCAACACCCTTCTTTATCCTGCGTTAAGACCGCACGTTTTAAACAACTCTTCCTAAACAAACCAACAGTTGCCCCACCCTTTAGCATGCGAATTTCAGATGAGATTCAACTCTATAGTTTTACTGCTTACAGTTGCATGATCACCGAACGCTGTCCAAGAGTACCTCCGCGGCAACCACTCCTAAAATATAATTGCTACCTTACAAAGCATAAGAAGCATGTGACCCCTTCCCCACTGCAACAACAAGAGGTTGAGCACCTGAATAGTAGTTTTCGGAACCACGCTGAAATTTATAGAGATGGGTCCAAAACAAGCACAGGTGTTCCTTGTACCATGGTATGCATTTGATGTGCCGTATCGGACCGCCTAAAGGGCATATGCAATCATTTTAGCAATGCAATTTTACGCAGTCACTGATTCTCTTGGTGTCTTACAATCCATATGCAATATTCAGCCACAGAAGAACCACCTCGTGCAGCGAGCACAGTACCTGGCCACCAGAATAGCAAAAAAAAGGTGTCTCTCTCATCATCGGCTGGGTGCCCAGCCACAGAGAAATAGCAGGTAACGAGCTTGTCAACAAAACTGCCGCAGCTGCACTTTCGGCTGATGTGACCATTTGACTTGCCTTTTCAGGACTTTAAGCCTCATCATAAGAAAACAATTACCAAAAAATGGCAGGTACAGTGGGATACACAGACACACAATGAACTTCACCTGGTTAAAAAAATAGCATTGGACACCCCATACAGGGTGTAGAGAAGTGAGCACGCGAAGTTACACGTAGACAGCTAAGACACACCTCATCCATATTTTCCTTCTTCGCAGGGAAGAGCCAACCGAGATCACGCAAGTAGTAATGACTGGACACAGACTGTCGGCAACTCACAACTTCGTCTAAACACGATTTAATTAGCAATTAGAGCTAACTGGGACCCCCCACATTAAAGGGGCACTAAACAGCTCCAGGAATATTCTCCACTTATTATGCTCTATGAAAGAACGTGGCTCACGATATGCAATTATGAAATTGATTTACTTCTAGCGAGCGCTTTTACCACGAAACAATGCCATTCAAAGAGCATAATCTGCGTGAGTCTTTTCTTCCTACTACCCTGCTGGAAATAAAGGGCATGATCTCAATGAATTCTCCCACAGTTCCAATGAGATTCAATGTGAAATCAGACGACCAATTTATTCAATGTGCATAAGAGGAGCATTTCTCATTGAGGGAATTGGGAGTTTTGCAGGGAAGCTGCCTTCGCGACGTGTTCCACCATGTTGTGTGGCGAAGGCTGCGCACAGGGAATAAAGAACCAATTCAAGGAATTGGTCTAATGAGTATCAATGAGAAACGCTGACTTCCAATTGATTTAATGAGATACTCCACCAATACAAGGAATGCGAAGCCAATTGAATGAATTGGCCCAATGTGAACGAATGAGACACGATCATTCCCAACTGAAGGAATGAGATATGCTACCTTTTCGGCGCCGTAGCACGTTTCCCCATCCGCGCTCCAAAATAGTTCGCGTGATTTCAAATGTTTTTGAATATTTCCTCAAAGGTACAGGAGCCGTGGTATAACCTACTGTTGCGCCTCCCACTTGAAGCTATTGTGTTGCAATTCATGCAATATTGCACTGCACAGAAGTGGAAGCGTCCGCCAGTCGCCAGCGGAATAGTCAGTCTCTTATGAATCGTCGAAGAGTGAGGATGGCGGTCGCGCATCTGCATCAATTCGCTCTTTAGCTTTATGATTTTTGCCGTTTTAAGGTACGATGTTGGCGTGTAAGGCGTTCCTGCTCTTTGTATGCCTTTACCCCTGCAGGTATTATGAGCGCTGACGGAAAGACAGCAAGATGAAGTGGAGTGTTTTAGTGACAGTTACCAACCGCGCTGTGTGAAACGGTACGTAATATGCTTTTTTGCCTTCTGACATTATAGCGACGTCATTTGAAATTGTATTTGAAATATTATATGAAGTGTATCTGAAATGCTATTTCGTGCAGGTTGAGCCTGTACAAGGCGGCAGGCAAGGGAGTCTTTGTCACGATGTGACTATCACGACGTCGTGGGAACGCAGTCTCGCCTAAGTTGGACATGCGTTAATTTTCGCTCAAGAACGGCAGGCTAGACCGTAAATCGTGAGGCGGCAGGTGTACAAGACAGTGAAGAACATGGTCGTCGAAAAACTCAGTGATTGAAGAAAATTTCCCCCCTGCGTTGTGCGCTGTTCGTTGTTTGGACGTTGCGAGAACGAGCCTCCATGGATTACGGTAGTGTGTGTTGGTGATGAACGTAGGTACGCCTTCAAAGATGCGTAAGTGCTGAATTGAGTATTTGTTCGTGCTATTTATTGTTTCGTGTGGTGTCTCAGTTCCATGAATACTCACACGTGTGCATGTCATTTGAAATAACTTTTCGTTTTTGTGTCTTGCTATTTGTCATAGTTTCACACCTACTGTATTGTTATGTGAACAATAAATTTTCACGAAGAAACCACACCGAGTGTATTTCTTTTTGCAGCCACAACTTCTTAATTTTCATTCTTCAACGTAACTTTCATTAGGAGCAACGGTTTTGAATGTTACTACTCATTAAAAAAGTGCATTGGCAGGGAGAATATCAGGATGACTTCAGTGGGAAATTCCATAGTGCAGCACGTTGGCTCAATGGGACGCAAGACTGACCTCGAATGAATTTGTATGGGTGCTATTCAATGTGTCTCGAATTGGGCCCCATTGACTTCTACAGAGGATTTTCATTGAGACCAATTAAAACACCAGTTGTGTCCAATATAATATTTGTTCCAAATCATCTATTGGGAATTGGAATTTCAGTTGATTTTTTAATGGTGTTTGTCTGAAAGACGTCCAATTGAATTCAATGAGTTTTTCGGGAAATCTTCAATGGGACCATTTCTAGCAGGGTAGGAGAGCACCTACGTCACACGTCTCGCACGTGTAGCAAAGGTGCATTCCAGTCACTGGAGATGGGGGAGATTTCGAACTCCTAGCCAATGACGGGCCTCGTTGACGCGAACAGCAGCGTGCGGGGAGAACCGGTTGTGAGAACACCGCTGTGACCTCGCGGAGCAATACAGCGCTGAAAACATAGTGCGCACATGAAATGGAATATTGTGGGCTTTTGGTACCTTTTGATCTGGCTACCTTGGGTTTGACAAGTGCAAATATGTTTAGAATTGACCTCAGTACCCGATATTAAAACAAAACCAGTGTATAAGCGCCCCGCATTTTGAATGGTTGATGGTGCGCGACGTCAAGATGACGTGTGGCTATTGTCACCAGGTCATCGCAGGGCGGGGCATGAGCACGAAAGAGTGCATTGAATATTCGGTTGGTTTGGAGCCATTATTTACTTTTTTGCGACAAAAATTTTTGCTAAACGGCACTGTAGCAAACGAATCACACTGCATTACAAAAAAGTGCATCTTGCATACCTGTTTATTGCCCCTTTAATCAGCACCCTCCAGGGTGTCGCCACACTAATTGGGGAGCCACTATCTCGTGTGCAGACCAAGCTGTGAGTTGACGGCAACCTGTGTCCATAAAAAAGAAAAAAATAGATAGAAATAGAGTGGAGAGAAACAATTTATTCAAAAATCCACGACGCCGTGATGAAGAAACCGCTCCGAAACGTCCGAGTGACCAGCGCCTGGTGAGAAAAGGCTTGTAGCGCCACCGCCGTCTAACGATTGTCACGATCCTCGAGGACTGCTTCTTCCCTCTCGAGCTGGCAATTCCTTTCGCGCAGTGTCGAAGTGGCATCACGCAGTAAAGACTGTTTTTCCCTGTCTGTCGGAGTCTAGTGTGGACCCGTTTCCTTAGACTTCCACATTTCTGGTGACCCGGACGGCGAACGCCCTCCTTTTTCTCGCTGCTTCGAATGCCAACGCTTCGCTCCGGCCTGACTACTACTGCTACTGAACTTGGTATGAGCACTCCAATTCAGCACCAACCGGACCTGGCCCCGCCCACATCAGGCCCCTTGACCACCACTCCCCTACCTTCCGTAGAAGGAACCCTGTCCCTGCGTCTACCACCTTATTGGGCCCACGACCCGCAGCTATGGTTCGCCCAGGCCGATGCTCAATTTTCCGCCCGAAACATTTCGTCGCAGATTACCAAGTACGGGTATGTCCTTGGGGCTTTACCTGCCGATACCGCGGCGGAGATCCGCGACATTATTCTCCAACCACCCCTCGACAAGCCCTACGACACCCTCAAGACAGAATTAATCGCCCGAACAACAATGTCTTCCCAACGTCACCTGCAGCAGCTTCTCACCAACGAAGAGCTCGGCGACCAGAAGCCAACCCAGCTTCTTCGACGGATGCGAGCTCTAGTTGGCGACGCCACTCTAGATTCATCGCTCCTCCAAGAACTGTTTCTGCAACGTCTGCCCGCGGAAGCACGCCGCATCCTTGCTGCGGCAGGCAGCACTTCCTTAGACGACCTTGCCAAGCTTGCTGACCGTATACTGGAGCACTCTCCGGCGGCATCGGCTACCATCGCCTCCCTTGACCACACGCCCCCTCCTGCGCGTCTTGACATCGACCTCTCTGGCATACCTGCTGCAATGGCAGCCATGACTGCAACGTTACGGAACATGAACGCCGCAATGGCGAATCTCACGGCAATGGTGGCTGGCATTTCCACCCGCAGCAGGTCCCCCTCTCCCGTCGGTCGCCAAGATACCCGACGGCGCCGTTACTCCAGCCGTCGCCGTTTCCCCTCACCCGTACATTCGGAGGACAGCCTGTTTTGCTGGTACCACTTTAACTTCGGCGGCAGAGCTCAGAAATGCAAGCCCCCGTGCAGCTGGCCGGGAAACGGTCCAACCAGCAACTGAGGGCGGCAGCAGCTGGTGTTTCGGGAACCCGCCTGTTCTTTATTCGGGACAAGATTAGCAACACAAGATTTCTCGTCGACACGGGAGCGGACGTCAGTATCGTGCCTCCAGAGTCGCCTCACCGACTACGTCCCGACCCCAATTTCAGCTTGCAGGCAGTCAATTCCTCACCAATTACATGCTACGGCCGACGATCGCTCACCTTGAACCTCGGTCTTCGCAGAACCTTTCAGTGGCTCTTCATGGTTCCTGACGTTCCCCACCCTATACTTGGCGCAGATTTTCTGTGGCACTTTGACTTGCTTGTCGACGTGAAGCGCCAGCGGCTCGTCGACGCCGTCACCGGTTTGAAGGTCCAAGGCGTCTCAACCACCTTGAAAACCGTCAGTCCGACCTTCCTCCGCCCCTCTACTTCTCCCAATTTCCTCGCCATTCTGGACGAGTTCCCAGAGATCACACGTCCTCCACCTCCAGAGGCTCCAGCGCGCCATTCGATTACTCACCACGTACTCACGAAAGGTCCGCCAGTTCACGCCCGTCCCCGGCGTCTCCCTCCCGAGCGCCTGGCGATCGCTCGACGCGAGTTTGACCACATGCTTGCCCTCGGTATCGTCCGACCTTCCAGCAGTCCATGGGCATCGGCTTTGCATATGGTCCCGAAGAAGGACCGGGGGACTGGCGGCCTTGCGGCGATTATAGAGCTCTTAACGCCATAACCATCCCCGATCGTTACCCTGTGCCGCATATCCAAGAGTTCACCAGCCACCTTCACGGTGCTACTACATTCTCAAAGGTCGACCTCGTAAAGGCCTATCATCAGATTCCGATAGAGCCTGCGGACATCCCGAAGACCGCCATCACAACACCTTTCGGCCTGTTCGAGTATGTCCGCATGCCATTTGGCCTCCGGAACGCGGCCCAGAGCTTCCAGCGCTTCATCGACCAGGTTGTTAAAGATTTACCATTCTGTTTCGCATACATCGATGATATCCTGGTCGCGAGTTCATCGCCCGAGGAGCACGAATCACACCTGCGTCAACTGTTCCAGCGTCCCCAGGAATTCGGAGTCGTCATAAATGCTGCCAAATGCGAGTTCGGCGTACACAGCATAGATTTTCGGGTGTTGTTTCCAATGCAGCCCCCAATAGTCGGATTATCTCCGATGAATAGAAGGATTAGCCATTGTGTAGGGTACACCACTAGAGGGCGCTACGAGCGACGCCTCACCACTAGGGGCCGCTGCTGTCGCATTCCGCGGATGACGTCATTGCTCCTTCAGGGAGCATGGTGAGAGATAGCGGGAGGCATTGGATGGCGATGCGAAATAGAGCGCCCCCTTGTGCAAGGCTGTGGTGGCGCTGCGGGCGACATGACAGACGCTCTCGGTGGCGGCTCTCCACGGCGGTGTCATGGTCTCGTGACCGCGATACGCGGCGTCGGCGGCAAAAGGGTTTTGGGTCCAGCGTTGTGTACGAGTCTTTGAGCGAGTTTATATTAATCTCACTCCGTTTATTGTTCAACTGATGGTTGTTGTTTGAGAGCTCAATTGCTATGCTGTGAGATTGGGGTGTACGGCACGCATACGGCATACGACAATATAAATAAATAAATATAAACAAAAGGACGTGCACGATAAATTACGCCACATTATTATGGCTTCCCGTGTTGCTACACTTTGCATAATAAAGGCGCTTTCGCTAACCAGTCCGTTCACAAACAGCCGTGTGCATCCCTTGGTGTATTTATTAGACTTGGATACTTTCCTTTTAATTGCCTAATAACGCTTTTGTGACTCGAGCGCGTATATTAGAAGGCTCCAGACTCGCGCAATATTATTTTGGTGATGGCGCATATGTTCAGACAAGAGCGGAGGAAAGTTGTTCCCCCACATTTGCTTTATGTATTTATTCACCTCAGTATGTCATTCTCACATACTAGTTTAAATTTAATTAGCGATTAGTAATACTGCAGTATATGCAATTTAGCACACTACAGTGCTGTAAGATATATTGTACAAGCGCCTTGGCTGCAGAATCACTGGGTGGATATCTGTAAAATTTTAGTGCCTTCTTTTCTGTGGTGGTCACTGTCACTAATAGGGATTCAGTTAAGTGTTGTGGCAATTCCAATGTAAACAGTCATCTGCTATATTGGAAAGTGAGTGATTATGGTCAAACAAGTCAATTAACATGATACCTTCTACAATACCATCTGTGATTCCTAAATGTTAGTATACAACAAGTCAGTATATGACAAGGTATGAAGAAATGTTAACGTAGTGCATGCTATTCAAAGCAAGTTCTTCCACCCCCCCCATCTACAAACACCCAGAAAACAAAAACAAAAAAACTGGTCTTGGGTTTGCCTCTGGAAACATAATTTAACTACACAAATGCAGATATGTGCAGCCAAACACATTTGCCATAAGGAAAGCGTGAAGATTATTGCAGTTGCAACGGTCATGTCAGTAGGTCATGTACATCTTGGTATTTTCGAAATTTCCCAAACATTTCCATGTCTTTTATATTCAACATGCTGGACATCTAGTGTGCAACACCTGATATCGAATCAAAATCTGAGCCAGTATTCTCTATTGGGTCATGAACACACCGGTGTAACATGAGCAACAAAAAGGCAGACCACATGTCAACAAGTTGCAAACCGTTGTTTCATCTTGCACATTTGTCATGCTCATCTAGGTATTTTTGAAATTTCTCAAACATTTCCATATCTTTTATATTCAACGTGCTGGACATCTAGTGTGCAACACCTGATATCGAATCAAAATCTGAGCCAGTATTCTCTATTGGGTCATGAACACACCGGTGTAACATGAGCAACAAAAAGGCAGACCACATGTCAACAAGTTGCAAACCGTTGTTTCATCTTGCACATTTGTCATGCTCATCTAGGTATTTTTGAAATTTCTCAAACATTTCCATATCTTTTATATTCATCGTGCTGGACATCTAGTGTGCAACACCTGATATCGAATCAAAATCTGAGCCAGTATTGGGTCATGAACACACCGGTGTAACATGAGCAACAAAAAGGCAGACCACATGTCAACAAGTTGCAAACCGATGTTCCATGTTGCACATTTGTCATGCTCATCTAGGTATTTTTAAAATTTCTCAAACATTTCCGTATCTTTTATACCTAGATGAGCATGACAAATGTGCAACATGGAACAGCGGTTTGCAACTTGTTGACATGCCGTCTACCTTATTGTTGCTCAGGATACACCGGTGTGTTCATGACCCCATACTGGCTCAGATTTTGATTCGATATCAGGTGTTGCACACTAGATGTCCAGCACGTTGAATATAAAAGATATGGAAATGTTTGAGAAATTTCAAAAATACCTAGATGAGCATGACAAATGTGCAAGATGAAACAACGGTTTACAACTTGTTGACATGTGGTCTGCCTTTTTGTTGCTCATGTTACACCGGTGTGTTCATGACCCAATAGAGAATACTGGCTCAGATTTTGATTCGATATCAGGTGTTGCACACTAGATGTCCAGCATGTTGAATATAAAAGACATGGAAATGTTTGGGAAATTTCGAAAATACCAAGATGTACATGACCTACTGACATGACCGTTGCAACTGCAATAATCTTCACGCTTTCCTTATGGCAAATGTGTTTGGCTGCACATATCTGCATTTGTGTAGTTAAATTATGTTTCCAGAGGCAAACCCAAGACCAGTTTTTTTGTTTTTGTTTTCTGGGTGTTTGTAGATGGGGGGGGGGGTGGAAGAACTTGCTTTGAATAGCATGCACTACGTTAACATTTCTTCATACCTTGTCATATACTGACTTGTTGTATACTAACATTTAGGAATCACAGATGGTATTGTAGAAGGTATCATGTTAATTGACTTGTTTGACCATAATCACTCACTTTCCAATATAGCAGATGACTGTTTACATTGGAATTGCCACAACACTTAACTGAATCCCTATTAGTGACAGTGACCACCACAGAAAAGAAGGCACTAAAATTTTACAGATATCCACCCAGTGATTCTGCAGCCAAGGCGCTTGTACAATATATCTTACAGCACTGTAGTGTGCTAAATTGCATATACTGCAGTATTACTAATCGCTAATTAAATTTAAACTAGTATGTGAGAATGACATACTGAGGTGAATAAATACATAAAGCAAATGGGGGGGAACAACTTTCCTCCGCTCTTGTCTGAACATATGCGCCATCACCAAAATAATATTGCGCGAGTCTGGAGCCTTCTAATATACGCGCTCGAGTCACAAAAGCGTTATTAGGCAATTAAAAGGAAAGTATCCAAGTCTAATAAATACACCAAGGGATGCACACGGCTGTTTGTGAACGGACTGGTTAGCGAAAGCGCCTTTATTATGCAAAGTGTAGCAACACGGGAAGCCATAATAATGTGGCGTAATTTATCGTGCACGTCCTTTTGTTTATATTTATTTATTTATATTGTCGTATGCCGTATGCGTGCCGTACACCCCAATCTCACAGCATAGCAATTGAGCTCTCAAACAACAACCATCAGTTGAACAATAAACGGAGTGAGATTAATATAAACTCGCTCAAAGACTCGTACACAACGCTGGACCCAAAACCCTTTTGCCGCCGACGCCGCGTATCGCGGTCACGAGACCATGACACCGCCGTGGAGAGCCGCCACCGAGAGCGTCTGTCATGTCGCCCGCAGCGCCACCACAGCCTTGCACAAGGGGGCGCTCTATTTCGCATCGCCATCCAATGCCTCCCGCTATCTCTCACCATGCTCCCCGAAGGAGCAATGACGTCATCCGCGGAATGCGACAGCAGCGGCCCCTAGTGGTGAGGCGTCGCTCGTAGCGCCCTCTAGTGGTGTACCCTACACAATGGCTAATCCTTCTATTCATCGGAGATAATCCGACTATTGGGGGCTGCATTGGAAACAACACCCAGATTTTCTCGGTCATCACATCACCTCGGACGGTATCACGCCACTCCGCACGAAGGTCCAAGCTATTGACGATTTCCCCCAGCCACAAACTCATCGCAAGCTCCGCCAATTCCTTGGGTTGATCAATTTTTATCGAAGATTCCTTCCCGGCTGTGCACGTCTACTTGCCCCACTTTTCGACCTCCTTTCTGGCACCAATCGTTCCAGTAAAACCCTCGTGTGGACAGCTGAGGCTGAGCAAGCATTTCAGCACGTTAAAAAGATGTTGTCCGAGGCTACGCTGCTTGCTCATCCTATCCCGAATGCACCGACGTACCTCGTGGTTGACGCCTCCGTGTGGCGGTAGGCGCAGCCCTGCATCAACTCGACGACCAAGGCCAGCCCGTCCCATTGAGTTTTTTCTCTCGCAAGCTCACGGCTGCAGAGAAACGATACAGCACTTTCGGCCGCGAGCTGCTTGCCGTCTACCTAACCATAAGGCACTTCCGCCATTTCCTCGAGGGACGACCCTTCACCGTTTACACGGACCATAAGCCGCTGACTTTCGTCATCAAATCCTCCAGCGCCTCGCTTTCGCCCGGTGAGATCCGGCATCTCGCTTTCATCAGCGAGTTTACCATCGACGTTCGCCACATTTCTGGCCAATCCAACCAAGTAGCCGATGCGCTGTCGCGTCTCGATGTATCGGCGGTCACATCATCTCCACCTCCAGCCATTGACTATGCTGCCCTTGTTCTGGCACAGGCTGATGATCCGGAACTCAAGCAACTCTGCACGACGCCGAACAACCTAGCCATCAAAATGGTCCCATTGCCTGTCAGCGCTCAACCCCTTCTCTGTGACACTTCCACGGGAACGCCCAGACCGTATGTCCCTCAGGCCTTTAGACGCCAGGTCTTCGACGCGTTCCACTGCCTCGCCCACCCCAGTATACGCGCCACGCAGCGTCTTATCTCCACCCGTTTCCTGTGGCCCAGCATGCAGAAGGACGTACGTCACTGGACCCGCACGTGTCTGGCATGCCAACGAGCCAAAGTGCACCGTCACACCTCGACGCCCTCCGCTGCCTTCCCCGTACCCGAAGCCCGTTTCCGGCACATACACATCGACCTCGTCGGGCCCCTTCCACCTTCTTCGGGTAACACCTACCTTCTAACATGTGTTGACCGGTTTTCCCGATGGCCAGAAGCCTACCCCCTTCCCGACATTACCGCCCCTACTGTCTGTGGTGCATTTCTCACCACATGGGTATCCCGGTTCGGGGCGCCAGCCACTATCACCACTGACCGCGGTCGCCAATTTACTTCCCGCCTTTTCGCCGCGGTATGCAGATTCCTGGGAGCCCAGCACCGTCTCACCACTGCATATCATCCCTGCCCTAACGGGCTCGTAGAGAGGCTCCATAGACAGCTCAAGGCAGCCCTGAAGGCCTCGGAGTTTCCGGAACGTTGGTCTGAGCACTTGCCCCTGGTTCTGCTTGGTATTCGCAGCGCCATCAAAGACTGCGGTGTTTCCGCAGCAGATTTGCTGTACGGCGGCCCCCTTCGCCTCCCCGGTGAATTCTTCGCTCCCGGCGCAACTCAGCCCCTGCCCGACCCGCAAGATTTTGCCACCCGGCTCTCCTCATTCTGTGCCACCTTGCGGGCGCCGTCTTACCGACCCTCATCAGATCGTCGCGTCTTTGTGCACCCCGACCTGGCAACCACGACACATGTCTTCGTACGCCACGACGGCCATCGGCAGCCCCTGCAGAACCCATACGACGGTCCCTACCTCGTCCAAAGTCGCCGTCCGAAATCCTTCACACTCCTCATCAATGGGCGCTCCGAGGTGGTTTCCACGGATCGCATTAAGCCCGCATACATGGACATTCCGTCTGGCTCAGCGTTTCCAGCCCCCGTCTCTTCGGTCCCCTCCCCCGTGACCCCGGTTTCCTCCCCGTCTCGCCGGGTGCACTGGGACTCGAAACCGCCTACCTGCCTTCGGCCTTAGACTTTTTTTGTGTGCGCTCTCCGAGCTTCTAGAGGGGGGAGCCTGTAGCGCCACTGCCGTCTAACGATTGTCACGATCCTCGAGGACTGCTTCTTCCCTCTCGAGCTGGCAATTCCTTTCGCGCAGTGTCGAAGTGGCATCACGCAGTAAAGACTGTTTTTCCCTGTCTGTCGGAGTCTAGTGTGGACCCGTTTCCTTAGACTTCCACAGGCTTAACACGAGTGCGGTCAAACATCGTCAAATCACTCGTTGGTCACCGCTAAACAAGTCAAAACACGGGGGCACGGCAAACATGTGAGAAAAGGAGCGTGGTAAAACAACGCGGCAACTCACTCACCTTTTCCCTCGCGGCGACAGGTGTGACTGCTCCATCTGAGAGGCAGGCAGAAACTGAGCGGTCATGGGGACTGCGGAGCAACCAAGCGCACGCCTGCTCTCCGCGACAGCCAGCGAGCAACTGACTGGGGGCGACGCTCCATGTATGCATGCTCCATGGGTACGCATGCGCACGCACTCCTAGCGCCCTCTGCGCCGCCCGACCGTTGGCTGTTTCGGTTTCGGCTCTCCGCTCCTCCCGCTGCATACGAGCGCTCCTAGCGGCGATGGGTGGCTTCTCAGTTTTGGTTTCGCTCTCCTTTCTTTGCATGCGCGTTTATTTGTATAAAGGCAGCGCACAACGCGCTCGCGTCATCATTCTGACCGATACGTGGAAAACGCCATGTGTGGTTTATTCTCCTGCGTTTCTCGTCGGCGAGGAAAGACAAAAAACGAAGAACTTCGCGAATTTATTCGCGGCATCGTGGTGGAAGCCTTTCAAGTCCATCGCCTGGAATGGTTGCAAGCACGTTAAGAAATGTGTCAGGACAAGATGAAGACGCTCGACCGCATCTTAGCGGCGGACAGACTGACGAAAAAGAAGTCCAACTTTAGCCTGGATAATCTGTATTGGGAACGCAGTTCCGATGCAGAGGACGACGACGTGTAAATAAAAGCGATGCATTCCTCTTCGAGTCTCAGTCTCTTCTTTTCTTCACGCAACGTGTCTTCCCCCGAACCTCTTTGGTTCCGTCATCCTTTTCTCTATATCTTAAGCGGCCCCTCCATGTGTGGCAAATCTACTTTCGTTGCGAACGTGCTGAGGAACCTGAACGACGTGGTGGACAAGCCTCCTCACAAATATTCTACGTACAGAAATATGCTTCGCCGAGCATGCAGGATGAATTTGGGGACTCCGTAAAATTTACCAAGGAGCTACCGCAAGAGTAACATGTAAAAAAAACATGTGATCTATTATAGGACGTATTAAAAATAACGAGGAAGTGTACCTTTGGACCACAATCCACCGCAATTGGTGCAGAAGAAGCGGGCGCTGCCAATCTCCCGAAATATGTTAGGCTGGAAAAAACCGACTTCACGCGCAGCAAAAGTGTTGTACACTGGAAACAAAACTCTTCAAACATTTCGATGATAACGTCATGGCTATTACTTACGAGGATCTACCAAGCTGAGCATCATGGTATGAGAAAGACGACCAAACGTTCGCTTCGACATTTATAGTAAAGCTTTTCCTCTCCCTCTCTATGATGTCATTGAACGTGTTTGGACGTGTTAAGACATGTTTGAACATGTTTCGACGTGTTCAGACACGAGCGGCGAACCGTTGAGGTCGCCCCTGGACAGACTAGTTCCTCTCTCTCTTCCTCTCTATGACGTCATTGAACATGTTTGGACGTGTTTGAACATGATATATCATGTGTAGACACGAACCCCGCAATACGAAAAACGTCACGCAGTACGAATTAGACTGGTGGTTAGTGTGTCGCGTCCAGTGTAGGAGGTTCCTGGGTTCGAATCCCACACTGGGTCTTCTCGTCGTCATATACAAGTCGTCCCAGAGTGTTAGTTAGACATTAGTGTAATGTTTTATTCAACGTCGATGGTATCAGTGTCATATGCTACATCGCAAAGAAAAAAGGCGCGAAAGACGGAAGGCGGGGTGGTCAAAGTACAGACGACACCGTCGCAATGCGAGGAGGAGGAGAGCGGTGTAGCGACTATAAAAGGTGCGCTGGTTGAAAGACGATTGATCGAAAGCCCAGGAGGGGCATCCATCCACGACGTGAGTCGTTTCGTGGACCAAAATGTAAGTTGACCGCCTCTGCTGTTAGAGTGTATTCTATGCATGGCATTGTTTTTCAATAACCAATAGCCACTGTCTCCGCATGATACTGAACACACACAGGGACTCATCCCATCCTCTCTCATCATCATCAATCTCAAGCGTTCCTCAACTGAAGGGAAAAGTGAGCATTGCTTCGTGAGGGGAAATCTCGTACTGATTTTGTTTGACTGCAGTGCCACGCTGTCTTGTATGTCAGTACAACCCCATCAATGCCATGCTGATGGCTGTAGAAAGAGAGCACGCAGCTAGAATAGAGAATCTCGATAACAGCCTAGTCGTCCTTTCAGATGACGACGACAGAGTCAGTAGTATGCCTTTCGTAATATCTGAAATGGACGACGACGACGAACCCCTAGATGGGCACGACAATGCAGACGAATTGCTCGTGTGGGAAGGGGATCGGTCGTATCCAGATTTCATGCCTCTGTCTGGTAGGGTTAGAGATGAATCACCAGATGCAAGCCAAGAATTTCAAAACCAAGCTGAGCCTGTCCAGGGTCGTAGAATCGTTGAATTACGAGAACACGTCGTAGAGAATCATCCCTCCGTCATGGAGAGACGATTCCTTCCTTTTTTTGTCACAGATGAGGCATTTGACGGAACGGCTACTAGGTACATGCTTCTCTGTTCCCCACACGACGACAACGTCGACGATTTGCGACTTTATCTACCGAGCATAGCTCCAGTAATCACGCGCGTCCTCGAAGCTTAGCCCATGCCTTTAAATTTTGTCTGTGCTCGAAGGCGCTCATGGTTAAGGACGGAGCTGACGGGTTGACTTCTCATCTCCTTCACGTGAACCTTCACATGAGAGTAGTTCATAACCGTCAAGAAATCGAAGGCGCGAAAAATGCTGCCATCGCAGAGTCCTCTCAACGCGTAGGAAACTATGCGAGAGAAGGGTCTGGTTTCACCTTGAACGACGTCCAATGTGTCGACTTAAAACTAACGCGCTTAAAACCGAGCTTCCAGAAATGTTGAAAAGAAAAACAAGGACTCCCACAAACGTCAAACTACCACCGAATCACGAAAATGAGTGTTTCAAGTATAGCGTGCTGGCACTCTTGCATCCGTCGAGGAACAAACCAAACGATTATGCCAGATACCGCAAATACATGAATCCTTCAAATCCGGAGACACGTGTAATGTACTGGCCGCCCTGCTTCCCAGTCACTGACGAAGACATTACCCTGTGGGAGAGAAAAAACTAAATCTCCGTGTACATCTACGTATTCGACAAGCAGATGAGTTCGATATCTACTGGACGGGTACCCTGAACGCTCCATTAAGATAAAGTCCATCTGCTCGAGGTTAGGCAGCATTTTTATGGCATTAAAAAATTCAGCACTTTCATGGGACGAGGTGACTATTTTTATTGCGAGAAATGCACGACCGGTTACGGGACGAGAGAGGCATTGCAGCAACATGAACGTCTGTGTCGAGATGTAACCGAAGTGATTCTCAAAATGCCAAAAGCGGGGAAGAGTGTCTCCTTCAACAAGATACAGTACATGCATCCCTATCCCTATTTCGCGGTGTTGGACACAGAGAGTGTCTTGGAAAAGGATGCACTCGTTAAGGACGCCGTGAGTGTGCACAGGATGAGCTCGTACTGCATCGTTGTAGTGAGAAGTTGGGACGGAAAAATACTAGGCCTAGATGGCTATCTGGGACCCAACGAGGCAGAGAAATGCTTGCTCTCGCTCAAGCGATTTAGCGATCAAATCGATAGGTTGAACCGTTGTCCCTCACCGTTGCTCTTGAGTATGGAAGACCACTTGCGACACGCGAGCGCTACACACTGCAAATTTTGTGGAATCGAATTTAACCGACATACGCCAAAGATATCGCATCACGACCACACCCGCTTCGTAGAGCCCGGTTCTTCGAATTTTGTCGCGACGCTGTGTGATACGTGTAACCTTACGTGTCGGAGCACGAAAGAACTCGTCGTGTGCGTGCACAACCTTCAGTACGATTTGAGCTCCCTTCTCCGCCACATGCGCATTCTAAATCTGGGCGAACAGTGGATCTTAGTTTCGAGCTCGGAAAAGATAAGAGGGTTCAACGTTGGCGATCTCCATTTCCGCAATACCATGCAGTTTTTCAACCTGTCCTTTTCAAACCTGGTGGAAACCCTCCTCGCCAGCTGTGGTGAGAGCGCGTTTCATTGTACCCGTCAAATGTATGGTGACCGTTTCCGGCGCCTCCTCAGGAAGGGCATTTACCCGTACACCTTGGTCGACAGTTTCGAAGCGTGCAATATGCCCACACTACCGCCAAAGGAAGCTTTCAAAAGTCACCTGAATGACCAAGAGATCACGGATGAGGACTATCAGTACGCCCTCGAGATTTTCGAATTGTTCGAATGTAAGAACCTCCGCGGTTACCACGCGTCTCTATGTCACGCTCGACGCTTGTCAGCTCTGCGACGTCATACTGTATTTCAGGGAGATTGCGCTAGAGAGGGATGGGATGGATATCTTACGTACCCTGTCCCTCGCCAGTTACGCGTGGAGCAGCGCTCTGAAGCTCACCAATGTCAAACTCGAGCTCATGAGCGATCGCGAGATGTACGAAACGATCGAGAAGGGAATCAGGGGAGGCATTTGTAACAGCTTCTACAGATACTGTCGGGCAAATCACGAGGGGTGTGACGATTACGATCCCCAGCAAGAAAAGACTTTTATCCAGTATCTCGACGTGAACAGTTTGTACCCGTACGCGATGACTTTCCATCTCCCAACAGGAGGTTTTGAGTGGGTCGATCCTTCGAGGTGGAGCGAGATCGATTTTCTCAACATTCCTCACGATTCAGAAGTGGGTTACGTCTACGTGGTAGACTTGTCATATCCCGAAGAATTGTACGCTCTCACCAGGGAGCACCCGAACACAGTTGCGTGGACGAGAACGAACTCTCCCCCTACCAACGCCACCTGAAATATGCGTTGTCGCTGAATGCCCCTCCCACAAAGAAACTCTTGCTGATGTGCTATGACAAAGAACGCTATGTCGTTCATTATGCATTGCTCGCTCTGTACGTGAGGTTGGGCATGAAAATAAAACATGTTCGCAGCATCCTCTCATTCTGCCAAGACAACTTTTTGCAAAACTTCGTGCAGAGAAACGTCGCGTTGAGGAATCCCACGACCATGAAATTCGAGGGACTTCTGTACAAAACATGTCGAACAGTATGTTCGGTAAGTCAATACAAAATGTGAGACGCATGAAAAGGTACACTATAGCCTACGACAAAGAAAGCGCGCTCCAAAAAGCTGGCTCCGTCGACAGTCAGCATTTTCACATTCTGAGTGATAAGTGCATCTTGTACGAGATAAAACAACGCCGCATCAAATGCACGCACCACCTTTACGTGGGCTTTGCCATTCTAGAGATATCCAAAGTCTCAATGTACAGCTTCATCTACGAGTCGCTCTTTTCTCGCTTGACGTGTCCAGTGCAATTGATCCATAGCGACACGGACAGCATAATTTTTTTCTCTCACGTATGAAAGCCTGGAAGAGCAGCTGATGAAGATTGAGAGTGAGTTAGATCTGTCTTCTTATCCGCTGGACCACCCGCTTTTCAACGACGAGCACGCGAATCAGATGGGGTACTTTAAAGACGAGACGGGAGGTGGTGTTATTCAGGAAGTCGTAGCCATCCGAGCGAAAATGTACAGCATTCTCTTGGCTGGGTCACACAAACAGATCGCGAGAGCGAAAGGAGTTAAGAAAGACGTGGTGAGGAAACATTTATTGCACGAAGTGTACCGAGATTCTCTGTTCGATGAAAAGTGAAACAGTGCACCATCCAGAGTATAAAGCAAACCATGTACACTATTTCGAGACTCAAGAAGAGCTTGGTCCCCTACAACGACAAGCGCTATCTCGTGGATACCGTACACTCCTTCCCTTACGGAAGCTGCGAATACGGTAAACTTTCCTAGTGTTTTGATGCGTATAGGATTACGATAGTGCTCTCTGTCTTTGTGTAGCATCGGAAAACCTGGAGGAGAGCCCGAGAGCGTCGTCGTCAGGCATCGAGTGTGCGCATATAATGGAGAATAAAAGTTCTAGTCGAGATATGCTTCTCTCTCTCTTCCTTTCGCAGACAGGAGAAACGCGGGTCATCGTGACAGTGTGGTAGCGGAATGGGTGTATAAAAAGAATGACCATTCCGTCATCGTGCTGGTGCAGTGACCTGCGCAATGACGACGCTGCGATGAAGATTCCCTGTTCTTTTATGGCACGTCAGATCATCTCGTAATGCTCCGTTCGTGAGATCAGACAAGTCAGGGAGTGTGCAGGCATCTATCGACCAACTCTTTTGTATGTATTCCATAAACATGTTTCAGTGAAAGAAACCACAGAGTCTCGTCGAAGTTAATCGGACTGTTTAATGTGTTGCATGTCGATAACCAAATGGTATTTCAATAAATCAATGACAAAGTTCACGATGCTGCTTGCAAATGTCACTGCTTCCACAGGGCGTGCTTAACATGAGTAATGGCACGAGCAAGAAGGTCCACGATGTCTGCAGCGATGTAGTTGAATTCTGCGTTGGCCAGACTCACAAATTCGCTCATCAGCCCAGGGGTCCGTCAGGAACCGTTATGCAGACGTTCTTGTAACGGACGTAGATCTGACGCACCATCTCCTGCAGTGGCCCCGGCGAGATCTCTCCTATATTGCCAAAGCCTACCATGTCTATCACGTAGCGAAAAGCAGTGATGACGAGCTCGTTGCGGGGACCTTCGGTGCTGAAACATTCCTTCCCCACTTCCAAAGAAGCGTGGGTGCGGGAACAATTTTGTAACGAGCGGTAGCTGTATATCTTCACGTAGTGATGACGCTAGCGCGGTGCGCGCTGCTTTTATACAGGTAAACGCGCGCGCAAGGAAAGGAGAGCGAAACCGAAACTGAGAAGCCACCCGTCGCCGCTGTGGTGGCGTCACTGGTGGCTAACGAAGAAGCGCGAGAGCGCGTACTTCACATTCTCATTCTGGACTTGGCTGCATACTGATCACAGCATGTTTATTCCCTGCATCTCATGTCACAGTCATTAAACGGTTACACACCCACGGCTATCTCAACTGGCGACGAGCGGGTCTCTGACTGAAATGCAAGGGGACGAATCGGCAACGACGCCAACTTCGGGAGCCGCCTCTGATGATGCAGTACGACGGTTTCGAAGTCCTGGCACGTTCGATCCGGAGAAGGAGGACTGGAAGCTCTATGAGATTCGGTTCCAGGCAGCGCTTCAAGTAGCAAGGGTCATCAACGACGCGGACAAATGTGGACTTTTGATTTCGTCACTCAGTCCGGACGTTTTTAAACGACTCTACAACTTAGTGCAGCCTCGGATCGTCACAGAGGTACCTTTCAAAGACATTACGGCCGTGTTATCTGAACATTTCACGCCGAAGTGCTTCAGAGAATTTGAGAGGTCCAAGCTCTTCTCCGCGCGTCAGCAAGAGGGCGAACCCGTCAAAGACTTCGTTCAGCGCTTGTCTGCAATAATTTCCCGTTGCGAATACGAAACGGAAACAGATGTCAGAGCCTGTTCCTTACTAACTGCCTTTATCGTGGGTCTCCGTGATCAACGCATTCGCGCCCGGCTCGTCCTCGAGAAGAGTTTAACTTTGGACACAGCGATTCGACTGGCTGAAAGCTCTTTGGCCGCAGAGGCTGAATCGAAGCAGTTGCATGCGGGGACGGCCGTGCACAAGGTTACATCCAGGAATGCCAGCAAGGAGTCTTGTTTCAGGTGCGGAAATTCCAACCACCTCCAGGAATCTTGCAGATTTCGTAACGAAGAGTGTCACGCTTGTGGGAAGATTGGCCATATTGCAAAGATGTGCCGTACATCCCAGCCACAGGCAAAACACAAGAAAGGCAAGAGGGGCCCCAAGGTGAAGCTTGTGACGGACGTGTTCCTTGCCGATGAAGACGACGGGAAGTTCCTTACTTGCAAGATCAAGGACAAGCAGATCGTTTTACAAGTGGATACTGGTTCCCGTGCCACGCTTCTGGATGATCGGACGTACAAGAAATTGGGCGAGCCCAGGCTACATCCCTCTCCAGTCCGTCTACGCGCCTTCAACAAGAATGAAATTCCGCTTCGTGGGGCGGCAGACCTTCTTGTCTTCATCGATGGAAGAGAAGAAACCCTACCAGTTATCTTCACCAAGATGGAGCACACTAATCTCCTTGGGCGAGAGTGGATACGCAAGCTAGGCATCAATCTCAACGAGCTGTTTGTTGGTTCCATTAGCTCAATCGCTGCGTTGGACGAGATTCTGGGGGCGTACGAAGATCTTTTTCGCAATCAGCTCGGTAGATGTACCAAGACCTTGGTTCATCTCCATCTCAAAAACGACGCTCAGCCAAAGTTTTTCAAGCCACGACCGATTCCTTTTGCGACTCGTGAGGCAGTACAAGCTGACCTACAACGTCAAATAAAGAATGGTGGGCTGGAACCAGTCGAGGTGTCGGAATGGGCTACCCCCATTGTGGTTGTTCCGAAGCCGAATGGAGCTGTTCGAGTCTGCGGCGATTTCAGCGTCACAGTGAATCCCCAGATTGAGATCGCGCAGTATCCTTTGCCTCGAACGGAAGAGCTGTTGGCAGTGCTAAATGGAGGCCAGAAGTTCACCAAATTGGACTTGTCTGAGGCGTACCTCCAGATGGAGTTGGATGACGAAGCCAAGAGGATATTGGTAATAAACACGCACAAAGGTTTATATCGGTTCAATCGAATGCCGTTTGGCATCGCAACCTGCCCCTGCGGTGTTTCAGCGCACAATGGAGCAAGTGATTGCCGGAATTCCGTCTGTCGCTTGCTATCTGGACGACATAATTGTCACTGGCAAGAACGACACGGAGCATCTCAAGAACTTTGAGCAAGTCTTAGAGCGCCTTCGACAGTTTGGTTTCACACTGAAGAAGGAGAAGTGTGCCTTCATGCAGCACCAGGTGGAATACTTGGGACATGTTGTTACAGCGGAGGGATTTCCACCATCTGCTAAGAAGGTGTCGGCAATTTTGAACATGCCTCCTCCCACGCAAGTGTCAGAGTTACGGGCGTTTCTCGGCATGATTCAGCACTACGCAAAGTATTTGCCCTCGTTGGCGGATGCCTGCGCTCCGCTTAACAACTTACTCAGGAAATCTGTGCCATGGCAATGGTCGGCGTCTTGCGTGGATGCGTTTGAGGCAATCAAGAAGATGCTCACTTCTGCCGAAATTCTCACACACTACGATCCGCGCAAGGAGATCTTCCTGGCCGTGGATGCTTCTTCGAAGGGGCTTGGTGCAGTCATCTACCGTATCGTACCGTATCATCTATCGTATTAATGGCCAAAATCGACCGATTGCACATGCATCAAAGACATTGACACCAGCTGAGACCAAATACGCTCAGATAGAGCAGGAAGCCCTCGCCATTATCTTTGGGGTCAAGAAGTTTCACCAATATTTGTGGGGGCGAAGGTTTACGCTTTTCACAGACCACAAGCCTTTAACGGTGGTTTTCGGGTCTAAAAAAGGCATTCCCGTTACTACAGCAAGTCGTCTACAGCGGTGGGCAATCATCCTCATGAGGTATTCGTTTGATGTACAAATCAAGTCTACGAACAACATCGCCAATGCTGATGGACTATCCAGGCTTCCAGAGGGCCCCGATTTGACGTTTGATGAGCAAATGCAGCAAGGAATTTTCAACGTCGAGGACGAAGAGATTAACTCTGTACACGACTTTCATATGTCTACTCTGCCAGTCACCGCTAAGCATATCGCAGACGCCACTCAGAAAGATCACTGCTTGGCGCAAGTCTTGGAGTTTATTGTCAATGACTGGCCAAAGAATCCGGAGCCACAGTTTGCCATATATTTTCAGAAGCGAACTGAGCTGACATCTCACAGAGGATGCGTCCTTTGGGGACTACACACCGTGATTCCGGAGAAGTATCGAGCGGATTTGCTGGACACTCTACTTGATTGTCATGTTGGACAGACCAAAATGAAAATGCTTGCCCGCTCATACTTGTGGTGGCCAGGTCTTGACAAGGATATTGAAGCAAGGGTGCGATGTTGCGATCAATGTGCATCCGTCGCGGCACAAGAATCTCCGGTGCCACTTCATCAGTGGGAGTCACCAGAGAAGCCCTGGTGTCGACTGCATGCTGATTTTGCAGAGCTGCATGGGAATCATTATTTTGTCTTAGTAGATGCTTTCAGCAAGTGGCCAGAAGTGGTGCGCATGGTTTCTACCACAGCAATCAAGACTATTGAGGTGTTGAAAGACATCTTTCTTCACAATGGTCTTCCCCAGGTACTGGTGTCGGACAATGGCCCTCCTTTCACCAGTCAACTTTTCGAACGTTTCTTGTCGGAACAAGGAATTCTTCATGTTCGGACACCTCCATATCATCCCAAGTCGAACGGGCAAGCAGAGAACTTTGTCCGAACTTTAAAAGCTGCGCTGTCCCGTTCAAGCGTGGAGGACAGGGAGGTTTTGAGAAGTTTCGTTTTCAAATACCGGGTAACCCCACATGCGTCCACCGGCCGTCCACCATGTGAGTTACTCAACAATCGGCATTATCGGTCCGTGCTGGATCTTGTACGGCCCGCTGGTCCGTCTTCATCTCCTCCTGCAAGAGACGTCGCCACTAAGGAACGTCAGAAGCGATGTCACGACAAACGAGCACGAGACAGATCTTTTGGGTCCAACACGTGTGCCTGGATGCACGACCCACACAAAAAGGGACACTGGAGTAGTGCGACCATTGTGGGCCAGGAGGGGAACGTTATATTCCGAGTGCGAGACGCTGATGGTAAGATGCATCGCGTACATAAAGATCATCTGAAGCAAAGGGGAAGTCTTCAATCCTGGGAGGACGAACTTCCTAGGGCATCGCCTGCCTCTTGTCTCCCACCAGACTGCCTCTTGCCATTCCCAGAAGTTGATGACACCTTCACCTCCTGTGGCGACAACCAGACTTCAACTGAACCGTCTCCCGTTCGCAGGCCAACGTCGGCACCAGGAAACGAAGCAGCGGGACCGGACAGCAGTGTACGCCGCTACCCCTTACGGGATCGTCATCCTGTCGACCGCTATGGCTCGATCTAAAGGGGGAGGTATTGTGGTGGCGTCACTGGTGGCTAACGAAGAAGCGCGAGAGCGCGTACTTCATATTCTCATTCTGGACTTGGCTGCATACTGATCACAGCATGTTTATTGCCTGCATCTCATGTCACAGTCATTAAACGGTTACACACCCACGGCTATCTCAGCCGCTAGGAGCGCTCGCACGCAGCGGGAAGAGCGGAGAGCCGAAACTGAAACAGCCCGCGGGCGGGCGGCGCAGAGGGCGCTAGGAGCGCGCATGCGTAGCTACCGCGGCGCGGCGCCCCAGTCAGTTGATCGCTGGCTGTCGCGGAGAGCAGGCTTGCGCTCGGTCCCTCCGCGGTCCCTGCGACCGCTCAGTTTCTGCCTGCCTTTTGGATGGAGCAGTCACACCCGTCACCGCGGGGGAAAAGGTGAGTGATTTGCTGCGTTGTTTTACCGGGCTGCTTTTCTTGCATGTTTGCCGTGCCCCCGTGTTTTGACTTGTTTAGCGGTGACCAGCGAGTGATTTGACAATGTTTGACTGTGCTCGTGTTAAGCCTTTTCTCGCCGTACGCGCATGTTTAGACTTGTTTAGCGATGAGCAAGCCTTTTGTTCGTGTTGACGCATGTTTAGCGATGTGTACCCAGTGGTTCCCGCCTTGTGTTAGCTGCATAGTGTTGTGACGCTGTGGTTAGGCCTAACCGATTGCCCCCGTAAGCCTTTTCCCCGATGTGTACTGTTTTCTCCGTGCTGTTTAGCAGTAGCGGTTAGACCTTTTCTCTCGCATGCCTAGACTCGTTTAGTAGTGCTGCCATTTTTACCTGCCGCTAGTATCTCGTTGTTCTCTGTCTTTCTCGCATAGAGCTATGATAGTGGTGCCATCTGGTGTGATGCCTTGCAACTAAGTGGCCACCTGTCGTTGATCCCTTCAACTGCCCGTCGCCAATTATCAACATGGCGGGCGCTGGTCACTCGGACGTTTCGGAGCGGTTTCTTCGTCACAGCGTCGTTGATTTTCGAATAAATTGTTTCTCTAATTGCTAATTAAATCGTGTTTAGACGAAGTTGTGAGTTGCCGACAGTCTGTGTCCAGCCATTACTACTCACGCACTGTGTCGAACTCCTTTCTGTACTATACATCCTTACTTCCTGCCCGTTGTAAGGAGCGCTTCGTCGTGGTCACTCGAGCGGGTTTTATATAAATCACCTACCGCTCCACCCAGCCCGACTGCTGGGCGATGAAGCTCTTTTACCCTTCAGCAGAGTCTACAGTTTCATTAGAGACACCAGTTTTTTAAATGCCTTGTAATATGACGTAATTTAAAAAAAAAAACAGAAAACTTTGTTTAATTTGTATCATGTACTGGTTTTAACCTTATCACTCCACTTACAACTCATGACACTTTTAACACCGTTTTGGCGCTTTATAGCCTTCGTCGCTGCTGCCCCATAAAAATACTAACAATCATCATCATCAATCTTGTGAGACTTAAAGGTCAGCTCCGGGGTACCTTGACTTCTTGAAACTGTAACGATATCCTGGAAGGCCATATCGAACTGTGTCTGAAACCACCCTTCATTTCCTCAAAACATCCCCATATTTAAAGGCACTGTAAAGCAGCGCCGATCAAATCTCATTTAGTGTAGCTATTTGATAGTCCAAGCCACCAGGACAAAAACTGCGTAAGTTTGATTCCAATCGATGGTGCAATTAGAAAATTACAATTAAAGATTACGGGCAACACTGTACTAGGTATTCGAAATGATTCCGTACTCCTGCCACATACGGCGGCAACCACATTGCCTGCGTATAACATTGGGCCCGACATAACAATCCACCACAATCTACCTTAAAATCCTTCCCTCCAATTCACACAACGATCCACATGTGAGGATAAACGGATAAGCGAACTAAAACGAAATGCTAAGCCGTCGAAAAAAATGTGGGAGACGTTCAAGAAGCCTGACCGCGTCGGTACGTCGGGACTTGTTTGTTCACAGAGAGAGTTTGTTCGTTCGAAAGAGGCCATGAACACAAGGAGCGCGCATGCACAGTAGAGAAGTAGGGAGAGCCTCCATCGAACAGCGGCCAGTTCTGGGTTACTTCGCAAAAAACACTGTTAACAGGGGTTTCAGAATGCATAGGTAAACAGCGAACCTAATAATATGGTTACTAAATCCATAACTTAAAAACCCGAGACTAGGGGACAAAAAAACGACAAACACAGACAAGGTCTCAAACACAGCTGAACGAAATTCCGATGTAATGTTGTGTAATACCAATTTTCAGTGTTGCCCGCTGTACAGGGGGTTGTTTGACACCAGGCGTCGCACCCCTCCACTACGCCGCATTTTTCATGGAAAATTAAAAATATTTATAGCGTGTTGTCGGTCGTATGGTTCCGCATATGGTTTTTAGAAGCAACAAAGTCTCTAGGCACATCACCGGTATATCATGCTTGTCTACTGCTTTACAGTACCTTTAAAATAATCGTAAATTAACCATTTCGAAACAGACATGGGGCCGCCATTTTTATGACGGCAGCTGTTCAAGCGGTCTAGACCGCTGACGTAAGTGATATCAGTGTTCTTCAAGACGTCCCTCCCGCTCTACGGAGCATACGGGAATGTAGCAGGCGATGGTAGCAGGAAGCGTCTGCTCGATCGACGTAGGCTTCTTGATTGCATCGTTTTTTATTTGTGGGATGATCTGCGTAATGCCAAAACACGCTGTTGATTGTGCCCCAGATAACACAAGTCTGTCCCGGGGATTAAAAAGGGACGTCCCTCTTGGGACAATGCGCACGTCCCTGGGACTGCATCAGTTCGTTCCGTGCTAGTCCCCATGAGCTCCCAGTGAAACTCCCAAGTATCTTTCCAGGAAGTGCCACGAACGTCCCGTGCGACCATTGAGGGAGCAACTTGGGACTCTCTATGGATCTGCTCTACCTGGATTTATAGCTTGAAATTATTTTACTTATTTTACTAAATTATTCCACCGTTAAAAGTGGAGATCAAATTTGTCGGTTACATGCAGTTTAGAGACAGTGAACGTTCACATATATATTTATTAGAATTTATTTGCAATACTTAATGCCAGAAATGAGTACACGTGTATAACTTCTCATACAGAACGCTAAAAAAATTGCACTTTCCCTGCACTGGATGCACTAACATTTGTTGTCTAAAAATACACTGCCACCCTCCCTCCATCATTGACTAGCATGAATATATGATAAGAATAACCTGTATAAACAAATATTCTGGATACAAAGCTGTATCCAAGAAAAGAAAAAAACTGAACAAGAGAGAATGTGAATGCAATTAGAACACAAATTATTTTCCACCGTTGTGCATTTTAAACAACACTATAGGTATAACGTGTGAGGAAAAAATAGATACTGTATGGCATGCCTTGATGCCTAAAGGAGGTAGATGGTTAGTGAAGCTATGCATATGACGTGTACTACACACAAAACTTAGCGACCATACTGAAGAACTTTAAACACAACATGTGACACTTAAGGTGTTGCACACAATCAATAGCATGTTTTCAAGAGACATTTGCACGTGGTATCACAAAATGCACTAGGCAATAGATAAGCTAATAGCGTTCGCAGCTTCTGCTTCGACTGGTCACAAAGTGTCGCATATATAAAAGACACCACACTCACATATGTATGTATAGGATAGAGAGGCTGATATATCAGATGGCTACTCTGTTGCAAAAAAGCAAAACAAATGAGACGTGGACAACTGATCACAGGGAAGTAAAAAAAAAACTAGTTTATTTAGTGGCGAATTTAGCACGAAAACTACAACATGCTATGAGACATATAAAGGCCGTTAACATTTTGGCAGTGGCACTGTCCTCGTCAGAATAGAACTGCTATAAATTTTCTAAATTTCGAACACTTTTGTGCTGACGAAGACAATGCCACTGTCGAAAAGTTAACCACTTTTAAATATCATAGCGTGTTGTAGTTTTCGTGCTAAATTGACCACTAAGTAAACAAATTTTTGTTGACTTACTTGTGATCAGTTGTCCACGTCTCATTTGTTTTGCTTTTTTGCAACAGAGTAGCCATCTGATATATCAGCCTCTTTACCCACACACACACACGTAGATACGTACATTATATATATATATATATATATAACTACTAAAAACACTGGAAATAAATGGTGAATTCGAATTTTAACAGTAATCTGCATATATATATACTCCGCAAACGGGCAGCAATGTATGAAAAAACAAACAAAAAAAACTGACGTGTTGGTGTCATAGTATTTTGCACACAGTAACAAAACGTCAAGGGTAATGCGCGACAGAAAAACAACAGGAAGATTAATATGCTGTCTTAGCAGCACATGGTATCACAAAGTATCACAGATCATGTAGGGTCGAAAACAACATTTGAAACAGTTTTCGCCACAGTTAGAACTCGCAGTATCACAAGGGGCTTCAAAAGATGCATGACGAAAAAAATGTTTTCAATTTGCAAAAAAGTTCTTAGGTTATGGTATCACAAGCTATCTGCGTTTTCCGCAGCTTGTCTTGCCTGCTGCCTTCTGTGAGACTCTGGTGCATGACGCAGCCATGACTGTGTAGCCTTCTCGATTTCTTTAAGCGTTCCCTTGCTTGAAACCTTTGCTTGGCCTTCAGGTGCCAAGGAATCTAGAAAAAGAATTTCGAGAATATCTGTGCATGGTTTGCATATAAGTGGAAAAAACCAATAAAGCCAAAAGATATGTGCAAAACACTTGGGTGATTCCATCTCAGCTCAGGCAGGGTGGTCCGGACACCATCATCGATTTCCCTTGAAAAAATATATGTTGTACCGCAACACGCATACAAAAATATTCAACAATATTTTGGCTCTATGTGTTGTCGTCCGCTCGAAAAAAATTCCTAAAGAAATTGACTCGGCAACAGAGCTTCCTGACAGAACGACTTTGACATTTTATTCCTCGCCACCAGACGGTCCCAAACTATAGATTTTTTTTGTACAATATGTCAGGTACAACGGTTTTAGGCGTGCGCTGACAGCACCAGTGAATTCTACTTTGATCTTTAATTAAAAATTGCCAAAGTGGCAACAAGATTCACAGTTTGCTCATATTTCTCCCTACGCTGTGCTCCTGCTATATACGCCATCGAGATATATGAGGTACCGCTCTGTAGGTCGAAGCGTGCTCTTTGAATTGATGTCAAATTTACATGTCTGTACCTTGGCCACTTTCGTCAAGGCGGTGTAGAGTACAGATATGTTTTCAAAAATGGGGTTTTTTGGACTCTCGTTCGACCATTCATGTTCATGCTTCGACATACACAGTGGTACTTCATATATCCCGATGGCATATATAGCAGGAGGACAGCGTAAAGACAAATATGAGCAAAATGTGAATTTTGTTGCAACTTTGGCAATTTTTAATTAAAGATAAAAATATAATTTACAGGTGCTGTTTGCGCATGCTGAAAGTCGATATACCTGACATACTGTGCAAACAAAAAATCTATAGTTTGGGAGCATCCGATGGCGAGGAATAAAATGTCAAAGTTGTTCCGTCAGAAAGCTCCGTCGCCGAGTCAATTTCTATGGAATTTTTTTTCGGGCGGACCACAGCATAAAGAGCCAAAATATTTGTTGCTCCTGTGTGTATGCATGTTGCGGTACAACATATATTTTTTCAAGGGAAATCGGTGATGGTGTCCGGACCACCCTGCCTGAGTTGAGATGGAATCACCCACTTGATAACGCCAGTGCAGTCGAAGCTAGATTATGTTGCTTAGTTACTTCGGGCTTGCTATACACTGCATACAGTTATAACCTGGTTGTCTTACTTACTGACCTACATTTCCTCACAAGGCACCAATAATACATTAGAAGTAACTTTTCTGTAAAACTGACTACAGGCCTGTTTTTCATGCCCTGGACAACAATCCACAGTCAACACTAGAACAAAGTAGCATTCAGGAGCAAAAATGTATTCGTTGCTACCGATATTCTTTGTAAAAAGCAAAATCCACAGACGAGCTGAAGTAGAAGGCACTTAAGCAACATTAAGCTATGAACATGCTATTGATCACTTTTGCCCCATGAATATTGTTAGTTCTTTTTTTTTTAATTAGGTTAAAAGGAAAAGCAGCACAACATGGAGACATCATGTGTGGGGGACTGAGTGTCCATGCTCGCTTAGAGCCACTATTCGCAGTGTTTTTTGGCTGGATTTCTTCACACCTTCTATAGAAATAAAGCGTGGACCAACCACGCTTCTTATTCCTGTGTTATAGCTGCAAATGGTATAATAGATATGACTGTAGTACGGAATGCACGGCCCTCCACATGAAGGAAACCAACCCGATTGATATCAAGCTGATGTCAACCATGATTTAGCACACTTGTCTGTGTACTCCTTATATTTTTAATATGTGTATGGTACACTGTCTTACTTGTACCCTGATCCATGTTAGCCTAGATATCCGTTACATTGTTACAGTATGCAATGTGTTTCACCTGAAGTGATAAACAATTCTAACTGGCGATGTACTCGCCGGAGGAATTTGGGACTTTCGGCCATTACCCTCTAGAAAGTTTTGCCACCACTTGCGAAGGCTTTGGACAATTTTTAATTCAAGGAAACTTATTTTTTTCAAAGCAAACCTCACTTTTTTACATGTCATCCATGGATTACTGCAGACCCAACAAAAACTATGCACAGTATCGCAACAGAAATAGTCTTTAAAAAATGCGAAAATTACGCTTTAGCCCCGCCTGCTTGATTTTCACAAAGAAATGCGCGCGACATGTGCGTCTAGAGGAGGAAGTGTCCCCGCCTCTTCTTTTACCTTTCTTTCCCACGCTTTGATCTTGATGCTGTTGACTACCGTCTTATCACTAAGAAAACTAAATAACAGTCTTACGACAAGGAAGGCAAAACAAATGAAGGCGGGGACACTTCCTCCTCTAGACGCTCATGTCGCAAGCCTTTCTTTGCAAAAATTGAGCAGCCGGGGGTAAAGCGTAATTTTCACTCATTCTTACATTATTTCTGTTGCGATACTGTGCATAGTTTTTATTGGGTCTGTGGTTATCTCTGGAGGACTTCATATTTCTGTAAAAAACGTGAGGTTCGCTTGGCAATTTTCAATGTTCAATTGAAAATAATAAATTCCCGCAACTGAAAATTGTTGAAAGCTTTCCCGAACGGTGATAAAAGTATTCTTGAAGAGTACGTCGCAAGTTAGAATTTTTATCACGCTAGGTGAAACACCCTGTATAGCAGTACAGTAGCAATGCAGCATAAGCTGCAACAATGTCTCTGACACAGTAGCCCTGGAGCTGAATGTTACATTCATGCTGTCCCACCTACTTCTTCAGGCATTATCTCTCACTGCTTGATACCTACAGCACAACACCCTCCAGGTTTGTAGGTCACTGAACTTCAGCTTTCCTTTTGTTCCATGAAGGCTGAACTCCTTACCGACGGCAGGGGACAGCAGTCGTGACAAAATTCTAAACGTACGCTCCCCCACAGTGGCACCACCGACAAACTTCATGAATAGTTTCTGGGTTAGAGAAACAATGATTAAAACAGATACTTGCATCAATGCTGCAGGCAACAAAGATATACATATAGGTTCTATGGTGAGAGGGGGCACTCTGTTCCTAGTCATAAAAAAAGGACATGACACAAGCATTTCAAACCTGGTAGAAGGTAAAGCATATTACGGCGTCAGGTTTTCATCGAAATCATGTAAAATGTCCTGTGATCCTGAGAGACTAGAATATTGTGCTGTAGCCATTTACTTTTTAATTCAAGCAAAAAAGGAAAAACTACATTTGCATGGAAATTCTTGGTTCTCTATACTAGACTATAAATTGTCTTCTAAAGAAACTATAGATGTATAGAATTTAAATTAGACTATGCTAATACAAGACACCTGGATTGGACGCCTGAGCAAACTCATAAGGCAATGTCTTAATTAGCTTTCTAATTAGACAAGCTGGCTATCATTTGGCATGTAATGGCTGTGTTATGAAATGCATAGTGCTTACTAGCCGATTCCTCTTCTCAGAGCTTTCTTTCAGTTCCTCCTCAAAACGTAAGAACGCTTCCGTTGTTTTGAAAGGCTCGTCAATGATGTCAGGTTGCACCATTTCAGTGGTATCAGTCCTGCTACTAAGCTTCTCAAGGACCATCAGCAGGTGCTCAGTGTGCGACTGCAACGTAAGCCTCATCGTGTGTAGGAGCTTTAATATTTCTTGATAGAATCCTGAAAGAAAATTGCGTAGTATAATTAGCGCCCTGATGTTCCCACTCCTAACGATAGAGGTCACAGTAGACACTTACATACCATAATGAGTTCCATCACTTCCATGGCTAGTTCTGCGGACAGGTGTTTGCTCTTGGACTGCACTGGAAGCGTCTTGTCGGCTAGCAAAACCTTAATGAATAATAGAACCAATAAGTAGAAATAAAATTATATATTACACCGCACTAGGTGCAAATGCTTTTACATACTCTGGTGTAGTAATTCATCGTTAGAAGGTGGGTGCCTTATTTCTGCAGGTGACAGCTGTGGCATATGTTGTGTTTCACCTGCATGTGGTGATGTGTCTGTAACAATGTACCGCTCTAACAGAACGGTGAATACAGCCTTACCATAATGATTGCCTGACTGAGGAGTTTGAGCCAGCTGTCGTACTTGCACTAAGGGCTCTACTTGCTGGATTTCATGTGCTGCAAAACCTTTTGTAGTACATAAGAAGTAACATAGCGGTTACAACATTTGTTAGATAGCGACTTGTATCATACTCTGATGTGAAAAACTGCAAGCAGCGGAGGATGGGTGCACATTTCGTGATGCGGGCTGTTGCTGTGCTACTTCACATCTGCGATGTCGCCGCTCTGAAAAATTTGGTAAATTAATTCTTGCGAAAAAAAAAAGCACAGTACACAAAACATAGAATTACGTGACAGTACATAAAATGGCATTGTGGGCGGTGGTTAGGTGCCTTATCAAACCTACTATTTACTACAGGCAGAAGTGACAGCGCAATGACAAGTTGCTGCATAATTGAATGGCTAAAGAATCTGGGACAAGGAAGGACAAGAAGACCACATGATACAAATATTTTCCTTGTCTCAGGTCCTTTTTGTTCACCGATTTTTACGCCTCTACTTTGAAAAATGGGATATTTAAATGCGTGGCAATAGGGGCAGAGGGGAAGGTTGAAAACCACATGAAACGAATTTGCATGGCATGAGCAAAAACATAGCTACCTACCTTGCAAATCCTGGTACAGCCTTCCCTGACGTGGGACATACTGGTGGTTTGTTGTCACCTTTGTAGCACTTGGGCCCATCTGTGGATACATACCTACAAACATGGCATGTGAATTTTACTAGAAGATTATTTCATTTTAAAATGAAAGCACCCTCCATGCAAAAGACTATGTCAATTCAGAAGATCCACTATCACGGTACATATAATTGATCATGCATACAGAGTAGTATATCGACAATCAATTATATGCAATATATTATACCGGCCCTTGAAGTACAAAAGACAGGCAGTTCACACAAATGTCAGAAGCCTGGTCAGCAACAGTAGCTTGTAATAAAGCAGAGTAATTTAGTAATCTACACGTGCCAGAGGAGTGCAATATCCACGAGTTGCACACAAGAGAAAGGCAGGAAATTCAGTCGTGCCCAAAATATGCACAAGAATTAAGTACTCCCAAATAGCTTTTGAATTTATGATTGTGCTGTGTTTTGAAACGTGTTTCTATAATGCTGCTAGCACTGCTGAAAGACAGCTGCTGCGGTGATTCAGCCCTATAGTTTCAACTATGATAAGCATTTTAAATAACCTCTTGGCTTTATCCTAGAATTCCAGTACTGAGTTTCGCAAATGTAAACCTAAATTATTGTGACTTGCTTTGCTCCCATATTTGGGACTAGAAGGTAGCAGAAAATTCCTTGTCACTTTTTATCCTATTTTGACACGTGCAAATAAAAGGCCTATTCCTGATGGAAGCATATTAAAAATTCCTGTAACTACAGTCTTGCCTAAGTGACCAAAGACCATTTTAGATTAATCGTACGCACACAAAAAAAATCTTACAACAAATGTGGGTTTTCTCTGCACCTTTTTGAAGTTTGTACTGGCCTGAACTACTACGTATAATTTTCTGTACCGTGCATCTGAAGACTTGTACTCTGTGACGGAAATGCACCGTCATTGCCGTAGGTGCTGCCAGGGGTCGCAGTGTGTCCGCTGAAATTCCCACTTCCATGCGCAGGTCCTTTGGAGCTTGTAGCTGTTAAAACAATTGGACTACATCCTTTATGCGCGTACAAAACGACATTTCTACTAAGCTATGAGCAGAACAAAGTGTGCTCACTTTTAATAAAAGCATTAAGCGGTACTTTGCAAGTTAGGAGTGGAATATGTTGTAATACTGAGGACACTATACTACAAGTTTTATGACGAATCTCATTATTGCGAACGCTATATGCATTTCCAAACTTTACCAAAGAATGCAGAGCGAGGTGGTGTTGGTGGTCTCTGTGGTGGCGTTGGAAGTGAACGTGGTGTTGGCGTACAGACTTCATCCCCAGAGCTGTTGCTCAGTTCATCTGGGTAAAATGCAGGCAATTGGTTGTCTTCTACCTCCTCTTCACTCTGTACTTTGCGCTTTTTCTTTCTTTTCCCTCTACCTAATTCGTTCTCGCTACACAGGTCTGACGTATCCTCTGCTTGTGCCAGCTTTCTTCTTGCGGCATCATATGTGTCTGAGAAATATAGGATGCAATCAACAAATACTAGACAACTGAATACACTTATGGTATCATACCAAAAGCAAAAACCCGAGTGCAGTCATACGTCAACCAGCTGCTCTGTGGCTTCAGGCCTTTCATAGTTATTTGCTGCAGACGTCTTGGGTCCTTCTCATTAGGCCAAGCACATTTGCCATTCTGCATCCAGGTAGCATGTACTATGGCAATAGAATTTTGTTCTTCTGGAAACTTTACGATCCAATATTTGGGTGAACCTGTGACATACCGATATATCAGTTCATAATTGTGTGTGGTAACATGACGTAGTCCCACTGAAGGCGCACCTTTGATCGGATGCAGACCACTGGTAACTAATTGGTCCAACTCTAGGCACATTCACAGTCACTTTACTTGATCAAATGCACTCACAAACACACACACACATCAACTTGGCTACATCATTGCACAGAATGAACAAGGGGGAAGATGGCATATTGGTTTCGGAATGGTAACCGGATACATTTCTGGCGAACATCAGCTAATGGCCAGGAACACAGAGCAGAAAGCGAGCGAGATGTGTATATGCCGAACAGTGAAGAACGGCACGGATGAGTATAGAGATCACCAGTGTTCAAAAACTGCCTCCCAATAACAAGCACATCATTAGTGTTCGAAAGGCGCACAAAGTTCTCAATGCAGATGATTCTGCCATCGTGCAACAAACAGGTGTTATCTCGCTTGTGTGTACGCAGGGTGAACATGCTAGGTACAACAACTTTTTTGAATTGGTCACCACTACAGTTCAACGGCAGAGGACCTGACGTGTGGTTCACAGAACACAGTATTTCTGACTGACTGCTTTGACACTGTTTTGGTAGTTTCCGCCTTTCCATAGTCCGATTATATAGTTGCTCCAGCGGCCTGTCTGGTTTCCGTAGTATACATTTTAAGGTTTGCATGAAGTTTTCGAAAGGAAAGGCACTCCATGTGTCTAACGGGCCGTGTGCACGGGCATCATCAGTCAAATGTATTAAACCGTGGATATTATGGGATACCATGTGCTTACCATAGATCACAGCAAACATTTCAACAAAATGGAGAAGCAACTTCTCTGCATAATCTGCATATACCTGGGACAGTCTGTGGCTGCACAAAATGGTTATAGCTGCATGGAGAACCATAAAATTGGACAGCAGATTGCTTGGAACTCTGGACTGAAAAACAACTGGGCCTGTGTATAATATCAGCATTCTAAATTCTGTTGCCTTCCATCTGTCCATTTCTGTTAGAGTTCTCGGCTTTCTGGAAAAGTCTGAGCATACATGCTGCTGCAGTTTGAGTAAAGAAAGAGAGATTTGGTCTTTCGTGTTATTTCCTAAGCGATAGGCCCTGTTGCCTTTGAACCACAACGTCAGTAGCTTTCGCACAACACCCAAGCAGATCAAATGCATAAAATCGAGAGGGATTTGTCTAATCAAATCTATAGGAAGTTCCTTTAGAATTGTCTCATTCACGTGGTGATGTTCATTCGCACCACTACGAAACTGCTCATCCGTCATAACCTCAGCATTAAGCTCTGGAAAGCACATCCGGCCTTGCTGGTACACACCTTCAGTTGTACACTTTGAGCAACTGAAATAAGCATTGTGGCTTTTGATCCCAAGAATGTAGGCTTTTGCAGGAGCATCACACACCACAGCTGATAGTTTTAGTGCCACTGTTGTGCCATTTACTGAAACCCCACTTTCCAACAGCTCCTTAAGTTCCGATACAAATGGCTCAAGAAAAGTGTTCGGGCACAGGTTCTTTGATTTTCCGTAATACACTCCAATAGGAAAAGGAGAAGTTTGACCACAATTTGTAACAATACATAAAATGGGCCAAAACTGATCTGCTGTGCTCTTGGAAAGTGGCAGGCCATCAACGTTGACATTGATAGAAATCACATCAGGGACAGTTTGAAGTCCTTGCAGTTCATACTGAAGCCCTGTTGCCAAACCAAAGTGGCAGTATTTGCCATCCCCCATTACCTTAACGCCAGCAGCATATCGTGGCGTTTGCAGCAACGTTCTTGCACACGCAGGTAAAAAGGGCAAAGATGGTTGTTTCTTTAGAAGCTTGAGCAGTGCTGTGAGGTCGGTATGAGTTATCGTGGAATTTAATGCCCATGCTTTGAGTTCTGCAGCAAACGTATTGCTCCTCTCAGAACTTTGGGAAGACTCGTCAACGATGACAGGATTTTCTAGAAATGGAGCATCTCTTTCCGTTGGATGTGAGGTGCCCCAGACATTTTGTTGAACCTGTTCTGCTTCCCCCTCATTCGATCCGAGATCATACGCTGCAGCGCCAAGAAAGTGTTGGGTCTCGTTAGCTGTCTGCACATGACACAGCAGCTGAACTATTTCACACTGAGAACTGCGAATTTGGGGGGCCGGCGATGGTTCAACCGAGTTCCCCCTGTGAGAGTCTAAACATAGTGTTAAACTTTCATCGACACTTTGCCAGACACGTCTGTGAAGGGTAGATTTTGTCCAGTTTCTTGACATCAGCGCGGTGACGGATGGCACTGTGAGTGCTGCAATTCACAACGAACACCACACCCCTACAACAGTCCAACACAAAAGAACGGCGCGCAGCACCGACAACAACCTCTAACGACAGAATTGATAAAGCTGCCTAAGCAGAACTATTAATGCTAGCGGTTCATATGTTACAAATATAAGCTATACAGCTACTGAAATATGATGTATCTTACCTTCTTTTGCAATATCCATAGTGTACGACTTACATAACGAACGAACGGAGAACAAAGGAACCGTCTGTTTACCCGTAGTTTCCCGCCTAATGGAGACTTGTGTCATTCAGCGGTATTCTCGTACGCGTAAAAAATGTCAGCTCGACATTATCAGTTGCATATATTTTACTGTTATGCCAGTTACGATGAAATACAATGCTTAATTGAAAAGTTACACTGCGTTTTGAATCGACTTCTGGAATTAATAGGCGTTGCTTCAAACGTCGCCGTTTCGTTCTCTCACCAGGGCGCGCCTTGTGAATATCTTTATGGTGTCGATTTCGATGCTAACGTCCTGTGCTGCTCCGACCCTGGATCCTTTTCGCGACTGTGAAACGTATCCTATACACTTCGTCCGAAGGCTATTACAGGGACTGACGTTTCGGGACAGGGGACATTGGAACTATATTGGGATGTCCCTGGGAAGTTTTGTGTTATCTGGGGCACTTAGGATTCGTGCAATTATGCTGTCGCGTTCCGGCCAGCGGCAAACTGACGAAGAACACAATGAACGTCACGTATCGTCAACGGAACTGTGATACGCCTACATACGAAATATATTTTTATTCGCATTGTAGGTGTCTTTGATAAAGTAAGTCATTCATCGCTTAATTGATGACTTTACTCTCTTATCGTTACGGCTCACCACTGCTGCATCACTTGCTGCTTGCATGCACTTGCGCATACCTTTCTCTCGAATGCCTGGCGTTTGACGTTACAGGAACAGTAATCACAATTTTTGGCCTTATAATTGGCTGAACGAGTTGTGTTTGGCAACGCCATGGTATCGTGTACACACTGTAGGTACGTACGTAGAATTAGGCGTGAATGACAACTCTAGTGCAGATTCGCGATGAACGTATTTCCCGAATGTTTACACTGTCTAGAGAGCAAGCATCAGATACAAGAACAAGCAAAATACTTACATGAGGGCATACGGTGCTTATGAGAGCTCAAGAGTAGCACAAAATGAAAGAAAGGAACAAAAAAGAAAAAACAACACTGCACAGCACAAGGACACCGTGCAAGTATAATTATCAGGGATATCTTCGCACCCCTTATTTCGTCTGGTTTACTAGTCCAATGCAGTCATGCACCAACACATTAATTAACCACTAAAAAAAAGAAAATGAAGACGATGAGTTGCTTGCATATGTGATCAACGTCATTAGTGCATCTGGATCTGCGTGCTGGTTTCAGGAGCAAAGTTACTTGTATGAATGCACATCTCCACACATTCCACAGATACTGTAATTTTACACGTAACATTGACTTGACCATAATTTCATTGAATGCACAGAGATAATAAAACTGACTGCCCCGCATAATCCCTCACAATTGGTAAACAAGTACACCGCAAGATGGACAGAATACAGGTGCAGTTGAGCTGTTCTGTGATGAGTCTTACTTCGGAAATGAGGTCATTCCCCACAAACCTGTGAAAGGGGTCGCAAGACCATCATTCCACATGAAAATAAAAGCTTCTTTGTACCAATGTGTGTTTTACAACCAAGGTTGGAATAGTGTGTAGAAAATGGGCACCAAGCCTTAGTTGCTCATGCGCCATAAAAACCCGAATCATCATCATCATCAAAATGGGCACCTTGAATAGCGAAACTCAAGCAGCTCTGATGTCACAGCCCTTAGGGCTATCAGTGGAATTGGCTGTAGCTCTGAGGTCATTGACATTGCGCTTTAGTCGGGCATCTGTTCGAGGGCTTTTATCTCTCGAAGTATGACACATAAAAAAAAAAAAAAGATTGATCAGTATTATAGAGCACACTGCAATGATACACCCATAATGTAACTAACCACACCTAAGAAGCTGTCCCAACCACTTAAATTTTCCCTGATACTTCAAATGGCTAAGAAACCTGGAGTACCATTTACTGTGTGCACGTTTCTCCATCCCCTACGCTTCTACAGAAGCCACCGATTAATGGTGAATGAGATGCCAAAAACTAAAAATCCTAGGTGTGAGACTGCTTGTACACGTTGACTGAAGCCCTTCTGTTGTCCACTTGCATGTAATGCCTTGCAGAGTTGTCAGCGTTGTAGTGACTCTCTCACTGTAACGCATGGGGTGAGCGTGTGTAGTCTCTTCATTCTGTTCGGGGACTCATGAACAGCCACCGTCCACAGAGATCGAGCAGAGCGCCAGTAAGCTCCTGGACATACCCTGACATGAAAATTAGGATTATTAGAATTCCTAAAACAGACAGAACCGGCTTGTGCAGTAAAGGAGCAATGCAATTCTCTGGTTCAGCAGTTTTCTCACACACATTCCTCATGCGTAGATACAATACATGGCACACAGATAAGGTGGAAGTGGTGCTGTGATATCTTAGATACATGACCGAGAAACAGCACTGAGGCGAGGCAACTTGTAGTGCACACAACGGTGCGATGTTTTTCAGAAGGGGAGGTACATCCACTATTCCCTACAACACTTCGAATGTTCCAGATCCTATAAGTGAGGAATGCAGAACAATTGCTTAGTAATCGCTGCTAGCTTGAAATATACTGTAAATCACCTTCATGGGGTCAAAGCTGCTTCTTGATGTGCACATCTTGCATGGAGACCTTGATGCTCATGAATATATGAAGCAACGTTATGATCCAGATATCCATGATATGCCATAGTATCGTGAGTCATTTTACCAGAACCAGGTTTCCATCATCGTTGCTTGTCCATATGCGCACACATGTGCATGTTTACAATACTGTGGCACCATTATTGTAGCAGCAGATGTTGCTTTACCATCGCTGTTATATGTACCTTTTTCCTGGGGCCTGAGCAAGGAGAAGCAGAAATTATAATTATACCTGTTAAGGCTAATATTGTTAGGCAATGTGCAAAAAGCATCTACATATTTACAAACTGTGATCAACAATGTTAACAGCATAGCTTGCCCCCAACTGTTACCCTTCTAATAGGAAACATGTTGTCAACCAATGTCATAGGCTGGACAGCATACATGTGTTATGACGGTTTGCTACATAGCAAATGTGGCCCTCTTGCAAGGCGCCATGTCTCAAAACGATGATTCACAGATTGATGAGTCGTTCTCATGACTTCACCTATTTGTGCCAATCTGTTATGAGCATGCTGACCGTCATCCCTTGCTGGTCAAGGTACTTGATCACCTTTTGAAGGCCTGGGGTTGCTGGAGTTAGTGATTTATCCACACACCCCTACACCCCCCAAATGTTCAGTGACACCCCCCTAATTTTTTCACCTGTGTACCCCCTACAGGGGGAGCCCTTGCATTTTGAGATTTAGACATAAGTCGGTAATGATATGCTAAGCTGTAATGATGTAACTATAATAATGACCGCCCCCCCCCCATTTTTTTTCAACACCCCTCCATCCTTCGGATTCTGAAGAAACCACTGGCTGGAGCGAACTTCATTAGTATAGAAGAACACAATGGAATTGGTGGCACGTAATAACTTTACATTACAACTTGAATACACAGCACTCACAGACACAGCCTGGCTTTTAAAGAGAAACAACAATATGCTACCATGTATAGGGGATATGGGGTAGTTCCATGGTTGGGAAAAGGCTGAGTGTGATCACACATAAGTCCTGACAGACACAGAGTGTCTCAAAACAGGAACTCCTAAGTTGTTGCTGATTTCAGCTGCTGTGACTGTTTTGTGTTCACTGTGCCCAAGTTCAGACTTCTCCAAACTCATGTAATTTTGCAACCAGCTTCTCTGAGAAACTGCGTAGTTTTATATACAACCGCGGACTATAGGGCTTAGCAGCCCCATATTTGTCGTTCACATGTTCACATTGTCTGCAAGGCATAGTGGAAGTTCGTGCGGACACTTACCTGCAACTTCGGTCCTTTGGTGCTATCCTCTTTGTTGTCGTCGGACGAGGCAGGTGCCGCATACCTTTTCAGCGACTTTTCGAGTCCAAATCGGCCGCCAGGTGAACGACCTCGGAACATTCTGATGCAAAATGCTTCGAGCACACACGACAGTTGCCTTGATAAGTTTAGAACACTCAGCCACTGGTTTCGTACCACCCAATCACGCACAAAATCAACTGGGAACTTTGTATATTTATCTTGCCATCTTTGTTATTAGCGTCCCTGCTGGTACTGCGAGAAGCACGGCATTCTCACAATTCACTCACGCTGCATCTGTCACAAAGTGACAACTTAGACGAAGTTGTGTGTACTGACAAGCCGGAGGAAAAATAAAAGATAATCAAATTAAGACGCAGAGAATGGTGCCCGTACGTACAGAGGACTCTCGATTTCTCTTTCAGCCTGACGAGTGACGATTGCTGGCGATTGCGAAACTGCGAGCCAGTAAACAAGTCAAGAAGAGCCAAAGCGAAAGCTTAGAGTGACGTCAGCTGTTCATGCGGACGATAGGACGGTAGACCAAAAAACAGATTTCGTACCAAATACAGGGTATTCGGCCAAACTATTTTGGAAGTACATTCAGTAGGCATCAGTCTTTGTGCCTGCTAGTTTTTGCTGTAATCTGTGACAGTGAGTTTCCTCCGGAGCTGACCTTTAAGTGTCATAAAACTGCTCGGAAGTAATGACAATATGTCCCTTGAGATAAATAGCGTTGATTCCATAATGTTCAGAAAAGTAGATTTCTAAATAGAATCTTATGACACGTTACACTGAAACACCCTGTATATCTTGATAGGCTGAAGTTGGGGTGGAACGGCTACGAAATTATAGAGCAGGTGGAGAGAAATAGGAGACAGAAGACAAAGTAGGAGAAGCGACAAAGAGTGTTTATTAAAATTTAAAATTTATAAATACTAGGGGCGTCGTTTGCGTTACGGCGGAAGCTCCGCCGTCGTCCGGACAAGATGCTTAACTTTTTTTTTAATTTTTCTTCTATACAAGGTGTATACAAAACACAATTGTTCTCATTCATATTCGTCAATTCAAGGCACATATAATCTGCTAATTAAAAGCTCTATACAAATTCGATGCATTTTCTATGTGATATATAGGCAGTGGATAGAGCAGATAGGTTGTATAATAATAATAATAATAATAATAATAATAATAATAATAATAATAATAATAATAATAATAATAATAATAATAATAATAATAATAATAATAATAATAATAATAATAATAATAATAATAATAATAATAATAATAATAATAATAATAATAATAATAATAATAATAATAAAGGTAGAGCAGGGTGCCCTGGGGCGAGGGGAAGAATAAAAATACAGATAGAAAACTGAGGGAAATAAAATCAGCCATATTCCTGTGTCACACAAGGTATTGCAGGAATATGGGTGAGGAGAATCATATAAATGAAAGGATTGATAAAGAAGTAGTGAGTGACGAAGGAAGGAGGTAAAAGAAAAAGCGAAACCACAGTCAATGGGACGGAGGAAGGCAAAAGCGAATTTATTGCAGATATAAATATAGTACATAGTAGAAGCCCTGGACGGATAACAGGAAATATGAAGTGGGGTGAATTATACAGTAGTTATTGTGGGAAGTGCATATACATGTACATGATATACATTTATTAAAATAGTAAAATAAGTTAATATGGATAGTAACAAAAAAGGGGATGCAGGCACTTCCCTGTATGGGTAAGTAAGACTTATTACTTAATTGGTGATGCTGTTGGTAAAATTGTTTTTCTTCTTGATTCTTGTTCTGTAAGTTCACTTCATACTTTATGTTCTTCCATCTTGAATCTTCATTCTTTGGCTTCTGCATTTGGTGTTAGAGCTTGATGAGTGAGGCTAAGCTGAGTTGGGTCCAGATGAAAGTGATGATGACGTGGTGGTAAGAATGGTCTGGCCTGTTGGTAATTCTTTATGAATGGAGTGATATATATGAGCTGTGCTATTCCTAATGTTGTTGATGTTGGATGTGAAATAGGTGCGACGCAAGAAACAGCTCATGGAGAGCAGCATTGTTTGTTTCGACGGCGGTTTCCGTGTCACATGCTTGTTTGGGCGGGTCTTTGGATGGAATCGATTGTTTCCGATATTCTATTGACCAATTGTATTAATAGCGGATGGAATCTGGGTTCTCTGATTAAGTAGGAATAGAGGGTTTCATTTATTTTAGTACTTAATTCCTGTTCTGTTCAGTTTGAAGAATTATATCGGATGTGATATTGCAATGATAAAGATAGTGGTCGATACCTTCTACTACGTTTGCATTTGCATAGGGAGTGTTTTGTTAGATGAACTGATTTAAAGTAGTAGGGGAATCTTCCATGGCTTGTTGTGAGCTGAATGATTTCGGCGTTTAAAGGAAACAGATAACCTGCTAATTTAATACTGGGTATCCATTTAATGATACTTCTATCCAATGATTTCCAGTGGTTTTCCCATTTTTGATATTCTGAATTGTATATTAAGCTTTTAATGTATTTGTTGTCCAAGTTTAGGGGAATAAAAGTGCCCGTTATGTTTGCACATTTAATGATTTTATTTAATTCTTTGTGAATTAATAGTGGAAGCTTTCGGTTGTAAACGATTATTATTGAAGTGTTAGGTAAGGTTTTGACAGTTCGCTGAATTTGGGATATGTATGCGTTGGTCGGGTTGTTTCAATTAAGTGTTTTAGCAATTGAAATGTTTGTTATATGAATGTTGATTTTGCCATCTTTAATGGTCTGATCCTTTAATAAGGCAATAGCTTGTATGGCTGTCGGAAGGCATCGGTCATGACTATTGGTATTTTTGGAAATGCGGAACATTTTTGAAAGTTTTCTATTATTTTGTGGATCTCGGATGATGTAGGCGGCACCAAAGTTATTTCTAAATCGTTTACAGTCCAAAAATTTTTCTAAATTCGCTAAAGGTTTTGGATCGTAGTTGGTAAATGGAAGTTTATTATCTTGTGATGGTTGGACATGCCATGAATTTATACGGTAATGGACTTCTCCAGGGGTGACTGTCACTAATAGTGATGGGTTCTTTTAAATGCATAATTGAATTTGATTTAGTTTCAGCTTCGATTTTGTTGTGATAGGAAGCGTGTTACAGAGTACAAGAAGAGTTTCGTTAGGAGCGGTTCTATAAGCTTTACTGATAGTGAGAAGTTGAATACGTTGAATAGATAATAGTTTCCTAACTATATGGGAGTTATTGGTATTACTCCACCATGCATTGGCTCCGTACAGAATTATTCTTTAGGTAGATTTAATATATATTTCTCGTAAAACGCTTCGACTGAGTCCCCAATGATTACCGGAGAGTTTTGGGATATTATCTTTGAAAATCGTAACCACTTTTTAACCTCTTCGAGGTCTTCTAAGAAATTATACTTGTTGTCAAAAGTTACCCCGAGTACTTTAACGGAGGGAGTAAATTTGATGGATTCATTGTTTAGTTTAATTACAGGGGGTCTGTTACGATATTTATTGCCATATGTGATTATTAAGGCTTTAGTTTTTGAGGGGTTAATAACCAACGCTTTTTTATTAGACCATGAACTTATATATTCAAGGGATTAGTTAACCTTATTTTGAATTACTTTGTCTTGATTGTCCGGTAATAGTTTGGAGGTAATGAGATTGAGAATGCCATTAATGAGCATGGCCCAGAGGAGGGGGCTGAGTCTGGATTCCTGAGGGCATCCTTGTTCAATTAAGAATGTGATAGTTTCTGATTTTGCTACGTAAGTTACATTACTGTTTTGGAGAAAATCCTTGATTATATAGAATAGTTCTTGCGGGCATTTGGTTTTACTAGGTTCTGATGAAATAGCGTTATGGTTAGCAGAATCTAAAGCGCTCTAAATGTCGAGTGAGATGATGGCGACATGTTTTTTATCCTGTTTTGCGTTGTCGATAATTTTCTTTAAATTAGTTAATGCGGAAGTAGTGGAGCGGTTGTATATAAAACCCTGCTGGTTAGGATAAAGTATAGATTATTAGTGTGCGAAGAAGTAAAGTCGCCTGAATAGTATTTTTTCGAAGATCTTACTTATGATGGGAATTCGCTGCATGGGCTGGTTTGTTAGGTTTTCTGATTATTATTAATTTAGAATTTTTTCAGCTGTCTGAGCGATATTTGAATTTTACGATGGAGTTGTACAGGCGAGTGAGGAAGTTGGGATGTGAGCTATGAAGTGCACGTACTGTAATCATATAATGTTATCGAGACCACAGGCTGTGTTGGGTTTAAGGGAGTAAAAAGCTTATTTATTTCTTATATGATAATTTCTGGGAAATTTCCTTCTGAGAGGAGCTCCTCGTAAATTGGTGATGGACCTACGTTTATAAGGCTTTTTAGCATTCATTTAATTATTAGTTCAATGGATTCGACGAGAGATTTGGTGAGTCCGTTTTCTGCTTTTAGTAGTGGGATAATATTTTTTGTTTTAATTTGTTTGTGGCGAGTTTATGGGGGAGAGTAAAAGGGTTGTTAGGATTAACTGCAGAACAGATTTTTTCAAAATGTTGGGTTTTGGCACCTATTATTTGTCCCTTGTAGTTGTTGAATTCTCGATAGTATGTATCGATAGTTAGTTTCATCATGGTATTTCCGACGTAGCTTTCTTACTCTAGTGCGTAATTCTGTTAATTCTTCGGTCCACCAGGGGACTTGTCGGTGTGATCGGCGGACGACTTTTAATTCATTATTTCTGTAATTTTGAAGTTTACCTGTAAAGGGTTTTAAGGTGATTTTTAAATTTTGTTTATCTACAATATTAGAGCTTAGATCGAAGTAGTTGTCTTTGGAAATGCGTTTATTTAACTCTATTTGACTGCTTTTGGTAAATTTTAGTTGTTTATCATTTTTGGAAGTGATGGTGTTAAATTCGATAAGTCTGTGGTCACTGAGCCAGAGGTGGTCTAAGACATTCCAGGCTGAGAGTTTGTGTAAATTATTTGAGTTATTGTTACATCGATTCATGATCGTCCATTTACTGTTTCAAAAGTAGGTAGGGAATAGGGGTAATTGACTGTGGCTAAGTTGTTTGTAATAAGGAAGTATAAAAGTAGATCGCCTCTATCATCGGCAGAGTTACCCCAACGTAATTATTATTGATGAATTATCATATTGTTTAATATTTTGTTCTAGAGTTCTTAAGGTTGTATTTAAATTATTCCTGGGAGGGGCATAGACGCTAGTTATTAAGAAGTTTTCAGAATGATTTGTGCATTTTATTGAAATAATTACGTCGGTTATACTAACTGGGAAAATGTCCCATTGGCTGTTTAAGCATATAGTTTCAACTTTTGCTTTTACATTGTTTCATATATTTTGTAGAGGTGGGTTGAGTTTGTTATGGGTGTGTCCTTCATAAGGTTCTTGTAATAACAGGAATTCAGATTTTCTATTTAAGGCTGTGTTTACTGCGATGAGGCAGGCTGGTTGAGATCGTGCGGTATTAAGTTGTACAATATTAGCCATGAGGAGGATAAAGCTGTAGTGTGTTGTTAGCCGTTGCGGAGTGAAGATTCATGAAGAACAATGTCTGTTTCCTTTATGATGAGTAATTGATACGTGAGATAATAATCTCTCCCCATGTTTTGAGGGACGGGCAGGCTGAAGTTCCGAAGACATGGTGAAGGTCATGTCTAGTCCTGTATTTAAGGTTTGCCTGTTGGCAACAGAGGCAATGGACATTATCTACTGTAGCCCTGCATTCGTGAGCAGCGTGGAAGCTCCCACATTTATGGCAGTTACGGTTAGCTCGTTGCATTAAGGCCTTGAACGCTTCTGGAGGGGTTTCAATGATGTAGGTGGTTGTTTCCCGTTGATGAAAGCCGGTTTTCATTTTGAATGTGTCTTCTGTGAGATTCAGATCGTTCTTCTCATTTATCTTGTCAATTAGATCTTCTGTGATGCTTGGATCTGCTTCTGAGATTCTGATTATCGGATTGTTTAGTCTGCGCATCTCTGCGGACATGAGCTTTTTTTGTCTTTGGCTCTTCTTCAAGAGGCGAGGCAAGATCCTTGAGGCCATTTTCATTTGATGCCTTGACGATGATATCACCTTTAGCAGTCTTCTTCAATACGAGATCTGTAAGGCCGAATTGTGCCGGCAAGAAGTTACCTTTCAAGGCTTTTTTGGATGTCTTCTTTGCTCTTTTTCGTTTTTATGAACAAGGTGTGCTTGCATTTAGGAGTCTGAGCTTGTTTCCAAGCTTGCGCATAGCTTCAGGAATGGACGTTGGTTGATGATCGTTGTTCCTCAATAATGCTTTGTTTGTTGTCGATTGTATCTTCTGCTTGTTGAAGCTTATCTTGCAGTAGCCGCCGTTTGATATTTCATTCTCTTTTATTATTAATTCCAAGTCGTCCATGATAGAACGGATTTCTTCAGAAACTTCTAAGTCCAGGAGCTTATCGCAGTCGCGAAATTTGTATCTCAGTTTTCGGAGCTTTTCTGTTTTTTCTGCTCGTTTTCTTTAGATTCAACTGGATCCGTAGCCTGAGAGGCGGCACTACAAGTGGAGTATTCATCTTCTCTATGGTCTGCACCTTTCAAGTCATTTTTTTGGCTCTCCTGTTGGTTTTTGAGTATTTTCGTTTGGTGTTTATTGTTTATTTTTCAATTGCCTCACTAGTGGCCCATCGTCGTTCGGCGGCAGTGCCATGCTGATAGCATAAACTGCGGTCAAACTAAGATGGCGCCGCCCTGTGATCGAACCCGGCGTGGTTCTTTTGAATATTCCTCGAGATCAACTGAACCGATTTGCAAAATTTCAGTAGATTCGTAAATCGCAAGTCGAGATCTTCAATTAGGCACCTAGATCATCGACCTAGGCCGAGCGGTTCAAAAGTTGGTTGTCACATGGTGATAATTTGGGCTTAGCAGCGAAGCAGCGGTTTTTCACAATTTATATGAAAATTATAAGTTTTTCATTGTAAAAATTGCTTGCCGTGAGGTCTTGAGTACTTCATACGAAAGTTCGTCATGGGCTTGGTGTATCTTTTTGTTCTGGTCAATTAGCCAATTAATTAGGGATACAAATTCTGGAGTTCAACTGAACACATGTTGGCGACAACTGGATGGAATGCTTTCTAAGGCAATCTAGAACTTTGGGATGTGGCCTCGATATTCAAAACGATGAGTAGCAATTCTTAACTTATTAGCTAACTAAAGAGAACGTAAAAAGTGCAAGCGAATTTTTTATTTCTATTTCAGAAGTTTCTAAGATCATATTCACAACGCCAAGAGTATGTGGCTAGTACGGTACGGTGGGGCTCAGCGGTTATACAAACGTTCAATAATTTTTTTGATGATGTTAACGCACATGGACATGCAAGACTCTACACTTAAAATGTACTTTGATCATTTGGCAAAACACCATTAGTATGCCATGATGCTGGTTATTAGTGATTTTTTATTTACAAAAATATGTTGCAAAGTTACCAAAATTTCTCAGTTTACCTCATGAGGACGGCAAAGCGGAAAACATTGAGGGGTAAAGTGGAAAGTGTATACACTCTCTTCAGTCCATCCAAGTTAGAAGCCATTTTTCATACAGGAGCACATCAACAATAAATATCCATTTTTGATAAGGTATCTATATAGTTCTAGTCCGAGTTAGCGGGATCAAAAGAGTTACGACTTTCCACTTTGCCCCTTTTCACTTTGCCTCTCACAGGTTGTCTATGAATCGAAAGTACTCCATGTTTGATATAACTGCAAAACTGAAAATTCCTGCCGTTAGATATTTGCAGTATAGCTGTTGTTTGAAGTTGGAGACATAATTCAGCGCAACTAGATTTGTTTCAATACTCACAGATGTTGTTTCCATGCAGTCACAGTCCGTGTCCCTAAAACTGCTGAAAAGCTGTATACATACATACATGCGGGGTGGTCCACCAACCATGATAGAAATTCATAGTAAAAAACGTAGGCCCCGGAGAGACATGCGGTCAAGGGATTTTTTTCTGCCAATAACTTTTGCCACATATTGTTAACATTTTTATTTCATTTCAATTGACGGAAAGTTAATTTCTTGAATTTAACTCCGAAATTTCTCAAGGCAACCTAACGTTTTCTTTGCGGAAATGGGTTCCCCGTGGTCATTTTACTCGGTGTAGCACATAATCCCACTCGTAATGCAATGGCAATTGCCGAAATAAATTCACCGAAAATCCGTGGAAATGAGGCCTTGGCCCCGCCTCGTTTTTCACAGCTCGTAGTTTGAGCGCAAAGCTGCGAAGAAAGGAGGTAATGAAACAATGTAAAAGCAAAAGTTGAAACTATATGCTTAAACAGCCAATGGGACATTTTCCCGGTTAGTATAACCGACGTATTTATTTCAATAAAATGCACAAATCATTCTGAACTTCTTAATAACTGACGTCTATGCCCCTCCCAGGAATAATTTAAATACAACATTAAGAACTCTAGAACAAATAATTAAACAATATGATAATTCATCAATAATAATTACGTTGGGGTAACTCGGCCGATGATAGAGACGATCTACTTTTATACTTCCTTATTACAAACAACTTAGCCACAGTCAATTACCCCTATTCCCTACCTACTTTTGAAACAGTAAATGGACGATCATGGATCGATGTAACAATAACTCAAATAAATAATTTACACAAACTCTCAGCCTGGAATGTCTTAGACCACCTCTGGCTCAGTCACCACAGACTTGTCGAATTTAACACCATCACTTCCAAATATGATAAACAACTAAGATTTACCAAAAGCAGCCAAATAGAATTAAATAAACGCATTTCCGAAGACAAACACTTCGATTTAAGCTCTAATATTGTGGATAAACAAAATTTAAAAATCACCTTAAAATCCTTTACATGTAAACTTCAAAATAATGAATGAAAAGTCGTCCGCCAATCACACCGACAAGTCCCCTGGTGGATTACAAGCCGTCATCCCAAGCAGCACAATGTACTGAAAGTCGAGTGCAATACGGGTGGACGGTATGTGTCTTATCAATGTTCTTTAGTTTCTCGAGTCTGTTCAAGGCCTTTCACCTACCCGTCCACCCCTATTGCACTCGACTTTCAGTACATTTTGCTGCTTGGGGTGTGACCTCATTTTTGATAAGATAGCTCTGATTCCCGCACTCACCGCGCGTGTTTGTTCCGGGGGTAAGGCTTGTTACCCTTTCTCCCTCGTGTGCCGTGTCAATGTAACCTCTTTTTCGCAGCTTTGCGCTCAAACTACGAGCCGTGAAAAAAGCGGCGGAGCCAAGGCCTCATTTCCACGGATTTTCGGCGAATTTATTTCGGCAATTGCCATTGCATTACGAGTGGGATTATGTGCTATACTGAGTAAAATGAACCCGGGAAACCCATTTCCGCGAAGAAAACGTTAGGTTGCCTAGGGAAATTTCGGAGTTCAATTCAAGAAATTAACTTTCCGTCAATTAAAATGAAATAAAAATGTTACCAATATGTGGTAAAAGTTATTGGCAGACAAAAATCCCTTGGCCGCATGTCTCTCCGGGGCTTACGTTTTTTACTATGAATTTCTATCATGGTTGGTGGACCACCCTGTATATACACTATATACATACATGTATGCACACATACATAAATACATAACCACTCGCATCCTACAATCGCAGGACGCATGTGCAAGTCAAACAAACGTTAGCCCCACCGGTGGCACTGTCTGACCAAAGCATCGGACGAGGAAGACGAGTACGATGTTCTCGCATTCCATATGGAACTTCTGATGAACATTGCACGAAGCACTAGCTCGGAAGAGTGATATTTGTACTGAGTGTTACGGGAAGCAAGGGAACTTCTGCAGAAGGTAGTACATTTACATTCGTATTATTTTTATTTCCATGAATTACCTGTTTCCATGAATTACACGTAACTGAGACTTACGATAACTGAGAGTGTTGCAGTGTTCCGGTACACTTCGGTATCATTGCACGTAGAGGAACTGTCTCGTACACTCTTACCCATCGTAAGACTAAACTGTATTTTTATTAGTGAGCGTTATAGAAGCACGTCTACGAGGACTACAGAGTAGTTTTCGGGAAGTAATTAAATGAGGCTACAGATATTTGGCGTAGGTAGTACCAGTATAGAAACTGAAATGCGAGGAATGGGGGAAGGGGAACCTAATGTTCAGCCGAATGCTTTGATGGGACGAGAACCCCCTCCCTCTCCCCTAGATCTGCCACTGTGCTGTAAAACGCTCCCACAAAATCATGCTAACATCTTTGGCGCGTCACCCTCGGCATGAGGCGTGTGCCAGTATCTCGTTAATCGAGAGAGTTGCCTAAAACCGTTCTTTAGGTCTAGACATACTGCATGATTGCTTACCAAGTGATGAAGCCATAGAATTGTAACCGCGTTGTTCCTTGTGTTTGAAGGTATGCCCACGATAACCAAAACCAATTTTAGACTATCTTTGATCCGTCGTTCTCTTGTCGAGTATATGGAAGATCAGCTCGAGAACTGCACATATTTCGAACAAAGACTACTAGTACCTTCCGTTCTAGTCCCCAATGACCTACTCGCCCTACATTACCCAGTGAGACCTGGCTAGCCTCTCTCCTTTCTCGTTATCGCTTCCACTTGCTATATGTTGAATAAAGTGTTCATTTGCTGGTTTTGAGTCGTCGCTGTTGGTTCTTGTCCTGTGTCCGTCAGGACTGTCTAGTCCTCCCCTTCGCTGCTCCTCTGACTCAGGAGATGGTTCCGTTTAACTACTAGCACCACTGGGCACCCAGTATAACAGTGTGTTCCAGATATCCGTCTCTACTTAGCTGATGCTTTCGTGTGAATCTGCTTTCACCGAATACACGTATTATGCGCTTTTTGTCGAGTATAGGCGATATGCACTGTGACGTATGGGATGTTGATATCGCATGTGTGTCGGTGTGATGTTGATGACGCATTTGATGTCGCCAGAAAAAGTTTTTTTTATAATGGGCAGCTGTGCAATAGCCGTTCAATTAATCCCTTTATCTCGTAACCCTTCCGTATCGAATAGAGACAATAAGTCCTCTCCCAAGCAGCACACAATATTGGTCTAGTATTGCACTATCCCGGTTTTACTGGGCCTAAGGAGGCCCAATCAAGCCAATGAAGAGCCATGAAATGGCGCTTTATTGCCTCTATTGGTGTTATTTTGGCTCAACCGGAAGTATGCAAAACTGAACATCGTGTTAGAAATTGACCAGAATTGACCAGTTGTTAGAGCACTGCACGGGCCTACTTTTCAGGCCCGGCCCAGGCCAGGCTGCTAAGGCCCACACCCGGCCCGGGCCCGACGGCTTCTATATATTTCCAGCCCAGGCACGGTCCGAGCCCGACTCCGCCGGACCGGGCCCAGCCCGTACCCGAATGTTTCTATGCTCAGGCTCGGTCCCAGCCCGCATCTGCTCTGTCTGTTCTCGAGGTTCGGAGGCGTATATATTTAGATTTACTAAAGAGCACAGCACAGCAAGGAAAAGGATGCAGCTAATTGGTGGAGAGTCAGGAGGTACACTCGAACGCAGCAGCGGCTGTGTTTCTCTGCCGGCAAGCCGCTTTGTGCTTGGTGCTTGCTTGCTTGGGAACGCAACGCGCAGTGGCGTATGTACATTGCGATTCAAGGGAGACTCATCGCCGCTCTATTCCACATGCTCCGGTGTTAGTTCCCCTTTCTCGAACTCTCACGCGAACGAAATATATGTCAGAACACCTAACCTAACCGACTCTCTTGCCGGACTCTAATAAAAACGAAATATGTCAGAACACTTAACCTCACTGACCCTCGTGCCGGACCCTCACGAGAACGAAATATGTCCCAACACTTAACCTAACTGATGATCGTGGAGGACCCTCAGCGCGCCCGCACCACCAATCGCCCCCAAATGTGTGTGAGTGCATGCGTGAACGCCAGACCCATTCACGAAAGAAGCATGATCACATGTAAAAAAGTGATAGTTCTCAGATGAGAATGCCTGATATCCGATACCCAATAGGGAAAAAAAGTAACGTGAAAATTCAGCTGGCCAGTCTCGTGAAATATGTTTGCGTACATCCCGGACCATGGCTTGCGTTGTCAATCCCGTACCCGGCCCGGGCCGGTGGCTGAAACCCGAGCCCGGCCCAGGCCCGCCTAAAAAATGCCAAGCCCGGCCCGGCCCGTGGGCCGGGCGGGGCTCGGGCTTTCGGGTAAGCCCGGGCCCGTGCAGTGCTCTAACCGTTGTTGTTGCAGTTTGAGGCCATGTCGCCATTATAATTACGTTCTGGGCTTGCTCAATGAACGATGGCGCCTCATTGGCGTTACATTGGTTTTCCATCAAACCAAAGTGCCAATGTAGCCAGCTTTCAACCAATGCACCTTCACTGGCACTCCATTGATAATCCCGTGTAGGGCATGGCTGTACTTTAATATTCACAAAATATGTTATGTGAGTGAAAAAAACAGGATAATATTTAAAAAATATAACTTTTCTTTTCCTGTGGTATTCTGGCAGTAATTTTTTTTATTTGTACGGTCCATATGGTCCTAATTTTGAAATTATTCGAGTAACACACTTCAAGCCGCGCACAAAAATTATCGGTTTTATGGGCGGCGAAGCAAGTAACGACAGTGGAAGCGGCAGTTCAAATAAAAACAGAATTCTTGATAGGGATGAATACTGCTGTTGTACGTTAGGCGCCTCGAATTAATTACAAATTGATTGTAAGTTGATAAGACGTATGCCCTTCACCGTCGCAGGAGAGTTACGCTCCCTTTTACACCAGGTGCAGGTTGTGGGCAAAATTTGCTAACTTTGCCAATGATTCCGGCTGTTACCGCTATGTTTCCCAATGAAGGCTGCTGAGGGATGCTCGCATATGTTTTCTGTGATGGGTTCTACAGGGTGTCCCAGAAAACGTGTCATTGAATTATAATAAAAAAACTACACCACCTAGAGTCATGCGGTCAATGGCATTTCTTCTTACTGGGTTTTTGCCACCTCCTTGTGTGAATGTCGTGTGACGTAAGTTTAATTATGTAAATTTTTGCGAGCTTAAGTCGGAAATTTGCCTAGTAAAGGTCACTTGTTTACCCCACCAATGCGAAGAGCGTGTATAATTTAGTCAAATTAATGATAATTGACAGGGATATTCAGAAGGTATCCCATGGGAGAAAATAGCCGAACATCATGCTCTACGGAGGTCGCACAGAATAGCGCACGGTGAATTTTTCAGCGCAATCTTTGTCAGTCCGACGAAAGGAGGTTCGAAACCCAGCCCTCCCCGATATCGCAGAAGGAGATAAAACAGACACGGCTTATCACGTCCGACTTTCGCTTGAATAATGCTTTCCCTCTCCCAATTTTGGGAACTGTTACTTTTTCTACTATCACTCTGTGGGCTGCCTTCGGAACCTCCTATCGTCGCACTGAGAGCGATTGCGCTCAAAAAGTCATCGCGCGCTATGGTCCGGTGCTCCGAAAAGCATGATATTCGGCTATTTTTTCCAATGGGATAGCTCGTGAATATCACTGCGAATTATCATGAATGTGAGTGAATTCGGCACGCTCTTCATATTGGTGGGGTAAAAAAGTGACCTTTACTTGGCAAATTTCCGAGTTCAGTTCGCAAATATTTACATAATTAAACTTGGAGTACATGACATTCACATTAGAAGGTGGCAAAAACCTAATAAGAACAAATGCTGCTGACCGCATGATTCTAGGTGGCGTAGTTTTTTTATTATAATTCAATGACACGTTTTCTGGGACACCCTGTATATGGGACTACCCGGATCCCACACTAAGCGGGATCTTATCTCTCACCACCGCGTGCCGCCGATGGCACAGTATCTACATTATTAATTGTAATATGGTGCGTTCCTGCTGTCGTGCTACATTTGAAGACCAATTAAAACTAGACTGGTCATTCGTATTTTTCATTGGCTCACAAAGGTCTTGCAACATTGTTCCAATATTGGCAGTTTCATTGGCACAATATCGCTCCGAGTTGCACAGCCAATATTGGACCAATGTAACTTACGTTGGCTGCCAATGTTGGACCGATATTGTACCAATGATGGTGTGCTGCTTGGGCTGTTACCAAGCAGGGATAATATAACGCTGTGCAGTCATGCTCAACGAGACTTTCCCTTCGACAGCGGCTATACAGGGTGTTTCAGGTATGGTGTTAGAAAATCGTATTAAAAAGCTACTTATCTGAATATTATGAGGTCAACGCTATTTATCTCGTCGCGAGATTTTGCCATGATGTCTGGACATTTTTATCGAGTTTGGTTCAGGATAAATTGAACTTTCCCAATTGAACTGCGAAATCTGCCAAGTCATCCACAGTTTTCTTGACAGAGATAGAAGCGTATGCTGGATTTGCTAAATTTTATCGCAAAATATATTCTATACTACAATGATAATAACCGCGGAAACAAAAAGCGAATGCCGTCGCAGTTTCCATGCCCACAAATTGACGGCCGCGCTCAGATAAGCAACACGCGAGCAGGATATTCTCATGCGTATGCTTTTGTTCGTATGACGTATATATTCACTCGTTGACAGCGCAGGCAGCAGCACAGTGGGGCAGCAGACGTCTAATCGGATATACCTGTCCAGATGTGTGCAGAGTTTAAATGGTTATTACAAATTATCTACGAGATAGCTAATAAATATATTTACATCGATGTGTACTGCAATGTTTAAATGGAGCTCTAAGCTCTCTGGAAGTCACACCTCGAGTGTGATGACATGGATATTGAAGGACAAGCGCACACTTTAGGTGCAGTGTAATGGCTCTACAGTGTGTCTGTTCTGTCAGCGTATGGCTGGCTACATTGCGAAGGTAATTAAATTCCAGTTTGAACTCTATAATATCGAATGTAATCCCGGAAGTAATTAGTGACTGTGAACGTAATTAGGGTACTTGTGCAATTTGTAATTACTTTACTAGTCAAAGAGCTGGTGAAAGAGCTAGTCAATCAGCCATAATATCAGGGTCCTAGAATTGGAGAACACATTTTTGGAAAGACGTATTCTTGTTTGTGAGTGTTGAAATGCAACTAAAAAGGAGTCACACTCGTCTCTCAGGGTGTTGATACCACCTAAAAATGAGTCTGGGTACTATTTAATTGCACACACACACAAAAAAGTGTTTAAAATGTAATAAGGAGACACCTGCGTTGCTTAACTGCTTGCAACTACGTACATTGAGCTCGAATATGCGTGTTGAACTAACATTTGTATCAGGTGAAGGTAGCGATCCACTTGTACAGCACTGCCTGCAATTTGTGAGTTTCGATTTTTTTGTGGTATTTACAGATGGCATTCGTGTCACACTTGTTCCTCATCTTCTGGAAGAATGTGTACATGATCCAAATCCGTCGCCATTATTTCGTCACCCTCATAGAGATCGTCGTCCCTGTCCTCATAGCTTACGTTATCGGCTATGGTGGCATCATCAGTCACACGCACAAGGTACTCACGCATGTCAAGATTCCACCTCCACGAGGGCGCTCCATCGGTGAGTAAACCCCAACATTCACATGGTGCGGCACCGTTTGATGGAGCGGAACCTCCTCCTTTTTTGTCAATTACATACTATAATTGCTGAGAGCCCGAGTGATTCGCTCCCCCGCTGCAGCTCACCATATCGTGGCGACCGTCTAGAATTGTAAATACCGTATTTTCCGGTGTATAACGCGCGCCACTAAAAACGGGCCGAAGTTGAAAAATGTTCAATGTATAACGCGCACCGGTGCCTAACGCGCACCGCAATGGTGCCACAAGCTTTTGTACTGCCACTAGTATACACAATAAACCAAAGCGCTCTATCATATATGGATATGCTATATTTGGAACACATTTAGACAAATCCATTGAGCTCCGATGCAACATCGTCAGTGTCATAGTATACTTAAGTCTCCTCTCTGCGTTCCGTTTCGCGTCCCTTCTCAGTCACGCCATTCTTCTAAAATGAATTCAAGGTTATTGACTGCTGAATAGTATCCTTAAGCAGCAACATTAACCTTTATGAAGTCCAGTGCCCTTTAGCCGGTTTTGTCAACTGACCCTAAGAGATATGGGAGAAAGCCACAGCACACTCTGGAAGAGGCTAGAGTTTGTATGTCCCAGACCTGAAAAGAAACTCTGCAGGAAAATGTTTCCGTCTATAACGCGCACCGTAAGATAACGCGCAGGACCTCTTCAAGACGCTTTTTTACTGTACAACGCGCGCGTTATATACCGAAAAAAAAAAAAAGAAACTGTAATAATCTGAAGTACAGACCCACTGATGGGCGCGACCAATCTATTCATCCAAACACAAATCCCCATCTACACACCCTGTTTTGTGAGGGTCTTTATGTGCAATACAGTGTGTGTAATGTCCACTAACGGACGTACTTCGCTATCGCACAATAATTTCATTCTGATATATTTACGCAGAAAATACGTCAAACGATATGGGCGTTTTCTAACCGCCTGTTTATTTGTGACATTGCAGAACTTGTCGTTGGGCTGGGGTTACAGCTACCGTACAACAGCGAATACTCTATAGTTATGCCCCAGAATTTTGACGAGCCGCGCAACACAGTAAGTGCTCCGAATTTCTCGAGTCACGACTGGTTTTAGAACAATATGGACGAGACGCATTTAAAGCGCTCCACGAATAGCAACAGCCTATGAGAATCCGGGAACTTTGTTCATGAGTTTAGCCACTTTTCTGATGATTTGGTGATCGTGTCGTGGCGGATGTTACGAAAGCGCTATTCTGCTTCCGCAGAATGGATTCCGGTACTAGCCTTGTCGCCATAATAGTATCAACGGTGGGAGTGACCTGCGTTATTTCATGCAGAGCGGAATGCCGGAAAATATTGTACGACAGCGTCTATCATCCACGCCAGCGCCCTCCACTACCCTCTTGCCGAAGGCGATCGAGCAAGCAGCCAAGAACCCAGTAAGACACACACTGGGATCGCTGCCGTCAGTCATTAGCCTGCTCTTCATGTTGCCCGTATTCGTGAAGAGGCTCAGCGATGACCTCTCCTGTGGAGCGAAGGTTTGTCGTTGTAGCACTGCAGTTCTACGTCCTGGAGCGAATTTGTACTATCTGTGTATCGATTACAGAAATTTCCTCGTGCTTATCAGTTCTGGAGAAACGCCTTATGCGTGGAATTTGAAAGGACGAGAGCGGGTATCTTGTCACGGTCTCACTCGGCCACATTATCGCTGTTCCTGAGCGTGATACTCCGCAGAGCAGTATGTTAAAATGGAGTCTGGCCATTTAAGGCACCTGCCTATATCTGACGATCCGCCCACTTTTTGATCTGTCTGACCAATGACATATGATCATAACCAATCAGCCCTATCATGTCTCCCTATCCTACATGAGCAGCGCCATTTTGGGTTGCAAGTTGATTGGATAGAACTGAAAGGACGTACTTCATGCTACTTGAGATTTTCGAAACTGGTGAATTTGTGTGCCAGTTTGATGAACGCAATTTAGACGACGAAATCCTGGTCGGGGATTGCCATTTGCTATCCGTCGTTCCGCTGCTGGCGGAACCACCTGTTGGCTGCTTGTACCCGAGTAGCACATCCGACCGGACCGATACCGGCGGAGGGTTGCGGATCCACCGGGGTACGGCACCGGGGCGTCATCCATCTTGCAACATCGCACCAGTGCTGGCCCTGTACTGGCCATGGGTACTCATGCCGGATAGTTCCCCGACGTGATTTTGATAGATATAGCTCGCGCACTCTGCCGCTCGGGATGCTAGGTTTTTTGGGTGATTGGGTGATGATTTTGGGTAACTAGAGTCACCACATTAAGAAATAAATGCATTCAAGGCCTTTCGAAGTGCTTGGAACAGTTTATTTCGGTACTTTTCCAAACATTTGCTTCTTTAAAAAATAACAAGCAGATGTTCTTTCCTTGTTCGCCGTTTTCATCGCAGCAAGTATTCTATTCTTGTTCGCTGTTCCCGGCCTCTGCTGTAGCTTCCCTCTTGCGGGCTTCCTGTCCTCTTTTCGGTCTGGAGCCCCGGCAAGGAAGCGACCAAGTTTCCCGTTAATGACTTTCGCTGTCGATGCTGGGTACCGCTTTAGAAGTACTTCTGTAACAAGAGAAGGATAATATAGTAGGTGTTACAGGTACTTACCTAAATGCACGAAGCTCATTTTTTAGCGCGACACACATTAAGCACTTCCCGGTGAGTACATGAACCATGCATAGCCTTGAAGCACATCTACTGTACAATAAGAGTAACTGTAACACCCCGGAGTGTCCTTTAGTGATGAGGAGCCTGATTTCGCGATACTATGGGCTCGGCAAAGGAGCGTCCTACCAGGATAATCACGAAGAATGCAAGAATGTAGTCGCAAAGTGGAGAAGTTATGCTTCTGCTGAGCCCCCTTCAGACTGTAGAGGAATGCTACGCTGTTAGTCAGTAGCTTGTTCGTCACAAGCTGCGCCGTTTCTTGAATTGAGTTCCCTCCCAGCCGAGACAGCATCTGAATCTGAAAAGCAGATTAACAAGTAAAATTCGTTAGACCGGATGTGCCCTGCCTCTGACCTTTGCTAGTACTGTGCCAAGCTTGAGAAGATCGCCTTCAGTTTTCGCAGGGAGGTCCGGGATGTCGAAGTTTGTAACCAAATTTCGCTGGCAGTACGTTTCATTGAACTGCTGCAACGCTTGCAGACGCTGTTCCACTGACTTCACTGTTTATATATATATATATCAAGTAGTACGGGGAGTGTATTTCTATCAAGACCTGGAAGACATTGTCGTAACACGACTATGTGATACAATAGAGCAACATGCCAATGCCCACCTTGAGCGGACCTTGCAGTACTGTTGCTACGATGCTGTCGTGTGCGCAACACAGATGTTAGCTAAAAGAGAAAACGAAGAACTTACCTGCATGTTTACCTGCGTAAACTTACCTGCGTGTTATGTATGTTTGCCTTATGGCAAACATACTTGTTTTATTTGGCGGTTGACAGCGCGTCTGGCCAACGGACACCACAAACAAACTAAAGATAATTAGAGGAGAGGGAAACAAACAGTCACGCATGCGCAGAATGGTAGGATCACATGCGCGCGAGGGCCGGTAGCCAGCCGGTGGTGTGCGGCGCAGGACGCAGACCGTCGGATATAGCCCCGTTACCTGTCGGGGGTCGACGCTACCCTCCTTACCCTCTCGTTTCTCTCCACCGGTGTCCAAACGGGATCGTGCTGGCTCCCGGTATGCGGTATTGCCCAGCAGCGGCCCAGTTGCCCCGATGGGACCCCGACCCTCAGCCGACATATTGTGCTGCTCGGGTACATATCGGGTCTTCGGTACGATTTTTTAAATTAAACAACATGACTAGATGAAAGCAAAAAAGCAAAAATGTTTGTATCCATAAAATTTAGTAATTACATACAAAATTGTACAGCACCGTGCCCTTTCTCGTATTTCGTTGTGACCGTCGTGTTCACTAGGCCTAACAACGACGTCAAAATGCATTATTTTCAGTTAGATATTCCTAGCGGAGCAGAAGTTTAAACTCATTTTTGAGAAACTTACAAGAGGATGTACATCTGCCGCGTAAAATCAGGGCAGTTTGTGATAGAAAATGTGTGGCGAAATTTCCACTTCACCGTGTTTGCTTTCGTCGCCATTCTTGGTGGCAGTCAGATGTCATGGCGGCCGTCTTGGTAACAAAAGAAGCGAATGAGAGGCGCGCAACTGTGATTGACAGGTAGAGGGTCCTTTTTACGGCTCGTCGCCATGGCGAGACTCCCTTTCAATACACGGCTCTGATACTCTGGAGGCTCACACCGCCACTGAACAATTTACCACTGCTCGTGTTCGGGCCTCTGAAGGGCACTTTGCGTTTCCAAATGTTGTTGCTTCGTTTAGATTAAGCACAGCTTTCGTGTGATATTGGTATAGATAGCTGAAATCATTACGACAAAATGCATCGTATCGTACAATATGGAATGTGACGTAGGCAGGATTAGAGCCCTGCACGGGCCCGGATATGACCCGGCACGCGGGCTGGGCCGGGATTGTTATTGGCTGTGTGCTCCGGGCCGGGCCGACAAAATACGCCTCCACCGCGGGACGGGCGTAGTCCGGGCCGACAAACATGCTTCCGAGAGTCACACTCGACAGGGTCACGCAGCTAATTCCACGCAATGGACTATTAGTTCATATCATACGTGCTTGCGTCATTCCGGTGCATATTATTTCCAAAAACAAGCAAGGGACACTGCATTATGCGTATGATTCGACCCTCTATAACATTCTCAAAGCCACTTTACATTGCTCCTGACTCCTCACGTATTCCACAAACGCGTTCGCAAAGCTTGGTGAGAGGGGTAAGGATTGGGAGGAGTTCGTCGACAGCATCCTCTACATCCACAAAAACTTCTATTTAGAGGAGGACGGGTCGCAAGAAGCTCAGGAAATAAAGTGTGGGTACCCGCGCGGGTCACGACGCGCTTGCCCACGTGCGTCCTGGATTTAATTTGGTATAGTCTTGTTGTGGCGTTAAACCGACAGTTCTTATATGTTTGTGGCTGTGTCTTTTCTTCTTATAAGTTTACTTATAAATTTGTGTGATAAGCGCTAGAAACACGTACGTCACGGCTGGAGAAACTAGGCCCGGCTCTATTCGGTGAGTCACCGGGTCTGGCTGGGCTCTATTCACTGGGCCATCGGGCCGGGCTCCGAACGGTCGGTCGAACGGAGGAGAAAGAAAAACGACGAAGGAGACATCATGTCTGTCCGGCACCCGTGTTCTCTCGGACTACAACCGTTGTGCTCGCAGACGCTAGCGGGTTGTTTCGAGGGTTTTGAATGCTTCAGATTTAGATTGTGGCGAACAGCTAGTGTGAAAACGGAATGGCGCATCCAGCTGATCATCACAACAGCGGAAAGACAAACATGACAGGGAATCCTTGCACCTCCAAAGGACGCAGAAATCGCGAGGAAGTCGCACTTCTTCCGATGACCCGCAGGTCAACGGTAAGACAAGTTTCGTTACTTCTTGTTACCGAAGGAGGTTTATCGTGTAAAGTGTATTACGTACAACATTTACGAGTCACTCTGTACGTTCAAGGAGCATGCAAATGATCGGAATGAAATATGACTGGAGAAGTAGAAATTACGATTCTGAGCCCTGTGATACATATTCGCACAAAAAGTTTGAGCGTAGCGCGCAATCCTGGCGCGCGAGGGAACTTTGAATCTCGGGGCAGAAATGCGCCCCTCACTCGGCTGCCAGCCGCTGACGTCAGGTGGTTGCGCCGTCTTTTTCTTTCTTTTTTGCGACTTCCCCGGCGTGGCAGCGCCGGCAAGCAAGAAGCGTTGTTGTTCATCGGACGTCGTGGAAAGGACAGATGATGAACTGAACACTCTTCAGGCGACACGTCTGCTCTTCTTGACAAAACGTTTTGTGGAGTTGGAGCCTAAGCTCCGCCAGCTTAGATTTCGCCACACGAATCTCCCGGAGACTGGTAAGTGATGCTGCTAAGTGTGAGCAAGCATTCGGATTGAAATATAGTGCTTCTTAGTTACAAATGCATAGTCATGAAGACGCGGCGCAGTGACCAGTGTTTTCATTTGAAGAGGTCGTCGACCATCATGACTTCTCCGTGTTGTGGTCAACACTATGGGCTCTGAACCGCATGGACACTGGCATCTCCGAGGCGAAAGAGCGGACCGATGAATGCATAGCTGTGTAACATTGCGCTTACCATAGCTTACTGATACTATAACTCACTGATACCAGGAGCGCATCGTCTCCACATGCACAACATGGATACCAGAATAAAGTCAGTAGAGTTCATGTGCTAGCGATCTGTGTGAAACCCCAAAACACATGGCCAAATAAGCGTTTTCTTTTTGGAATGGTCATATGCAGCATACAACAGTGGCACATGGAATAAATCTCCAACTGACAGGAATGTATTTAGTCGTATCATATACAGGGTGTTTCACCTAAGGTGATAAAAAAAAACTGGCTACGTACTCGCCGGAAGATTGTCGGAGTTTCGGCAATTACCTTCTGGAAACTTTTGCCACCATTGAGGAAGGCTTTGAACAATTTTTAATTACGGGAAATTTATTTTTTTCAATTGAACTTTGAAAATTGCAAAGGAAATTCCAACTTTTTTTTTACAGAAATATGGAGTCCCTCCACGGATAACTACAGACCCAACCAAAACTACGCACAGTATCGCAACAGAAATAGTCGAGAAAAATCGGTAAAAATTCGGCTTAGCCCCGCCTGCTCAGTTGTCGCAAAGAGAAGCGCAAGGTATGTGCGGGGAGAGGAGGAAGTGTTCCCGCCTCTTGTTTTACCTTTCTTTTCCCCTGTTTGACCTTGATGCTGGCGACAACCGACCTATCAAAAAGAAAACAAAACAACCGTCTTATCAAATGCAGGCGGGGGCACTCTCTCGTCTAGACTCAGATTTCGCGCGCGCTTTTCTGCGAAAATTAAGCAGGCGGAGCTAAAGCGTAAGTTTTACTAATTTTTTAAAAACTATTTCCGTTACGATACTGTGCATAGTTTTTGTTGGGTCTGTGGTTATCCATGGAGGACTTCACATTTCTCTAGAAAAAAAAGTGACGTTCGCTTGGCAATTTTCGAAGTTCAATTGAAAAAAATAAATTTCCGGCAATTAAAAATTCCTTCCTGAATGGTGGCAAAAGTTCCCAGAAGGTAATTGCCGAAAGTCCGACAATCCTCCGGCTAGTACGTAGCCAGTTAAATTTTTTATCACCTTATGTGAAACACCCTGTATATGCTGCATACACAGGCACAATACTGTTCACTAATTAACGACACCTCAGCACAATCGGAACAGAAACCACGACTGCGTACGATCCACCTCAACCCGGGCAGTCACGGGAACACAAAAGGCCTAGCCACACCTTTTACACTGCCCGCAGTCTTGTTTTATGCAAAACGTACGAGACAAATCATGTAAGAACGCTAGTGAATGTCAAACGCAAATAAATAGCAAAAGCGTCTCAGTCGGTAAGCCCCATGATTCCGGAGCTGGCAGACGATTCCGATGGGGAGCTGACGCTTCCGGCAGCCAAGGAAGTGCTCGGCCACCTGACGTCACCACACGCCAGACTCGGCTTGGGGCAGACTGCCGCCGCGGAGCGCATTCTTGCCAACTAATTTTCTCAGGAAATCTGCGCCTTTCAAAGGAAACATTTTGCGTGACAGTTTATGAAGATAGTATGTTCATATCTAGCGGTGAAAAATATATGTTCCTAATGATTTCCATGCTCCTTTAAAGGCGTTTCATAGCGCAGTGCATAGTGCCTTGCCGTAACTTGTGCGTTTCGGATATGCCGCGAATTAAATTATATGCAGCCGTTCATTCACTGTGATCTACGAACGTTTGTGACAAATGTACTTTAGTGTTCAAATACAAAATCAACATCGATTTTCAACAGTAATTTTCGTTCAGAGCTACGCGTCATCAATAAATTGTTTTTATTTTATTTTTTAGTGCTCCCGCAGCCATCGGCAGCAACGACACACCTGGCCCAGCTGTTTTCGAAAACTGTACACCTTCCCATACTGGGTGTGCGAACTGCAGTTGGACTGCTTTTCGGCGTCGAAGCACCTAAAGCTCCAGTGAAGCCTGTTACAAGACGTGAAAAGATATGTACTGTAACTTTTTGTCAACAGTTCGCGAGGGCAAATAAACTTGCTTTATCAACGGCCATCGCTCTTTGTTTCTCTGCTTTGGAACAACACGTACGTTACTCTACAGCAAGCGCGGAAGAAAAACAGACGAAGATGAGACTGGGGGAGGGGGAAGAGAAAAGAGAGACGAAAAACCGAACTAAAATGACGTTGAGACACAGCCTACACTCTACGCCCGGTAACGCTCGTGTACGGCATGAAAAAGAGGTACATTTCTTTTCTGTTTAATATACCTCTTGATTGAAGAATTACAGCAAACCTAATGAAATAAGGAGGTACGGCGCACCGTTACGTGCATAAGGTACACACGCGATAGGCGGCAATCGCATGGAGCAACTTTTGCCAACTGAATCGTGCCAATGGAGCGCCAACTCAGCGTGAACAGAACAGTATCGAAGCTATGCAACCGCATGGAGCAGAATGTCCACGTTGAGGTTGTCATGGTGAAGCGTCGGCCTCGCGTTTACCACCGCTTGTTGCACGCGATGTGGCAATGCTTATTGTAGTAGACTGCTGTACGCATTGTTTAGTAACATAAATGATATTTTAGCGGTTCTTGAAAAAGTACGGCTAATAATATCTAGAAACCAGGTGTTTACAAAAAAATTTGAGATATGAAGAGAATGTTTCGAACTACTTACGAGCATGAGCGAACTACTAGCAATGCTCACTAAAGAAATATCAGACTGCATTCTTGTTACCGTTATCTCCTCACACATTTCCGATTTGCCATGTGCCACAAATAATATTTTGATGTTTCATTTAGTCACCTTCGCCTTGCACACACCTCGCCACCTCCTGCCAAACGATATATTTTAAGTTGATGTCCTTATACTGAACAAGTTTGACGTTCCAAAAGGGTGGCCTCCGTGAAGTTCACACGACGGGTCTGCGTGTCCTCCTAGGAGGCAGGGCGAAGAGGGCAAAGCCCGAAGCAAAAAAAAAAAAATAATAATAATAAAGCGGTCACAGGCACGGTCATAGATGACTTTGTCACGTGCTCGTGGCATTTCCTGTGAAGCGTGTTTCGGTTCCGTCGGGTGGTGTCACTTCCTTTCCTCAGACTAAATATCTATCCTTGGCAGAAACCGGCTCATCGGTCCGTCCTCTATTGTTCGCTTAATAGGTCACCGTTCCTTTCAAGTTCTGGTGCCATTCAGTTGGCAAAAGTGCTCCATGCGGTTGCCGCCATACGATGCGCCTTTGTCACGTAACGAACGACGCTGTATGCGCGAGCGAGCGAGATCAGACAAACGTATAGGACATTCGTTTATCAGGTCTCACTCGACTCTGCCATTCCAAGCCTCCAAACTAACGTGCAAAGGCAATCGTGCCGTCAGCGAAGCCCAATATTTTCACCGATTCACCACGCTCATAGAACAGACATGTAATGAGGTACTACACAACAAACAGTTATATTCCGAAAGTACGTACCTTGGAAGTGGTATCCAGTGTTGACACAATCATACAAAACATCCCGCGCACACTATCTTTAATGGCTTCACACGTACACATGTTTCAATGTCACACGGTACAGAAAGGTGTCCGAAATCGGTGTTCAATCACAAATTAGTAATGTTCGAACCGTAAGTGATTAAAATGCTCAAAGCAGTTGAGCAACAAGCTTACCGTTCATACAATGCGAAGCGTGCAAAGTCGATACTGAAATTAGCAGGAGCAATGCTGGCCACGAGCTTCTTGTAGACGCTTACCTCACTGGTCGCCAGGCTGCGAATACAGCGGTTGTGTACCAGCTCTCTACAGTCTTCGCTTCGGCGTGACAGCTGTGTACCTCATCCCACGGATCCTGGCTCCCTTGGAGAGGTACACAAGAGGCACACAGCGAGCATCAGATTTAGACTGTCTGTTTAATGGAAGTCGGAGAATTTATATTTGTGTGTTGTGAATGCGTAGGGTGTCGTTGTGTTTTCCTTTCGAAACAATATTTGGCTAAAAACGCGGATGTCCTCGTGACTCACTCTTCAGGCTCGAAATTACCTCGGGGAGCTGTCGTATAGGGGGAGTCAACGAGGTTCTGACAACGAGAGCCTATGACAGAATCAATTTCCTGCAGGGATATCGCCCGCGCCATTGCAAATCCGCTGGGCCTTCGTTGCCATCTTGTTCAGCACCCTCTCTGAGTGACTTCATGCACTGACACTCATGCAAGGCTTCTGACAACGATAATTTATCTTTATTTTGTTTCTTCCAACCAGAACCATTCAAAGCCGTCATTTGTTGTTCACAATTTCTGCCGCCAGGATCTAGTGGCGAACCCGCCTAAGCTTAAGAGATAATAAATAAAAGTACTAAAATTGCCGTGCCAGCAACACTGCGGCGTTGTTTTCCATAAGATCACGCCCATGGAGCGTCGTGCGAATTCTTCTCCTTCCTATTTGACAAGCGTTTGAAAAGGTCCTGCTACAGATTTCAGTGGTTGGTCAGTCAATTTGCAGTTCACCAAAATAAATGCGCTACTGTTTCCGTAAGGCCTGCTGGTACTGTTGAGCCTACTCGTTGTGTGAGCCCCACCCAGGACCTTCTGCGGGCAAGCCGCCATGCTACGCAGTAGTGTTCTTCGGAACCACATACTGGACAGAAGTTTTACTAGAGCCCTACGACGTCATAAACGAACATTTTATTCAGAGGATATCAATGGTGACAGCAGCGAGAAACTAACGTTTGAACTAACGTTGCAACTTGACCGCATAGCGGACTCAATGGCAACTATACCGACCCTAATTTGTGCAGGGAGATGGGCATAAGTGTTCCTCTGACGAATAACATCAGCGCAGAGTGTCTCAAAACGGCGCACACATGAGATTTTAAGCAAATCGTGACAAAAATAATTCGGAAGTATGGGAGCCTAGCGAGAATGAACAACACCACTCCTTCAACTGCAGTGCGGGTGCGTCCACAATGCTTACCAGTACATCCAACTCTTCTAGGAACTAATGAGTATCAACGGCCTGTCGGAAACAGCGTACTGGACTGGCAACTTTGTTGGGGTTTTCTTCGAGATGTTCTTGGTGCAAACGCCAGTAATCGTGCTCTTCAAGTTCAATCCCGTCACCGGAGCGGAGGGCCTTTGGGTGAAGACTGACTACCTCGTTTTGATAGTTTTTTTTACCGTGTACGCCGCTTCAGCATCATGTTTCTCCATGATCATTGCCATCATCAGCCCCAGGCGTGAGTAATTTGTGGAGCCGATTTCGGGGAAAACGCACACTGACCTCAACACTACGCGGACTGCGCATATAGCACTCTGCTCAGATGGGACTGCTCAGGCCTCTTTCTAGATAAGTGGGTGTGGTCCCAATTGGTCGACCGCAGGTTAACGCTACATCCTGGTGTACATATCGTCTGATCTGCGCAGCTGATCCTATCTATTCAACAACGTCATGCGTTTTCAGCAACATCAGGTGGGTGCTGCACGAGGTTGCGTTTTTCAATTTAGTGATCCCTGCAAGTGTCCGACGCTCCGCCACAGCAGTGCCGCGTCTCTGCCAGTGCCTCCACACCCATGCGTCGTACTGAGAAAGCAGGCGATAACGACTCCGCCGGAAGCCCACGCACCCGTACTTCCGTCGAAAGTATTGGCGCGGCGCCATTCGAGGAATACTCAGTCCGCTTAGTAGAGAGGTCAGTGAACACGCGTGATAGACACAGCGTATTCACAGGAGTAATATTCACCACAATTGCGTCCTTGCTCTCTGTTATCACATGGACTCGGTCGCTCAACGTCATTTCTTTTCGTGCCTCTCGGGATAGGAGACTGTCCGTGGTAAATACCCTTCGGCTCAGCACCAAGATATTTCGTAGCAGACGAAGGGACCGATGGTGTCGTCTGCTATGTGTGAAGTACGGCACTCCCAATAATCCGACGCTGTGCGAACGAGAGGCGGGGAGCTTCCTCACTCGACCAATTTTTTGTTGCTTTTTCTTCCACTAGAATATTCCGTGAGGATGTCACTCGTGTGAATACCCCTGGATGCTACTTGTTGTAACTGTTGTCTCTCTTGATAACACACGTTTGCTCTACGGGAGACGTCGGGACCATTGTCTCCATCTGCATTAACTAGTGAAATCAGTCACCAGAGCTTGAATGTACATGTGTGAGAGAGAGAGTACATCTGTCCAGGGTCCCCATTTCTGCTGATATGTCACGCAGTCTATGTTTCTTCCATTCATTTTCTGTCGCTCGTTTTTCTAACAAGAAGAGAAAGCAATTTTTATTTTTGAGATGGCGTGCTCAAACCATATTCTACAAACGGGCTTGTCCCCTTCTTCATATTGATTACTTAGACGCACACCAAGGATGCACTTGGTGTGCGTCTGTCGAATTTTTCCTTGCTGTATCACAATGTCATGAGGTAGTCATGGCATATTCTTTGTACGCTTTTCCCAATACGTTATTTTTTTACTATTACACGTGGAGTGTCCTCAAAAGTGCTACTATATACTGTCCGGGGTCAATGTGCAATATCATGTGATTACTATGTATTTCTGTCATTTCTGCAGCAAATATTGGTATGGTGCTGACGTTCCTGATTATGGTGATCACCCTAATTGCTCCAATGGTGATCTTGACCGTGACTGGAGCTAGCCTTAGGGACGCCTACCTGCCTTCAAAAACTGCTTATGTCGCGCACCTTGGCACATGTCTACTGCCAAACATAGGATTCGCCTACGGACTGACTATTATCTGTGAGAGTGAAGAACTTGGTGAGCCATTCAGCATGCCACTTGCCGATACGTAGTATCGAAATAGCGCTGTTATTGAAAACGAAGTATGGGGTATGTCGACTCCTTTTTTGTTTCAACGTATTAGTGCTGCATTTCAATTGTTGCTTACAGAAGCAACGCACTACAATAATTATTCTGTAGTTATCGAAATTGAAATAGCAAGGTCCGGTTTCATGAACCGCAATGAACATTTGAACCGATATCGCAGCAGTCCCTCAACTTGAATTTAACCCTTCAGTCTGCTTCGTCAAGGGCAGTTATTGTCACTGAAACATTCATCACTAACAAACATTGTTAAAAAAGAATTGAGTGTTCACTTCAACCTTTAACGAACCTTGATTTCGGTTCAAAGTAGGTTCTTACAATTCAAATAGAGTTTTGTTGAGCTTTAACCATCCCTGGTCTATGGACGTACGACCTCATCTCACGCATTGTCCATGTGCTTACTTTTGAATGCGCCGCTCATAGCCACACTTGCTTCGCGGCGCTAAAACGGAAATAATAATAATAATTATTAGTTTTGAATGTGGGTCTGCCTTTTACTTTGCTGAAGGAGGGTCAACTTCATTGGCTGCCGCCAGGGAAGGCGTCTCCTTTTCGCCTTCGGGGGTACAAGTGGAAAACTTGCACCCCCATACCGCTGTACTTTTTATTTTCTCCCGTTCTTCTATCGTCCTAAAGCGGCTTCTTCCTGCCCGAAAGATGTCTGTTTGGCGCCCCTTCAGGCGGGCTCGGGAGGTGGGTCTCTCCACATAGACGACGGTACTTGCTGCAGCGTTATCTACAAGGTTCAAAGCACCTTTCTGCTAGAGGATATCTACGGTTCCCAGAGTTTTGAGCAGAGAGCCAATTTCTCATGCTCCATATTTAGTTGGCACACCTCGTGTTTCCGTTTTCGGGACACCGTTTATTCCGCGTTGTGTTGCAGGTGTCGGTATCACGTGGGACAACTTCACGACCCATGAGAGTTTCTACAAGCTAACGTTAGGCAAGGTGTGCTTGGCTCTAGCTATATCATGCTTCACCAGCGTCTCCGCCGCCTGGTACCTCAAGAATGTCTGGCCCTTCGGCTACAGCTTTCCCAAGCCGTGGTGGTTTATAGTTATGGTGAGACACGGTTACAGATAATGGTACCGCAATGACGGGCCCTTGTATCGCCCGATTAACAGTGTGTGACTAGCCGGGTAATTAAGCTCTGGTTTTGGTATTGACCTCTCAGCTCAACAAGCCTTCAGTGTAGCTTCAATAGTACATTGCGTGAGAACGTTTGTTGCCTTTGTGAAATCATGACATACCAGAAGTGGCGTGGCCAGACCTCGCAAGGTAGGAGGGGGCTCGATACGACCCCCGGCCCCCCCACACACGCACGGCTGATCCTTGTTTCGCCCACTGATACTGATACTGATATGAGGTGAACATACTTCCATATATAAACACCATTACCTCTCATCGGATTTCCACGATCTGCGTCTCACTTTTCACTGTTAAAACAAAACCTCACCACATAGCACGCTCTGTGCCAAAACATGGCATAAGGGAAGGCGCCTATCGAAACAAGGGAAGACGCCTATCTGGGGCACGCATAATGTGTCCTAGGTAGGCATAGGCGCCTCCTCCCATGTAAAAAAAAAAAACGATAGATACGATATAATTCGGCATGATGGTTAACTAGGAGCGTGCTATGTTGTGAAGTTCTGTTGCAACAGTGTACGGTCCATATCTTACAACGTACCATATATCAAGCTGTACCCGATATACAACAATACACTACACTCAGAAAAAAAAAAAAAACTCACGTGCTTGCAGAGGGTTGTTCATGTTTTTTGGCGTCATCGTGCCTTAGAGAACGGGAGGAAGTGGCGGTACTGGTACAGCGCGTCACCCCCTTCCGTCGCGTCACCTGGTGCGGACCGCACCCCCTGCGCCACCATAAGTGACGCCACTGGATGAAGTATAAATATGCTAATTCAGCCCTTACATACATCTCTTGTACCCTTGTGCGAGGTTGGAGGTTATAAGTCGACACTTAGTGCGTTTTTCTATACTCTCAAAAGCTTTACGTTTGGACCAGAAAGTATAAAAAAGGGTACAATAGCCCGTCGTTTTAAAATGCAAATCCATCAGGGACAGACTTGCCGTTTATTCGTGTATTCGCGTATTCGCTTTTTCAAGCCTTCTGCACAATACACCACTAAATAACATTACCGTATAAACAACTGACTATAGGGTTTCTCGCTTATTTTAATCCGTTGGTCACTCAATTTAATTTCAGCGCTACCCAATTCAATCTAGTGGTCAACCAACTTAATCTAATCACCAACCAATTTAATCGATGCGCTACCCAATTTAATCCAAGCGACACGTGTAAATGCATGCCGTATTATTCCGTCATGGAAATCGTCATGACTATGACTTTCATGATTACGGAAATGTATATGAGCTTATTACTACTAATCCAACAACCACTGGTTTTCGCAGTAGCATGAGGTGATTTATGACTGCTTCTTGTCATTATGACATTTCATGACTATTTTCATTATATGTGCCATAAATTGCTTTTATGGAACTACCGCTGCTTCAAACAGTGTCATATAGTGGTTTTGTGACTACCGACGGTCATTATGACATTCCATAGCTATTTTCACGACATGCGGCACGATGGAAAGTTATGTTCTGAGGTCTGAACACAGGAGAAAGGACAAACGCAAAGCATCAAAAGTGCCCAAGAACAATGAAAGAAGGAAGTCACAGAAAAGGTTAGCCAGCTGTTGGACACAGGAAGTCGTTGGAGGCACTTGAGGCTTTGTGTTTGTCCTTTCTCCTGTGTCCCAGCCTCAGAACATCACTTTCCATCGTGTTAAACAGATGCCGCTGCGTCGCCCCGTCGTATGAATGTGTGCATGAGTGAGACAAACATGTAAGAGTGAAAGTTGGATGAGTGAGTGAGTGGGTCGATGTGGTTTGTCCTTTCAAATGACGCACCCTTGGAAGTAGTTGGTTAGGTGTGTTAGCTTAGCTCAATCGGTAGAGGCCTGGGCCAGCAATCCAGAAGATGGGGGTTCGTGTTCTACAGTTGGCTAACCTTTTCAGTGCCTGGCGTGAGCGGCAGCTGCGGCTCATAGAAAGCACGTAGAAGTGTGCGGTTTTCTTTTGCATATAGAGGAAACCATGCCCTACACAGCGTCCCATATCCCGGTCGTCATGCTCTAATCGGTGCTGGTATACACAGGCCGGAAGTTTCACAATTTTCCTCCTATTTCGCGATTTTTTGTGTGTGAAAAATCAAACCATAAAATTTATTTATTTTATTTTATAAAGTTTTATTGAACGAGCCTTCCTCTACAACATATTTAAAAATCTCGAGGGTGTTTTTTCGTATTCAAGAGATTTTTTTTTTTTTTTTGTAGTAGAGGGTATTACGGCCACAGTGACCTACGTTGCATGTATACGGTGGGGTGCTATATTTGTATTTGGGCTCCTGTTTTAATTCTTTTTATTTCCAATTTTTTCTGGTCTAGTTGGGTTTCAATGTGCAAGCAATATGCTGTGGCACAGACTTCTGCAAGGTTACCACAGTCTTTCTTCTGTAGCATAACACGCGTATTGCAATCCTGGGTGGTTAAGTTTACGGCATTGTTTCCGGTGTGCACGGTGCCGGCGATGGAGATTGGGGATTAGCGGTGATGGCCAGGTCTAAGTAATACCTTTTGTCTTCTGAGCTAAAGCCCTGCGTGGATGAGCTGTTTGACATCCGCATCCTACCCGCAAAATCCGCGTCTCCCACGGCACGCAGCTATAGTTCAGTTTCTGGGCTTGATATCCCAAAGGGGATTTGCCAACTATCGATGATCGGCCGGCCATCGGCAGTCGGTGGGCAAACGACTTCATCGTCGTCAAATGTCGCTAACAGAGTGTTGGCCAACGCACGCTGGCCCCACAACACGGCCTGACACCTTGCCGCCATGTCGTTAAAGCCTTGGCATGCATGATCTGGCCAACATCGGGTGGTCATCAGGAAGAGATTCACCGAAAATAACGCACAGCCGCTCTTTTTTCTGTAATAGCGATATATATCACGAGATTTCCCAAGCCAGCAATGACCGATGGCCCACGGTTGGCAAAAAGTCGGATGACAGCTGAACAACGACCCCTTCGACCAGTCAGTGTTGGCGCAATGTTGCATAGTGATAGGCAGAGCGAGGTTTGGCAAGCCGTCGGCCAGTGGACAGTTCCGTACCAAGACACGTGCTCGTTGGCCAAGCACTTGTCAAGCACGTCTAGGTTGGCAGGCCAAGCTCTTGGCAAGCTTGGTCCGATCTCGGTATGTCGCCTTGGGGAGAGGGTAACGTGGAATCGTGTAGCAGTGCATAAGTTCGACCTTCGATGGGCCAAGTGAATGTCTCAAATCAAAAGCAGTAAGAAACAAATATGCTATCTTCATGATCAGTTAATACGACAAGCAATTCATCATTTCAGTGTTGCTTGTGCACGCATCGAATTAATAAATTAGACATCTCACCCTTCATTTTGACTAACAGACAAACAGGACTCTCGAATTTGTGGAAGCTCGCGAGACAACCTATGTATATCTGTTCTTCCTCAGGAGAGACATGCAATTGCTTTTCTTTGTGAGCTGTTTGATTCTAGTGGTCTCGGGCCTATTGCGAGCTTTTATGATTCTCTCTCTATTTCTTTTTTTTTTTGCACTTTGAAGCGCCGTGTCCAGTGTGGAAAAATTTTGTGCTTTGGAACGGCTTGCTCACTGTCCGTTGCGGGAAATACGAGCAATGAATGACGTCTATCCAACGTCGGGCCTGCTGCTCTATGAGTGTGTGGCCCATGGTTGGCCCACCAATAAAAATAGATTGCTAGCCAAGGTGAAGCCAGCGAGACCCCGAGCTGCAACCGATCTCAGTTTTATGCTGACACTACATTCGTCCTATGTCGTTTAGGTGGGCCATGTACGTTGGCCCAACCTCCAGCAGATTAAGTCGGGCCGCGTTAGGTCAATGTCAATCCCCGACCTTGGCCCGGTCACTTTTACGTAGGTCGGGCCGACAACTTTTAGTCTGATACCGTACATTGGGCCGACTTTGTGCCGATGTTGTTTTTCCCCTTGGGATATCCAGCCAATTTTCCAGGAAATAAACGTTATTTCCGGTCAGCACATAACAGCACAGAAAAAATCTTAACAAAAACAGCTGTCGCCGAACTTCATCCACACCGGCGACTTCCTCTCTCTTGTTCTGACAGTGAAAACACCGGAGTGGCATAGCTTTTGCAACGAGGACAGGTCCTGAGTGTCCATGATGCCACCAAAGGGTACACGACAGCAAGCACAGATTTAGCTGCCAAGCAAGAATACACGGCACCAAGCACAGTAATACGTTTTGCAACAAATGGAATAGGTAGAATTTATTGCAAGTGGAGCACAGGATCGGCGCCGAACGCGCACCTCGATTCGAGACGCCAGAGATCTCTCCCACACGCGCGAGCGGCTTGCGTTCACCTTGTACTCTGTGTTCGGTGCGTAGTGTGAAGAAAATTGATGGCGCAATGTCGCGGTTTATCCGCATCCGATCCGCTCTTGATCCTGCACAATCCGTGTCCGATCCGCAGATCACAATGAGCGTCCATATTTCATCCGAACCTGCCCGCAAGTTTCTTGCGGATATCCGCTTCCGTCCGCGGATGGTGCAGGGCTTTAGCTGTGAGCCTCACTTGAACTTAGTACAGCATGGACGAAGGACCACCAACATAAGATTCCGTCGCTTCCTGTAGTTCTGTCATGTAAATATGACGTTTTTGTATGTTCGTCTTTTCCTGCAACTTTGTAATTTCTTGCTTGTACCCCGGGACTTTTCGCGGTTAATATTTTTGCTGAATTGTTCAACATTTAAATGTGACAGTTGAAGGGAGCTTTGATTAAGTGAACATGTATTTACGCGTCTAATATTCATACTAGTGAATTGGAACTCCACAGCGCTCAATTGGAGCCATGCTGCTTTGTTCCCGATGGTTGTCATATTGGAAACCAACTACAAAAATCGGAAATAGGCAGAATTAAAACAGAAGCCCAAGAACCAAATCCGGAGCACCCCACCGAATACATGCAACGTGGGTCGCTGTGGCTGTAGTACCCTCTACTACAAAAAAGTGTTCTCTCTTAGATACGAAAAAAAACACCCTCAACATATTAAAAGATTTTTTAACATGTTGTAGTCTCTCCCGACCTCCTCATTGCGTGTTCTACGCTCGATCGTAGCGAATGTTGGAAAAAGCGCATACTTTCCCTATTTGCAATGACTACGAAAGTAACGTGTCTTGGGATTTTTCCCGTTGAAGTATTCCATGAGACCTTATAAGGAAAAAATATTCATTAAAATTTAATGGTGTGATTTTCCACAAAAAATATTGGGAAATAGGAGGAAAATTGGGAAACTTACTGTCGGTGTATACCAGCACCAATTACAGCACGACAACCGGGATTTCCGACGCCGTGTAGAACATGATTTCCTCTATACGCAAAAGCAAACCGCACACTTCTAGGTGCTTTCTATGAGCCGCAGCTGCCGTTCACGTCAGGCACGGTTTTCGCCAGCGCTGCGAGCTTAGCTCGTGTCTAGCACCCGCCACATTGATATCTGGGAAGAAACGTTTCGTGGTGTGTCGTTTTGCACTGTTAGGGACTGGTAACACAAAAATGGGAAAAATTTGTGATAGCGTTCTGAGAGCCTAGCAGGTCCGCTGGATCGTTTCGCGTGAAATCGCCCAGCTGTTGAGTAGTTTACTTAAGCTTCACTCTATCTATCCAGTAACTTTCTTGGGCGTAATGTTGTGTGTCTTCTTTTCTCTCTTTCATTAGCCACTGCCAAAGATAGCTCTAGCATCCATTGTGCTATCCTGTGTGAACTTGAGGAATAGAAAAGTGTCGCAGTGCACGTGCAGAGGATGTGTGTGTGTGCGCGCGTGTGAACCGATAAGGATGGTTACTTTTGCGACATAGTAGCTTTGGGTAGTGGTATGATCTTTGACCCGTCAGAGTTGTGCTATTGTCGGTGACCTTTTCCTCTCCTTCCTATCACCTGTCCCTCTTTCACCTACATAGATTTTTACCGCTGGCAATGCACAACCCAGTGAGGCAGCTGATGGAATTACAGATTAGGAATAGCTGTCCCTTTATTATGAAACCTATTACATGGAATATAAAGACAGTGGCTTATCCTGAATTGCAAGCACAGGGGGTGTATGCATCTGCGCCTGTATGTATCATTGCGGATAGGTGTCTTGAGCGAAAAGAACAAAGCCCCCGCCTTCCCTTTGTGGGGGTCTGGATAAATGACTGTTCTCAGGACTTGATCCCTCCCTCGGTTGGATTTGCTGCTTAATGCGTCCTCAACATCTAACAAAACGATACTTGCAGTACTTGTAACTATGCCTGCTAAGCGGGCAATAAGTTTTCTAGACACTGACAGGTTGTATTTTGCGCACGTTACAGCCGAGCTACTGGGGCCTCTTTGCTGGCGTCGGTATCACGGCGGAGGATGCAAAGATGATCAGAGAAGACCCGCAGCTGTTCGAGCCGGTGCCGCATACTTTAGAATCTGCGATTGTCATATACAGGCTTAGTAAGGTAGGTTTCAGGGAACTACATCCTTCCTGCATCCGCCTTTTTTTTTTCGTCGTCGTCTTTGTCCGAGAAAGAAGTGCGAACATCGATATAGTGATAGTGCGCGTTATGAAATCCATATCAAGTTATCGTACTTGCTTTGCTACGGACGACCACCCAGAGCTGTCACTAATGCTCCAGGTCGTCATAACTATGGAACCGATTCGTGGTGGAAAACGCTTCATCAGAGAAACGTGAAATCTGGAGGGGACGGCTGGGTAGGACATTTTTTGACATTTATTTATTTTACTAAAACAAATGAAAATACATAGATGAATATACACATAGAGGTACCAGAGGGAGTACTCCCGGTTAAAGTTTCCTCATCAATCGCAAAATGAAGGTATTATAACAGAGCACAATGATCAAAACAATTTAAGAGGATACAATACACTTGATGATGATACAGATGCTATAGTACGACACACTTATATCATCGTCAAAAAATTCAAGTGGAACGGAGATAGATGATACAAAGAAACGAAGGTGGTTACAAACGAGATGCATTATGGAATAACACATGCTTTAGTTTGTTTCTAAATAGCGGATAAGATCGAATGCATGTTATGTCACGTGTTAGTTGGTTCCACTCGCAAGCTGCACGGAACAAAAACGACAGCTTCCCATAGTTTGTATTACACGTAGGTAGGTTCAACAGACCTCCAGCTCCTGCCCTAGTACTCCGGGTTGAACGAAGGTGAAGAAAATTTATTTTTGGCAAAGTGAGGTTAAGTTGTAATATACGGTAGGTCAGGTTTAGTATACTATAAGATATTATGTCATGAACTGTAAGAATACGAATTTCATGATATGGGACATGAGCGAGCAACGGTAACCCAAATGTAATTCTGATAGCTCTGTTTTGAATTACCTGAAGAGCACGAAGATGAGTTTTGTGAGTTAAACCCCACACAGAAGCACAGTACGTCAGATGAGAGTGTATGAAAGCATAGCACATTCTTGAAAAACTTAACCTACCCACCTTAGCTCATCGAAGGACATTGCGCGACTGTCATTTCCTTTTCAAGCTTGTGCACGGCATCATTGACTGCCCCGATTTGTTATCTTCGGTGTCTGTTCATCTACCATTGCGTAACTTGCGATCCCAACCTGTTTTTCATGAAAATATGGCCCATTACTGTGCACCTATATCTCGCTTGCAGCGCACCATGAATACTCTCTGCCAGAATTATGATATTGACATTTTTTTTCTTCTCATTCTCGTCATTTAAATCTTCTCTTCCTAACGGCAACGCGAGAACTGTTTAACCCTTAACATTTCATTATTTGCTGTTTGTTGTTTTATGCTTTGTATTGTGTTCCCTGTGTCTTGGTGCACCATCCGTTAGACCCCACGGTCGTTGATGGGTACCCTCAAAATAAAATAAATAAATAAATAGTACAAGTTAAGCAGAATGGACGGCGGAAAGTAATGTCGGGTTTTTACGAGTACGCTGATACAGTATGAACTCCTGCGAGTGATAGCGTTAATATGGGACGTAAATCGAAGATGGCTGTCGAATGCGACTCCTAAGAATTTAGTTTCTTGCCGAAACTGCAATGGATCTCCCAAGATGGATAAAGAAGTGGGCGTACTAACATTACGTTTATGCGAGTGGAAAATCATGGTCACTGTTTTGCTCGCGTTCAAATGTAATCTATTAGTACGACACCAGTAGACTAGATTATTAATGTCTTCCTCTAATTTCAATGAAAGGTTATTAATATCGTTGCCAGTTAACAATAAAGTCGTGTCACCTGCATATAGAAATGCTTCCGAAAATTTTAATTGCTCAGGAAGATCATTTATATAAAGTAAGAAAAGGAGTGGACCTAATATGGACCCCTGTGGCACGCCAATGTTGTGGCACAGTGAAGGTTGAGAGAGAACGTCCTGGCATCTAACAATATGAGACCGATCCTCGAGATATGATTTGATTAAGCTGAGTGCAGGTCCAGTGATCCCATATTTGGCTAGTTTACAAAGAAGAATTTTGTGGTTAACACAATCAAAAGCCTTAGAGAAGTCAACGAAAAGAGAATGAGCTATACCCCCCTGATCAATTTACTGTTTGATGCGTTCCGTAAATGTTAAAAAATTTCCACTAAATATGAGAAGAGGGGTGCACACCTAAATACCTGAAACCCTCAACTCAATTAATTGTAGGATCAAAATTACATGGGAATATATTGAGGTTTGTCTTGTTCACAAAAGATATCATTGCACACTCTGCAAAGTTCATCGGTAGTTGCCATGGCCTACATCAATCATAAACACTGTAAACCACTCATTGAGCATAGTCAGTCCGCGGTACGCAAAGTGAAAAGCGTCAAACACGGTCATGCAACAGTGCTTGCAGCTTCGCATTTCTCATTAGTTTCTTTCATCACTTTGTTATGAGATGACTAATGCTTTGCCAATTCAACACGAACATACATTGGAACACACACACACAACACACACACACAACTACTTAGAACTTTGTAACAACTTTGCAAAGCATATGTACTCGTATGCACTTCCTTTAATCCCTTCAGGAGTATTTCTCCCGTAACATATCTCAACAGATGCAGCATGTCATGTAGGTAACACAATTTTGGCACATTATTTGCTTGATATGTCCAACAAGCAGAGATATAAAATCTTTGTACCAGAATGGTGTGCCATGTGACCGTGTAAAGACGAGTCGCTTACATGGAATAGGTATAGCATCTTGATGTTGAATGCAAGAAGTTAATGTTTGACAACATATGTGTCATGGGTTAAATAGAGCAGTATATCATACACATCAGAAGAATGCCAACACTTCAGTGCTTTACCTTTACCTGTTATTCCAATGTTTACTCTCCCTTCTATTGGAATTATGTATTTCAGAGTCATTTTTGTATTATTGAATTTTAATTTAGCAATCCTTTCACATGTCTTGTGATAGACATGTTAGCAATGTAAACAGTGTTTTTGTGCTTCTCACAACCTGCATCTTTATGCAAAAATACTCCAAAAGCCGGGAGACGACATAACTAGACAAAAACGTAGAGAACTCCGACTTAACATAACAAAATAACAAGGTTTACTCAGACGTTTCATCTGTCATGCGACGGACATCATCAATGCCAAACTGAATGAGAGATTGATTGCACAACCGGTCGCTATTTAAGGAGATGGGAATATTGCGTATTGGAGAGAGTGTGGGAGTATGGGAGGGGCCACGGTTTTTGTTACAAACCGAAAGGTCACGCGTATGTGCCAAGACTCTAGAAGCTTCCTGTGTCCCTATCTTTGTTCTCTCTTGTTATGTTAAGTGTTGGAGTTCTCTACTTTTTTGTCTGCATTTTTATGTCTGAGGCTATTTTTGTGACAAGAGGTCAAGGGTGCCGGCAACATGGCACATGTTCACCAAAATGCAGAACCAGACACACACACACACACACACACAAATGTATAGCATAACACAATCCCAATCATTTTGTCGTGTCCTTTTTGCTATGTCGTCTGTTCTACATTTGCTTTTTGTTTTTGTTTTGTTTTTTCGTGTGTAGTTTCTGGATTTTAAGCCCAAGAGCAGTTGCTGTAGAGGATGCTGAGAACATCTGAAGCATACGTTTTCTCATTCTCACATTATGCTGCAAGCGGTGTGAAATACAACTCAAAAGGAATTTAATGAGAGAACGAACTTGTCACCAAGATCAGTGTGGGAACACTGCAAAGGAAAAATAATTCTGAACCATAATGGATTCCCATCCGATTTAATGGTACAGTATCAGATGAAAGTAATTCAAATAATATTAAAGAAGTAACCATGCAAATTATCAGCCAAACAGTGAAGCTGGCTGCAGTACACTACAATGTGTCACATGTAACAATATCAGTGTTTCCAAATCTGACACATAAACCTTAGGGAGGCCGCAATAGTCAAAGCGGTGGTTACACCACTTGGCGAAAAGAAAAGGCAGATGAAGTGAACGCAATATGCGACAAAACCAAGGAAACTACATCGCTACAACTGCAATATATTGAAGTTGTTTTTAAAAAAATAGAAGTTCAGTTCAGCGCACAGATATCAGCTGTCGCACACACAGCCATCTCGAAAACTATGCCCATCTTCGTTGATGCACCCACGAATCCACAGGAAGACCGCCGAGGCTTTCCCACTCGGATTAAGTATCTGTACCTTGAACTGTGAACAGTTTGGTGTACACTCGAGAAAACGAGAACAGCTGATTGCCGATTTCATGGGCGCGGCCATGCGAGCCGACAAGGACAGTTCAACACAGGAGCAATTTGAACGCGAATGTGGCGCTAGTGGTAGGTACAACAATTTGCACTTCAAACGACGTAAAACACCAAAAACTGAGCAGCGAAGATGCTTGCTTGTTAATTTGTCATTATTTGGGCCTGTAATCCACATCAGGGTTCATAAAGGCTGCTATATGCCGATGGCCGGCACAAGAAAAACGTATTTGCAATGTTTGTTGTCCCGTTGCGGTTCAAGCGAATATACCTTTTTTGTGCCTCCTTCCTCTTTTTTCTTTCTTGTTTTTTTTTTGTTTATCGTTTTTTACGGTTGTCTGTTTGTTCCGGAGCCCGAGCTTGGAAAGCTGCTCCTGTTTAGTTTCGGTATAAATCGGAATGTGGGGGCAAGGGGAACAGTCCACCGCTCCTCAAGTTTTCACGGTGCTGGCTCTGCCCCCCCCCCCCCCCCCCGAATTTTCCCTCTTCGTATATGCCGTACTTCTCAATCTCTAACTTCATGTCCCGCGGTGCTCTCCTTCAGGTTAGGTAAGGTTAGGTTAGGTTCCGTTAGGGCTCGCTCCCCCTTGCCGACTTCCGGGTTAGTGCGAGCGAGGTATCTCCATAATGGAAAACCTGAAACGATGCACTAAAAACAAATGTCACCTCTGTGGATAGTAATTTGAAGCATACAGATGAAGGATTCATCTCATATCTAAACCGACTGCCAGCAATTCTGCTCTTTCTGTTTCTCGAAAGAAAGAAAAACAGCTTCATAAAAAAATACATCTGTCAATTATGGAAATTAGAATGCCAAAATACCTTGCAGATAAGGTTTTCCTCCACTCGCATAAGCGTAAGTGCGAAACTAGTGTACACGTACTCCTATTTGTTCTATTTAAAAAATATCTATTAAAAATGGCTACGACCACGAAGTATGCCTTTGTGGCACCCCGTTTATTTTGTGTGTGTGTGTTTCAGCTTGGGCAAATCTTTATAAAAAGTCACGAGAGCACGTCATTTTCACAGTTGAGTTCTACGGGCGCGTATCTTTTCCAAGAAAGACTATAATGACTAATAAGGATGACTAATCAATTAAATTAACTTGAATAAAAGCCAGATACCGATATGGGAGACTGTCCTATTTAAAATCCACACCACGTTTAAAAATTTTGAAACACGTACATGTATTAATATATCCATCCCTGAATTTTGACATGTAAATGGGACAAAACCGAAACCGTGGCAACCACGTTTGGGGTGGTGGTCTTCACGGTACGGGATACTTCTGTATGCCAAATGCGCTCGCAACTATATTCTCTCGGCTCAGAAACCGTACGTTTCTGGAACGTAGAGAGGGAAAAAGGAATCACAAAACACGAATATACTTCAAGTACTCTCCTTAGGGAAGCGAGGAAGCGAGAGATTTATTGACTACGTAGCACTAGTGTCAGCGCGCTGAGCGGTTGAGCTGGAATTGGAACTAGAATTGGAAATGAATCAAAAATAATACTAAATAATACTAAAAAGAAAAAAGCAAAAAGCGTTATCTGGGCTGATCGAGCTCGGTTCACTCTGGAAATTGTTGCGCTGACGACTGGCGCCACGTTCGAACTTACCTAAAATTGCTCCTCTGTGTAACTGTCCTTCTCGGCTCGCATGGCCGCGCCCATGAAATCAGCAATCAGCTGTTCTCGTTTTGTGGGGTGTGCACTAAACTGTTTGTAGTTCAAGCTACAGGTACTTAATACGAGTGAGAGAGCTTCGGCAGTCTTCCTGTGGATTCGTGGGTGCATCAACAAAGATGGGCATAGCCTTCGGGATGGCTCTGTGTGTGACAGCCGGTGTCTTTCTCCGTCTGTTATGTCGCGAGACAACTGAGATCACCGTCTGTGCGCGCTCAGGAAGCTTGAAATCTGCCCTGATACATATACGGCCAATAAATTGGGGCTTGCTCCACTGCAATCTTTCCCGGAGTTCACAAGGGACACTGTTTGTGGATTTATGCCTTACATTTAATCTATCGCAGGTCGTTCCACATCCTACTCGAATAACTCATGCCAAACAGTCAACCCTTGACTTGGTTTTAACCTCCCATCCTGAGCACATCACTTCTTTGCATGTCACTGATGGTCTCAGTGACCACAAGGCCATTTTCTTCGATATCTCTTCAAGTCGTCCAAATGTTCGTAAATTCAACGATAAAACCATATACGACTACGCTCGAGCTAACTTCCAATCCATCGACGAGGGTCTTGAAGCTCTGTATGAAAATTCCTTTCATGGCACCTCGCCTCACTCGATTGAGGATAACTGGTCCCTCTTTCGTGACAACATAAACTACCTTACCGAGTACAATGTTTCAAAGATAAGAGTGAAATCTTATGATCACAATCCTTGGTTCACGAAAAGTCTTAAAATCTTGCTAACCAAGAAAAAGCGTTTATTCAGGAAGGCAAAGCGTCTTGGCGACGATGTATCATGGGCTAAATTTCACTACTGTGAACGGGAATACAGGCGCTCGATCAAGGAAGTGAAACATAGTTCTTTACCATCGACCTCCCGTCTGTCTTAACGAATAAACCAAAACAAGTTTGAAAAATTTTATCTCCGCCAAAATCCCACCTTATCAGTCTAACTGACACCCGCCGGCAACGACTGCGCCAACCCAAGCAGCAAAATGTACTGAAAGTCGAGTGCAATAGGGGTGGACGGGTAAGTGGAAGGCCTTGAACAAACTCGTGAAACTAAAGAACACTGATAAGACACATACCGTCCACCCCTGTTGCACCCGACTTTCAGTACTTTGTGCTGCTTGGGAACGCTTTCGCTTCCTTGTTTTCATGCGTTTTCAACACCGATAACGGGTACACCCAAACTCCGTTATCAGTAGTCGCCTCCTCACCTATTGTCCCCATTCATATCAGCAGTCATGGCATTTGTAAAATCATTGAGTCACTTAAGCTGTCGTCAAGTGCTGGTCCGGACTCTATTAACCCGAAGGTTCTATACAACATGAGATCTATTTCCAGCAAGATTCTATGTTGCATATTTACTCAGTCACTCCAAGATTCTGCTTTACCGCAGGACTGGAAGACTGCGAAGATTGTCCCTATTCACAAATCAGGCAGCTGCCACATCGTTAATAACTACCGCCCCATCTCACTCACTTCTATAGTATGTAAAATTCTCGAACGCATACTCCAACGTAGTACCTTGAAGAAAAATGCTTCTTCTATCCCTTGCAGTACGGGTTTCGAAAGCTCTTTTCGTGTGAAACTCAAGTAGCCAGTTTTGTTCACGACATCTTCCTCCACGCGGACAATAATCATCAGACTGACGCCGCTTTCTTAGACTTTCGCAAGGCCTTCGATATGGTGCCGCACTCTAAGCTTCTATACAAACTCTATCTGCTTAACCTCGACCCGTATGTCGTCCGTTGGATTGCCCAATTTCTGACTAATCGTACGTTATTTGTTACTTGCAACAACCACCTATCCCCAAATGTACCTGTGCCTTCTGGTGTCCCTCAGGGTTCAGTCCTCGGCCCTCTCCTTTACCTTATCTATATAAATGACCTTCCTTCAGGGATATCTTCCACGATTCGTCTCTTTGCTGACGACTCCGTAGTGTACAGGCAAATCCTCTCTCCTTCTGACCAACTAGCATTACAAAGCGACCTCGCACTAATCCGGCGTTGGTGCAATGTGTGGCAAATGCCCCTGAACACTGCAAAGTGTCGCATTTTGTCGTTTTCTCGAAGACGGGTCTCCTGTCTTCCTCCCTTCCCCTACACTCTAAGTGATATCACATTAACCCGAGCAGATTCTTACAGATATCTTGGAATCCACCTTTCCTCCAACCTAACTTGGAACGAGCACATCAACCACATAATAACTAACGCTTCTCGCTCCCTAGGCTTTGTTAGACGCACCCTCAGGTTGGCACCCTCCATCTTAAGCTCCTAACCTTCACGGCTCTTGTACGAAGCAAGCTGAAATATGCATCACCTATTTGGGGACCTCCCCAAAAGTATCTCTGCGACGCCATAGAAGCCATCCAGAATCGGGCTGCCCGTTTCATTTTCAACGGTTACTAATTCGATACCTCTGTAACCGCATTAAAATCAAATCTCAATCTCGACTCACTCGAACATCGTCGCCGTCTTGCCAAGTTAGCCCTCTTCCATAGGTTCTTTTTCATCTTACCACCGCACCAATCGCCCATCACCTGCCTGAGTGTCATTTTTCCTCGCATCGACCACGCTACTAAGGTCAGACGCTTTCATTGTAATACCAATGCATTATCCAGATCATTATTTTGTTCAACTGCCATCGAATGGAACAACCTCCCATCACCTGTCACAACTATTATCGAGCGTACAGTATTTTGTAACACCCTATCCCGTTCACTCCACCCACAAGACCACCACGCTTGTATGCCAGTTGCTATGAAATTTTTCTGTTCCCCCTTATCATGGTTATTAATTATCTGTACTCATGTGAACGAACTCCCTGTTTCACTCTTTAATACTTGTTTTCATATAAGTTTGTACTGTCGTCGTTTCTTTATTTTCCTGTTTACTTACTGCTAATTGTGTTGTTCTTTTTGCTTGCTTGTTTGTTTCTATCAAGTTGTAAATGTATCTTATGCTCCAGTTCCCACCCCCCATGTAATGTCCTCCAGACCCTTGGGGTTCTCGGAATAAATAAATAAATCTGAATGTTATACTACTGCGTGCAAGTAGTGTCTGATGTAGGTCCAGGGTCTCGTCATGATACTGTGAGGAATACTGCGACACACTTGATTGAAAGCATTGCTGCGAGTTTCCCGACTGATTGTTTCCCGACTGATTGTGCGCTGAACTGAACTTGCATTTTTATAAAACAACTTCAATATAATGCAGTCGTAGAGAGATAGTTTCCTTGGTTTTGTGGCATAATGCGCTCACTTCATCTGCTTTCTGTTGGGCCCCGTTTGGGCTATCGCGGCCTCAATGGGTGTCCTGACACATGGTTTGGGAAACACTGAGGCATACTGTATATTGTTTCATGTGACATGTTGTAGTGTACTGAAGCCAGCTTCACTGTTGTATTGTTTCTTCGCATGGTTACTTCTTCAACGTTACTTGAATGAGGAATGCGGAGAATGAGGAAATGTATGCCTTGCATGTTCTGGATGTTCTCTAATTGCTGACCCCTGCTGTTGTGCTAAAATCCAGCAACTACACAAAAAGATTAACAAATGCAGAACAGGAGACAGAAACATGGACACAATGACATTGCCAGCATCATTTCCCTATAGCTACGGAGAGAGACTCTCAGTAATAAAAATGCAGGTTGTCAAATGCACGTAAACAGTGCTTACATTTTTGGGGGTCTTCGCTCATCTAATGTTTATGGCAGAAAATGCTCCTCTAGTTCACATTGCATACTGAATATGAGTGTGCTCCACAGCCACAAACTACATTCTAAATTAGCACTGCAGTATGTTTATCGGCACACATGAAATTACCCTTCATAAGTGCATCATGCAAGCTCATTGATTCTGATGCTAATTGCTCATGAAATCGTGGGGTAGGGTGAAAGACACTGGAATCACATGTTTCGTCACTAGCTGTGCCGTACTCACTCAGCAGTGATTTTTCACTGAAGCCTGCAACTCAACGATGTAATTCACATCTTGATTGCAGAAAAAGTAAGCACATGTTTGTTATTACTTGGTATACAGTTGGAAGTTAATTGTTAATGTGGTGACGGTCATTCTCGTTGATTTTGGCAATGAAACCATTTTAGGATAAAAAAACACCTGTCAAGGTGTAACCTATGAAAAGTAGTAAATTGAGTGAGGCATTTTAAATTGCCTTTTTTCCTTTATATTTTCGATGCTGACATACATCAGCTTGTGTAACTGTCAACCTGGACTATTCCAGCCAAAACCAGCCAGAGATGTAGCTTGACTCTCTTAAATATCACTGAAAAAACTTGTGTGCATTTTTTAGACGATGCATATATCGAATGTAAATCATCATTTTGTTTTCTTGAACAATGGGGGCACATTAAACTGTGCAGAAATATGAAGTTGTCCCTTACGAGCTTCCTTCTGACATCTACATATATATCATTTGTGCGCTTTCCTTGGCTGGTGTTAGAGGGGAAGCACGGGTCTGCCATCCCAAAGGGTGTGTAGAACGAAAATAAATCTGGTGACGTGGTGAGAACTCAAGAACGGAGCACATTTCGGGTCAAGTTTACAATAAATTTCTGACAAATTAGCATTCTTGAAGGAGCCCCAGTTTATTTATGCTTGTAACTGATTGCTTGTGATTAGCTTCACATAAAAATATCAAGCCTCTCTATATTCTTTGCTTAACCATGTGTTTGAGAATATCAAGCACTTGCAAAAAATTACTTTGTTTTTAGATAGCATATTCACATACAGGTCGTCTAAAAGAAATCTTCCCTTATTTGTATAACTAATCCTCTCCTGCAACATATTGAAAATCTACAGGTTTATTTTTCTTTAAAAAAAATGTCACCATAATGTGCTGCAGCTTCTTCGTCAGTTGAGGCCATTTAGGAAGAAAAAATAATAATAAAAGATGCCTTTGCGGCTCTCTCCTGCGAAAATCGACGCTCTGCTTTTCCATTTTGAGAACCCACAGGTGTATTTGTTCTTACGCAAGAAAAATGTTTCGTCAGCTCATTCATATCCCACCTGTATGACGCTATAGCACACTTGGAACAAATTTTGCATTCAACTGTTCTGCCCAGTTCTACAGATTAGTTGCAGTCGCTGCTTCATAACAGCTTTGTCAACATTTATGATTGTTTTCACATACCTGAAGTCATCTGGAAAGTGAACAAATCTCATCATTTCAAGGGCATACCCTCTCCTACAGCATGTTGAGAATGCTGGCATGTGTTTTCTGTAGATCTTATAGCATCACCTGACCATATTGGCTCAGATCATGTCAAAATGCGACGTAACAGCTTTTGGAAACAATTTATTATGATCTCGTGTGCCTTTCAACCACAACAGAAGAAAAGCCCACAGTCTTTCTTTCAGTGGAAATAGGTGTTTTTCCTGCATTAACAGAATGTGGCTCAAATTAATTGTACCTCGTTGTGGCCTGGGTGGAGCATGCCTCACTGTGCTTTATGTCCAGTAATTTCTTCTCCAACCGTATCTCTTTGGCAGTGAGCCACAACGTATGCACCCGGAAGAACAGCTTACAGCTGTGCAGGCATCAGAATATCTGCACACAATAGGGGGCTGCAATCTAGCCCTATAGGTGCAAACGTTTTAAATGGTACTGCGAACACAGTCATAGTACCCTTTATCACGGCACAAAGCAATTATGTCAGTCATGCTTGTGGAGGCAAAGCCATGATTGCCAAAGCCAAAGAGGCAAAGTGAAAGTGATGCTTATGGAGGGTTTTATTATGCCCTGCTGCTCAGTGTGTGGCTTCTGTTTTTAGCTGGAACAAACCAATAAAAAAAATCTTAGGAAATAAATATGCCACCTTCAGTTGCCATCGACCAAGCAAACTAAGTCAATAATGGTGGCTGTTATTCACTCTGCTATGTGATTGTGTTCATGTTAATTCACCAGTTTGGTACTGTGGTACCAGCTAGCTTCCTTGTAGTGTAACATATATGTGACCACATGGAGGACAAAGAGGAGGAATTAGCTAGTCTGGCGTAGGAGCTCTCACACTGGCATAGCTGGTCAAAAAGAAAATGTGGGCCTTACTTGACATAAAACACAAATACCAGTATATTTTCAGCAAGCACTGGTTAATTTCTAGTAGGTGCGGTGCATATAGCGTGTCCATGGCCTGTTTTTTTGTTTTTTTTTTCTTAGAGAAATCATATTTTTGCAGTTATAAGGGATGACATGTTCTACATCCGAAGTGGATGTTCTAATTAGGTGTCGTTTAATTATTGGAAATAGAAGGCCGGTGCAAATGCAACGTCGGTTTCCCTATGTGCCGCTATAGTTTTCAACAGTATGCTCGTGACCATTTAGTGCGAGGACATGGCCCCGAAATAATGGTTGTGTGAGAGTAAGTCTCGGAGCGTTGTTTTTGACTTTTCGCTTGAACGTGAGGAAGAAACAACGCTGCAGAACTGGAAGCAGCACATTTAATGTAATGCCGTGCAGGATGCAGGAGTTTTACAGCGATTTCATAATTCAGCACAATATTGCCACGAATCATCATCGCGAAACTTCCAGGGCAGGCACGAAACGGTACATCTCATCTCGGCGCATGCTGAAGAAGAAGCAAGAGGCTTCCAGACACATCGCCTGCTCTCTGGCAAACGCACGTGCTGTTTCTAGACTTTTCGGCGCGACGCTTAAATGCTTGTGCGCTCCAAGCTGGAGCATTCATTCTTTGGACTCAGTTGTGTTCAGAGAGCTATCACTCTTGTGTTTTGCTACCAAGTAATCTAATAAACCGTTCGCTGTTTATTCGCCGACTCGCCGACTCATTTCGCTTCGTGACATTTCTGGTGGAGGTGCGGGGCATTCCTTGTCCAACGGCCTGGAAGACCAACTGCGACAAAGCAGACGACAGCTTGGTCTGCCTGCAGAATTCGGTCCATTAGAACCCCCTAAACGCAAGAAGATGACGACTGCGGAGACCAGTACCCAAGTGGCGCAACCTGTTGCCACGCCCATAGCCCCTGCACGGTCGCCGAAGACATTCAGCGGGGAGTATTACGACGACGTGGGCGATTGGGTCGACCACTATGAGCGGATCGCCAAGTTCAACAACTGGAGTGACGGCCAGAAGCTCGTCAACGTCTATTTCTCCCTGGAAGGCACCGCGAAGACATGGTTCGAGAACCGGGAGACTTCGCTCACGTCCTGGGACGTCTTCAAAAGCAAACTCCGCGAGGCGTTCGCTTTTCAACAACGAGCTGAACGCGCTGAACATCTGCTCCAGAGACGGATCCAGCTGCCAAACGAAAGCGTTACAGGCTTCGTGGAAGATGTGTTGCGGCTCTTCCGGCGAGCTGACTCCAAAGCATCAGAGGAGAAGAAGGTTCAGCGACTCATGAGGGGCGTAAAAGAAGAAATTTTTCGCGCCTTGTCCCGGGATCCACCCGCCACGACCGGCGCTTTTCTGGACGATGCCGTCCGCATTGAGAGGACCCTGCTCTCTCACGCTACCGTAAACGAACGACACCAGGGCTACGGGGCTTTCTCCACGACCGCTAGCCTCGACGTCGGATCGCTCAGACAGCTGATTCGAGAGGTGGTACGCGAAGAAGTACGTGCTCTCCTGTGTCCTGAGAAGGCTCAAGACCCTTTGTCTTCGATTGGTGCGATCATCAAGGAAGAGGTTCAGCAGGCAATCCAGACATCGTCAACCGCCAACCCCGAAGCCGAAGTACCGAGACCAACCTACGCTGCCGCTGTGAGACACGTGCCATCTATTCATCCGTCGTACTACGGAAACCGTTAGACGCCTCCTCGGTCTGTCCAACCTACTCCGAGCGTCCCGCCACACTCTCAGCCGTTTCGCAAAACGGACGTTTGGCGGACTCCCGACTTCAGACCGCTCTGCTACCACTGCGGAGAGGCCAACCACGTCTATCGCCGATGTCCCTACAGACGACTTGGCTTTCCCGGTTTTTCACCCGACGCTCCCCACCCCCAGCGCGGTAGTCGCCGCAGGTAGTAGCCGCCGCAATTGAAGACTATCTACGGCAGCAGAATGCTTCTGCTGGCTCGCGACGCGAACTGTCCCCGAGCGTCCCCCACCGCAGCAGGTCGCCAGGAAGAGCACGCTCACCGTCACCGGCAAGACGACCTGTGTGGCGCAGCCCTAACCGGGAAAACTGAAGACTGCAGCTCCGGGAGGTGAAGCTGCGGACCGACGACAACTTACAATTCCTCCAACTCGACGAACAGCAACGCAGCACCAACACGACGCTCGAAAAATTACCAATAACCTGAAAATACTCATCGACGGCCATGAGATGATCGCGTTAATCGATACCGGAGCCGACGACTCTGTTATAAGTGGTAGGTTGGCTAAGAAGCTTCGCAAGGTGCAAACGAAGTGGGATGAGCCTAACATCGGCACTGCTGGTGGACACGTCGTAACACCGACTGGCCGATGCACGGCAGTCATACAAGTGCGTGACATCCAGTGCGTCGTCAGCTTTGCCGTCTTTCCGAACTGCCCACGGGATGTAATACTCGGAATGGACTTTCTAGTCGAAAACGAAGCAATCATCGACTTCACAAATGGAGTTATCTCTTTTAAAACGCCGGAAACAGCAGAAGACAAGTGGTGGGCACGAATAACCCCGGAGAAACGCGCAAACACGGACGTAACCGCCGTGACGACTCAGCACGTCGACCTGCCTCCCTTGTCGTCAGTCCTTGTGACCGCTACGTGCGAGAGAGGACCGACTGGCAGTTTGTTGGCTGAAGGCAACACGAAACTTCCCCTCGAACGAGGAATTGGGATAGCAAGAGGAATTGTGCCCGTAAGAAACGGAATATTCGAACTCCTGGTCAAAATTTTCGCCCGGAGCCACAACACCTGGCGAACGGCACGAAGATAGCCGTCATCGTAGACCAATACTCCACCACGGATGTTTGCCTGATGGACACTGCTCGCATCGCGGTTACCACGGAACACGAGGCCCAACATTTCGACGTAAACCCTCAACTCAATACAACTCAAAAGCAAACCCTTCTCCAGATGCTCAACGATTTCAGTGACTGCTTCGCTGCATCGTCGAAAGTAAGACAAACGCCCATTGCGAAGCACCGCATCATCGTCGACGGAAAGGCCCGTCCAATTCACCGCATGCCGTACCGGGTCTCCTGCAAAGAGCGAGAAACGATCCGAACGCAAATAGAAGAGATGCTAAGAGATGACATTATCCAGCAGTCGACCAGTCTGTGGGCATCGCCAGTGGTACTAGTGAAGAAGGACGGAACATTCAGGTTCTGCGTCGACTACCGGAAACTCAGTGAGATAACGAAGGAGGACGTCTACCCGTTACCGCGCATCGACAACACGCTGGATCGCCTTCAAAACGCAAAATTTTTCTCTTCCATGGACCTCAAGACGGGGTACTGGCAAATTGAAGTCGACGAACGGGACCGTGAGAAGACTGCCTTCGTCACTCCGGATGGTCTTTACGAATTCAAGGTTATGCCTTTCGGCCTTTGCACAGCACCAGCGACGTTCCAGCGTGTCATGGATACAGTTCTCGCCGGGTTGAAGTGGCAAACCTGCCTGGTGTACCTCGACGATGTTGTCGTCTTCGCAAGAACATTCAAAGAACATGTTGAACGGCTAAAGCAAGTCCTCGAGGCCATCAGAACTGCAGGGCTGACGTTGAAGCCTCAGAAGTGTCGATTCGGCTACGAGGAACTCAGATTTCTCGGCCATCTCGTGAGCAGCGACGGCGTACGCCCCGACCCCGAGAAGACGGCGGCCATCGCAAATTACCGTGTTCCTGCTAACGTGAAAGACGTTCGAAGCTTTCTTGGCCTTTGCGCCTACTACCGACGGTTCATTCCGAACTTTTCAAGAATTGCGTCACCCCTGAATGCCCTCACGAAGGACGGATCCAGGTTTATCTGGAGTGAAGCCCAGCAACAGGCGTTTGATGAATTGAAGACGCGGCTACAGACCGCACCCGTGCTTGCCCACTTCGATCCAAACGCCGAAACAGAAATACACACCGACGCAAGCAACGATGGTCTAGGAGCCGTGCTCGTTCAACTTCACGACGGCGTCGAACGTGTCATCGCTTACGCAAGCAGAACGCTAACCAAGGCAGAGAAGAATTATTCGACGACCGAAAAAGAGTGCCTTGCACTCATATGGGCCATCACAAAATTGCGCCCGGCCCTACCTGTAAGGACGGCCGTTCAAGGTGGTAACAGACCACCATTCTCTGTGCTGGCTGGCTGGTTTAAGGGACCGCTCAGGACGCCTAGCGAGATGGAGCCTCCGATTACAGGAGTATGACGTAACCGTCACTTACAAGTCAGCAAGAAAACACAACGACGCCGACTGCCTGTCCCGAGCACCACTCCAGCGACAGGACAACAGCCTCGAGGACGACGACGCCTTCCTCGGTCTAATGAGCGCGACTACCATGTCTACCAAGCAGTATAACGACCCCGAATTGAAGACACTCATCGACTATCTGCAGGACCGCGCCGACAATGTTCCACCCATCTTCAGAAGATCACTCCCAAGTTTTTCCCTACGTAATGGTGTCCTCTACAAAGAAAACCACGCACCACAAAGCGCTACGTGGCTTCTCGTTGTGCCTGGGGACGTGCGCATCGAGATTCTTGAATCCTGCCACGACGAACCGTCATCAGGTCATTTGGGATACAGCCGGACACTGGCCCGTATAAGGGAAAAGTACTACTGGCCAAAACCGGCCAAGACCGTGCACCACTACGTAAGGACGTGCCGGGAATGCCAACGACGAAAAACTCCGCCGGTACGGCCTTCTGGGTACCTTCAGCCAATCGTACCGCCGTCGGCGCCGTTCGAGCAGATTGGGATGGATCTACTCGGGCCCTTCCCACGTTCGTCTTTCGGAAATCGTTGGATAGTCGTCGCCACCGACTACCTGACACGCTATGCTGTGACTAAGGCACTTCCACAGGGCACAGCAACAGAAGTGGCGAAGTTCTTCATCGAGAACATCGTACTACGGCACGGAGCTCCGACCGCCTTAATCACCGATAGGGGAACGGCATTTACAAGCAGGCTAACACAAGAAATCCTTCGACTCAGCCACACCGCTCACCGGAGGACAACGGCGTACCATCCGCAGACGAACGGGCTCATCGAACGCCTAAACAAAACCCTTGCCGACATGATTTCGATACGTCGAAGTCGAGCACAAGACATGGGACGAAATACTGCCTTACGTCACGTTCGCCTATAACACGGCTGTGCAGGATACAACGGGATTCACACCGTTCCGCCTTGAACACGGCCATGACGCATCGACTATGCTGGACGCGATGCTGCCCCACGAACCCAGTGATGTGGAAAACGACGCTCTGGACTTCACACAGCGAGCAGAACAAGCCCGCCAGCTGGCCAGACTACGGATTGGTCAACAACAACGCGTCGATGAAAGAAGATACAATTTGCGCCGACGAGACGTACGCTTCAGTCCAGGCGACTTGGTATGGGTTTGGACGCCGATTCGACGACGTGGCCTGAGCGAGAAGGTACTGAAGCGGTACTTCGGTCCCTACAAAGTACTTCGACGCATTGGAGACCTGGATTACGAAGTCGTACCTGAGGGCAGCGTTCCCTCTCGACGACCGCCGAGGACTGAAATAGTCCACGTCGTTCGACTCAAGCCGTACTACAGCAGGTAGCGCTGAAGACTGGCTGGAAGGAAACATCATGAAAAAAAAAAAAAGGAGAAGAAAAGGCATCGAGACGATGCCCCGTCTACGGAGGGGGCAATGCCACGAATCATCATCGCGAAACTTCCACGGCAGGCACGAAACGGTACATCTCATCCCGGCGCATGCTGAAGAAGAAGCAAGAAGCTTCCAGACACATCGCCTGCTCTCTGGCAAACGCATGTGCTGTTTCTAGACTTTTCGGCGCGACGCTTAAATGCTTGTGCGCTCCAAGCTGGAGCATTCATTCTTTGGACTCAGTTGTATTCAGAGAGCTATCACTCTTGTGTTTTGCTACCAAGTAATCTAATAAACCGTTCGCTGTTTATTCGCCGACTCGCCGACTCATTTCGCTTCGTGACAATATTTATACGCTGTAAAAATAGGTCAAGGGTACCATACAATGAACTAGCTGGTACCGTAAATTTTATATCTCTTTTGGCGTGGGTGCTTGGCATAAAGAGTGACCTGCTAATAAACGTACTTGCGGATTTCTGAATGTGAAGATCATAGGACAGAAAAGAAAGGCAAACAAATACAACAGAGGGTGCCATTCATTTCTCACACTTCTGATTTCAGTTACTTATTGCGTTGGTTTTCTTCAGTTCCGACATTTGATAACCAGAATTTGCACTGTATATCCACGTGAATAAAAAAGATGGAAACATTTCTGTGAGAAAATTTCATGGTATTTAAGAAAATGGCATTCTTAGGTTCCAGGGTATTCAAAGACCAGTGAAAACAAAGTGCTTGAAGTATTATGTCTAGATACATCTTTTGCAGCTTTTGCATGGCAAATCGCTGTCTAGTAAGGTGCGCGAATCAACGTGGATGTTCCTGAAATTAGAATCTTATTTCGTTACACTTTGAGATTATTTTATGCTGGTTACACAAAATTAGTGCACCTCTGCTGACTCAAGTTATTCATCCGTTTTTTTCTTGCAAACAAACAATTTCTTCACATTCATATGCAGCTTATTTGCAGAAATGCATTTCGAGAGTCTGTCCAGTACCTGTTCCCTGCGTTTATCAGAACTTAGGCTCACAAGGAAAACCACAGGCAGGTTCCGATTTCGCGATTCGACGGTTCTGAGGCTGGAACACACACAAACACATACAGACAGACAAAGACAACACATCCACACGGTATGGGAATGCTTCTTCGTCGATAGTCACTTTTCAACTCTACGGTTTCACAAGCAAGGCAGCCCTGCAGTTCGCGGCAATGTTCATAATATAGCAGGTGTCCACCATAGCTGGAACCAACACCGGGAAATCATTTGGTGACAAGACACGAATTCAGAGTTCGACATACTCAAATGTGTACAGGCGAGCAGCAGAACAAATGATTAACTGCAGTGTCAAAAGAATCCTGATAGCCGGCAGAGAATACAGTAAACGATTCGTCCAGACTCGGTACTCTCGTTCCCAGCCCAACGCAAAAAGTCTCACCCTGCGGGGAAGTATTTTGAGACTCAGGAGCCAAAAGCCTTCGCTGCTCTGAGGCTGTCGTGCCTGTCGACCAATCAGAGACGATTTATTTTGAAAGTTTGAATCTGAAGCATTTGTATCGCAAAAGTTGATTTTTACGGCTTTATCTTTACACCGCGGATTTTTTCGTGATTTATTTCGAGGAGTTTATTCTCGCAGTTTATTTTGCGAAGTGTAAACCAGAGTGACCCCCTTATCCAGTACAAGAAAGGCATACACCTCCCGTTTCCAGTAACTCAGGGGACAGAACTATGCCATTCGGGATATATTGTTTGCTACGAGCGTGCTATGCGGGCTATATCTCTAATCTTTCGAAACCTTTTTTTAAAATAGGTTCAAAACGCAGGAAAAAAAAACATCTACTGAAAAGTGTTTTGAAGCAGAATTTGTTATTTTGTTTAATGAAAAACAAATTAAATAGCAGTTCACTTTGAGGAGAAAAAGTACTGAAATACTTCTTCTTCAATGTAATTTATTTGACATCTTCTTCATTGACAAGAGGAAATACGTAAGCTCTCGAGTTTAAAATCTTTCCATAAAACTAAGAAACAATCAAAGGCAAAACCATGTCACTTTTAATGTAATGTAACAACTTGTAATGCAAGGGTTCCTGCCTGAACTGTCTGATATATGTAAAGAAACAAACAAGGAAACATAGCTAACAGTTTTAAATTAATGTAGATTTTTGTTCAGAGACACTAGCATTCTCAACCCGCTCAGGGTCTAACCTGCTGGGTTTTTAATTAGCTATGACACCCGATGTGCTGAGGAGTCATTCCGTCATTACTGTAGATGGGGGTGTTATCAGGAGCTTTTTTAGGCCAGTCAGGCTTTCTGCGTACTCCGGAGGCGCCAATTTTAAAAAGAAACTAACAAACGTGGTTGGTCGTGTTCGGATTCCCGAATCTCGGATCCCTGCCTAGTATTCGCGGATTCGGCTGGCCCGTCCTTAGTCAATGTGATTTCGCAACTAACCACCTGCTAGTTAATCCTTATCGCATTTGTTTTTCTTTCTCTTTTTACGCGCGGGTGATACAGTTTCGGCTGGGGGCGTAAGTCATACTCTGAGTATTCTTCGTAACATACTGATGCAAAACTTTAAATATGTGAAATGTTACAAATTTTAGGATAAATGAATGGATGAATGGGTACGTCCCTAATGTATGTAACCTGCTGATCTGATACAAAATCCGTTGCACACATCTCCATTGCATTTCTAATAGGGCATACTGCAATAACTCAAGGACCAGATCAACATACAAAGTACTGGGCAGAATGACCCATCGAATCAGGGTTGAAGAAAAAATCGGGACATTTTTAAAAAGATACTCTCCAGTGGGCTCTTTTTTTGGATAAAACCCGGATATTTTTGAATATTTTTGGTGAATATAGACAAGCCTAGAAATGTGACACAAAGTAAAAACAATTGTGTTTTGCTGTTCTCATAGTTTCGGTTTACAAAACTGCCTGTCCCAGTAACATTGAAAGCGTTTTCATTGTTTTCCGAAAGGTAGAGTCCCATGCACGCGTGGATGAATGGTGTAGACGCTACACGTCTGGATTAGCTGTCGTACTTTAGTTACAAATCAATGCCTCCAGGAAGCAGAAGAAAGCCTCTCCCTGAATGGGCAGAAGTAGAAGAAACCAGGAAAAAATTTCAATCTGTAAAGTTCAAAAAGTCGAGTTAAAAAGTTAGAAGTTAAGGTTGCGCCTACCTGGGCTTTTGTAAAGAGCCAACACTACAATAAAATAAAGCGGGAGTTTTCCGTGTGACGTTGAATTAAGGTTTTCTTTCACATGGCATCTGGACAAGATTCCTAAAAAGTCCGGATTAAATTGTGTGGATAAAATCCAAAAAATCCACCGCATAAAATTCATTGGATTAAATCCAAACAACATCCAGCATCTTCCTGACATCGTGACATTATCTGGCGCAGTGTTTTATTAATGCGTTAGCATCACAAGCTCCGTTTTGAAGAATAGCCGGTGTCGCAGCGGGGTGCCGACTGTGGTGTCCGTGTACAGCGCGGCACGTAACGAGGAAGAGCGAAGCAGGCTGCGCTCCGCAAGCTGATTCGCTGTTCTCCGTCACGTGGAAATGCGGAGCGGCGGTGCAGCCCGAGAGTTTCCGAGTGACTCAGTTTGCGTCTCATATCGTGTGGCAGTTTCAACTGCAACATTCTCCAGTGAATCTCGCACCTTCTACTTGTGAATATACTGTCCAAAGCATATAAGAGTATAAAAAGCGGAAAAGAAGCATAAGAGAAGCAGTCAGGAGCAAGACGAACGCTTATGCTAACCCATTGTCATCGCATTGGTTTCATTAATCGGCCACTATTTTGTTTTACCCTGTCCAGCATGGTTCGCCAAAAATGTGATCTTGCACACGCTTTCGTTGCCAGCATCAGGAAACAAATGCCATATCCGCAAGTCTATTTCTCCTCATCAACCGCTGCAAGAGCATCTAGCACTCGTACATGTTGCTCGGCTGGCGACCATTCAGAAACCCGTTCGTACACGTATGGTGCGTGCGGTGAAGAGTACAGTATAGGATCTACAGGTTTTCCCGGTGAGTTTAATCCAAGCACCGTCAAAATTAATCCACGTGCCATGCAAACGTTATGGGGCATGAATTACTTTAGCTGGAACTTGGATTAAAATCGCCGGGAAAATCTGGAGTCCTGCAGAGTGAAAGCCGCAGTGATGGCTTCCCGCGCTCGCAAAAGTTCACGAGTCCTGATAAAACCATGTTTGCAGTTACACTATTTAGTTCCACTAAATTCGTTACATTCGCAGACGCCATTGACTAGGGTTGACTCCGGAATCATTCCAGATTTATTAGGGCCTGGAATAGAATTGGAATGGAATGGCGGAAACTCTCCTAGGAATGGAAATGGGATTAGGACTTGGAATTGGAATGGAATGGCCTGGGTGATCTGGTGATAGTTTTGATTTCAACCTACTGGTTTCTGCCCTTGTGCGCTTTGCACACACGCACCGCACTGCATGCACTACTTTTACCTTCCTGCACTATGATCTTAGTTGTCCGTGCACCATAGAAACCCCAATCATTAACATCAGCACCGCACTTCACACGGTCAAAAGCGAAATAATGTTGTTGAATATTCGGCATGTATAAATGGGGCTTCCTTTTTCCTTCATTTCGAAAATAATAATACATGAAAGCTCTCCGCACAGCTTAAGCAGACATAGAACGAGTATTTTCCACAGCTTCGCATGCTATGACAGCACAGCGAGGTTGGTCATCAGGCATCTCTTTCCAGCACCTGACGTTTGTGAATGGGAGCACACGATATCCCTGACCAACAAGACTGGTCATATGTCCGAATTAAAAAAAAAAAAACATCACAATTAGTAGTGCATCGATGTTTTGATGTTAGGAACCTCTCCGCACCTTGTCTTTGTGCTTTTTCTGCCCTGGATAATGGTAGCCTCCTCTAAGACTGGTGGGCTAGCCAGTACATTATCGGTCTTTCTTCGCAGTTCCCTTTTTTTCTTTTATTGATTGATTGACTGGAATCTGGTTGCCGAGCCATTCCAGGAGTGGGAACTGATCACGTCTTTCTCTTTCGAGGAATTGAAAGGAATGGAATTATCAGAATTACCCTTTCCTCTGAATGGAATTGGAAGGGAATGGGTGAACCCATTTCGCAACCCATCCATTGACTCCAGCATGCGGTGTTTTTTTTCTTTTGCAGTTACGTTTTAACTGAATTGGTCGCCAAGATAGAAATCACCTGACTTTTGTGTTGTATAATATAAAACAACCATCTCTGTCCACTTCCAACACCGAATGATCGCGTTCGTCGTTCCCCTCGAGACACTTCCCTTCGGTCCTTCGTCCTCGTCATTTCCACAAACAGAGCACTCCTCTCTCGAGAAATGTTCTAATGACTGGAACTGGCCAGGTGGCCTGCGCGCCTTTCTGAACGTCGTAACGCAGAGGTTGCTGTTGCACACTTGAGACGTTCCTCACTGACCCCTCGTCCATGATGTACGTGGACGATCCCAGTTTTTGCTGGATCACCATAGGCATCACCGTACTCCCATGATCCCTTACATCGATGTCCCTGCAGCCTTACTCGTACGTAGTCTCCAGGCTGGAACTTCAGAGGTTTCGCACAATGTTGCGCGTCGAAGTATGCTTTCGATCCCTTTTGATAATTTTTTGTTCGCTGACGTAGATCACTCATTTCTGTTTGGATGTCGTCGTCCAAATTTGTAAATCCTGCCACGTCCTGCTTGGACCTCATACGTTTTTGATGGAGTAGTTCTGACAGTGACAAAACAGTATCAGCGTGAGGGGTGGCCCGGTAGATGCCTAGGAAAGCATTTACGTCCCGAAGTACGTTTCCTTCCGTGAATGAAATCGTTTAGAGAAAGAAAGGAGAAAAGAAAACCGTGTTGTAGCGCTGTATTTGACCGTTCGCCTACGGGTGGTTACGTCGTCATGTGTAAGGCATACTGTTAATACTATCGTACGCATTATTTCTCCTACTGCGCCAAGTATGAGATTTCGGTTGTAAATTGTGCACTCTCTTCCGCTCCACCACAATTACACCACTCCTGGTCTTTGTGCCTATTTTTCCTTGATAGTGTTTTAGGGGGACTTTACTGTAATAAACGCTCGTTTCTTTTCTGTGCCATAGTCCATGATGTGGTCAATGCGGCCCGTGATTGCACTTGTGCTTCAGTCCCATGTTCTATAGGAGCCAATCGCAGCACCACGCAGATCTGATAAAACCTATCAATCTTATAAAACTCCAATTGTGCTATATTTTTATGGTACACTCGGGAAAGCTTCGCAGGGCAACCTTTCGTAACGTCATCTATTGATGTGTGATTACCTTTCCTACAGCACTTTGGTCCCATCATGTGCCGTACCACAATCTTGCACGACGTCACCTTCAAGATCTTCCAGGGGCACATAACGGCACTTCTGGGTCGAAATGGGGCTGGAAAATCTACATTGCTGCGCATTATCACCGGTAAGTTCCCCTGGGAAGAGAACAGATCAGGACTGTCATGGCCACCAAGTGTTCACAGCGACATCGTTGTAGGCCCAACCACTATTTTCAACCTATGGCCACGTGACGGCCTCACAGCGCTTATTAAATGGACATTTAATAGCATTTGGCAAAATATAGCCAATGTTTTACTTTTTCTTATGAGCCAAAAGTATCACTAAAAAGGGGAAATAACTGAATGAGGCCAGTGCTAGCTCAGACAGGGATTTGCGCAGGACGTTCACCTCAGCAGGGTGCCGGAACTCAGAACGGTGCCAGCGACGGGCCTGCGTCCAGTGGTTCTTTTTTTTGTGTGTGTGTGTTTAGGGGGGAGGAGGGAGCGAGAGGAAGTGTTGTGTGACTTTTCAGTGGTACTAGGGGTATGTTGAGGGTTGCTGGGGGAATCCTTAAAAGGAAGCCTGAAGAATACCACGGAACACAAAACTAAACATCAACCTCATCGCGAAATCCATGTACGTGGGCCCATGTTGGCTTCAGTGGGAGCGGGATACATTTCTCCTACGTCTCCAGTGTAGGCAAGATTGAAAAAAAAAAAAATCCATCCATTTCAATATTCTGGTTAACTGGCGGTCTGGCACTGCGCAATCGGGCTATGACCCATAAGGGCTGTCCGTTTTCTGGAATTGGATACCACGTCTGTGCTGTCCTCCTGGAATTTATGCAGTGCACAACGACGGGAACGATGTATGGACGCTTTCACAAATTATAAATGCAAGAAAGGAAAAGCGTGTCACCTAAGCAGAGTGCACCACTCTTTGTTCTAGGATCTATCAAGCCCGCTGAGGGAACGGCATTCGTTGAGGGCATGGATATTCGTAAACAGAAGACTGCTGTACGCAAGGTGATAGGGTACTGCCCGCAACACGCCGCTCTCTACCGCGAAATGACAGTGCAAGAGAACCTCTGGCTCTTCGGTCGCGTAAGTTGGCGCGGCTCCCAGCACTTCCGAATCAATCTAATGTAGGGACTACTTGTGTAGGACTTTTTTGTGTACCATCTAAATATTTTTCTGAGAAGCTATGAGAGCAGCATCGAGGTCGTTTTCACAGTTTCGGGCGAAAGCGAAATAGCAGAACAGGAGACAATCCCCGCTGAAACTCCGTTCCATCTTTTAAAAATTCTGAAACGAGCGTGTGCCGTGAAACATCCATCGCTGAATTTCGGTATGTAAATGAACTCCAAGTCAAATCAGCGCGCCTAGGAGCGCATTGCATTCCCCGACGGAGGGTTATCTGGACCGGAAAATGGTGGTGCCCAAAGAACTCGCTGTTGTCGGCCTCACAGAGGTGGGCAACGTAACGACTGCCGTTCTTTTTGGGAGGTGGGGGTGGATGTGCGTCGTGAGCCGACTTATAAGGGAATTGTGCCGACATATGTCTGACAGCGTCTGAGGAAGACGCAGATAAACCCCAGAAAGCACAACCGGCACCGGGATTCGAACCCGGGTACCTCCCAGTACCGACGTGACATTGCCAGCGCGCTAACTGATCACTCGAGCTGATGGCGGAAAGTGGTTGATCTGTCCAGTACATGAGCACCTACTCCAAGCACAACCGTCGTCTAAAGTACGTGGCCCTGTGACGTGGAATGAGCGCTGCGTTACCTGTGCTCTCTGCGGCCACGTTTCAGTTTCGGGTCATTCGAATATCAAAATTCGGGTGCAGATATTTGAACGCACGTGCGCGTTTCAGGATCTTTTCAACATAGAATCGCTTTCAATGAGGATTGTATCCCACTCTGCTATCTCGCTTTTGCTCGAAATTCCCCAACGAAAGATTTCATTATAGAATTTTAGGTAATTAGTGGTCTTGCAGTTAGATGCTGTCTTCGAGAGGATATCCGCTTGGCCGTTTTACGAAACTGCAAAACCGATATATGTGCTGCTCTCATACTTTTTATTAGGGAAGGATAACGGACGTATTTCGGTTACCGTTTCCTTTTTCGTTTCTCGGCTGTTTTCGTTTCCGTGATTCGTTTCCGATACCACTGTCTCATTTTCGTTTCCGTTACGTTTCCGTTACTGTTTCCAGTAATGGGGGTTTCAATCGGGAAGCCTGCACGTTATTCTGCACCATTATCAGGATAATGTAGTAGCTGGATAGTTTTCAGCTTCATGTGGGGTTGCTGCTCTCGCATTTGATAGTCCCCTTTGTCGTGTCGTTTCCGCAGCGTGTCCCTTGACGTGCTAATAATAATAATGGTACCGTGACGTTACACGTAAGGTTTCTCTACGCAGTGCGGCGATATGTTGCACGTGCCGCAGGGTAGGACTGCGGGTATTTTGGACCACCTGGAGCCCTTTGACGTGCGCCGCAAATCGCCGACACAATGCTACCGCCCTCGGCTGGGATGGAACCAGTAAAACGTGCTAAGACTCCAGAAAAAATAATGCTTTCTGCGGACTTGCGAAGGGATCCCCATGATGAGCGCAGAGTTCCCGAGAGCTTTCTTCAGAGGAATAAACGAGCGAACACTATGCAGGGACAGAAAATGACAAGTAGAGAACGCAAGCGGTGGCTGTTGCCCATCTCGCTTGATATACTATTGTAAAAAGAAAACGCATAGTGTTTGAGCGCTATTCGTGAGCGACCTCTCTATTGGAATAGCTTCACCGATAATGAAAGTAACCCACCTTGTCCGACTCTGCAACAGCAGAGCTTCCACAGAGCTTGATCATACTTTCTGTCAGAGTTCCTAAGCTTAGCTCCTTTAGGTATATCTTCCCCACGCAATTAATCTCCGGCCAAGGGCGCTTTCTCGTCCTTTACAACCTTCTCCTTCGCGCACGTGGAATAATCAGAGTGCTATTGCAAGGCCATTGGTATTTTCGAATCTGCTCCACCAGACATTTCTCAGAGGAACCCAGAAGTGTGGAAGCTCCTACTTAACACGCGTCCAGCAATGTGCTCGCAAATTTTGCATAGCGTACCAATTAAGTGATGCACTAAGCCAGTACTGCAGCAGCAGCGGCTGAAACTCACAATTCCCCACACTCAACAACATTCAACTGTGTTTCGTTCAGGAAGAATGCTGTGTCTCTCCCCAGACATAATCAACATCAGCTGACTAAGAGCACCGCGTTTTGGTAGTTATTCAGTATTTGATTACGCCTATCCTGTGCCTGAAGTTTGCCCGCCGTTAGCCCGAGCTCAATAGTTCAAATGGAAACCTCCTCACAATGTGTACTGCGAGTAAGCTTTAATAGGAACGAAACTCCCGGGATAAATAACAGAGGCCTAAAAGGGTGAGATACTTCTCACATAGACGAATATCGCGTCACAATATTCACCTACGTTCCGTGTTCCTCCACGCCATTAGTACGGAGGAACATTATGTTCTCGACTGTGGCTGCAGGTGTGGTTACGTAGGGGACTTAAAACAAACGCTAAACTCGAGAACAGACGCTCAACTGACACTTGAGTTACTGGCAACGCAAGCACTATGAGTGCGACGCTCCGCAAAAGCGTTTTCTCTTGGCTGTCCCACCACCTGAGAATATCATGGTCTTGAGGAAGCCTTCTTGTCTTCTGGTATCCTTCGAGGAATCTTGTAAACTACCCATCGGTAGACCCCTCCACAGCGGTACTACTGCTACGTTCGGCTTTCTCGCTCGCTAGCAAAGCCCTTTCGAGTTCGCTTTCGCTGTCCTCCGCCGTGCTTGGATTGTCAACGTCCCTTGTCCACTGCTGGTCGTTAGTTTCCGCACTCACTTTCTTCTGCTTCGTTAGAAACTTTGTTGCGACAACCCTTAAGTATGCTTGAGCACGGTGCGTATTGTAGCCGTTCAGCAGTAGGCGATACCTCGGGTCGCAGAACACGGCAGCAAGGAAAGCGTCATTCTTGAAAAACAGTGGCTCTCTTGCGAGCATTTTCGTTAACAGTGAGGCTACTAAGCTGCCCTTGTCTTTACTACGGAGTTTACCTAACGTGATTTTTAGCCGTTCCCATGCTGCCAAGAAATCGCCTGCCAGGAGGTTCTCCGTCTGAAGTTTTAAAGTCATCTCCTTGAAAGGCCCTGTAGCTTCTACGATGTCCTCCATGACTTTCCACATTTCATTACTTAGGGACACCTCAGGCATAGCAGGACCAAGCTCATCTGTTAATGGGCGCATCTGCAGTAGACTAGCTAGCATATCATGCGTTGACATCAATCGAGTTTCAACATCGACAATTGGCCGCCTGTTGTAGCGGTGCTTCGCAAGACTGCGCAGAGTCTGTCCACGAAGTTTCTTAACAACAGATCTTCCTGCTGCAATGACCTGATACACCGCTTGATTTCTGAGGGCGTCCCGTACAGCCAGCTGTAACGTGTGCGCTGCGCACCTTCTGCTTGCGACGTGAAAGCTTATGTCCTCCAGTGTATCCACCGTGCCCTCACATGACGTTTCGTTTTCGTCTTTGGAGTTGCTATTGTCCTCGTTCATCTTACTGTCTCTCTCTTGGTTTATGATTTTTGCGCAACAAATCATATTGGAACTGTGATCCGTTGTCAGCGACAACACGTCGTCCATGCGGAGGTTGAAGTTCATCATGATCCCGTTCAGCAGAAGCCGTAGGTTTTCAGCTGTATGATGTCCTTCTATCTCTGAGACAGCGAGAGTCTTGAGGCAGAGTTTTCCGTTGCTTATGTATTGCACGTTGACCCCAAGGAATGATCTGTCTAGTCGCGTTGCTGCATCCATTTTTATGCAGAGGAGGGTGGACTCAAGAGCACTGCTAAGTTAAGTCTGTCGCCCAATCCGACACAATGTCACGTTCGACTCTTTCTTCCTGCCTTTTCCGGAACTCATGTCCCTTTGTGAAGAAATTTTTGACTGGGACGAGTGGGGGAATCGAAGATCGTGTGAAAAGTGGCAAAGCCGATCAAAATCATAGCGTAGAATTTCACGGAACTTTTTCTGCTTCGTTTGTAATCATTACCGGAATTCAGTACCGGTGTTTATTTTCGTTTCCGTTTGTTTCCGGTAACGAAGGCGCGCGGTATGCGGTTCCGTTTCCGATACCGTTACCGGGTCTAAATTCGGTAATATACCGTTTCTGTTTCCGTTACCATTAACGTTACCCTTCCCTGCTTTTTATAACACCTGCAAATAATAAAAAAAAGTATAATCGATTGCATGCTGCTATGGTTCAATAAGTACGCCATTGGTAATCACCGCGAGCAGCTTAGGACATATCTGGCATCAGGTAATTATCTTCCCTGATGTCACGCCAGCAAGAGAAGTTTGCCATATAACTAACTCACTGTCCACGTGCATAGCCGTCGCGAGGCAAGTTTGCGCCCGTGGCAGGGTAAACGTGAAGCGCCCCCTCTCTCTCTCACTGCCGTCAGAAGCTTTGCAAACAAAGAAAAGGAAAGTCTCATTTGCACTGCAGAGATCGTAAATTCAAATTATCTTCATTCCCGGTTTCAACCGTACAGACAACCTGCAAGAGCCTGCCTCCTCTGGTGAGAGCGCCCGGAGTAGCTGCCCCCCCCCCCTTCCCCCATCGCTACGGCTCTGCCGACGTCTATTGGCCGGCCAGCGAAGCTTTTATTGTGGCGTCACACTGTGTAGTCTTCACGCGGGAGATTAAAGATGGACGACCGCACTCGTGAAAAATTCCCGACCCTACACTTGGCATCGAACGATGAAATAAGTGTTCCTCCATTTGAGGAGCCAGTGGACTTTAAAGCAGCCCAGAAAGCGGTTTTATTCCACTCCCCTCCTGACTCACGTCCGTCCAGCACCTAGCTTGCCGCGTTAGTGAGGAGCTAGGAGATGTGATTTCCATGCTCTAGATATCCTGTAGTTGTGAAAACACTTCCAGCGCATTTTGCGTCTAATTGCGGATTCCGTACCAGCCTTCAGGGTATATGGATGGTGAAGATTCTCGGAGTTACTTGTCACACGAACGTACTTTTCGTGAACATATTTTAAGGTTGATTATATTTTGTTAACAGTGAAACGCGCACGAGTTCCTTTATGTCGTTATGGAAGACTTCATTTGCCCAACTGCTATCTATAATTCGTTGATTCCACAGTGACCCTCCTAAGTTGTAATGTTAGTGTAATAAAATCGTTCAGCTATTTCGCTTGTCTTCATTTCCTTTGATGATGGGTGTTCTAAACCACTGCGTCGTTGTGCAGTGACCGTACGGAAAATTGTTTCAGGTTCGAGGAATGACAAACTCAGCTACTGAAGATGCACTTTCTCTGCTTGTATTGTCATTCCAAATGGGAGAATACGAGAAGACCCTTGTCAAGCGCCTCAATGCAGGACAGAAGCGAAAGCTACAATTGGGAATTGCACTCATTGGTGATCCAAAGGTACGGAGGCTGGGTTCTGGCTTGCGCTTTGATTAGAAGCCCTCTGCCGTGAACCGTTTTCATACTTCGAGCAATTAGGCCGCCTGCAACTGTAGCATCTTCGCAGGTGACGGTACCTATACCTGTTGGTGAACGTAGCAATGAAGAGTCTGTGAAGTGAAAGGAGCATGAAAGTGTTCCAAAAAATGTCTGATATGTTAGAAATATGCTTAGTAATTAGGATTACAAGGCCAGGGTACACACCCGCACAAAACGCACGAGGGCAATGCAGAAGAAGGAAGTCACTGCAAAGGTTAGCGAGCTGCAGGATTCGAACCCACATCATCTGGATTGTCGGCCCAGGGCTCAACCAACTGAGCTAAGCCAGCCACCAGCCAGCTACCTGCCAGCTTGGGAACACACTTCTCCAATAACTTCCAAGGTCGCGTCATCTGGAGGGACAAACCGCATCCACTATCTCACTCATTCCACTCCTACATGTTCCACTCTGAATGTGTGTGTGAGTGATAAAACATGTAAGAGGGGAATGAGTGAGTGGGAAAGGTGTGGAAAGGTGTGTTAGCTTAGCTCAATTGGGAGAGCCCTGAACCGACAATCCAGAAGATGTGGGTTCAAGTCCTGCAGCCGGTTCAATTTTTCGTGAGAAACCCCCCTTCCCTAGAATGCCAGTCAACGACGTCATGGCAGCCGCACAATAGTGATTTCCTCTTTTCGCTTCTTTTTTGGTTCTATTTGACGCCGCCCGATCCGCCCCGTAGCAGACGATTCTCGGCACCCAATATAAGTGCCTAGATGACGTGATGTCACCAGACGCCTGAAGAAGAGGAGGGAGTTCGATGAGGCTACGCGGATTCTGATTGTTCAGGAAGTCCGCGCTTCCTGATAGAATTATTTAGCGTAACAGTTCCTCTAGGTAGTATGATGAAAGAAGGGAGTCGCTGTAGCAGTGAACCTTATTTGGATCAAATACGAGAAAACGAGAGAAGCACAAGACGCAAGCGCGCTGACTAGCAATGTAGACAGATTTAATAAACATGACACACTCGGTTTGTAGTATTAAACATATTCCCTCCTAGATACGAAAGAAAACTGGTTCTTCCGGACGTGAGCACAGACAATCACGATCACATCAGACCGGAAACCTACCTCTTCAACCTCTTTCCTTTTTTTTTTCTTTTTGTACAGGCTGACAGAAGGTTGGCTGACGTAAACCTCTTTTAACTGATCAATCTAGTCGGCTTCAATTATTAACCCTATAGTGAGCTGTTTCAGTAGCTTAAAACCGGTTTGAAACTTAGCCCACTAATGCTTGTAAACAAGCGCACGCATCTGCACATGTGCAAAGAGCAGACGTCGCTGGTGGGCACAAGGGAGTAGAAAGCCGCATGGGGTGTACGGCGTATTTGGGTTTTGTGTACAGCGTAGTACATCGAATAGCTACACTACTTTGCGGCATGCCTTTAATAACCACGGAAAACACCCAGTGACTCGATTATTACGCGATTTTTGCCCACCAAACAACAGGACAGCAGCGCCATAGCATCGCTATGACGTCACGCCGTGAAGTGAGGCTTAGTATAAAATAGCTTTAAACAATACTTAAAACCGGATGGTTGTTATTGCTATTAAATCTGTCTAAGTTGCTAATCAGCACTTGTGTCGTTCCGTGTTTTCGCACGTTGCTGCAATTCCCACTCAGTACGCCGAAAACGTCCCTATTCCTTACCGACATCAGACAATGCCACGTCAGGATGCGACCATGGTAAATCAAAGGTACATGAAGAAGCAAAACACAAGGACGGCAATGGATTGAGCAAAGAACAGGCGTAACACACACACACACACACGTAACACAACAGACAAACGCTGCGATAAGTGTTGCTAGACTGCCTAGCGAAAACGTAACTCTGGTAATTTTGTAGTGAACAACCGCTACAAATACCCTGATTAAGTTCCGTTATTTCAACCTTGTGCTTTCTTGGTAACTCTGAACACGATCCGTAGTTCATACAGAAACACAATATCATCACGCACGTTGATCCGCAACTCTCGTATTGAGTACAGGGTGTGAGAAGATTTCCGTACACATTTCAAAACGATTAAAAATTGTACATAATAACGCTCACAGTGCAAATTGGCACAGTGCTGTAGTTCTGCAAAAAGCTTTATTTGAGCTCACCTCAATGTTATGCCATCAATGTGGTAGGAGTTACAAGCTACAGAAAATCCGAGTCCACGCATTTTCAACGGCCTATACCGGCGTCGTTAGGCCTCGGCCCTCTCCGTTTGATGCTGCACCGGCCCGCCCAAACCGCGCCCAAAACCGAAACTGATGTCAAAAATATAATACAATGATAAAAATACGTTGCATTGGGGTTTTTATGCTCAGTAAAAAAAGTAATGCACCGTTACATCCCGAGCACAATAAAGCGATACGTATAAATCCTGCAATGTCGCTCGGTCCTCTTGGCAGACGACACCGTCGTCTGCTTCGTAGATTTGTCTGCGCTTTGCGATTTCGGCCCATTACATCTGCTGATGTCCTTATTTTTCATATCATTATTTCTTTCTTGTCCGTCATAGCATTTGAGGAGTACGGAAGTAGGCTCCAGTTGTGCGCATTCGGCTGAGCGGAGATCACGTTGAAGTGGACTCAATGCCAACGCGGTCATAGTGTGTCTATTACCGTAAAACACTGTGGAGAAGAGACGGACCCGCACGCACTGGACGCGACCCATCAGTTTCAGGTTTGCATGGGCGTGGCGCTCCAACACCCGATGCAGCATGAAACGGAGACGGCCTAAGTTCTATCGACGGCAGTAGTGGCCATTGAAAATGCATGCGCTCGGTTTTTTGCAGCTTGTAGCTCCTATCATATTAGTGTCAGAGCATTGTGGGTGAGCTCAAATAAAACTTTTGGCAGAACTATACAGCACTGTGCCAATTTGCATTGTGATTGTTATCAGGTACAATTTGTAATAACGTTTTGAAATGTGTCCGGAAATCTTCTCACACCCTGTATGCGGCTAGAACGAGAACAAAATAACTTTTGAGGAGTTCTTCTTCTAAAGGTTACCTCGCAAACGAACGAGAAAAACAAAGGAAATGCAAACGCAGAATTTGTTTAGAGGTTACAACGTCCCTATAAAGGGTACATACGACGTTTCGATTTGCTGCAACAATGTCATGTTACAAGTCGTTTTTAATCCCTAAATAGACGTATCGGGTGTGTAACCTGTACAATATTTTGAAATTTACGTCTATATAGAGGTTACACGTCCCTAAAAGTTACAATAAAGGGTACCAAATGGTGGACGGCGCCAAACGTGACCGATACACATGTGCATGCTCGTGACCAGCCTCAACACTTCATACCTTCATACTTCACCTTACCTTCACTTCACTTCACTTTGACTTCATACCTTACCGTATTCTGGCTGTGTGCACGTTCGGTCCGGAGGTCATCAAAATACGATCGTCTCCATCGTGGTACGCAGATGTTGCTGTTGGACGAGCCTACAGTCGGATGCGACACCGATACCCGTAACGCCCTGTGGCACTCTATCCTCAAGATTCGCGGGGCCCGTGGCATACTCCTCGCAACTAACTGCATAGAGGAGGCTGATATTCTTGGTGATCGGTCCGCAATCATAAGCGGCGGTGTAGTCCGTTGCTGTGGTTCGGCCCTTTTCCTGCGTAAGAAGTACGGTAAGTCTTCATGATATTGTTCGGGAATATAAAGTCAATGCAGTGACCATAGAAGGGCAGAAAATGCAGCGAACCGGTAAGCAAATGTAAGGTGCTGTGACACATTCATATAGATGGGGTTCGTTACATCAGGCACGAATCCTACTGCATTCCAAAGCATTGAGGAAAAAAAGTTATTTTTCTACGTTTTGTACTTTGCGAGATATCAGTCCTTGAACAGACTCTGACATAAGAGGCGCGAGCTGTCCCCATTTGTAAGTAGTAGGCACGTGACCTTTCCCGTGCAGCCTCACTGGTGGAGACACCTGCTCTGTCGTCAGAGCCGGATGCGCGTCGTTATTCGCGGTGCCGGTTATCTACGCGTCTATTACCCCCTTTGCTTCAAAACTTCGAGTCCAGGTTATCATCGATGCAGGCAACTGCTAGGATAACTTCGGTCGAAGTGTCGCAACCCGTTTAAGGGAACTGCCCTAGGACGAGAGCCTCCAGTATTTCGAACAGAGACTGTTCTTTTTCTGGACTCAGGAGAACAGTCCTCTGTTCGAAATATCGGCGGCTCTCGTCCTGAGGCACTTCCCTTGAATGTGCAGTGACGAGTTCTTCGTATTCGAGGGTGCTCCTTCTCGGAATCTTGCGTAGATAGCGCTTCCCAGATTCCGCCTACACACACGCACGCACGCCTCTTTAGAGTAGCAGAACCTATCAATGTACCGACAATCTGCAATACCTACTACAAAGGCAGCTGTCTTTGCCCAAAGTGCCACCTGTCATTGGTGCACAACTAGTGATTAATTCGATATCTGTCGGCCGGGTATACTATTAGCAATGTTGCCTACTTCACAGGTTGGTCCGGTGTAACTAATTTTGTAACACTTTGTACTATAGAGAGAAACCAGTATTTATAAACCTGACAATATACGGCATAAATAGTTTATACGCCTTTACATAAATGAAGAAAATCTAAAAAGACCGTCACGTCGACGAAGGAGATAGCAGAATAGATGTGAAATGCTCGATTTGTAGAGGCCATCTAATTTTCTTGATGAAGATTCGCGCCAACAAGTCCCACTACTGTTATGCATAAAACGTGTCGTTGGAACATTGCAAAATAATGCAGTCGAGTGTTGTGCGCTTATAATGGTAGGTAGGTGTACAGCGAACAGAAATGACATCAGTTTTAGTAAAATTTAATCGATTGCTTATTCCGTCCCGTACACACGATACGCGCCCGTGTTGCCAGTCCACAACACGGGTACGTTTGCTTGAAAGTATGGTACTGGTATCTTTTCAGGGTACGGCTATCGCCTGACCATGACCATTTCTGAGATTGCCAATGTGAAGCACATTACCGTGTTTGTGGTGAAGATCGTGCCAACCGCCTCGGTGTTCCTGGAGCGCAACCGGTTCATCGTGTTTACCCTAGGGAATGTGGACCACGAACACATGATCAGTCTGCTGTCAGCCCTGGAAGAACATCGGCGAACTCTAGGCATATTCACCATGGGATTGGCGGCTACTTCTTTGGAGGACGTGCTACTTAAGTATAGTTTCCTTACCTCTCGTTTTATATATTCTAAAGACTGATAACGCCAGAAGGACGCGAGTGACGTCATCAGAGAGCGTGGTGTGACTTTTCCATAAGCTGCTCGTTTTTCGGCGAATTACAATTCGACTAATGCCAGATGTATTTCTCGCACAAAAGAACAAATATCTCGTTTGTAACAACCGTGATTAGTTTCTGATCAGCGGTAGGATGCTTTGAGCTCTATCAAAAAACCACGTGTGGATCACAATCACAATCTTGTCAGTCAGGATACTACCAACCAGATGGGTCGTGTGTGACACCAATCTGCTTTGCTGAAACCCCAGAGTGTCCGCGCTCCGCCGTGCCGTAGCACACGAATTTTTAAACAGCTGTCGGGTCCTGTTCGCTGTTGGTGAAATTGCGCGACGGATTCGCGTTAATTCTGCCATCATTTTTCTGGGGCCCCATCAATAAATGTGACGCCATAGTTAACGCAGCTTGTTTTAGTATGCGAAGCGAAAGCCAACTTGGCGATAGAAGACTGAAAGTACATCTCGGGACAAAAGTTTACGGAGCACGGCTCTGGCGTATTTCTTCATTGGAGCGGCCCCTGCTTTGTTTCAGGAAGAGATCGAGTAAAAGACGGGTGACCAACGGGTGACCGATCCATCTCTCAGTATGCGTGTCCGCTCCTGTTTGCCGCCAGGGTGTCGCTGCAATGAAGAAACGTGACACCCCGGTGTTCCCTAAGCTTTTGTCCCAAGCTGTACGTGCATTACACTTAAAAGACACTACAGAAAGACAGTTTCAGTTGCAGTAAGTCGCAAGATTGCAAAAAAATAGTATTCCCACGACTAGCCTAAAGCTTGCACGTTTCCACGCTCTACACTGTGCATAAATCTCCCATGTCTTCCCATGTTGTAGCTTTATCATTACAACATTAGGTGCGATCTGTATTACTAGAGATATTCCTCAAGCGACCTGCGTTAAGTATTGTTGTTTTTTTTTCTATAGTGTGCATAGACCTATATTTTTGTGGTCACTGAAATAGATCCGACTTGCATATGCTTGCGTTGACATATAACGTCATAATACTAAAACAAACGCCTTTAGAGTCGACGAGTTCGAAGAAGGCGCAATGCTCGGAGATTCGAGTGAAGCCTCCTCTAGCGACAACGTAGAAAAGCAAACTAACATGCAGCAGTCGGCCATGCAATCTTCGATGGAGGGCAAAGACAAGGACAAAGGCGGCAAGGAAGAAGGTAATGGTTGCGTAACCTTTCAGTTATCAGGGCTAAACCTTCTACATCTTGTTGACGGTCAGAAGGTTCTGATACCTGCTGGGAATGTCGTCCTGTTGGATTTCAAGAGCGTTGATTTGGCTTCGAGAAGCCGACGCACAATGTGTTACATTCACGTGTTGCGAGCTGGATGGAGCGACCGATGGCGGTCTAGCAAGGCCACCTAACCCTACTGTTCCTTTTTTTTCTGTGTTATTTCGATAAACCCGAAACATCAAATTCTGCGTTGCCACACAGTTGTTTGAAACGCTTGCCACTTTGCGTATGTATATTCTTGTAATTTTGAAGGCTACTGTATCCGATAATAATTCAATATTAATAATATAGTATTAATATAACTATATCTATTATATTATAATAATAATAATCATAATGACTGCGAATATTTAAGTCTTAATACCGGTTCTTCAAGAAGCACTAAAACACCGGCTATATTATTTAGAACTCCATAGTCCAACTTTCCATTAAATTACGGAGTTACAATCAATATCACACCACCTTCTCTTCTTCTCTGTACTACCCCCCAACCACCGCTTCATGCCGGAAGTTGCACCGCCGGACGTGCTGCCGCATGGCGGAGTGGTTTAGTACACATAAAGTGAACTTGTGTCTGCCACTCGCAGCTTGAACCCTGCACGGGCTGACTTTTCTGGGCCCGACACGGCCCGGGCGCATCGAAAAATGGCCCGGACCTTCACGGCCCAGCCCAGCCGGTGACTCGGCGAGTAGATCCCGGCCTATAGTATTTCCAGTCGTAGTACGCGTTTCTGCCGTTTAGCAAACAGATTTATAAGTAAATATATAAGGAGAGAAGACAAGTCCACAGACATACAAGTGCTGGCGGTTTAACACAGTAACAGGACGAGACCAAATTAAATCCAGAACGCACGCAGGCATGGGCGTTATCGTTACACTGTCAAGTTTTTTGCGGAGGTAGAGGATAGTGTCGACAAACTCCTTCTCCCATCCCCTACCCCTCTCACCAAGCTTTGCCAACGTGATTGTGAGGAGTAAGGAGCAATGTGAAGTCGCTTTGAGAATGTTCTAGATGGTCGACTCATACGCATAATGCAGTGTCCTTTGCTTGTCTTTGCAAATTTATGCATAGGAATGACGCAAGCGCGTGATAATGAACTAATAGTCCTCCATTCTGTGGAATCAGCTGCGTGACCCGGCCGAGCCTGACTCTCGGAAACATGTTCGTCGGCCCTGGCCCGGCCCGGCCCGCGGTGGTGGCGTATTTTGTCGGCCCGGCCTGGAGCACACCGCCAATAACAAGCCCGGCACGCGGGCAGGGTCGGGGGCCCAGGCCCGTGCAGGGTTCTGCTCGCAGCTGCTGGAGAGACGTACGGACACGTTGATTTAGGGCATCTGTCTTTAACGCTGGAAGTGAAGCATATATAGTAAGATCTCGGAGCGACTGCGTTTGAAACGCACCGATTCACGAGTCGATCGCGTGCGCTTTCTTCTGCTGGCAGATTTAGGTCCACTCGGGTTGCCAATGGCGGCGGCGTTTTTCGTTGATGTTCCGACAGCAATTTCATGACGACTAGTGGTACCGAGTAAAATAATTTTCGTTTCATAGTGCTCAATGAAACTTTCTTCCGAGAACAAGTGCTGCTTGAATACACGGAATATATGGGACCGGTTGGTACATGTCTTGCAGCAAGGCGACAGAAGGTAGAGAACTACAGACATCGACGTCGCAGTTTCAACCCTTTAATCACGCTGAATATGAGACTACAAAAAAAAAAAGATGCTATGACAGCAAGATATGCGTGACACTCCCCCTACATGACATTAAGCTCGAGGTGACACCCAAAAACCAGAGACTGAAATCATCCGAACCAACATCCCTTCTTTATTACTACTTCCTGCTTCTTTGTAAGCAGCGCCGTGGGGGCACTAACACAGTCTTGACGTTGTTCTGCATTGAGCTCTTTCCACAATTTGCCTGACATACACATCCTTTGACTTGTACTTTATCGCAGTCGCTTCAAAATTCGGCTCACAACCGCATCCTATTACATGCTAAGCCAAATGCGAGGAACTGCCTTCTCCGTCCTTTACCTTGTTGGCGTGCTCTCTCAAGCGCTTACTTATGCATCGCCCCGTCTCGCCTATGTAACACTTCCCCCATCCCAGTGGAATGGAATAGACCAATCCCACTGTGCACTGAACCTGAACCTTACTCCTCAGCAACATTTTCCTTCCCTAAAGGATTCGCCCTGAAATTCAATAATTCAACTCAGGAAGACACTATATAGGTGGCAAGCAACCTCAAAAATAGCTCTGGTGAGCACTCGGTTTCCGAGGAAAACATCACCCGGTTCCCCGTTCCCAAGGACTTTTCGACCATGTTCAGCAAAAGATCAATATCCAAAATAAAATACAAATCTTCGACGTCCAAATAGCAAGTCCGCCTTGTCCCTCTCCAGTGCCTTTAGGTCGTCCACCACCTCATCTGACTTGATAACCACAAACGGATCTTCAATCTTCAATTCATTCAGGCCCTGACATACAAAAGCCGCCGCCAACGGTTGCCACGCTCTCCTCTCTGAAACGATGAGTCGGAGGGAATTGTCGAACTTGTGAGTTTTCATGGCAAAGAAAAAGTGAAGATGTTTATTCGTCGCCCTCTTGACCCTATTTGCCAACTTCTGAGCTCCAGCTTTTTCTAACAGACCAGCCATCTCCCCTTTGTCAATTTCATTGTATTCTTCTGTGGTGCTTGCACAAAGTTCTTCTTTATCGCATTCTGCGCTTTTTGTATGAATAACTCTCGGGGCAACCACGAAGGGCGTCTCTTTGTCCGCGTCCTCCGCTTCCACCGCGCTCTTTTTGACCGCCTTAATTAAAGTTAACTTCTCTTCTCCTCTCAGGTGGTCTGTAACCATGCGTAACCGCATCCACACACTGGTCTGCGACCGCTATCTGGTTTTCAACTGGGCACTTCAGTGCACGCTTCCTCGTATAGAGGTAGAGACGTCCTTCCGGAGACACAGCCTCCCGAGGGCAGAATTTGGGCCCAAGCGTCAGAACCTTCCTGGTACCTTCCGTCAATTGCACGTGTCCCAAAGCTACCGGTGGGCACCCTTCTCCGGATGGATGACCACACTTTAACACGCTCAAACGTCCCATTGTCACTTTCCACTCTACCTCCCTCTCTTTCTTGGCCAGACCTTTGAGTAGTTTCAACTCCGTCATGTGAGAGAAATTGGGACCAAACTCACCATATCCGAACGATACCGCCAGCTTGCTCGACAAATCTGCTGGAACCAGGACTCTGACTCCACAATCCTGATGACCTTTCTGCTATGGGACTGAGACGCACACATAGTTCCGCAACTGATGTGGGCAGCACGTTCCGCTTCAGTGCGTACGACATAATCCGCGAAATTCAGTCTCTGGTTTCAGGTGCTATATCGCTTAAAGGGACAGTCTGGACCCCAGATGTGAAGTACGAGGGTGGTTCCATAAGTTTCCGGTCCGACCAACTTTTAAGAGTCATAGAGACGAAACAGGTGTACCACTTTTCGACATAGTCACCCTTAACTTCGATGCACCTTGGACACCTTTCAACCAGCATTCTTATACCCTTGAAAAAATAGTCGGAAGTTTTATCCGCAAAATGCTGGAAAACTGCCTCTTGCACCTCACTATCGTTTTCAAATCTCCGTCCTCTGAGATCCCTCTTGAAGTTTGAGAACAGAAAGTAGTCACTCGGTGCCAAGTCTGGACTGTAGGGTGGGTGGTGGGTTTCACTCCTTTAGTGCAGCCTTGGCAACAGAAGCCGAGTGGACAGGGGCATTGTCCTGGAGCAACCAGGCACCTCGACTCAACCTGCCGCGCCTCTTTTCCTTGATGGCGTCTCGCAGTCGGTGCAGGAGTGAAGCATAATAAGTCGCGTTCACTGCGGTGTTCCTCTCTTTGAAGTCGATGAGGAGGATTCCGTGATAATCCCAAAATATTGTTGCCATGACCTTCTTTGTGGATTGTGTGACCTTGGCTTTTCTTGGGGGTGCCCCAGCATTCATGGACAGTTGTTCCACAGCGTCTTTACGCCTTAGAGTTCAGTCCATATTCTTTTTCCTTTTCTGTACATTTCTTATCAGTTCCCAGAGCATTATTCAGTGGAACTGCCGAGGTTTGCTGAAAAATCTTGATGACGTCCATGATTTGGCAGACAAACATCATGCTGTCTGTTTCTGTCTCCAAGAAACAAATTTGATTCCAGACACCCCTTTCCACCTCCGACGGTGGAACGTTTATCGAAGGACCGAACGGACACAGCACGTGCTTCCGGAGGTGTGGCCATTCTCACGGCCAGAACACTTCCCACGAGAGACGTTCCACTTTCCACAAATCTTGAGGCCATTGCTGTACAGATCTGCACTGACCGTGTAGTGACGGTATGCTCTTTATACCTACCGCCATCACTCAGGGTCGAACAGAGACAGCTTGAGGATCTTATTGATCAGCTTCCATCGCCTTTTCTAGTACTGGGAGATTTCAATGCGCATCATTTGCTCTGGGGTTGTTCCAAAGTTGACACCCGAGGTAAAATGTTTGAGAAATTATTAGCATCCTTGCCAATCTGCCTGCTCAATGCAGGAAACGCTACTCATGTTAATGCTGCTTCGCAGTCCTTTTCAGCCATTGATATTTCGCTGTGCAGTCCATCTCTATTTCAGGACATTTCATGGACAGTGGACGAAAACCCCTATGGTAGCGATCACTTCCCTGCCGTTTTAGAGATCAATCGACCATCAGGTGCTATTAGCACCCGCCCACCTCGTTGGAAGATACAGTTAGCAGACTGGAACCTCTTTAAACAAGAAGCCACACTTTCTATAGAGTCCCTCCTTGGGCTGAACATTAATGACGCAAATAGCTATGTAACAGACATTCTTGTAAAAGCAGCAACCATTCCAAGTCCAAGTCCATTCCACAAGTCCATTCCACAGTCATCAGGTCAACTGCCCAGGCGTTGCAAGCCTTGGTGGTCGGAGGACTGTGGAAATACACGAAAAGAGCAGAACCGTGCTTGGGGCAGGTTCCGGCGGTATCCAACCCCAGCAAATCTACTGGCGTTTAAGAGAGCTCGAGCAAAAGCTAGGTGGACACGCCGACAAGCAAAGAGTGAATGGTGGAAGGGTTTTGTCTCCTCCTTGAATAGCAATGCCCCAACTAATGTTGTGTGGGATCGACAAAAAAAAAATAAAAAAATAAAGGGCAGTTACACAAGCTCCTCTATTCCCCTCTTGGAGAGGGATGGTACGGTGTGCCAAACTTGTACAGGCAGATGTTTTGGGAGAACACTTCCAGAGTGTTTCTACACCAGGGATTTCTTAAAAGTCAAAGATGATGCTGAGAAATTCAAAATCACATATGGCACCAATGACAGCCATGCTTTTAATAAACCATTTTGTATGATGGAGCTGCTGCGTACTCTGTCGTCTAAAAAAAAACCGCACCTGGGCCAGATCGAATCACGTACAGCATGTTGCAGCACTTATCAAAAATATCACCAGAAGGTCTTCTGCACTTTTTCAATTTAGTTTGGAATCAGGGTGAACTCCCATCTCGTTGGAAAGTGGCGACAGTCGTTCCACTTTTGAAGCCAGCGAAAGATCCTTCCAATGCATGTAGCTACAGGCCTATAGCCCTTACAAGTTGTTTAGGCAAAACCTTCGAGCCATGGTTAACTACCGCCTCGAAGAAAATGGATGCCTCGATAGGTATCAGTGCGGATTTAGAGCCGCCCACTCAACCACTGATCATATGCTGCGGCTGGAAACTGTCATCAGGGAGGCGTTTGTCAGAAAACAGCATTGTATTTCCATATTTTTCGATCTCCAAAAAGCGTACGATACAGCATGGCGATATGGTATCGTTCGCGACTTGTACAATTACGGTGTACGCGGTCGTATGCTCCGCTGCATCGCAAATTTTCTACAGGACAACTTTTAGAGTCCAGTTGGGCACATCACTCTCACGTTCTTTTATTCAGGAGAACGGCGTCCCACAGGTTCCGTTCTGAGTGTCACACTCTTCATAGTCAAAATGAACTCTATTGTCCGCGCTATTCCGCCATCCGTAATGTACTCACTATACGTTGACGATGTTCAGATATCTCGTTCGTCTACAAGCATTTCAAGATGTGAGAGACAACTCCAGCTCTGTGTGAACAAATTAGCAAAATGGTCATCTGAGAATGGGTTTAACTTCTCACCTGAGAAAACGGTTTGCGTACCCTTCTCAAGAGTAAGGGGTATGTTTCCTGAGCCAGAACTTAAAATGAATGGCCAAGATATTACGGTCAAATCTGAGCATAAATTCCTGGGTATACTTTTTGACCGCAAGCTCACTTTCAACCCTCACATAAGGAACCTATAAAGTAAATGTGGGAAATCGCTGAACATTCTCAAAATCTTGTCACATAGATCCTGGGGTGCAGACCGTGAGGTTCTGCGTCGCATCTACACATCTTGCATCCGTTCCAAGCTTGACTATGGATCTGTCGTGTACGGCTCTGCACGAAAATCTGTCTTGAAAGCTCTAGACCCTGTCCACCACCAGGGACTGCGACTGGTCTTGGGAGCGTTTTGCACATCGCCGGTCGAGAGTCTCTATGTGGAGTGCAACGAGTGGTCATTAGAAAGGCGGAGATTTTACCTTGCCTCCACATATGCACTAAAAGTACGAAGTTATCCACAGCACCCAGCTTTCTCTTGCGTTACTCAGACACGCTGCAAACAGTTATTTCTTAACAAACCGTCATGTACACCTCCTTTCAACTTGCGAATCCTGCAGGAAATTGAAACACACAGTTTTTCAGAGTACGATTCTACGCCTGTAGGAACTAGTGGGAGGATTGCACCGTGGCAACCACCGCCCGAACACAATCCATCTTTATTGCAGTACAAGAAACACGAAACCCCTACAGCCGTACTCCTGCAAGAGTTTCTGTCTATAAAAGAAGGTTTTGGGGACCATGTCGCATTTTACACAGATGGTTCCAGAACGCACACCGGTGTCTCATGTGCAATGGTTACAGACATATCTTGTAGATCGCATGGATTGCTAAACACAGCTACCATTTTCACGGCAGAGGTCTATGGCATAATCTTGGCACTTAATCATATACTACCACTTTCCATCAGGTCATCACTTGTGTACACTGATTCGCTTACTTGCCTGCAGGCTATACGTAGCCTGCAGCCACCAAAAAACCTGCTCGTTCTGCGAGCAAAACACCTGTCTAGCCGCATAATAAACAGAGGTCTTTCCTTGACACTTTGCTGGGTGCCCAGGCACGTCGGGATACCCGGTAACGAGCTCGCGGACAGAGCGGCTACCAACGCACTCTCAGGTGACATAACCCCCTTTGACGTACCAGCACAGGATCTGAGATCTGCCTTGCGTAGAGCAATTAACTTAAAATGGCAACGTGACTGGGACACACAGACAAGTAATAAATTACACTTGATCAAGTGTAATGTAGGCAAGCCTGCAGGAGTTTTCAAAGAGAGGCTTTATGAAGTAGTCATGTATCGTTTGCGTATCGGCCACACATTTCTCACACATGGATTTTTAATTCTCCTGAAGGACCCACCTCAGTGTGTGCACTGTGCTGAACAGTTGTCTATTCTTCACATTCTCATCAGCTGCCCTCTCCAGGAACATCATCGCCAAACTCATTTTTCTGAGTTCTACCGGTATAGAATTCCTCTTCACCCAGCCCTTTTGCTTGGCGATGAGCCGCTTGTCAGTTTTAGCAGAGTTTACAAGTTTTTTAAGGACACTGGATACCTAAGCGATATCTGAATTCACATACATTTTTATATGTTATATCAGTTTTAAATTGATCGTTTTCTTTTATCTGGTAAAGAGATCATATCTCACAGTATTGGCGCATTATAGCCTTAGTTGCTCATGCGCCATAAAAACCCGAATCATCATCATCATTTTCTTGGGGTGTGCTTCTCCTGGTTTGCGCCATTCCATTGACTCCTTTTTCGAAAGGGGATCATAGTAGAGCACCATAGTCTCATCCCCTGTGACAATTGACTTCAATATTTCTTCTTCGTTCTCTTGACAGAGCTCCAAAAACTCTTTGGCACTGACGACGCGCTGTAGCTTTTGAACTGACGAGAGAAGTCTTGGCACCCATCTCGCGCTGACCTTTTTCATGTGAAGGCCCTTGTCGATGATGCGAAAAACGGTTGTTTTGGAAAGAGCATTTCTGAGATTTCCTTCACCTTCAGACGCCTGTCGCTCAGCACTTCCTCCTCGACAAGAGACAAATTTTCTTGTGTCACCACTCCCACTGGACGACCATCGCGTGGATCATCTTCAATGGACTCTCGCCCCAGTCGAAACTACTTAGCCCAGTCTGTTACCGTTGTGTACGACGGAGAGGCTTCCCTGCACATGTTGTTCAGTCGCGCTTGAATTTCCTACGGCGAAAGTCCCTCTTTTGTCAAGAATTTTATCACAGCGCGGTACTCGATTTTTTTCCCATTTTAACTGAAGAGTGCACCCTGGCTGTTTAAAATGCCGCTCTCCAACCGACAAAAGCATGGAGAGGGTGGAGGGTGGTGCTCCGGCCCTCCAACAGATGGCGCCACGCGTCCTTAATCGCATTTTCAAATTCGCGCGCATTTTCTACGTCGGGCCGGAAACTTATGGAACCACCCTCGTAAATAGTCCTCACCAGATGATTCCTTATATATTTCAGAGCCACCATGCAAAATATTTCGTGTATATTCGACTCCGAGAATTTGTAATGCTATTTTCAACTTGCATCTTTTGCCCCCGTCTGAAAGCCGCACTTGGACAGTCGTGACGCCAGGAACGTTCTCTTCCGACCTTTGCGGCGTCTTCTCGGCTCCTCCCCGCGGGCTATGTGTTCTTTGTGCGTCGCCGTTCTTGGTTTTCGTAGTTCAATATGCTTTTTATGAACAGGGACTGGTTACTGCTTATGTGACGGTGTTGTTCAGCGATGAAGCATAGATATTCCTTAGTGCATCGTGAGAACAAGAATGAAAACACAACGTGCGTGTCATTTTTCGGTTTTGCCGAGACCGAACCCCCAAAACAGTTGGGGGTAGCCAGTATTCACCTGGATAAAAGCTCGGTGTAGTATCAATGCCTTTTGAAAAGACAAGTAAGTGTTCTTAAGTTTCAACCCCGTTCTCGTCACAGATTTGGCCAACACAGCATAAACATTTGTCATGCGCGTCTCTCTGAGTTACAGCACCAACACCTGTATAGAAAATGTTAAACTACATAGTTAGGAATAACATAAGTTATTAAACAAATCGCCAATCCCAACTGGGTCAAGTTTCATTCGCCTGAAAATCTCACTTTGCACATCAAACAAGCGCTGAGTGTTGCTGTGTCGTCTTCCACAATTGTGACGTCGGGAACAGTGACGTCACGGAGAAACCGAAACCGGATATGATTTAACCGTCGATTTAACTCATTTTATCTAAAACTGGAAAGCTTTCACCCTTCACTTTCACTATTTTACGCAGTGATGGCCACTAGTTAACTACATGTAGTTAAACTACTACCTGATTGTAGTTAAAAGTAGTTATCAACTACTTGCAGAAATGTAGTGGCAAGTGCTAGTTAAACTACTATTTCGAGTAGTTAACTACAGTAGTTAGGCTACTGCAGGCGCCAACTACTTCCGGTTTTGCTGCAAGCTTAACGGCACGATTGTGCTTCCGTCTTTTCCCGTGAGCTACTTGTTTGATGAGAACGGAGGTGCAGAGCAATTGTGCCGTGCATGTGTACTAACCTTCACTTTTAATGCTTGTCTAGCGTAACCTCATTTTCATGAGCTTGCATTGAAACCGCATAGGATGGCTACGTCACCGATTATCGTGGCTAAGCGAAAATATTTTACTGTCCACAGTGGCACAATCGGCACCCACCACAATGTATGCGCGTGGCGCATGGATCTGTGACGAAGGAGCCTGAGTGTAAATTTCGTACATGGACCGTCGTATGTTGTATGGACCTTTATAGCGGAAGCTTTCACTCCACAGAAAATATTTGCGCAGCAAGCTCTTTTGTCAGCGCATAATATACAAGAGACAGGCAGTGGATTTTATGAGAGTATGTGAATTAGGCGATGTAGGCACAAGAGTATATTTTAAATATCATTATCACTGCTTAGATGGGTAGAAATCCAGCGAACCGGTAGAATGTAGGAAGGAGTTGCCTCAGGACAGAAGCCGCCGATATTTCGAACAGAGACTGTTCTTCTTCTGCGCCCAGAAGAAGAACAGTCTCTGTTCGAAATATCAGCGGCTTCTATCCTGAGGCAACTCCTTCCTATTATCACTGCTTGTGGTTCATGTTTAGGTGTCTAAGAACACTACAAGGGATTGGTGTTGATGGACAACGTTAAGTAGTTATAGATGTAGTTAAAATACATACTGAAAAGTAGCTGAACTACTAGTTAAACTACTCCATCGCAAAGTAGTTAATAGTTATAGTTAAACTACTGTAGAAGTAGTTAGTGGCCATCACTCATTTTACGTGGATGATGTACGTGTGGTGCACAATCGAATGGAGTCGCAATCCCAATACGCTCCGGAGGTCCGGACTGACGATTTAATGTCCTGTAGGGGGAGTGTCAGGTAGATTTTGCTTTCACACCGTCATTTTTTGGAGACTAATATTCAGTGTGGTTAAAGGGTTGAAAGTGCGACATCGATGTCTGTGTATTCCTTTAGTTGCTTGAATAAACTGTAGCCAATATTATTATCTAGCGTCCACAGCATCGTAGTCTTCTTTCTGCTAAATGTGGCCCTCGTTTCTGTTTCTTGCAGCCTACGACCGCAACGATCTGATTCCCTTGAGCGGTGTTCCCCTCTTTTTCCTCCAGTTCAAGTCCCAGCTCAACAAGAAAATGAGCTACTACAAACGTAGCTACGTTGCCCTCCCCACGCTGATTTTCTTCGTGTTTATCATTACCGTGATCCGTTGCCTCGCAATTACCTTCATTCCCTTTGAAACTGTCAAGGGTCTCTCCGTCGAAACCCTTCCTGTGCGTGCTGCGTGTGAGTATTTTTGTGCCCGCATTATACGAGAGCCGAGAGAACGAGCTCCATGTGGCGATTCGGGAAATTTCTTACCTAAGGCGCAACCACGAACACAACACCACACTCCAGTGTTATAATTTGCGCACACATTGATTGAAGTATTTCTGAGTATGTTAAATACCTCTAACAGTTCCCTTTGCCTGTCAGGTAACACCATATAAAACGTGCTTATGCATTTGTGCCATCATCGAGGTCGAAGTCTGCTTCTCACTTCCGGGGGCAAAAGTGGGTAATTTGCGCACCCCTCCCCCAGTGGTCTTGCTTCCCGAAAGGTGTCTTTTCGTCACCCCTACAGACAGGCCCAAAAGGAGGGGGGTGCAGTCGCTTCTTCTGTCCTCCTGTAGACGTCTAGCCATACCATCAGCCTATCTCAAAAGCCTACCGCACTTCCCTGACTTTATGTATTCGCTATTTAGCTATATTCTCACTTTCCCCAAACTCTGCGGCACAGAGTCACGGATGTTCCCGTTATGACTCCCTTCTTTGTTATACTCTAGAGGTTTGAGGAAACCAAGACACCCAAGCAGCACGCCAATATTGGACACACATGAGCTGCCAGGATTACCAATTTGGTCCAATATGGTCTGCCAATATGGGGAGTGCAACCAGGCTCCACACTGGACCAATATGGGCTGTCAATATTGGCAAGCCTATTTTCCCAATATTTCCGTGATAACGCTAACAAGGAGTATGTGTAGTAATAAAGCATTATCCGGTATAATATCCACCACTGACATTACTTCTCTCTTCTTTTTGATTTCTGCAGACCTTATTGATCCACTTGCATAGTGTTACAAAAACAACACTGCATCGCCATAAAAACGAAGAACAGGTGATACGCCCGTCTTGCGGAAAGACCCAGGCAGTCGTATTGCCAACTGTAGGATGGGAGGAGCGAAAGCTTGCCCACATCACATTTCAAAAATAGTACTACCCGAAGAACGAAGAGCAGGATCAACTAGCGCTAGGCAGGCAGTCCCACGGAACTGCCATTGCCCAACATCCCTTAGAAGCATTCATTGGAATCGTAATAGGGTATGAACCAAAAATTTACAACTCGCCCCTAGAGTATAAAGAGCGAAACGCGAAACACTTTCGTGACGCTGACATACGCCTCAGCAACTCACACAGCCTGCATAAACTTGAAAGCACATAGCGTTACGGAAGATACATCCTTTCCTAAGAAACATTGCGTTTTTTCACTTGACTTGCCGCAATTCCGTTGTCATTAGAGGAACCAGCGACATTTTAGCCCGAATGAAACATCCGATCCGAGTGTCGCGCATGCGCAGTAATTGTATTACGCGTGATCTTGCTCAAACCACGCTCTCTGTGGGTTCGACCGATTGGCATGGCGAAGCAAGACGGCGGCTGTTTGCAGCAAGTGGGAAGTTGAGTTGTTGAGTTGCAGTGCATGTTACAGAGGGATTACCATGTATGTTGACTGTTTCGAACAATGTGTATTATTTGCGGGAAGTTGTCGGATGTAACGACGTATGGAACTGGGCATTTCACACGCTTCAACATCCAATCTTGCCCTGCTGCTTGGGCATTTTGGTACAAGTATACCAACACGGCTACGTATCATTTTCTACATTTTCGGTAAATATGGGGTGTACACGGGCAATGTGGGGCCCATATTGCCAGGATTTCCCCAATATCGGTTCAAACTTGGCAATATGGGGCCCACATTGCCAAGTTTGAGCCAATATGGGAGAAATTCTGGCAAAATGGGTCCCATATTGAACTCGTACCGCCAATGCCCAGCCAATATGGGTTCTGTATTGTCTGCTGCTTGGGTAGGAGCTAAGTAGAAGAGAGTGAATGACACGGAAGTTTAGCGGGCCATTAGCCGCCATTATACAAACACGACACGAGTGTATCGAATCGAGCCGAAACCGGAGAGACGATGCTGCGCTACCGTTTACATGAATGCGCATAGAGTTCGGAGTTAAGATTGCACCTAGCCAGTGTCACACTGGAAAGTTATAGAGGTGCACTTCCGCTGATACCGCACTTTACGTTGTTCCGGCAATTCGCTCCGAACGAGAAAATGTGTCTACGCCGCACGCTTTAGGATGGACTGTGCAGTACGGCTACAAGTCTCGCTCCTGCTGTGAGTGTGTAGCGCAGCTATCCAAAAGATGACGACGAGCGCTCAGCTAAGGCGAGCGCGAGGAGCGACAATAAACCTTCAGTTGTTTCCAAACCTTCGCAGGCTGCGGTAGTCCTTTCTTCTCCCTCCGCGTTGCCTGCCTCATTTGGTGACCCGCGTCGTACATACGCAGGCTTTGCCTGAGTCGATGTCATCACCCTCAGGCAATCATTCCTCCAGCACCGATGATCCACCTATTTCGACGACCACTACGCTGCGGTTGCCCCCTTTTTTGCGCCAGAACCCGCGGTCTTGGTTCAGACAGGTCGAGGCCCAATTTCAGCTTCGACATATCCAGTCCCAACAGTCAAAGCATTTTCACGTTCTTGCTGGTCTTCCTCCGGAAGTTGCGGCAGCACTGGACGACGTCCTCGCCGCAGTTCAGCTCGATCAGGCATACGACGTTCTGAAGACCGCCATCTTGGGCAAAATGGAGGTGTCCGCACGCGCTAAGCTCCAGCATCTACTGTCTGACGAAGAGTTGGGCGACCAAAAGCCATCGCAGATGCTCCATCGCATGAAACAGCTCCTCGGCGATTCCGCTACCGAAGCGCAGCGACCCATCTTGAGAGAGCTGTTCTTTCAAAGACTTCCGCAAGCGATGCATGTGGTTTTGGCAGGGTCGGAAGATTTATCGCACGACCGGCTGGCCACGTTGGCTGACGGGATTGCGGATTACTCAGAGCCCCCTAAGCCGTCCATCATGGCCGCAGCCACCTCGGAGCAGTCCCCGCGCTTGGACCGCATTGGGCTCCAGCTTCAGCAGCTCACTGATGCCTTGCAGTCTCTCACGGCTGCCGGTCCCCGGCACCGTAGCCGTTCCGCTCCCCGATCCCGCCGCAGCTCATCACCGACTCCCTCTCAAGAACCCCAGGCCGCTAACCGGCTTTGCTGGTACCATCATCGTTTTCGGCACAGAGCTCAACGTTGCGTCCCACCCTGCGCTTGGCAGGAAAACCAACGGGCCGATCACTGATGGCGCCAGGCGATCCCAGCCCCACTCCCAGTCGCCTCTTCACTATACGCGACCGCATCGCGGGCTATCGTCTTCTGGTCGACACTGGCGCTGAGTTCAGCATAATTCCAGTGTCTGCTGCTGATCGTCGCCGTTCCCACTCCGGCACAAACCTTCAAGCTAAACCGGCGCTAACCGGCTTTGCTGGTACCATCATCGTTTTCGGCACAGAGCTCACACAAACGGCACAGCGATCAAGACGTATGACACGGCTACGACGGCTACGCGCTTTAACGCTCGACCTTGGACTGAGGCGAACTTTCCGCTGGGTGCTCGTTATCGCCGATGTCACGCAACCCATACTAGGCGCCGATTTCTTGGCATTCGTCAACCTTGCCGTTAATGTCTGCCATCGCCGCTTATGTGACAGCACCACTACGCTTCAGGTGACAGGTGCCTCGTCTCCGCAAGCTCCGACCGGTATCCGCGCGCTTCGTCCTCCTTCGCCATACGCCGCGCTCCTGGACGAGTTCCCGGAAATTACGAAGCCCTGTAACCTGAAGGCCCAAGTCAAACACAACGTGACACACCACATCGCTACCACCGGCCCTCCCGTATCCTCTCGCTACCGCCGGCTCCACGGTGATCGTCTCACCATAGCCAAACGAGAGTTTGAGCATATGTTGGACCTGGGCATCATTACCCCGTCCTCCAGTAATTGGGCATCACCATTATACATGGTACCGAAGAAAGACCCAGGTGACTGGAGGCCGTGCGGGGATTATAGAGACCTTAACACCAAGACAATACCGGACAGGCACCCACTGCCCCATATTCACGATTTCACGGCTGATCTTGCGGGCTGCACAGTATTTACCACCCTGGATTTGGCTAAGGCTTATCACCAGATCCCTGTGCACCCGTCCGACATCCCGAAGACCGCCGTTATTACACCCTTCGGGCTATATGAATTCGTGAGGATGCCATTCGGCCCGCGCAATACAGCGCAAAGCTTCCAGCGGTTCATCAATGACGTGCGACGGGGATTGCCATTCGTCTATGCATACATAGACGATCTCCTCATTGCAAGCGCCTCCCAGCAAGAACACATCGATCATCTCCGCCAAGTGTTCACATGCCTTCAGGAGCACGGCCTGGTGATCAACATAAAAAAGTGTAGTTTCGGACAAAGCGAAGCCCAGTTCCTTGGCCATCACATCGACCAGCACGGCATACGCCCGCTGGAGTCGAAAGCTCAAGCCATCCGCGATTTCCCGCGCCCGAAAACGGTCCGACAGCTCCGCCAGTTCTTGGGCTTGCTCAATTTCCACCCACCGTCTCTTCATTCCCCACTGCGCATTCATCCTACATCCCCTCACCGACCTCCTAAGGGCACCGAAACCATCCACTTCCCCGTTACCGTGGTCTCCGGAAGCAGAGAGTTCCTTTCAGGCGGCTAAACAAGCTCTGGTGAGCACAACTTTGCTCGTTCATCCTGTTCCATGTGCCCCGACACGCCTGATGACGGACGCTTCGACCACAGCCGTTGGTGCTGTTCTGCAGCAGTTTGCTGACGGCGAGTGGCGGCCGCTCGGTTTCTTCTCCTGCCCGCTCGCCTCAAGCCCGCTGAAGCACGCTACAGCACGTTCGGCCGCGAGCTTCTTGCCGTCTACGCTGCTGTGAAGCACTACCGTTATCTACTGGCTGGATGTGAATTCCATGTGCTCACTGATCACAAGCCATTGACGCTCGCATTCATCGCCAACCATTCCGGCTACTCCGAGCGAGAAACCCGCCAGTTTGCGTTCATATCTGAGAACTCCACGGACGTACGCCACATTCCAGGTGTCGACAATTCCGCAGCTGACGCTCTTTCGCGCATCCACGCCATCCCGTTTCTGCCCTCTCCTGTGCATGCCGACCAGCTTTTGAAAGCCCAAGCACAGGACGCCGAAGTAAAGGCCCCCTAGCCTGCGCATCGTCTCTGCAGCTCAAGCCCGTCTACCTACCCGGCTTGTGTGATGTGTCCACGCCCCGACGTCGACCATTCGTCCCCGAGCCTTTGCGACGCAAGATATTCGCCGAATACCACGACATTGCTCATCCCGGCGTGCGCGCGACGCATAAGGCCATCGCCGGTCGTTATGTCTGGCCGGGAATCAATAGGGACATCCGCAGGTGGACCCAGTCCTGCATCACTTGTGTGCGGTCGAAAGTACAGTGCCACACAAAGACGCCTATTCGGCCGTTCCCGAGCCCAGCCGGCCGCTTCCACCATCTTCACATCGATTTAGTCGGCCCACTGCTCATCTCTCATAGCTGCCGATACCTTCTCACGGCAGTCGATCGATTCACGCGCTGGCCAGAGGTCGTCCCCATCCCCGACATAACCGTCCGTCCTGACACCGTCGGTCGCGCCTTCCTTCTTGCCTGGGTCGCTCGTTTCGGCTGCCCTGCCATCGTCACTACCGACAAGGGCAGGCAATTCACCTCACGCAGCTTCTCATCCCTTCTTGCTGCTATTGGTGCCCAGCACATCACGACCACCTCTTCCACCCTGCGGCAAATGGGATGGTTGAGCGGCTACACAGGCAACTGAAAGCCGCCATCTACGCGCGCCCCGACCCCACCAACTGGGTTGACCACCCCCCTTGGGTCCTTCTTTGCCTCAGGTCCTCCCTCAAGCAGGACCTTAAGTGCAGCTCCGCTGAATTAGTCTTCGGCTGCCCATTAGGGTTGCCTGCCAATTTCTTGGAGCACACTTCCAGGCACCCTCCCGCAGGTGACGACTTCACCAGACAACTCCGAGATCACTTCCGCACCATCCAACAGGCTCCGCCTCGGCAGCCTTTATACACTAAGATATTCGTGCACCCCGACCTGAACAAGACTTCCCACGTGTCCATCCGTGCGGACCACGTGAAGCCACCGCTTACTCCGGTATACGCAGGCCCGTACCAGGTCCTCTCCCGCGACGACAAGACAGTCACTGTCGACATCAACGGCCATCGTACAACGGTTTCCCAGGACCGGCTCAAACCAGCACATGTCGAAGCTATCACCTATCAGGCGCAGCTACCCGTTCTGCCGACACGACACAAAGGTCGTCCGACTAACCGTTCTCGACAAAACGCTGTCTCCTGGCGCTCTCCACTGGTAACGCAGCAGTGTCTAGGGGGAGGGGGGAGCCCTGTAGCGCAGCTATCTAAAAGATGACGACGAGCGCTCAGCTAAGGCGAGCGCGAGGAGCGACAATAAACCTTCAGTTGTTTCCAAACCTTCGCAGGCTGCCGGTAGTCCTTTCTTCTCCCTCCGCGTTGCCTGCCTCAAGTCCATATCCAATGCGGCGCGTGGCTGATGTCGCCATTTTGTCAACCCGAACGGTGATAAGACCTCGTAATTGGCGGACGGCTTCCTACATATGCATCTTATCTTCGCACATACTAACTCAGCGCATCCACCGTCTCGATCTACCTCAGTTTACCAAGTTCAACAACAACTTGCGAGATAATTAATGAGGTGTTTAGATGATGATGGTTTACGAGTCGAATACGATGCTTTGTTCCTAGCGAATCGATTAGCATACATGGGCGGATTTCATTCGACAACTGTGTTCGATACGCTTGTGTCGTACGAATGTAAACGTGGCTCGAGACTGGTTGATGAAAGGACAGAAGGTCCCGTTTATGACGTCTTTCTACAACGAAATAGAATATAAGGCGCTCAAAAACGTGAGTAAATGCTGAAGAAAATGCATATGAAGTGTAGCGCTTCGTGTGTGTGTTGTCTATCCGTGTTCAATGTTTTGTTCGTGACTGTGCCTTATTAGATAGAAGTATGCCTTACCAACATACCCAAAGGACTGCTTTAATTGAAATCCGCAGATATTCGTCTATAATGCAATTTGGGACACTGCCACTATACGAGATGCATCCTTCTATTACAGCTCCAGACAATACGAGTGCAAGAAAGATGTCAGGCAGCAAGGACACCATGGCTGCGGAAATTGGTGAGTAACATCGCGAGCTACGCGACTTTGGCTGGGTTTCAGATATAGAATTGAAGTTTGACCTCGCTAGCTCAGTCGGTATCGTAGTAGCTCCCTAAGTTTCGACCTCGGTGGAGGATGCTAGCATGCGTTATTGCTATACTTTTAAAAGAGCTCGGAAAGCAGTTTAACCACTACAATTTTTTTTTTAACAAAGCGGTTCGTAAGCTTATTAAAATGCACCATGCGAAGTAGTTCTATCAACAGATGCACAAATATCGCAGAACTCGATTTTGAAAATCGCGACCGTGCGCAACGGTCGCAATACCCGGAACGAGCTGTCGAGTCGCTTGCGTTATTTTGACGTCGGAAAAGTGGAGCCGCTGATTGGTTTCGAAGGACGTCGTCTGCTATTTTTCACTCGGAAACCCGCTGCAACGGTGGAAGAAGTTTCTCTTTGCTTTTTCTTTGGTTTATAAGGTACAGTGAACGAAGATTCGTCTACATGCACTGTTCAAGGTTACACCGTGAGATTGTAGAGGCCATCCTCGTTAAACTCCCCGAGCGAAGTCAATCAAAAATCGGTCAACCTCTCCCCGCTTGACCTTGCTTTCCCTAAAGCGACCTTCCGGAGTAGGTGGATTATAAAAATAATCTTCAGGTGCCAGTTGAACGCTGTTCTGTCAGTGTCCGTGTTTTGTATGCTATTCATTATCGTGGTGACTGTTTCTTGTTGTGTAGTTGGTGGCAATACGTATAAACACAGTGCACCACTAAGCGCTGCTTCAGTTCACGCCTCAAAATGATCGCTGCATCGCTATGACCACTAATTCCGTTCGCTATGTCACTATATCAATATTCGCTATATCACTGATTTGCTATGATCACTAGTGCCCGTCACTTCGACTAGCAACTTTGTTAGCCATTCAGTTAATTCCTTATTCAGCTGGAGGAGTGTTGTTGCCCATACGTTGTCAGATACAATCCAGTGAAATCTATCGCAATATGCCGTCGCCGGCACATCGTGCCATCAGGAGTCGAACATTCATCATCTGAGTTACACACCAACATAGCCAAGCAGTATCATAAGAGCACCACAATTTATGGTTAACTTACCAATCATCGAGCTAAACGAGAACTGGCCGATGCAGACACGCAAGTTTGAGTTCATCCGTGCTCGGCGTCATTTGTTTTGTCACCATATATTGCATCAGGTTTATCCACCATATAGTGACCGACAACGTCGGTTAAGTTTGCGCCCGCCGACATATCGGCGTGCACTGAAACAGCACGTGACTGGTGTTAGCTGACTAATTTTAGCTGACTATAAAATGCACATGTCGCTCGTGGAAAACTGCCAACGACAAACTGTGACTAACCCAGCCATAATATTGCAAGCACACAACTAACTAACCAACATGCCGCCTTGCTAAGCCAAATGGCTGCTAAATCTGTCTTTCGTTCGTTAAGACGACTTGGACACATATAGAAAAGCCCTGAATTTGAGTGGTTAAATAGTGATGTTATGTTCCTAATATCATATCGTCTTACGAAGCAGCATTTCCCTGATTTTCCTTGTTTCCAGAACATGAATTTCGAGAACGGGGTTTCACGACCAGGAATATCGAGGTCCTCCCTTATTCATCACCTGACACGGAGAAAGCAGGGTGAAAGAAAACAGAACGAAAGAAAGATAACAAACCCAGTCAGCACTGACCAGGATAGAAGCGCGGTCGCGGCTTTCAAGTTTTATTACATCACCAATGACGTTTCTTTTTTTGTTTTTTATTCTCCTCCTCGTTGGACCCGGAGGAGCGAGTCGAGTGTGAACACGCGCGGCGATGTTCAAGTGTCTTTTTTCTACGAAAAACATCGCGTACAGAGAAAATTTTCGTGTTAATCATCAAGTTAAGTTACCTACTTCCACAACGCATTCGAAAAGGAAAATTTTTGAGATGCCTTTCAGAGCTCCTTTAAGAGTGTTATAGTAAATCGCTGATAAAGTCACCGTGAAGCCTCCATACCCTACGGTTGGTCGAATTATCCGCAGTCCTACGCTGCGGCACGTGTGCAGCATGCCGCCACACAAATGTGGGCGGACACACCTTATACGTAAATATACCCCCAATTATAAACTATTTAAGGTATGTATTCATTCGGTGCCCGTGAACAACATGTTAGTTTGAACCCGTGACGTTGGCGCAATAGGCAGCGACGATACAAACCAATCCATCCGCCTTAAAGGAAAGGAAGTTCGTTCTGTTCAACCATTTGGAACTTTCCTTATATTTCTACATACTGTATCTACCCCCGCGCTATATGCTCTACTGCGAGAGGCCTACGATCTCTGAAAAGGTACTCAGACTTTGTCGTATTTCAAATATCAATATATGCTTTGGTGCTATTTTCTGAAGTGATTTGCGCTGGTACATCAAAGAAACTACGCGTGAACCATATGGGAAATTGTGTTACTTGAAGGGACAGTCGAGAGCTTTCGGGAACCGGTTGTGCAAACCTTTACGATCAGTTGGGGGAGACGGGATCGACGCGCATGCGCTTTACTTCGTTTGGATTAAAGGGGCACTAAACAGCTCCAGGAATATTCTCCAGTTATTATGCTCTATGAAAGAACGTGGCTCACGATATCCAATTATGAAACTCATTTACTTCTAGCGAGCGCCTTTACCACGAAACAATGCCATTCAAAGAGCATAATCCGCGTGAGTCTCTCCTTCCTACTCGGAGAGCATCTACGTCACACGTCTCGCACGTGTAGCAAAGCTGCATTCCAGTCACTGGAGATGGGGGAGATTTCGGACTCCTAGCTAATGACGGGCCTCGTTGACACAAACAGCAGCGTGCGGGGAGAACCGGTTGTGAGAACACCGCTGTGACCTCGCGGAACAATACAGCGCTGAAAACATAGTGCGCACATGAAATGGAATATTATGGGCTTTTGGTACCTTTTGATCTGGCTACCTTGGGTTTGATAAGTGTAAATATGTTTAGAATTCACCTCAATACCCGATATTAAAACAAAATCAGTGTATAGGCACCCCGCATTTTGAATGGTTGATGGTGCGCAACGTCAAAATGACGTGTGGCTATTGTCGCCAGGGCATCGCAGGGCGGGGCATGAGCGCGAAATAGTCCAGTGAATATTTGGTTGGTTTGGAGCCATTACTTACTTTTTTGCGACAAAAATTTTTGCTAAACGTCACTGTAGGAAACGAATCACACTGCATTAAAAAAAAGTGCACCTTGCATACCTGTTTATTGCCCCTTTAAGGCCGAAACGTATGGGACGTCTTCCCAGCGTCAAAACGTCGAGTGCACGCCGTGGTCTTGTACGCGCGGCAAAGACACGCCCGCGAGACGACCACCCGAAACGCATGAGGCCTGTGCAGTGCGAGTGACGCGCGCCAATATTGCCATATTTGCCGACGACAAGCGTTTGTTAAAATGTGTGGATGTTGTTGTTTTCTACGTTTTCTGCCTTCATTCGTTAGAGACATCGTTGAAAAGTAAAGTAAATTCACTGTGGTGGTGATTTCTCAAAAATTTGTTTGAGTTACTCATACGCAACTTTGTCTGCCGCACGGCGGCCATCGCTCTGACCACTCCTCGGAAAAACGCGCCCGGACGAGAGCGAATATAGGGCGACCCGCATACGACGTTTTCTCGACGCAAGAACGCCGAGCGCTTGGCATTTTTACGTTCAGCTCCACGAACAATAGCCGTCGAGTGGGGACGCCGACATCTGAGGTGAACAGATCGGAGCGGCAAGCGCAGGAAGCGACGTGTCGGTCTTCACCAATCGCATGCTTGGCCAGAAACGACCGTCTCCACAGCTGCTCAGCTGTGTGGGCATAGACTGTGTGGTCGCGAAGTACGCGCAAGTGGAAGACAGAATGAAATGGACCAGGGAGAATTGGCTGGAAATGAAAATGAATGCGGACACGGGAGCGACAAAACGCATACCATCCGACTTGCTAGTCATTGTTCGATTGTCGTTTCGCTCTGGCCTAGATATCGCTGCACCCAGTAGAGTGTTCTCGACGGTCCTCTTCAATCCTTCTACCGCAACAGCTGTCGCTTTTAGAGAAGAAGCAGTTTTTTTTCTTTTTTAACAGCAGCAGCAATTTTCGCCATTGGTTCATACTGGGAGACGCTGGAGAACAGCGGACGGAAGCAGAAGTACAAGCAATAGATTTGCACGTTGATGGTCGGCGCGCCTTGGTTATTGCCTTTGGTTACCAGATATTGTATTTATATGAAGTTATACTTCATGTTTTTCAAGTGATATCTGTCGCGTATGTTATGCCAGCCTATAATAGCTCTTACTCAGGACGAGAAATGCCGCCAGGGGCCTCGAGTACAAACTTTGCGCCGGCTCCTAAGCTGCGCCGAGAAAACACCGTTTGCGGGTGGGTCCGACGTTTCTCCATCGTGAGTAACGTCACGACCTCAAAGCTCGGCGTATCTGCGTCGAGAAAACGTCGTATGCGGTTCCCGCTTATCTGTAGTCGACAGATGTCCGCGTACGCTCTCCGCGCGCGTTGGAAAACTGGTTTTTCCAAGGTCACACGTACGCAGAGAGCGCGCGCGTCTTGAAAACGTCGGAAAAACGCTCCATGCGTTTAGGCCTTTGAGGGCTAAACGCATGGAGCGTTTTTCCGACGTTTTCAGGACGCGCGCGCGCCCGGCGTGTGTGTGACCTCGTAAAAACCAGTTTTTCAGCGCGCCCGGAGGGCGTACGCCGGAATCTGTCGACTACAGATATTCGCACGCGTCTGGGCGCGTTTTCTGAGAAGTAGACACAACCATGGCCGTCGTGCGACAGACAAGGTTGCGTATGAGCAGCTCGCATAAATTTTTGGGACATAATCCATCATACTAAATTTACGTGAACATTTTAATGGTATCTAGAATGAAGAAACGCAGGAACCACAGGAAAGAAGAGCATCGGCACGTTCAAACAGATATTTGTGGTCGACGAATACAGCAACAGTGGCGCGCATCACTCGCTCCGTACGCATCCCATGCTTTTCGGGTGGTCGCCTCGCTGGCGTTTCTTCGCGGAGTGTGCAAGGCCATGGCGTACGAGCGTCGTTTTGACGCTGACAAAACGTCCAATGCGTTTCGCCATTTATCCTTCCCGCGCGGCGATCTTCCTGGCCGCTTCGAGGTCACGATCGGTTCGCACCCGGGGTGATTTCACGTCGGGGCAGACAGGTTGGTCCGGGTCACACCTTCGACTTGTCCAGAAAAAATATATATTGTAGCCCAATGTCTGTGTAGAAAAATCACGCAAAAATTAAGTCCGTATGTTGTTTGGTTACGATTTTAAAAATCGCTAAAGCTGACAATGTGCGCTCCCCGTTTTTGCGTCGCGGCGTTTTTTGCCTTGTTCAAAGCGTCGTAGCTCCGGAGTTTTTTAAGGTATCCGACAGAATCTCCGTCGCGGAATGCACAGCACCCGGTACTGTACGCCTACGAACTTTGGCGGCTCCGGATGCCACCGTTAATTTAAAAAAAAATCGCAAAGTTTGCAAAAAGTGCAATACTTGTTTGAATTCGTCGCTCTATTTCTTAGGCAGATTTACGAATTGAGCAATGAAATTTACATCATCGTACTCGGCAAGGCAAGCTCTTTCGATTGGTGCAGGCCTCACTTTTGTGGATTAAATAGCTCTTCTCGTACAGGCGCTGTTGTTGAAGACACTCACTGAAAATTCAACAAGTTTAGACCCTCGGTTCCCAAAAACACCAGCTTTAATTTCGACCAAATTTCTTTCAGTGCTAGACAAATGTGTCATCATTAACCGCCAATAATCAAATTTTGTCTCAAAAGACCGACCGAAGAAGCGCGCTCGTTTACACTGACGTCCATTCGCGGTGCCTTGCAGCCTAGTCTTTCAAGCCGAATGAAAGGATTACAAGTTCGCTTCCTGTTCGGATACCTCATTTTATTACTTCCACGAGGGCTGAGATAAAGGAGGGGTCCTAACATGAATATAAGAACACTGTATTAGAGTTGTGGGTGGCGAGAGTACGATACTCCCAGCCTTTGCTTTATTGTTGCCACAGTGGCTTTAGCCCACACACCACGACTCCCATCTGGGCTTGTCAAGGACGGTACCAATTTTTTTAGTTGAATTAGTATGCCCTGTTTACGTTTTGTGCCATCTATTCAAAATGTCTCAGAGTTAAACAATATTGATGGAGTTACGGTGAGCCTTACGCAATTCTCACGAATTCCGCTAATCTTGATTGGAAAGAACAAACAAGAACACACACACACAAAAAAAAAGAAAGCTTCTTTTATTCTCGCAAAGTCGATTGATAACTGTGGGTAGTGCTAGCTGTAATTCTGGAGACTTGTGACTTGTGAATAAAAATAGCCTTTACTGATATCAACCAGTTTATTCCGAGTAACATTCCCAAGCAGCACAATGTACTGAAAGTGGAGTGCAGTAGGGGTGGACAGTATGTGTCTTATCGGTGTTCTGTAGTTTCACGAATCTGTTCAAGGCCTTTCACCTACCCGTCCACCCCTATTGCACTCGACTTTCAGTGCATTTTGCTGCTTGGGATTACTTGCAGTCGATATGTTCCACGGGGTTACAGAGACACGTTCTTAAGCTTGATCTTTCCTGTCCTGGCAATGTACAGTTCACGTGTCCCGTTGTTGGTTTTGCTCAGCCATACGTGCGATGATTGTATCCCAGGAAAACTTTTCACAGACGCCCATTCTTCCTTCTTGGCTGTGCGAAATTCTGAAATGAGTTCAGAGGGCAAATGCAGTAAGTGCACCCCCTTTAACTTGGATGAGAGAGAGTGGATTAGGTCACGTGGCGTCAAGATCGCTTCCCGTGCAGGACACCTCAAATTGTGAAGTGTTGCGTAATGCTTGACAATCCCGCCTACGCCATCACATGCACTTTTTCCGTGACCGGTGGCTGTAAACATCCATCTCGCTTCATGAAAATCCGTCTTCCCTAGCTCAGACAACATAAAGCGGTTCTTAAAATGACTTGCTGCACCATCCGAAATGTACACGACATTTTTAGCAATTGGCAGATTTTCGTCCAGCCAGTCCTCTACAGCTTTCCTTGCGAACAAAGCGTGCGCAGAGTCGTGAGAGAGGTCTTGGCTTACCGCAGCAAAGCTTTCTGTCTGATGCTGTGTTTTCACAACACACGTGAAAATAGATAGCTGTTGCTTGCTCCAGTGGTAGGACTGGACCTCATCTGGCAGAACGACAGTCCAGTTTTCGGCGAAGTCGTAATGCAGGATGTACGTCGCGTCGGGGACAGATGTTTTGCAATCGTGAATGAGTGTGCTCTGAATGCCCCTGATGTAACCGTGAGTGATATTGGCCGCGGTCCACTTTCGCACTTTCGTTGAGAAATTATGTAGCGTGCAATTCCTTTTTCACCAGCTGTCCACCCTCCCACGTCGCCACTCGGATATCCTCGTCTTCATTAATTCTAAGCTTTTCCAGAGTTATTCCTTCCTCACGTGGGCAATTTTTGCACTGCTGCAAGTAGCACTGTTCTGTGGGATCGTTGCAGAGGTAAAAGCACTTCACCATGTCAGCGTCAACTATTCCCTGACAGCTGCTCCGTACTGCAGAAATGCACAAGTGAAAATTTGCGCAGTATACACACACTTCATGCTGGGGCTGTATTTTTACCCATTTTGGGCGCAAGGAATAAAATTTTGTGAGTCCAGTTTTAGAGGTTGGGTGCTGCTCTTTGAATATGCGATAAGTTTCCCTAATGGAGCGCGTCATGTATCGCTTAGCCACTTTGACTTTCTCGTCGTCAACAGTTGCGGTAACCACATCCTTTCGATTGGGGCTCTGTAGAGTGCATTGCAGGTCATCATCCGTGTAGTACTTGCTTGCAGCGGCCACCATCTTCGTGCTTCAGTTTTCTTCCTTCGTATCTGTCTGGTTTAGCCCATACACCTCTTCTGCTTTTTATCTTGCGGGCCTTCAAAATCAGGTGCTTAGTAGCTTCTGGTACGACCCTTCTGATATCTCGAGTACACATTGAGCTTGGGAGTAAAGTGAAAAGGCGGCAACGCTCTCGATAGGTATCGCAAGCTGAAAGCGCCTCGCGAAAGTTGCTTGCCCATTCCGTACAAACTTGACAGGTATCAGCCTCGTCACCCGACGCCTCACTTTCATAGGCTGCACTGACTTTTTTTGACATCTCTCGTTGGAGTTCACGCTTCTCCCGTCTGGTGTACGCTCCGCGCAAGCGCCTTTTATTTGCATCGGGCGGTTTTAACGGCGTAACGTCAACGTTTGCCACAGACAGGCTCTCATTTACACTGTCGATGATGTCATCCCTTGAAACAAACTCAAAGTCAGATGGCGAAGAGGCACTCTTGCTTTCTTTTCCGGCCGTGATCTTTTCTTGGAAATGCCCGAAGCAATGATGACAGAGGTAGTCCTCATCGCTTGCCTGTGACGCTTGATTGACTGTCAAAATCAGCTTTAGGGATGCCAAATCCAAGTCCACCACAGCTTTCCGTCGTCTCTGGTCCAGACGAATCTTCTTCTTGTGTCTAGCTCCGTAGTCCGCACAGAACGTCCGGTCAGAGCTATATGCTCGATACATTGCGAAGGTGGAGACGGGTCTACCAGAGAGAAGCTACTTGTGCAGAAGCTCCAAGTGTATATATGGCAAGTCCACTCGTGAGCACGTCACAAATTTATTGTCACCTTGGACACCGACGGCGCAGCAAAGCAATTATAAGGCAAACACCACCAAAGAGTATAGACTTCCGCTCCCCATGAAGGTAACCCCTTAGCCTCTTGCTCATGTTAGGACCCCTCCTTTATCTCAGCCATCGTGGAAGCAACAAAATGAGGTATCCGAACAGGAAGCGAACTTCTAATCCTTTCATTCGGCTTGAAGGACTAGGCTGCAAGGCGCCGCGAAGGGACGTCAGTGTAAACGAGCGCGCTTCTTCGGCCGGTCTTTTGAGACAAAATTTGGTTATTGGCAGTTAATGACGACACATTTGTCTAGCACTGAAAGAAATTTCGTCGAAATTAAAGCTGGTGTTTTTGAGAACCGAGGGTCTAAACTTGTTGAATTTTCAGTGAGTGTCTTCTACAACAGCGCCTGTACGACAAGAACTGTCTAACCCAGAAAAGTGAGACCTGCACCAATCGAAAGAGCTTGCCTTGCCGAGTACGATGATGTAAATTTCATTGCTCAATTCGTAAATCTGCCTAAAAAATAGAGCGACGAATTCAAACAAGTGTTGTACTTTTTGCAAAGTTTGCGATTTTTTTTTAAATTAACGGTGGCATCCGGAGCCGCCAAAGTTCGTAGGCGTAGAGTACCGGGCGCTGTGCATTCCACGACGGAGATTCTGTCGGATACCTTAAAAAAGTCCGGAGCTACGACGCTTTGAACAAGGCAAAAAACGCCGCGACGCAAAAACGGGGAGCGCACATTGTCAGCTTTAGATATTTTTAAAATCGTAACCAAACAACATACGGACTTAATTTTTGCGTGATTTCTACACAGACATTGGGCTACAATATATATTTTTTCTGGACAAGTCGAAGGTGTGACCCGGACCAACCTGTCTGCCCCGACGTGAAATCACCCACCGATCGTTCCCTTTCTGGGATTCCCAAACGATGCTGAAACATGGCGCCGCCGCCGTGATGGATACCACTTGGCGGCAGCAAAGTGTTCCTCGGATGGCGTAATCGTTCCTCACAAAGTTCCGTTCCTTCTGAAACCTCGCGGTGTGTTGATATTCCTGGTTCATCTTTAGGCAGGCTAAAGGTCAAACTCACAACAGAAAATTCCATGTTGGGATGCTGTGGTGGCTTAGAACTGTTCAATTGCATTTCGTAGATTGTACAACATCTTATCGGTCGAAATTACTTGTGGGAGTACGCTTATTATTGTTCTGTGAAATATTGTTTACAGTGCATCGGAAAAATATTTTTCTATTCCTCACGAGAAATGGCGCCATATGTATCGAGGCTGTTGTTCCCCTTCGGTCCAAGAAAACTTTTTGGCGAGTGTCCGGTCGGTTCCTTGCCACTGTGCCGCGCACAGACCGACGGATCGACCGGTTGTTACACTGCGCCGGTTCCCGAAAACTCCGTAGTAGCATCCGTCCCGATCGATTCCGAACCGATAGCTCCGTTTTACTGCTCGTTCGGCGAAATCCGGAGCGAATTGGTGGATTATCTTCTGTGCAATTTGATGTAATGCATGGCAAGAGCAGACGTCGGATGCTCGGATTACGCGGAGTTTCCTTTTCTGGTCCGATCACGAAGCGCTCTTTCGCGTCCGGTGAGTGGGCGGGTTTCCGCAAGCCGTGGGGAGTCATGTTATGTCACGAAATGTCACTTCTGGGATAGTGCCGGAATCCAGAATTTAACTACAGCCTCCCTGTCTTTTTCGTCTTTTTTTTAGCAACACCACCCTGGAATATCTGCGATTGCCCAGCACATTTTGGCTACCACACTCCATACCCACACACACAGACGTCAATTCCTGGGGAAATTACTGTACCGGACAGCTTTGTACAACCAGAGACTAACACCGTCGCGTCAGGCCTCACGCTCCTAAGCATGGATCATGGAGAAGAAGTAAGGAGACCGGTCCCTGCCGCGCCGCCGTTGAGAAAGCATGATCTTGAATTCCTCGACTCGTTTGCGGCGGCGGCGCGGAGGGACGCATTCTGTCAGGTACTTACTTCTCCGAAATGGCTTTCTTGTAAAGCGTTATTTCAGATGTACTAGAGAGATCGGTGCGAGCAGGAAAAATACGATTGATAAACACGATTGTCGTGTATGAAGGAACGATCCCTGTGATTTTTTTTTTCTCGCATACAGTTTGTGTTAGTGCAAAGCGAGAAAATATTATTATTACAATGTGGAGAAGCTGCCGTGGTAGAGGGGGCTTCGCGTTGACATGAATGCTTGAATGTCTCCATCAACGTAGTGCGCTAGCAGTTAAGTAGTGGCGAGAATCGCTGAAGTACATTTGTCTTGTTTGAGATAAAAAATGACACCCGAAGGAGCACAAAGGTGTTGACCTACATCGTACAGGATGGTACGGCTATAAGTTGCATCACCCGCAAAGCATGACTGTGAGATCTACATTGATGAATGGTGGGCATTGATTATTATTACTTCACGCGCAACCCGCAACGTAGAGAAACGAGGTCATCGAGCTCTTTAATTCACACTTGCATTCCATCTGGTGCACGGGAACATCGTCTCGTCTTGTCTCGTCTTCGTTTCTGCAAACTACAAGACGCTTAGTTGCAGACAGCAGAACGCTTGAGGGATACTGGGTTTTTTGTCGTAATTGTAGTGTCCACTAGGGTAGAGTTACATTTCGCATGTCACCACACACGAATTGAATAACAGTGTGCCAGAACGCACTTTGTACAGGATTCAGCATACATATATCTTCAGTGTTTAAGGAAGGGATCCCCAGGATTTTCATCTTTGTGTCCCGTGGGGGTTGTGACACCTATATCTACAGGGTGTCCCAGCTAAATGTGAACATATGCAATATAGCATATGCTGAAGGGCACTCCCTAGGAGGGCATTAGCAAAGTCCAAAGGCAATGTCTTAATTAACTTTTTAATTCTTAAAGCTACAAAGTTGTCCCAATGAGAACATCTGTTCCTTTCGGTCACCTGATATCGTAGCCGTTTTCAGAACAAAAATCCGTTCGAGGGATCGCCCGCAAAAAATTCGTGAGGGAACGCCATTTTCTTCTTTATTTTGTTATTGCGCTTCTTAGAAGACGCGTCTGTCCTTCACCCCCAATGTGAGAGGGAGAAAGAGCACACTATCGCCTCTCGCGTCCTGGAAAAATATTAGAAGGAAACAGAAAATGCAACCCAAGATAAGGTCAGTTTCGATAGAGTCACCCGATACATTTGTTTTTGTTTTGTTTCCGCAAGTTAAAGCTCATCTTCGACGCATGAGGCGGCACTGTGCTCCTTTCCCCTCTCACCTTGGGCATGAAGGAAATACGCGTCTGCGAAGATGCGCAATGAACAACATAAAGAAAAAAATGGCGTTCCTTCACTAATTTTTTGCGGGCGATCTATCGAACGGATTTTTGTTCTGAAAAAAAAAACTGGTTTAACGTTTCGAGCGGCATGCTTGTGCCCAAATAACTTGGCAGTGTCAAGCATGGAACTGAAAATCAAAGCGATAGTGTGTAACGTAGAAGTCATTGTTGTTCAACACACACTGCAGACCGTACCTCGACTTTCTTCTCAGCTACTGAAACTGTGGTATAGCGATTGGCATGCAGGACAAGAAGAAATTAAGTGCCACTAAGAAGTCGCTATTACATGCTCACTAACTGGTACTCATTCATGATAATATCCACGGAACCTTCGCCCCCCCCCCTCCCCCTGCCATGTCCCTTCAGCAGAGCTTCCCGCCCCCTCCTTGCACTCATATACACAAAGGCTTCTTGCTTGAGAGGCAGATAAAACTTTCTCAGCCCCAGCTTGTGCGACACCCACATAGCGCGCGATTTCGAAAATACCACATCTGGGCTACGGCGACTTTCGATTACACAGCTTCAAACATACCCTTCCCTCCCACACCTTCAAAAGTGGCTTTTGAGCGCAACCTTTGCTTCCGTTGGGGGTAGCTTCCTCCTGTGACACGAAAATGAGGCAGCAGAAACTACAAAAGAGTATTGTAGCTGACCAGAAAATATTAAAATATTATTGGAAACACCGTGTTCATGCTTATTAAGGAACTACCCATTTTGAACTCTTCTTCGTAGAGTATTCGAACTTGAACAGCGCATTGCCGTGCAGCAGATTTCGCGGAGCTCGTACCGGAGGGAACGCGAGCGCCGCGGTCAAGAATGATTCGAGGAATCTGGACGTCATTCTCCAATGAAAAAACAGCTAAGAAGCGAGCGAGCTGGTGAAGATGATGCATAATGTAAAACCCCGAGACTAGGGAACACGAAAGGACAGACACAAACACGTGTGTCTGTTTGTGTCTGTCCTTTCGTGTTCCCTAGTCTCGGGGTTTTACATTATGCGTCATTCTCCAGCCGAGTCCGCTCCTTACATTCTTATATATACCTCTCCTTACTTCTCCTCTTTGGCATGGACTTTTAGCATTCCCAGAAATACAGGACACAGAGCCAGCTGATATTGCGCACCATCTGTGGAGCAGTGCGGGCCAAACAGGGTCAAGATGTCTCAAACAGTCTCAAACAAACCGTATAACCATGCTTTGGACAAGATCAAGAAGTCTATTTGTTCTATTCTTCTTGACAATGATCTGACTGCCCTATGTAACTCTATACGCTCTGCTTCTCGTGGAACTTTCGCTGTAAAGTTCTTGCTCAAGGATCACAAGGTGGACATGCCGCTTAGAATCGTAACCAATGAGAATCAAACCTGGCAAAAAATTGTTTCAATCCTTTTGCAAAATGGATTTTCCTCTATTTTTGTCCCTAGCGGTTTAACTTCTGCGGAAAAATTCTGAACAACTTATTTCGGATTTACAATTGTTTCATGGAAAGAAATGCTTTGCTTTTTCCTTAGACATCAAGGATCTATACTATTCACTGCAAGAGAATGTGTTGTTGATTAGAGTACGCAGATTTCTTGAATATAACTTGGTGCGCTTTCAATCGAAAGTTGGTATATCTGTGAATGAATTTTTGCGCTTACTAGAACTTTATCTGAGATCAACTGCCATAAGTATTGACGGGCATGTGTACACCCAAAAAACTGGTATCTGTATTAGCTCGAGCATCGCGCCTGTTCTTTCTGAGATTTACCTGAGTCTAATTGACAACGCTGTATTATCCTTTATATGCTCTCTATCTTCAAATGATGTCGTTGTAAAAAGGTTTGTAGATGATCTGGTTTTCATTTCCACCAATGAGAGTGTTATTGATCAGTGTAAAAATATAGTTGTGTAGAGATTATAGAGCTTGTATTTACCAGTTCCCGACTCTTGGCGTGCTTCAGTTTCTTGATATCAGGCTCTTGTTACAACCCGCTCTTTGTTGGTCTTACGGCAAATCTCAAGCTAAACCCATTTTGCCCGCTTCAAGTTGTCATTCTAAAACTGTAAAACGGGGTTTGATCACAGGTATCCTATCAAATGCCGTAAAAAAATCTCACTCACTCAAAATCATCATATCACTCCCTCTGTGGAAAATAAGCTTCTCCGTTTGAATGATGCTGGTTACCCCCATCACATGTTACTTGGTGCTTTAAATGTTTTGTTAAATACCTTGCCTCCTGGTTCACCTGAAACTAAGCCCTCTGTCCCCAAACGGGTGGTTTTACCTTTCTTTCACAAAGTGTCTCACAACTTGTTAGCCGTTGCGAAGAAGTTTCAAATCAACATCGTTTTCAAGAACATCTTCGTCTTGACCGCCTCACGCCTTTCGCGAAACCTGAAGTTTTTTGCAAGAATCACCGGAATAAATTTGTCCCCTGTTCTTCAAACGTTGTTTACCAGACCCCCTTAGTTTGTGGTTTGTTATATTGGCCAGACAAAACGTTGCTTATGATAACGTTAAATGATCGTTTGAGAGAGCATTCATTAAAAGTAAAAAATAAAGCTGCAAACTCTGAAATTGCGAAACATTTGGAAGAATGCTCAGATTGCTTCCCTCTATGGGATGAAACAATGGACCTTTTCCATATTCGCGTCGCCCCTGGCGGTGGAATGTCGAACGTCGTGTCCTTCCCCTCAATAATGGTGACGTTATACGAACTAAACAACAACACCTTTATTTTCGACCTTGGAGAGTGGGGAGTTTCATCGCCACAGGCGATACTCTACCCCATTGCTGGATGGAATGGGGGGAATAAAATAACGAGCCCCTTCACAATAACGATCGAAGTCCGATGGTGTCCAGAAATGTCAGAAGAGCTTTGAGCGCAGAGCGTTGCTGGGCTGGATTGGGCCAGGGACCAAGCAATTTCGACAGGGAGAAAGGGCGAGAGTCCAGCTGACGAAGAGACTCGGAGAGTGTGGTTCGGGAAGGTTCGTAGTGAGGGCAATGAAGAAGAATGTGCTCCAGATCCTCAAGAGCACCACAGTGGCAGCAGGTGGGAGAGTCAACTTGTCTCAAGCGGTAACGCCACTGAGCTGTAAAGGACACATCGAGTCGCATTTGGCGGATTAGTGCAGCATCTTGACGAGAGGTGTTTCGTGGCATGCGGAAAGCGAGCGTGGGATCAACTCTGTTCAACATAGAGGGGGGAAGAATGTCGGTTGTCCGTTGGCGGGAAGCCAGGGGTGTCACTAGGCTTCGCAGAATTGAACGGCGGTCTCCTCTCAGCAGAACAATACGGGTCCGTTTCCGATACGAGAGTGCTGCTTCTGCGGCGCTGTCGGCCTGCTCGTTCCCCACGACACCACAATGGGCTGGAACCCACTGGAGAACTAGCCTGTGGCCTGCGGCGTAGATAGTGTGGTAAGCCATTAACACGTCTGTGACTAGGGGTGCGGATGGGCCTCGTATGCCGGAATTTTCAATTGCTTGAAGTGCAGATTTCGAGTCTGTAAAGACTGCCCATTCCCGGGGTGGAAAATCAGCGATGTGTTGTAGGAAGAAAAGGATGGCATAGAGTTCCGCAGCTGTGGAGGAGATTGGATGTGAAAGGCGTCTTCCGTGCACGACGCCTTCGGATGGAATGACGAAGGCTGAGGCGGACTTGTTGTTTCGGGATGCGCCATCAGTATATGCTGCCGTAAGCGTAGAAAACTTCTCGTCTGCCAGAGCATGAAAATGGGCTCGGAGGACTTGAGGGGGTCCTGATCTCTTCTTTCCAGAAGGTTTGGGAGGCGTACTAAAGTGGGCGGTACTGGTAGAGACCAGGGGGCTTCCGGCGGTATAGTGTCCTTAGTTATGAAGCCAGTGAGAGTCTGGCGTGTCCTCTGCGCTATTCGATAGAAGTCGCTTTCAGGGCGGTATCGAATTTTCCTGAGTAGCGGGTGGCGGGGAATGTGAGCATGCAAACGGAGGTAGTGCCGAGCCGTTTCCCGTTCACGGAGAACTTCAATCGGGAGCTCACCAGCTTCAGCCAGTACTTGCCGTGTTTGAGCCATTCTTGGAACTCCGAGGCATCGACGAAGGCTTCGAGCAAACAGGGACCGGAGTGTATTTAATGAAGTTGTTGATATCCTGTGCAGAATAGGAATGATGTAAAGCCCAGTTCCCCTTACCAATGCCGCGTGAACCGCGAGCAGGGAACGCTGATCACAGCCCCATCCTGAGCCAGAAAGATGTTGAATTGCGGGGAGCCATCGCTGCACTTTAGTTTCAAGGTGTTTAATGTCCCGAGCCCAGCGCAAGTCCGAGTCGATTACCACGCCAAGGAAGCGGTGAAAGCGTACCGGTTCAAGCTTCTTTAAACCAAGCCAAAGAGGGAAATTGGCCATAGCTTTGCGCGTGAAAGGGAGCTCGACACACTTTTCGGGTGATAGGTGCGTGAGGTACGTATGGATATTGTTTAAGAATTGTAGAAGAATCGCTAATGGAAATTTAGAGGCATGTTACATCAATCTTTGTTTACAAAAGAGGATCACTAATATTTTGCGAAAGCTTATTTTATGAATTAAATTGCACAGTGTATATATTTTCTCAGACGATTGGACAGTTTACAATACTATATTGAAACGAATCTATTATCAAATGACGCGCAGGCGGAGTCTACAATTCTAATCATAATAACATGCGGCACACAGTTCCAATAAGATTTTGGGAGAATCGGATCACACAACTGTCATCAGAAATGTTTAACCACTATACAATGAAGATGAGCACTATGCATAAGATAAGTAATTATAAGAAGTAAATATTCCTTTTGCAAACTTAACCAAAGCACCACCCATAAACATTGAGACTTCGTGTTGTGTCCGTCCCTTCGTGTTCCCTAGTCTCGGGGTTTTTACATTATGCATCATCTTCACCAGCTCGCTTGCTTCCTAGCCATTTCTTCATTGTCACATAAACGTAGCTCCAATTCACAGAATGTACTCGAGGTTTTTCATTAGCCATACTGAAAAAAACTATGAGTCTATTCATTATGTCATGGCATATGAGGCACTACAAATGGGAAGGGCATACTTTAATTTTAGAAGATTTTAGCTCATAAGGAAACAAGACGCAAACTCCAACACCAAAGGTTCTTGTTCAAATTTTCAAAGTCAAAACTGTGCGCTCTTTCTGACAATTTTTCATTATATAGAATAAAAAGCTGTCTATATAGTCACATGTTGTATACAAGATATTTGTTTGTACATTAATTGCTAAAATTTATCAGATCACGTTCTGGAGCAGTGGTGACTATCACGCATCAGTAAGTGTTTCATTAAAATTTGAACTGCTGCCGCAATTTACGAACTGAGTTGTAGAAAGTGTAATTTCACAGCTTTAGCTGGATCACTTTGATACGCGAAGGTTTTAAGAACTCTTTCACGGTGACAAAGAATTTAGTCGAGTGTATTGATATTTTCTATGTACTCTATAACGTAATGTGAATTCTCCATGACGCGGATAGTAAAAGTTACAAATATTTTTCGAACTGAATTTACTTAAAACTCGAAGAAATGGTCATCCGCAGGGAACGCTGATCACAGCCCCATCCTGAGCCAGAAAGATGTTGAATTGCGGGGAGCCATCGCTGCACTTTAGTTTCAAGGTGTTTAATGTCCCGAGCCCAGCGCAAGTCCGAGTCGATTACCACGCCAAGGAAGCGGTGAAAGCGTACCGGTTCAAGCTTCTTTAAACCAAGCCAAAGAGGGAAATTGGCCATAGCTTTGCGCGTGAAAGGGAGCTCGACACACTTTTCGGGTGATAGGTGCGTGAGGTACGTATGGATATTGTTTAAAGCGAGCTGCAGGCGGCGCTGGAGAGCCCGGCGTGATTTTCCTACTGTCCAAAGGGCGACGTCATCTGCATACACGGAGAACGACACTTTGCGAGGAATTACTGATTGTAGGCCGGCCATCACCACGTTAAAGAGTGTCGGGCTGAGAATGCTTCCTTGGGGGACTCCTTGAGGAACAGGATGCTGAGGGCTTTGGCCTTGGGACGTACGGATAGCGACAGTTCGGTCCGTAAGAAAGTCTTGGAGCCAGATGAAGAGCCGACCGGATACTCCAAACGAGCGCAAGGCGTGCAGCACACAAATGTGCGAGACGGTATCATATGCGCGCTTCATGTCGAGGAAGACCGATCGGACGATCCGTCGATGGGCTCGAGCATGTTGAACTGTAGAGACTAGGTCGAGAACTGGATCCATGGAGCTTCGGTTGCGACGAAATCCAGCCATTTCATGAGAGAACGCACGTTGTTTTTGAAGCCACCAGTCGAGGCGATGCAAAACCATTCTCTCCATCAGTTTCCCCATACAGCTTGTCAGGCTCACCGGGCGAAAGGAGGATAGGGCATTTCGGGGCTTGCCTGGTTTCAGGATGGGAACAACCAATGCCTCCTTCCATGTATGTGGTAAAGATCCTTGTTGCCAAGACGTATTATAGACATGAAGGAGAGCTTGGAGTGACCGCCCGTCAAGGTTTCGTAGGGCGGCATAGGTGATTTTATCGGGCCCAGGGGACGAGGCGGCTTTCACAAGCTTCAACGCTGCCTTTAGCTCGATTAGTGTGAAGTCGCGGTCCATAACTTCCGGGGGACGGGGCCAGTCGTGGTGAAGTTCAGCCGTCAAACTGTGGACAAAACTGCGGTGTAGGAGCGTGGTCGAGGCAGCCGCCGGAGTCGTTAGTACCACACAGAAGTCCGTCGCAAGCGTGTTTTCGTCTACACGCTGAACGATAGCCAAGGCCGCGAGAGGATTCTTTTGAGGGGGCGCCTCCCTCAGAGATCGGATTGTCCGCCAGATCTTCGTAGCCGGATCAAACGGTGAAAGGTGGTGGCGAAACTTACGCCAACGCTTCCTGTCCTCGTCTTCAAGTTCTCGTGTTACTTTAGCTTTCATCCGGCGGTATTCCACAATGTCCGTAAGTTGCCCTGTCCGACGAGCCGTTCTTTCTGCTCGGCGACGTAATGCTCTAAGGTGATTAATTGCTGGGGAATGGCCGACATGGCCTGTTACCCGTTTAGACATGACCACCGCGTCCTGAATACCGCGGGTAATTGCTTGAGAGAGAGCCTCTGGGGACATACCGGTGTGCACAGATGTTCTGAGGCCCGCACGAAAAAGTCTCCAGTTTGTGAAAGAAATCAGTCCAGCAGTGGCTGAGAGGGGCAGTCTGTCGTGCGAAATATATAGAGGAAAATGATCGCTACCTCTAGTGTCGACGTCCGTAGCGCACGACAAGTGGCGAATTATGTCGGTTGAGCACCACGAGAGGTCCAATACATCAAGTGACGTTGGGGATCACATGTAAGTGGGCTCGCGGTTGTTCAGCAGGGACATGTTGTTATTCTCCATTGCCTCCAACAACCTCCTTCCCCTACTGTCCGTCCTTATACGAACTGGCACGTATGTTGCGTGGGTAAGTAGCAAAAGAAGATTGGAAGAAAAATGCGGAAAGAGTGAAAGCGCATTGTACTCATTGCCAGACCTCAAACGTCCGCGTAACCTTGAAACCGATTATCTCCCCACAATGAACATGACAGTCGCCCGCAGGTGGGTCCATGGCGATATTTTCCGCTCAAAGATGGCGGACTCAAGGGCTGGGCATGCGCATACGTGTTGTCGGAAATGGTCCATTGTAAAGGCATCCGAAGTGGACCCTCACAGAAGGCTTTTGAGAGAGACCCTTTTCATAACTTCTAGTAGGAACTGTGTCAGCAAACCTTCCGTAATCCTCGGTCCGGCCTTGAACAGACTGCTCGTTCCCCCCAAATGACCTCCTGTTTTGTTCTCAACTGGTGTTTCCTTCCCTTCTGTTTGTATGTAATTCTTGTTTGTGAAGTAAAATTTTCAGCTGTGTTTGAGACTTCTTGTCGTGTTTGTTCCTTCGTGTTCCCCAGTCTCGGGGTTTTTACATTGTGCATCATCTTCACCAGCTCGCTTTCTTCCTAGCCATTTTTTCATTGTGTCATAGTTTGAGTGGATGAGGCTCCACGCTTCGCCAATCTGGCACGGCGCCGCTCCATTACCCTTTCGGCGCCTGTAGTATATTGTTCAGAAAAGAAACTAGTTAACTTTGGTCTTCGGTGACAGGCCACAAAGCCATAAATCATTTTGTATGACACCTACTGTAATCTAGAAGTTCCGCTGAGGACGGCGTTTCCCCTTCTTTCCAGTTTACCAGTACGACAGTTCCACGTAACGTGTCAATAGCGTTTCCGTCTGACATCAGCCGCATGCCCACATCAATGTCCACAAGTTTGCGCACGTTATAAACGTCCCACGCGTCCTCGGTCATCCACTTTACAAGAACGTACATAGTTCCAACGTAGACCGAGCGGTAACACAGCAGAAAAAAAGGCAACGCAAATACAAAATACGTACAACGTGCACAACACAATGGCAGTGAAAGCAGTCGCTAGTGGCTACGATCCGTACTTGTAGGATAGGAGTTGGAACTAACCGCAGCGCCATCTATAATCGCCGCAACTGTTCAAAGATATGTCTCAACCTTTTTGAAAATAAAAAGTGGTGTGCATAAATAATTCTGAAACGAAATATTGCACAGGGTGGCACAGATACAAAGAACACCATATCAAAAAACACGCCAGGCCAAACTAGCTGGTCAAGACGACAGCGGCAAAACCGGCGGGCAACGCATGCGCCCGTTCCGTAGTCTGTACAAGTGCCATAAAAATGCCTCAAACAAAAAGGTACAAGCAGTATATTTATGATACTGCGTATAGTGTACTTACTCGAACGAAGTGCCGATTCAAAGCCCAAGAAGCAGCACTAAATGCTGTTGACACATCTACGCAAAGTTATTCTGCAAGTAGCACCATGAATCCGACGTGCAGGCAGCACGAATCCGACATATCCGACAGTGATGAGGATACGGAATCGACGCCTACAGCGACAGCCTCAGACGTAAGTGAAGAACGAAGAGACAGAGAGCGTGGTGTAGCTCATGAAGCTGATGTCTTTGACGACAACGATGTGCCAACGGATCCCGAAGACATGCACACCACAGAATGTGACGACCAATTGTGAGACTGTAGTGACAGTAGTTCGGAAGGCCCCTCATCGAGCGATGACGACTGCTCCAGCCCAGAATCCGAAGGTGCTTCGGAGGCAAAAAAAAAAATGAAGTGGTGAGTACCGTTGGTACGCCAGAAATGGTTTCATTCGCGTGAAAAATAGCTTTATTAGAGTGACCTATACACAGTGGAGTAGCCAGACCTCAAACATAGAGGAGGGGGCTACGCCACTGCCTACAAAAGAGGAAATTATCACCTCACACCTTCATAAATACAAAATACAATTTAACGATGTACTGCAGTTTTAGGATTTGCTGCTCTTAACAACAGTTACAGTGACTTAATACGATACAGCGCAGTTAAGGTAATTGAGTTCCTTCCTTCCTTCCTTTCTGTTTTCTTGCTGCGGCTATTTATCAACTCATTTTTTTTAAATTACTTGTGCAGGGACAGCCACTGTACGCAGGAGGAAAACTTTCAAGAGGTCAAAGTCTGGTGATGGTGATGGCCCACAGCCTATGGCATCATTTGTCGAAAGAAGCCACAGAGAGTCCGCTTAAAGTGCTCGATGCGCGCATGCCTGAGGGTATTGTGTTCCCAAGAACGAAGTTCTTATTCTTCAAGGATTTTTCTTCACTGTACGAGACGAAGCGGACGGTACATATCTATTGTCCTGAGTGCTACGAATACCTCTGCACGGTTCGGTGTGAAGCTGAATACATGGAGTGCCCTCAATGTTCTGCAAGGCATAAGCCTGCGGAGCTTTTGGAATCTTGCTCATTATTTTTCACTCTGGACATAGAAGCACAAATTAGACAGATTTTATTAAGGGGCAAACTGTCGGCTGACCGTGCAAGACGCTTATATGATGTAAGTGACATTACACAGAGTGCTGCGTACAACAGACTGCCAATCACTGAAGACTACATATAACATGGAACTCAGACGGTGGAACTCAGAACCCTCTGTTCGAGTCGTCAGGGTATAGTATCTGGCCCCTGCTACTGCAGATAAATGAGCTGCCGTACAGAGTCCAGAAACTGTTACTGTTATGCTTTGTGGATTGGCTCCAAGAAACCCAACATGAATACGTTTCTCAGGCCATTTGTAGAAACAATGAACAGATTATCCTCGGACGGCATTTTTTTGACAACTGAGAATGGCCTGCTCAGGAGGTGTCGTGTTTATCCAGGGCCATGTACCGTGGACACTGTTGCACAATGCATGGTCATGAACATTATGACATGACTCAGTTTAACGGTGCTCATGGCTCTGCATGGTGCGAGCACAGAGGTGAAACAGTGGAGAGAGGCAGGGGACACACTCGTGTGTATCCAGTACAGAAGCCGCCAGCGAGGTTGCGGACACATGACCGTTTCATGAAAGTTGCTCAAGGAGCACAGACTCGAGGGGAGCCGTGTTCAGGTGTGAAAGGACCCAGCATCCCTTTGTTCATGGCCTCCTTCAGCTTTTGTAGCTCCTTTGTAGTAGACTATATGCATGCCGTGTGCAACGGGTTTGAGAGAGCTACAGCGTCTTTATTGTTCAGCCACAAGAGGCGACACCGTTATAGCATTGGGTACAGTCTTCCACAAATCTATCGCCGACTCAGGCAGCTCACGCCAATTTGGGAAATGAGCAGACTCCCGCGGTCACTGGCGGACATGAAATTTTGGAAGGCTTCGGAGTGAAGCGATTGGTTGCTGTTGTACTCTCCAGTCGTCCTCAGGGATAAAGGCTTACTACGATAATTGAACCAACTTTGTACAAACCATGCACTTTTGTGTTCAGTCCAGTATACCTATGGATAGAATGGGATATGTAAAGCAGGCAATGGAAGAATTTCTGGAGTAGTACGAGAATCTGTAAGTTGCAGAAAGCATGAGCTACAACGCTCACCTGCTTCTTCACATGGTGGACCTTGTGAAGGAATGGGGTCCACTGTGGGGATATTCAGCCTATCCATTTGAGTCCACCAATGGGAAGCTTGTCCGGTTTGTCAACGGTACAAGGCACGCACATTTGCAAATTGTGGGAAAATTCTGCATATTGCAAAGTCTGCCACAAATTGTAATGGCATCCATGCCGTGGCCAAATGAGCTAATGATTTTTGTTCAGTCTCTGTTAAAGGGCTACAACCTAAGGAAGGCTTCCACGAAACGTGCTGACGTAATTTTGTATGGTAAAGGCAGGAGAGAGGCAGCTTGTACAGCACACAAGAAAGCGACCATTGGCGCCTTCACATATTGTGTAGCGTCGGTCGACAAGTCTAGGAGAAGGAACTCTTACGTGCGTACCAATGGATGAGTTTTTAGAAGGGTAACAGACCTCACGAAGATGGACGCCGAAGCATGTCACACAGCGAAACCCACAGTGCATTTCAGAATGAAGTTCCGTGTCCTGAACACATTTTTGCCTAGCATAGATCAAAATTCCACTGGATTTGCCAGTGTCTGCGAAACAGATGAATATGTTGTTGTGAGGGCATCTGAAGAGAAAAAGTGCATTGTACTTTGTTGTGCAGAAAGGACCATCTTGACTGTTATCCCAGAGCAGCATGTTTTGGAATCTGTTTAGCTTTCCAGGCACGGGTTTAAATGTGTCATTTTGTGTGACAGATTTTATAGTGAGCTATTTTAATATGGCCATGCTTCCTTCATTGTCACATCCTCTCATGCTGCGTGTGTAGAGTTCCATCACAGCACAACATTCTCCAGAACTTCCACTCATAAATGCTTCCTAGATGCAACACTTCCCACACGAAAGCCTTGTTTTAGTAAGATTAGAGCTGTTGAGCACCGGTTTGGTTCCCTCTGTAACAGTGTTCTTTCATTAATTTTCTCTGATACAAATGTCAGACCTGAGTTGCTTATGAGTTAGGAGGATTCCCATTGTGTAGCTTGTACTATAGGTTAAAACTACCAGTTGCCCACACTTTTTATAGTCATTTTGCCATATATGATATTCTCTACTAAGTGTTTTTTCTGCTGATTTCAACAAGGTTTGAATTTTGTTTCCGTAAATGGTTCATTTCTGACGTTCATATACACAACCTCCTGTTTGACGCAAATTTATCAGCCCTTATTACGAATAGTGTGTCATTAACAAGCCACCATCCCTCCCCCTTTGTACAGCGCAGCGAAGACACACATTATCATTTAGAAGTGTTAATTTGCCACGTAAAAGTAACTCAAGGTGGCACACAATTAGACGTATACTTTTGTTCTGATTTGAATAATATTTGAATTTTCTTTTTGTAAATGCTCTTTTCCTGAAATTCATACACATAGACCCCATCATCACACAGACATGTGTGATGTACATTTATCAGCTCTCGTGCTGAATAGTGTGTAGTGTTAAGTGTTAAGCCATCGTCCCTACCCCTTTATACAATACAGTGAATAAACGCATTACTATGAGGAAGGAGTGTTAACTTGCCACATTAAAATGAGTTATGCTGCCACACAACAACACCCATAACTATGTATTGGCTGATCGCAGAGTCTTGAGATTATCTACCTTAAACTAGAGAAACATATCAGCAGTCAGTATGTGCCCTTAACATAACAAATGGTATATCCTGATGATTTCCTACATTAAAAACTGTGTAAAAACTATAGAGATTTCTGATATGAAAAGTTAATGTCAAAACTCCCTGGAGTTCTTGATAGGAATGTAATGTCATAACACATTACACATTGAGTTTCTGATGAGTTTCTGTCGGCTCATTGAAAACACATCAGGATCATACAAGAAATTCAATAACGATTTTTGTAAGGGGCGCGCCGCGCCGTGGCCACAGAGAGACCACGCCGCCATTCTTGCGTAGCGAGACCTATAATGCTCACGCATTAGTTAAAATTTCCTCCTCTTCCGCAGACGGAGTGATGCGCGACTTGCGTGTTGTGGCCTCTGCACTGGACCGAATGGTGGAAGTTCGAAAGATCGACGTGGACTGGTTGAAGGAGAACGTGGTCAGCCCCCTCTTCACGGTAACGCTGATGGCTCGCATCCTGGACGCTTTGCTCATCCCGCTGTCGCTGTCCTTGATGGCTGCGGTCTATGTTATTCTTCCCATCGAGGAAGAATTCTCTAAGGTCAAAAAAGTTCAGCTCATGACTGGTATCAGCTCTAGCCGGTACTGGATCTTCAACTACTTCATCGACTACATCACCTACAACGTCCTCATCGTCATCTCTTTCCTGCCCATCTACATTGCTGATCCCCGCGAAATGACTGGAAGAGACACAAGAGTTCTGAGTGAGTACAAGAGTAGCGTTTGTTTGCGCAGCTTCTTAAAGGGACGCTCGCATCCGGAAACCAATCTATGAAACCTATAGCACTATGTTCGGCATCGGCCGTCAATCTACCTAGCTATTTATTTATTTATTTATTTTTTGTCGGAAAAGTGCAGAGAGCTTAAGTAAACGATCTTTAAAGACGAGCGCTGCTCTAGCGGCTGCAGAAGTTCCGCCGGAGTCACGTCACTCCTTATAGGAGTAATGAGGTGACATTTAACGTGACTCGAAACCCTGCGTCATCTGTCAAGCTGCTCATCAGGAGTCACCATGGATAATATTTTAGCTCTGCGGTGCATTATAGCTGCGCAATCGGATTTACAAAAACTGCCGGAGAAAGCAGACGCGGCTGCCGGCACGATCTTCGCGTGGCGTCTTTCCCTTTGTTAATTTTTAATCAACTCGCGCGCTACTTATACTTGCTTGGGCTGTGCCGATGTACGTCACGAGTCACGTGCAGGGGACCATTTTACGTCACCCTGTCGTCTACGATACGTTCTCTAGGGGATTTTTCAAAGGTTTGCGGAACAGAGGCCTCCCGCGTGATGCAGCCAAAACCGGCAGCCGTCTTCACGCTGTCGCTATACGGCTTTGATGACGGAAGCAAAACAACCAGGCCATCGCGGCGACAGTCAGGCGAAGCATCGGGGTTGGCCAAGAGGAACTAGCGCTAGTAATTGGCGGTAGAGCCCTGCACGGGCCGTCTTTTCCGGGCCCGACCCGGCCCGGGCGCATCGAAAGATGGCACGGCCCGACCCGGGCCCGGACCTTCATATTTTTATGCGGCCCGACCCGGCCCGGCCCGGCCCGGTGACCCAGTGACTAGAGCCCGGCCCGGCCCGGAATCTAAGCAAATAGAGCCCGGCCCGGCCCGGAATCTAAGCAAATAGAGCCCGGCCCGGCCCGGTCACCCGGCGAGTAGATCCCGGCATAGTATTTCCAGCCGCGACGTACGCGTTTCTGGTGATTATCAAACAAATTTATCAGTAAATTTTTAAGGAGAGAAGACAAACATACAAGTGATGGCGGTTTAACACCATAACCGCACCAGACCAAATTAAATCCAGAACGTACGCGGGCATGGGCGTTATCGTTACACTGTCAAGATTTTGCGGAGGCAGAGGATGCTGTCGATAAACTCCTCCTCCCATTCAATACCCCTCTCACCAAGCTTCGCCAAGTGATTGTGAAATACGTGAGGAGTGACGAGCAATGTAAAGTGGCTTTCAGAATGTTCTAGAGGGTCGAATCATATGCCTAATGCAGTATCCCTTGCTTGTCTTTGCAAAATATGCACAGGAATGATGCAAGCGCATGATGATATGAACTAATGCATCTCCAGTGTGGAATTAGCTGCGTGACCCGACCTGGCCTGACTCTCGGAAACATATTTGTCATACAGATTTTTCAGGATACAGATACAGATACATCATTTTTCAGGATACAGGATACAGATTTTTCATTGAAAAACTATAAGGGCGGTGGTGGCGTATTTTAACTGCCCGGGCCCGGCACGGCCCGCGGTGCTAGCGTATTTTGTTGGCCCGGGCTCGGCCCGGCCCGGAGCACACAGCCAATAAGAAGCCCGGCTCGGCCCGCGGGCCGGGTCGGGGGCCCGGGCCCGTGCAGGGCTCTAATTGGCGGTACAAAAGTTGGTCGGAGCTCAACTCTGTTCAGCGCCCTGTCGGTGCATAGCGCTATGGAGCAAAGCGCTATATGTGGTAACATGCCATAATACTTTGATTTTGAGGTATTATAATGCATAATACCAAAACACGAGTAATACTAGCAATGCATTGATACAAAAATCTCGGGTTCACAAGAAGGAAAAACCTGAAATATACACAATTTGTGCAGTACTCTACTCGCTGAGACCTTGATACCTTATAGGCGGTTACATTTTCAGATGTTCTCAAATGGAGAATCGTGAACTGCATGTCCGTTCTGTCTCAGAGGCACATGCTTGGGATCATAAGTAGAACTGAGATTCGCGGGAGCAAATTCTAAAAACGGGGTAAAAGTGGGACAGGAAACTGTGGAAAATCGGGACACCTTCCGGGAGAACGTACCCATTGCTGAATATGTCCAGATTGCTTTTATTAGCCTTAGATTATTTTAACTAATTCTCCGTCACCGAAACTGCAGTCCATTCTCGTCCGTTGAAGGATATGTTCACGAATATTTCAAATGTCTTTTTACTCAGGCTCTGCGTTTTCTTCGTTCCCTGACTTTCCCTGACTCGCTTGATTCGTGTTTCTTACTCTTGTGAAGTTGCGAACCCACATGGTCTAGAAACTTGTTTCGATCACATACCCCCCCCCCCCCCTCCTTGTTTTTTGTTGAGGTGATTCAGGAACTTCATACCACATCCGCATCTCACAGATTTCCCATCTTTCCTTCTGATGCATTCGTTTTCCTACTCTTTCAAGCGAGTTTGAAGGGACGTCATACTGCCAGTTGTCATCCGTTAGCACATGTGCAAGCACAGTGGAAGCTTCCAATATAAAAATACGAAATGTTCTCAACTCACTGGCGACGCAGTTTTGGCACTGACGCCAGTGGAGTGTAGCTGTAGCTTCCACAGTTTCGCTACAAAAACCACTGCCCCCCCCCCTCGGCCACGTGATCATCCGTAGCGAATCGCGAAGGCAGAGTCGGATCGCGCCAAAAAGCGCGCGCTGACTCGATCGAACTGCGCATGTGCACTGTATGCTCTCTCCTATACCATATCCATTAAGGATCTTTAGGAGGAGAACAGTCTTTGCTTCACCCCCAATGTGAGAGGGTGAAAGAGCACACTGTCGCCTCTTGCGTCCTGGAAAAAGATTAACAGAAAATGCAGCCCAAGATAAGGGCGTTCCGATAGCATTACCCGATACATGTGTTTTTGTTTTCTTTCCGCAAGTTAAAGCTCATCTTCGACGCATGAGGCTCCTTCACCATCTCACGTTGGGGGTGAAGGAAAGATGTGTCTCGGAAGATGCGCAATGAAGAAAATAAAGAAAAAAATGGTGTTCGTTCACGATTTTTTGCGGACGATCTACCGAACGGATTTTTGTTCTGAAAACGGCTACGATATCAGGTCACCGAAAGGAACAGATGTTCTCATTGGGACAACTTCGTAGCTTTTATAATTACAAAAAGTTAATTAACGATTGTTAGGTAATTAGCGATTTGACGGTTGAGTAACATATGGCCAAGAACGTCCGCCGGCCTAGAGATGATAGAAGTGAAAACAGCATGTCTATAACCCTTATAGTTTTTTTAATGAAAAATCTGTATCGCCTAAAAAAAGACTCTGTATAAACAAAAAGCAACATTTGCGGAATAATAAATAAAGTATAAATACTGCAGAACGACAGAAAGTGTGACTATCATATCGTACACTCTTTAAAGGAACTTATTTGGTTTGGAGAAAGTAGATAATATTCACACAGCACGTGATGAGGCGCAGGAGACATTCGCTTCATCCGAGCACAACTGTAGAACTTTCTGGTGACAGGGGCTACATGCTTGGAGATCGCAGGGCCACGAACAGCTGTCGGTGTCTGAATGAAAAAAAAAAAAAAGAACCTGTTAACGTTATAGTAAAGCAGAGCATAAGCAACGTTAATTGACAGAGTACGCTATGTACGACATGCTATCGGCCTTAGGCCCGTTACGCACTGACGTGCCGACTAATGACAAAATTCGGGGAGCCAGGCGTACGCGATACACGCTCTATTCCTTTTCATGCACACCAGTGCGTTACACATGAAACACGTTCAAATAGCCGAACAAAACTCAACTAGTAACGCGATACAGAATAGCACATCAACCAGGTTATGAGTGATGACCGGCAGAAAGTGATGTAATACGGGACACGACGTACTTTGCACACTCTGCAAGTTTTGCACACTCTTAGGCAGCCGTATTAAACGTCTGACCACTGACATGCACCATACGTTTGCAGTGGGTGTCAAATGACTCCTGTTGATGGCATCAAATGACCCGCTGCCTTGATGCAGTCATAGTGACTTCAGGAGGGGGGGGGGGCGGTTATATATGGGGGAGTCACCCTGACTTCCTTATTTTTTAGAATGCACCATGTGATACCCTCAAGTTTCGGTTTAGCAATGCTATATTGCTCGCGCTGCTTTCCGTGCTCTTATGCCTTTCCAAAGTCATTTACTCTTAAAATGTGAGCACCATTGCGGAAACAACGTTTTGTTAACGTGTTCTTACCACGGTTGCTGCTGTCGTTCAACAGAAAGCAGCTCTCTCACGGGAATAACGTTTCATTTGTAAGCACGCACTTGATCAGTTGTTTCGTACCACTGTCTGTGAGAGAGTCACCTTGATTAGTTTGTTTGCCACCTGGCGCTGTGCTACAGCTGCAGATTCATTTGATTTCCTCCATTGTTGTACAAGCTTGATTACTGGCATGCTTTACCACTTCCGCAACAAACAGAAACAACGTGGCTACATCGTCACACAATCGTTGCTGCCACGAATGATGTTTCTAGTCCTGTGTGCTTGTCCTGCACACCGTGACCTGTCCTGTAGTGGAAGAGTAAACGAATGGTAAGCCTCCGAACACACTCAAATAAAACTGCACGCGAGGCGTTCATCACAACGAAGATATCTGAATTGCAAGACAACCATGACTCCCGTCGTCTGCTTTGGGAAGTGGCATGCGCACGCTCTTGGGGTCACGTGGGCGGTCACATGGAGACAGGAGCATCCTAGAAAGCATGCGAAGGCTAGCACGCCCGTCCCAATGGCAAGAAGTTAGAAGGGCCTCTCCTGTGTTTCCTTCCTCCATGGTATAGATGTATTGTAGTGGCTTACCCTACTCTCGTGACATTTTCTGAAATTGGGACATGTCCCAAAAATCCCAGCTGGAATTACATTACAAGCTACATGTATTACTATTGCCCACTCTTGTACTAATGAAAACACGTTTTTTCCACTTGTGGGTGCAGCATTCTTGAAGTGCCACTACGACTAAATCTCCAGCCTTCAGAATCGTACAGAATTTATGCCATTGCAATTCGCGTGTCTCATATTGTATTTTCCGCAAATATTGTTTCTCTATGCGAAGCGGAAGTGCCACAAAATCACAACCGCTAATCACAACCATGCTTTCAGCGGCTGTAGCTGTGGAATACGAGCCGCCATCAGCCTCATGGGTAGCCACTGGTAGCCACAGAAGGCCTGTGTCTCAAAATCGACTGCGGCGATTGGCTTACATCTTAGCTTGCAGCTGCGATCGGAGGACTTTGTGCGTACGTACGAAGAAGAGTCATTAAGCAGGCCTTCTCTACCTAGGTGGCGTTGGTAGAGATGGGCGCTCTTGTTTCCGGTGACGTCACTTCCTCTCGAAGAAACCCGCAATTATGGAGTCTAGCGTCTTCTTTCGAAAATGCGTGTGAAGCGCGCAGTGTTCACTATAGCGGCATTATTATTTTCGATACCGAGTCTTTAAGCCGAGTTTATTCATAATACCAAATATACCAAATACTATTTTAAGTCAGTGGCATTTTAATGTGTCTTCCGGGCAATAATGTGTTACTCGTTTTTATTTCGTATAACAAGTCGATCTTGTTCAAATACTTAGTGCATGATACACAATGTGCCTTTTTGTTACGCTATGAGAGCACTATATCTCCTGTTTTTGCTATTGAGCTAAAACGGCAGGTTGTAGGGGCAAATAGCTTCCAAGGGGAGGCGAAGCGTGCAACGGATAGACACTGGACAATAGGATTACGACAATCGAAACTTCTGGTATGCAGGGAATCCGGGGGATAAGATTCAAATTATTACGACATCTGACCATGATGACCTGCGAGTAAACCCAAGGCAATTCCCACAGCCGGTGAACTTGGAGCTCCAGAGGGGGCCGCGGGCCCTCCTTGTCCGTCTCGGAATGCCCATGCTCTAAGTCATTGTATTTTTAAAAAGATCCTGAAACGAGCACGTACAGCTCCGCCGACAACGAGATCACCGTGATGTCAGTCCCTAGCAAGAGAAGTCTGACGACATCGCTGAGAGGAGAAAGGGGCCTTCCAGACGCCCACGCCGCCGCGGTATCTCTGTTCTCGAGGCAGTGCTGTGAATGGTGCTCCGTGCTGGTGTCGGGGCTGACGTTTTCGCCTTTTTCGAGAGAGATCGAGGTTTCCGGCTTACTCCCCACATCCGGCGTCTGCTCTTGCCATGTATTCCACCGAGTAGCAGTGAAATTGTACCACTATTGCGCGTGGGTATTTTCGCCGTCAGCGGCCAACAAGCAATAAAGTTACAACATAGTTTTGAAATGGACTGAAACGGACGCGGCCATCCCTTTATATCGAAACGAAATATGGACAAATTCGTGATTACACGTGGGAAAACTTGGGTCTACCACGAGCATTCCACCCTGCACTTCATGTGGATGTTTGACGGGAGAGAGATGCCTTCATTTTATATCATTTACCACTTCCAGTTTGGGATTCATGCTAACTGACGAGTGATTACGTGTGACATTTCCAGGTCGCTACTTCATGCTTTTCAGCATGTTTGGCTTCGCATTTTTGCCGGTGGACTACTTCGTATCTTTCTGGGTTGAGACGTCTACTGTTGCCTACTTCAGTTTAATTGTTCAGGCATTCCTAACAGGTATGTTTCTCCTTATTCAGTCATCTTCCTAGTCAGTAGTCTCTTCCTACCATGGTCAGCTAAGCAAACCAAGGTGCGCCGTTATTCTAGAGACTACTTTATTGCGCTACCTAGAAACTACGTTGAGGAGCGAAAAAACAAACAAAAACGACTGAGCTACCCGGAAATGTAACATGGTATTCTATTTTGAATTTAAGCGTGTAGAGGAATTATACATTATAAAGGTACGCGGCGACGACGCGACGATACTGACACAGCGCTGTTGCTGTGTATGTTAGGGCGGGTTCACACGAGGGACCCATCCCTGGGATAAGTCCGATTTGACTCGGTGACAATCACGTAGAGCGAAGAGTACCCGTCCCCGCCGAGCATTCACACTGTATGAGGAATGGGAGCGGATAAGTCCGTCTCCAACAACGCTCTGCGTGAACGAGTTTTCTCACTTTTCTACACTGTGATTGAACAGAATAATGGACGTATTGCACCGTAGGAAGCCGTTGCACCAGTGAAATAAAAAGGAAACTGCTATCGACCATGAGAACACATATTACGCGGACGACGCCTCTGCGTAGGAGCAGTATTGTCGTGCTGCGGAATCATAAAATGTCAACTTTGTTGAAAAGGAAGAAATCAAACTGTACTGAGTTTTCGGCGAATCCGGACACGTACTATTTACAGGACACAGCGACATATGCATATGCAAAGCCCTCCCTATTCATAATATTCATTTCCACGCAGTGCTCTAGTGGGTATCGTATTTGGAGATACACTGGCTCGCAGCACAACCCTCGTTTTCCCCGTTTTTTCTTGCTCCGTAAAGACCCGTACACGATTCCCCTTTTTTATTACGCGGTTCCCTGAATCCCCTCAGCTTCCGCGGTCAGAGCTGTAAAACAGCCTGTTGAAAAGAAAAAATCGGAAAACATTGGTCCGTCCACAAGTTCCCCGCGAACACGGGGACCGTTTGTAAGTTACACTGTGGCACCGTGGCATTCCAATTCCTCGCGGACCGGAGTAGAAGCACATTTTGATGACGTAACTGTGACGTTTAAACCCTTCGTGTACTTATCCCAGGGATGCGTCCTTCGTGTGAGCCTTCCATTAGGGTGCCTGAATACTAGCTCCCATTGTGTAGGGGAAGACAACCGCCTCGTCTTCTACGAATTTCCGCCACCTTCAAATAAACACACAGCAGAGGTGGTTTGTAAAAGTGGGTGAAATGCGAACACAGCGTTCATGCATGGTGAGTGTGGGCTTTGAAATCGTCGCTTTGCGGCGTCCGCCCCTGCAAAGGGTGACTCCACCCTGCACAGAGGGAGCTACTATATTCATACATCCTAGCTTATGTCTACGTCCTTACCTTGATGGCGTTTCTTGAATATGTGTAGTTTTGACTAACAAGGTTCTACTCATTTTCTTTGATAAGGCGAACCTGTGTAACCATTAAAAGCAGATATCCTGACTATAATTCTAGTTCGGAACCCAGCAGCCTCGCTGATCGATGTACCAATGAACCTTTTTCACAATGGCTTATGCGCATGTCATTGAGGCGCCGGAGAGGGTTATCTCCGTCTTCACTAGATGGCGTAGTACGGTGACGACAGAAGTGGGGATAAGTGGGGACACCGCACAAACAGCGCGAGCTCGTCGGTCCCACTCCAGACCGGTTTTGATCAGTGAAGAAATCTGGGCTTGTTGGTACACGAACATGATGAAAAGAGCGCTGTAAGACGAAACACAAGAGACGCGCAGACACAGATGCGCTAAGTTCCAACACTTTATTTTGAAGAAAAGTAACCCTCCCTCTACACGACACCCTACCGGTTGTTCCCTTTACTACTACACATGTCGAGGAACGCCACCTCCTTATCTGGCAGTGCTACGGAACGAACGCTAACGCATTCTTCTCCTAATTTTCTTATCTCATCCTCTGTAATCTCTCTAGACGTTCTATAACGAATTCCCCCAAAACACACACACTGATTCAACATCGGCTGACAGCCACATTCCCTGCAGTGTACCGCTAGCTAGCCACCCCGGTTGTCCTTAACGTTTAAGCGATTTTCACGCAGTCGGTCATTTACGCAGCGTCCGGTATGACCGACATGCGCTTTCCCGCATGATAGGGGAATCCTGTAAATCACATTCTGTTTGCATTCTACATACGGGGACCTGTGCTGCTTCATACACTGCTTCTTCTGTTGGTCTGTGCCATTTACCGTTCTGCAAAGCTTTATCAGCTTCTCAGGAGCCGAGAAGGCAACCCGGACCTGATCGCGGCAGCCATCTTATTCAGCCGGTGAGACACTTCATGAAGATACGGAATTACAGCCGTTCTAGCCGCCCCTCTCTCACCTTCTGACTGTAGGCCTGGCTGTTTCCGACCAACGACCCTCCTGAGCCGGCTCTCAGCATCCGCGGCTTGTAATATAAGGCGCCAACCGCATGGAGCGTATTTTACAGCCGAAATGGACCAGCGTTGTCTCTGCCGAACCACGCGGAACGTGAGCAGAGCCCTTCCAACCGCATGCGACAGATTCTCGGAGAGCGTGGTTGGCATGGTGACACGTAAGCTGCCTACTGTGGACGTGGTAGCTACATACATACTGTTGCATTGTAGCTATGCTGATGAAAACAGACAATGCCATCTGTTTCTACTTTCGTAAAACTCGTTTCGTAAAAGCAGTCAAGATGTGCGTCCTCCTTTGTACACCCGCGCGTCTCCGAGGCGCTTCTGGCTTCGCCTGGTTCCAGCTGGTCATGTTAATTGTTGCTGGTCATGCCGCCAGTCGCTTGCTTTCCTTTGCGATATAAGTAATCACGGCAACATAATCAGACTAAGTATACATGACAGGGGAGATCATGTGCTGGAAGCCGCAGTGCTAAAACATGACAGCCAACTTCAGTCACATTCCAGTTTCAGTCACATACAAATACCCGAGACGTCAAACCGGGTAATCATTCATCGTAAGCGCATGACACCATGAAGAAAGGCGACATACACACGAAGCCTACTGTCGAAAAAGTTTATTGACTCACATATATATTGTTTAAAAACTCGCTAACATGTTCGTTGTCGATTATGCCATCGACGGAAACGGCGCCAATCCTCCCCGCTCTTTGATAAGTGTAAATGCATTTGCTTAAACGCGTAAATACACTTACGACTTCGTCCGCGAGTGCCATACAGAATACATGATTCGTTACGTCTTTGTACTCGTCCATCTTCATGTTCCAAGCGTTCAACATCGCACACCACGAATCGGGCAGCCATGTTTTTTGTTTATGCCCCGTGCTCGCAATGCTGGAGGGAAGGCGGTCACGTGCACTTTCCTCTCGCTGCTGATTGGCTGGCCCGATTCCGCTCCGGTCGTCACTGCCGAAATTTCTATCCTGCCAGATATGAGCGTTTCGGCTGTGCGCCTATTGTTCTGTCGTTCGGTTGCACCTTCGGCACACGCTACGCTTGGATACGGCTGGCAAATACGCTCCTTGCGGTTGGCGCCTAATCGTGTACTCTGACTCGCTCAGCCGAACTGCCTGTTGTTGGATGCTATGACTCATAGATTGGGGGCACGACCTACTCACTGCATTGCGAACGCACGTATTGACTGTAGTTCACTTCACTAATTTTGAATGGGCTGACTGATACGGTAAGAGAGGCTAGTAAGACCGGACGCTGCGTAAATGACCGAACATCACTTAAACGTTAAGGACAACCGGGGTGGCTGGCTAGCAGTCCACTGCAGGGAATGTGGCTGTAAGCCGATGTTGGATCAGTGTGTGTGTGTATCGGGGGAAATTGTGATAGAACGACTAGAGAGAGTATAGAGGCCCATGAGATAAGAAAATTTGGAGAAGAATGTGTTAGTGTTCCTTCCATAGCACTGTAAGATAAGGAGCTGACGTACCTCGACATGTATAGTAGTAAAGGAAACAACCGGTAGGGTGTGGTGTATTCAAGGGGGAGGGTTACCTGTTTACAAAATAAAGTGCTGGAAGTTAGCGCATCGCTGTGTCTAACGTCTCTTTTGTTTCGTCTTGCTGCGCTCTTTTCATCATGTCCGGTTTTGATCATTTGTACTACCCACGTGGATTTGTTTTGACGCGCTCCAAGCGTGGATCGCTGGGGAGCCGCTAGGAGACAACGCGTATGTGGAAAAAGTCCATAGTGAGGAGTGATACTGGATATAATTCGCTATGGATACTACGACTTTCAAACCAGTCCAGATTTCGGCAATGTTCATAGGTTTATTCTGCTTTGATGTTCACTAATCTCTGCAGTACAAAAGGAAGACAGTCAGCTATAATCGCTCTGTGGATCCTGTTAATGAGGGATGAATGATTATGATTTTTATCGGATAGCCACCCTGGGCGGAGAAGGAAGCGATTAAGGTTCACGGTCAATGAGTGAAATAATGTACCCCCTAGTGGAGGCTGGAATAGTAGCCACGTGACGCATACGCGTCATGATGTGCAGTCACTGATATCCAGGTAGCCGCCGACATGTGGTAACGCCACCTGCATAACGCGACCAGTACGTTTCAGGCCGGTTTCACACGGCCGTATTTGTCGTCCGTTCACTTCAAAAATAGAACCTACAAGGGAATCGAGCTCCGCACCTTGTAATGGGTATGTTTTGGATCCGTCAAAAACGCGACTTCGAAAAACATTGAGGTGAAACCTAAGAAAGAAAAGTAACAAAACAACAAGTAGAGTACAAAATACCCATTCTTGAAAATTATTTACGAAATAGTACTAAATGCTCTTAAAAGCAGTGTTGAACATAGCGGCTCAATATTTCATATTATTTCCGTGCATTTTTTAAACGCTTTTAGCTCCCTGATGAAACACAGATATGTATAACGTACTGCATAATATGGGCTACTAAGCTAGTTTCCGTCATACAATCAAGTGCAAAACCACTGTGAGCCTGTTCATAATATATTTAGAAGTGTGATTTGCAACTTTATTGTTCAGAGGAGATAAATAGTCTTTTTTTGGAACAGGAACATGAAGATATATCGGAAACGCAACGAGAGATCGCTGTAGCAGTGCACTCCAAATGTACCGCCGAATTTGCTTTAAGGAGTTTGTGCCGAAAGTGAGCATCCCTGGCAAGATATAAGCTTTCACAGAAGGGTAGAAAGGACATGTGAAGGGTGTCGGTAAGGACATGTGAAGGGAAGTGCCTCAGGAGACCAGAGTCGCCTATAGTTGGAACAGATACTACAGGCTGCCGTACGCGACCTAGTTATTTGCTCACACATTAAATACGTTGCATTGTAGGAATGTGAGCCAGTCTTTGTGAGCCATGCAACGAGATGCCTACGGGAAGGGGTTGCTAGAGAAACGTACAGTACAGGAAAGGTAGCTCCATAGTATTTACGTTACTTTTATGTGGTAGCGATACTGTTATCGCGTTACTTCGTAACATTTAGCATCTTCAAAGTAACTTGGAAAATGTGTAGAAGTTTTTGAAAAAGTATTTAATTTAGATTACAAAATATTAATCATTAAAAGTATTTGCAAGACACCAAGTTACTCGCAAAAGTATTTAATATATTTAACTTAAGTACTCTACTCAAGTTACTGGACAAGCCTAGTTGAAACCGGCCTTATGCATCTGCAGGATCGGACCTCATCTGAGAAGTACTTTCACGTCGCTCATTACCTGGCCACTAGCACGCTAATATGTTTACCATATTAATTTTTGGCTTGACGACGCATGACCTCAGTCATTACGACGTATTACACATAATCGACAAATGGACACTAAAGAGCTACTCCTGTTGCAGTTGCTGTGGGAGCGCGTGTCTCGACGGCGGGGTTTTCGTACCTGGGCGCAAAGGACGGCCACCCTATTGGCAAAAGCAAAATGCCGTGTCTCTAACTTGTCTCTCCTTCTTTGACTAATACCAATGATGTCGTAATCGGAGTACCGTTTTGACAATTTCTCCTGAGTGTCACTCCAGTGAGAGGTGAACGCCTACTTGCTTTTTTTTTTTTTCAGGGACCATGACAAGCATGATATTGTTCTTTGTGGCACCGAACTTCGTGTCCAAAATGGTCAAAGAAAAAAAGACCATTCAGCGATTCTATAACAAGTTGTCGGTACCTTTTCGCTTGATTCCAAACTTCGCCATAAGTCGTGGCTTCGGCAACATCAACCGCAACCTTCATGCACAGCTCATTTGCTGCAATCTTCCTATCGCTGTGCTGGAAATGATCTGCAACTATTTTACCGGAGGATACAGCAAGAACTGGTTGACTACACAGGACATTGAGTTTTGGGATGTCATGTACGATGCATGTCCAGGTAGGTTATTTTGCTCATTAGATGTGATTGTAAAGGTAGTGCTAGCCCACAAGGATAGCTCTTACGTTTTCGAAAGCAACGTTCCCACGAAGGGAAGCGAAGTGACTTCATTCAGAGTTGGCCTGGAACCTGGCTACAGTGCGGGACTGTTAGGGCAAGCCCTGTTATCCAGCTCCAGGTATACGCATGTACAGCTCGAAGCAGAGTTAACTGGAACGCCGCTTCGGCCGAGACGGTTGGAATGCGGGCGGGTATCCTGGCGGGTAGATATCCCTGTAAAGCTCGATAACTGGAACGCCGCTTCGACTGGCGGGGCGGGTAGAGAGCCTGTGCTTAGGTGAAATAAAGGGAAACAGTGTTTCGACTGTCCCACTTGTGCTGCGGGGGTGGCCGCCTTGCCATGAGCTGTTGACTCGGCATAATTGTGGTTACCATGTTGGGTTCCATGACTGGGGCATGACTGTGGTTACCACGGACGTCTGTTTGGGTTTGCGGCGATTATAAAAAGCTGAAAGCTGGCCAATATCGCACGGATGCGATGCCGTTGTGTCATAGATACAGGCGAAGGTGGACAGCAAATCCAATAAAATTGCCACCAGATTTCGTGCACCCTCATTTGTTTTATCAGAATTATATATATATAACGTCGCCCACCTACGCATTGCTGATGAAGGCCCAATAAGGCCGAAACAGCTGTCCAATGCTGGTGTGGCGACGTTTGGGACTTATAAACATATGTTCAACGTGCAGCCAAAGAGCCTATGCTATTTTTCTTCACTTAATACTTTACTGGCTTCGCACTGGGCTTTCAGAGGTGAGTTTCTCACCCTGACGGGAGGACATCACGTTCCACGTGACCTTCCGACGCCACTCGCTCAAACGTCGCCCACCTACGCATTGCTGATGAAGGCCCAATAAGGCCGAAACAGCTGTCCAATGCTGGTGTCGCGACGTTTGGGACTTATAAACATATGTTCAACGTGCAGCCAAAGAGCCTATGCTATTTTTCTTCACTTAATACTTTACTGGCTTCGCACTGGGCTTTCAGAGGTGAGTTTCTCACCCTGACGGGAGGACATCATGTTCCACGTGACCTTCCGACGCCACTCGCTCAAACGTCGCCCACCACGCATTGCTGATGAAGGCCCAATAAGGCCGAAACAGCTGTCCAATGCTGGTGTCGCGACGTTTGGGACTTATAAACATATGTTCAACGTGCAGCCAAAGAGCCTATGCTATTTTTCTTCACTTAATACTTTACTGGCTTCGCACTGGGCTTTCAGAGGTGAGTTTCTCACCCTGACGGGAGGACATCACGTTCCACGTGACCTTCCGACGCCACTCGCTCAAACGTCGCCCACCTACGCATTGCTGATGAAGGCCCAATAAGGCCGAAACAGCTGTCCAATGCTGGTGTGGCGACGTTTGGGACTTATAAACATATATATATATATATATATATATATATAATGCAGGAAAAAAAGCCATCAAAGGATCAAATAAATGATACTAGACGTGTTTGTAATTCAAACTTACAGATTAACATGGCTTCTATGGCTGCACGCAGAGAAACAGATACTCATGGAACGATGCGGCAGCACCAGAGATATATATGATTGTATGATATATATATATATATATATATGTATATAGGTACTAAAAAGATCTGAGGCAGACAACGAAGATGTAGGAAGTAGGAAAAGGGGAGTTGTTTAGTTACTAGTGGAAAGTTAAAGGGGCCGTAAACAGGTACAAAAGGTGCACATTTCTTTGTGTTGAAACTTATATTGTTGAAACTTAGGCCGTGAAAGCTCCTTGCAATTACGAACGCTCAAAACAAAAGGCGCTTACATACGGATGAAATATTCACTGCACTCTTTCGCATTTTAGCTCCGCCCCGCGCTCTAACTTTACGTCATTTTGATGTAGCGCTTTCCCCACCAATTACGATTGAGTGTTCCACGTACGATTTTATTTCAAATGCGGAATTGGACTAGATGAACGTGAATCCTCTTCTATTCAAAATCTAAACAGTTACAGCCTCAAACTGAGAAAGAAATGCGTTTAATTTAGGTATCATACGCGCACTACGTTTTCTGGGAAGTAGCACGCAGCACACCACGAGTGCGAATGAATATCCGGGACCACAGTTCCGGAATCTTAGGTAGGTGCGCTATGGAACATCTTCGTCATCTTCGAATGGTTCCGACAACTAGGCTGCCGTGCTTTGGTTTGAGCCACGCGGCATCGCGTCACCAGCTCGCGTGGTACAGTGGATAGCGTGCTGGCATGTCACGTCGTGACTGGGAGGAGCCCGGGTTCGAATCGCGTCATGTAATAGCAGCCCAGCTGTTGACGTTTGCGCCAGCCGGAGATGTTGAAGATGTCATGACGTTGAATTTCGGAACCACGGAACGCAAAACGTCGTTTCACACAAACTGAGCGCTCCGACTCACAGCTATGTTTGATAATGAAGTATGTTTATTGGCTGGTAATTTGAAACGTCATGTGCGCAGCTCGGCCCCCTGATTGGACGGCAAAACGTTACGTAGCCATGTGGCGTATGCGTTGTGGAGAGAGGCTCGCTGGTTACTCATCTTTGAAAGCAGTTATATGGGTCAATGAGCTGGCACGAGCCGGACGAAATGTATATTTGGGTATTATGAGCTGCGTTCTTTCATGGGGTATCATTATCTCAGAAATGTTTGGTGGCCTGTTTACGGCCCCTTTAAGGGGGAAGTCAACGTTGCGGCGGAAGCTCCCCCTTTGTCAGGACTGACAAATGACACTTAGTTTTAGAATGAGTTTTATACAATGCTACAATGACGTCGCAACCGGGGGCGGCCGTCAGCAGGTCAAGTACAAGGATGTGGTTAAGTCATGTGCGGTGGAGAGGTCATCGTCCGGGAGGTGGGATGGAATCGAAGGGCTGTGAACTGTTCCCAAGCAGCACAATGTACTGAAAGTCGAGTGCAATAGGGGTGGATGGCATGTGTCTTATCAATGTTCTTTAGCTTCATGAGTCTGTTCAGGGCCTTCCACCTACCCGTCCACCCCTATTGCACTCGACTTTCAGTACATTGTGCTGCTTGGATTGTTCTGCAAAGAAAAGGGGAACAAGCAGCAGTACACTATCTAAGCAGATAAGTTTCTTATTGTTGACAGTAGGCCAGGGTCCTCGTTTATGATAGATTGGAATTTGTAGATAAGGTAAGATTCGCGCTGTTCTCGGCACCGGTCGGAACTGAAGTTTGTTTGAAGAAGGAAAACAAACATCGTTAATTTAATGCCCTGGCTGGCTAAAATGGCGGGAAACTGGAAAATTCGGTTTTTTCGTCACGTCCGATCGGTAATTGCTAAGTCTGATCCTGAATGCGGTTTTTGTCTGCCCACGTACTGTGCGTGGCATGCGTTACATTGCAGGATATACATAACGTTGGACGAATTAGTCGATGTTTGCTCTAATTGTCACTCTGAAGTGAGAACTAGTACTTTCGGCTATGGTGGTATTTTGCATTGATTTGCATATTTGACATCTACGGCCTTCACATGGGTGATAACCCGTTGGTGAATCATTTGGTTCGTTAATTTTAGAATGAACTAAGCTATCTTGCAGATTGCAGGCGCGCCTGTAGGCGACACGAGGTGGTTGCGGAAAAATTTCCTTTGTGCGCTCGGATTGCTGAAGTATGCTATAGTGTCGATTCAGTACAATCTTACACGTTAGGATATTTCCAGCAAATGTTACGATCGGATTGATAGCGTCCTCTTCTGTGCTATTTTTTCGCGTATACCGAATAGTGACTGGCGCTCTATTGTTCTGCCCAGTTGAGAGCGTCTTTCACAAGGTTCGGTGGAAAATGGTGGTCAACGAATGTTTGTTGCAACTAATTTAGATTCCTGTCAAGATCGGCATCGTTCGAGCAGATTTTCCTGTACCGAAGGGATGGGCTGTAAGGGATGGCAAGCTTTGTATGCCGTGGGTGACAGCTATGAAAGGACAAATATTGTTCGGAGTCAGTGGGCTTCCGGAATAGGTCGGTACTTAGAACTCCGTCGTGTAGTCTTACCTGAACATCTAGGAAGTTAACAGTTTCAGTTGAATACGTGTGGGTGAACTTAATAGTGAGGTGAAATTGGTTGAGATCATTTATAAATTCTATGAGGTCCCTTTCTGAATGTGGCCAGATCAAAAATATTTCATCCAGGAAGCGTTTGTAAAGTGCCTGCTTCCTCTCACGTCCTTCCAGAAATTTCTCTTCCAAAGTTCCCATGAATATATTTGCATAAGTAGGCACCATTTTTGTGCCCATAGCCGTGCCGCTGATTTGGAGGTAGTGGTGCAGGAAAAATCTGCTCGAACGATAATGATCTTGACAGGAATCTAAATCAGTTGCAACCAACATTCGTTGACCACCATTTTCCACTGAACCTTGTGAAAGACGCTCTCGGGCCTGAGAAATAGAGCGCCAGTCACTGTTCGGTACACGAAAAAATAGCACAAAAGAGGACGCTATCAATCTGATCGTAACATTTGCTGGAAATATCCCAAACGATTATGGTTATGTACTGAATCGACAGTATAGCATACTTCAGCAATCCGAGCGCACAAATAAATTTTTTCCGCAACCACCTCGTGTACAGGCGCGTACTCAATCTGCAAGATAGCTTAGTTCATTCTAAAATCGACGAACCAACCCGATTCACCATCGGGTTGTCACCCATGTGAACGCCGTAGATGTCAAATATGCGAATCAAGGCAAAATACCACCATAGCCGAAAGTACTAGTTCTCACTTCATAGAGTAACAGTTAGAGCAAACCTATACACTGTAATTCGTCCAACGTTATCTCCTGTAATGTAATGCATGCCAAGCGCAGTATGTGGGCCAGACGTGACGAAAAAACCGAATCTTCCAGTTTCACGCCATTTTAGCCAGCCAGGGCATTCAATTAATGATGTTTCAGTTTTCCTTCTTCAAACAAACTTCAGTTCCGACCGATGCCGAGAACAGCGCGAATCTTACCTTATCTACAAATTCCAACCTATCATAAACCAGGACCCTGGTGTACTGTCAACAATAAGAAACTTATCTGCTTAGAATAGTGTACTGCTGCTTGTTCCCCTTTTCTTCGCAGAAAAGTTCACAGCCCTTGGATTCCATCCCACCTCCCGGATGATGACCTCTCCACCGGACATGACTCAACCACTTCCTTGTACTTGGCCGGCTGACGGGCGCCAGGTGGCGGGACCCCCCGGTTGTGACGTCATTGTAGCATTGTATAAAACTCCATGTCTCATTTGTCATTCTTCAGTCCTGACGAAGGCGGAGCTTCCGCCGCAACTTTGACTTCCCCCATAACTTTCCACTAGTAAATAAATAACTTCCCCTTTTCCTACTTCCTGCATCTTCGTTGTCTGCCTCAGATTTTGTTAGTACCTATCTAAGTTCGCGGTCGCCCGAACCCCTTTCTTCCAGCATATATATTCGAGGGGTGTTCAAGTCAAACCGGGACTTTTCATTTTTCGCAAAAGTAAAATGAACTTACAAGGCGAAAATTTTTATTTTTCAACGTAATCTCCAGCTGCACTAATACACTTGTCCCAGCGTTTCACGACCGCCTGGATGCCAGCAGCGTAGAAATCCTTACCGGCGCGTAGCAGCCATGATCGGTCCGCATTCTTGACCTCGTCGTCGCAGCTGAAGTGGCGGCCCCCAAGAGACGCCTTCAGTGCCCCGAAGAGATGGAAATCGCTGGGGGCGAGTTCTTTACTGTAAGGGGGATGTGGCAGCAACTCCCAGCCAACTTCCTGTAAGTTGCGTGTCGTGAGGTGCGCGGTATGCGGGCGTGCGTTGTCCCGTAGGAGGCCGCTGTTCTGATACGCGTTTAGACTCAGGAATGAAATGGTGCACCCACGTTTCATCGCACGTGATGATCCGATCAAGGAACGGCTGTCCTTCAGTGTCTAAACGGTAGCTTAGCTCTTGGGAGATTTCCAGTCTTCTCTCTCGGTCAAACACGGAGAGCTGCCTCGGGACCCAACGGGCACTAACTTTCCGAAACTTGAAGTGTTCATGAATGATAGTGTTCAACGTTCCCACAGAAAGGTGCGTCTTTCGAGCCAGTTCGAGACATGTTATCCGTCCGTCATTGACGACGACCATGCGCTCCACAAGTTGGATGTTCTCAGGAACTCTTACACTGGGCTCTGAGTCGCTTCGTCCGGGATTGTCCTGCACCAATGTACGGCCGTCTCGGAACCGTTTGCACCACTCAAGCGCTTCGCTGCGGCTAAGTGTATCGTGGCCATACTGAGCCTGAAGTGTTCTGTGCATTTCAGATGACTTTACGCCTTCATTCACGAGAAACTTGATGACAATTCGCTGTTCGATGTGCGCACAGACCTCGTTGTCGGCCATCTTGTCCAGCACGTGTCTTGTGTTTTGCACAAACTTTGGACCACCACGTGATGAACGCGGAGGCCTGTCGCGTGTGAAAATGACGAAAAAAGTAGTAGCGCGAGCCATTTGCACACTCAGGAGACAGAAAGTCCTGGTTTGACTTGAACACTCCATTATATTGAATACCCCATATATATAGATATTCATGAAACGATGCGACAGCACCAGAGGACACGTGTTTCGCCATGTTTGCGGCTCGTCAGCTCTGGGTAGCTGCGCATCGTTCAGAATTGGCAAACCAGGGGTCACTCAGCGAGTGCTCTACACCTAGGAGGGTGACTGAGCACTCCTCAATGCCACAGTGCAAGCCAGTGAATCATAATGCAGGGGGAAAAGCCATTAAATAAACAAGTATATGACACTAGACGTGTTTGAAATTCAAAATTGCATATTAAGATGGCTTCTATGGCTGCACGCAGTGAAACAGATACTCATGAAACGATGCGACAGCACCAGAGGACACGTGTTTCGTCGTGTTTGCGGCTCGTCAGCTCTGGGTAGCTGTGCATCGTTCAGAATTGGCAAACCAGGGGTCACTCAGCGAGTGCTCTACACCTAGGAGGGTGACTGAGCACTCCTCAATGCCACAGTGCAAGCCAGTGAATCATAATGCAGGGGGAAAAGCCATTAAATAAACAAGTATATGACACTAGACGTGTTTGAAATTCAAAATTGCATATTAAGATGGCTTCTATGGCTGCACGCAGTGAAACAGATACTCATGAAACGATGCGACAGCACCAGAGGACACGTGTTTCGCCGTGTTTGCGGCTCGTCAGCTCTGGGTAGCTGTGCATCGTTCAGAATTGGCAAACCAGGGGTCACTCAGCGAGTGCTCTACACCTGGGAGGGTGACTGAGCACTCCTCAATGCCACAGTGCAAGCCAGTGAATCATAATGCAGGGGAAAAATCCATTAAATAAACAAGTATATGACACTAGACGTGTTTGAAATTCAAAATTCATGAGTATCTGTTTCACTGCGTGCAGCCATAGAAGCCATCTTAATATGTAATTTTGAATTACACAGATGAGATACACAGATGCAAAGTGTCGCACTTGGAATATATATTGCCGTAGCTTCAGCAGCATTCTTTCCATTCTAGCCGATACCATGCACCGTGAGCTTTGAAGGATGCTCACAAGCGGTTTGCGGTCTGTCCGTACTGAGAAGGGAGCACCATTCAGATATAGATGAAAATGCGTGATGGCTGGCCGGGTGGCTAGAAGCTCTCTCTCCCTATTTGTGAATATATTTGTTCAACCGGAGAGAGTGGTCTACGGTTGTATGCAAAATAGCTCCCACTCCTTTCGGTCCTGCAGTGAGCTCTGTCTTGTGTGAGGGGTCAAAGTAGGCTAGCTTCCGCTCTTCGGACATCCGATTTTTAGCTTCGTTGAAGGCTTCGCTGTGTTCTGCTGTCCATACAAATTCCACCTGCTTTTTGGTGAGTTGTCGCAGCGGCTCCACCACTTGTGCTAACCTTGGGAGGAACCGGGCACGGTATGTCACCATTCCCAAGAAGCTTCGGACCTCACGCACATCATTTGGCTGAGAAACTCGGCATATTAATTTCACCTTTTCTGGATCTGAATTTATGCCTTCCGATGCCTTCCGAAGAGCAGTCTGAAGAATTTCAGGGAGGTCTGTCGGAACACACATTTCTTGGCATTTTGCACTAGTCCTGCTTTTGACAGTCGCTGGAGCACTTGATGGAGTCGTTGATCATGTTTTTCAATTGTCTTTCCCGATACAATAATATCGTCACTTGCGTTTATAACTCCCTCTACACCATTTATGACTTGTCGGATCACGTCTTGGAAAACTTCACCGGTAGAGCATATGCCGGAATTTAACCGTTTGTAACGGTATATTCCGCAATGGGCTAAAAATGTGGTTATCTCTCGAGAATCCTCCGCTAGTTGCAGCTAGTGATACCCTTCTCTCAAGTCGAGCTTAGAGAATATATTCGCTCCGCTCACGGTGCAGATGTCGTCGTCTATAATGGGCATTACGTGTCGTTCACGTTTGATGGCTTTGTTTGGTTCACGCAATGTCCAAGCAGAGTCTTATGTCTTCCTTCCCTGGCTTGGGCACAATTACTATGGGGGGACATCTAAGGTGTTTCACCCCAGACATTTTCTCGATGTCGTCGTCTTCTAGTTCTTGGAGTTTCTCCTCCACAGCTTTTCTGATAAGAAGCGGTATTCTTCTGTGTGTTTGGGGAACTGGTGTAACTGAGGGGTCTAGATACAGATGAACTTGCAGATCTTTGAGCTTTCCCATCCCTTGAAATAGTTCAGGGAATTCTTCTTGTGGGTTTAGCTTTTGCTCTGCATTTACGTTTAGGGTTATTTTTATGATACCTAAAGCATCTTTAGTCTCATAACCAATGATGTTTTCATCCGCATTGTTCACGACTGCCACTTCTGCTGGCTGTCGCTTGTCTCCCGCTTGAATCTCTCTTTTGAATTTTCCTATGATGGGCAGCTTGGCGTGGCTCCCATAGGCAAAGTACCGTGTGCTCGTTGGAGCAAGCTCCAGGTCGCTCTTTAACTGGATCTCTTGGAAGGTCTCGGCGTCCACAAGGTTCACTGACGACCCAGTGTCAATGAGTGCTTGCGTGCTCACAGGTCCAATGACCTTTGACCTCTGGCTCTGACCTCTGGTAAGGCTTTGTTCGTTGTCCTCACATTGTATATCGAGTTGTCACCGGACCTGTCTTCTTGTTCTTTCGACGTTATTGTTTTCACAGATGGCTTCCCTGTTCCAGTGTTGTCTCGGCAGTGTTTTGCGAAGTGATGCAATCTGTGACAATTTGTACATGTTACCTCCCACGCTGGACAAGACGTTTTTCCATCCTTGTGGGGCCACGTGCCTCCGCATCCCCAGCATTTTTTTTCAGTTTTTGTTGCCACAGGGTTGTTTCTTCTTGAGTTTGTAGTGCTTTCTTTTCACCGCGTTTACCTTTTGTGTGCTTTCGGGAGTTCCTTTCATCTTATCGGATAGCAACTCTGCTTGCTCGTGTGCTTGTCCAGGCTCTCTTAATTTTTCCAGGGTGATGCTGGGGTCTCTTAGCGCTTGTCTTCTCAACTTAGTGGACGTGATGCCTTCTACCATTTGCGCCAGCAACGCTTGGTCCTCGTTCGCGAACTCATAGGTTGATGCTAGCTTCTTGAATCGGACGAAGTACTGAGAGATAGTTTCTCCTTGCTGTTATACCGCTTGCCGGAAGACATGTTGCTCCAAGACTGTGTATTTCTTAGGCTTGAAGTGGTCTGTGAGCAGTTTCTTTGTCTTCTCAAAGTCGTCTTCGGCGGTGCCACCAAGCGCCTCGTAAATCTCGAAAACTTGCTCTCCCGCGAAGTGCAGTAGCATTGCTTTTGCTGTTTCTTGTCTTTGACGTTCGACACCACAATAAAGTTTTCTAGGCGATTGAACCACTTGTCCCATCTTTAGGCAATGGATGAGGGCTCACCAAGTGGGTCGAATACAGCAATGGGTGTGACGAATGGTTGCATTGTGTTGTCTTCCCTCGCCCTCGGTGCGAAATCCTCGTCGCAGGTTGTGATGACTTCTTTGGACATCACCTTCCGTTTATTCAGCAACGCGGTAAAACAGTACACTCCGCGGATTACATGGATTCCTTAGTAACACGTTCCTTTAGTATGGCTACCTCAGCTTTTTTTCTTCCCTTTGGGAGACCCGTTGTTGCCAGACTCCCTCTTTCGGTCGCGCCCATTACACAAGTTCACTACAGTATTGTTCCAACGTGAATGCTGGAATAGTACACCATTTTGTAACTCACGTCCTTCCAATCGATACAGTCGCACGGTCACCTATAGCGAAAGAATGTAATGTACATCCTCGCTTCACCGATGTAGCCGACCCTCTCCTGCCACCATTTGCAATGCGTCCACCGTCACCACGTTAAACACAAGTAAAACGCAGGCGTCGTACCATGCGTCACAGCTAGGTTGACTTACCTTAAGCAAACATTAAACCTGTACTTAAAAGGAACGGTTATCATCCTTCTCAAAGGCGAGGTTGCAGCGCAGACAACGGGCAAGAAAGCACGGAGGAATACACTGCGGAAGAATGCGCGGTGCCATATCACTCCTCAGCTCACCGGCGGTGCGCGGAGCAACGTAGTACGCTCCAACGAAGGCACACATATTCAGCCGGCACACGCATTATTCAACAAGCACACGAGTACACGGCTCAGGAGGCACACATATATTATTCAGCGGGCACAAAGCAGTTTCATACCGATGTGACGGCTTTGTACCAGCTGAAATTTGGCGATTGGGATCGCTGTGCTTGCTATTTGATAACTGTTACGGCTGTTTCCAGATGGTTACGGCTGTGTACCGGCTGTACATTCTGGGGGAATTTTAACCGGCACGTTTCCGTCACAGGAGTTAGAGTGTGCAGGTGCACAGGCGCTGCTCGCATAGCAGTGGTCCTGAAGGGAGGACTCGCACGTCACAACGCTCAGTAATCTGCTGGAATTTAGAGCTCTGTCCCATTTCCTGTTGTAATGCAAGGTGATGCACTGTTAACTTCAGGTTATGCCACTTTCACATGTAAGTGGGCCTCTACTATCAAGGTGCTGGTGATGATCCTGAAGGGGTCAGTCTGGTGACCCAGTGCTCCCTGTATCACTTTCTGCCTCTGCAGTTTCATCACGGACGTGCCTGCACGTGACAGATAAGACGGCTGCTGTCCTTCCCAAGGCGTCTGGTTTATGCTATATGGTGTCAACATAAATCTGTGCAACAATACATGCATCTGTTTTACTCCTTTTGATGGCATGTAGATATGATGACAGGAACACAGAAAATATTGCTCAGTTTTTGTTTTTGTTGGCCCCATACTTGCCAGTACTATATGAAGAGCACTTCAGTGTTGGGATTGCATCCCACCTGGTCCTTCTTGTGTGTAAAAGTTCAGTCTGTGCATAGTGTTATGCACACAGCAACCCAGCGTGCCAAGGAAACAATCGCTCTGCGGCATCACGTAGATGTTACAGAAAAATGTACGCAAATATTATACAAGAACTGGCCAGTTCCCCAAGCATGCATCAGACTGTGCAACACCAAGCCCCAAATGCACAACCACCATTACAAACAAGCAAGCCCAAAATCATGCCCAAGTGGCCACCAGGTAAACCACATAGCTCGAGAATCCATCCAAATATGAGAAGAAGAAAGCATGCAAAGGCTCGTGCCTCCGTGTGAGGTCCAGTGGTGCACACTGTTCAAATTCGTGCGCCCAACAGCAGAAGCAGCAAGGCACGTGCTTAACATTTTGAGTGTTTACCAGCTCCGTTGTTGTTGACCAATGCGGACAGGTGTTCACGCAGCAACAGCTCTGAAAGTCGGACAGTATCATTTATGCACCAGCAAACTATCACATGTTCTTTCTTCACAGTTTGTTTGTTTTTCGCTCTAGGCATCGGATCACATCCAAAGCTTGCAAAGCTGGGCACGTGAAGTACGCGTAAATGAGAATAACGGCACCCGCATGTGTATGCACGTAGAGCGCTTCTTGGAATAACAATGCTTCTTCAGGTGCTTACCTGGCGAATCATTTGGAAGATGGTAGAAAGTTCTTTGTGCACCTTGTGTGGTGTCGTCAGCGACAGTGCCGTCTGCCGTTCAGAAAGCACGCCTATGTGTGTCTGGACATGGCTCACGCTTGTTGGGCTCGCGCCTTTCGCGGGGCCTGCAATAGGGAATGTTCTTGCTATGTTCAGCATCGCTACTACACGTTAAGCTGAGTTTCCAAATGTGTAACTGGAGTGGAGTGTGCTCAGAGGTCCGTGCGGCACAACGAACGGAGAAACGTGATGAACTGCACATGCGCAGCACTCGCGGAGTGCAGCAGGATGCGGGAACTGGCTTGCCTTGCACGACTTTGACGTGCGCGTAGAGCAGGCAAAGAGATGGACTCTTCCTATATTTAATAACCGAGTAAGTGGTTAGTACACACCCAACTTATCTCGTCGATACGAAAAACAAAAGAAGGGAAGCTGTTTACCTTCGTATTTGTCCTCGTGACCCTCAGGGTCGCACGTGCACCAAAATACCAGGGTTGCCGTGTCAGATTTCGTATTTTTTGCGGCCTTCAATACCTTTTTAGGTGTACCTTGCGCCTACTGTCTACTGCATGAGTGATGCAACTGACGTCACCACGGGCTCAATCGGTGCCTAATGTTCGTCGAGGAATGGCGATCGCACAATCCCTTCCCTTCCTGTGGTTGGTTTAAAATGGTATTGCTAGAAAAAGGTGCATGTGCAGCGAGGCATACAGTTTCGCTTACTGCTCGTCGGCCGCGGAATCATTCAGAACGCACAGGAACCTCATGAAGTGAGCTGCGATGAGAGCATCGTGGTGCAACGTCCAGAAACACCCAAGGGGGAATTCACCAGATAATACGTTTGGAAATTGGGAACAAGTAATCGCACATAACGATTTTCGTAAAGTTCAAAGTGCCACACCCGACTCTGGCAACATCGTTTATTTTATTTAGTCCATAATAAGGTGCATCAAGCATTCTGTGCGCGAAATTTCAATCCTGTATACGAATGCTGTGCATTTCTGCCAAGTTTGGAAGATCTACTTGAGCCTTCACAAATTTCGATGACGCAAGGAGGGGATGACGTAATCATAAGCCCACAATTGCCAAGATGTCATGTTGTGGAGAGGGCACTAGTGTCCTAGCAACGACGCCGGCGTCCGGGAGGGTCACGTGGTGAAGTCATGTGACGCTGATCAAAAGAGGGGAAAATGGGAGAGATGGCTTCTCCCTCCTTGTGTTTTCTCGAAGGTCAGAGCTGTCGGTTGGGTATCTCACGTGGGGCTCCGCTAGCGGAGTGCAAAAAGGGACACCTCCGAAGACACGAAGGGCAACAACGTTGCCAGATGAGAGCCGGGCGCTCCGTCGGAGCCTAACATGACGTCACAGTTCTCAAAAATAAAGATTAATTTACTCTAGCTTTCGCATTACGTAGAGCCAAAATATTTTGCAGGAATGTAAAGTGAGACAAAAATGTTTCAGTAACATAACTATGGTAGGATTCTGAAGACACGAGACTTAATTAGTACGTAGCGGCACTTTAAGGACAGAACGGCGTACTCGTGTGGTGGGTAACTCCTGTCATTCGGCGTTTAGAAGAATCGCGCTAATGGTAGCGCTGGTGTCAATCAGGGCGTGCTGATCCCGTCGAAGCCCGTCGAGATGAGTACGAGATTGTCTGACTTTTAGGACACGCTAGCTGAGAGTCGTAGTGGTGATTGTGTTGCACGGTGCCCGGAAGCGTCTGGCCGTGGCTCCGAGTGAGCAGTACCGGCAGGGCTGTGCACAGTAGGTGGACGACAAGGCAGTGATGATGGATGGTCATAGCGATGGGAATTTCCTTGCGTCGATGACGTGGGAGGATTTCCAGACAAATATTGGCACAGCGACCAAGTTGCTCCAGGACGTACACCAATGTCTCACCCATTGCTGTTGTCCACGCCTGTATGTCACTCGTAGCTACACTTGGTTCGGTTCTAACACGGAATTAAACACCACCCATTAGGGAGTTCTTACACGTTGGAAGCGCTCTACGAAAACTATACGATAAATGAAGCTGTCAAATGCAAGGTCAGCATCGTGACGTGAGCCGCTGCAAAGGAGTCAGCTTTTTGGCTTATCTTGTTTTCGGAGCCGTTATCGCAAAGAGCTCTCAATGTGCTCAATACCTTCTAATCCTTCCAATCCTTATAAATCGCCCCACTGAACCGGCGCCGGGATGCAGGAAGCTCTACAAGCAGCGTTACGGAACGCGGTCATACTGAAGCCCTAAACGTGCGTTAAAGAAATGGTATCGCATTAAGAAAGAAAGCCTGCACGGCGATAGGCTCTTATCCAGTTAACAGCAGGCCTCACGTGACATGAGTGAAGAGCAATATCAGCAACGCGAAAGGCATGCTAAGGCAACGTGTCACGCTCTTATCCGGATGTTGCGCAACGTTCCTATGCATGCGTTATAGACGACTCTCTGTTCACAATCATGTGACATAAGGAGAAGACCGGTTCGAGGTTATATTTTGTTGTGGTGGCCAAGAAGCGGGAAAAAAGCGTCGGCTGATAGGCTGATAAAGCTGATAGTGTCCACCAGCATACTTTCCTCGTCGGCGTTACGTAATGAATGACGTATGGGTGCGAGTTTTCTATAGACGACCTGCACCCCTACGTCATCGAATACGTTTCGCCGCAGCGCAAAGCATGCTGGTGGGCACTATCAGCTTTATCAGCATATCAGTCGACGCGTTTTTCCCGCTTTGCCCACCACAGCAAAATACAACCTCGAACCAGTCTTCATGTGACGTCACGTGTTTGTAAACAGAGGGTCGTCAGTTGACGACCTGCGCCCCTACGTCAGTGATTACGTTTTGGCCGCCGTGCAAAGAATGCTGGTGGACACCTGTTAACCTTATCAGCCTTTCGGCCTATCAGCCGACGCGTTTTCCCGGCTCTTTGCCCAGCATAGCAAAATATAACCTTGAACCGGTCTGCTCGTTACGTCACATGTTTGTAAAGAGGTCATCTATTGATAGCGCTGTGTTTTGATTTATTGCAGACGCTTGCACTAGGCTCGAGGACCGAAGGAAAGACTTGGCTTGTGAAATATCTCGAGTGTCATCCGAGGAGGTCACCTCGGACTACAATTGGGACCTCATGGTAATGGCCTTCAGCGGTTTATGTGTACTCTCCGTCGTTATTTTTCTGGACGCCAAGATGCCAAGCAAGGTCAAATCTCAGGAACTCATGTCCCGGGCTGAACTGAAGGCAAAGCGAGCTATGCAGAATCTGACTGATCCGTCAGTCCTGGAAGAACGAGATCGCGTGGAAGATCTCGTCAATGCGATGGTACAAGGCGAAGAAGAAGGACTTTTGGGGATACTCGTGCACAAGCTTGGAAAAACTGTGAAGGATGTCCACATCCTTGGCCAGTTAAGCTTTACTATCCAGCCTGGCGAGACATTCGGCATCCTGGGTCTCCAGCAGTCTGGCCGAAGCTCTGTGCTGTCCATTCTTGCCGGTGACAGAGAATTAGGACGTGGTAACGCCTACATCGAAGGTTGGGGCATCCGTCGACATCCTACACAGGTGCGGTATGCAATATTCCAATAGATGTGCACGAATTGGCATTGAGCACTCAAAATGCGCATAGCCGCGCGTTTTGAGGCTCCTATACCTACCACTTCTGCTTCAACATTGTTGTGAGATTTGAATTCGACATTAGACCAATCGCATATCAGAAGCGTTTATACAGTGTTGGAAAAAGTTCTATCTTTTAGGGTATAAATCACCCGTGCAATAACCTGTGCCTTTTTCTTGGGTATATATTTGTACCTTCCGGAAACGTATAAATGGTTTTCACCTTATTGGAGGTCTAGAATTTGTTCCTGTTGGGTACAGGAACTATACCGCTACATATTCTTCAAGGACGGAAATTAAAAAATGACCTTTGGAGGGAAGAAAAAGCATAAAAGAAATACATCACTAGCTATACTATACTCTATGCTCCTTGTATACTTCACTGGTTTTACAGTGGGCTCTCAGTGGTGAGTCTCTTACCCTGACGGAGAGGACATCACGTTACAGGTGACGTTCTGACGCCACCAACTCAAACGTCGCCTCCCTGCGCACAGCTGAACAGGCCCACAAGAACTGAAGCTGCTGTCTAGTGCTGGTGTGGCGACGTTTGAGCACTTACAAACACATGCACTATGTGCAGCCAAAGAGCTTTGGCTATCTCTCCCCTATATACGTCAGTGGCTGTGCACTGGGCTCCCAGTGGTGAGTCTCTCACCGTGACGAGAGGATATCAGGTGACGTCCGGACGCCACCCACTCAAACGTCGCCTGCCTGCACCCTCCTGAAGATGCCCAAAAAGGCCGCAAAGGTTGTCCAGTGCTGGTATGGCGACGTTTGAGCACTTACAAACACATGCACTACGTGCAGCAAAAGAGCTTTGCCTAGTATCCTATCCTATATAGGGGAAGCCCTATATACTTCACTGGCTTTGTATCTGGGCTTTCTGTGGTGAGTGTCTCACTCTGACGGGAAGATATCACCTTCCACGTGACCTTCTGATGCCACCCACTCAAACGTCGCCTGCATGCGCGCTGCTGAAGAGGTCAAGATAGGCCGCAACAGCTCTCAATTGCCGGTACGGCGACATTTTAGCATTTACAAATGACCGTGTCGCGTTCTGATGGAAGGAGCTGAAACACAGGTATAGCCGATTGTAAATGCTAGGCAGCCGCGGTTTCTTGATTTTCACGATTTATCCGTAGAGGAACGGATCAAGTGGCATTATCGTCATAAAATTTTGGGGCTTAAAGGGGCCGTAAACAGGTACAAAAGGTGCACATTTCTTTGTGTTATATTATTAGAACTTAGTCAGTGAAAACTCCTTGCAATTACTAACGCTCAAAAACAAAAGGCGCTTGCATACGGATGAAATATTCACTGCACTCTTTCGCATTTTAGCTCCGCCCCGCGCTCTAACTTTACGTCATTTTGACGTAGCGCTTTCCCCACCAATTACGATTGAGTGTTCCACGTATGATTTTATTTCAAATGCGGAATTGGACTAGATGAACGTGAATCATCTTCTATTCAAAATCTAAACAGTTACAGCCTCAAACTGAGAAAGAAATGCGTTTAATTTAGGTATCATACGCGCACTACGTTTTCTGGGCAGTAGCACGCAGCACACCAGCTGCGCGAATGAATATCCGGGACTACAGTTCCGGAATCTTAGGTAGGTGCGCGATGGAACATCTTCGTCATCTTCGAATGGTTCCGACAACTGGGCTGCCGTACTATGGTGAGCTAGAAGGTACCTTTTAGCTCACCATAGCCGTACTTTGATTTGATCCACGCGGCATCGCGTCACCAGCTCGCGTGGTACAGTGGATAGCATGCTGGCCATGTCACGTCGTGACTGTGAGGAACCCGGGTTCGAATCGCGTCATGTGATAGCAGCTCAGCTGTTGACGTTTGCGCCAGCCGGAGATGCTGAAGATGTCATGACGTTGAATTTCGGAACCACGGAGCGCAAAACGTCGTTTCACACAAACAAACTGAGCGCTCCGACTCACAGCTGATAACGAAGTATGTTTATTGGCTGGTAATTTGAAACGTCATGTGTGCAGCTGGGCCGCCCGATTGGACGGCAAAACGCTACGCAGCCATGTGACGTATGCGTTGTGGAGAGAGGCTCGCTAGTTACTCATCTTTGAAAACAGTTATACGGGTTAATGAGCTGGCACGAGCCGAACGAAATGTACATTTGGGTATTATGAGCTGCGTTCTTTCATGGGGTATCATTATTTCAGAAATGTTTGGTGGCCTGTTTACGGCCCCTTTAATACGTTCTCTAACATCTACTTTAGCTTCCCGACACTGTTTCTATTTCTTTTATCTCCTTTACCAACCCGGAAGTTTATCTTTGCGAACCATGTATATCTTAGACATACCGACGGTATATTCCTGATCTGGCCCGGCGATGAAGCCCCTCTGACGGCGTTCTTAATCAGTTCATATCGAACACGATACAATCAAATTTTCTTGTAATTCCTCTCGTCAGTCAGTCAACTTCCTAGACGTCGGTGTTTCTCTTGACAAGCTCGTAATTGACCCCTTTCAAATACCTACTGACCGACGTCAATCTACACGGACTTTCGCACCTATCATTCCCACTTCCAAAAGAACGTCCCTTACAGCCAGTTTTTACGACTCAAACGCATCTGCTCTGATGCAAAGGACTTCGCCAAGCATGCTACAGATATGTCTGCTGATTTCTAAATCGGGGTTGGGCTCAATCCTTAGTTGAACACGCTCGTCTAAAGGTACCAAAGAGAATCTCTACTGCACCCAGCCCCTAAGGCCGATAAATATACTCTGATATTGGCAGCACGCTATAGCACTTCATTAAAAAATTGTAGATCAATCTTTAGGAGACATCTCAACATTCTCCATGCCGACAATAATCTCAAAGCGTTATTTCCTCAATGTCCGACCGCAGCTTGCTGCCGCCAAAGAAACATACGTAATCTGCTTGTTTCCTCCAAAGTATACAAACAACCCCAGGTTGCGGTCCCTGTGGAAAGACACGTTGTCAGCTTTGTAAATTTATTACATCCTGTACCTCAGTTATATTAGTAACGCGAGCGCATTTAGTTTTAGCATTAGACATCCATTAAATTCTAACGCGTTCAATATTTGCTATGTGATCCACTGCGAGCTGCGTGGCTTGCTGTACATCGGAGACTCGTCCAATCTATGCGAGAGAAGTTTATGATAGTGCCATGTGCGGGCTATGGTATCAACGTTTATTCAGGTCCTCTCCACCGGTTTTTGGTCAATAGAACTGTTTGAACCTTGCCTTCGTGTCCATTACTCCACATTTTACGTTCATCCCCATTCTGTGCCACGCTAAATCGACCTGACCTTATACTCACTTAGCTTTGTATAACGACGATCCCCACTTGGTTTACGACTTTGGTCCGCTCAAATACCCTGGACCGGTAATTATTATTTATTTATTTACTTATTATATACTGCTAATCGTCTCTTGAAGACACAGAGATGTGGGTTCGAGTCCTACAGCTGGCTAACCTTTTCAGTGACTGCCATCTTTCATCATACCGGTAACGTTCCTGAGACATTTTATGCCGAAAAACACACATTCATGACAGAAAATTTTGTTGATGATGATGATTCGGGTTTTTCTGGCGCATTGACAACAATGATCATAATGCACCATACATTTTTCTATTGGCTATATTTCCTATACAAATGCAATAACTGCCGATGTGAGGTATACTCGATACGAGCGCGGATGTGGTATACCTATTTCAACAAGTCCGAATGCGGTTTCAGATCATGCGTGATAGCGTGTGGATATGAGTACGGTCAACCTTATCAGCGCTCACTTCTACGTATAGCACATGACCTCTCAGGACCACATTCTCTCGACGTCGTTCAACTGTTGATTGCTTTTAACGCCAATATCTTTTTTTTCCTCTCTGCCTAGACAGCGTGATACATGCTTATTAGGGAGCCTCTCGCAAGAAAGGTCGAAAACCCCATTCTTCTTCCGAACTGTGATTAATGTTGCGACTCAGTGAAACCGAACTTTCTCTTCTTCTTTTCAATCTTCTTTTTTAACCTTTACTCGCGGATCACTTAACTACCATTAAGTTTGCAGCAATTCGTTCGTTTCTTTTTCTCGATGACACTTTGCTAGAAAGGGTGGGGGTTAGCATATAGGCTCCGGTTACTGGGCGGCGTGATTGGATTTTGGTGAAAGTTGTAGGTTGCCCTGCGAGACTGTCATCGTTGTGGCCCTATAAAGGAGCTGGAATGTGATATTTAACGTGGCTCGAAAGCATGTTTCATTAAAGAAGCAGTTTCTCAGGAGCCAGAATGCTCAATATTTCCGCTGAGCGGTGCATCGTCAATGCGCAATCAAATTTACAAATGCCCGGGGTCGACACGGTCCGATTCCCTGGCGTGATGTCAAGAGACCAGTGCACCATCATACGACTTTGGTCCGCTCTGTTGTGTTGTATCCACATGAAGGTTAGCATTGCCCTTGCCTACCTACGTCCTTCGTGGTATCCCCCTTGGCCTTGTAACCCCCTCGCCTTCTTTTTCTTCGCATTTTTGTCTGTTTCGATTGTATATGTGCATCTGCTGTCTGTATATACTCTTGTTAACCTGGTGATGTGTAGACTGCACAAGAAAACTCGTTTTCCCATTAAAAGTATTTAAGATTAAATTTTGAGGCTTCATTCTTTGCATATTTTGTCATCCCTAGCCATCTTTAGTTGGACGGTGCATTCTTTTCTGTCGGCTGCCCTAAATTAAATATAATTTTATGTTAAACTTCAATAGCAACTCCGTTGTACGATGCATGTAGTTCTGATTAACTATAGCATGTAAGCATTTCGAAGATCGGCATCCTTCGCAGGTTGCACACAAGGCAGGTAGGCAAAGTTTAGGTAATACGTTACCGCGTGCTTTAAATAACCTGAATATAAGAGGTATTGCCCTTCACGTATCTCTCGGGAGCAGCTACCAGTCATAATTACTCAAAGTAATGTATATTTATTTATCTTTACTACCAGTAGGGATTTTGCGTACACTTTTTTGCGTACTTTGTTTAGTACTTTTGTGTTTAGTCTGGAATTTAGTAATGTCTATTTACTCTGTTTGGGTCTAGGGTGTCTCACTTTCTCTTAACATTATTCAAGTTCCTCGCGGTCGTGTTCTACTTTTCATCAGTTTGTTACGCGGCTCCTGTCACCTACAGTTGCACGTGTTGGTGCGCTCGTCAAGCTGCACTTTGCGGCTTTTTTCCACGGCCGCACCCACTGCTGAATAGGAAATAAAAATAATTCAATTGAATATTCCCAAAACCATGCTGGATGTGAACTGCGGAACAAAGCTCGTGCACATTAGTCCCTATGTAAAAAGAAACATGGAATTTTAAAATAAATATTTGAAGGAGCAAGTCTGCTCCGGGAGTTTGGCAATGTGTAGGCGATCCCTATTGGAAAATACTCTTGAACATCAGAACTTACCTGGAATGCGTGTGGTTGTTCTGAGGTTACCTCAAGAAACACTGGTGCTCTACCACAGGACCTCAGACCCAGCTGTGGTTCTTCTAAGGTTACCTCAAGAAATGCTGAGGTTCCGCTTCAGGACCTAAGACCTCACTTTCGATCCATTGAGGTAACCTCAAGGAATTCTGAAGTTCTACCTCAGAACCCCAGTCCTTGCTGTTGTTCTTGTGGGGTTCCGCCTCAAGGCCTCAGACCACGCCATAGCTCTCCTAGGGTTACCACAGTGAATTGTGAGGATCATCGTAGGGTCTCACACCTTGGTACACCTCACAGCGTCTGGAACATCTGTGGCAATTTCTCTGTGGCCCCGTTTGGGCCCTTTCTCTGACCATTCTTGGGGAGGGGGGGGGGGGGGTTTGACACGTTTTTTGGAGTAGAATTTAGTCTGGTGACTTTAAATTTAATTTCGTTAACTTCATTAAATTCGCAACGTTAATTCAGCCTACACTAAACGTAATGCCAAACGTGAAACGTGTCATCCACATAAACCATCAGGAAGGCATAAATTCAATTATATTCGGTTATAAATTAAGCTCCGCTAGCACATAGCGCCCACAAGCTGTACACCAATACGAACGTACAATCAAAAGAAAGAATCGCACAATAATCACAGAGAAAGAATTGCTAAAAAGCAAGCGAGCTAGTGATCATAGTTCCATAGTATGGCAGTATGTAAACAGAAATCACGTTACTCGTGTGAAAAACTCACTACACATTTTTCCATGACCAGTCCGTTCCACAAACGACTACATGTGCCCCATGCCGGGGTAGACGAGCGACTGTCAGAGGGCAAGAAACCCAACCCCACAAAACCTTTTTGCTTTTAAGAAAGCCTGTACCAAGATTAGATGGACACGGAAACAAGCTAAGCAGGAATCTTGGAGAAGCTGTGTTTCATCACTCCTGAATGCCTCACTCAATGAGTGGCTTTCTTGTGGGATGTTGTACCGTGGTCCATCCCATTCAATTAGAGACTACCATCCGTGAAGCCATTTTTAGGAGACGGCACTGCCTATCCGTCATTATCGGCCTCGAAAAGGCTTATGACACGGCATGGCCGGGACCTGCACGAATTTGGAATACGTGGGCGCCTGTTTCGCTGCATTTCTAATTTCCTTCAGGGAAGAGGGAGAAAAATTGGGCGGTTCGGTAGATCGTGATTAAAAGGGCTAAAACCACAGTGCCGGGGAGCTGAAGTAACAAACACAGGCACTTCAGAGAAGGACTTTCAGGATCCAGCTTGGTACGTACGCTCCCTTCATAGAGCGCTTTAATATAAAACGCAAAGCAACGGGCGTCAGAACGAAACCAAAATGTCTTCTCCTCCTTCACGCCTTTTTCTTATTTTCTTCCTGTGTACACTTCATAGCACACTCCTGGCCGACCACCATCTCGAGTGACATCGATATTCCCCTGATTTCTCGAAAAGGGGGCGTACGCCATTCTTGTGGCTATATGCAGTTCATAACTGCCAGAAAACTGCCGTACGCCTACTGTTTCCATCAAATCAAGTGAGAGAACGTTGTCATTCGGGATGTTGGTTGGCTAGGAGCGTGCTGTGCATTGAAGCTCTGTATTCAGAGTGTAGCGGACTGTTCAACCACCGCTGCTCGTATTGCAGTACCTGAGGCGTGTGGGTTACTGTCCTGAGGAAGATCCCATCATCACCAGGCTGTCTGGACGCGAAATGCTTACGCTTATCGGAAGACTTCGTGGCATACCCTACGACACCCTGCAGAAAGAAATTCGCTACGTTGGCAACCAGGTCGGCCTTACCAAGATCATTCACAATCTTACTGCTGACTATGGGTAAGCCCCTCTTGTCTTCTGACCGCGGGCGACTACTACTTCGCTTGGACGATAAACGTAGCGCGGACGTCTAATTGCCGATGGTGTTCTCTCTTTAGGACCCAAAATGCTGCCTCCCTTACACTTATTATTAGTACATGGAAATCGCGTAGAGTAACAGCAAATTACGTAGAGCAGTCGTTCGAGCTGTTCGGGAAGTTTTTGCCGAATGACTGACTGATATTATCTGGAATGAAACAGCGCATGAAGATAGGGACAGAGGGACACGATACTGTGTCGTGCCCCCCCCCCCCCCCTGTCCTCGTCGTCGTGCGCTGTTTGCTTCCAGTTATGGCGCACCAACTTGCTCAACTCCACACCGTTGACTGATATTACTCTCACATTGGTAATGTTAGACATGTAGGTCCAGCCTCTCAAGAGGCCCGAAAATAAAATCTTGCACGTTTGTCAAATGATAAAGAACGTTAATAAATGTCCAAGAGAGCAAATATTTTCGTGAGGCCAGACAATTTATTTGGTTTTACATGTTGGCATTGTCATCATTATTATGACTTACGTTCGTGTGATTTCACACAAGAGTAAAGCTAGCTTTCTGCAGGGAACAAACTTTTTTACAGAATTACCCATCCATCCTTTGCGAAGAGGGTTGTGGAGTTGCCACTCCGGAGTTTGAATGATTCCGGAACCATTCCATCATACCTCTGACAGCACAAGAGAAACTAACACGGTAGCACACCAAAACGGCGAATCACTAGTGAACTTGTCACTTGTTACCCTCATGGAGGCTATGTTCGTTTCGTTGATTCTCCTTTACCCCAAGTGCGTACAGGAGAAAATCAGTGATATCATCACGTGGACACTTGTGACACACACCGCGGACTGTTGAACTCTTGCAGAATTCCCCAGGCTGGGCCCTTTTCTTTCTTTGTTGCCCTGAGCTCATTGTTAAAGGCGCGTTGAAAAAACCTGGAGGTTCCCAACCTTCACGTTCCCAACCTCTCCGCAATACTCCGCGGTCAGCCAGAACTGCGCGCAGTTTCAGCAGACGTAGAACGAGTATTTTCCACAGCTTCGCATATTATGACAGCACAGCGAAGTTGGTTATCACTTATCAGCGCAGCTCGGCGTTTCGGGCCTTCGAAACTCACGATCACAATCATCTGACAAAGCGTCAGTTCTGGCCTTGGTACGAACTGACGTGAAGGTCGACATGGCGTATCGGTGAGCCCGATCATGCTGCATATTAGTGCACTCACCGGATAATATCACACTGATAAATAGAGCAAATGTGACGTTATCTGGTGAGTGCGCTAATATGCTTCATGATCGAGCTCACCGATACGCCCTGTCGACCTTCACGTGAGTTCGTAGCAGGGCCCGAACTCACGCCTTATCAGATGGTTGTGATTGTGAGTTTCGAAGGCCGGAAACGCTGAACTATGCTTATCAGGCACCTCTTTCCAGCACCTCATGTTTGTGAACCGGAGCACACGATATCCCTGATGACCAAGATTGTTCACATGTCCGAATTAAAAACAAAAAGTTTAGCATCCCAATTAGTAGTTTGTCGATGTTGTTGTGATGTTAGGAACTACTCCGCACCCTGTCTTTGTGCTTTTTCCACGCTAGCTAATGCCAAGCTCCTCTAACACTGCTGGGCTAACCAATACAGTTACCGGTCCTTCCTTCTTTCTTTCTTTCTTTACCTTAGTCATTTTTCTTTTTCCTATGGCAGTAGCAGAATTCATTCGGTGACGAATTCAATTTCTCCCCCTTTGTTTGTTCAAACTCAGACTTTTTTCTCTTTCTTATGGATTTAAAGCGATGGAATGGGGTTGCCCAGCCATTCCAGGAGTGGGAATTGACCACACCTTTCTATTCCGAGGAATTGAAAGGAATGGAATTATCACAAATCTCCATTCCTGGGAATGGAATTGGAATGGAATAGGTGACCCCATTCCGCAACCCCTGCAGTGAAGACCATGTTGGAGTCACGTGAATGAATACTGTACTGCAGTAACGAACCCCTGTAAAATATACCTCACGATGTCGTGTACGACACTTCCGACCGAAAGCACTGCCCACCGTATCACCGAGTGTGTATAGACACATTTTTAAATGTGAACGTGTTCAACAGCAGCCTGTCTTCTTTGGGTCAAACTATATAGTCAGCGTAATACTCCAACCAAGGTTCTGCAATAGGAGACTGCAGTGGCCGGGAACAGGGGACTGTAGTGGGATCTCTATAGTTTCAGAATTCCTTCAAGATACAAAAGCAATCGTCCGTGTACACATCCACGAGCGCATCAAGGAAAGGCAGATTCCTCTTCTTCTAGGGGTCCACGGTATAGTCTGGATAGATGGTTCAATGTAGTTCATGTGTGCCAAAAGCCTGTCACATCGTATTTCGGCAAGATACAAGAACAATTGTCCATGTACTCATTCACGAGCATATCGGGGAAAGGCAAATTCCTCTTCTTCTCGGGGTCCAAAGTAGTCTGCATAGATGGCTCAATGTAGTTAATGTGTGCTAAAAGCTTGTCACATCGCATTTCGTCAACATACAGGAACAATTGTCCATGTACCCATTCACGAGTATATCCAGGAAAGGCAAATCCCTCTTCTTCTCGGGGTCCACGGTATTCTGGATAGATGGTTCAATGTATAGTTCATGTGTGCCAAAAACCTGTCACATCGCATTTCGTCAAGATACAAAACAACTGTCCATGTACCCATTCACGAGCATATCGACGAAAGGCAACGTCCTCTTCTTCTCTGGGTTCACGCTAGTCTGGATAGATGGCTCAATGTAGTTCTTGTGTGCCAACAAGCTGTCACGTCGCATTTCGTCAAGATACAAAAACAATTGTCCATGTACACATTCACGAGCATATCGAGGAAAGCAAATTCCTCTTCTTTTCAGGGTCAACGGTTGTCTGGATAGATGGCTCAATGTAGTTCATGTGTGCTGTTAGAAAAAATATATCTTTTAGGGTATAAACGGTTGTCCAAGGGCCCATACCTTTTGAGTTTTGAGGTATAAACACTATACCTCATTCGAGGTATAGTAACCTCCCTGACGTTATACGATTTGCACCTCAGGGTATAAGCATTTATCCTTGACAGAATGGCGTAAATGCAGGCTAGCTGGCTAAGGCGCTCAGGCTAGCTGGCCAGCGCTCAGGCTTGCCTATCATGGAAGCATATATCCCCTAGAAGGCATATTTTCACGCGCGGGGTATGATCTTGGAAAACGGGAATATTCGATTTATTTCAGCACTATATCATAGTGAAACTTTCGTAATCCAGTTTGTAACTAAATCGGAACAACATAATATTTAGCGGCATGTGCTTTAATAAAAACAACTACCGCGGGAAGAGAATACCAGGACACGCACGCACACAAACGTACCCACAAACTCAAATTCACAAATCGCAGATGTAAAACGAAGAGCAGAGCTCGTGCAGTTTACTCGCCACGCAAGAAGCAACGTTGGAGGATTTGGTGGAGAACAGATACTGGTATAATACATCGTGGCTTCGCAAAATGTGGGGCCGCCTTCGTACGGGGAGAAACTCTGAGTGAGGACGCGCATATTTGGTCAATTCAGGAACAAATAGCACGCTGCTATAAATCGCTTCCAATACTGATGTGCAGCTCTATTACTGACTGTGTTCCTTAATTAAATTACTGCTTAACTGAGATCATACTGTCTCCAGCACAAATTTATGTGGTACCACAGGTTCATAGCTAAAGGAAAGGTATACAAAATACCTATTGTATAAACGCAAGAGAGAGGTACCTTATTATATCCTCAACTGCCGTGGAAGGCATAGCCTCTGCGATTTATGCATTCCACATGGTTTAAACGGGGTGTAGACGTTGGTGATGAGGTATAAATACGGTAGTTTAGCCCTGGTTTATACCTTCGTTATACCTCTTCGATACCTTTTCTTCTAACAGTATTCTTGTACCAGTATAGCCTGCATTGTTGGCTCAATGTAGTCAATGTGTGCCCAAAATTTGTCAACATCCCATTTCAAGATTCAAAAGCAATCGTCCATGTACCGTAAAAATATTTTCTGTCTGATATCGGAAGACTGCAGCGACATTTCCTCAGTGCATTACATCGCCAAGTTTGTTAGCTATTGAAGCATTCACTGCTATTCCGGCATTCCATTTGTAGTACTGTTCGTTGGCGAGAAGTACCCATAGGCAAGGACCCTCTACTGGAGACCAGGGTAATTTGGTGGTCGACGATACCAAAAGTAATGTGTAGATGTGCCAAACGGCGATGTTCATGAAAACGTTCGTGCAGCTTACGCTCACTCTCACCAATGTAAAGATTTGGCCCGGGCCGCTGCTATCCCCCGTAATGCCGCACTCCATCCCGCCTCTGCTAATAAAGGTACTACCCTCCCCCTGACGGCCCACTTCTACCCTGCTATTCCCCCTTACTTACCCAAATAAGTTCCGACGCTACTCATCTCTCCATCTCCGGACACTTGTCGTCTTATGTGACCATTTCTCATAGACGACTCCCGTACCATCATTGTCTATAGCCCCCCCCCCCCCCCCCTAGCGTTGACGAAAGCGGTAGCTTCCCGTGCACAAAGCTCCGCTGTCTGACTTGTGCCCATATCGGTCCAAATAGTCAACTTTTCAGTCCTAATGACCGTTATATACATACGCACACCTCTACAAAGCCAACTTGGCCCACGCTGCGCATTTTCTGAGCGGCTTGCCCCAAAGCGCTCTACATTGGTGCGACTGAGCGTCAGCTCCACGAAGGTTTTCGCCGGCGTCGCCGTTTGGCACATCCACACATTACTTCTGGTATCAGCATTTTTCCAGCCCCAATCACACCATTGATAACCTGTGCGTGGTCGTTCTTCGCTCCGGGTTTTCTTCTGCTTCCGCACGCAGACGGGAAGAGGTACGCCTCATCCATTATCACAGCACCGTTCGTCCGAGGGGCTTAAACGATACCTTTTTTTTTCGGTTTCTAACTTTAGTCAAATTGTGTCACGCATGCCGTCCATTCTGCGCTATCGTGTAGCCACCTAGAGGCATGCTTGCCATTCTTGCCCCCTGTGTTTCATTTTCCCTCGGTTCCGATGGAGGACAAGTGCTCAAAATCTTAACCGCGAATTCTATTCATTTTTCTTCTTTCTTTTTTTCTTGACCCCCCAGTAGTAAGAATTGCTGTCAATCTCTGACCCTGAGTTGTTTCCTCCCCTCTTGGTACCCAAGTCCTTCCGTTATGCTCCCTTAGTACAGATCATCAGATCAACCACATTGCATACATTAGCCCGCTGTGGTTATCGTGTTTTTGAGGGAACTCTAACAGTGTATCATGTCCAAATACAAAACAAACACGATGCATACAAGCATTACAATGCAAGAAGGCGCAAACGTTCAGAAAACGTTCGAAGATAAAATCAAAGAAAAACTAACACTTCATCGTACTCTTGTGAAATGCAGTCAGCGAGTCCTTTTTGTCATCGCGGGTTCGAGCTCGTTTTCGCAACAGGCTGTATGGATGACGACAGCAACACTATAAGGACTAACCTCAGCATTGACGAACAGATCATAGCTCGGCATTTCGGGTCGCGAAACTCATAGCGATTTCGGGTGATGCATCCGAGCGGGAGCGCCCAGATCTAGTGCACCCTCGACTATGGAGCAGTCATCATCCAAATTAGTCGGACGCTCTACCGGCTCTACTGGTAGTGACGCTGCGCTCGATATGTATTTTGCGTGTTGTGCGTTGTGAACTTCCGGCAGCGCTGTTGGCGTCATCGCGCATATTCGTCTGTTGTCCGTAATTTGAGGTTTTTGGCGATAGCTTGTGAGAAGAAGGATCACATTTTCCTCTTCTTCATTCGCCTTATCGGTGTCAATTGAACTTTCATCGCTACTACTTTCGTAAACATCCATGCCGTCAATGGTGAATGCAACCAACGCAACAAAGAAGGAGATGACAGTCACACAGCCCCAGAAGCAATATGTTACAGACGACACTCTCGAAACCGCATATATGCGCATGCTCTCCATCGAGAGCGGAAGAAGAGAGTTGAGGACAGTTCTAGCTGGCCTCTCGCAGCATGAGCCAAAAGACTGCTCTTGGGGCGAGCGATCTGCTCCGTAGTGCATCACTTGAACACGTGGCTCTTGCTCTGACCACACCACCCGAATTTACCGCTCGGGTTCGGGACAGAAAAAAGTGCCCCAAATGCATCACCGCCATCGCCATCACGATAACGATCATCTGATAAGGCATGAGCTCCCACGTGCTACGAACTCAACAACAACAACTTTATTTTTAACCTTGGAGAGTGGGGAGTTTCATCGCCACAGGCGATACTCTACCCCATTGCTGGTTGGAATGGGGGGAATACTGCATGATGTTATCCAGCGAGTGCGCTAATATGCGGCATGATCGAGCTCAGGGATGCGCCATTTATACCTACGCTCACGCCTGATCAGATTATTGTGATCGTGAGTTGCGCGGCCCAAAATGCCGAGCTATGGAGGAGCTGTGCCGCCTCCTCGATTTTTCCCGGGAGGGGCACGTACTTCTGGTCTCATCGGAGAGTGCTACAAGTAGACTATCAGAACTGCAATATGTGCGTCAGTATCGGTCAGTGAATTTTGCAACGAAATTAGTTTAAAAACGCGTGCTGCAGTCTTATACAGGGTGTCCCAGAAAACGTGTCATTGAATTATAATAAAAAAACTACGCTACCTAGAATCATGCGGTCAACAGCATTTGTCCTTATTAGGTTTTTGCCACCTCCTAATGTGAATGTCATGTACTCCAAGTTTAATTATGTAAATATTTGCGAACTGAACTCCGAAATTTGCCAAGTAAAGGTCACTTTTTTACCCCACAAATATCAAGAGCGTGTCGAATTCACTCAAATTCATGATAATCACAGTGATATTCACGAGCTATCCCATCGGAAAAAATAGCCGAATATCATGCTTTTCGGAGCACCGGACCATAGCGCGCGATGACTTTTTGAGCGCAATCGCTCTCAGTGCGACGGAAGGAGGTTCCGAAGCCAGCCCACAGAGTGATAGTAGAAAAAGTAACAGTTCCTAAAATTGGGAGAGGGAAAGCATTATCCCAGCGAAAGTCGGACGTGATAAGCCGTTCCTGTTTTATCTCTTTCTGCGATGTCGGGGAGGGCTGGGTTTCCAACCTCCTTTCGTCGGACTGACAAAGATTGCGCTGAAAAATTCATCGTGCGCTATTCTGTGCGACCTCCGTAGAGCATGATGTTCGGCTATTTTTTCCGATGGGATAGCTCCTGAATATCCCTGTCAATTATAATTAATTTGACTAAATTATACACGCTCTTCATATTGGTGGGGTAAAAAAGTGACCTTTACTAGGCAAATTTCCGACTTAACCTCGCAAAAATTTACATAATTAAACTTATGTTACACGACATTCGCATGAGGAGGTGGCAAAAACCCAGTAAGAACAAATGCCATTGACCGCATGACTCTAGGTGGTGTAGTTTTTTTATTATAATTCAATGACACGTTTTCTGGGACACCCTGTATACATATGCTTATGAGACGTCGACGATTGCTTCTGTTTCTTGAAGAAATGCGATGATGACAGTTTTTGACACACCTGGACTGATTGAGCCCTTCATCCAGTTTACCGAGAAACGCGAGAAGGATAACAGCTTCTCCTTTCTCGGTGTACCCGTGAATGGGCTTGGACGTGACCTCAAGTTCACTGTACACAGGAAGCCTTTACTCACACCGCGCGATTCGATTTGATTTCAATCATTCCATGTGTCACTAGTTTTCGGTGGTTTGACACTTCTGACCTTGAACGAAGTGCACTCGCTGAACACTGCGATGTCCGCGACCAGCTTATGGACTGCGTGTTCAATCCTGGTACATGCAATCGACGCACAGAAATTTGAGGGGCAGAGATATGTGAGGGCAAAGGCCCAACGTACGTCAACGACCTCCCTCACGTGACTCAAAAACAATCCCACGAGTCGCGAACAACGAACCTCGAGAAAGAAAAGAACAAGGAACGGCGTTACCCGCGGTCACGATACAGTCAGCCCTGAGCTAATGTCTGCGGCCGCTTCCTCAATCCCTGGTTCAACTTTTGTATGCTCATTATGGACAAGTTGTGGCATCGAGCTGCTATCGACTCTTATAAAATTCATTATTAAGTATGTCGACTTTCTCATCATAACTGTGAGTGTTCGAACAGGTCAGATGTCTCAACTATTTCGAACGCGTTGCACATGGTGCTTAGATAGACGGCGTCCGCGTGGGTCTTCATCGCTTGTTCGTTATGCTACTACTGCGCAACTGTGAAGCAGCGTGATCCACAGTTATGCAACCGTAATCTTCATATATTGCTTCAGATCTGGGTTCATTGTGTGACGTGACGATGCGATAAAAAAAGAACAAAGTCTGCCTGCCGCAACGGGTGGTACAATCTCCTGGAAACAAAAAAGAAAAAGTAACATAATATTCATCTGGTTGAGAACCAAACGACCCTCTGTGGCGACTGTGGCACCGACCGCTGTTACACTTGTGTCGTGACATCATTCCCTGAATCGTCCGTCAACCTGCGTCTCGACTTCCCATGCACACTACACTCTTAAAAATGAACTTCACCACATAGCACGCTCCAAGCCAACCATAATCGCGAGTGATATCGTTCTCTCACATGATTTGTAGAAAACGGGAGGCGTGCGCCTTTTTGTGACAATTAACATTTCTGCATAAGTGTCACAAAAAGGCGTACGCCTCCCGTTTTCAACAAATCAAGGAAGGGAACGATATCACCCTGGATGATGGTTGGCTAGAAGCGTGCTATGTGGTGAAGTTCATTTTTAAGAGTGTACATCGGGTCGAACCAGTCATGGTGCTTGCTAGCTTCGGCGGCTAATTGCCGCACTAGTACGCATTAGAACGCTGTTTACGTGAAACTGTAGTGAGCGTGACATAGTGAAAGATACCGCTCTATATTCTGGTGTGGAAATGACAACACACACAGAATTGACGGTTCTTGGTTGTGAAAGCTGTGAGGATTAGTGCATATCCATCCGTTATCCCTTGTTCCATGCTATTGCATGTGATCCCACATTTTCTCGGTCACGCACAGGTCTCATGTGGATTAATTGGTACGGCTTGGAACAAAAGTGTACGGAACATGGCACTGGCGTATTTCTTTGTCGGAGTGGTCCGCGGCTAGATACCTGGAAGAGGTCGAATAGAAAACGGGTGACCGACTTTGCTGTCAATCTCTCAGTATGTGTGTCACTCCAAATAAAGAAATGCGACACCCCAGTGCTCCCTCCCCAGCTGTACAGTTATGGACAGAAGGTTACGAAACACACTCTTGCGTATTCCTTCTTCGGTGTGACACAGTAGCAGCGAATGGGACCGTACGGAGTTAGACGTGTGCCTAGGTAACCCGGTCACCTCTGTGCAGGTCCGTACGGTGCCATTCGCTGATAGCGTGTCACTCTGAGTCAGAAATGCGCCGGGGCGTGTTCTGTACACTCTTGTCGAGTACTGTACTAATGAACACTAAGTGCTATATTACTAGAAAATAATATATCTATATATTAGTTTCTTTTGCGCTTAGTGCCAAGTCTACAATCCATATCTGAACGGATACTAGAGCACATGCTCCTTCTTTTATCTGTTTGCTTTCATTGCATACACTTGTGGATATGCAAAAATCAGTGTAAACTCTCCAGGATATGGGTTAGCTTCGACCGATGTTGTTGCAAAAATCCAGGCTCCCTTTTCACCACATCTAAAAAAGTTTTATTTGTCTCTGAAGTTCTGGAAGCAGAAGGAAGTTGGCTCTCGGCATGAGTCTCATGGGAGACCCACCCGTTGTAATCCTGCACGAATGCACCCAGGGCGTGGACCCGGCATCTCGTGGTCGCCTCTTCCGAGCCATCACGAGGATCCAACGGAGCAACGGGATGTCAGTGCTCTTCACCTCACACTGGCAAGTACCCACCCTTGGGTAGCGAATGCCGTCCTAGTCAACGCATAACGAGGCAGGGAAGCGCAGACGAGAAGACACAGACTGACAGACATAAACGGGACGGGCGCTATCGCAAACGGGTGCGCAGACGGGTTCGGTCTGTGTCTTCTCGTCTGCGCTTCCCTGCCTCGTTATGCTATACCAACACGCCCAAAGGTTCGGTCTTCTAGTCAACGCGTTCTCCGAAAGCGAAAATAGGGTAACATCTACAAGAAAATATTCGTGCCATGGTAATATCTCCGTGTGCCCACAGTCGAAGTAACCGCCACGGAAATTTTTATTTTAAAGAGGTGCACGTCTTAAGGTAACTTTGCTATTACTTTTCTCAAAGTTTGCGAAAATATGAAAATGTGTTTTCAGTGGCGAAATGGATATACTAGCCAATTTCAACAATTCCTTTGGGGAGGTGGAATAGCCTTAGACATTGTTGGAGGCACAATCTTATGCGACGACCTAAGATTAACAGGACGTATCCACTCACCTGCTTACTTCAGGTGACTTACTATAGCAGTTGTTAGACAACCCTCGAAATATGGATTCCTCTCTGCGAACATAGTCATGGCATTCAAGCTCATTTTAAGAGTGAATAGCGTACTATTTTGCGACGTGGATGTAGATAGCTTCCGCTTAGCACCAGTCAGAGAGGGTGGGTTTTGCAAGATCCATTTCGAAGCATTGATTTTGCGAAGTTTATTTTTTCGAGCTTATTTGACGCAGTGGGTATATACATGATTCATTTTTAAAAGTTGATTTTGGAAGTTAGATTTTTAAGGAACTTATTTTCTAACGTTTTATTTTTAAGTGGTCTATCTAGCGCTACCTGTGTCACTGACGCTGAGACAGTTCCTGCCACGCACAACACTTGAAATGGTCGCATTAAACCGAAATGTGTGACAGAGTACCAACGTTTCTGCTAGTGCGAACGATAACGCGGAAATAATTCACACGCAGCATGCGCGAATGCGACCACCTGTGCTCGAGGGTAGGCATCGTTTCGGACGGCGACTTCACGCGTGTTGGCGACACGGTCACTCTGAAGCAGACAGCAACTCAGGGGTGCACTATTATCGTCAAGCTGACAGTCAAGCAGAGCATACAGGAGGGCTCCATCAAGAACCTCAACCGAGGCATCAAGCGGGAGTTCCCGAACTCTGCCATCTATGAAAAACGGGAGGTGAGTAATTTAATTGGTGTCGATGGTACTGGACCATAACTTGTCTATGCGATGCGACCTGATTGCAGCGGTACCTCGTGTTTTCCTAACTTTACGTTTTAATTAATTGCACGAAGGGCACATACTAAGCTCTCGCGGGGTAACTTGAGATTGTCTTATTGCTTGCACCAAGTGTCACACTAACTATTTACATCCTTTTGAGTGTAAGGGGGGTATACCATAACTCACACCCCTTTAAGTGTAAAAGTGTGTACGTGTAATGAAATACACCTACCTCCCAGGGTGTATTTCACAACACATTCAAACTTTTATGCTTAAAAGAGCATGGAAATCATTTGGAACATATATTTTTCACCGCTTGATATCAACATACTACCTTCATAAACTGTCACGCAAAATATTTCCTTCGAAAAGCGCGAATTTCCTGAGAAAATTAGTTTGCAAGAATCCGCTCCGCGGCGACAGTCTCCCCCAAGCCGAGTCTGGCGTGTGGTGACGTGAGGTGGCCCAGCACTTCATTGGCTGCCGGAAGCGTCCGCTCGTCTGTTAGCTCCGGAATCGTGGCGACTTACTGACTGAGATGCTGTTGCTATTTATTTGCGTTTGGCATTGACTTGCGTTATTACATGATTTGTCTCGTACGTTTTGCATAAAACAAGACTGCGGGCAGTGTAAAAGGTGTGGCTAGGCCTCTGTGTTGCCGTGACGGCCCGGATTGAGGTGGATCGTACGCGATTGTGGTTTCTGTTCCGATTGTGCTGAGGTGTCGTTAATTAGTGAATAGTATTGTGCCTGTCTATGCAGTATATATACGATACGACTAAATACATTCCTGTCAGTTGGAGATTCAGTTGGAGATTTATTCCATGTCCCTTTGTTGCACGCTGCGTGTAACCATTCAAAAAAGAAAACGGTTATTTGGCAACGGGTTTGGGGTTTCCCACAGATCGCTAGCAGATGAACTCTACTGACTTTATTTTGGTATCCATGTTGTTGTGGTTGTGGAGACGTTGCGCTCCTGGTGTCAGTAAGATATGGTAAGCGCAATGTTACACAGCTATGCATTCACCGGTCCGCTCTTTCGCCTCGGAGATGCCAGCGTCCATGCTGTTCAGCGCCCATAGTGTTGACCACAACACGGAGAAGTCATGATGGTCGACGACCTCTTCAAATGAAAACACTGGTCACTGCGCCGCGTATTCATGACTATGGATTTGTAACCAAGAAGAAGCACTATATTTCAATCTGAATGTTCGTTCACACTTAGCAGCATCACTTACCAGTCTCCGGTACATTCGTGTAGCGCAATCGAAGCTGGCGGAGCTTAGACTCCAACTTCATAAAAGGTTTCATCAAGAAGAGCAGACGTGTCGCCTAAAGAGTGTTCAGTTCATCACCTGTGCTTTTCAAGACGTGCGATGGACAACAACGCTTCCTGCTCGGTCGGCTTGCCGGCGCCGCGACGCCGGAGAAAGCGCAAAAAATAAAGAAAAAGACGGCGCAGCCACATGACGTCAGCGGCTGGCAGCCGAGATAGGGGGCATTTCAGCAGCGAGATTCAAAGCTCCCTCGCGCGCCACGCTTGCGCGCTACGCTCTAACTTTTTGTGCGAATGTGTATCACAGGGCTCAGAATCGTAATATCTACTTCTCCCGTCATATTTTCTTCAGATCATTTCCATCAGGGTGTGAGTTCTGGTACATACACATTACCTCTGAAACGGTGCAACATCTACTTAGCGGGTGTGCGGCTTCTTGGTCTACACTGGCAATTGTACGATACCCTAACTGATTCAATTTTCGGTGTCAACACCCTTAAGCAATGGCGTAACATGTGCTGCTTTGTTTCCATAGTGAGTGTATGCGTATCAGCCAAACTAAATGCATAATATGAACATGTAATAATAAATGTCCTCATATGTAAATTCCGACCTGGTGCCATATTGGACCAATTTACGGTCTGGTATACGGATGGGCGCTTAAATTTCGAGATAAATTTGAAACATCACATAAATGGGATGACTAACCAAAAGCTCACTTAGAAAGGCATTTCCTTTGTAAGAGAAATCAGATACTATATGCATTCCCTGTCTTGCGAGCGTCTGCAAATTCGATAGCGCTGCTCGCATTCCAGTCAAAACGAAGGGTGAGGTTTAATTGGATTATATACACAAAAAACACTGAAGTGAGGAATTGCTTGGTGTATCAACTCACCATCAAGATAACGTTTGTGTTCCTTACTGGTTTTGGTATGAGGAAAAATACTCAGTGTACACGCCATTCATATTCCACGGCAATGTCAAACATATTACAATAAGGCAAAACACACTTAAATCATTATGCCCTTATCAAAGTCTTGGTACACCGTTAACACACCAATATGCACCTAATTCTCACCCATCTATGAGAGGATCAGCCTCGAGGGGGTGTAATATGAGTGTGATCTGGGTGTATATTGCAAAATACACCCCTCTTACACTAACATAGGTGTAAAAAAATTAGTGTGTGGCCTCAAGTTCACCATGTTTACGTGGATCCCGCTCTGTTCGACGCGGTAAAGGATGTGGGCCACCCTGGAAGGCGCACTAGGGTCGTGTTCCTAGATTAAAGAGTTTGCCTGTCTGTTCTCAACAGAAGTTGTTGCTATCTGGCCGCATTGTACCCTTTAAATGACTGGAGGTCTTAGTATACGTTAATATTCAATCCAAATTCAGCCTATGACCATGACTGTTTAGGTAGCAACAGTCGGTGATGGTAGAAGGTATATGTAGGTATAGGTAGATAGGTATATGATGGTAGAGGGTATAGGTATATCCTTGATTTGTGGTATAAACACGAGAAAGTGATGACGTCAAGCGATGTGATACGAAGCACAAGCGACCAGAATAGTTTACTAATTGGCACGGCACTCGCCGCTATGTGGCTTTTGCGACGATAAACGAGGGGAGGGGCACTTGTCGCGCTCCTCACGCGAAACGTGAAGGACACTGCATACGTCACGTGCAGTGTGCCACGCGCCCATCTTTTTGAATTCCCCGCCACTCGTTAGCTCGTTAGACGCGACGTCGATATCGACGACGAATCGTCGAAATCGACAGACGATAAACACAGAACGGACTGTCCCTTTGGGAACTAAACGCATGGAAGGCTGTGCCAGTTATAATGATTATTGGATTGCTGAGGGATAAATTTCATGGATGAGGACGACGATTGCCATATTTCAAATGATCCAAGCTAGTTTCATCGCGGCAGTCGATACTGTGCTCCGTTGCTCCAGCTAATTCGGTGACAACAGCGCTGCGCGAGGAGAAGGCAATCTAAACGTTATGGTTGCCTGCATGCGCTTCAGTCGATCACCAAAGGCCGCTTTATCGCTTGCACGTCTAACGAGCTAACGAGTGGCGGGGAATTCAAAAAGACGGGCGCGTGGCACACTGCGCGTGACGTATGCAGTGTCCTTCACGTTTCGCGTGAGCAGCGCGACAAGTGCCCCTCCCCTCGTTAGCTCGCTAGACGTGCAAGCGATTCAGTCCCCAGGTGATCTTCAGCAAGTCACATTTCCTGGCAAGCCACACTCTGAGAGGGAGAAAATGAGTAATTTTACGTCTTTAAACACAGAACGGTCTGTCCCTTTGGGAACTAAACGCATGGAAGGCTGTGCCAGGTATAATGATTATTGGATTGCTGAGGGATAAATTTCATGGACGAGGAGTAATTGCAGCCTAGGGGAGTAAAGCATGCAACTACTCGCATATTTACTCCTTTCGTTTTTCTTTGGTGTACCTCTACTGTGGAGACCGTCAAGATCGGACTGTAACACACATGACACACTTGAAGTGGTCACTGGGTTATAACGTTGCATAACGTTATAACGTTTCACGTCAGTTCTGGCATGGAGGTCCCATCGACCTCCTGGATTTTTATTATTTTTTATACTTAGAAGCTCATCGTACATGATGACCAACAGCGGTACAATGAATAATTTCTACGGAATAGTTTTCACACAAAAAAATCGAGAAAAGCCGGCCCTGAATTCGAGTGTTTCAGTTTTGCCGTGTTTACACGTGCATATATCGTGAGTTTTAAAGGATATTGTATGGAATTTTTTTATGCTCTAGTATGCCTACAGGCAGCAGTACGAGCGCAAATTTTGGCGTGCAGGTGCAACGCTCTGTGCTATAAACAATGGCGAACATGCTCTCTCGCCCAGTTTTGTTCCAACTTGGCGTGATTTCTCCGGCTGTAGATATCCCTCATTACCATACTTGTACTAGTTCAGTCAGCTTTTAATGTCCTTTCATGTGGTGTATCTATCGTGCGTATATCTCTTACAGGTATCTGCTGAAACAGGCGCACAACAAGGATTTTGCGCGTTCGTTTCTCGAAAAGGCCCCGGTTTGATTTCACTTATATTTTGCCAGGACATGGCCCGACCTTTCATCTGACGTAAAAACATTCTGCTTCAAAAGGCGTACACTGGCGATTAGCGTGTTAAAACGCGGCCCTAGTCTGCGTGCGTACGTGCCGCAGCCCGGCTGCCGGTCCCGCGGGATGCGGGCTTCCTGTCGATGCGCCCTTTGTTTGGGCAAGGTTGTCTGGCCCTAGCCTTACCTGAGCTATTCGTCGGCAAACGTTTGACGTCCTGCTGAAGAAAGAATCCACGCCTGGGAGTTCGTTATTTCACACAAAGCATCTGAATGAAATCCTGCGTTGCCGTAAAGCCGTATTTCAACGACTAAATGGTCAGCGAAGGTAAAACCACACTCTTGCAAGCCGCCTTATACGGTGATACGCATACCGTAAAAATAAATATCAAGTTAGGAGTTACTTTTTCCAGGGTTCCCGCAAGTTCCTGCTATGCTTGCTTTACTTAATTTTACGATATTTTTATGTTATGCAGAGGTCTTTCAGCACAAAACTCGTGTTCTGTGTTGAAGTTGCAGCAGTACATTTGCTGTCAGAGCTAAGGAAGTGGGCGGGTTCTCGCATTTGTCATAATTACGTTAGAGCCGTTCAGAGCAGAGCCACGCGGAAGAAAAATACTAATCCACCTTCCAAGACGCACGTGATGCACTTCAATTTCGCTGACAACTGGACAGTAGCGCATGCCTAGCGAAATACAAGCGTGCCTCTCGGGAAAACCAGATTTTCATATTCATATGTGTGGTAACACTTGGTACGGAAACGCACAGTTTTGGTGTAGTGTGCGAAGACTTGTGTCACGATTCAGCACAGTCACTGTTAGCTTCCATCACTATTGAAGAGTGAACTGACGAGAATGTTCCTCTTGCAGCGAATGATTTACGTGTACAGATGGAGCGGCGAACCATTTTAAATATCTGCATATGCTCTATGAGCTCTCCAAATCTACTTTTGCGAACGCGACATGGCTGTTCACAGGAACAGGCCACGATAAAAGTGCGTGTGAGAGAATTGGTGAAATAATCAAGCACCATGCCACGACACCTAACTTGCGTTCACCCGAGCAAGATGTCATCCTAGTGTCACAAGATATGATAACGTGCTTGCCAAAACACCTAAAGCGCGTCCACTTACTCTATGTACGCGCTGAGGACGTGGGTCCTTTTAGAATGCAAAAGAAAAAGAAGTGGGTAAATGTATACCGCATCAAAGTGGCATACAAGGTTCGAATGCGTGGCAAAGCAAGGCATCGGAAAGTCGACGTCGAGAAACATTCATAGCTCGCACCGTGGACAGTGAATGCAGAAAAGTGACGTTTTCATAGAAACTGAGTGAAATCATTTGTCGCTGCCATTGCAAACCACTGCTTTTTCAGTGTCTTGTAAATATATCGACATAAACAACCACTTTTGATTACACAATGTTGTACCTTTCTTGTACGATATCCACAGGAGGCCCGCCATCCCGCGGTACCGGCAGCCGGGCTCCGACACGTACGCACGCACGCAGAGTAGGGCCACGCTTTAACGCGCTAGTCGCCAGTGTACGCCTTTTGAAGCAGAAGTTTTTGACGTCAGATGAAAGGTCTAAGATCGTGCCATGTCCTGGCAAAATATAAATGAAATCAAAATGGGCCTTTTGGAGAAAGGGGCGCGCAAAATCCTTGTTTTTTCGAAATATGCCTAAACATTTGCCTGTTTCAGCAGATACCTGTAGAAGATATACGCACGATAGATATATCACATGAAAGGGCATTAAAAGCTGAGCGAACTTATACCAAGTATGGTAATGAGGAATATCTATAGCCAGAGAAATCACGTGTCGAAGTAGGAACAAAACTGCGCGAGAGAGCATATTCGCCGTTTTTTATAGCACACAGCGTTACACCTGCGCGCCAAAATTTGCGCTAGTACTACTTTCCTGTAGGCATACTAAATCATTTAAGAAATTCACTACAATATATTTTAAAACTAACGAGATATATGCGGGCACACACGGCAAAACTGAAACACTCGAATTCAGGGTCGGATTTTCTCGATATATACGTATATATAATAGGGTGAGGTAAAAGGATTATCATGTATATATAATATATATATATATATAGGTACTAACAAAATATGAGGCAGACAACGAAGATTATTATAAGATTAAGATTAAGATAATTAAGATTAAGATAATATATATATATATATATATATATATATATATATATATACATTTTTTTTTTTTTTTTGCAGGGAAACTATTCCATAGAAATTATTCATTTTACCGCTGTTGATCATCGTGTATGATGAGCTTCTAAATGTAAAAAAATTAAAATCCAGGAGGTCAATGGGACCTCCATGCCTGAAGTGACGTGAAACTGGCCCAAAATACGATGACCAACCCCCGTGGCATAGCGGTTACGATGATCGCTTTCCACGCCGAGACTGGGAGGTGATACGGCTTCAAACCCTGTCACCGGCTGTGCTGTCTGAGGTCTTCCCTGTGTTTTCCGAAGACTTTCCAGAGAAATGTTTGCACCGTTCCCTCTGAAGTCTGCCCAGGGCGCATACTAACCCCCTGTCCCCCACTCCTTCCTGCTGCCCTCTCTCCATCTATCGACGTATGTACGCCGCTCATAGCCACAGTTGCTTCGTGGCGCTAACACGGATTTTAAAAAAAATAAAGAAACACAATGCGCTTCAGTTGATGTGATTTCCCTTACGCTCAGTTCATTTATACTTGTATTGGAATGGAGAACGGCATCATCATAGAAAAGTCGGATGTCCATAACAGAAAGTCGTTTCACGCACAATATCTCACTCTGACGGGAGGACAGCACGTTCTACGTGACCTTCTGACGCGACCCACTCAAACGTTGCACCCTCGCGCATTGGTAACTATAACCCTATAAGGCCGAAACAGCTGTGTAGTTGGAGGAAAACGAGTGCAAAAATGAAAACACAAGGAGATGGACTGTGTCACCGCCTAGCAGTCCGTGTCCGCCCGTCTCCTTCTGTTTTTGCACTCGTTTTCCTCCAAGTATGTACCAACGAGCTGAAAGAACAGCTCTGCAACTGTCTATGTAGTGTCGGTGTGGCGACGTTGAGTTGTAAGCGAGTTTTAGCGCACGGTTGGTAACGTCACCGTCGAGTTACTGTACGTACCAGAACCAATGACACCATACGTGACTCACAACCTTATCTCTTGATTGGGTGCGGTAGCCTCCCAGGCTCCCGGTCGCGGTGTAGTAAAACTTTCTAGGAGAGATAGCGTGGTGGTTCTGCGCACTGCGCGAAGCTGCACGTGCGCAGACCCACGAACACGTACGCAAAGGCGATAGCAACGATACAGTAAAAATCTCTATTAACTCATGCACTGCGTGCAGCCTAGAGGCTACGGTTTGTTTTTCTCTTCATGCACAGTATGAACACGTGCGGGAACCCACTTCCCTGCTGGAAATAGTCCAATTCAAAATAGCCCAGAAATCTCATTCGGTTTAAGTGGGTATCACATTCACAATTCTCATTGAAAGGAGCCAAAATTTGCGATTCCGAATTGACAATTTTGGACAAATACAGTATTGAAAACTACTGGAATTTAGTGGGTTTCAGAGCGAAATCACTGAAAATGTCAACGGGGATAAAGTGGAACCACGCTTAATCATACCCATTGGAGGCCAGCCTAGTATACCATTGGCCAATGTGATGTAGCCCAGATTTTCCCACTAAAGTCACATGTAAATTCACATTGATGATGCACCTTTTGAATGTGTAATAACATTAGACTCTGCTGCATCGAATGGGCAGAACGCATGTTTTTGCTGTAGAAAGGAGTTACACTAGATGCTGTTTCTGCGTGCACATTTATTTCTTCACATCGCAATACAGTAGATATTAAAATATTACAAGTGGAACATATAAAGGTGAAAGTTATTTCAAACGTTTTGTAAGTGTGAATATTCACTAATCAGTTGAAAATCACTAGCAAGACAAACAACAAGAGTAAAAACTTGATTCAGCACTTACATGTTTTGAAAGCATACTGTCCATCATCAACACACACAAAATAAATCCACAATCAGTAACTTCATAGTGACGTGGCGCCAACGTCCGTACAAACTTAGCATACAAGCGTCGACGAACAAAACAGAAGGTCTTGAAGCAAGCAACCATCATGGTCTCCTGAGCTTCGTAGGTGATTCGCGAAGCCCCGTCCAGCTTCCGGGTGCCAGTTCATGTGGGAAAATTAACCCCATCCAACTTCGGTAAGAATCCGTTCTGGCCACCTTCTGACAAATGCCTACGCCCCCATGCCAGCTGCGTCGTACCAGCCAAACTTTCAAGATACCCAATTTTTAAAAGATACAGGAACAGCAACATGTCAGTGTGAGTGGGTGTCAAATATATGACATACCGTTGCTCACAGCGCGACGCCCGAGATCCGCCAACTGCTTGTGAGCCACGGCGGGACAAGGCGCGCATCCGAACACTTCGGCATTCCGTAACAGACTGACTAATTTCCGTTGACGACTTCAGAAACGCTTGGACTTCCGTGCACTGGAATGTTATACAAATGTAGAAACAATAGCTTAAAGTAATAGGTGCGTATGAACCTGTTCACGAACGTTTGAAATAACGTAGCGAACTATTTTCAACGCCACTATGCAGTGCGGCACGGAAACGTGTTACAACGCGCCCGCTTCGGACTCCGCGAGCGGCGACATCGGCGAACGGCCTGCTCGTTCAATTTTCTCTTGTAATATATGTCGATACGGTGCGTATTCTGGAGTTTCATTTGTTTCAATCGGACGCGTTCCTCGAATTAGTTCATGTTCTACACGGACGTATGGCGTTCTTCCTCATTAAATTATTACTTAATTTGAGAGTAATGATGTACTGTTGGTCACCATTACTTTCGTTACTTCAACAACTGGCTTCTCACTTACTGTATTGGCAGCCATGCAACATGTTGGATCCCACTAAATAAGCAGTTTCTCATTGGTACACATTAGACCAATTCCTCATTCCTTCTGTTGGTGCAGACTGAATTACACAACATGTTGGATCTTATTAAATCAATTGAAAGTCAGAGTTTCTCACTGACGACCATTAAACCATTTCTTTCAATTGGTTCCTTGCTTCGTATTGCGGTCTTCGCCACACAACACGGCAGAGCCCAGTTTCGCGAAGGCAGCTTCCCTGCTTAAAGGGACGGTCTCGTACCCTCTGCCCCTTTCATAAAGTGTACCATTCGATTGCCCTTTGTTGAAAATGGAATACTGCTAATTCACCCGACAAAACACGCCACAGTTATTAAATAACCGAATTAAACTGATAAAGATTGCAGAGCACGCCGCGATCTGTGTTGGCAACAATAAGAACGGCCACGTCGCCCTGCGGGTAAGTCCGTGATAGGATACAGAAATCGTCTGCTTTTGCGCGTGCTAGTGCATCGGCGTGAGCAAACGACTTTCAGAAGTTACTGTGCACCGCGGCAACTCTCGTACATATTCTTTCAGTTCTCAGGTGAAAAACGCGCATTCTAAGTAGTGGCAAGCATGGTGGTTCAGAACAACTATGTTAATCCTCAGAGACAAGTTAAAAGTCGCAGAACAACCCCATCCACAATCACAAATCTGAAGTCGCTGGCCATCGGCGCGCGCGGTCGCATTACAGCTCCGACCAAAAATATATTACGCGCGCTTCCATTACACTCCCCGTTGTACACTGATCATGCTTCGAGATGAAGTGTCGCTGACGACGTACATGGAGAAGGAGTACGTGTTTATTTAAAAACCGCATTAAATACTCGCGGAAAGAAAACACGTGACTTAGCTTCCACGTATCCGATCACAGTCAATGCTCGGACTACATTCTCCGCTCGCGGAGGTATACGCCTGAGTGTCCCCATTTCGAGAGCAAAGGGGATTACTCAAGCCAAGGTGCTTCTGCAAGTTACAATTACCATGACAACGACGACGCACCCGCAGGCCGACGTCATACGTGACGTATGCATGAGAAAGGTGCAGCTTTCGTCGTCTGCTTTTACGGCACGTTTCTTCAAATTCCTCGAAAACGACTTGGTTATTCCAAATGGAACTTTGACGGTTGTATGTGTACAGTAATCGTGAAACTAGTTTTGGCTAAGTTTCGGAATCGCCCCGGCTGTACGAGACCGTCCCTTTAACTTCGACTTCAGTCAATGAGAAATAGTCGGCTTCTACACGTTGAACGAATTCGCGTCTGATTCCTCATTGAATCTCATTAAAATTGTGGGGAGAAGTCAATGAGATCATGCCGACTATTTCCAGCAGGGTTGCGTAGACGGAGCGCATGAAGTGCCTAGAACTTGTCTTCGCGAACGTTTCCTCCTTTTACCTAATTATTGTGCAATTGATGCATAGGTGTGATGTGTGCGTATTTTTATTTCGTACTCCCGAACAGGATCAGATGCGCTACAGGCTGAAGCCGAGCTCGGACTACCCGCTCGTCTGGAGCGAAGTCTTCAGAAAGCTGCACCTCCTGCAACAGGAGATTAAGTTCGAGGACTTTCTCGTGAACGACACGTCGCTGGGAGAGGTGTTCATCGGCTTCGCTAGAGAAAGGAAGATGGTGGATTTTGGAGAAGACAACATTTGCTACTTCGATAAAGATGAGCCGTCGAAAGATGTAAAAAAGAGTGCAACTCTGAAGGAATTGTTATGAAGGAATGTTTATTACGCACATTATAAAAGGAATTTGTTTTCTTGCTCACGCCGAAGAAAAGAATCCTAAATCGACTGAATGCGGCTTACTATGATAGCAAGAAGGCATCTACGAGGGAACCAACGCTTTCCCTCTGATTGTGTTGTTACATTGGCATAGACTTTTTGTGGCCTCACAGAGACCATAGGTTATTGCAATGCTGGAATAATTGTTGTCGTTTCGTGCGCAGTGATGCCTGTTTCATGAACCTTTGCATTATTTTCTCTGCGATTAATATGAAATATTTTTTATCTCATCCTCAATCACAAAGCCATTACATAATTCACTTTAGCGCAGGAAGTAGAGTAGAAGAAATATTGTATGTGAAATCAATAAACTTTGTCCTATGCCGAAGTGTCTCGGAAGAAAGTTCTACATTACGCAGTAACATATCAGTCAGACCAGTGTTTTATTCAGACCCCCCCTCCTCTACACACTCTTTGGCGACAACTTCTTCCTTTCTTTCCTGCGCACCCCCTATGGGGGGGGGGGGGGTAGAGTCATTTCTGCTTGAAATACATGTTGGTGATTATATGTAAACCTGTTACAACGTAACTGTAATAATACCCCCCTCATTTTTTTAACCCCCCGTGCTTGCGATTTCGTATAAACCACTGAGTCGGACAACCCAGCTTTATTATCATGGTACCCAATTCTTCTTGTGAAAGGTAGGTCCAATAACTCTAATTACACGTATTGGAGTTGCCGCATTTTGTGGTGAATTTATAGCATTACTGCTAGGGTCTGTAAGTATGATATTCCGGGGTACACGTTGGAAGCGTAACCTCAACGGTAAGCTTCATGATCAGCTGCTGATGGGAAAATGTCGGCTGAAACCTCTTTTCTATTTTAACCGCTACTTCGATATGCCATATTATAACGTTCATCAGGATAGCGATCCGCGTAAAATTGTGGCAAACCACCGGTCACAGTGGTGCTGTAAAACTTCTGCGCGTTACACTGGTCGCTTCAGTGCAACGCGCGTCGCGTTTAGTGGACGTTCCGTTCTTCTCTACAATGAACCCACACCAGCATATTGCACTGTGCTGCACGAAAAAGGACCAGTATCGGTAACCTCTTCAGGGCAAGTAGAAAAATAGGACAATGAGCTATTCCTACTCAATGTAACAGACAGTACACCTTGCATACGTGCAAACTCTCCTGGATTATCCGGGAGACTCCCGAATTTCGTGCAGTCTCCCGATTGTACGGACGCGCCCTCTAATCTGCGCAAACGTATTCCTGAAGAATGTATTCCTGACAACCCGTAACACGTATTTCGCGGCATCACCATCCATGCCTGGAGGTGGCGGCAGATCGCGTGTTTCATCGTGTCCGCGTTTCTCGAGAAGACTTGCTATTGTCCTATCGTCAGACCAGTTTCGTACAGTAGTTTCGTCTCCTCCAATGGCGCCCACCAAACTGATGAAATACCTACACGTGTTCCTCATCCGTTGTGTTGAGTTGATTAGAAAAGAAAAAAATTGAGAAATAGGCACTGATTACGAGAGCCGGCTACTCCAGATCACTTTGGAAAGCACAAATGGCGATGTACAATTAAATCAATGAGTGACAAAGACTCTCAGTCAGTCACTCACACACACTGTCCACTAGAGCCCTGCACGGGCCCGGGCCCCCGACCCGGCCTGCGGGCCGAGCCGGGCTTGTTATTGGCTGTGGGCTCCGGGCCGGGCTGAGCCCGGGCCGACAAAATACGCTAGTACCGCGGGCGTGGCCGGGCCCGGGCCGACAAATATGTTTCCGAGAGTCAGGCACGGCCGGGCCACGCAGCTAATTCCACACAATGGAGATGGATTAGTTCATATCATCATGCGCTTGCGTCATTCCTGTGCATAGTTTGCAAAGACAAGCAAGGGATACTGCATTAGGCATATGATTCGTTGAATTGTGGATTGTCGACCCTCTAGAACATTCTGAAAGCCACTTTACATTGCTCGTCACTCCTCGCGTATTTCACAATCACTTGGCAAATCTTGGTGAGAGGGGTATGGACTGGGAGAAGTTTGTCGACAGCATCCTCTACCTCCGCAAAATCTTGACAGTGTAACGATAACGCCCATGCCCGCGTACGTTCTGGATTTAATTTGGTCTGGTGCGGTTATGGTGTTAAACCGCCATCACTTGTATGTTTGTCTTCTCTCCTTATAAATTTACTGATAAATTTGTTTGATAATCGCCAGAAGCGCGTACGTCGCGGCTGGAAATACTACGCCGGGATCTACTCGCCGGGTCACCGGGCCGGGCCGGGCTCTATTATTTTCTTAGATTCCGGGCCGAACCGGGCTCTAGTCACTGGGTCACCGGGCCGGGTCGGGCCGCATAAAAATATGAAGGTCCGGGCCTGGGTCGGGCCGGGCCATTTTTCGATGCGCCCGGGCCGGGTCGGGTCCGGAAAAGTCGGCCCGTGCAGGGCTCTACTGTCCACACACGCTGTCCACACACACTGTCAATCATCCGTGCCATCTGCCTTTTCACTGGTTTTGTGGTTGAGCATAAGAAGCAACCGACTGTAAGCGACCACGTGTGACCGCTGTTCCGGGAGATGATCCCAAAATGTGACGAAGCGAAGCGCTAGGGGTGCGGACGGACGAAGACCACAAGCATCATCGGTGTAATGGCTGCGGCAGCGCAAAATAGAAACATGACAGCCTGACACGACGAGTCTTCGCAATCACGGTTGACGGAAACAACGATAGTGCGTCGCAGCTCCACCCGATAATGGCGACATACGATGTAGAGAAATCACAATACAGTGCCAATACTATGTCGAGTGTACAGAATTAATTAGCAGCCCCCCCCTCTCCCATCGCGACAACCTACCAAATTTTGAATTCGCAGGTATGATTTTGTCACGAATGTTTCTAGTCGAAATTGGAAAATCCCGCATGAACGCCGTCCACCTTTGCCTGTGATTAGAGAATAGCGACACTATGGCCCCCAGCCACAATGTGTAATCCGTATCATGCCGAGGGGATGACAGGCGAGGGAATAGCATCTCACTGTGGCGTCCAAGTCTTCGTCAGTGCCCGGTCGATTGATGTAACATCTCCAGGACTTTCCCACAGTTTGCCTCAGTGCCAAAAGTATTTAACGCAAAATATACTGTTCTGACATCTGCAGAGAAAGAAAAATAATAGATAGGCAAACGAGCCGAGGCGAGCTCTATCTAGTGACAGACACAACACATACAGCCTCCAACAGCCTAAGGGGTTAAAGTCAAGTAATTCACGAAGAAGCCAATGAGTGCCGGCGCCAACGGAAAGAAATTAAGAAAAAGAGTGAAAGACAGAAAGAAAAGAAAAAGGAGTGTGAGTAGTAGGGAATGGACACTGGCTGCCGACAGACAGAGCTGGTCTGGACACCATTAAATTGGCAATTAGAGCTAATTAGGACCCCCCACAGTAATCAGCACCCTCCATGGAGTCACCACACTAATTGGGGAGCATCTAACTTGTGTCCAGACCACACTGTGTGTTGCCGGCCACCAGTGTCCATAAAAAAGAAAAAAGAACAGATAGAAATAGAGTGCCACCGCCACCTTGAAGAAAGCGGTTCAGAACGGCCGCTGACCATCGCTGGGCGACGGAGCACAGAGGCAGGTGACTGCATAGTTACGAAGCATCGCACCACGTGGCGCCACCGTCCTTCTTGTGACCACCAGTTTTGGACATCCTGGGACGTCAGGTGTGACTTCATTGTGGCATATCTGGGCAGGTTAGGACAGCTCTGGACATGCAAGGGGAAAAACACTCATAATCGAGACAGAGGAACGCAAACTACTGTGCAAGCAAGAGTAAATATGACAACAAGGGACATCATTAATAGCAACAAAAGAATTAGTTACACAACAAATCAGCCCACTGTTCACCACATCAGCAGTCATGGGGAGCGCAGAACAATGCATCCGCTCCATCCAACAGCCAGGCACAGAACTGAATCGTAATGCTTTTTTCTCCTCTATAAAGTCACGCATCTGCACCCCCTAGCGGTTACTTTTTGAAATAATTTCATGACAAAATTATTAAGAATCACACCAGCGCCACTCTCGTTCCCAGCGCCAAGCCAGCTTTTGCGGAAGATAGAAAATCGCGGGGATGCCCGGACAACAACAACAACCAGCACCCGTCATGTACGGTCACGTCACTGCTAATCGCAAACAAAGCGGGGACAAAGTTATCACGTGCGAAAGAATTAGTTACACAACAAATCAGGCCACTGTCTACCACAACAACAGTCACGAGGAGCGCAGAACGATGCGTCCATTCCATCCGACAGCCAGCAGCGGAACTGAATCATAATGCTTTTTCTCCCCTATAAAGTCCTGCATCTGTCCCTCTTGTGGTTACTTTCTGAACTAATTTTATCGCAAAATTGTTACGAATCATTCTAGCACTATTCCCATTGAGATCAAGGGTGCGGCAGCGCTAGCGTCATTGTCAAGACAAGAATAGAAATAATAGATGCGGGAAAAAATCGCACGACTGCTGGGCAACAGAGGAAAGCAAGCACAGAAAAACACTTGAACAGAGTGAAAAAGACACTCATCATTTTCGCAGTATTTTCATGTACACTGCACTCCCTCATTGTAAATCCGCTCGACACAAAATCCACTAGAATCATCACACACCATTCTCCAGTGAGGAGCCACGCATCCGTACCCCATCAGAGGCAAACTGAATCCCACCAAGGGTCCACTTTTCCACCAACGGCCAACGCAATTGCTAGGAACAGAATTAACACGTGCCACGTCCATACTCGCCAGAGGCCAGCAGAGACGTGATTCCTTGTGCCCTCTGCGGGCCTTCCGCATTGGTCGTGACATCATCGTATTGTCTCAAAGCTACACTGTTTTTTTTCACTAATGCCCAACGTAACTACAATGGACGAGCTCCACCTGAAACAATAGAGCTGCAATATGACATCATCACCCAGGCATGCAGCTGCATAGTTCAAGGACGTGTACGACTGCACTCTAGACAGGGGACCTGTTATTTATTGAATCACTATCCCAAGCTTATTTCCTTTGTTCTACTATAATGATTGCATATGAAACAGAAAAACTATTGCAGAAAAGCACAAAATACCATGCATGAAAGCTGATCGTTGCAATTAAGCATTTTAATCCAAAGACTTATTAAATGACTAGGTAATCTTACAAATATCAGGAAAGAACAAGATATCCTAACAAGTAACACCATCAACAGCTAAATACAAGGAGCTCAGTGTGGCATGCAGTTCCATCCGAGAGCCAGGCAGGGAACTGAATAATGACGCTTTTTTCCTCCTGAATAAAGCCATCGATCTGTCCTCCTTGCGGTTACTTTTTGAACTAATTTAATTGCAAAATTATTAAGAATCATGCCAGCGCTACTACCATTCAGGTCCATGGCATGACAGCACTATCGTCATTGTCAAGATACAGCTTCATCAAGAATGTTTGTTGGCAAAAATAAAAAATACCAACCTACATGCGTCAACAAAAGGAAAGATAATAAGACAGAAAGTCATAAGAAAGATAGAAAGTCATAAGACAGAACAGGTCTGGGCATGTCAACGAGCACTGTCACATGAGGAAAAATCGGATGTTTGCCAGACAACAAGGGAAAGCAAGCACACAACACTTGAACAAAGTGGAAAACACACTCTCCAGCATCAAACTATTTCTAAACACACACACACTCTTCTTATTGAAAAACAGTGCTCATCATAAATCCATCCAGGAAAATGCACACCATCGACCAACCTCCCATTTTCTATTGCTACACTTTTTCTCTACTAACGGTGAACGCATTGCTACAGACACCTGAAACATAGAGCCACTGCATGACATCATCGCATCCTGTCTGAAGAGGTGCAGAGCCGGGTCTAGGCAGTGGCAAAGACAAACCCTCCTATTATTTATTGAATCGCGAGGTTATTTCCTTTTATTTTTTATTTATTTATATACCTTAAGTGCCATTGCTATGGCATTACATAAGGGGGAAACAATAGGAAAAGGATACATACAAAAAAAACGCGACAATCACAAGAAAGCACAACCATAAAGCTGTTACCTACTCTAAGTACAATCTCTCACAGGCCCTAGTAAAAGTATCAATGTTATTATTCATGACAACATCTTCAGGCAAAGAATTCCAATCACGGATGCCTGTCTGAAGGGGGGAATTATAAAAATAGTCTGTCATGCCAAATGTCGTCTTAAGCTTGTGATGGTGGTCAAGACGGGCCGATAAGTGGTGGGCTGGTTCAATATACGAAGAGCCATTGAGGAAAAGCCGAAAAATGTTCACCAGCCTTTTAACCTTCCTTTTGTTAGCAAGAAGTGGGATGCAATTTGATTGCTTGAATTCAGTAATGCTGTTCCAGTCATATTTTTTAAAGATAAAACGGACTGCCTTATTTTGGACGGCCTCGATTTGTTCAATTAAATACTTCTGGGAGGGATTCCAAATACTGGACGCATATTCCAATTTACTTCGGACCAAACTGTTGTAGGCCATTAATCTAACATCTGTAGATGGCAAGCGCAATACACGTCGTAGAAACCCCAGAGTATGAGTTGCTTTGTGAGAGATTTCATTAATGTGATGTGACCACGACAAGTTATGAGCCAGATGAACCCCCAGGTACTGATATATCATCACCCTCTCCAGATTACAATCACCAAATACGTAGGTATTACAGTATTGCGTCTTCGCCCTGGAGAAGGTCATAAATTTACTTTTTTCTACATTAACCTGTCTTTGTCCGACTCTTAATGATATTCACTCTTACATTAAAATTCAACTACAAAAAAGAACCATGCATGACATCTGATCGTAGCGATTAAGCATTTTCACCCCAAAGGCTTATCAGAAAACACCCTTGGTACTTTGAATCATTAGAATCACAACAGCAGTAAACTCCTACTGCTCTTTAAAATAACAAATTGAGACCCTGGAACCCTTAACATCATCACCGGGCTTATGTAATGCATGGCGCACAACCTTTTCTATGCTCATATAGTCATTGTCTGAGGCTACACCTGCAAGACTGCGAGCAAAAAGGCGCGAAAGCCTGGGGGCAAAGTTCCATTCGCGATCAACGGAGGGACTAGACAGAACGTCGTTATGGGAACATATATTGGTAGTTTCATTTATAATCGAATGATGCCCGCCGGTCACATTTTTTATTTCTCTCAAAAAAAGTATATGTTATCCCACCCACAAAGAGATGCAAAAGGTGCCTGACCGCAGGTCTCTACGATATTTTCTTCTGCGTCCACGGCACTTTGAAGAAAACGAGCGCGATTTCGCGGCTTAAATTTTTTGCAAATTTGTGACCTCGTATCTCTTGAACGAGATGTCCCATTTGAACGAAATTTTTTTTGCTGACAGTGTGGATAGTGCACGTTCAACCATGGTCAATAGACCATGGTGGAACGTGCACTATCCACACTGTCAAGTTTATATGGTCAAGAAAAAAGTATAGGAAAAAAAAAGTCCCGAAAACGCAACAGAGAGCCTTTTTACCGCACGTTCGGAAGGTCATGGCCGAGGCCTTGGATCTCTGACTATGGTGTTCTTTGTATGAGCAGAAAGATCATTTTTTTCTCTTTCGTCTGAAGTCAAATACATTGCTTTGTCTTCAGCCACTATCCCGTAAGAATGTAGTGAACAAGGAAGGGTAGGGGAAAATTCTCATTTTCGCGGCAGTTTTTACCCAACAAGGACATCTTAAAATTTTCCGATATTTTGTGCTAATATAGCTGAGACATAGCTGTTTCAGGATATGCAATAAAATGTTTCATTATTTTGGTCCCACATGGCGCGCAATTTTTTTTCGCACCCCTATTGGGCAGCGCTCGCAGGGGTCAAGCACACGTACAAAGAGTGGACTTCTACCCCACCCCCTGTCTTTTTTTTCCCCTTTCGGTGAGGGTGCCGTCATGCCGAAGGCCGACTATAGAAATATGCACAGATCACTGTGATCTCCGCAGACAAGCAAAAGTTCGTTGCTTAGGCTTTCCCACCAGGTTAATACCTCCAAGGTTAGTGGTTGAAGGAAGCGGACGTGGGAACACGGCATTTGTAAATACTCCGGCTTCGCCGAACCGAAGCGCGAGACGTCTATTCTCTTGTAATTTTGTTTTGTTATTTGCTGATTCCTTCTACTTCTGTTTCTTCTACTTCGTCTACTACGGGTGCCTCAGTGGGCTCACACAATATCTTGCTTTGATATGCTTCTGTTCACAGTCTGCACAATTTCGGTGGGGTCACTGAAGTCAGCGTAGTCAGGGCTTGAAGCCGGAGGATCTTGTTCACCTGTAGACCCTTCCTCAACAGCCTGCAGTCGAAACGTGCTGTAGCAGTTCACACATATTTCGTCGATGTCGTGGACATGGACTGCCTCCGAGGTGCTCAAGATGGTCTTCAAAAGCCCTGATCCTATCAACAATACCGGCATGAAGTTCTTGTTCCAGGGTGTTTTTTGTTGTCTTCTTGAGTGTAGTCCGGGCAGTATACAGTCAACCCTCGATTTATGAACACCCTCGGTTCCCCGAAAAATCGTTCATAAATCGAGGGATTCATAAATCGAAAATTTCTTTAAGTGAGTACTATCCAGCAAATGGAACAGTATTTCCGAGTTGGTATTGTGTTTATAATGCAATATATTGTGTAATTTTGCTTTTGACCATGCCTTCTGCTGTATCAATCTCACAAAGCACAGATGTTAGCGCATTCACACCCTGTTTATTATGCAATCCTAAATAGTGTAATTTTGCTTTGCACCATGCCTTCCGCTGTGTCAATCTTGGAAAGAGGCGATGTCAGCACGTTCGCACTCGACTGGTCTCGGATTTCCTCTGGGGTTTTTAACCTACCTTTATTAGTCTCCGCGTGACAGCGGACACCTTATTCAAGAATTGAGGTCAGGAACACTTCTGCAAAAACCCGTTTGTTGTTCGGATTTTGAGGGGTGAAGAACCGAGGGTGCAATACCTGGAAAACGTTTTGTCTGTTCAGGCGTCATTCATAAGACCACGAATAATCCCTTTGAAGGTTTTTGCTGGCCTCGGAACGACCCGTTCATAAAATGAGGGCCAAAACGCTGGGCAACTCCTAGTTGGTTCCCAGAAATTCCATTCATTATTCGAATATCGAGATTCATAAAACGAGGGGAAAATGCATGTAAAAAGTTTGGTTCCTCGTGCCAGTGTTCATAAAACGAGGGAATTCATAAATCGAAGGTTCATAAATCGAGGGTTGACTGTAGTCGCCTTCTGGTGTGGCTACGGCTGGCCATGGGGAGCGCAGAAGTAAACGCTACGCTGACGACAAAACGAAGTCCATACGTAACACTGAGGAAAGCAAGGCCCTTGTCTTAAAATGTGGACAGCGGCGGGACCCCCGTAGACGCTTAAAGACCGTCTTTTCCCAAGCAGCGCCCCGACTTTCTCACCCATTGGAAGGCTAACTCCTTCAAATAATATTTCTAAAAGGAGTTCACCTTGAAGAAATAGGGGACCGGACATGTCCTATCATTCCCAGGAAGCCCAGGCGGCCAATCCTTGGGCGATCTGTCGGCATCGTGGCACATCACCTGAGCGTTTCCGTCTTTGTTCCGTCTTTGTTCACAAGTAGAAGAAACCAGCAAATAACAAAACAAAATTACAAGAGAATAGACGTCTCGCGCTCCGGTTCGGCAAAGCCCACGTCCGACTTCCCACGTCCGACTTCCTTCAAGCACGTAACCTTGAAGGGATTAACCGGGTGGGAAAGCCTAAGCAACGAACTTTTGCTTGTATGCGGACATCAGAGTGATCGTGCATATTACCATAGTCGGCCTTCGGCATGACGGCACCCTCACCGAAAGGAAAAAAAAAGACAAGGGGTTGGGTAGAATTCCACTCTTTGTACGTGTGTTTGACCCTGGCGAGCACAGCCCAATAGGGGTGCGAAAAAAAAATTGCGCGCCCTGTTGGACCAAAATAAGCAAACATTTTATTGCATATCCTGAAAGAGCTATGTTAGTACAAAATGTCGGAAAATTTGAAGATGTCCTTTTTGGGTAAAAACTGCCGTGAAAATTAGAATTTTACCCTACCCTTCCGTGTTAACGGCATTGTTACTGGATAATGGCTGATGATAAAGTAATGTATTTAATGCCGAACGAACGAGCAGGAAATGATCTTTCTGCTCATATAAATAACATCGTACTCAGAGATACAGGGCCTCGGCCATGACCTTCCAAACGAGCGGTAAAAAGGCTCTCTGTTGCGTTTTCGGAATCTTTTTTCGTGTACTTTTCTCTTGACCATATAAATTTAATAGATGGAACGTGCACCATCCACACTGTCAGCAGAAAACATTTCGTTCAAATGGGACATCTCGTTCAAGAGATACAAGGTCTCAAAGTTGGAAAAAATTTAAACCGCGAAATTGCGCCGGTTGTTTCGAAGCGCCGTGCACGGAGAAGAAAATATCGCAGAGACCTGCGGTCAGGCACCGTTTGCATCTCTTTGTGGGTGGGATAACATATATTTTTTTCGAGAGAAATAAAAAATGTGACCAGCGAGCATCATTCGATTATAAATGAAACTACCCTTATATGATGTGATTGCGTTTCTACTATATTAATGACTTTCGCTCTTGCGTTGCAGTTTAGAAAAACTATCACAAAAAGCTCGTGCTACTCTTAATAAGCTCAACTCTAATTTCAGGAGCCTTAAAATTCTACTCGTTATGGAAACTGTTCTATAATTGTGCTATTACTTGGATTACTATCAATCAAGAGCTCCACGTTTTTCTCTCTTCCCATTTCAGCCTACCGGGTCCTGTCATGCAGTGAAGCAGACTCACATCCAAACTAATAATTAATTTACACTGAGGGTGCCGTGCTAGGCATTTCTATTCCGTGCTCAGGTACCAGCATTTCTGCTCAAATACCTATAGTTGCAATCAACTTACTTCATCAACATATCGAGGATCCAACAACATCTAACAAACAAACAAACAAACCCACTTCTCCTGATAGAACACTATTCAGTTGTACCAAGTGGCTCTTCTGCATAAAAGCAGTGAAAGGAGGAAAGAGCAGCGAAAAAAAATTACACACACTTTTGCTCGAATAGCTATAAATACAAAAAACCGAAGCACACGGTAATAAACTGAGACAAACACACTCACTTCTGCTATCAGAAAATTATTGTATAACATTTCTGCTCAAATACCCATTGCAAACAGCTTACTTCATCAACATATCGAGTACCCAACAACATCTAACAAAGAAGCAAACAAACCCACTTCTCCTGATATAACACTATTCAGCTCATATTCAGCTCATTCACTTCATAACGTCAACAACGAAGCGCATCCGCAGTGTCAACTATAGAATCAGTAAATGCCTGCCTTGCTGAGCATGACGAAGAAAACTACGGCAAAAGAAAAATAAGTATACTGGAGAGCAGACTTGTACAGTAACTTGAGTAGAGTATTACCACGGTCCCTTGTGGTATTACGTAATTTGGACCGTGGTATTACGTAATTTGTGTAGTAAGTTACGTGTCTTAGATGCTTTTCTGAGTAACTTGGTATCTTGCAAATATTTTCAAAGTTCAGTATTTAGTACTCTAACTTTTTTTCCCATAACTTCTTTCAAATTTTCCAAGCTACTTTGAAGGTACTTCCCTGAGGTCGAGCGAAAGATGCGTTTTGTGCTTGACATATGAGCCTACATTGAGCTGTCCATATGCTTTAGTGTCTAGTATATTCGGGATATCCACGTCCCTCTTGGGAAAAGGTAGCGTGCATGTTGTCCTGAAGAGTAGGCGGATAAACCATTGAGACCCCTATAAGTCAGGATAGAAGGCCGTGCCGAAAGCCGTAGCGAGAGAGTACGTAAAATATGAATAACGCTTTTTTAGGTTACAGAAACGACAAGGAGAAAAACGACAGCAAATTCTGTCATTTCTGTACAGCATTCGTTCGCATCTGTAGAGCGCCTGTTCAGTATTGGGCGTAATGTCTGTAACAAAATATTTGAAAAAAAAAGAACCGGGGCAGGCTATCGGATAGTAATTTTGAAGAGCGCTTGTTCCTGTGAGCTAATAAAGCTTTTTGATAATGCCATTTGCAACTTCACCTCTTCGTTATCCTTTCATAGCGAATTACAACTGTGACTTCAAAGCATCTTGAAAGCAACGAGTTACTTTTAAGAGCACCTAATACTCTATCTTAAATACTCATGATGCATCTTGCTGGCCTACTTAACAGTTTTATAGGAAGAAAACAGGGTGTTAAAAACGACTTCTGTGCTACTTTAAGTGCCGGCCTTGCAGGAGTGCTCGCTGATCTGGCTCTGTCGGGAAAGGGGGGGGGGGGTGATGTTTGTTCACGTCTTCGTTGCGCTTCTGCCTAAGTCCTAGTCCATTTAGTTATTTTACTTAAACACTGTGAAATCATGCAGGGCCCTATTGACTGAATCATAGTCAGCCCATTCACGGGATTACATACGTTTTGTGCTTTCACGTTGAGCCCCCAGGCATTTTTCGCTTTCCTCCTCTAGGAATTGTAACCGCCTTATCCTGCAATCTATTACCGCAACACTAATCCACTTTACACTTACACCTCAATTTTTGTATTTCCGTCGGAAGACCCCTTCTTGGTCGGCCTTTGGACTGCTTATTGACTTGTCTTTTGAAAATGAAGAAAAGGGAAGTCCAAAGGCCGTCTACAGCAGTTGTTTGGACAATTGACTACAGGAAATCAAAGTCAAAAGAAAAGTAAAAAAAGCCAAAGAATGTCCAAAAAAATGGCAATAGACAGGCAAATTTCATTTTCATAAGAGTGGGGTGTGTTCAACAAAAATGGATGTAACGCTTTACAATGTTGTAGGAAGGTTACATAACTGTTGCCTAAATGTTGTGTTGTGTTAAAGAAATATGGCTGTAACACTGTCATAATGCAACCAAAACATTACCCAAGTGTTGCCACAATATTGTGTGTGCGTTGAAAATATCGCTGCAACGGTGTCACAGTATTGTGGAAACATGACGGAAATGTTGCCTGAATATTGTTTTTGTGTTGGGGAAACATGGTTCTAGTGATGTCACAATGTTGAAGAAATGTTTTCCAGCAACGTTGCTGTAACAGATTTTCATGAGGACATTAGCCACGTTTCTGCAACGTTTGAGTAAAACATTACCTCAACAACAAATTGTGCTACTAGGGTTGACGGGCATCATCGATGGGTCAGAATCGATATTATCTTTGCCGGGGAAGATGCGCCTTCAAACACTGTTTTGAGCTCTAACAGCAGGGTCTCGTACTCACAATAAATGTCACCGTATGAACCTGCCCCATGAACCTTTTCGCTTTACTGTGCAGCAGTCTTGTACAAGACACTCACACAACGTATTCAAGTTACCGAGTACCTGGCAAAGAAGTAACCGAGTAGACTACTAAATACCTAATCTTGAAGAGTACGAGAAGTAATTCACACCACAGAGTCCAAATTATCGCAGAAATTCAATTTAAAGTACGCCGCAAAAGGCGACCGTGCGCAACGGCGGTGGAGAGCAGTACCAACCTGTGATCTGTCTGAGACCTCGCGCTGACGGTGCAGGGAACACGCTCGCTGATTGGTCCAGAGAAATGCTGTCTGCTACTCCGCTGTCGTCGACTGCTAGGCTGTTCGCGGGGCCCTGAAAAAGCATTGGTCCTGGCTCGGTCATTATTCGGCCGCTCCTTCTACCCCCAATTCTCCGGGAGAACTGGCAAAAATGGTTTACGGCGGCAAAGTCATAGGGAGCTGACCCCCAGTGACTGGCAAACCAGAACGAGTTTCTCCTGACACGTCATCGGTGACGTGGCATCATACCTTCTCCTCCCTGAGTGGCGAGTTAAGGGTGAACCCACGGAGCCAGGTTTATGTGAGTTTTTTTTTTTTTTTTTCTGGGAAACAAATTGCACACATTAAGACCTTTCAAAGCTATTCGGTAAAATGACACACTTTCACTGGATGTCTTAATCTAATTTTTTTTAATGACCCTCTGTACTCCTTTAATGCTTAATTATTTGCGCTGCATTATAAAAAAGGAAAAGCTCGCGTTTCTGCTTCCATTAAGTATAGTAACACCTGTTATTTTTCTTTCTTTTTTCTTCAATATTGTCATTTTTAGCATGCACCTTTCCTGCTCCATTCCTCGCATTTAGTGACAGTGAATCACGGCGGGCAACATTGTTTGGTTTCCAAGCCAATCGATTCCTTCCTCGCCTGTTCTTTGCCATGTTTACTTGATAGCATTGTGGTGCCATTTACAAGTTCCCTGGTAAGTTAGTTTTTTTCGCGTTCCGAGTGGATTTTTGTTTTTGTGAAGTGGCCTGATCGAAAACCGTTGATGCGGGCTTACGGATACTGCAAAGCGTAGATGATTTGTGAGGAAAGAAATTCGTCGTCAAATGGATTTCCGACACAGATGTTTCCGAGACTTATATTGCTGCTGCAATTGAGTCTTCTAATGTTTTATTTATTTCAATATATTAATGGCGGGATAAGTCTATTGATGATATAACGTATTTCTAGCTGCTGTATGTAGTGAGCTGCAGTGCACGTGATTCTAAGTTAGCGCTCAGCGGAACTTTTTTATTTTCCTAGCGCCTACAGAGGATTTCAACTTCATGCTTAATGGTACACACCAGCCGTATTTTGAGAGAGGACGCATAATACTGTTGGGGGACTTGTTTATTCCACTATTTATCACGATGGCAGAGTAGCATAACTGGTGTATAATTAATTTATGGAAGTGTGTGTAAATGTCAGTTATGCGACACAGTAATGACCATCTTTTGTTCCCACGTGGGAGTAGGCGTAAAGAATGTGTGATATTACTCATATTAAATGCAGATGCCACGGATTTGGAAATATTCAGGAGATGATATTCTATGTTTCGAATCAAATGCTGAAAATTGTGCTTTCCGTGCAGGAACACGGCGAAAGTAGACAAGCACAAGCCTATGGTAGACCAAGGAAAGCCTCGCGTCAATGCGTTCAAAAATAAAGTGACTCAATAAAGTACACCTGTTCACATGTAATTTTGTCTTCCTGTCCCTTCATACTTCACAGCAAATTGAATTAAATTTGTGGCCAGGGCAACCCCAGACAGCGTAGTACGTGCAGGGTTGGGCGGCAGGGGGAAGTAATAAAAAAAAAGTCAATGACTTTCAATAGATGTTCAAAGCAGAGCGTGTTCACTCTCAAAAGGAAGTCCAGAGCAGGAATGTCTATTGGAACCTTTTGGACAAATGTCAAAGGAAGCCTGTCCCAAATAACCATAAGTTGTCCAAAGCAATTCCATATGGAATCTATTTTTTCAATTTTTCATATAGAATCTATAGAATTCCAGTATCACGTCTATTGTGACTCATTTGACTTATTTCTATAGAATTTCTATGGCATGAACAAATTTTTTTTTTCATAATGGCTAGCACAGAATGGTATGGCAACATTTAATCAATATCATGCTGCGACGTTGTCCAAACGTCGCTAATGTCCACGACTTTAGCTTAATTTGCAACATTCATTTGTAAAACTCGTGGAACGTGTACACAACACTGTGGCACCGTATGTACACAATTTTCAATGCGTGACTACATAAGTGTCGTGCCCCTCCCGCCTGACTGACTGGGGGTGGGGGAGAGTTGCACATGTTACTCGAAAAAAGTAATTGATTACAATTACTGTTACTACTTCGCGAACTTTACCGTTACAAATTACTTCATCAGAAATGTAATACGTTACCGATTAAAAGTGTAACGCGTTACTTTTCCCGTTACTTTTAAATCGTGGGCCATACCAAAGCCAACAAGCCCGCAGTGAATGAAACCATGCAGCTCTTGTTGCAAATTCTAATATGAGACACCAACATACATGATAAGTGAAATTCACAAATACATTTGAAAGCAACATACAAAACACATACACGCGTTTATCACAGATTTTTATACACATTTACATATATATGTACACACCAGCATTATCTACGAACGACTTAGGTTTATACATATGTACATATACGCGTGCCTAATACGTGGACCAATACGTGCTGACTAGCCTATGACTCACATCACATATTTACACAATTACATGCTCTAAGCAACTTATACCGTTTCATGTCTTCCAAGTATCTAATATACATATACATTCATCTAATCACTCGCACGTATTGTAGCCATTGAGTTTCAGCAATAGTTGTCGCTCAAAGTTTTCGTCCGTCACTTTAGCGCGCTTACGTGTCATAGTGTCCGCGGCGATGCTAAAGACCCTTTCCACGGCCGCTCTCGCCTCCTGTCCCAGATGGGGACGCCGGTATAGGCATCGAAACGTCGGCCTCGTTTTGCTACTATTGTTATGTTCAGCCTGCACAGTTTATCAATACAGTCACCTATTGCTCGAGTAGGTCGTGGTTGTAAGGGATTGTCATATTACTGGGGTGTGCATGGAACACGTGTGGACTAGAGACGGCCGTCACAGTGGCCTCTGCGTCATTGCTTCAGTCGAACTCGTGGTGGAACAGAATAACATATTGGCTTGCTGAAAAGGGTTGCCATTGTTGACAGAGGGTTAAAAGAGTAATCGATTACTCAGTAATTGATTACCGAAAGTTGTAATAAGGTTACTTGAAGAATTACTTGCTAAAAAATTAATTGGTTACGTTAAAATTTACTTGCTAAAAAAATAATTGGTTACGTTAAAATTTACTTGCTATAAATTAATTGGTTACGTTAAAATTTACTTGCTAAAAATTAATTGATTACGTTAAAAAGTTACTCAAAAAGTAATTAATTGCTAGAAACGCAATTACTAGTAGCGCGTTACGTACAACTCTGGGTGGGGGAGACCCGTATTGTCGTCAAGCAGTAGAGCTACCCAAGGAGGTATACTCTGCTGGGGAAACCGCTTGGTCGTCCCATTGGATGGAGCATGTACTGAAACACAAACTGTTGGGGTACTTTGATTAAGTGTAGTGGGGTGCAAAACATTTCTAACGGTGATGATGATGCATACTTGCAACTAACCCATGTACCTATAACGAGCCAAGCACGTGCATCCGGTGGTGTGGCTGTAGTCCTTCCACAGTGCATACCTGCAAAACACTTTCCACTCGTTACAGACTTGGAGGCAGTAGCAGTCGAAGTGTGCCTCGACAGGATTCTCACGGTATGTTCACTGTACCTGCCCCCATCAGTGGTAATAGAGCAAAGAGATTTCGAAGACTTATGCAATCAACTCCCTCAGCCGTTTATGATTTTAGGTGACCTGAATGCCCACAATCCTTTGTGGGGAAGTTCAAAACTAGATGCACGGGGGAAAATGTTGGAGAGGGTCCTCCTTTCGGGGTCACTCTGTCTTCTGAATACTGGGCTACCTACTTATGTGAACTCTTCAACACAAAATTTTTCTTGCATAGACATTTCACTATGCAGCCCATCCATTTTCCAGTTTCTTGACTGGACAGTCGAACAGAATCCTCGGGGGAGTGATCACTTCCCTGTAGTCTTACATTTCCGAGGCCCTACAAACAGTCTCATGACACGACCACCACGGTGGAAACTGTCGGAGGCAGACTGGAATGTGTTCAGAGAAGAAGCCAATTTGGCGCCCCTGTCTTTTGAGATAATGTCGATCGAGGAATCAAATAATCTTGTGACCCAAATAATTATAGGCGCTGCTGAGCGAGCCATTCCACAAACATATGGATGTCTTCCCAAACACCCCAAGCCTTGGTGGACTCATGAATGCAAGAGAACACGCAAGGAACAAAACCGTGCATGGGGCATCTTTCGTCGATACCCAACACCGGCAAACCTTCTTTCATTTAAGAATGCACGTGCAAAGGCCAAATGGACCAGAAAGCAGGCGAAGCGATCGTCCTGGTGTAGCTTTGTTTCCTCTTTGACACAAAGAACTCCATCCAAAATAGTATGGGATAGGCTTCGAAGGATTAAAGGAGACTACAATGGCTTTTCAGTTCCTCTGCTTGAGGTCAATGGTATTCCATGTAGCAACTTGGGTGAGCAGGCTGACGTGCTTGGTCAACATTTTCATGATGTATCAAGTAGTTCTGAGTACAGCAAGAACTTTCTGCTCGTGAAGCAACAATCCGAAAGACAAGTTTTTCCAGTCAAAGGTGGGGAGAGACATTCGTATAACCAGCCTCTTACAATGGTGGAACTCCTGCGAGCACTGTCTTCAGTAAAAATCAGTGCTCCTGGATCAGACCGTGTCACACATTCCATGCTTATGCACCTGGCAGAAGGATCTAAACAAGGTCTGCTCAAACTCTTCAATAAGATCTGGGACAAGGGGCAGATGCCATCATCATGGAAGATGGCTACAGTTATCCCATTGCTGAAAGAAGATCCCTCAAACCCATCCAACTACAGACCTGTAGCCCTCACAAGTTGCTTAGGGAAAACGTTTGAGCGAATTGTCAACCATCGTCTGGTACACTACCTCGAACAAAATGGGATATTAGACAAATACCAGTGTGGGTTCAGAGCGGGGTGTTCCACTGTTGACCATCTTGTTCGATTGGAAACATCCATCAGAGAAGCCTTTGTAAGAAGGCAGCACTGCATGTCAGTTTTCTTCGATCTCCGGAAGGCTTACGATACCACTTGGCGGTATGGTATCCTTCGGGATTTGTACTCTGTTGGAATACGTGGTAAACTGTTGCAATGTATCACTGACTTCCTTCGGGGACGCACCTTCAAGGTCAAACTTGGCACAACACTGCCACGCCCATTTGTACAAGAAAATGGCGTCCCGCAGGGATCTGTGCTCAGTGTCACTCTGTTTATTCTTAAAATGAATTCCATTGCAAATGTCATTCCCCCTTCGGTTACCTACTCGCTATATGTGGATGATGTTCAAATTTCATGCTCTTCAAATTTCATGCTCAAAGCTCTTCTGACATTCCTGGACACCATCGGACTTCGATCGTTATTGTGAAGGGGCTCGTTATTTTATTCCCCCCCCTTCCACCCAGCAATGGGGTAGAGTATCGCTTGTTGCGATGAAACTCCCCACTCTCCAAGGCCGAAAATAAAGTTGTTGTTGTTGTTCATGCTCTTCTGCTAGCATATCGAGATGTGAAAGGCAACTTCAAATCACCATCAATAATCTCGTAAAATGGGCAAATGAGAACGGCTTCAAATTCTCAGCTGAAAAAACTGTCTGTGTCCCATTTTCGAGAGTCAGAGGGATGTTCCCCGATACCTCGCTTAGAATGAACTGTCAAGAACTTGTTGTGAAGAGCGAACACAAATTCCTTGGTGTAATCTTTGACAAAAAGCTTACATTTGTTCCCCACATCAAGGACTTGAAAACTAGATGTGTGAGGGCATTGAACCTTCTTAAGATTATCGCCCACAGATCCTGGGGTGCAGACCGTGAAACGCTGCACCGCATCTACAACTGTGTTGTCAGGGCTAAACTTGACTATGGGTGCATAGTGTACGGGTCAGCCCGACAATCTGCTCTGAAATGCATAGATCCTGTTCACCACCACGCCTTGCGATTAGTCCTGGGAGCATTCCGAACATCGCCTGTGCAAAGTCCCTATGTGCAATGCAATGAGTGGTCTCTCGAGAGACGACGGGCCTACCTTGGAATCCTCTATGCAATAAAAATTTCTAGCTACACAGAGCACGCTGCACTCTCATGTGTTACGGAGACTCGTTTTGAGCAAATGTTCTTGAACAAGCCAAGAGTAATTCGCCCATTTAGCTTGCGAACACGGCAAAATGCTGAATTGTACAGTTTTACACTCGATTATTCTTCACTTTCAAAATGTAATGAAAGAATCCCACCTTGGCAGCTAGTTATACCATCAAACGTTTCCTTAACAAGGTACAACAAGAGAAACACAAAGACTGTAGTTTTGAAGCAGGAGTTTGAGACTTTGAGGGAAAGCTTCGGCGACCATACTGCCTTCTATACAGATGGATCAAAGAATGAAGCCGGTGTATCGTGCGCTATGGTAACGGAGAACGTCACAAGGGCTAGCCGCTTACATAAGAAATTTTCAATTTTCAGCGCTGAGATCATTGGCCTGATCATTGCGCTTCATCCTTGAAAATGGAATTAAATCATCCGTAGTCTACACAGATTCGCTCAGCGCTCTGTATGCTATTTGTGGACTGCAACGAACAAAAAACACTCTTGTCTAGCAAGCGCGATATCTTGCCAACACAGTTCTCAACAGGGGTTATCGCCTGACACTTTGTTGGGTGCCCAGCCATGTAGGCATACAGGGGAATGAAAAAGCTGACCGGGCTGCTGCAGAGGCCGGGGCCTCGGGTGAGATCACCCCTACTGCCTTTCCTCATCAGGATTTGAGACCCCTGCTGAGGAGGGCGATCAATCAAAAGTGGCAGGAATTTTGGACCACACAAAAGAATAACAAGTTGCACGTGATAAAACCCTATGTGAGAAATCCCGGGTCAAGTCTATCAAACCGTTTACAAGATACATTAGCCTCCCGACTGAGAATTGGACACACGTACTTGACACATGGCTTCTTACTTCGACGTGAGGACCCTCCTATATGTGTGCAGTGTGGTGTCCAGCTGACCATTTTACACATTCTCTGTACATGTCCTTTTTTTGAGGAGCAACGCAAGAAACACTTTCAACAATTTTATAAGTATTGCCTGCCTTTCCACCCGACCCTGTTAATCGGTGACGAACCAGCTGTGCCTTTCCAAAAAGTGTTGCACTTTTTAGAAGACATTAATATTCTCAATAGGCTTTGAGGTTTTAACTTGTCCATTTTATACTGCCACAGCTTGTTTTATTTACAAACATAGTCTTTGTTTAATTACACCAGTATATTTTTAACTCAGTTTTATGCACTCACCAGCATTTGGCGCATTATGGCCATAGTTGTCGATGCGCCATGAAAATCCTAATCATCATCATTATAACGAGCCAACTATACCCAACAACATTCCTGACATCCATTCCGGTCAAGTACCATGTTTTTAAGTCAGGCTTGTGCTACATGGGGTATTAACTGAGAGGAATGCACAAGACCCCCTCAAAAAAAAAAAAAAAACTGGACACATTACAAATCAGGGATCGAAATCGTTATTTTTTGGGGTTCGGTTCAAGGTTACCAGTTCGGTTCGGGTTCGGGTTCAGCGCAACCAAAATAATGGTTTGAACCGATATTAATCGGTTCGAACTGGTTTACGTGTGCTGTGCTAATCAGTGTACCACATGTGAGAGGTAATATCAGGTTCCGGCGATGGCTTGCTCCTCCTTCCTTCCTCTTACTCTCTCGCCTCCACACTTCATAGGAACAGTGCTGGACAAAAGTTTACGGAACACGCTCCGGCGCATTCCTCCGTTAGAGTGACAAGCTAGCAGCGATTGGTACCATACGGACTTGCAAACAGGTGACTGGGTTACCTAGGCACATGTCTGTAAGCCCGTGCGGGAAGGTATAGGCGTTTTTGCCGTCTGGCGAACCGGTTACCGCATCATATTTTTTCGATTCAGTTCCTGTTCGTTCAAGGGCAGAGAAAAAATTATTACGGTTCGGTTCGGGTTCGGTACGGCAACAAATAACGTTTTTTGCGGTTTTCGGTTACGGTTCAGTTCCGGTTTCGACCCCTGTTACAAGTATGCTGCCTTCTTTTCCAAGAAACATCGCTGTAACGCTATCTAAATGTTGCAAAGGTACAACGCGAATGTTGCCCCCACATTGTACTTGTGTTAGAGAAATATAGATGTAACGCTGTCTCTGCGTTGTACAAACGTAAGACAAATGTTGCCTTCATTTTGCATTTGCATTGAACTAATGTGGCTGCAATGCCGTCTCAGTGTTGCAGAAATACAACGAAAATATTGCCTCCACGTTGTATTTGTGTTGGAAAAATATGGCTGTAACCCTGTCTCAATGTTGCAGCAGCCTAATACAAACGTTGCCTCAATATTGTATTTGTGTTGGGAAAATATGGCTGTAATCTCGTCTCAATGTTGCTTAGCGTAACACAAATATGGCCTTAATATTGTATTTTTTTGTGGGCATGACCAGAATTCAGGGACACCTCCTCTGATACCGGTTCTGCCTGATAGCAGAAGAGAGAAAGCCAACTTGAAAGAGAAGTATAAGGCGAGGAAGAAGGAAGGCAGAAAGAGGCGTGGGCAGACGAGAAAGGGAGTTTGTACATCAGATATCGCGCGCGGAGCCCAGCTATCAGCAGCAATTGCCCAGCGCGGAATGAAAACGTGATCAATCAGCTCTGATAACTTTTGCCAAGCTTTCCTTTGCTGTACTGCTGCTCAGAATTCTGGGCTGTGCTCGTAGCGTGTGGAACGGTGTGATTGCCACTCGTAAGGCTGGTTCTGATCCATTTTTTTGTTCTCTCTGTGGGGAATGAGGGTGCCGTCGACGATGAGAAATGTGTGTCCTTGGGCGACTTCTGAGGGAAATGTGCCGGCGTATGTGTGACAGCGTCTGAGGAAAACCCCAGAAATAATCCTACTGTATGATGAAAAGAAATTATACTCTATAAGCTACGAAAACGAATTCAGTAACTGCACTTCACTTTGTTACTTGCACCTTGTTACTTCGTGACCACTGTATCGTACGCTTCAGTTTGTTCTTGCCCGTATCATGATGACATTTCAATGCTTAATTCCAAATTTTGCGTCTTACAGTCTCTTCCCGGCACCATCAAGAAGGTTTGTCGGTTACCAACAACCTCCCCCAGGAAAATAAAAATAAACAAACAAGCGGAAGGGTGCTTAATTTCAGAACATCTTGAGGTGGCAGCAGAGTCACGTTCTACACAAAAAGTGATTGGTAAACAAACACCTCCTAGATAACATCGTGTATTCACGCTTACGTCACCTATGGAGGCCTGTCCTGCTTTGTGATCTGCTTCAAGCTTTCTTCTCGTTCGTTCTTTCATTTACCTCATAGAAACAACCACACTAGTAACAGCAGGCCTTCCAGTGTGACGCACGCAGGCCACATGCCTTCTCCATATCTTGGAAGTGTTGCTCAAATAAGCGCCAGAATCAAAGACAGAAGGAAGAGAGATGTAACAACAACAACAACTTTATTTTGGCTTTGGAGAGTGGGGAGCTTCATCGCTACAGGCGATACTCTATCCCATTGCTGGTGGGAATGTAGAACTGCGAGAGATGTAATCGCAAACTGTGGTGAGAAGATCGTAGGGACCAAGGCTGCGTTGCAATTCCTCGCGCCAGCGAAGCCGCCTGACTAGGCAGCTGAGTAGACCCCCTTTCCTTGTCACTATTGGAACAGGCTTGCCTAGCCGAGGCGCCTGTGCAGCCATCTCGTTGCTCACGCAAGAAATGCGTACGGCGCAAGGGCAGCAGGACTCTAATGCGCTGTTTGTAGGACATCGTGCATAAACTGTCACCTTCACAACTAAACATGTGTTGCAACTCTCTACGCAGTTTTTTAAAAAAAAGCATACCACTATGTGCAACTTTACATTTAAAGCCAGCAGAAACAGCGGGCACGCTGGTGCCGTCAACGCGAGTCTCCATCCCGGCTGTCAGATGGCCAGGCGTATAACTAGACTGCATCGATGCGCACTAGGCGGTAGCCGACTGAATAGCGGACTTGGCGAGATTTGGAACAAGACTTAACATGGCGGCACTTCCGGTTAGACCGTTAGGCAGTCGACTAGCCGGCGTATTGGAACGCAGCCCAACGGACGTCATATCAAAGTTTCCTTTCATCGCGCCAAGAGTAGAGTCGGGGAAACGTCCGTAATTTTTCTCGCAGATAATCGCCATTCTTGTGGAATTCTTAGGGGCGTCTGGTTCGCATTATTGTAATATGGGGTGAACACGATAGACAGTTTTAGAGAACCGTTCATATAACATCGCTTGCCTGAACCAATCAGTACATAGGATTCTGAGTCAACTGCATAAGTGCAAATTGGCGCCGACAAGCATGATAACCTTACAAACCGTCTGCTAGAACTGCTTTGATGCGCTTGCCATTGATAACGTGAAATAACATACTTCAACTAGCCAGTAACGATACTCCTCGCAGTCTCATATGAAGGCACTTTGTAATATGCGAGAAGCGTTAAAAGCACGGATGCAAGTACAAGTTTTCTCACTCGTCAGAAGCTCTGTAATGCTTAATACGCAGTCTCCGTGGGACGTGCATTACTTGATATGATATGTTTGATTAGTATTCATGGAAAGCCTTGTTAGCGCGAACTACAGCACATTCTTAAGGATGAGCAAATAAAATTTAAAAAGAGAAACAATAATCTCGACTCCACGCGCCTTGCTGTTGTACAAATAGCGGTTACAGATGCTCTCTGCTGTTGTTCTGCAATGTTAACACCTTGGCACTCTGCAAAGCGGGGACTTCCTGTAGCATTGCAGTAGGTTCGGATGCGATGGAAATTGGTCTACCTTTCATATACTAGTCATGTTATGTCATAGTGCCTAATAACTAGCCATCCAGGAAGAAAATTGTGACGCCTTTGCCTTGCCATAATCTCAAAACTCTCTTCATAAAAAAGAAGAAAGGCATTACCGTCAAATCGAACCAGGGAACATGAAAGCTAGAATCGACATCTGCACCACTGAACCAACAGCCCAGAATTTTGTCATCGTGAGGGACCACGACGCAACCGCTTCGGAAGGCACACTGAGCAGTCCTTACTTTCGTCGTAGAAAAGAAAAGAAAAAAAAAGCCAAAAACTGGCGCACACTGCAGTTGCACTAAAAGAACCGTAGAGGCAGGTTCGCCTTTCGTGCATGACATGAACGCTTTCGAAGAAGACGACACTTTGTGGGGAATACATTGCTTTCTCGAAATGCAAGCACAAAGGCATGCCAATACAATTGAAACGGGGAAAATAAGTACCACCGGCTTTTTGGCCTTAGTTGTCCTCGCGCCACTAAACTTTCAACTACATACATACAAGTACCACCGGAACAACAACAACAACAACAAAAAAGAAACTGACGCACTTGGGTTTCCATTCCAGTGGTTCACCATCGTGGGACCTCTCATAGAATACCTAAATGTTTACACGTCTTTCTAAAGCTGAGGGACAAAGAATATCCCAGGTGAAATGCTTAGCTTCAATGAAGCGCAGGGTGTACGCCGGTCAAGTCAACTTGAGGAGGGGCAATTCTGGGAATGAATGAAATATCGGAATCACTATTAAAATCACAGTACCTGAAAGCCTGTTCATATGGCGGGTGTAATTCGCAGCGCTTACAATTGAAAATGACGTCCTGTATTGCGCCCTTATGAAAAATCTTTTTGAGGTTCTATTGAAACTCCACTGAACTCTGTCAACGGTGCCCATTGCCGTTCTATTGAAAACTGCAAATGAAACTGTTGTGTTCGTGTTGACAGCTGGTTGAAAATTGGCCATTGTGTACCAATTGAAATTCTGTTGAACCGCTTTCGATTGAAAGTGCACCGTTTTTCTATGGAGCATGTGTTGAAATTCAACACATACCAAAATTTTTGTTTTGCTTGTTTTGTTTGGTGTAATGAAAATCAAATGGTGAACGCGGCACTCTTGAAGAGAGCGGGCTAGTCCAGTTTGATTAAATTTGTTTTGTTGCTGTTGCGTCTTATACAGCTGGAAATAGCATTACCATTAAGAGACAAGAGAAAAGACTGAAAACATATGTTCACTTTATTATGAATATAAAATATTGCACTTTGCCTTTGTGCTCATTAATGCCATGACGTGTACACATAGCTCAGCGTTTCGCGCCTTCAAAACTCGCGATCACAATCATCTGATAAGGCGTGAGTTCGGGCTCTGCTACGCACTCACGTGAAGGCTGACATGGCGTATCTGAGAGCTCGATCATGCTGCATATTAGCGCACTCACCAGATAACATCACACCTGCTCTGTTTACAAGTGTGATATTATTCGCTGAGTGCACTAATATGCGGCATGATCGAGCTCATAGATACGCCATGTCAACCTTCAGCACGTGACTGCGCAGCAGGGCCCGAACTCACACCTTATCAGATGATTCTGATCGTGAGTTTTGGAGGACAGAAACGCCGACCTATGCGTGTACATTAGCAGAAGACAACGTTACAGTAAAATAAGGTAAGGTAATGTTACAGTTAAGCTGAGACTAGTTGCTGCCACTGTACCTTGCGCCATCCGTTCACCTCATCTCTCGTGCCAACATTGACGCCAGGCTATTTTTTATGTATGTTATGCTTGCTTGGGAAAACTTGCTGCATGTGTACCCTAAAAAAGAAAAAAAAACAGAAGATAAGCACGGCATTATACAAATCATTGTCACACGAATGTTGTACGAAACATTGTCGCATTGACAGTAGGAAAAAGATGCATTTTATATACCCATATCTGTATCAGTAAAACACGTTTCCCATCTGCTATGCTGTGTGAAGACAGTGGCTGTGTGCAGCATGCGGGTGTGAATAGATGAGGAAGGGCAGCATAAGGAGCGAAAAAGAGTTCGTATGCATTATGGGCCAACTCCAAAAGCAACTATGCTCCCATTCGCCTGGAAAGTCTTCACAGAACCCACAAAAAATCACACATAACACAGCTTGCGATGGGACCTCGCCACTTTCCTGTTTATTGCATGATATTGGGGCTGGTGCATTGCAGTCAACTCATCCAGCGATGTTGATTGAGCACCACAATTTTTTGGGGAAAATCAGTGTGCTCCGGGGTGGCAGGGGGATGTCAAATACGAAGTATTAGTCCCAAACTTTTAAGGGATCCACTGCTAAAGGGCTTCAAAGTTGATGCCCTGAGGAAAAAAAAAATATGCTCACTTTAGTAGCACGTGGTGACCGTCATAGCGCACAGAAGTAGTTAGAAATCAGGAGGCACATCGTCAAAGCTCTCTGCTTACGTATCTTTGAGTGTTACTGTCGCCTGAAAACAGCCAATGGTTGACACTTCCTATACAAACGAAGTCCTAGAGGTGAAGAACAACAGATGCACATTCCAACAAAAAATATTGTTGCTCTCATAAAAAGGTTAGTTATTTTTGGTAAAGTTCATCGCAGAATTTTAAATTGCAAGTAAAGTATCTTCTTTGGAGTTTGGCAAATTATTTATTTTGCATCTAATAAGATTACATAGCAGTGCTTTGTGTTTCCTGTGTAGTTTCTTTTTGTCCATTACCCCATTTAAGGAAGAACTGTTACAGCATGTTACCCCTAACGATGAGCGCGCAGCGCTGGATGTTTTCAAGGTAAAAATATTGCTTGAGTTTAACAAACAGCACTCTTCTGATTTTTTGTGTATGTCTACTCGGGGTATTCCCTAGAGTTCTGTGGGAAGCGCTCCTCTCTAGTGTGATACTACAACAACAAATTTACTCCCTAAAGTATGCGCGTTGAAGCGATTTTGTTGACATTACAAACATTTTGCGGAAACTACATTTTTTTGTGAGAGTAACGATGTTATGGAATGTACATCTGCTCAGCTCTTCACGTGCAGGGTTTAGCTTGTATAGAAAGCCCAGTTATATTTATTTAAAAAATGGCAAACTTTGGTACTCTTAGCACTGTTTTGAGACATGACATGGATGCTTCCTTTGGCGACAGATCAATGACAAGCATATGTAAGTAGCTAGTAAGTAGCTAGTAGCTAGTAACTAGTATGTAAGTAGCTAGTAGCATAGTAAGTATGTAGTAGCTCTTTTAGAGCTTTTACGACATGCCTGCCGATTTTGAACTATTTCGGTGCATGATGACTATTACCGCACACCACCAAAGTGTACATGGGAACTCTCCTGAGTTTTTGCCCTTTCCTTAGGATACAATATCTGCTTGGACATGCCTCTGATTGACAAGCATAACAGAAGTGATACTGCACAAAACAGATGTGATAGGAGTAAAAAAACCAGACAGCATAAACATATTTACATATGACAGCACTGGTACGAACTGGATCAAGGGCTCCCTTAGCTGGTCTGTCCTTGTGTAGGTTGCTCTTGGTGCCAAAGAGAGTCTTTCCCCGAAGATCGTCTTCAGTGAAGACGTGACGCAAGAGGGAGCGGGCAAGCCCGTTCCAACCGCTCTAGAATGACCTTTTCGACAATCACACCACTGCCGATGTCAACCTGAACGCACAAGATTTCCAACATAAGTTAATTGCTGCTGTTATATTATTCCCTCTTCCCAGCATAATTTCACATATTAATAGGATGCGTGTCTTCCTGTGGTGTGGTATCTGTTTTCAATAACCCACATAAGTTTCTTGTGTTGTAACTGGAAGTCAACCAGCAAAAGTTGCCTCTTGCTGGTTGACTTCAAGTTCCAACACAACAAACTTATGTGGGTTATTGAAAACAGATACCACACCACAGGAAGACACGCATCCTATTAATATGCGAAATTATGCTGGGAAGAGGGAATAATATAACAACAGCAATTAACTGCACCAAAGCTAATAGTTCATCAAAATGAGATATATTTGTTTAAAAACATTGCACGTTCATAGTCTCCACAAGAACCTTAAGCTGGTACCCAGCTAAAACAGTAGAACCCCATAACAGGCACTCTTACAGAGGTGGAGCTCAGCTAAGTTATGAATTAAAATGTACTAACAACTAGGAGTAATTACTGTGCAATGAATGCAGGTATGCAAGTGGTACACACATGTGCATTCACTAGGGCAGCATGCACAGAGTTTGAACAAATATTTTGGTAATTTTTGCAATGGCTTTCAGGGACCTATGGACAACATGTAGGGCAGCATCTCAGGGTGCAGAACTATATGGTGTGCACTCTACATCTATGCAGACAAGGTTATCAATATAAAAAAAATATTACCATATGGAGTGCATTACTTCAGTGGAGGGCAGCGAGTACGCCGGTCAAGCCAACTTTTAGAAACTGTGTCCCGCATTTCTGGGAATAAAATATAGAAGAATCTCGGTGAAACAGGGAAAGTCAAGTCCGATAAGAAATGTAGCACAATACAAAAAGCAACACTGAAGCCTCCTTAGTTTAATATATACAAGCTTTCGCGTGGGGGACCAAGCTTCATCGGTACAATGTGTGAAGTTCGCGTATACAAGTATATAAATATATATATACAGAGAGAGAGAAAGCTTACAATAAGCAGACCCGACAAAAATTTTTTTTTTTTTTGGGGGGGGAAGGTACATACTGAAAAACAAAACAGATACAACTGGAAAGCTAGCAGTTTATCACTACATGAATGTTGGGGGTCAACATGTTGGGAGGGGAGAAAAGCGGAACCTCTCATAAAGGACACCAAGGTCATGGTGACGCATCTTCGCGGAAGTCAACCTCCAAAAGTGTGAGAAATCTGTGGGACTGTCTGGATGGAAGGGTAGACTCCATGTGTTTCAAGGGAAAATAATTTTACAATTGAGATATGTTTTGAGTAGCTAAACGACGGTGTACGCATCAATAATTAAATTAATTGATACAAGGATCCGGGGCTGAGATTTAGACGATGGGGTTGAAGGGATTTGAATTTGGATATTAGATAGGATTCCTTATTTTTATGTTTAATATCGGTGCTAAATCGAGATTCTAAAATAATAATTTTTAGGTCATTTTCAAAGTTATGGTCAGGAAGGTTGAAATGGATGGATACTGGAGATTGACGGTTGTTACGAATATCGAATTTATGGCCGTAGAATCTCTCTCTCATGGTTTTAGAAGTCTCTCCAATGTATTGGACATTACATTTGTGGCAGAATATTAAATAACATACACTGGATGAATTACAATGGAGGGAATGGTGTATTTTGAAAATAAAATCGGAAACTGTGCTTCGTGCTATAGCACATGGTAGGATAAATTTACAAGTTTGGCAGCGCGTGCCACCGCATGGATAACAACCAGGCTTGTTCTGAGTCATACAAGGAGAAGTGAGAATATTACGTAAGGTACTGGATCTGCGGAAAGCAACCTTTGGAGGAGATGGGAATATTTCTTTCAACTTATCGTCACCATGAAGAATATTAAGGTGTCGTTTGAGAATGGAATTAGTATTAGCGAGTGCCTTATGGTATCTCGTGGCTAGAATTACTTCATTTTTGTCATATTTGGGTTTAGGACTGAATAAAGACGCCCTGTCTACTACGCAAGATTTAGCGAAAGAGGCATAGACGAGTTGAGCGGGCTAATTTCTTTTTTGAAAGTCGGAGGACATTTCTTGAGCGTGTTTGATAAAATCATCAGTTTCTGAGCAGATTCGCTTAAGGCGTAGGAACTGGCCATAGGGTATATTTCTTTTTTGGTTGTTGGGATGGTAGCTGTCATAGTGAAGATATTGTCGCTTATCAGTAGGTTTCTTGTAGAGGTTAGTGGTAAGCTGACCAGACTTGAAAGAGACTGTCACATCAAGAAAGTTGATGGATGTTGCAGAATAATTACATGTGAATTTGATCTCTTCAGCGAAAGCCCTCTTGCGCTTCTAAATATCTCCCGTTGCCTACTAAACGGAGACTTGCAAACCTGTGTGTTCTGCGCAAGCTTTAACATGTAGGCCATCACCTCACACTGTTGCCATAAAGGAACCAGCAAAAAATATGCTTGTGTTGTAAGTGATACAATTCAGATTCCACGCTTTCCAAACACATCACGCTTTATTGACGAAAAGTTGGAACTCCAGGTTCGGTATACCCGTTTACACATGTAGTCAATTTTTTATACAAACTTCTGCTGGCTACTCATGAATCATTTGGCACTGCTGTCGCCTCTTACAAATTTGGACTGTAGAAGGCCCAGGAGCTGACCGAAGTCGGAAGGGTATCACTGTCCTTTAACGTAGTACACAGTCAGGCACATAATTAAAGCTCATTCGCCAACTTTGTTGTCTTCCTCTCCATAAATGCACTTGCCGGTAGACCCGAAGTAAATTTTAGGTCATGGTATTACCAGAGGGAAGGGTATATCCATCTAGAAGTGCAGAGAAATAGGAAGGCATAAGGCGGCGCTGATTCTCTAGTGCGATGCATCTTGAGATCTGTTATATCATTAGTTTACGTCAGATAATCATACGATAGAGGGCGCTCAAACACAAAGTACCCGTTTTGTCTTTCTCCCTTTCGTTCATGAGTTTTGTTACTTGAGAGTGTTGCAATCGATTTCATAGACATGGGGAATCTCTCGTTTTGAACTCTGCATGTTCTTGGGCTTCTGCTTACCTTTATACAGGGCGGTTAACCTTAGAGGACATCTTATATTCCACAATCTAATCGCATGCATACATACCGTTGTCCTGCTGGTGTCGACATTTCCGGTTTGTACCACTGCTGGTGTACGACGTTGGAACTGTCCATAGTGCGTACAACCGTTGGTGTTGAGTGTTCTTCAATGGCGTCGGCGCTGCCCACATTTCTGCTCTATACCGCAGTTGGTGGGCATCGTTCAGTGGTCACATCAAGTGAGTTGACTATGGTAAACACAGGTTAGAGAACAAAAGTTTCACAAAAATAACAGCAAAAAGCGACTAGCACTTTGCATTGTCGCACAAAAAAGAAGCAATAAATTGAAACACGAGAATAACTTGGCAACCTTCTTCTTTAAAGAATGCGGTTAGCATTTTTTTTTCCTCATAAAAAAGAAATAATGCTCCCTCCACTATACTGTTGTATGGGGAAATGTGAGAGAACCAGACCTTATTTGGCATGATTGTGCAGCGTGAAACGTGTTCCCGGTTCACCGCCAGTAGCGATACCTGCAAGTCACAGGATAGCATATTAACGACAGGGCAGGTACTTCGCAAATATGAATAGAACAAGCAGTACAGTGTCGAAGTAATACCCACTTGGAGAGACAGCCTGTGAAATATTGTGGTGTTGCCCGCCAACGAACGCCTGGCAGGCTGGCATCCCTCATCGTAGCGTGAAACTATGGAAAAGATGCTCGTTGTGTCATTCCATGAAAGCGAACACTTCACTGTGCTGTTGACGTTAATGCCTAGACTAAGAAATCGGCGGTTGTGAACTTCCAGACGGTTTGTAGGCGTCCGTGCTGCGTTGGAGGATATCCGCAGTACACACACCAACCCATGGTGGTCATCACTTTGGTCGTATATTCCTCGTATACTCCATACAGTCGCACTCATTTTCTTTGCAGCGACCCCGATGCACTCCATGAACGTCCCCCGAAGTTAATGGCATTCTCAGACAAGCCGAAGTAACTGTCTGAGGTCGAAAACTGCCAAACTGGTTGAAAAGCGTGCGAACATCAATGCATCCAAGTTCGCTGTGTTCAAATGATTAACGCATGCGCAACATAGAGAAGAGAGTGGTGACCGTTTAACACTTTGTTATTTTATGGGTGCCATCAAGCCTTATGGGTGACGAGCAGTTCGTAAGGGTGATAACCCAAGGGTGACATCGATGAAACGTCATTGTCACCCTTGAAATCGCACGATACAGCCCCGTGCCACCCTTGGAACGTACTTTCTCTGGCGTAACCCTTGTTCTAAAGAAGAAAGTGGCGATGTCACCCTTTTTTGATGGGTGACAAGGCGTTAAGGGTGATCAGTTTTAGAGTGTAGCGAACGGACTCCCTTTGCCCGAGATTACGTGCAGCTCCGCGTAGTATCCTGAACAAATTTGAAAACATCCTGCTTGGTATAGAAAGTGTTCTCGTGAACTCTCCAGATTTTCTGCAGTTATGCAAACCATATTTTTGAAACCGCAAAGTTGCACGAAAAAGCGTTGAAAACCGTGGCCCTTTAATGTACTAAAAATTGAGTATTGACAAGAATGGCTCTTTCTATTTCAGTGCATAATTCTGTGGTACACAAAAAAGTAGGCCCTGAAGCTTTTTACATTTTTTAAGAACAGAAAGAAGACGGTTGAGAGCATCTAAATTTTAATGAGACGAGACTTTCGTGCAGAAGGCTGCACTTCTTCAGGTCTGAGCTGAAGAAGTCAGCCTTCTGCACGGAGTATTCAATTTTTAGTACATTAAAGGGCCTCGGTTTTCGACGCTTTTTCGGGCAACTTTGCGGTTTCAAAAATATAGTTTGCATAATAGCAGAACATCTGGAGAATTTGAGGCGAGACTTTCGTGTAGAAGGCTGACTTCTTCAGGCCAGACCTGAAGAAGTGCAGCCTTCTGCACGAAAGTGTCGTCTCATAATAATTTAGATGCTCTCTATGCTCTAGATGCTCTTAACAAATGTAAAAAGCTTCAGTTTCTACTTTTTTTGTGTGCTGTTTTGATCTCCGAGGACCTGACTTCTTTCCGTGCGTGCTATTACGTCTACTTGCATATTTCTGCGTGTAACTGGAGACATCCACCGCCCCATTCTCGCAAACGTACGAAAGTTTTCGTGTGAATATTTATTAGTAAAATTTTGGGAAGTGTCTATTCATACAGTAAAAGTGTGCTCTATGACCCACACTTTTACTCATACCATAGGGTATTCTACGTTAAATTTTTTGTTCCGAAGTGCGGGGAGTTGAGCAGGACCATTGGATCATCTATCGTGTAGAATGACCCAGCTACCTTTGGCGTTGGTATCACTACAGCTTATACATTATGTTCGCACTACAACCAAAGCAAGCAATAATTATCGTACTTGCTTGCTTGTAAATTGCTTTTGACACCTCACATATTTGGCAATCACACTCGCAGAGCTTGATGAGAAGGGTAGATATTGGGAGAAGGAGTTTGTCTGCAACATCCTCTACCTCCACAAGGACTTGCAGTGCAACGCTAACGCGCTTGCCCGCATGCGTTCTCGATTTAATTTGGTCTCGTGCTGTCGTAAACTGACAGTTCTTGTGTGTTTGGGGCGTTGTCTTCTCTTCTTATAAATTGACTTCTAAATTTGTTGATAGAAACGCGTAACTCACGGCTGGAAACGATAGGGCGGGCTCTATTCGCTGAATCAGAGCCGGGTCGGGCTATGCCGCATAAACACAGAAAGGCCCTGGCCGGCTCGGGCCTGGAGAAGTCGGCCTATTCTATTATATAAAAGCTAGTATTCTCTTACACCTTCCACACGCCGGCACACTTCATGGGTGGATCTAGAGCGGACATGCTTCGAATAAGAACCCCCGTCTGTGCTTGAGTTTGATTTGCAATTTTCTGGCGCAAAGATATCCCGTCTGTGCTTTTCCCTACATCGTAGATACGATCGTTTCTGGCTGCGTCGTGTTCTGCAACGAATGAAATCACCTTCTGCCAAAGAACAATGGCCGCAGGTGACCCACAGCGTGCACGCGAGGCCTCTGTTCCCCACACCTTTAGAAAGCTCTCCACTCTTGGAAATCGCGTATCGGAGAATGAGGGAAGGAGGAGGGTACCTCGTGATGTAGCATATTCCCCTGACATGTGACTCGCGACATACAGGGTGTCCCAGAAAACGTGTCATTGAATTATAATAAAAAAACTACGCCACCTAGAATCATGCGGTCAACGGCATTTGTTCTTATTAGGTTTTTGCCACCTTGTAAAGTTAATGTCATGTACCCCAAGTTTAATTATGCAAATATTTGCGAACTGAACTCAGAAATTTGCCAAGGGAAGGTCACTTTTTTACCCCACCAATATGAAGAGCGTGCCGAATTCACTCCATTTCATGATAATTGACAGTGATATTCACGAGCTATCCCATCGGAAAAAATAGCCGAATATCATGCTTTTCGGAGCACCGGACCATAACGCGCGATGTCCTTTTGAGCGCAATCGCTGGCAGTGCGACGAAAGGAGGTTCCGAAGCCAGCCCAAAGAGTGATAGTAGAAAAAGTAGCAGTTCCTAAAATTGGGAGAGGGAAAGCATTATCCCAGCGAAAGTCGGACGTGATAAGCCATGCCTGCGTTATCTCCTTTTGCGATGCCGGGGTGGGCTGGGTTTCCAACCTCCTTTCGTCGGACTGACAAAGATTGCGCTGAAAAATTCATCGTGCGCTATTCTGTGCGACTTCCGTAGAGCATGATGTTCGGCTATTTTTTCCGATGGGATAGCTCCTGAATATCTCTGTCAATTATCATTAATTTGAGTAAATTAGACACGCTCTTCACATTGGTGGGGTAAAAAAGTGACATTTACTAGGCAAATTTCCGAGTTCAGTTCGCAAAAATCTACATAATTAAACTTACGTTACACGACGTTCACATGAGGAGGTGGCATAAACCCAGTAAGAACAAATGCCGTTGACCGCATGACTCTAGGTGGTGTAGTTTTTTTATTATAACTCAATGACACGTTTTCTGGGACACCCTGTATATCGGCGCAGCTCAAGTCGGTATTAGCAGCGCGTGAGCTGTGAAGCATGAAACAAAAAGAAAGGCAAGTAGTGGTAGACGCGGAAATGCAATCAAAAGAAAGGACGAAATGAGAAGCAGGAAGGGAGGAGCAAAGACTTGCTGACGTCGCGCGGGGATCGTGTCGGCTGTCCGCGGCTGCTTTCTCCGCTTGTAAATTTGATAGCGCTGTGACAATACACGGCACAGCGAAAATAGTTCGTGTGGTGACTCCTGATCAACAGCTCGACGAATAAGGCAGGGTTTGAAGCACTGTTAAATGTCACCCCATTTCTCCTTTGGTACACATACTTATTACCTCCTATCACTTCACAACATTTCAAGCCTGCAACCCACAGGGGTGGCATCCAATGTATTGCTCCGTAGACGAAAGCGTGCTGAGCGAACGCAATGCATCCTGGACAGGTCCTGGTCGCACGTCACACCAAACGTCAAGGCACACGTGACCTTAAAGATGGCGACACCCGTGATCGGCGGCCAAACCTTTGTAAACAATGCCGTTGTTGTTTCTGGACGACGTTTTGGATGTTTTTCGATCACTGTAATTATTTTTATCCGATAATCTCGCAGTAAAATGCGTAGTTTTGCACATAAGGCCTCGTATTGTTGACAACTTCCAAAGATGTGATGACGACCGCGCGTTAAGACTTACCGAGCCGATGCGATGTACTTAAACTAAGGTGAAATGGGCTACCATGTTGCGAAAGAAGCACCTAATAGTTTACGCTGGCAAAATACGGCCATCTCTTGGTGTTATGACGGTGAAAATATGTCGGTAAGCGGCAAAACGACATGTAAACAAAGTCACATGACCTCAAAATTACGTTTTCTATGACGTGCGACCAGGACAAGATGGCAGTTTTGCCAAAAGCACCCGCTTGAGGGTAGTTACAACAATGGCGGGTTTGTGTCACCCCTGTGCTGCAACCAAAGCATTTTCATTGTCGTTTTCAAATACCCTTTCAGGTCTCTAAAATCTATTGCTGATATTTTCAATTTTTGTCTATCTGGCATTACCAGTTGGGTACTTCAGTAGGCTACTCGATGGAGGGTACTGGAAAAGGACTATTTATAGTTCAGTATAAAGTACACAATCAGAAACGTACTTATCATAGTACTTGCACATATGATACTCCATGTGCGTCCCATCACCGAGTCCCGTGATGTCTTTCCGGTATTCGTACTGCCAGCTTTTTACGCGTCTGTTCCTTATCTGCTGTAACCTCCTCCCTCCCAATTACAGGTTTAAGATACAAAATCCAGGAGGACATGCAGCTACATTAAATTTGTGAAGCAGGTAAGCATCAATGATAGCCCTGAGCTGTCATAGCCCGTTTGCTTTATCTTCCATTCAGCACTGGGGCACCACTTAAGCCGTACATACACCACAGGTAGTGCGAAAAAAATGCAAAAGCAGAGGACGCATTTATGTTCCAACGGATTATGGAGTAGATCTGCTCCGTGCGAAATAACACGATGCGCACTACGTTGGAAGGGTTTACCGGACAAAGCGCTGTCTATTGCAAAGTGCTGTATGCTAATGCAAGCAAAGACATGTTCCCGATGGTACCTTCAAGAATGGCACGAGAGTACATGCCAGGGGAAAGCTAAGGATTCTAAGTCGCAGTCTGTCTTGTGCAGGAAGGAAGGCCCTTTAGTTTGTATGGCTTAGAGGGATCCTGTTTGGGAAAGTCAGGATATTGGATCTGCAATGACGGACGGCCGAACAGTGCGGGTGCAACAGGTTTACTGAGAATGAGAAAACGTGGGCGGGTGCGCACGCATAGATGCGCACGTACCAAAATGATGTCGTTGTCGTTTGTCCCCCCCCCCCCCTCGACGACTAGCCATCAACGAGGCCTAAACGGCCCCTGAGGTTCTGCAGTCTTGCTCGCGACAGTGGCTTCGTCAAAATGTCTGCGACCATCTCGCTAGTTTGGCAGTACTGGAGGTCGATGACTCTGTGGTGAACTAGGTCGCGCAGATGATGATGACGAACGTCGATGTGCTTCGTTCTCGCGCTAATGCCCTCCTTAACCGACAGTTTGATGCAACCCTGGTTGCCTTCGAGCAAACACGTCGACTCGTCCATGCTGCGGCCGAAGTCGGTGAGCAACTGTCGCAGCCACAGCACTTCCTGCGAGGCATGCGCCGCTGAGACTCTGTCGATGAAAGCGCCACGGACGTTTGCTTCCTGCTGGACCACGAAACAGGGCTTCCTCCTAGACTAACGAAGTAGCCGCTTGTTGATCTACGGTCCCTGATGTGTGTCTGCGTAGCATACCAACCTTGCACCTCGCTCCCCAGACAGTTGCAGCTGGTAATTCAACGTGTACTTGAGGTACCGAAATACCTTCTTAACGGCGGTCCAGTCGCGCTGGCGGGGCTTGCTGACATGTCGGCACAAGTACCCCATTGCACACGCTATGTCCGGGCGCGTTGTCGTGCTCAGGTACAAGAGCTCTCCAACTGCTTGACGATAGATCTTGTTGCTCTGCAGTACGTCGTCATCCCCAGTGAGTTTCGGATAGTCCGCGTCCATAGGGATGGCACTGCCTTTAGCATCTCCAAGCTTTTACTTCTCCAGTAGGCTGCTGGTCCTATTCCGCTGGTGAAGAAGAAAGCGATTATCCTCACTTCTCTCAATCTCAATTCCGAGGTAGTGACTGACGTGACCAAGGTCTCTGAGCTCAAAATGTGTGTTAAGGTCTTTCCAAACTGCAATAATTGTTTAGTCATTTGGGTGGTATATCAGCATGTCGTCCACGTACAGGAGAATATACATCACCCCACCACCTACAGTTCAGGAATAGAGGCAGGGGTCGGCATCAGCACGCCTGAAGCCTTCTTCGAGTAGTACCTTGTTTGCCTTCACGTTCCAGGCCTTCGCGGCCTGCTTAAGCCCGTATAATGACTTTTTCAACTTGCAAACGAGATGCTGTTCCCCTTCCTGAACAAATCCCTCAGGCTGCTTCATATATATATTCTCTTCGATATCACCATTTAAGAAACTTGAACTCGAACGTGTTCGAAACCAAAGCCAAATATTCTTCCATCCTCGCAGGAACATCATGCTTGGACTTCAGTAGATCTCAGCGGATCTCACCAGTCACGACCGCGTCCTGATTCTTGGTCACGACGCATTGATCCCCTTGGAACGTCACTACATTAGCCTGCTGTGCGAGCCTCTTGACTGAAAGAAGATTGCTCTCGAGCCCGAACATAGAGAACATTTTCCACTCGGACTTTCTGGAATTCTGATTCGCCAACTTTGCAATACAGAATGCCATTCCCAACGCCCTCCGAAGAGACATGTTGCCCATTTGCGACGGTAATGGTTTCCGTCTTCTCCACGTAGCTCTTCGTGAAAAATTGCAGGTCATTGCAGATATGGCTTGTTGCGCCGGAGTCAATGTACCAGTCTCCAGAAGAACAACCAGTAGCAAAGGCCATATTGGGAGAGGATGACCTGCTTGATACGGTTGTCCGCGCCCGCTGCTTAGTACGTGTTCTGCGAGAGTTGTGCTTTCCAGTCCGGACAGTCTCGTTTGAAGTGGCCAACCTTTTTGCACCAGAAGCATTCCGTCGCGGCTGCCGTGGCTAAACTCTTCGCGCTGTTCTGGGCCTTTGATCGAAGCGCTGATCCTGAGTCGCCCGTAGCGGCAGCAGACCCTTGCTTCCTGTTATACTCATCGACCAGCTTCCCTTTGACGTAATCTAATGTGAGATCCCCGTCCGAACGAGCATCAAGGACGGTCACCAAAGCTTCATAACTGTCAGGAAGCCCACTAAGCAGAAGAGCAGCAACCTGGAAGTCAGTAGTCTCTTCTCCAATGCCTCCACCAATTCCAGAACACCCCGTATGTAGCCCTGCATGTCCTCGTCCCTGTCCATCTTCAATTGGTATAACCTCCTCAAAAGGTACAACTTATTGCTCAGGTCAGCCCTCTCATGTACCTTGCGAAGTTCCTTCCACATCATCCTGGACGACGAGCATTTGCAGACGCGTATTATTTGACTGTCGTCAATGCTTAACCAAATGGTGCTCTGCGCCTTCCGGTCGCCGGCAATCCAGGCAACTGTTGGTCTCTCTGGGGCTTCATCTTCTACGAAAGTCCACGTTTCCTCCCTTATTAGCAGCATCTTCATCCTGAATTTCCACGTCTGGTAATTCCCGTCCGTCAGCTTCGCGACCGAAAACTTGCTTGCTTCTCCCATTTCCTTGCTGTCCCGAAACCAATTCGAGCACTGTATAGGGACGAAGCTAGTTCCAGCGGTTGACCCTGTAGCAGCTTCCCTCCTGTGCAGCGCGGACGTCAGTTCCGTGACTCTGTGCCCATAACCTATTGGATCTGCAATGACAGACGGCCGAACAGTGCAGGTGCAACAGGTTTACTGAGAATGACAAAACGTGGGCGGGTGCGCATGCATAGATGCGCACGTACCAAAATGATGTCTTTGTCGTTTGTTCCCCAACACAGGAACACTGTGTTCCCTTAGTGTGCAGTGTTACGGAACCAACCACCATACCGAACTCGTAGACTCAACCCAAAGTAAAGTGCAACGCTGTCACCTAATTCGTTGCTACCAAAGGCGCCACGTACAAGACTGCTGTTACTGGTTTGGCTACCGTGACATCAGCCAGTAGCCAGTTTTGCTCCGTAAAGCAACGGGTTCCACAGCAAATCAGCAAGCACAGCACGTAGAGTCTAACCAACGCCCCAATACGTAGGAAGCGACTGTAGTTGGTGGTAGTCTCCTACTGCTACCGGCGCGGCTCGACATCACACCTGTCTGATTGCAGGTTGGATGTGCTACCCCGCTGTCTCATGGCTCGAGCCACGTCACTGGCCCTCGCTGGCTTTTCATCAGCTACCGCTCTTCGATCAGCAGGTTAAAACACTCCCGTGTTGCATCTCTCTCAGTTGCAAATCCCTCTAAAATCCGTAAAAGTGCTGCTACTAATGCTTACGTCACTAAAAACTGACACGCGATGTGTTTTATTGTTCTTGTTTCAAGTTCGCTTGTCGTGAGCTGCCGCTCTTTGATCAGTGTTTGAGCGTTGATAAGTCTACATGCTATGTCTGCCTTTTCCCGCGAGTAAAAAAAAAAAACTTGCTTCGAGATGTGTAGATGTGTGTAGATTAATGTTGGTGGAAACCTGCATAGAAAGCAATTGTATAAAACTATTGTGTTCCTGTAACTGTTACTCATCGTGGTACGCTCAGAGATTATTAAACGTCATTCATGTTTAAACTTTCCAGGTTCACAGTATTATGTGTGGGCGATATGGCACCTGCAACCGCACATAGCTACATTACAGTGAATTGACCGCAGTCTAAAAAGTCGTATCAGCAGCAGCATCGTCATCGTTATTTTATTTTGCTTTGTCCACGGACGGAACCCAGCGCGCCGCAGCCGTGCCGTTGCAGTGCGGGGCAGCCCGCAGGGATTGCCGGAATGGAGACCTCACGGAAAGAGCCCCTGCGCGTCTTAGTCACAAGTGCAGCCAGTTTCATCGCCCACGCAATATTGACGTCCATCGCACAAGGTGGTGTCTTTGGACATGACCAGCCGCTGATCTTACACATTCTAGACTCCCCAGGCTCTATGGGTATGCTCGAAGGCCTTGTCCTCGAACTCTTGGACTGCACGTTTCCACTGCTGCGGCAAGTATTGATGACCACCTCTTTGGACTCCGCTTTTACCGACATCGACGCTGGCTTCCTGGTCTACTATCCTCAAGATTCCATCGACACTGCGCAAGGCCTTGTTGTTTTCCGGCATTACGGATACGCTATCGAGAAATACGCCAAGAAGAGCGCCAAGTTTGTGGTATGCAGTAACAAAGCCAACGCTCATGCATCGGCATGCGTTCAGGCAGCGCCCACAATCGACGACCGAAACGTGACGGCGCTGACTCGCCTCCAACACAACCAGGCTGTTGCACAAATTGCTCAGAAATTGGCAGTGGCTCCAAACAAAGTGAGGAACGTCATCGTTTGGGGAAGTCAAAGCAGCACGCAGCTCCCTGACGCACAATTCGCTACGTACCAAAGGAGGGACGTCACAGTTCCGGTCGTAGATGCAATCAAGGACCAAACTTACTTACGAGACCAATTTGTGAAACTTATTCGTAACAGAGAGGAGACCGTATGTGAAGGAAGGAACAGACCACCAGCGATATCGAGAGCCAAAGCAGCTTGCGATCACATGCGCGACTGGTGGAAGGGGACGCCCGAAGGGACATGGGTGTCCATGGGAGTGATCAGTGATGGATCGTATGGCGTGCCAAGAGGGATAGTGTTTAGTTTTCCGGTGCGGATAGGACCAGACCAGCGGTGGAGCATCGTACCAGGGCTTCAGTTAAATGAATACACGCAGGAAAAGATACATCAGTCTGCAAATGATGTTCTCGCCTATGTACGGAAGCTCGCAGGCAGATCGCAGTCATCAATCTCTATATAGGCATCTGGCGTGGACTTGGCAAGAAAAATTTGGAAATGCATGCGTACACGGCCGATAAAAATGCCTGTGTGCAAAAAAATTTTGAAACTGACTATAGCAGACTGCGTGAGCAGAAAATACTTAAAACTTGTTCTGCAGCCGCGTGACTGCTTCAAACGGGCTTGCGCCCCTAGTATACCATCTACCATATGACTGGCAGTTCAACAATTTGTTCCGCTTCGTTCTCAAACTACAATTAACCTGCAGTGCATCACGCCACATTTTGCAGACTTGACCGGTATAGGTATTTGATGGAGTCACATATATGTATATTTATAGCAAAGGCACAGTCTACATATTAAAGATTCGACATTTTATTGCTTCACTTTGTGCCCTTGCGTGCCCTTGTGTGCAATTCTTCCTATGTAAACAAGCAAGTACTGACTGCAAAGAGTTTCTACTTTCCCTATATGCTATCCTAAGCTGAGTCAACGACTAATCATAGTGCATACATATATATATTTAGCGGCTGCCATATGTCTTGCTAAAGGCTTCCCCACGACAAGCCAAGCACAATTTAATCACCCTAAATCCCAAGCTCGTCGCATATCTCCAACGCCTCGTCTCTCTCGCGCTCTAAATCTTTGGAGGCATCACTTATACAGTCTCGTATGTGATCATCGATGGCGAGATTCTGCACTATCTTCCAATTTTTTCTGTTGTCTATAGTGACTGGATAGCTAAACATCACATGCGTAGCTGCACCGTAGACACCGTCGCTGAGTACGCCCATTGACACGTATTGTCCAATAGGCAGGCCGATCCACCAATCCCGCATCTGGTCGCATGCTGCTTTGACTCTGGAAATCATTCCCGGACGCTTGGTGAGCCGCTCGATGACCTCTTCCCGCGTCTGCAAGTCCCGCCCAAGTCCGAATTGCAGGTACTCCTGGCTGACAAGGTCGCTGACCCTGTACTTCCGGGACTTTTTCATAACGACACTCTTGCTATAGTCCGCGAGAAGCATCTGTCGCTTGTGGCCCCAGACTATCATGTTGACAATTTTGTTCGGGATGACACCGAGTGCTTGAGAAACGAGTGTCACTGCCCTGTTGTAGTTCAGACGAGCGAGGGCGCTGAAGTTTTCGTACGAGATGCCCTTGGCGTATCTGAAAATCGAAAATAGTGCACACATTTATTACTATTACGACGTTTACGTAGCATCGACTCATTAACGACGATGTATATTCCTGACATTGAAGCGCTGTCATAAGCTCCAGGTGGAATTCATTGACAGTGCGAACTTCGGCAAAGCATACCCATGACGTCAGGCAATGCACTCAGAGATGTATTGGGCTTCATGATGTACTGCACAACGAAAGAAGAAAAAAAGGAAAAAAAAAAACGAAATCCAAACACGACGCAGTTGCGCAAATTCTTACGTTTATGGAACTGTTTTTACTGACAGCAGTACCCCACTGCAAACCACAATTAAATGATTGTTTCCTGTTCTCTCCCGGTCTAAGTGACACGAACCATGCGTAGCTGGATCGTCATACCTTTCCTACTGGGAAAAAGATCCACTGGAAAAGTTGCTATCAGCGTCACGTGTTGGACATGATTTGGACTCACCCAGCTCGACGAAAATACTCAGTCAACTCACAAACCGTTCAGGTTCAGAAACGAAGTAAAATTGCAAAAGTTGTTGGTTGCGTTGATTGTTTCTACACCTATGCCCCACAATTCAAACGTTGCTCTAAAATTTCTGCGTCTACTTTACGTTACAGGTGTGGACGCCTTACCTCAAAGCGATGAAGGCGTTCGTCTCGGCGGGTGCTCCCGATATCAAAATCTTCACGTTTTTCCTGGCATAAGCCGCGAGAGATCGCCCGTGGCCGGCGTAAGTCTCCACGCAGCGAACGAAGGCCACACGGTCATCAACTTGAGCGGTATCGTTAAGAAAAGCAACGTCGATATCGAGAAAAGCAACTTCATCTTCGCCTGTTGCAATTACTTGCTTGAGCAGAGGGAAAGAGCAATCTTCTATCTCCATCGCTACACCTTGTAGTTCCGTGGTATTTTCACTCTGGTCATACAGGTGAAGGAACAATGGCTGATCGAGACCGAAGACGTCTCCACGTGCTATTGGTGCCAGCATAAGGTACGAAAGTTCTGTGGACGCTGCCGTTACCAATACCCTAATGGGGTCTTTCATAACCAGACCTTCAGTGGGCCTCGGCGTTTTTTCTCCTATGCGGTTGATGAATTCCCTCTCACTCATGGCTGGATATGTTCGGCTTATCGGTGACGCTAACACGGGCGTTGCTTTTTCCACCTTAACTTCCGGTTCAGGCTTTTGAAAAAGCGGGCTTCGGCTCCCTGGACTTGCTTGTTCTCTTGCAGGACTATCAAGCAAGTGACTTTTCACTGGACCGCGCATATCCTCTTCGTCAGATCCGACGGAGTCCGCTGGCGTCTTAGCCTCTTCATTGGCATTAGCGCTGATCTTCGACCCTTCCTTAGAAACATCAGATTTGTCCATTTTGACTTCGTCACGCGCTGACTGTTCTTTTGAGGGAGACTTGGATTTGGGTTTTTCTGCGGTCGTTGCTTTGTCCTTTGGACTGGCTTTGGGTATTTCCGACATCGGTTCAGCAGGTGATTCAGGTTTTCCAGCAGGTGACTGTACAGCTGCTTGATCCTGCGTCGCGGCCTTCTCGGCATTCGGTTTCTCAGTTGCAATGTTGTCCGACACAGATTTTTCTGAAAGAAATTGCTCCGATGTTTCATTTGCGGCTGCTTTTCCCGGCGCTTGAGATTGGGGTGTCTGTACGGCAGACTGTGGAACAGAAAACAAGGTGATGAACCGTTAGTCCAAACAGTACAGGTATCGCGAATTCGCCATGCATGTACCTCTGGGGAATACGACAATCAATGATCAATGGTCGCCAATATGAGACTGATGTAGGGAGCTGGATGTGAGAATTCCTAAAACATATCCCGCCTCATGTTAGGACGCGCTTAATAATCTGACAACTTTGTACTTGGAAAGGATAAAAAAGGAAAAAGTTCGCACATTCGACCTGCAGAAAAACGTACATTACACGTACTAGTACATTCAACCAACTCATCAGTTCAGATTATTCTCGCTGTAACCTGCCAGGGTGACCACACCTCGTGGCCACATATTGAGGTAGGCGATAGTTTTTCTCACTTCAACCGTGTGCGAGCAAGCTGTCTCGTGGTATTTAAGTAAACCCCTTTCGCACGTAGTACATGTCGCATATCGCAACAGTATTACGTTATGGAGTTGAAGCATCCAACGCAGTTCGTGTGTGAAAATACCCCGTATGTAATGTGCTGGTTTTGGCTTAGTTTACCGAAGCACTCGGAGAACGTTTGACAAGAACTGATCCGCTTATTCGGTTCTGTCAAGATAGGCTTGCGTTGTTGTCTGCACTATACCCTACTCCCATGACATGGAATGATCAGAATTCTTAGCATTACTCTTGCTATAGCTCGGAATATTACTCACGCTAAACTTGGGACTACAACTGTTTCAACCCCCATTTGCCAGAGTCTCCGATACTACACGGGCAATACGTAATGTTGCACCCCTCCAAAGGCTGCAGCAGAAACGCGCTTTTCGTTTTTTTTTTTTTTTTGTCTACTTCAGAGCAGTTGAACTTGTTCATAGGGCGACAGAGCCTATTACCACCACAAGAATATTCTATTCTAACCTTGCTGGCGTCTTGTGACACATCTGCTGCCCCAGCAAGCTTCGGAGACCTTGACGGGGTGCCACTATCAGGCACGGCACCGGGTTTGCTGCCCAGAGATTCTTTTGATGACTCGTGCACGCTGCGGTCCTCCGCAATTGCTTTTTCTTCACTGCTTGCGGCGCTGCTCAATTTAGAAGCGTCGCCCTTTACCGCTTGACCAGGTGTTCCCTCTGCGCCCCCTGTAACATCGGTCGCAGTCCTTGGTGATTTGTCCGGAGACTTTTTTGTTGATTGTGAAGGAGACTTGTTTGCCGGTTCGTCAGGGGTGCGGTAAGACGATTTATCAGGTGTCTTCATGGGTGTCTTGAAGGTCGGCTCATCTTGTGCCTTGCTGGGTGACTTGTTTGCCGGTTCGTCAGGGGTGTGGTAAGACGATTTATCGGGTGTCTTCATGGGTGTCTTGAAGGTCGGCTCATCTTGTGCCTTGCTGGGTGACTTGTTTGCCGGTTCGTCAGGGGTGTGGTAAGACGATTTATCGGGTGTCTTCATGGGTGTCTTGAAGGTCGGCTCCTCTTGTGTCTTGCTGGGTGATTTGATGGTTGGTTTGTCAGGCGTCTTGGTGGCGCTAGTTGGCTTCCCTGCGACTGCATCGGGTGTCTTGTACGAGTCTGGCGTTTTCACGGGAACCTCGCCTGATGACACTTCCTCCGTTTTCTCCGGTGTCTCTGTCGGTGACTTCTTACTTGCTCCGGACATACCGTTAAGAAATTAGTACAGTGACGAGTGACGGGCGCGACCTGTCCGTGAAGCTGTAATTTTGACCGGCGTCTCGTGCCTGAGAACAGCACGTGCGGAGTGCTAGATGTCTATGCCTGTGGTGATGCTTGATATCTGGTTGACCTACTAGAAATTCTGTTTCATGTGCTTGCATGTAAGCGGGTAAATCGGCTGATACAGTAACATTGCCACGAAGGCTTTTTTTTTTTCGCTGATACTCTTTTGCTGTACTGCGTTCTTACCACTACCGAAGCACTAAATCATCAGGGCTCGCGAGACCGCTTTCCGACAGGTGAAGTCAGTGGTATAGTCAGACCTCCAAGGTAGGGAAGACCTCCAAGGTAACAATCTAGTTAAACTTATCTTATCTTATGACTCGATAGAAAAAACCCTCCCCCCCTCCGCTGAACCTGGGTACGCCCGCACACTCATCCTTGTGCACACAGCGAAATGAGAGATGAAAATACAGAATATTTGAAGTTTAAGAATGCGTTTACATAAGGGGTGTCATGAGCGGTGAGGCCGCGTCACGAGATTTGAAGTAGCTCGAAAAGCTCATAGTTTCAAAAGTATTCAACTCTGCAGTTGAGATAGACGCCGGTAACTGCAAGAACATTTGCGATCGTCACGCTGGACCTCCCATACATATTATTTTTCTCTTCGGATTTGCACGATTTACGTGGGTCGGCCTGTGGCAGGTAGGGGAGGGGAGGGGGCTCGAGCCCACTCGAGTTTCGTTTGGGTTCTGGTTGCGTATTATGCAACCCACGCAAAATTTTCTTATCGTTAGCTACGAACTTTTTCCTGTCCAGGAACGTAAATTTGATCTGCTCAAATTTTAAGGGCACAGGAAAACACGTGTGCTTCCTGCGGGAAGTGTCACATGACAGTCGAACATTTGCATCTTCGCAAACTTGGTTTGTGTCAGGCTATTGGGTTGCGTCAGGCAGCTGAAGGACACTATTTTCCGATAAGAGGCAGATAATGTGTATCAATGATCTATCGTTGAGCCATATTCAGTAGTGTAAATCAATGATACTCCTAGCTGCTTTCATGATTTAAATCTTCAATATTGGTGGTGGTGGTGGTGGTGTGATGTTATAAGGAAGAGGAGTTAGGCCTGCGCTTTTGCCACGGTCTCCGCCTTCTGATCTTGCATGGACACCGCTTCAGCATATCGGGTGAAATGGTCGACGAACACGAGTAAGTAACGGTTGCCCATGGTTGTTATGAGAAGTGGGTTCAATATTAATTTGGTTGTTTTGTAATATGCATCTCGCTGCGAATGGGTATTCTGATTGATAACCCGGTAATATAAATGACAGTAAAGATGCAAGTTCAACCAAGTCTATTAAATTAAAGATCAAATCATGGTAGTTTCGTGTGTGTTTGTGGAAAGCGCCGGGAGCTATTTCAAAGTGAACAACAATAATAGCCATTCGGAGACATGCTGGTTGTATTTCTTATTTCATTCCCTGCATGTTTAAGCAATTGCATGATACTTGTATAGCAAGCCTCCTTCTTCGATGGCAGCTAGCGAAACACAGGGAGGAAAAATATGGAAACTACTTCGTAGGTCATATACCTGTAATGAATAATTGCCTGTTGTGCTCCGCGCACGATCTGGCTGTTTTTAGTGGTGGATTTCTTTATTAATTCTTGTCAAATGCACGAACAGACAACCACATCTACTATGTTGTCCTTACTTGCCGGAACCAAAAACTTCCTCCTGTTTGTTGATCTCACAGACCCAGTCGATGCCAAAAATTGGGTGGAGGTGTTCCCTGGAGTTCTCGAAGTAACTTCATATCGTTACTATAGACAGCCCCATCATGTGATTCTGTCTTTAGTCGTATTTCTTTGCGGATTCACAACGATATTGCTACAGTTGATGCCTTCCCATAAGGTCATTGCAGGCAGTGACCACTGAGTTGACGCATTGACGCAGGCGGCTACGAAAATCGAGCTGAAAGTGGAAGATCCCCCAGGTAGCTTGTGTAGCTCGAACGCAATCAGGGGACATGGGCGGAGGCTACACCCTGACAAACGAACGGCAGGCGGATTTGCACCAGCACCCTTTGAAACTTGTGGGCTCCCTACGGCGAGTCTTCCTTCCTGTTTCGAATCCGACCTCGCTGCACCGCGGATGTCCCCTAAAGCGAGCTTCCCTACGGCCCAGGAACCTCGTTCGGAGAAGGCACCTTGCGGCTGTTTCAACGTCTAAATCAAGCGGTGTTTTTAAATAGGGTGTCGAACCGAACCCGAACCGAAAACCGTACCCGAACCGTTATTTTTGCCGGAACCGAACCCGATCCGAAATTTTACTGACACTGTTGAACCCGAACCGGAGCAGAACCGGAAAAAATAATAGCGGCAACCGGTTCGCAACGAAACGGTTCGGAAAGAAGTCAGCAGAAGAGCTCAAGTGCCTCTCACTCCCCGAACTAGGACACACTGGTCTCCACGCTCTACACCACGGAGTTCGCAAATTTTCATCTAGCAGTCAAACCAGGTTGTATAATAAGTATGCTTTCAGCGTCTTTTTTAACACGTTGAAGCGCAGTTGTCCTTGTGAGCGCCGGCTGGCGCCTCACGCACTTGCTCCGGTATCTGCTCTGCAGAGCAGAGGTGGGCGTTTGTCCCCACTAGCCTCGCCCTCACCTCAATTTTCTGGGTGAAAGATTTTCCTCACCTCACCTCAAAAATGTTTTTCGAAATTTTCCTTACGTCACCTCAATTTTTTTTTTAATTTTCCTCACATCGCCTCTCCTCATTTTGTTATTTGTGTATTCGATGTGCGTTGACTTTGAGTGACTGCCAATGTAAATGCATATACTACAAGCGGCTAGTTCCATCTCAAATAGAACAACCCGGTACACTTGACGTCTCGAATGAACGGGAAAAAATATATGTTGAAGCCATCGGTGAGTTAGCAGAAATAAACGCTTTCCAAATTCTCTGCGCGGTTTGGGAAATAGGAGAGGAGGAAAAAACTGCATCTCAGAAGACGATGTCGTCGCATGTGGGTTTGAGCGTTCCCTACAAGGCTATTTCTTGTCGCATTCTAGTAATTTCTTGATCTGGCTTTAAACCACTTAGGGCACAATAGGATCCTGCGTTGGCAGTGCTGTGTCGGTCTTTGTTTGTCTGCAAAAAAATATCAAAGTTGACTCAAAGTGCCGAAAAGCATCATATTCACTGCAACTTTGCTGACGATGTACAAAACGGATAAGATTGATGATAAATGTTACTTTTGATGGCAGGTTCTTGTCAGATTTTCTTGATAGGCTCTTCTCACGTTACATGCTAACTCGATGCAATCTTGGCAGTTACCCCTGGATGTTCCTGGCAAAGCAACACTGAAAGCGGCCTTTATTTACGGCCTGTCCTTCTGCCCATTCCTTCACATATTTCACATATAGTGTTTCAGCTGTGCATATGCCTCCGCCGACTTCCTTCTTGGCTTAAGCGGTGTGAAGTTAATGGCTTCATATGATATACATATACGTATACTCAGTGATTTTTTCGTCCATGCCGGGCTGGTGCGCAAACGGCTCACCGTGTGAGCTTCTTTCAAATGTGGACGACGTTGCTGCGTGCTGTGATTCAGCCACCGTTGCTGTGAGGTACTTGAAGCAGCTTCTGCATAGCTGGCCCATTTCTGTTACGCCTTCGTCTTGAACTGCTGAAGCCAGAGTCTTTATGGCAGCTACGCCGATCTCCAAAGCAAAGCGAAAGTCATTTGTCCAAAGCACTTTTTTCTTGTGTACGAGGAGGTAGTCAGCGAAATACACACAGTCAGCGCTGTACAACGAAGAGGCCATTGAGGTAGGTGTGACGCCAGGACGACACACTACAGTAATGCAGATGTCTTCGCACACTCTGTATAAGGGCACTCCGTGCACTTCTGTAGTCGAGAAGCGAGTGAAGAAGAGAGTGCGTCTTCTGTGTGTAGGCGAAACTTTGCGCAAGGTGTCTTCCGGGAGTTAATCCGATCAGGGCCTTGCCATGGTCGCAGCATGTCGAACCGAAGAATATTGGAGAGCGGCGCCAGTCGGGCTGTTTCGGCAAGGTTCACAAAAGGGCACCATGAATTAGCCTTGGGTGTGTGCGTAAGGCACTACACAACAACACTTTCCTCAGTGCAATTTCCCCCGTCCGAGGTCATGGGGCCGTAGGAAAGGAAATGCTTTAAAGGGGCAATAAACAGGTATACAAGGCGCACTTTTTTTTATGTATCGTGATACGTTGCCGACGGTGAACGTTTTCAAAAAATTGTTGTCGCAAAAAAGTAAATAATGACGCCAAACCGAATGAATATTCACTGCACTCTTTCGCCCTTATGCTCCGCCCTGCGATCTCCTGGCGACAATAGCGACACGTCATTTTGACGTCGCGCATCATCAGCCATTTAGAATGTGGGACGCCTATACATCAATTTTGTTATAATATCGAGAGGTGAGGTCAACTCTAAACACATTCCCACTTGTCAAATCCAAGATAGCCAGTTCAAACCGTACCAAAAACCCTCAATATTATATTTCACGTGCGCACTATCTTTCCGGTGTTGTATTGCTCCGCGAGGTCACCGCGATGTCCCCACAACCGGTTCCCTCCCGAGCTGCGGTTTGTCTCAGTGGGGCCCGTCATTGGCTAGGAGAGCGAAAACTCCCCCACTTCCAGCGCCTAGAATTCGGTGTTGCTATACGCTGGAATATAATGACGTGACTCGGTTCCAAGGATAAGGAGAGACTCGCGCGGATTATGCTCTTTGAATGGCATTGTTTCGTGTTAAAGACGCTCGCTAGAAGCAAAAGAATTTCATATTTGGATATCATGAGCTATGTTCTTTCATTGGGCATAATAATTGGAGAATGTTCCTCGACCTGTTTTGTGCCCCTTTAAAGAATACTGGAAGTCACTGCGTCCCTCCTGCCATAATGTGGACAGTAAATATGCTTGTTTAGAATAACCCTGAACAGATATACCTCTTACAAAGATGTAAAATCATTCTGCTCTTCTCGGGCTCCCAGCACTTGCAATGCATGTGTGACATCCCGCAAGAAATGCGATCACATCTGGTTGCGCCACAATCTATATTCAGCGATTACACCACTGTATATGAACGCAAACGCTCAGAACGGTTTCAAATGATAGCAATTACTTTTTATGTGAAGACAGAAGTTGAATGTCCATTTGGAAAATTCGATTTTGCAACACACGGGACACGGTGCAACCACTTGAATGTGCTCCGTGCATAGGGCTGGCAAAAAATTCACAGTGCGCCTACCGATCAAGTCCGAATTTCGATTTTTCTTCTGTGCATAGTGTAAGGAACTACCTACAACATATAAAATTTTCGATGAATGTTTTTGGTGTTTTTTTTTTAGATAAAGGCTTCCGAAATTCGTCATTGTTCGGTGGTATGGTGCTACGAAAAGAGGTGTCAGTTACGTTCCTTACAGGGTAGAGCAACAAATTATACATCACTCAATAGCCCCATGACTCACAAATTAAACGGCATAAAGCTCAATCTTATCGGTTTTGTACATCGTCCGCAAAGTTGCAGTGAATATGGTGCTTTTCGGCACTTTGAGTAAACTTTGATATTTTTTGCAGACAAACAAAGAAGACACAGCACTGCCAACGCAGAATCCTATTGTGCCCTAAGTGGTCTAAAGCCAGATCAAGAAATTACTAGAATGCGACAAGAAATAGCCTTGTAGGGAACGCTCAAACCCGTACGCGGCGACATCGTCTTCTGAGATGCAGTATTTTCCTCCTCTCCTATTTCCCGAACCGCGCAGCGCAGAGAATTCGGAAAGCGTTTATTTCTCCTAACTCACCGATGCCTTCAACATATATTTTTTCCCAATCATTCGAGACATCAAGTGTACCAGATTGTTCGATTTCAGATGGAACTAGCCAAGCGTGAGTGCATACAGGGTGCGGCACGAAACGTGTCATTTGACCATTATAAGAAAACGGCTTGACGGAAAGATATGGGGTAAACAACTTTCTTCTGGACATTTAGTTTGTCACCAAATACAAATAGTTCCATCAATTTTCCATTGAAATACATTTTCGAAATTGAACTCAAGAAATTGCTTAGTCAATGCAACGTTCTTCTTTTTTTTCTTGTTGGAGGATTTGGCCTAGTCAATCACAGAAAACGCTTCGTGGAACGATTGTTATACACGTAAAAGTTGCGCGGAAATTGAGGTTCAGTTGCGAATGACGCGCAAAGTCTATGTCAGATGAGCGGTGAGAGAGAAGGGCAGTCCCCGCCCAGATGAGAGAGAAGGTACGTTTGATTAGGCCTGCACTGCCTGAACCAGTTCCGGTGGTGCTGCACTCGCCCCTTCGTTTCGCCAGTGCAGCCGAGCGCCCCCTGTACCGTCTCGTTGTTTCAAACCAGTGCACGCCAAGTGTAGCCCTAGTGTAAGGAAACTCTGCAATCCCGCAGGGGTCAGTTCAACGGTAGTGCAGAGTAATGGCGGCAATGGCAGCAGACGACACAAGGCAAATAATAGTTAATGTAAATGCCGGAAGAGACGTTTGTATTCCAAGCCGAAATATCGATTCACTACAGTTTCGGTGTACATTGGTACACGGTTCCTGTCTGTTCGCAGAAGATTCAACGCTATCGCGGTTACCAGGTCGTCGAATTCTTCGTCCTCGCTGTGAGAATCCACAAGTTCCATGGCTATTTGCGCAATTGTTGAACATTTCATTGTGTTCGAAATTAAAAAGCAGCAATGCACATGTGATTGACATGTCACACACGTTTTTACAAGCCGTAGCGGTGTTAAGACTCGCGAAGAGCAGAAGGCCTGCACTAGAGCTGCACTTCGATATTCGTTTCGCGGGGGCACTAGTGTTGCACCGTTGAACTGGAGCTGGCCTAGTGCTGCGCTAGTTCAGAACTGGCCCTGCACCGCTCGGAACTGGTTCAGGGAGTGCAGGCCTAATCGAACATACCTACAGAAGCTGCGGAGAGAAGCAAAGATATCCCCTGTACGCGCGGGAAGAGTTTTCATAAAGTGCGTGTTCATAAATTTTTCCTCGCCTCACCTCAAAAAATTTTCCCATAGTTTTTCCTCACCTCACCTTAAAATGTTTTTGAAATTTTTCCTCACCTCACCTAAAAAATTTCTTCACCTCACCTCAAAAACTTTTTTGAAAATTTTCCTCACCTCACCTCATCTCAAAATTTTTTGAAGATGTTCCTCACCTCACCTCAAACATTTTTTTTTTAATTTGCCTCACCTCACCTCAAATATCGTGAGGTGAGGGTGAGTGAGAGTGAGGAAACCCTCACCCTCGCACGCCCTCGTGAGGGTGCCCACCTCTGCTTCAGAGAGGAGGCGCCACGCGGACGCTGGGTTTCCAAGCAAACGACGCGGTCGTCCTTTACTACCAACTGCTGTATATTCTGAAAGGCGAGTGGCCTTCCATCGCCCACCGAATGAAGCGGGAATGGAGTAGGCCAGTTGTGTAGCTCTATAAGAGGAATATGTGATTAAGCAAGCGCCCAACATTTCGCGTTACACGTGAGCAGTGAAAATTAAACAAGTCAGAAACATGAGATGTGGAGAAGGAGCATACGCAGAACGGTGCCTGTATGATTCGTAGTGGTTTGAAAAATAAACGTAGTTGTTTTCTGGTAGTGCAATTGCGTTGTGACACATTGGCTTTGTGTTGTGGGTAAACTGCTGTGAGGTCGGACTAACCAAGGGCGGCAGACGTATTTTCGACATGCTTCAGTACGGTTTCAGATCGATTCACACTGCGAATGCAGTGTGCCGGCTCAGTACCGTCGTGTATGTAAAATGCTGTCTATCTTAGTTGGTTTCCTTTAAGTGTATCTTGCTGGAACCGTGCTTGTGAAAAAAGCGGTTTTGGGAACAGACAGTAGCAGGACTACACCACTTCATCAGCGTGGACGCTATTTGCAAGTGTTCATCCATTTCTCCTTTCTCTCGCTAAACGGAGTACCTTGCCACTAAAAACGCCAAAGCAGACAAGCAGCAGTAAGCTATTAGCCACGCATTTCCTGATAAAAGCAGTTTTATGAGAGATATAAAACGGAAGCGTTGAACCGGTTCGCGAACCGGTTTGGGTCAGCGAACCGGTTCGATTTTTGGCGCGGCCGAACCGGAACAGAACCGGAACGAAATCGAAGCAACGCGAACCCGAACCCGTATTTTTTGCGGTTCGACATCCTGGTTTTAACCAGTAATTAGTGTACGAGGTAAAACGGGGACAGGTGGGATACGAAAAGGCAAATATTGTTTCGACCTTCATTATTTCCGTGGTGTGCCTATCTTTAAAGGTACTGTAAAGCAGTAGACAAGCATGATATGCCGGTGATGTGACTAGAGACTTTGTTGCTTCTAAATACCATATGCGGAACCATACGACCGACAACGCGCTATAAATATTTTTAATTTGCCATGAAAAATGCGGCGTAGTGGAGCGGTGCGACGCCTGGTGTCAAACAACCCCCTATACAGCGGGCAACACTGAAAATTGGTATTACACACTATGACATCGGAACTTCGTTATTTTAGTAACCATATTATTAGTTTTCCTGTTTACCTATGCATTCTGAAACCCCCCGTTTACAGTTTAACCTGTTAACCTCTGTTTTTGCGAAGTAACCCAGTGCTGGCCGCTGTTCGATGGGGGCTCTCCCTACTTCTCTGCTGCGCCTGCGCGCTCCTTTTGTTCGCGGCCTCTTTCGAACGAACAAACTCTCTCTGTGAACCTCTGTGAACAAACAAGTCCCGACGCTGTCTGGCTTCTTGAACGTCTGACACATTTTTTTCAACGGCTCAGCATTTCATTTCAGTTCGCTTATCCGTTTATCCTCAGATGTGGATCGTTGTGTGGATTGCAGGGGCGGATTTTATGGTGGATTGTGGTGGATTGTTATGTCGGACCCAGTGTTATACGCATGCAATGTGGTTGCCGCCGTATGTGTCAGAAGTACGGATTCATCTCGAATACCTTGTACAGTGTTGCCCGTAATTTTTAATTGTAATTTTCTAATTAACTGCACCGTCGATTGGAATGAAACTTGCACAGTTTTTGTCCTGGTGGCTTGGACTATCGAATAGCCACACTAAATGACATTTGATCGGTGCTGCTTTACAGTACCTTTAATATGAAGTTCAGCAGGCGTCGTGTCATGCGGTCGAGTAAAATCAACAACCGTTGGGACAAGCTACGTGTTTTCCGGGATAGAATCAGAGTTCGCCTACTGGACTGTCTCTTATTGTGCTCATGGAGAAAAGAATACCTTCATAACTTAAAAACCCGAGACTAGGGGACAGAAAAACGACAAACACAGACAAGACAAATAGGAGACACCAAACGTTTCTTCCGAAGCTGGAGAAACGTTTGGTGTCTCCTATTTGTAGCTCCCTCCGTTCAGCTGACCTTACATGGCATCACAAGAAGATTCTATTCTCGGCACATCGGTCTGTTGTGAGTGATTATCTGAATTCCATGCAATCATCTGCGAACATTCTGTGGACTTTGTTGTTCGGTCCAAGCTTCCACCAGAACTGTCACTATAAGCATTGGCTCTCCTTGAAGAATGCAGCTTTTCTTCTAGATTCTCTGTTTTACGAATCTCCATGCTTCCCTGCCCCATGAGACCTAAACCTAATCATGATTCACATTGCAACATTGTTAACCCCAGAAACGTTCCCCAGTCGTCAAGTACATCGAATATTTTGTCTAAAGGACCAAAATTTTGTTTAAATTTAAGGCCGTCAAAGCTTGATGTTGCTGCGTGCATTTTCAAAGTTTCCTCAGCTTTGAATGACCCTGAAAAATCATCTGCCTTTTGTGAGCAAGCTATGAGACGGTTGTCCCAATGCGTTGATTCAAGCTTCCCGGCAACGAAACGAGGTACCTTGCCCATAACAACCATTAAAAATGAACTTCGGATGAAAGGATTATATCTATTGCAAACGGACAAATCATCACAGTTTGCTGTCCTACCTGTGAGCCTTTTTGAATCTAAAAAGGATGCAGTTGTGAAATTGCTTAAGCCGTTCCCAGGCAATTTGCAGAAATCAAAACTGGCGATTTGTTCAATGCTCATGGAAAACTATATTGTGTGCTATATGTAAGGATATACGTTCCGCTTCCCGTTGGACCCTTTCGGTCAAGTTTTTGTTGAAAGATCACAAGGTTGATATGCCTCTTAGAATTGTCGTAAATGACAACCACACTTGGCAAAAAGTTGTATCTTCTTTTATTAAGAACTGTCTCTCCTCAATTTACGAATCTAGCCCACTTGTCTTGAAAAATTCTGAGAGTCTTCTTGAGGCCCTGGCATCTTTTCACAGTAAAAAAAATGCACGCATTGTCCCTGGATATTAAGGATCTGTATTATTCTCTCCAAGCTGATACTCTGTTAAACCGTGTAAGAGATTTTTTAGAGTGTAACCTGGTGCGTTTCCAGTCAAAAGCGGGTATTTCTGTCTCGGATTTTCTTCGAGTTCTAGAATTGTATCTTAAATCAACTGCTATAAGTATTGATGGAGAATTGTTTACCCAAAAGACTGGCATCTGTATTGGTTCTGCTATTGCACCGGTATTGTCAGAAATTTACCTGCGTACTGTTGATACTGCCGTGTTATCATTTATTTCATCTGTTTCCACTGCCTCTCTTCTTGTAAGAAGGTTTGTCGATGATTTGTTGCTGTTGTCAAACGAAGAATCCATCATTTCTGACTGTGAACGTGTTATCAGATCTGTCGCTCCCAAACTAGATTTTACTGTTGAGTACCCCATGAATGGAGAGCTACAGTTTGTAGATGTACGACTTTTGTTCAGCCCTTATCTTTCCTAGAACTATGTCAAAGTAGTTCCTAAACTTATCCTGTCTGCTAGTAGCTGCCACTCAAAAACTTTTGGAGTCATAAAGTTTGGAGTCATCGGCGGGTTACTGTCAAATGCTGTGAAAAAGTCTTGTGTTCACCAGTCACATTCTTCTCTGTGCCACCAACTGTCTTGGTTGAGGGACGCGGGCTACTCCCATTGCATGATTTTTCATGGTCTAATGACACTTGGAAAGAAGCTTTTTTCCGTTTCCCTAAAAGAAAATAATGTTACTGGTCATCGTGTCCAATTCCGTATTTTCATAAACTTTCTCATAACCTGCTTTTTGTTGCTAAGAAGTTTGATGTGAACCTCGTATTTAGAAATGATTTTCGTTTAGACTCGTTGACACATTTTGAAAAAGTTGAAACTTCGTGTAAAACCCACAGAACTGTGTATGTGAACTGTCGTTCTAATATTGTATATCAGATACCTCTGGAATATGGTTTTTGTTACATCGGCCAAAGTAAACGCTGCCTAAATTTTCGTTTGCGGGAGCATGCCCTCAAAGTAAAAAATAACGATTGTTCTTCCGAATTGGTAAAACACCTACAAGTCTGTAGAGGTTGCGCGCGCAGATGGCATGAAACCTTTGTAATGTCCAGTGAAAGTGACCTCAACAACAGGCTTATGAAGGAAACGCTGTCCATTATCTCTGCTGGGAACTGTGTCAGCAAGCCTTCCCTGACCTTCCCGTTGGTTTTGGGGACGTTCTTACGTTCTCCTCACCCTTCATTCTCACCCACTTGAACCCTTAAATGTTTGTGCTGTTAAGTAAACTTTCAGCTGTGTTTGAGACCTTGTTTGTGTTTGTCGTTTTTCTGTCCCCTAGTCTCAGCTTTTTAAGTTATGGATCTATACCACCAGCACGCTTGCTACCTCTCTATCCTCTCGTTAAGAATACCTTATTTTTGTTTAGTGGCGAGAGTGCGGGGGGGGGGGGGGGGGGGGCGTCCGACTCACACAGGAGAACCGAATAAAGCCCATGAAACGAAATCCTTCCTTTTCCATTTTCCGGGCGCAGAGCTCAGCGCATTGAGCAGCTTTGTGATACTATATTGTCTTGACATAGTATGAGCCAAGGCGCCATGTTGTCAGACGAGGTCATGAATTTCCGAGTACTCGAACATAGCAAAAATTCGCGATGGATATTTCAACATATGTGCTCGTTTAAGGATTTCTTGAAAATAGAATGGCTTTGAACGAGAATTATCTCTATTACCCTATCTCATATTTTGCGCGAAAGCCGCTAATGAAAGAGTTGATTAGTTAATTTTAATCATCTAGAAGTTACGTGCTCTCTTCGAGAGGATTCTCGTCCTGCCGTACCCCTCAACTACAAAGAACTGTATCTATGCTGCTTTCATGGCTTTTAAAAAAATAAATATACTTAAAATTAACAGAAAAAGTATGCTCCGATCCGCACGTCATCGTGGTTTACAGATTTATTTTATTTTGAAATCCGTGGGAATAAAATGTGCATAAAACAGCGCCTCTACGATATGCGCCGATATCAGCATTTCATCCGCAAATAAGCCATGACGTATGGAGTGTTTCCAAAACTGTGGGCCGCGACCCCCAGGGCTGTCGTGACAGATTCAGCAGGAGGTCGCGAATCAGCTCGGAAACTATAAAAGAGAGATGGTCATGGACCATGCTCTGCCCACTATTCTGCGTCTGAAAAAAGTTCGCGGTAGCGGGCCACTTTAACAGCGGGCCACGCGCGTTTATTTTTCTGTCTGCGACTGTTTCTAGCCCGTTTCACTACCTGTGACGATGCCAACTGTCAACTTAAATTTCAGCGTCGGATTTCTGTACTACTATTCATGCGCTGAAATCGAAAAGCTTGTGGCACGGCGAAATCGGGGAGAGGGGGTCGCGACGCGATATCTTGTATAGTTCTGATGGGTCGCAGGCTAGCTAAGTTTGGGAATCGCTGACCTATTGTATAGCTACGCGACCATCAGCATCCTTGCCACTCGCTCGGAACTTCCGTCTGCGCCGGAAGTCGCATATGTTGCACGAGGCCTATATACACTATACACTACCGCCTGGAACAGAAATCTAAGAATCGACGCTTGAAAAGCGAACTATCTTTATAAGCGAGCTTTTACACTAGCACATATTACTTCGTAGTTATTGAATTATAAACAGTAAGCACTAACAGTTGTACACAACTTAATCAAATTGACGTGGTACGTTAAGCAGATATCAACAGTGGTTAAATGGTAAGCACACTGGTTATATAATGTTCATTCATTTATTAGAATAATGTACCTCCATTTGCCAGTTGGCATGCATACATGTGTACACAGTACATATTTACAAACACACGCTATGTCCATCATATTAAACAGACTTAAGTGGGTGAGGCTCTCACCCTGACGGGACATCACGTTCTACGTGACACTTCGGCGCCACCTGCCCAAACATAATGTGCCTGCGCAGCAGTGCTGCTGATGGTCAAATGTGGCTCTTTTTGTATATTTTATTACGGCTGAAACAGCTGTACGCAGTGCTTGTATGGCAACGTTTGAGCACCTGTAAACACATCATACACTGCGTGCAGCCGAAGAGCTTCGGCTTCTTTCTCGTCCCTATATTCAATACTACAGGTTTTCCCGCTCGTTTTAACCCATTGGTCACTCAATTTAATCCAAGGGCTACCCAGTTTAATCCAGTGGTGAACCAAATTAATCCAGACACCCACCAATTTAATACAAGCGCTACCCAATTTAATCCAAGCAACACCTGTAAATGTATTCCGTATGTATTCAGTCATGTCATGACTGAGACTTTCATGATTTCGCCAATGTATAATGAGTTTATGACTACTGATTCAACAACACCTGGATTTTGCAGTGTCATGCGGTGTTTTACGACTTATTTTTGTCATTATGACATTTCCTCACTATTTCCATGATGTGGGCTATGAATCAATTTTATGGGACATCGCTGCTTCAAACAGTGTCATGCAGTGTTTTATGACTACCGACGGTGATTACGACATTCCATCACCATTTTCATGATATGTACCATGAATCAATTTTATGGGACTACCACTACTTCAAACAATGTCCTGCACTGTTTTATGACTACGGACGGCTATTATGACATTCTATGAGTATTTTCATGATATGTTCCATGAAGTAGTTTTATGGGACTACCAGTGCTTCGAACAGTGTCATGGAGTGTTTTATGACTACCGACGGTCATTACGACATTCCATGACCATTTTCATGACATGCGCCATGAATCAATTTTATGGGACTACCACTACTTCAAACAGTGTCATGCAGTGTTTTATGACTACCGACGGTTATGACATTCTATGATTATTTTCATATGTTCATGAACCAGTTTTATGGGACTCCCGGTGCTTCAAACAGTGTCATGCAGTGTTTTATGACTACCGACGGTTATGACATTCCATGATTATTGTCATCCCTACTGGAAAAAACCATAGGCTTTTGCCCGTACAATAAATGTACAGAATTATTGGACATACGGACTCCGCAGGGCGTATGGACTCCGCAGGGTGTATGGACTCCGCAGGGTGTATGGACTCCGCAGGGCGTACAGAGTCCGCAGGGTGTATGGAATACAGACCATAGGTGTCCATACATGCTGTGCGGACACCCTAGCCTGTACAGAGACCGCACGATGTACGGAACAGGCCATACGATACCATACAGGCTGTACAGAAATCAGGGACATGTGGAGGTCATTTGGGTCGCATAAAGCAAGCAGAGATCACATGAAGTAGCAAAATACTTACAAATTCTTCATTTATTGTACTATAATTTTGCATCTTACATCTTTGGAAACTCGAGAGACGGTTCTTGCAGCCCATGTGCTGGTGTATGTCACGAAACGTAAGGTACTGCACCTGAAGGACAAAAATACATGTCACATTACTACAAGGTAGGTGCATTTGTCGTGCAACACTGTCTAGTTCCTGAACTTGTGGTAATCAGTCGACCACAGCTTTCCAAGTCTCACTGTGCGCAGTGATTGCCTGCAAGTTGATGCCCTTAGCGAAAGCCATATAGTGGGTTTCCGTGGGTGCCAGTCATATCATGGGATGCTTCGGGAGCCTTCTAGTATATATTACAGAGTGTTAAATAAAAATCCTAGCAGGCCCAGCAGAGGTCATCCTACATAGACCATGTAGCCTCTTGATGATTTGCTACTTAGAGTTCACTAATTAACTCTTCAATGACTAGAGTTACGATAAAAAGTGAGCGTTCAGTGTGATATAATCCTTGATGAAGGTCATTCCACCTTCTAAAAACCCTGAAGTGATTGTGCTCATTAAATATCCATTTCTAGACATTGCCATGCAAAAGTGGCGACGACATACTATTCGCCTGACAAGTGCATGTCCTTGGTCTTCTACAGCTTTACATGTACAGCAAAGGAGTTGATCTTACCAACATATCAGCACCTGCTGGAATATCTTCATCTCTCTAAATCATGTGGCTCTCAGATATGGATGCAACCCTATTTCCCCCACGCATCTGGTTCCCGCGTGTGACCTAATTCACACAGCAATATTCAGGAACGGATATTCCAACGTGCACGATCGATTCAAGGTCTTTATAAGGTGGAACTACTGTCATTGAGGATTGTCTATCACTCTGAAGGCTCAAGTCCCCTAATTAGAGAGTTAGCTAATTAACTATTAATCTCATATTAATAAAGTACCCTGTACAGTTTTTAGGGTCTGGGGTTTTCGGGTTTAGCAGTTTCTTTCCCAAATGTACCCCCGAATCACACATGTAACCATTCGGGTAAAACCTGGTTTCTAACCCGAGCTGCAGGTCCCTTTTGTCACGTAACGCACGACTGCAGTAATGGAAGACCGGGAGGGATATCCGATGGAAGGAGGTGACCTCAAAGCTGTGAGGGTGAAACGCATGAGACGCACTTTCCCCAGCGTCAGAATGTGGCATGTATGCTGTGGCCGTGTACGCGTTGCGAAGAAACGCCCAGGGACGACCACCTGAAACGCAACACACACAAGACACACGCTGCGCAAGTGACAGACACCAGTTTTGCCACGTTCGCGTGCAAGCACCAGTAGTCCAGAGATTCCGGCGTAATGTCCCTGCGCATGCATCTGAGGCACAAGTCAAGAAGTCTTTGGAAAAACGCTCGAATGCTAACTGCAGGTTTGAGTTACTGTAGACCTTTTAACACAGTCCTCATTTTGTCACAAACAGCGTCAGTTTAAAAGCGGGTTCCTTTTTACATTTATATGTGTATAACAAGCATGATAAAGCAAATTTTTAACTGTATCTTATAATACATTCCACACCCAAATTGGATGCGAATGTTTCCCACCTGATTTCTACCCCTGAATTTGACAAGATATGCTTCCCAAAGGACCTCAGACCATACATATAAGTATATATGTACAAACCATATGATTTACTTAGTACAAGTTCTTGAGATAGTCTGCTAGCAGCCTATTCCTTTTAGCTAAGCGCTGACTGACTGTGAGTCCTTTTGGGCAGACAGTCTTGCCGACGTACACCTCAAAGGCGTCTACGGAGAACGAGAAAGCACACCTCATCAACCAAACTTTCTGAAAACTAGCAACACCAAAGCAACATGAATGGCCATAGGCCGTTCTAGGTTTGGGATAAAGCAACCACTGATGCTCATGTCGGTCGCAGTGAAAGGTACAAGCCACCAATAGATGAACACACACAAAAAAGGGCAACTCTCACAATTCAGGCCAGTGCAATCAGGAATGCATGTGTAGGGCAAATTGCTTGCTTACTTGTGAGAGCTGTGAGCTTCCGTGGTGTGAGGGCTCGTCTGCCATCAGTCCCCTCAATGAGACGCCTTTGACAGGGCTTCCCTGTGATACTCCGATTATGCAGCTCGTCAGGGCTCCATATTGTCCTGGTCAGCTCCCTAAGGAACCTGGAGTCTGAACTGGACTTCAACATCCACTCCATCTTGCCCGACGGAACAAGGACTCCACAACCCAGATGAAGCTGAAATTGAGCAGTGTCCGTATTACATTATGCATGTTACATAACATCACATGCATGTTGCTCTTCTGCACCACCACGCTCCAGAAATTTACGAGGGTTAAGGAAACATCCAACACCTCACCAACTGAAAGCAAGGGTTCAGCAAAACTAGTACGGTTACGTGTTACGTTATGTTAACCCCAGGTTATGTGAAAGATTAGAATGGGCAATGACACTTCTCATTCATCATCTAGCAACACAGTTCTTGTCTGTGTATGGTCGTCAAAGGTTGGAAGGTTGGAACGATAACCTTTTTAGAACAGAATGTCTTTGTGGAAAGGGTGGTGCACCTGCGAAACTGTTAAGCTTAGCATGGTAAATATTTTTCACCTGACTTCCAACGGCTGCCATCACTGGCAGCAATGAAGGGTCATTAGTTTGACTGTCAACTGTCATGCCAGGTGAGCGTCCTTCCTGGTAAGACATGGTCAAGGGATACCATCAGTACTTCAGGTCTACCATAGCAAATGGGATCCTCACCTGTACTGTGCAAGGAGAACATGCTGAAGGTGCTTCGTCTTGACCAGTGGTGGGAATAGTGGATGGTGCAGCAGGCGATGGAGGTCCGCTATCCTGAAAATTAGATATGTGTTAATGGCAATGAGACATATCGCAAGACACATATGCACTTCTGCATGAATTTGCTAAAGAGAACAGAAGATCCCTAGAAGCTACATAGTAAACAGGGATTTCACCTGTGCACTGCAAACTGAATTAGCCGAAGGTGCAAGTGGAGTGGTGCTGGGAGAGGCGTATGGTGGTGGCGTAGCAAACCCCCTGTCCTGAAAGTTAAACTGAACATATGATAATATGAATGGCTAGATGCCAAGTATAGCAGTGAAATACAGGCTGTGTCGCCAAGGGTGGTGAAAAATTCTAACTGGTTGTGCACTCGCCGGAGGATTGTCGAACTTTCGGCAATTACCTTATGGAAAGATTCGCCGCCATTGAGGAAGAAAATTTTTAATTGCGGGAAACTAATGTTTTCAATTGAAATTTGAAAATTGCAAAGCGAACGTCACTTTTTTAAACAGAAATATGAAGTCCTCCGCGGATAACCACATACCCAACCACAGCTATGCGCAGTATCGCGACGAAAATAGTCTTAAAAAATTAGTAAAAATTACGCCTTAGCTCCGCCTGCTTGATTTTCGCAGAAAAGCGCACGTAAAATCTCTCTTTTTTTTTTCCTGAAATGAAAATGATCCACTGCATCTACATGAGAGAGTGTCCCCGCCTTCATTTGTCTTTGCTTCTTTTTGATAAGACTTGTTTTGTTTTCTTTGGGATAAGTCGGTTGACGCCGGTATCATGGTCAAACCGGGGAAAAGAAAGGTAAAACAAGAGGCGGGAACAGTCCGAAATGCTCCAGCGAGTACATAGCCCATTAGAACTGTTTATCACCTTAGGTGAAACACACAGTATATTCGGGGACACACATGTAGCCGTGCGTCAATTTGCTTGAGAAGAAAAAGCCATGAAGCCATATGCAACGAACCTCACTGCGAGCCAGAGTCACTGACTGGGGCGACTGGGCAACACTTTTTTCAGGCATACTGCAAACTATCGGACGCATACTAACCCTACTATCCCCTCTCCTTCCTGCTGCACCTCTTCATCTGTTCACGTCTCTACGCTGCTCATAGCCACATATGCTTCACGGCGCTAACGCGGAATTTTGAGAAATACTATATGTATCTAACATCCTTCACCTGTTGTGCAGTTGACTCTGTGGTGGGCGCTGGACTGTGCTCATTGTGCGGCATTATGAGACATTGTTGGTACTCTGTAAAGGACACAAAAAGCATTGCTACATGACATAGAAAAGCTTTAAGTCCACCGGTACTTAAAGTCAAGTTAGAACTGTGCACATGGCAAGTATTAAACAATGAACACAGAAGGAGCAACAAAAACACATTAATGCCAAATGAAAGCACAAAAAAACAAATAAATGCAATACCGTCTTAAAGGGGCAGTAAAATCCTAAAACAACTCGCTTGCAAATGAAAGTCCGCATTTCAGTCAGTATAATACAGTCGACCCCCGTTTATCCGGACGGTGCCGTTCCCGGCGAAATCGTCCGGATACCGGGGCATCCGGATAAATGAAACGACCGAACAGAAACGTCATACAGAGCAAGATTTAATTTAAACACAGAAAGCTCGTGAATGACAGTTGTTTCATAGTAGTGTAGGCACTGAATTCCTGCAAACTTTTGCTAATTGCATAGACGTGAGCCACGTTGCTGCGCTGCTAGAAAAATGTCAGTGCAGTCCTTAATGCCGATCTCGCATGCTCAACTGTCACAACGGGGCCTTCCTCAACGGGGCCTTCTTTCTCACTGGCGTCATCGGCACCGTCTTGGGTTATGGTCAACGTATCGTTATGGTCAACGTGACCGAACGCACAAATAGAAAAGGGGGTCATCGTGCACGGTTGTGTCCCCTTCAGGAGAATGTAGGTCACTGACGTGTGACGGGAATAACCCAAACGCAGCGAAAATGGTGACGAAGTGGGGTCAGCGTCTCCTCTTATTCACGGTAGTCCGGATAACTGAAGCTGGATTACAAGAATTTTCGACTTTCGTTCCCTGGAATTCTTGTCCGAGTCCGGAAGCTGAAGTCCGGATAAACGAGAACAAAATACATGGAGGAAAATCCGTTCCCGTGCCTTTTGTCCGGATACTGATCCGGATAACTGAAGTCCGGATAAACGGGGGTCGACTGTACGAGCAAAATTAGTTCACACAGCGCTACCGTTTAGGAAGAGAAAAAAAAAACGCAGTAAAAACGAAGCCGTCTTTAGCGGCAATAAATGGGATCCACAGGACGTGACGGTTAGCGGCTTCCAATGAGACAGCAGGAGAAGGTCGCGCATACCTATCGTGGCCGTATGGATCTGGAACAGGTCAGATCGAAGGTGTTCCGCATAAGTGCAGCACGGTGCGCACAGCTTCATTTTCCAATACCGATTAACTGAATAGTAGCCTACACCAGTTCTTGCAAGTGTTTCACTGACAACATTTATTTTCACGTCCTTCGGACAGCGACGCCAATCAGCATCCCAATGCGCACTATGTTTTTCGCCGGGGCTTCTCCATGGCATGGCACGTGCAACATGGAGTAAAAACACTGATGCACAAGCTGAAACGACATTCACTGCTTAGCGCCGAAGCATGACAGAGTCTCTCATATTTTTTATTCTAGCTTCGTAATGGAATCGAAGTTTTGAATTGTGATAACAAGAACAAAATTAACATGGCGTCGAACGTGATTTGAAGTGAACTTGTTTTTACATTTTAGTGCCCCTTTAAATTTTCTTTGGAGCGTACCTTACTAGTACATACATGCCATTGCAACACAAATACTCAAAAGGGGATAAGTTGACTTATCCCCTTATTGCATGCGGGGGTTCAATTGTCACCTGGGGAAGAAGTGTCTTCACCGTCTTCAACTATTTTCAGCGCAGCCCTCAGGTTTCTAAAAGCTGATGTAGGCTGAACATCAACAGATGGGGATGCTGCAGGCACAATATCTGAAATACATGTCCCTCTGATAAATTTTGATGCAGTTAGAAACAACGTAAATGTCCTACTCAGTTTAAAGGGCTTTACCAAATATGCCAGAATTTTGTGTGCAGTGGTCGTTATTTTCTTTGTGTACCTCTAGAATCCGCTTAAGGCCTCTGTTTTTTGCTGTTCTGATGTTTGCGGTCCTCTGCTTTTTCGTAGGGGTCTCTGACAAGTGTGACTGTTTGATAAAAAAGAAAGTGAATACCTGTACATGCCAAACACGATAAGACAGATCGACAGTTATAGAAGTCAATTCCTCACCACAGATTGGGGCTCTCCTTCATCCTCAAATATTTCTGGTATTTGCTTGTGCATTCCTGTCAGTGTTTTGCACATTTCCTGCAGGGATTCTGCAATAAAACTCAAATGTTATGAAGGCCACGCCATAGGTTTCTGGAGACTGGATAAAAAGAGACTGGATAAAAATGAGTATCACAAAAGAACTCTCTGTGGCACACCCAAGTGTGGTCGATTTAATGGTGGCAATATAAACAAAAAGAAAAGGCTCAGCTAGGCTAAATGATGTGTTCATGTTCACAATTTCGTGTCAGTCGGCTAAAAAAGAAAAAAAAAAGTTGCTAACAGTCTCTGATACAAGCATCATCTAGGAACCAAGAAATCTTTAGAACGCTTGTCAATTTATCAATTTATTTGATTTTTCTTCTTCATTCGTTGTAGCAGATCAATTCAACGTAAGGCAAACTGAAATCCGCCTTCACACGCGCGTACGAAAAAGTTGTTCGAAAGCTAACCTAACGTTACTCCTCACGTACGTGTTGTTGGACAGAAATCCCGCTTAGACAGCCAACAAGGAAAGGAACTAAGGACTCAAACACTCGATATGCTGTATAGTTTCGGATTATTACAGAGAGTCTTTTTTCGCTACGGTTCAGTGCTATCGTTTGCTCATGTTCGGAACCCACATGGGGCTAATACAGTACAGTACGGATGAATTTGACTTTAAAAACTTGGCTGCAATAACCTAGCTATACCTAACTGAACCGTTACGAAAGCATTACTTCTGCGCGGCATGTCCTTTGTTCAATACGTGCATAGTCCTCGAGGCACCGTTACTATACGCTCCGCAAGTACGTTTCTGCGCAGCAGAAGAGGGCGAGGGTGTAAAATGACGTGCGCGGCGGCGTGCCGCGCTCCTACTCGCCAAGGCCCCTGTCGCCTCCACGTGCGAACCAGAGAAAGGTAAACGTCAGGGAACCCGCCATACGTTTTGTGTGTTTTCCGCTTTGCTAAGTGATACGGTGTTAAACACCTGCTGCATTTATGACTGTACTTCGTCGCATTTGGATGTAGTGTCACTTATTTATTTCCAAAGCGCACACGGATTCGCTGACGGTGAGAGAACGCGATTAACTGTTGCTGCTGCTGTCGGGTTCAAACGGCATTCTACGACCGGAGTGTTTGTGTGCGTGTGTGTTGTGCAGTGATTTACGTTGACTACAGAAAGTGTTCAAACACGGCGCACTCCCAAGGCTCTGCTTTCGTGACAGTGACGAAGAGCGCCGCGGCAGGTCACAGTTTAATGTGCTGTTTTGAGTGGTCTCATAGTAGTTCTAACGTCTACTAACAGTGGAATGAACCAGGAACAAGCATGATCATTGTCTGTTCGGGTGCAACTGCACCAGGCTCCAGTTGCTTCACAGTGGAAGACGGAAGTTCGTACGCGTGCTGAGGCACGGTTGTCGTCGTCCTGTCGTTCACGGTAGTTTAGACCATTGCAGCTGCCATGTGACTGAATTTTCCATCTCAGTTGTCTCGCGACGTAAACACCCAATTATTATTATTGAATTTTCCATGTCTACGAGGACACTCGCTGTTCCCCTAGACAGCTGTCAACTCAGTGAGACCGTAATTTGAACAAAATGGGGAAAATGTTTGCAGGGTGCTCGCACAAGCGAACTTAAACGAGAGCCGAATAGTTGAAACTTCAGCAAATATATTGCGTTAACCTTTCGTTTGTCTTTCGCCGGTAAACCAAGATCATTCCCAACGAAAAGTGGGACCTCTAATACAGAAACCAGAGCTGTTTTGGCCCTCCCAGGGGCACTCCGTGCATCGAATGTGCCTTTGTTTACCTTCTTGAAGCGCGCACATGGTTCCTTCGGCCAATCGGGAGCGTCCTAGAAACGTCACAGTGACGTGATGCGCACTAAACTCGCGGGCTTGCGGAGCGTATAGTACAATTAACTTACAAGAAACCAATCAGTCCCATCGGATCGATGCATTACGTTTTAAATTAATCCAGGGGTAATTATAAGCGATCATGAAATGCAATGTTCGACAGAAGTAGCTCACCTGGCGCAGTTTCGTATTAAATACAAACAAATTTTTTTTTGTGAACTACATACGTCATGCCCAAGATATATGCACTGGCTTCTATTATAAAGAACGAAAACATACCTTTCAGCATGATGATTTTTGCCGGATAGTAGTCCTCAAAGGCGCCATCGGGGCTTCTCCAGTACGCATAAACCACGTGGGAAGGGTTAAAGTCATTCAGAGAGTCGGGACGGAAGCTCTTAATTCGTGAGACTGCTAGAATCGCTTCTATCGTGTCCTCATACTTCACGTAGGCATACATTGCGCACACTCAGAAGTATGCACAAAATTTCACAGTAAATGCAGATTTCCAACAAGTGCAACGCGCCAATTCAACCCGGCCAGCCAAACAAAGAGCGGGCAGCGTCCACCTGGCGAGAAGCCCTCTCTATGAATAAAAAGAAAAAGAAGTGCTCTCTTCTGAATCTCACGTTTCTTTTATTGCAATTGTTTTTCATTACTTTTCTTTTGTGGAGCATTCCAAAGCACCAGGGGAACTGTTTACTGAATACCGTGCTAGCTAATGCGAGTTTCGGTTTCAGTTTCACGATTGAGCAGTACGTGCATGCTGCGCTTGTTAATTGCAACATTCCGGCCCTTCCATGTCATAAACTATCGCCAATTTTGCAATGGCCAGCATGATTCCCAGTCAGTGCCGTGTTCCCAGTAGTCCAGCTAAAGCCCTTTCATGCCCATCGCTATCACAATCAGCTTCCCACGCCGGATTCCGACGTTGTCCCCCTGTGTTTGCGAAAGCCGTATATCGCCAGACAATGCGCTGCATACTGTGAAAAACAAAAAAAAACAGCTTCAAGGTCGAGTTTGAACTCTATTTAATGCCTGAACAATGGACGATCACAGTCAGGTTGGTTCAAGTGAAGAGCATAACTTGTGCAGCCCCGAAACACAACCGCGAAATGTGAAACGGAGAAAGCAGTACTTAAACAAAGGTGAGCCGTTCACAGTCCCGCGTTCAACACGGTATTAAAGACTGGTTAAGCCATTACGGAATGCTGAACAGGGTTGCAGCACTGACTGCACCACATCTGATGCAGCGGTGCCCTACGCAAATACGAGTACGGCGAGTGCAGCAGTGAACAACGTAGAGACTGAAAGCGAGCCGGCCGACTTTGTTACGCACCTCCTGGACAGCGGCATACGCCTAGGCACGGAAGTTAACGAAGCACATGGAGGGACGGATGACGACACCGTACCGCTAGTGGGACAAGCGGTAGATCCAAACAGGGACGCTAGCGGAGCGCATAGAGAGACAAACGAAGATGACTCTGTGCTGTTACTGGGGCAAGCGGTAGACCCAGACGGGGAAGCTAATGGAGCACGCGATGGGACAGAGGAAGATAACACTGTTCCGTTACTGGAGCAAGCGGAACTTCTCGCTAATTGTATCAGTGAATTTGGTGAAGAGACGATCCCGCACTCGACGATAAAGAAAGCTGAAGCAGTAGCACTTGTAACTGCCTTTGCAGCCGGTCATTCATTGACATGGGCAGCAGTCGAGGATTTGTTAAAGTTGATCAATACACTATTTGGGTGTGAAGTTGTCCCGCGCAGCCTTTATATGCTGAGGAAGCTTTGGGCTCCGAAGACAGGAGCTGATGTCAGATATCATTACTATTGCGAAGATTGCAGCATGCTTCTTCAAGGAAATGATGATGCGAAGCTAACATGTGATGTATGCCACAGAGCATACGAACAGAAAGAACTCAGAAATGCTGGTAGCTTCTTTAGCATTTTGAACTTCTCGCAACAAATGAAGCATGTTGTGAAGAAAAACTGTGACACGCTTTATGACAACCTGAAGGCCATAGCCGCTTCTCCAGATAAAGATGGCGTGACCGACATCACTAATGCCGCTCTTTGTACGAAACTGCGGGATGATGGGGCTCTCTCTGCTATGGACCTCACTATTACCTTTAATACAGACGGGAGTCCTGTGTGGTCCTCATCGAAGGTGTCTGTGTGGCCGATTCAGTATATCCTCAATGAACTTCCACCACAAGTTAGGTTCAAAAACTGTATGCTGATCGGCCTGTGGTTCGGGAAGAAGCATCCCAACATGGCAATGTTTTTGGAAAAGTTCGTGGAGGAGATCAACAAGAACAAGACAATTGTGTGGAGGCAAAAGGAGGAAGTGATCACATCTAAGGTGCTACCAATCTGTTGCTGTGTGGACACCCCTGCACGTGCCATGGTGCAGAACCATGTTTCTTTCAATTGGTATCTCCCCTGCACATGGTGCTATGTTCCTGGAACATATATTGATGGTGAGAGGTGCTTTTTTCTATGTGTTTCTTTATTTCTTCATGATGAGATTGCAGTATTTACTTATGTACTTTTTTTTATTTAGGGATCATGAGGTTCCCAGCGGAAGAGCCACACAGCGAGCGCACCACTGAAATGGTTGTGAGGGACATGAAAATGGCCCTGGACATGCAGTGCACCATCAACGGAGTGAAGGGGCCATCTGCATTGATAAATCTGACAACCTTCGACTTGGTGTGGAGTCAAACTGTTGACTACATGCACTGTGTACTGCTGGGTGTCACAAAGCAAGTCACAGAGCACATTCTGACCCTCATCAGCACAGGTGAGCAACCTATTAATGGTTACGAGTTAAGCTATTATTAGTATGATTAGCAACTTAGATGTGGGAGTGACACCAAATGTAATGTGGACATTGCTTGACAATAACACGTGTGTTTATGACATGCGATCCATCAATTGTGTTACAGGCAACGTTGCTGCGATAAACAGGCGGCTCGTGACCATTCGACCACCACACTGCTTCACACGGCTTCCTCGCTCACTGGCTGAGCGGGCCTACTGGAAAGCCAGCGAGTGGCGGCATTGGTTACTGTTCTACTGCTTGCCTTGCACTGCGTGAATTATTTCTTCATTATACTGGAAGCACCTGAGCCTCCTTGTCGAAGCCACGCACCACCTACTCCTGACAGAAATAAGGCCAGGCTTGCTCCGTCATGCTGGTAAGTTGCTGACTTATCTATTTAGACACAACGCAAATGAACCTCTTTGAATAGGTAATAACAGGGACCCAGCTAAGTGCGAACAGGATCCTTGACTTTTCTGGGGAAAACTGATGTCGCTGCATCGAGACTTGTATTAAACATGTGCTGCATTGTAAGATCGGCCTGTTTTTAACACATGCGTTCTGGTAGAGTGGTGGTTTTCTTTTGAAAGTGTTCTTTATTAGCCAACCTGTCTCCGGGACAACCTGCATGTGTTCATGTGATCCTGTGTATCCCCGGGTTATGGGCTTTGAAATGATTACACCCCATCTTTGATTGCAATACATACGAGGCATCTGATAAAATATGAATGTAATGCTGCTGATGTTTTGCCGGTTTCTATGTGGCTTTATCTGTTTCCACGTTGCAACGAAAGCAAAGCTCATAACCGTGGAGCAGCGAGAAATGAGGACACAAAACAGATACGGACGGGTGCTGTTCTGTGTCATCGTCTGTGTGCGCTCCTCAGTTACGACACTGTACCAACTAGCCAACCTCCTACCTTGCTAAAGCAGGGCTGTTTTCAAAACAGTTTGTAATACATGCACCACACAAAACCTCTCGGACATCTTATGCACTACCAGTTCCTGCTCATTTCTCCTTTGAGGTCGTGACCATTCAAATTACAACTATTCCGATGTGTCCTTTTCAGAAAACCTGCTACAAACTTTTGTGGCACGTACACAAAGGCTCTATGGTGACAGCAGCATGACCTACAATATACATCAGCTGCTCCACTTGACAAAGGGAGTCAAATTTCTCGGACCACTCTGGGCACATTCAGCCTTCGTGTTCGAAGGCGGCAATGGCGTGTTGGTAAGGAACATTACTGCTGCGAAGGGCATGCCACAGCAAGTGATCGAACGAGTACTTATGTCACAGCAGCTTGATATGCTGGTAACATTGTTACCATTGTCACCAAAGATAAAAGATATGTGTCACAGCATTCTTGGCAATGAGCCGCTAAAAAACTTTGAGTACGTGAGCAATGCATGCATGCTCGGCACTCCAAAGCATGTTACCTACTTCAAACCTGAGGAACAGGATGCTCTGAGATTGCTCACAAATGTACATGTTACAGCTGCTCTGGAGTATTACCGCTTTGTTGTGAAAAACCAGCTGTACCACAGCAGCTCCTACTCAAAAGCCAGCAAAAGTGACAGCAGTGTAGTTGTATGGACTAATGGGGATTTTTTGAAGATCGAGAGAGTACTCCGGGTGGTTGTAAGAGGGGAGCAAAAGTGTTACCTTCTCTGCAAGAAGTTGGTTGAAAGCACGGTTACATTGCTGCCATTCTCTGGGCACATAAGAAGTTGTTTTCTGTCACAGCTTAGGACGCTATATGTGATTGAGCCAGAGGATATAGCAAGCCCTTGCCTTTTTATTGATTTTCCTGCAGATGACATGTCTTATGTGTGCCTATTGCCAAACACCGTGGAACGTGACTAGTTTCTTGCTTTGGCACCCTGTGCGTCAGACACAGGACATGCTAGATTCTTTGCGCAGCTTTCCCCTGTGAAATGCGAAATGCCAGTCTTCAATTTTGCATCTCCAGATCATAGGAGGAAAATTTCACATGTTAACTGTGTCAAACTTTACATGCATTCACAGAGTAATGACTGCTTCTGGCCTTAAAGGTGTTGTGACAGGTCATCCCACATTATCCCAGATTGGCATTGATGTGAACTTGCACTGAAAGTTTCACAGCAAAAAGGGTAATAGAAACAGGGGAAATGGGCACCGTGAATACCAAAACTCATGCTGCTCTGACATCACAGCCCTTGCAGCTGTCGAGGCTTTGCACAAGAAGTCACTTGCCTACTATTTACTGCTGCCAGTGGGAAAGTACGCAGCTGTGAGCTCTGTGATGTCTGTGCCTTGCTCGCGAGTGCCATTCGAGGGCTAGTATCTTGCTAAGCACGACACTTAGAATAATACCTTTTTCCTGGCGTTCCTGCGTGCAGTACAACACATCCATGACATAATGGACAACATCTGTAAGAGTGGCCTGGCCCCTTAACTGCTAGGATCCTATCCAACACCCCGTGATAACTGATGCTTCGTAATGACTGAACATTGAAATTAAGCTGGACCCTGAAAGTTACAAGCATTTCCCCCTTCCTTGCACCAAAGCCTTAAATCTACGCAGTCACAATCAGGCACTGCTGCATGATTATTGGAACGACTGAAGTCAAATGGCAGGAATGACGGAGTGTCTCGTGGTACTCACTGGGATGTTCACCAATTTGCAGTCATGAAAGTGGACAAAGAAGTGCTTCTGTCATTTCATTTCAATTCTTTCGGTTGCCTTAATTGCTTAGTAGAAATATGGTGGGCATGAGATAAGCTGGTGGTATGCCTTCTGTCACTACAGAGGAAAGAAAGGCAGCACTGCAAGCCTGCCAAATTTTAGTGTCGAACCAAAGATTTAAATAGGCCACAAATGAAAATTTGTCAATGTCACCCTAAACGTTCAGAGCCATTCTACGAGAACAAGCTGGCCCCATGACATGCACGCACATGTTTTTGTCATCTGTTTTTTTGTATGATATGTAAAGCACACTGTATGTTCAAATGTTCATGAGCCAACATTTTAGTGTTGTGCTGGCCTCTTCAGTACCAAAACAGAATTTTATTCTCATCACAGAGAACCGCGTCGCCCTCACGTCTTTGTGTATTTCATCTCGAGAGGCTCTCTCACTACCACTTAGAACGCGTGCCCACGTTATTAATAGTCCCGAAAGCAGTCCCGGTTTTGGAGCATTGGTTTGCTATTCGCTTGCGGGAACTTGTTATGCTGCGACTCTAGCAAATGAAACACTGAGCTGCATTCTCTTCGTTGCTTGTTCCAAGTTTGCACCGTTGTTTCTTGGGACCAAGTACTTGTGATGTCTGCGGTTCGCTCAGTATCAACCAAAGAGATTGGAATTATGGAAAAGTGCCGTTTGGCATCCAGGGGAGGTAACAGAATGTGTGAAATGTATATAGCATTTGACATCATGTTCAAATTCAGTGCCTCAGACTCAATGTGCATATGTGTATGATTATGTTGTCTTTTATGAATGTTGTCTTTCTCTCATGAATGAATGCATCCCCATGAAGTCTTACCAGTGCTCTCATGGACTTTTATATTCTTTTTGTTTGGTTGTCATGAAAAATGCCTTTCTCTTTGTCTACATCAGCCAGTCAGCAAATGTTGACATATATTTCCGGAAAACACATTCCGGACGATACCTACATGTTGGTGTCGTAATAAAACTGCATACAAGATCCTGCTGTGTCAAGTTCTTGTCTTGTCTTCTTTTCTCTCTCTCTCTTCTCTCTCGTTTTTTTTTGTTTGTTTTTTTTTTTGTCTCTCGTTTTCTCGTTCTCGAATGTCAAGTTGGCCGTGGAAAGGTGAACCTTAACATGCCCATTTGTTAACAAATATATATACCCCCTCATTTGAATAAGGGCATTATGTTGGGCGTATTTCTAACTAAAAACTACGGTCATTTTGTACACGACCTGTCTTTTTGTTTTTGTTTGGCGTGAAGCATAGGCACTGCAGAAATGCGAAAGCATCCGTCTGTTTTATTAACAACTAAAACCCGACATACGAAATGCCCATATTGCTCGGAACGCAATCATCCTGGGGAATCGTATTCTGGCGTTTGCCATGCAGTTACTGGCAGGGAAGCGTTTTCACAGGCTGCTTATATCATGCAGGGAACAGCTCATCACCAACCGGCCGCCGGTATGACGCCAGTGACGTAGTTGTATGCGCGTTACCTACCCGGTATTGGCATTTTTCTTCCTGGGAGAGAATTTGAAACGGTAATAAGGATCGTTTATTATTAACCGGAAAATGAAAGGAATAAGTGAAGTTTATACACAATTAACCTCGCCCCCGGAGGTTCATATCTGTACGGACTTTGCGCGGTCGCGGTCCGTAGAAAGGCGCCTGTCCGTAGGGGTCTGTAGGCAGCAGCTACGGACCTCGCGTGTAGCTTTAGCTGTCTGTATACACCGGCTATGGACTTCGCACGTATCCGTTGGCGTCTGTAGGCGCCGTCTACGGACTACGCTCGTGTCCGTAGCGGTCTGTAGGCGCCGTGTATGGAATTCCAGCGTCACAACACAATGCCAAACATGCTTGCCATAAATGGCCACATAATTCCATAGCTTTCTGATCAAGCCCATAGCCTTCTATATTTTTCTGTACGTGGTTACCTACGGAATTCTATGGTTTTTTCCAATCGGGATGATATGTTCATGAACCAGATTTATGGGACTACCGGTGCTTCAAACAGTGTCATGCAGTGTTTTATGACTACCGATGGCCATCATGACATTTCATGGCTATTTTCATTATATGTACCATGAATCGATTTTATGGGACTACCAGTTTCAGACGGTGTCATACAGTCTTTTATGACTATATACTGTTGTATATACTGTTGTACTATATATGACTGTTATTATGACATTTCATGAATATTTTCGTGATATGTGCCATATATGAATTTAATGGGACCACTGCTGCTTCAAACAATGTCCGTGTTTTCTGACTACCAATGGTCTTGAACACATTCCATGACTATTTCCATGATTTGGTTCATGACACGGCTTCATCCAACTCCCGTTGCTTCATACAGTGTCATAAGTGTTTTAGAGACTACAGACGGCCATTCTGACATTCCATGACCATTTCCATTATATGTGCCATGAAGCGACATTATTTCATTTCATTTCATTGCCTTAAAGACCCTTTACGTCAGGGCGTTACATGAGGGGGAGACAAAGGAACACAAAATAGAAATTTTACACGAGTTTCAGTGTTATGATCAAAAGAACATTTCCTCGCAGGCTGTCTGAAAGCTACAAAGATCTGGCAGTGCGACAATATCTGCTGGCAAGTCGCTAAGACTCAGCCGCAGTGTGGAGTATTTATGTGCGTTTGTGCAACTTAATTTAGATTCTAGCTTGTAAGCATGTTCTACACCACGAGAGAAAAAATTAGCGGGGGTAACATGAGAACCAGAATCATATAATTTATGTATAAGAACAAGCCCAGCTATTTTACGTCCCACTGCACATAACATAATTTTATACCGCCTTTTAATCTCGGACATACGTACTTGCTGTGCGATCACTTATATTAAAAATGAACATCATATCATTGTTCTGAACAAGCTGTAGCCTATTACACAAATACCCTGATAAGGACTCCGCACACCGGCTGCGCATTCCAATTTGGCCATCGGTAGTCATAAAACACTGCATGACACTGTTTGAAGCACCGGTAGTCCCATAAAACTGATTCATGTAACATATGAAAATACTCATGGAACGTCATAAGAACTGTCGATAGTCATAAAACACTGCATGACACAGTGAAACAGTGGTAGTTCCATAAAATTGATTCTTGGCAAATATCATGAAAATGGTCATGGAATGTCGTAATGACTGTCGGTAGTCAAAAAGCACTGCATGACACTGTTTGAAGCAGGAGTAGTCCCATAAAATCGATTCATGGCATATCTCATGAACATAGTTATGGAATGTCATAATGACCATCGGTAGTCACAAACCACTGTATGACACTGAAGCAGCGGTAGCCCCATAAAATCGATTCATGGCACATATCATGAACATAGTCATCGAACGTCATAATGACCGTCGGTAGTAACAAACTTCTGCATTACACTGTCTGAAACAGTGGTAGTCCCATAAAATTGATTCATGGCACATATCATGAAAATGGTCATGGAATGGCATAATGACCGTCGGTAGTCATAAAACACTCTATGACACTGTTTGAAGCAGCAGTAGTCCCATAAAATCCATTCATGGCACGTATCATGAACATAGTCATCGAATGTCGTAATGACCGTTAGTACTCAAAAAATGCTGCATGACACTGTTTGAAGCAGCCGTAGTCCCATAAAATCGATTCATGGCACATATCATGAACATAGTTATGGAATGTCGTAATGACCGTCGGTAGTCACAAACCACTGTATGACACTGAAGCAGCGGTAGTCCCATAAAATCGATTCATGGCACATATCATGAAAATAGTCATGGAATGTCATAATGGCCGTCGGTAGTCGCGGACCACTGTATGACACTGTTTGAAGCGGCAGTAGTCCCATAAATCGATTCACGGTACACATCATGAAATAGTCATGGAATGTGATAATGACCGTCGGTAGTCACCAGTGATGGCCAGTAGTTAACTACATGTAGTTAAACTACTAGTTAAACTACCTGATTGTAGTTAAAAGTAGTTATCAACTACTTGCAGAAATGTAGTGGCAACTACTACAGCTTTTTGCGGGGTTATTAATCCTCTTGTCGTACATTTTAATCCTTATACCATGAGATTTAATCCATTTGCCATCGGAATTAATCCTCCATTCATTACTTTTAATCCTCATTTCACATAATTTAATCCGTTTCTCACGCAATTTAATCCAAGTGACTATGTGTGGGCTACATGACTTTTTTTGTATTTTTGGACAATTCCCATGTGTACGCGTATTGCACTGCTTTTCACTAATATTGTGGGTTTGTGCACCATAATGGGATACTGTGGGACTGTCAATCTGGATTACGGTATAGTGGGACTATTCCTATGTCTGCGAGTATTACCCTTGGTTTTCATTAAAAACGTGGGTTTCTGAACTGTAATGGGATACTGTGGGACTACCGATCTGGATTGTGACATTGTGGGACTATTTCCATGTCTACAGATATTACATACGCGTTTATTAAAAACATCGGTTTCTGCATTGTAATGGGATACTGTGGGACTGTGTATATGGATTACGATATTGTGGGACTATTCCCACGTGTACGGATATTGCCCATGCTTTTCATTAGATATGCGGGTTTCCGCACTGTAATGGGATACCGTGGAACTGTGGATCTTCATTACGATATTGTAGGACTATTTTTATGGCTATGGGTAATACCGATGCTTTTCATTAAAAATGCAGGTTTCTGGAGTATAACGGGATAATGTGGGATTGTCTATCTGGTTTAAGATATTGTGGAACTATTCCCATGTGTGCGGGTATTACCTATGCTTTTCATTAAATATGCGGGTTTCTGCACCATAATGGGATACTGTGGGACTGTCGATCTTGATTACGATATCCTGGGACTATATCCACGTCTACGGGTATACCACTTCCTTTCCATTAAAAACGTGGTTATTTGCAGTGTAATGGCATACTGCGGGTCTGTCAATCTGGATTATGATATTGTGGGACTATTTCCATGTCTGTTGATATTACCCATGCTTTTCATTCAAAATGCAGGTTTCTGCAGTATAATGGGATACTGTAGGATTTTCTATCTGGTTTAGCATATTGTGGAACTATTCCCATGTGCGCGGGTATTAACCATGCTTTTCATTAAATATGTGCGTTTCAGCACTGTAATGGGATACTGTGGGACTGGCACTCTTGATTACGATATCCTCGGACTATAAGCATGTCTATGTGTATTTCCCGTGCTTTTCATTAAAAACACAGGTTTTTGCACTAATGGGATACTGTGGGACTGTCAATCTGTATAGCGGAATTGTGGGACTATTCCCATGTCTATGGATTTTCCCATGGTTTTTATTAAAAACGCGGGTTTCTGCACTGTAATGGGATACTCTGGGATTGTCAGTCCTGATTAGGATATTGTGGGGCTATTCCCACGTCTACGGGTATTCCCCGTGTTTTTAATTATAAACGCGGGCTTTTGCGCTGTAATAGGATTCTGTGGGTCTGTCAATTTGGATCACGAATTTCTATTTCCGTCTATTACGTCTATACGATATCCTGGGACTATTTCCGTGTCTACGGGTGTTACCCATGCTTTTAATTCAAAATGAGTGTTTCTGCACTGTAATGGGATACTATAGGACTGGATCACAGTATCCCATTACAGTGCAGAAATTCGCATAATTAATGAAAAGCATGGGTAATACCCGCACACATGGGAGTAGTCCCACAATATCCTAAACCACATAGACAGTACCACAGTATCCCGTTATATTGCAGAAACCCGCATTTTGAAATTAAAAGCATGGGTAATACCCATAGACACTGAAATAGTCCAACAATACCGTAATCCATTGTCCCACTATATCCCATTACGGTACAGAAACCCGTATTTTTAATCGAAACTGTGGGTAAAATACGTAGACATGGGAATAGTCCTGCGATACCGCAATCCAGATTGACTGTCCCACAGTATCCCATTATGGTGCAGAAACCCGCATTATTAATGAAAAGCATGTGCAATACCCGTAGACACGCTTATAGTCCCAGGATATCGTAATCAAGATTGCCAGCCCCACAGTATCCCATTGAAGTGCAGAATCCCATATATTTAACGAAAAGCATGGGTAATACCCGAACACATAAGAAGAGTCCCACAGTATCCCATTACAGTGCAGAAACTCACATATTTAACGAAAAGCATGGGTAATACCCGCACACATGGGAATAGTCCCACAATATCCTAAACCAGATAGACAGTCCTACAGTATCCCGTTATACTCCAGAAACCTGCATTTTGAATGAAAAGCATGGGTAATACCCATAGACATGGAAATAGTTCCACAATATCGATTGACTGTCCCACACTATCCCATTCCAGTGCAAAAAACGCGTTTTAATGGAAAGCACTGGGAATAACCGTAGACTTGCTTATAGTCCCAGGATATCGTAATGAAGATCGACAGTCCCACATTATCCCATTACAGTGCAGAAACCCGCATATCTAATGAAAAGCATGGGTAATATCTGTACACCTGGGAATAGTCCCACAATATCGTAATCCATATACAGAGTCCCACAGTATCCCATTACAATGCAGAAACCTACGTTTCTAATGAAAACCAAGGGTAATACTCGTAGACATGGGAATAGTCCTACAACACCGTAATCCAGATTGACAGTCCCACAGTATCCCATTATGGTGCAGAAACCCACAATGTTAGTGAAAAGCATGTGCAATATGCGTACACGTGGGAATTGTCCCAAATACAAAAAAGTAATGTAGCCCACACATAGTAACTTGGATTAAATTGCGTAAGAAACGAATTAAATTATGTGAAATGATGATTAGAAATAATGAAAGGAGGATTAATTCCGATGGCAAATGGATTAAATGTCATGGTATAAGGATTAAAATGTACGACAAGAGGATTAATAACGGGGGGAAAAGCTGTAGTTAAACTACTATTTTAAGTAAACTACAGTAGTTAGGTTACTGACGGCGCAAAGTACTTCCGATTTTGCCGCAAGCTTTACGGCACGATTGTGCTTCCGACTTTTGCATTGAGCTACTTGTTGGATGAGAACGGAGGTGCAGAGGAATTGTGTCGTGCATGTGTACTAAAACTTCATTTTTAATGCTTGTCTAGTGCAGCCTCATTTGCTGTGAAATAATTCTGCAACTTAGTTTATCGCGTAGGCACAGAAAGAATCCCGCCGCAAGGTTTGTATTTGAGGATTGTAGCAATGGCTTCAGCAAAAGTTTATTATTGCTTATGATTCATATTTAGGTGTCCAAGAACACTACAAGGGATTGGTGTTGGTGGACAACGTTAGGTAGTTATAGATGTAGTTAAACTACATTGCAGTAGTTAGAAAGTAGTTTTAACTACTCCCCTGAAAAGTGGTTGAACTACTAGTTAGACTACTCTATCACAAAGTAGTTAGTAGTTATAGTTAAACTACTGTAGAAGTAGTTTGTGGACATCACTAGTAGTCACAAACCACTGTATGACACTGTTTGAAGCAGCGGTATTCCCATACAACCGATTCATCGCACATGTCATTAAAAATGTCATAATGACAAAAAGCTGTCATAAAACACCGCATGACACTGCGAAAACCAGGGGTTGTTGGATCAGTAGTGATGAACTCATGATACATTGGCGTAATCATAAAAGTCTCAGTCATGACAATTTCCATGACGGAATAATACGGAATACATTTACACGTGTTGCTTGGATTGTATTGGGTAGCGCTGGGATTAAATTGGGAAGCGCTTGGATTAATTTGTTTGACCACTGGATTAAATTGGGTAGCATTGGGATTAAATTGAGAGACCAGTGGATTAAAATGAGCGGGAAAACCTGTAGTCCTTATCAAAACATGAACACCGATTCCGTAAAACTGTATACACATGGCAACACAGCTGAATCTCTAAAAGTCAATTACGAGGCTAACATGATTGCTAGTAGACTTAAGAATAGGTTCTTAATAAGGCCTTAACAATTTTCTGGACGTCGGTTTTTCTTAAATGTTTTTTTTTCATTCGCATGACTCTGCTTGTTTTCTTGGCACGCATTTGCGATACATGGTCTCGTGACTTTTGTCACTACAAATCTCGCAGGCATGTCCGTATGTGTCGGGTTTCCGGAGCACTGCAGGAGCTTATTCTGTTTTGCCTCCGGAGAAGCCATCTCGCGAATAAATTTTGTTTGTGCAGTAAACTACCAGCAGACAGCAATATCATGCGACCTTAAGCAACAGTCGGTGGGGCTTTTGCAGAATGATTGACCGAATTTCCTCTGCTACTACTTCGATGCTTTCAAATAACTCCTGCTACTGGGCAGCTCAGTCTTCCTCTGTCAATGTTGAAAATGAGACCAGTGATCGGGGACGTAGATGATCCTGCCTCTGTTACTGCCAGGCATTCAGTACATGCCATTTGCTTCTTTACCACTCTCATCAGGCAAACAGCCGACAAAGAGAGTGTTCCAGTTCGCATCCTATGCTAATCAGAACAAATTTTTGGGAGAGGTAAATAGATGCAAAGATAAAAAAAAACATGTTCGAATGGTTTCTTCTTACCACTTAGATTTTAGTTTATGAAGGCAGTACAATTCCTCCTTGAGGAAACGAGCCTTTGGTTCTCCTTCTACCTAGCAAAAACAGAAAAGGCAAAGGACACATTTATTAGGCATGACAGAATTTACTATCAAACGTAAAACAGCTTAACTTGTCTGTATATATGCCATTAAGTTTAGCTCACTAATACTACAATGTTACATTAGACTGCTCAGCCTTTAAGCTTCACATATTTACACCTGGATCGCGCATAGGAGAGGGGCTCGTGAGAGAGAGGTGCGGCAACCGGCCGCCATGTTGGAGGGCCCAATGGCGCCGTCTGCCCCCATAGGAAAGAATGTGAAGCGATTCGATTTGGAGCATTTGTTACTCTTTAAACGCTCCTCATCGTTGATTAGCACGCATCTTTCTTAGGAATCAGTGTGCTGGTGTATTCCTACCGTGCTTCGGCGGTGTGTCTGTAGTTTTCATGGTAATTATGTTTTTTTCTTCTCCGCTTCCTGTACTCCGAATATGGTGTCGTTAGTTACGTGCACGGGAAGCATAAAAATAGAGGAATTTGGTGAATGACAACCTATAAATTTAATTCCTTTTGCTTAGAAAGGGTTTGCGCTGTTTGTTATTGTAAGGTAGTTTCGTTTGTGTGTGGTTTTCGTTTGTTATTGTGCGGTTCGTTAGGCGCTGTATATGGTTCTCGTTTGGCCTTTTCCATAATTCATTGGCATTCGTATTGTGTTCTACGAGTGTGTTGCAGTTGTTCAGCTGTCGGCGCACTTCGTTACAGAAATTCGAAGCGTTGTGCACGAAGAGCGCATGACGTAACAAGTGCTGCAAGAGCGATTGCACTTGCGAGGTTAACGCCGCAGTTACTTCCACCCTACCTCACAAACGGCTTGTTTAAAGTCATACCCAGTAAAATTGGATAAAATTGCACAGTAACATCACGGCGAACATGACATGTAGAATTTATAAAATAACATTGCAACACTCGACTTCTACGGCCATTAGTCATTGTCATTGATTGTTGAATACTGTGATTCTTGACAGCTTCTTTCGTAGTCGTGGTCTGTCATTCACGTTTTCTGTGTGCTCCTTTGCAAATGGTGAAGTCGAATCTTGCCGTAGCAGTTAGCTATAAGCTTTATGAGGCGAATGACGTGGTTTTCTTCTGGAGTGCACTCGAACATGTGCTCGTAGAGGGTAGGGAAAACGTCGTGTCTCAGAGATGTGGACAAGATGTCCTGTAGAACAGCTCTTGTGAGAAGCTGCCCGATCTGAATGCTAGACGGCAAATTTCCCACCGAAATGTGGAGCATTCGTCGAGCTAGTTTTTCTGTCACCTTGCACATGGCAACGACGCTTTAGGATGGCTTGACAAGCCCACCACGCGATTTGCGGTGGAGTAGGGCACTGCTTGAAGAACTGTCTGTCAGGGCATCAATGCAGTCAGCACAGGAGATTCTCCTTGTTACTGACTTCACTACGTACCCTGCAATGTACCCGGCGACATCCTCAACAAAGGCACAGAGTTGCCCAGCGTCTGGTGCTTCTGTATAGTCGTGGTCTCCACCTTCACTTGTAGAGGTGCCAAAATATCGAGAGGCTTGAATATCAAGCTCATCAAGGGAGGTGGCTTCTGATGCTGCTGCAGTTGTCACTGTAAGTATCTGTGTGCTGTCTTGAGCTGTACAATTGCCTCCTGCTGATGGCTCTATTTGGTGGTGTACAAGCAGGCTTTTGTATCCAGCCATGAAGTGTCCTGCAGTAGGATTATTGCTCCACCCACCTCTGCCTCTTAGTGCACAGAAGAAAAGCTCAAGGTGATCTTGTGAAAGCTTGTAGGTAAGCATGCACTTCAAGTGTGGATTTTCGCCAGAGAGAAGGCAAGTGCAGAGACTTTGTAGGCTTCTCATGTTGATCAGGAATCCAAGGAATCCTGATTTTGTTGCAGATTCTAGAACTGGCTTCCCAAATTCATCTTTTAGAGCGGTTATATAATCATCCATGTCATTAAAGAATGACATCCAAAGGTGGCGGGTTGCGTATCGAATTGGTGCCTTGAAGTTCTTTGCCAGAGGATTGCAAGAGTTCAGGATGTCAGAGAGACGGTCGAACCTTCTGAGGAAGTTCACTGTAGCTTCGCACCCTTGAAAGCTTGCAATGTTTAGGTCTTGATCACAGAATTCCAGCGTATCTGCGATGCTCGCACTGAGTGTCTGGGCAGCGAAGTTGACTTTCATGTTTTGGCTGCTCCAATCAATGTGTGCAGCCCTGAGTTTGTTGCCTGCCCGCAACCCTTCTGTCTTTTGGAGCTCCTGAAGGCGTACAATGAAGCTCCACTTTATCTGCCCTCCATTGCAATCTTGGAGGACTTGCATGGTCCCAAAGGCATTGCGCACAAGCTTGAGCATGTGGCACGCATCAAGTATGATGTGAACCCTCCAAGAAGAACCTGACGGGTGTGGAAACCACGGCCCGAATGTCTGCACCAAGCTCTCGAAACATTGTAAGATTCGAGCCCAAACCATCACTCACAACAGCTGCTACTAGAATACCAGCTTCATGTAGTTTCTGTAGACAGAGAGTTAAGAGATTTGCCTTCTCTTGTCCACTCAAACTGTTGATAAGGAAGTATGCGCACGGCACTTTCCAACTGCTCCATGGCTCCACAAGGAAAACAAGAGCCTGCGTAGCTGGCTCCTGGCTATCATCAACATGGCCGGTACCAAGGCTAACAAAACCTTGAAACGATTCTCCTGCGAACTGGATGTGTTTCTTTATGCTCATTTCATCAAGCATCAGGGAACAAACAACACGTTTCGACAACTTCTTTTGTTCTTGAGTGCATCAAAGGCTTCCTGTGTGAAACCTGGTTCGCCGTGTATAGAGTTGTACAACGACCTAAGTGTCGCCTGGTGTGGTAGCGAAAGGTTAAATGTCTTCCTGACGTACTCGTATGCCTCTGCTGAATAAAACCGGAGAGTGAGCGCAAAGCCACGCAGTGATTGGGGATACTGCTCTCTGCTTACTTTTCCAGCTTTGTTCTGTAGGGTGCGCAGTACTAAATCTAGCTGCACATCAGACAAGGTGCCACGAAGCATGTCAGTGCATTGACTTGATACGAGAGATTTCTTCTCGAGATCTTCTATAGCACTCTCCGCAGTGAGTACCTTTTTCTTCAGTCTTCGGGCATTTTCTTCAGAGCGTTTCAGCGTCTTCTTCACGTTGTCCAGTACTTCAACTGTGATGTCTATCTTTCTTTTTAAGGTCCGTGGACTCTCTTGCACTGTGTATGTGTGGTCAGGAGCAAGGTTATGTGAGGATCGGCCTGGATGATGTGATAAGACCCCTGGACCTGCAGCCCTCGACGCTCCTGGCTGTGAAATCTCATGGTTGACGTCCTGCTCTACCTCTATGTTATGTCTTGATGGAGGTGGTTTTCTTGGCTGTACCCTCTGTGATGGAAAGATTAATTAATTATTTTTAGATACTGTTGTTCATGTGGGATAAATGACAACATTTGTTAAATTCAGCATTTATTTCCACATTTGTTGCACATGCCAGGAACTGAGGTCATGATGGAGGTCAGTGGGCACTGTAGTGAAAACCTAGAAATTATTATTTTTCCTTCATTATTATTTATTTATTTATTTTTGCATTGCATGAGAAATACCTAACGAGCTAGTATGTATTGCTTCCTACAAGCCCGAATATTAGGGTCGATTCACACGATGCAACTTTAGTTGCGCGCAACCAGGTTGCGCCACCAAGTTGCACCGTGTGAACGCGAAGCTCTGGTTGCGCAACTCGAGTTGCAGGAGTTGCAGAGCCGATCGCTTCACGAGCGATTTCTCCTGCAACTCTAGCTGCAACCTGTCAATCACACGGCTCCGCCTTGCAAGCGCGACCAATCAGGAAGACTTCCATGTGTCAGTTATTGCAGCGGCAGTACGCGAGACGATGAAATTATCACTAACCAGTGGAAATTATGCAAAATCATCAAACTCGCAACGGGTTGAACTCGTAACGAGCAGAAGTCGCAGTGCGATTGGACGAAAATTATGAAAACGATGCTTTTCGCGCCATCTGGCGAGCTCGGTGACAACTACGGCATTCCGAGTTGCTCGCCGTATGAAAGGGACCTTTTTAGTGCAACTTCGGTTGCGTGCAACTATAGCGGAAACCGAGTTGCAGCAAAAAGTTGCATCGTGTGAATCGACCCTTACGCCACAGGACCCTGACCTTATACTAAGACTGTCTTGAATAATCAAATCAGGGACATGACTCTGCATTTCAAGGTAGTGAATGTAAAATTACATTGCGAAGAACCATAAAAGCAAAAAGTAGTAGTGTCAATTCAGTCCAGCAAGTGCAATGTGAGTTCGCAAAAAAAAAAGAAAAAAAGTCTTACAAGTCTCCATGACTTTGCACCCAGAGCACAGTGCACAAATTTAGAGCTGTTGTGATCACCACCAGCTAAAATTGAGAAGTTGTGGAACCTCAATATAACAGAATTTTGTTAGCAAGCTATTTCTTGCATTGTCATGAGCCTTAAAGATGGTGACAGAAAGCCTAGCAGGGAATGTAAATTACTTTGTACCATAAATTTTGTCGCATAAGTTTTGTTGTGTCATGTATGTTGACTGATGTTTCACTTCTGAAGACTTGTACTGAGCTTGTTGGATCAACTACCACAATCAGAACTGCTGCACATTACACAGGTACCCCACATCTCCACAGGTTCCCAAGCAAATTCTGATGTTTTACTGTTGTGTTTACTTTCACGAGGTGCTGTGGAAAGTCGAACTTTGTAGGCACAGCATCACTCTTGAGTCGCGCAGTTTGCCCTGTACACTGTAAACCTGGTACCTTCTAGTAAAGGGTAAACATTTCAAAAATGTTACCCTCTATTTTAGAAGTTACCTTGTAACCTATGGGCAATATCCTCTATAAACGTTACACAGATCACCTATAAATAGAGGTTACTGTCTGCTAACCGCCACACCCACGTAAAAGTTACAGTTTCACCAGGCATGGCTGTCTCTAAGACGCTCGCCTCTTCACAGACGCTACAGAATAAATGGTGCTCAAAATGAGCTTTCATCAGAGCAGAACGCATGCTGTCATTCGCAACATATAGCTATAATATACGTAATTCATCTAAAGGCATCCAGTGGCGAAAAGCGAGTGATCACTATACAGGGTGTCCCAAAAAACATGTCATTGAATTATAACAAAAAAACTACGCCACCTAGAATCATGCAGTCAACGGCATTTGTTCTTATTAGGTTTTTGCCACCTCCTAATGTGAATTTCATGTACTCAAAGTTTAATTATGTAAATATTTGCGAACTGAACTCAGAAATTTGCCAAGGGAAGGTCACTTTTTAACCCCACCAATATGAAGAGCGTGCCGAATTCACTCAAATTCATGCTAATTGACAGTGATATTCACGAGCTATCCCATCGGAAAAAATAGCCGAATATCATGCTTTTCGGAGCACCGGACCATAACGCGCGACGCCTTTTTGAGCGCAATCGCTCTCAGTGCGACGAAAGGAGGTTCCGAAGCCAGCCCACAGAGTGATAGTAGAAAAACTAACAGTTCCTAAAATTGGGAGAGGGAAAGCATTATCCCAGCGAAAGTCGGACGTGATAAGCCGTGCCTGTTTTATCTCTTTCTGCGATGTCGGGGAGGGCTGGGTTTCCAACCTCCTTTCGTCGGACTGACAAAGATTGCGCTGAAAAATTCATCGTGCGCTATTTTGTGCGACCTCCGTAGAGCATGATGTTCGGCTATTTTTTTCCGATGGGATAGCTCCTGAATATCCCTGTCGATTATCATTAATTTGACTAAATTAAACACGCTCTTCACATTGGTGGGGTAAAAAAGTGACCTTTACTAGGCAAATTTTCGACCTAAGCTCGCAAAAATTTACATAATTAAACTAATGTTACACGACATTCACATGAGGAGGTGGCAAAAACCCAGTAAGAACAAATGCCATTGACCGCATGACTCTAGGTGGTGTAGTTTTTTTATTATAATTCAATGACACGTTTTCTGGGACACCCTGTATACATGTACAGATTCACATGCACAACAAATGAAATAAAGAAATCATTGCAACTGGAGCATATGTGTTATTTAATTGGCAAATCTGGAACTACAGCTGAGGCAAGAGCACGAGGACGTCACAATACCAACACTTCAGCTGTGGTGAACGACATTCAGTTTCAAGGAGGTATACTCTTTACAGTCCTCACGTTGTTGCAACTTTCTCTCCAGTACGCCGGAAGCTTTTCTATTCCTTTCTGATACGTCAGAATGACACATCAGCGACGCGGCTATGGTTAATCAGAAGCACATGAAGAAGTAAAAGACAAGGATGACAAAGGACTAAGCAAATAACGGACGTAACACACACACGTACACACTGTGTTGAACCGTTGAACCGTGTTGAAGAGACAGACTGTGCTGCGATTAGTGTTCCTGACTGTCCAGCAAAAACGTAACTACATACGTAAACATTGTAGTGAACATACCCTAGAAATATCCTGATAAAGTTCCATCACCTCAACCTTGTGTTTTCTTCACAATACTGAACACGATCCGCAGATCGTAGAGACGCAGAGACACAATAACGTAACGCACACTGCTCCGAAACTCACGTACTGAATGATTGAATGTGCGGCTTGAACGAGAACACAGTGACTTTTGAGCAGTACCTTTTATACAGGTTACCTTGCAAAGAAACACGAAAAACAAACAAAGGAAATTCAAACGCAGAATTCGTTTAGAAGTTACAAAGTTCCTATAACGGGTACATTTATAAGTTACGACGATTGTATTTCTGTTGAACTCTGAAGTAACCTCTATTGCTCGTCCAGTGTCACGTTACAAGTCGTGTTTAACCTCTAAATAGAGGTATTGGACGTGTAACCTCTACGATATTTGGAAATCTACGTCTATACAAAGGTTACACATTGCTAAAAGTTACAATAAAGGGTACCGAGTTAAGAGTGTACGATCGAAACAGGCCTCCTCAAAGTGATAAACTGGTAGAGCCCTGGACCGGCAATCCAGAAGATGTGGGTTCGATCCCTACAGCTGGCTAACCTTTTCAGTGACTTTCATCTTTCTCCTCAAAGTGTCTGCTGCAGAACACCGAAGATTTAGATGGGGCCCCATTTTTGCGATGCATCTTCTGCACCCACTTCTTCAGCACGGCTGGGCGACTGTGAGGGAACCTGTATAGCACAAGCACATTGTGTAGAAAATACATAAATAGAGCAGCCAAACATAATTTCTTAGTACCTAACGGCACCAGCGAAGTAGCAGTGCGAGCAAGCGCGAGTGTCACATACATGCGATACGAATAAACAATGTTTTTCCTCAAAATAAATAGCTTACCTTTGAAAAGTTAACCCCTTTCGTCTGCCCGTGCGTGAAGTGCTCTGAAAACTGCAACAAGCTGGCATGGCATGCCCTCTAATTTAAACGAAACAAAAAAATTGCGGGCAGCCGCGCTTAACTAAATGCAGACGACAGTACGTGTTGGGCCCACCAATATGGCGGCCGGTGACCACGCTCTGGCGCACCCTATGCGCGATCCAGCCATATACTATCGAGATCAGTGGTAAATATACGGCGCGTAAAAGGGGATTATGAAGTGCTGTTCAGTTTGCGTTCTAGGACCAGGATGTTTAACTCTTCTATCTTGTTTGTGTTGGTCTCCACTTTCTTCTTCACAGTGCCAACTTGACTTCTTAACTATGGAAGTTGTGCTGCCTCCCTTCTCAACTTTGGCTGAGCTGTTTCACTATTTTGGTGTCGTCGTCTTTATGTGGGGATGCAATATTGTACACAGTAGCATTCATAGCGCCTTGCTTAATAGGGCAATACAATTATCTGAAACACAGCTGGGAAATCTACTTACAGTTTTTGGTGATTCCTCGACAGTATTTTCTGGACGGTTTTGATTCTGCTTGCCCTTCTGTTTGCTCACTGTCTCTTCGTTCACGCTGCTTTGAGGGCGTATGGTTACCACTACGCCCGTAATAGCACCTGCCAACGGCTTTCCCTTTTTCATTTAACAAACTTTCATATCTCCCCACCCCACTCCGCAAATGGCACCGGGCTCTCGCTGATATCATGGGAAGTAAGTTCTGAAGGTACTGCATGTTGGTTTTCTTTCGCCTTTGCAGCGGGCGCTTTCCCCAATCGGTTGCATGTACGCCGGGTGCTCCGAAAAGAGCGTATAGGTAAGTCTCTCGCTTGAGCTTCCTGATTTTGAGGTCCGTTCGGTAACATTCCGGTGCGAAATGACGTGAAAACAAACGAGCAGTATCCGAAGGCACTCATTGAACGTTTTTTTCATGAAGTGACAAAATATTTGTGATGAACTCTATGCAGGGTGTTTCTTTTTAGCTGCAACAAATTTTCACTTTTCATAAAAAGAAGAGTTACCTTATGACGCTTCTACTTTTGTAATTGGATTACTCGACGGGGCTGCCACTAGGAAACCGTATTTGTTCTCAGTTAAGGGACTAATTAACAGAGACATTTCAATCAACTTTTGCATTATTGACTTTAGGGAGCACACTGCAATTGGGATATTAAAGCCTGATTTCCACATGATCCGCTTGAACCAATGATGAAGCACAAAAGTAATTGCACTGCAGATCTAATTATTTCACTTCCGACGTTTACTGCAAATCTCAAGTGATCTGAAAAAGATCGACAGTGACATCGATACCTCCGCCCTCACTTCAAGGTGAGCTATGCCGATACCCCAATTACTCCAAACGGTTGTGATATTCTGAAAGCCCACATCCAACTCTCCCAAAATGCACCTTCTCTAAGTTCTGTACAGTACAATGCCAAAAAAATAGATAATTCATTCCGAAATACACATGGACGCAGCATGTTTATGACGTATATGCACCCGAACGGGCATTGTGACGTGTACGCGCCTTCGTACTTAATTGTCAGTGGGCTCCAGCTACGGCTATTCGTGGCTTCAGGCATCTGTGCTTGAAGATGGCGGACAGCCTGGTTCCACTGGTTCCGCGATGAGTAAACAGTGTAGCAGCTGCGAACTCCGTCGTGGACGAAGCTCTCTGCGATCTTCATAACGAACCCTGAGACTGGGGATATAACGCTATGAAGATCAATTATCACCAGCACGCCTGCTTTCTTGCCGCTCTCTGTGCGATGTTGTGACTGGAATTCGTCGTTGGTTTTGTGAGCTCGAACAATTTGTATGAAGTCGCGTCTGCGTTAGCCCCTTTACAGCGCTTGCCCAGTTTAGGGTCAATTATTTTAGGAAATCGACGGACGTTTCGACAGCCGTTTTAGCAAGAAAATGCCGACAACGTTTTACTTATACAGGAAATAAAGCATGCTATGTATTTGAGAAACCGCATAATGCTATGGGACGGGTTTTACGTACGACTTATCAATGTGGAAAACCGACGACGATGTTATGGAACACGAGCGACGTAAAACAAAATGCCGATCACATTTTAAACTTTTTGTGGGATTCTGTGCATTTTTCAGAAACTTTCTTTCAATCACACACTGCCATGTCATGGTGCGTCGTGTAGCACGCTACAAACAACTGCATTTCCTGTCTAGCATCTGGATTTTGATTTTAGTCAGCACAGTAGCACAGAAACATGCACACAAAGGCTCCAGAAGCCATGTGGTTGCACACCATGCAGACGCAAAAGAAATACCAGAGCACATATTTCCACTTAGAAATGTTGTTTCGGGGGTCTGAAGAGTTAGGGCATAGCATAGGTCCTAGAAATCAAATCAGTGGGTGTACCTTATCCCTCTGTAGAGTGCTATTTCAAGTCACAACTCAGCCCATGGGGTGTAAAAGTGTTAGAAGCAATTTATGTGACTGTCATCATGGGTGACATCACTGGTCAGCCTCTGAATTATTTTCCGTACTCAGGAATTATTGCACAAATCACTTCGTATATAATATTTATCACGTAGGGCATGACAACCAATCTGTAAGATGCAATCATGTCTGCAGCATTCACGAATGACTTTACGTTTACAGTTAGAGACACGTTACCAAGCCATTCACAAAGGCCAGTCTTACAGGGCCCGTATAACTAGAGTCTTAATGGAAGTTATGCTTTAGCAACCATCACACATGAAGTACAATTATATATGCGTGGACGTCTAATATGTAGTGCATCATCTAATCTCCCGAGCCATATGTAAGGCTGCGTACGAAATTATCTTTTTAGGCACATGCTGTACCTTCCTAGTCACACAGGTGCACACGAATAACAGTGAATATATGTGAAGTGGCAAAAAACAATGCTAGACTCTACCATCATTGTGCCTCTACATCCCCTTGCTTTGCAACTTATGTATTGTGAAAACGGAATATCTCACTATAGAAAAGACTACACTTGTGTATCGTTTGGAAAGCATATAAATATCTTCATTTACGTTTTCCATCAATCAGCAATGTTTGGACCTGATGCAAGTATAAATGTCAACAAGGAATGCACTTACAAACTATTGCTGTATATTAAAATGCAAATGTGACAATTCTCTTTTTGTACTTCAGCACAGTACAGCTTCAAAATTAACGAACTGTACAGGATCAGCAATCTTAAGATACCTTAAGAGGGGAATCGCATCAAGCTCCAATAATAGGCTGGACATCCAAAGATCCAAAAGACAAAATCGTTCCACAAAAATCTTCATAATTGGTTGCCATTGTGATCTGTACTACTGTGTACAGTTCATGAATGGAACATGTTACGTCATTGCATTGCCTCCATGTGAGCACTAGAACAGGCAGCTTTCCAGGTCGCTCTTTGCGTGTTTTTCTATTTTTAAGTTTTTGCAATAGTAAACATGGCCATAGTGAAACAAGTAGCCAGGGACAGGATGAGACAGCTACAACACAACTGCTACCTCTCAACTGATATGTTTATTAGCAGACTCTGGAATATACACAGAGATGCTGCTAAACAAATGACAATTTAACCAACAGAATCAGAGACACGAAAAAAGGGTTATATATCCTCCCCCTCTCCTCATTTTATTTCACATGTAGCCGTAGTATCTCGCTGAGTGTGCCCATGAGTGTACCATGAGTGTACCCTATGAGATAATGTATCTCGGACAGAAGTAAATGCCTCAGTTGTCTCGCGACGTAAACACCCAATTTATATTACAGAAGTAAATGCAACAGCGAACTGCTTACACATGCATCTGTCTTGGATTTCTCTAACCACTTGTTCTTTAAACACAGCCTTGATCTGTGCGTTTTATAAATTTAGGCAGCATCCAGAGTCCCTACAATGTGTTGCCGAGTTTCTCGAGGGCACCAAAAGTCTGTCCTTGGCTGTGGATCATAGTGTCATAAGATCATGTGGATCATAGTTGATACCACATCTTGTGTGACGTCAGTAACACAGGAAAGCTAGATTTGAAACCACTCTTACTTCGTTGTAGTTCAATAGTTCAATAGTTTATTGAGAACATCAAAAACGTACATATAAGCAAATAAAGGACCGAGAGGGCAGGCCCTGTAAATCGGTCCTTATAAATAATCAGTGATGCATAAAATGAACGTGTGGGGAAACATTATTACACGTAAAAATTACATTCATCGTTACATAAGACAGCACTACATGCTACAACATATTATTATACATATTACAATGCTGCTATAAGAAGAAAAAAGGAAATAAAATAGAAAAAAGAAAACATATGTCAGTGTCAGCTAAGGATTAACACAAGGAAATGTGAACAGTAGGCGGGACTAGTCTCGTTGTCAGGACCCGTGACGAATGCGCTATGTGTCGCGAAAATACATTTTACAATGGCGTTTAAATAATTGGAAGCTACCTAACGAGCGTATGGAAATCGGAAGACTGTTCCAAAGGCGAGCACCGAAAGATGAAAGAGAAAAAAACCCGTAGTTAGTACGATATGTTGGACATTGAAGTGATAAGAGCTGATTTCTGAGAGGGTAAGGCGTGGCGAGATGCCGGAGCTGCATCTGATATCTAACAGAAGATCCGTAGAATGCGGCATGCATCAGTTGAGAGACTTTATATCTCAGAAGATTAGATATGGTTGGAACACCTAACTCAGAAAAGGCAAAAGACACCGATTCCCTGGGACCAATGAAAAGAATAGTGCGTAAGGCCCTTTTCTGTGCCATGTACAAGGGATCAAGGTTGGAAGGATAAGTGAGACCGTAAACCTCTATGCCATAACTAATGTGTGAATGAATGAGGGCATAATACACAGTTAACAATGTATTAGAGGTCGCGAGGTGCCGAAGCTTGGATAGTGCGAACAAACCTCCCGCAATTTTACGGCGAACAAGATCAATGTGATGATGCCAACTCAAGTTTTCATGTAGAACGAGGCCCAGGAAACGAACAGAGGGAACACGAGTAAGAACGTGACTGCCTAGCGAAATTTGATTATCATCTAGGACGACGCGCTTTTGAGGGGAATGAAAGACAACGTAGCATGACTTATCGCGATTAGCAGCTAATCTGTTCGATAACAACCAGTGATGAAGTTTACCAAGAACAAGGTTCGCTTTATGGAAGAGTGAAGCAAGCGTTTCACCTTCCACAAATATGTTCGTGTCGTCAGCGTAGAGAAAGCTGGTAGTGTTTAAATAATCTGGCAGATCGTTAATGTAAACAAGAAAGAGAAAGGGGCCAAGAATGGAACCCTGTGGGACGCCTGTGGACAAGGAACCCAAACGAGATTTCGTGCCATCCTGTTGGACAAACTGTTTCCTGTTGTGCAGAAAGTCCCGAAGCAGCCTGAGTGGCGTGCCTCTCACACCATATCTATGTAATTTTTGGAAGAGTATCTCATGGTTAATTAGATCAAAGGCCTTCGTTAAGTCAATAAAAATGCCCATGGTTAAAAGCTTTGCCTCGATGTTCATTCTAATTTTTTCTGTCGCATGTGCTAGGGCTAGTACTGTTGACCTATTTTTGCGAAATCCATATTGAGAGCAGCTAAATAGATTATTTGCTTCGAAAAAACATTCAAGACGCGCCAGGATTATTTTTTCTAATACTTTGCTAATCGGCGACAGCAGCGAAATGGGCCTGTAGTTGGATGTTGCTGTGCTGTCTCCTTTTTTAAATATAGGCAGAACTTTTGCAATTTTCAGTTCTTCTGGGAAAACACCCTGCTCCAGACACTCATTGAACAATTTCGCAAGAGGCTCAGCAAGAAGATGACAAAGTCTCTTAAGGACCTCGGGGGAAATTTCATCGTACCCAGTTGACTTCAGCGGTTTTAGCCCTTGTATAACCGAAGTAACTTCGGATATACTCGTTGGTGCCATAAAAAAGGAGGCGGGGTTGAATGAAGGAAGCGGAACACTAAGATTAGATACGTTACCCGGGCACACACGTGTAGAAACATTGCAAAAGTAATCGTTGAATACATTGACGATATCACTTTGTGTAGTCACAGGAGCCCCATTGTGCTTAAGTAGGCGCGCACCTGGAGTATCAACATTGTTTTTTCTAGATAAAGCAGAGTTTATCGTATGCCAGAGACGCTTTGGATCACCTGCCGAGTGACTGATAGCAGATGCAAAGTAACATTGTTTTGCAGTCTTTATTATGCTTTTAAGAACGTTGTTGTACCTAGAGTACCTTGCTCGAAGGTTACTGTTCAATGGGGACAATCTTAATTTACGGTACAGATTGTTCTTGCGCTTTATGCTTCGGAAAATTCCTTTGGTTATCCAAGGTTGTCTTATCGTTGCACGTCGACTTTGCACAATGGGCATAGTGCAGCTGTCAATTATACCCGTGAGTGTGGAGAAAAAGAGACTAAACTTTTCCTGTGCATTCATGAAAGAGTCAAAGTTCCAAGAAACTTTGGACAGGCACCTCTCAAGAGCGTTGAAGTTCAGGTGGGGCCGAGTGTTTAACGAAGGTGAAGGAGGTGTAGCGTTATTACAGGCAACGTAGATCATCTCATGGTCGGATATATCACAGGACACAACACCATGTGCGAGGCTTTGTTCCGTCAAATTGGTTACGACATGGTCAAGTAGAGTACCTTCGTTAGTCATACCAAAACGTGTTGCTGTAGAGATTAACTGTCTAAAGCCAAAAGATGCTAATGTTTCAGTGTAAGACAGAGACATAGTATCGGTTTTCAAGAGGTCAATATTGAGATCACCAAGAATAATAACGTTATATTTGGACGACGACAATTGGTGAAGCAAGTCAGTAAATGCACTCAAAAACGTTGTTAGGTCGCTACGCGGTGACCGATATATTACACCTACAATAAGTGGACGGTTGCGAAAACAACAAATAGAGGGAGGACAGCTAACAACTTCAACGAAAAGAGACTCAACTAACGATACATTCAAATGCAGGTCTCGCTTAACAGAGTAGACAACATTGTAGTCAATATATAGTGCTACACCTCCGTGGGAGTCAGCCCTATGACAGAATTCAGAATTGTAACCTTCTAACGTCAGAAAGGGTTCATGTGCTACACTTGTCCAGGTTTCAGATAAAGCGAGAAATGACAGATTGCTTTTTAGGCATGAGATAACATTTTTTATATCATCTAGATGTTTAGGTAGACTGCGTACATTTAGATGCAGTGCAAACGGGTCAGCTACGTCACTGTTGGACAACTGATCCAGAGTAACATAAGCCATACAGCAAATAAAAGAAAAAAGAAAGAAAAGAAACAGAAAAAGTGATATACTACAATAAAGAAGTAATGCAGTACTGTATCTCAGCTGCGTTCCAGGATGCAAAACGCAACAACCTACAGTGCTGTGAGGTCATTAATGTGTCTTATTTGCACAGCTTTGGTGCCATCCTCGCGTCTAACGAAGATACGGCCATTCCGCACCCAGACGTACTGGTAACCTTTATCTTTAGCAATCGACCTACACTGCCAGAGCAGTTTTTTATTTAAAGCAGTAAGGTTTTCACACAAGTAAAGTGAACTACCACGTTCCAAAGGAGATTTCAACCTGTTTTTTTGACCCAGCCATTTGTCTCTTGTTTGCCTTGACTGGAATCTAATGAGTATAGGGGGTGCTTGCTCTTTTGACTTAGATGGCAAACGATGGACGGCATCATAATCCACTTCTGTGAGCGGGGGAAGCTGAAGTTTGACAGCAACCTCGTTTACAACTTTTGACAAATCTTCACCGTCCAGGAGGGGCAAGCCACGAATCTCGATATTGTTCCGGCGCGTATACTGTTCTAGCTCGTTAATTTGAGTGGACAATTGTTGTATCTCAACCTTATGTGTTTTATCCGAAGCCTCGAGCGTACTAACGTGTTTGGTAACCTCCTCCAAAGAAGCCGAATTTTTTTCCACATGCAAGACGAGCTCATCGTGTTTATTGGATAGAGCAGTAATTTTCGCTTCTAGTGACTCAATTTTTTCAATTACAGAGGAGATTTTTTTACCGTTCTTCAAGATCTCCTGCATGATTGCACTTAGCGAAGGTTCTGAGACAGATGGGGTCTGGTACGACCTTGATTTGTTCAGGCTACAGGTTGGGCAGAGCCAGGAGTCCCGTTCAACGTCAGTAAATGCCTTCAGAGTAGTTTTAGTGACACCAGAACATTTTCCACCGTGATAGAAGTTGGAACACTTTGTACAGGCAACAAAAAGATTATCCTTGATAAAGGATTGCGTACACGCAAGACATATATCAGAGTCATTAGGTTTCAGGGCCATGGTTTCACTCACAATGTGCAGTCAAGTGGGGAGAGCGGTACAGTACAAGCAAAGGTAAATCTCTTACCTAAGAACGTAAGATAACAAATGTCAGATGCGTGCTCGACAGTGATTCCCCACAAGACTGCAGGAGGTAGCGACGTTGCTATTCGTTTTGTAGCATCTTGTAGGTGACGTCAGTCACAGCAGGAAATCCGGTGCGCAGATGTGGCGTAGTTCCACGTGTGGCTGGTGACACTCAGCTGCTGATTCGAGCGAGGGGTAATCTAAGAACGTAAGATAACAAATGTCAGATGCGTGCTCGACAGTGATTCCCCACAAGACTGCAGGAGGTAGCGACGTTGCTATTCGTTTTGTAGCATCTTGTAGGTGACGTCAGTCACAGCAGGAAATCCGGTGCGCAGATGTGGCGTAGTTCCACGTGTGGCTGGTGACACTCAGCTGCTGATTCGAGCGAGGGGTAATCTAAGAACGTAAGATAACAAATGTCAGATGCGTGCTCGACAGTGATTCCCCACAAGACTGCAGGAGGTAGCGACGTTGCTATTCGTTTTGTAGCATCTTGTAGGTGACGTCAGTCACAGCAGGAAATCCGGTGCGCAGATGTGGCGTAGTTCCACGTGTGGCTGGTGACACTCAGCTGCTGATTCGAGCGAGGGGTAATCTAAGAACGTAAGATAACAAATGTCAGATGCGTGCTCGACAGTGATTCCCCACAAGACTGCAGGCAGTAATTTGTAGTAGTTATTGTGTGAAGCTACGCAATTCCTGTCCACCAAATAATTTAAACCACATATGTTTCATCTGCAAGCGTGATAATCCCCTGAAAAGCAATTCTCAATTAGCTTGAACTACCAATTCTAAAGCCTATATATAGGGGAGATAGCAGTTAACCGGAATGGCGACCTTTCTTTTCCATCCTCAAAGCCGAGGTTGTAATGTTGAGGGCAGATTTAAGAGTAGTGCCAAGGATGTCTGCATGAGAGCTTCCATGAAAAGTGAGATGCAGGTGAATGCTCAAATCATAGCATCACATTGTCATACCTGTTGGTGGCAGCTGGACTGCAACCAACGTGTCAGCAATTTCTTCATGCACTAGATGCAATCCAGACCCTGCCTTCAGCGTGCACCTGTGGTAATTCACAAGTTAGATTATCAATAGTGCTGTGTTGTTAATCGTGGCTATATCAGAGGAAGCGCAGTAGCTGCACAATCGATTCATTAAGCTTCCTATTTTTGTATCTGAACCTCGACCTACTTTTCCTCTGCTTTTTTTGCCTTGATCCTCCATGACACGTATAAAATTTGTCTGTCGTGCATCTCACTCCAGACGATTTCGTGCCGAGATTCCAAATTGCCTCTGGAGTCGTGCGCGTAACCCATGATAACATTTGCGGACGTAATCCTTGGAGTGGAACTCAATGCGCACGGCTATCGCTGTCAGCCAAGAGCTTCGCATTGCTTGGTTGTCTGGCAACTTATAATAGGTAACACTTGAATGCTCCGATGAATTGTTCTAACAGCGTAGCGCCGTTGCATCTCGAGAACTTCGCCGTGGCATATCACGTATCATATCGCTTCAGCTCATAAAAGGCAAGGTCAGCACAAGGAAGTGCGCTTTCCAAACGACGTCGTGCCAAAGCAATGTTCACGTGCTTTGTTTCCGGCTTAGCAATAACACAACAGCTGTTTGCCAATGTACGATGCACAGAGAACGAAACCAAGGAACCGAAACGGCCAAGACAAGAGTCCATGTCAAAGACAGATAAACCTAGAGCAGTGACGTCGGTGCGCCCGTGCGCAGGGTTTGCCGACGGTCTGACGGGCGGGCGGGGAAACTAAAAAAAAAAGTTTTCTAAAAAATTACGAACAGTTGGGCAAAGATATTTCGGACACCTATTCACTGTTCGCTAATGAACACATAGCGCGAGTATCGCTCAGTTCTGCGGCACTTCAAAATCGGCATATCTGACCTTTAACGTCGCAGAAAGACGTCATACGCGAATCAGGCAAACCCTTATCGCGGTACGTGTCGCGATTTTTTTTCTTTGTTTTCTTGCTTCTTGTGTTCGCAGTCACTAGCCGCATCACTGCTTTCATCCTGCTGGACAGCTCCTGCCCTTCACCGGTACGATAAGCGCTGATATGTAGTGGTGATGTGCAAAGCTCCTTGCAAGCAAACAGAAAAACAAAACAAAGATCGTGAAACATACCGCGATAAGAGTTTGACTAAATCGCGTATGACGTCTTTCAGTGTCCTTAAAGCCCCAGGGCACATTTTCTCTTCAGGAGGTAAGGAAGATTTGATTGGCTTTGAAATGGGAGAGGACGATCAGTGACGAAACCAAAATAACAAGAAAATGAGCGCGCTGTTCCAGCCCGCCTTCGGTCTCGCGTCCGCGCTTATCATAGTGTGTTAATCTACCGCGGAATGATAGAGCAGAATCTTCTCCTCGTCTGGAAAGATAAAAATGTGGAAGCGACGTGCTCGAACGAATGAAAACATCAAAGAGAAGTTCTTTTCCAGCGTGTGTCCACCGCGAGGTTCCTCCTACCATTATTTCGAATGGGACGTGTCGTATTGGTCGTACCGGTACAGCCGGTGAGTGGAACACGCTCCAAAAATAAAATGAATGAGGAAGAGCCACACTGGATAACACACTTTAGCGATATAATAAATGTTTCGATAACGTGACCCCTGGGCTCAGTTAAAGTGTGCCCTTGAGCATTCCTTGTGGTGGCTAAAATGATGCTCCTGGTTTATCTCAATAAACATCCTATTTCTGATGAATTTGTTACCTCCGAATGACTGTTTTGGACCCTAAAGTACGACGTCGGACAGCAAGCAAGAGAGCACAAGCAGCACGAGTAAAATACGTGCAACGCAGAGATGAAGGCTGAGGAAGGGGATGCGTCCCCTTGTCTTCTTGTCCTGGGCACCTCCTTTCTTGTGATCCTCAGCTTCCTTGTCGACACGTGCGCTTGGCACCGCGTGTTGGAAAATCTACACCTTTACTTATTTCTACATTCCGGCTCAGCTTCAACCTTCACCAGGAACAACAAAAACGTATTCGTTTCACGTGTGCGAACGTCGAACGATACTTCGAACGATAAACACAATGACAATGCGACAACATTGAATGTTCATCTCTGAACAGTAATATCCGACCAAATACTGAGGTATTCTTTTAGGAATCAGTGATATTTCTGCGCCTTTTTCACTTTGGTGCCGAACGTAGGTGAAAATGCCGTCTCGGTATTCCTTAAGAGGATACCCAAAACGAAATAAAGAAGAGAAAAAAAGAGAGACGTAGGCCGCACTATTGCGTTACTTCACGACACTTGAGCTGGTCACCACTTTTGAATGCCGCCGCAAAGCCACCTCTTGTGTATCTCGCGATACGTAAACCCCGCATCATTATCATTATCTATCTGGGGATATTGGATATATAGTGTTCGCTGAGTGTCTACGTTGTGTGTCACTGCTCATTGAGGACCATTATTCTGTTCGAAACTGATCTGTGCTTCCGTGGATGCAGAACGAACTTTCTACATGTGCGGAATAGAGTATCGTCCCTGCCGAAGAAACTCCCCATTCAGAATCATAAAATAAAGTTGTTGTTTTTCTACATGTGTATACATGTGTATGTGTACACATCAGGTGTAAACATCGGGTTGAATCAGGTGTGGGTCGACCCAAGGTCGGGTTGAATCAGGTCGACGACCCAAGCCGCGGTTACATGAACCCGACAGAAACTGATCGAGTTGACTTATCGCATCTCCTCACATCAATCCTCCCTAGAAGATTGGTTGACACGACCTGATGGGAGAGGATTTGCTGCGATACACCAACTCGACCCGCTTTTGTCGAGTTCATGTAAACGCGGGTCCACAGCCTGTGTACAGCCTGTGTCAAACCTGGTTCAACCTGATTCCATACCTAAAGCACACGTGTGCGGTTCCAGTGCTCGTTATGACTCGAAGCAAGTACACGTGAAATGAACACGTTTTTGTTGTTTCCGATGGAGGTTGAAGCCGAGCTGGAGTGTAGAAATAAGTGAACGTGTCTATTTTCCAACAAGGGTCACCAACTGCACATGGCGACAAGGCAGTTGAGGACCTTACGAAACGAATTGGCGGAGTTTAACACAAGGGGACGCATCCCCTCCTAAGCCTTCATCTCAGCATAGCAGATATTTTACTCATGCTGCTTGCGTCGCGTGCTTACTGTCCGTGACAGCGGTTTATCCAGAAGCCCAAGCATGAGGGTGTTGCAAAAATTGGACGGGGGTAGGACTGCACACGTAAAAAGTTAGGGGTGTGTCGCTGAACATTTGGGGTTGTTGAGGGTGCAGGGGGTTCTGGATACATCGCTGATCCTCGACTTGTGATACTGTATGGTCCGAAAGAGTCATTATGGGGCAACAGAAATTCATGGGAAATAGCATACCTGTTGGGATTAGCTTCACCAGAAACTTCATTATTATAGCCATCGTAGGGAATGCTCAAGGGCACACTGTAAATGAACTCACATATCCCCTTACAATACATTTATTGTCTTGTTGAAGTGTCTCATCCAGTGTCGCTCTTTCTCATTCAGGACCTTTCCTGAATTGAAATGCTTTCAGTCGTTCCAGCACGTCGCTTCCACACTTTTATTTTTCCAGACGAGGAGAAGCCTCTGCTCTATCATTCCGCGATAGATTAGCAGACTATGATATGCGCAGACTCGAGACCGAAGGCAGGCTGTACCCAAGCAGCACAACCCAAGCAGCACAATGTACTGAAAGCCGAGTGCAATAGGGGTGGACGGGTAGGTGGAAGGCCTTGAACAGACTCTTGAAACTAAAGAACATCGATAAGACACATACCGTCCACCCCTATTGCACTCGACCTTCAGTACGTTTTGCTACTTGGGAATGTACTGAAAGTCGAGTGCAATAGGGGTGGACGGTATGTGTCTTACCAGTGTTCCTTAGTTTCAAGAGTTTGTTCAAAATCTTCCACCTACCCGTCCACCCCTATTTTACTCGACTTTCAGTACATTGTGCTGCTTGGCGCGCTCATTTTCTTGTTATTTTGGTTTCGTCACTGATCATCCTCTCCCATTTCGAAGCCAATCAGATCTTCCTCACCTCCTGAACAGAAAAATATGACCTGGGGCTTTAAGTGAGTGAGTTTGTCGGAGATACCAACGCCGCTGTCGCTCTTTTTGCGATTACTTGCGGTTTCCCGTAGACGTCGGAGGTGAAATAATTACGCCTGTAGCGCGAGCTGCAATTAATTGTGTACTTCATCAGTGATTAGAGCGGGTCATGTGGAGATCAGTCTTTAATATCCCAATTGCAATGTGCTCCCTAAAGTGAATATTTCAAAAGTTGATTAAGATAGCTCTGTTAATTAGTCACGTCATTGAGAAAAAATTCGAGTAAAAAATTTCGAGTAATCTAATAACAAAAGTAGAGGCGTCCTGAGGCAACTCCCTTTTTTATGACAATTTGTTGCAGCTAAAAAGAAACACCGTGTATAAACACCACTGTACAGGGCAGAGCAACAACTGCACAAAATACATACCGATTATCTGGATCGGGTCTTCTGGTAATGAGCATGATCCGCTTCTAGCAGAGCACCGGGTCCAACGGAAATTCACGAAACAAGATTCCTTTGACGCTCTTGCTCTTGCAGTGTGGAGCAACGAAAAAAACCACTGCAGTACTTTCATATTCTGCTCTTGTCATGAAATGCGTTACTTTCGATGTCGAAACGTCTCCACGAAAGCTAGCTCATCGTGTAAGTCAGTGCGAACGCGGACAGCATATTAAAAAAATTGCTGCCCTCTTTGGTGCACTATCAAATGCGTACGAAATGCGAAGCATTGCAGCAGACGAAGGACAGCCCTTACAATGTGACCTTACATGATTTGCGTGCGGCCCAACGGCAAACTCGATCGCAGGTTGCTGTGAGCCTCGTGCAGAAACACGGGTTCCACCGGCAAACGCCTTCACTTCTTCTTGAAGTCACTGTATCCTAGGGTGCGCATTTCTGAACAACTGGCCGAATGCAATGGCGGCACGCACGCCGCTTCCTGGCATTAGCAGCCGCACACCGCTTATTTTCCTCATTTTCGGTCACTGCAACAGCTTCTCCCCCAGCAGCACCTCCGGCACATCTGCTATCTCTATATTTGCGTGAATGCCTCCCAGCAAACCGCATATACGCTGTAGCTTCGCGCCATTCGTGTTGCCAGACGACGTGAACGACATTACTTGAGGCACGCAGTTCAGACAGCCGCATGGCCGAGTAGGTAGAGGCGCCCGCTCGTTGGTGGCAGTCAAGATCGTGCGGAAGATTCTAGGTGGTGGGTTCGAATCCTACCACTGGCTGTGCTGTCTAAGGTTATCCCTGGATCTTCCGGCACTCTTTTCAGCCAAATGTTGGTACAGTACTCCTTGAAGCAGGCCCTTGACGTACCCACCAGGACGTGCCAGGACTCACACCAACGCCCTGGCCCCCCACTCCTTTCTCGTGCCCTCTCTCCATCTGTCCACGCCTCTACGCAGTGCAGCAATGAAGGTCTCGTATGTTATAGTCGTGTAACTATACAGTTTTTGCCCAAATGACCTTAATGAAGTAATGAATTTTAGTCATCTTGTAGTTGGATACTCTCTTGGAGAGGATTTCCGCCTGGCCGTGTAACTCAACTACAAAAACCGTATATCTGTGCTGCATCGTAGCTTTTTAAAAATAAATAAATCTGGTGCCAGCTATATAAAAAAAAACACTCTTAAAAATGACGGGGGGGGGGGAGGATGGCAGTACCGACATCACCGCATAGCACGCTCCTAGCCAACCATCAACCGGAATGACATCAATCCTCACCCTTGATTTGTCTTTCTTGTACCACTGATGCTGATCTTTCAGCAGTACCTCCACCACCACCAGTGCCCTACATCTCGATCCGCGCAACATCCTGGAGAACATCCTTGCACTGAATTCAAAATGGTGTCCAAGCGTGTCATCCCTTGTATTGCTGCGACGGCTACTATTGGATAACTGTGGACGACGCAACGTTCCTGAGCAGTTTATACGCTGAAAAGTAAGAGCGTTTGTAACACGGCATTTTCGTTTTCTTACAAATGCATTCCATTTGTAAGATGATGGCATTCCACACCAACATCGGGAGGCGACCCGGACTCGAATCCGGGCTCCGGCTATGCTGTCTGGGTGTTTTCCCTGGGTGTTCTTCAGATGCTGTAACACAAATGTCGGCACAGTTCCCAGTGAAGTCGGCCCAGGCCGCACGATCCCCCCTGCGATAGTCGTGACGCTGTCCGCCTGAGCGTGGCCGTCTACGGCAAACAGTTCCACCGCCTTCTAACAAATGCAGGGACCTTAGATGAGCGGTAACACTCAATGTCCGCGGGAGTGCGGATACGCCAGTTTCAAGTATCGCTGTTGTGGGTGCTGTGGTGGTTCTTACAGGGGCACCTTATTTGTCCGTGCGCCATAAAAACCCGAATCATCATCATCATAATCTTACAGGCACGGACATCGTGCGAGTTTGGATACTGTCGCTGCCATCTGAACATAAGATCTTGGCCAGAATACTGTCCCGTATTTTCTGTTCTCGCATGCATCTATACACGGGACACGTGCGCTGGTAGTGAGGCGTTTAGATACGCTCAAGATATGCGTTTGCCGAAGAAATCGTAAAGCTGCGGCCAGCCACGAACGCAACGAATCACGAAGGTCGTGGGTCACTAAGTACGGAGAGGAAAACAACCGGAAACTTTCGTAGTTATGAGAGAATAAAAAGCTAAAGAGGACCGCGGAGGCGTAAAATCATCTGGCGTAACGACCCTGATTTCGTTTTCGCTCTTTTCGTACTAGACTCGGCTGGTCGAGAAAATACTTTCATTTCCGTTGGAAGGAAGAAGTGACATGAGAAAAGAAGTATTGAAAACAACTAAAGAAACGAGACAAGAATTCGTTTTCACTGTCCCCGAAACAGCGCATTGACAAACTCAGAGATTTGCAATCAGCGATACGAACGCGAGCAAGACGTCCAGTCACTCGGCATTTCTTTTGTTCCAAGCCATGCGTGCTTGCCATGGGCGGTTTGCATGATGAATGGACGAATGGTTACTATGTATAATGAGGGTAGCTGTCCTAGACTCGATTTATTTTAAAGTTTGAGAAGCAGCGAAGCATTCCCGGAGAAGGACGCGATTTTCACAATGTTTCTTAGTGACGAGTTTAGTGGAGAATAAAAGGTTTCGCACGCGATATCCCTTTCAGGATGATCGCTTCCGTTGAAAGTGCCCCCGAGTTATGGTTGATTCCTGTTGATGTGTATGGTTGATTCCTAACACTATAGGTAGTCAGACACTGGTACCACTGTGGACGTGCAAAATACAGGGCCCAATAGAGGCGCGAGATGTGCCAGGGCAATACATTGAAAGCGTTATAATTGAGCTGCCCATATTTTTGAAGGACAGAAGTGTTGGGTGACGATGCAGAACAATGAGCAAAGCGTACTGGAATTATTGTTTGTTGAATAAAACAACACTGTACAATCGTGAACCAAGTCACCGCGTCTTCCATGCGCGAAGGGAATAACATGCACTTTATGCAGATTCAGCAATAACTCTAAAAACCTGAACCTGAAATAATTCCAACTAAAAAAACAAAAACCATTTTTTTTCAGAATAACTTTCTTGAAAACTCACGCACTTTTTTTCGCCATTTCCGAACCGTGACAGAATGTTGCCAGAGCAAGGTTCCACTAGCACACTAACTTCAACATCGCGAAAGTTACACTGAGACCATCATTGCACAGAACGACGACAGTAACAACTTTATTTGAGATGATGAATGGGGAGTTTCATCGCCCTCTGCGCAGAACAAAAGCACTGACGTAACAGCCGCTGCAGCAACAAATAGTATTCCATAGAAGAAAATATTTTCATGGTATATATGCTAAAAATTATTCAAAGGCGTACGAGGAGTAAACACTGCTTTCCTCATTGCTTTCTCCTCTTCATGCTGATTCCGAAAGTGTTCGCCGTCCGCGAAAACGGGACATAAACCTTCACTGAACCAAAAAAAGGCGAGTCGCTGAAATCGATCCCCAAAAACGGGACTGTCGCTGTCAAAATGGAACGTCTGGCCACTCAACAACTACAACAACAACTGCTACATGAATGACGATGGGATGGGGTGACTCACCACAACAATTGCGGTACCCACTGATGTGAACTATGCAAACACGAGTGCTGTAGACATATGGGCGAGTGACAAAACAAAATTATTCATTCATCATACTTCAACGATTGCAGCTCTAGGGCCCGGTTTCACCAACGCCGATTAGCATTTGAACCACGATCAACAGTCCCTTAACTTGAATTTTACAATGAAAAACTGACTAAGAAGCAAGCGAGCTGGTGAAGATGATGCATAATGTAAAACCCCAAGAATATGGAACACGGTGGGACAGACACACCACAAAATCCCTTTACGAATTTTACTATGAACTCTGCTTCACTGTATAGGGAGTTATTGTCATTAAAACATTCATCACGTCACCAACTAACGTCTGTAACAAGAAATTGAGTGTTCACTTGAAGTTTTGGCAATCCTTGATCTCGATTCAATGATAACCAGCGTTTGTGAAGTCATGCCTAAGAGTCTTTTCCGGACTCTGGTCATAACGTGAGTTGGTAAGTCTTGGCAGTTGAAGTACAAATTACTTCGGATCGTACCTACCGGCGAAATACGCTAACCTCTGTAGCGCTTGTGAAGCCATGATACCAACTCAGGGCATTTCGGGTGCACAACAACAACAAGGGACACGTGATCATGATCATGACATGAGATGTTTCGCCGCAGAAGTTGCTACCCTATAACCAATTTCGGCTGTAGTCAGACTTAATCTTTGTCGTTCTTGCGGAGGAGCAACAACCTGCTAATGTAAAAGTACGTAAACGTCCTCATTATGTACGGACACTAGTTGTCCGTGCGCCATTAGAACTTCAGTCATGATCATCACCGTAATTATGTGTGGCGCCGAAGCGTTGGAAGGTGAACCACAGAAAATTTCATTCGTAAGATATTACAGGGCCTGCGTCTGGAATCAAGAAGTCCAGGTGCCAGTTAGCGCCGTAAAGACCCAGCTTACGCGGAGGCACAAAATATCTCGCTTATTTTCTTCGTAAATTTGTGAACACTGTGTTAAGTACTTCCTGTTTTACAAAATATTGCCTCGCTTTCTGTGTGGTCCAACTATTTCGTTACAATAGGAAAAGTCACCTCCCTCGCCTTCTGCGATTCTATAGACAGAAGTACTAACGAATACGTCTCTCTTGAGACATCATCCAGAAAACAAAATTTAAATTACCGTGATTACGGAAATCTCCGATCGTGGTAACTGACCTTACAACCGAAGGTGACGGCATCAACTTCCACGCCGGTTTCAACATGGCTCTGCAACGCATATAACGACACAGACGCATGCAATGTCAATATAAACCTCGACAACCGCACATTGCCGCGAACATTGTTTCGGAGTTCCAAGTTCTTCCACAAACAGTGCCTTGCCGAACCTATTGCCACATTCTGCCGCACATCCGCCCGTTTCGTCACCTGTATACAGGGGACACACACAAAAGGACTGGTCAAGAACACTGTCGCTCGCGTAAAGATGCCGTCGACCGAGCACAGTTCCGGCGACACTTGACCGCGAAAGGCTTTGCGGCATTTCAGCTGTCCACGCCCCTTTCTACGCTCCACGAGGAAACCGGGTACGTGTAGACCAACGGGAAAAGTCCCAGATTCTGAGTATTCCCAGAGCGCAGAAACAGAGTGTGTATCCGTATTTCGAAACAATATCTGAAAATTGCGTTGCCTCCTATATGCTCTCCCTTTTGTGTCGTTGTCCAACAAGGCATGTCGGGGAAGTCACATGATCGGTTTGTCCGCATATATAGGAGGCGGCGGGATGGAGGCTTCGCAGACTTGAAGTCCACAAAAAGGCGAAGAGGGCAATTATGAAGTCTCTGGTGAGCTGTTGCGCTTGCTTGTTTTTTTGTTTCTCTGCTGCTTTTTTTTCTCTCGATTTTGTGATGATGATGATTTTAGGAGTACTAAAGATGTCGATTTTGCCACTTTCAACAGCGTACGCTGCCGCATAGTAAGGCTTTAGGGAGCCTTACAAGTGACACCTCCAGTTGTGCTTACCATGTTCAGTAACATGTTGGTGTGTTGACGATCAAAGGGAAACATGACAGACGACGCATTATCACGAAGGAACGATGCCGATGCTCCGTAGGAAAAGCAGGCATGCCGAAATAATACTAGCACATAGGAGTTCGGAATTGTGCAAAACAAGGTGGCAATGGCAATTTCATTCCCAATTCGCTAAGACTGATCCCGAAGCCATTCGACTAAAAGTATTCGCGCTCGGATACCCAAGTCTATCAAATTCATCTATCAAAACACTGGGTTTCGGTGTTGCATTTGCGAAGCAACCAACAGTTAGCACATAGATGCCTTTGTTGTGCGGCAGGAACATGTTCTGCTCATTAGCACGTATACGTGCTGTCCTCAAATGGAATAATGTGGATACATGTCTTTCTTCGAACTGTGACACCCGTGCTCACAAATAGTGGAGACCGTCGACTCTCTTTTTCGCTGTAGATAGAGGAGCATGTTTCGAGTTCTTAAAATCAGTGCTCTTCAAATATCGCAAGCATCTGCTTGTTTCGTTGTCTTGTACAACGCAAAGTTCTCTTGTGCAACGCGGTCTGTTTGCAACATACGCTATGTGATAGTTGTCTATTAAGCATTTTGGGCATTAGGACTACAGCGGATTGATGTTTATTTTAATCTGCCCATCCTTTCAATATTATAATGTGATAAACCGCGGAAGCGTCGATCAATTACTTCACTATCCCCAAGTACGTAATTGTTTGAATTGATCGTACCACATATAATTAGACAACGAATTTCCTCGGGGCAATGTAATTCCCGCAATACACGTCAGTTACTAACAATAAAAAGCATCCCGAAATCATGGAAAGTGAAGTGCGAAGAACGCTATCCCATTGCTCTAATAAATGACCGCTTCTTTGGCAGTTTTCCGAGTGAAAGAGGTCGATAAGGTCGATAAAGTATGAGATCGCTGTTTGACCTTTAAAACAAAATATTTGTAAAAGCTTCAGTCTGTACGAGTTCATGTGAGTGGTGTGACTGTCAAATTGGTCATATGAAGTTCACTTCCAAATTTACTGCAGTGTAGTTTCTACTTTTTGACTTCTTAGATTGCTACGTCTATTGTTACATTGGCTGTTGTGTCGCTTCCCTGTAGCTTTACTTCGCTGTATTCTGCTTGGTTGCCGCCGTCACTTCGGCTGGCTACTATGGTGGCTATGGCCTTGGCTATGGACTTGGACTGGGCTACGGGGGACTCGGCTACGGACTGGGATACGGCCTCGGGTATGGAGGTCTTGGATATGGACTCGGATACGGCCTCGGAGGGTACGGCCTTGGTTACGGCTTGGGATACGGAGGATATGGCTTAGGATACGGAGGCCTTGGATACGGCGGCTATGGCTACAAGAGGTACATCGGTTATGGAGGCTTTTATGGTTGAAGGACTAGGTCTGACGTTGTCAAATAAATATTCGCTACTTGGAACTTGTTGAGTTCAGTTTGAATGTAAAAAAGAGGGAAGAACTTGACCCTGCAATACTGTTGCCACTTAGAACTTGCCTTTTTATCACACTCCTCTATTACGTTAACATATTATGGTGTGAACAAGAACTGTGCATTACTTTTCCTTTTGTCTTACACAAAAAGACAAAACACAAAGAAGACCGTTAGATAACTCAACAGCGGTGTCCACAATAATGTAATCTTGCAGTACTTTTTCGTTTTTTTTTTTTCATGTACGTATAAGGGAAATGCGGGGATCACTGATACTTCATTTCATGATACTGATTTCGTCCCGTTGTTCGTGAACTTCGCATTTTTGTAACCGGTCCGGTGCAAAGACAACTTCATTCACATAATTCCCTCCACACTCGCCTCCACACAAAGCGGCCATTCACCTCGGCCGTAAAAGCCTAAACTTACACTTTCTTACCCCGGACTGTTGACCTACAATTCGCATGAAGCTTTAACACGTCATACCTAACCATTTAAATACCACGCCAATGAGGACGACGCGCCCAGAAGAACAGTTTCTGTTCGAAATATCGGCGGCTCTCATCTTGAGGCACTCCCTTCATATTCCCTACCCGTTCGCTGGATTTCTACCCGTTTACTGATACTTTCAACACTTTTTGCTGTTTGCAGATGTGACACGTCCCAAGCAGCACAATCTACTCAAAATGCGTGCACACAAGACTGTTTTCTTCGTGGGTAGCCGTGCGACATGAAGCGCACCACTGATAAGACGTCTGCCGGCCATCCGCATGCACTTGAACTGGAAGGTAGATCTTGCTGCTTGGGGTGGGGGCGGACGAGCACTTGTCGGCTATCCGACACATTGCTGATAGCACTACGATACAACAGGGAAGAAGTACGAAGGTCACGGAAACACGCAGAGTAACGTGACTTCGAAGCAATGAAATGAAAAGCTACGTCGCTTGCGGTGATAAGGGCAACTAGGGTCGTTGGTTGTGTAGTCAGCTTAGGTAGCTGTGGAAGAGAAATGAAGCGAAAAAAATGTAGTCTGAATGTTTTCGTCTCAACATTTTTCGTGCTCGCTGTGACATGAGCATTTTTATGTGTGTGAAGTAAACACATCTACTACGCTGAGTGCGCGATGTTTTCGTTCCGAGCTGCAGGTAAGTGCATCTTTCTGTGTTATACGTACGGAATAGCAATACTGTAGTCACAATACTGGCTAGCAATACCGCCTCGTAAGTTGACGTCACCCGCTGTAGAAAGCGTAAATGTAGATATCAGCATCGTCATACATATCGTCAAGCAAAAGGATGTAAACAGTATGCTGCAGAAAAGTTAGATACTTTACACGCCACTTAAGATGTTGAACAGAGACGCGAATGCAAGGGTACTTAAGACCGCACGCACTATGTGGAAAAAACAGTAAACACCTTCGTAGATGAAATTGAAAACCACTAATTCTGCACTGAGCGCATCCAAAGTTGCACGCGTACACAGAATTATGAGTGTACAGGGTGGTCCACCAACCATGATAGAAATTAATAGTAAGAAACGTAGGCCCCGGAGAGACATGCGGGCAAGAGATTTTTTTCTGCCAATAACTTTTGTCACATATTAGTAACATTCTTATTTCATTTCGATTCACGGAACGTTAATTTCTTGAATTGAACTTCGAAATTTCCGAAGGCAACCTAACGTTTTCTTTGTGGAAATGGCTTCCCCGTGGTAATTTTACTCAGTATAGCACATAATCCCACTCGTAATTTAATGCCAATTGCCGCAAGAAATTCGCCGAAAATCCGTGGAAATGAGCCCTTGGCTCCGCCCCTTTTTTGACGGCTCGTAGTTTGAGCGCAAAATTGCAAAGAAAGGAGGTTACATTGGGTGCGTTTTTTTTATTCTACCCGGGCAACCCCTGGGTTACGAACCACATCACCCGAGTGAGATGTCACGTGACCTGTGGGTAGGTACCCGCGTTTAGAAATTTTCGCCCATTACGAGTTACGCCCGCCTCAGCAAACATGGCGGCAGAGGCAGACGACGTTTTTGACTAGGACATGTTCGTAGAAGTTGACGCCCCAGCAAGCTGTTGGCCCCAGCATTAGAATCTGCAACTATTCACCCCGGACGGCCCACGATTCCCGTCATGAAGCAGCTTCTTGTTGTTATCTGGTCGCTGGCGAATTTGGAATCCTTTAGGCAAGTGTATCTGCACGTTACATGACCTAATAAGCGAAATACTGCTCAGTTGAGGAATTCTAATGTGATCCTGCTGTTCATACCATACATTTTTAGTAGTGCCCACTTCGAACAGCAACAGATTGGTATCCTGTCTGTCTAGTGCGAATGCCTTGCTTTGTCTTACTCCAGCTGTTACATGACACTATCTTTCACTTGCAGGAGTGTTGGGGACCGCTTCGGTGTGGTAAAGTCTACGGTCTTCCATTGCGTTCGGAGGGTTGGTTCGGCTCTCTTGGACATGGCACGTCTCTTCGTTGCCTGGCCTAGCAACTGTCACGATGCGTTACCCATCATACTTGGCTTCCCGGGTAAATCTCGGTTTCCTAAGGTCCTGGGAGCAATTGAAGGGTCGCATATAGAAATTACTGCACCTAAGGAGAACGCTTCCTCGTACGTCAACAGGAAGGGTTTTCACTCTGTGGTGCTACAGGCAGTTTGTGATCATGAGATGAGGTTCCTGCACTGTTCAGTTGGTGAGGCAGGCTCAGTGCATGATGCACGCGTGCTTCGCCGTTCTGAGGTGTATGGAATGCTCAACTCAGATCACTTCCCACTGGACAGTTATCTAGTGGGAGATGCTGCCTATCCCATTGGCCCACATCTCTTGACGCCATACAGAGACAATGGTCACTTGACAGTCAAGGAAAGGAGGCACAATGTGCATCTTTCTAGGGCAAGGGTAACTATCGAGAGGGCATTCGGACTGCTGAAGGGTCGGTTCCGAAGGCTCTTTCGTGTGGAAACCCGACGACCAGACATAATTGTCACCATCATCATTGTGGCATGTATTTTTCATAATGCTTGCCTGATGTGGGGTGATACATTTGAGGAGCCACCAGTTGCTGACAGGCAGGATGAGACGAGTGTCCCAGAGGACGAAACCCCTGCCGACGTAAGGAGGATTGGCATCCAGAAACGCGAGGATATTGCAAACCCTTGTGAAAAATTATTTGGTCAGCCAATAGACAAGCCATGGACAAAGCGTCCATTGAAGCTATAGACGGTCCATTGCCTTCCCATAGACCACCTTTGTTCACACCTCCTTCCTTCCCATAGCCGGTCAATGGGAGATTGGCAGCAACTGTCTATAGACAACCTACTATAGAAAGGAAATGACCAACTGCCATTGCCTGTCTATTGACTTTCTATAGTCCATTGACTGGCCACTGATTCACGATTTCCTTTCTATTATCATTATATTCACCCAATTCGGATTCATGAACTGTAATATGTTGAATATGAATCCGTAATTATGTTGAGTTCCTGTTGTGTGAATATGTATTGATGTTTTTAACCTATACTGACAGGCAATACATGGCCGTCATTGGCACATGTCCATGGTCATGGTGGATAATCATTATGTGCCATTTGCAATTACTTAATTGTAGTGGTTTCAGGACGCCCACCTCTGAGCATGTAGCATTGGCATCCCTAAGAGAAAACAGATACCATATATTGCTTGACTTGCGAGCTTCCGCAAATTCGAGTGTCGTGCTTGCCTCTGAGTCAGAATGAAGGGTGAGGTATCCCTGCTTAATTCGATTCCGCATTCATCCAAGACCGAAGTAAGCAATATCTTGGACTATTAAATCACCACCAAGATAACGCCTGTGTTTGTAACTGCCTCCGGTTTGAGACATTCAGTAGGTCCACTGAAACTTATGCCGTGAGAATGCTACCTGCATCAATGTGAACCTGCATGGAAACTACGCACTGCACAAGTTTGACTTTCAATGGACCTACTGAATGTCTCAGACCGAAAGCAGTTACAAACACAAGCGTTATCTTGGTGTTGAGTTACTACTCCAAGCAATTCCTCAATTCGGGGTTAGATGTATGCATAATTGAATTAAGCTGGAACACTTCACCCTTCATTCTGACACGTACGTCAGAGGCAAGCAGGGCACTCGAATTTGCGGAAGCCCGAAAGTCAAGTAATACATGATATCTCTTTTCTGCTCGGAAGGCGATGACAGTGCTACGTCCTTGCACTGGTTAAGCTATTGCAGATGGCACTAAGGATTATTCTCAATGATCCTAGACGTGTGCCAATGATGGTCATGTATTGCTTCTCAACACAAGGGAAAGAAACATCACTTTTGACCTCAGCAAAATTCCAGGTTCGGACTCAACTGATCACGGCTCGTGAATCCGAATAGGGGCCATATGATGGTCGAAGGGGAATGTTGACCAGTGGCCAGTCCATCGTCAGTCTATAGAAAGTAAATAGACAGGCATTGGCAGATATATGTTTCCTTTCTATAGCAGGTTGTCTATAGACTGTTGGTGCCAATCTCCCATTGACAGGCCAAAGAAAGGATACACGATAGTCCAAAAGATGTCTATAGACTTGAAACATACAGGCTGTATAATCAGTAGTCCAAAGAAAGTCTATTCAGGAAATAGGACGTCCAAATTGTGTCAATAGACTGGCTAAACTTATTTTTGTAAGGGAATTCCTTGTAATCGTGTGCTCCATGGCAGTTTTTCATGCGTTTCAACTTGATTACTATGTAAAGGGTGTCTACCAGACTTCACTGATCCTTCCTGGCTTTTGCTGACAATTGGAACAAAACTCCCTGACCATCAAGCATGATGTAACGTTTTACAACCAACGCCGTTCACAAAGCTGAGCAATTTACTGAAAGCAAGCAAAGGATGGTTTTGCTGGCACTTTCTGCCTCAACTATACTTTGCCATTATTCAGTTGACCTTTTTTGGCGTCAGTGTTGTGCTTGTCTCCAGGAAACACTAATGCAAAAGGCGCATCAGACACCCGTAGACCCAGGATGCTGCAGTGAGTGAAAGCTTGTGATCTTCCCTGACTTTCCAGGCCATAATTCTCGGTTGGTAGACATCCTGTAAATTCCGTGTACTACGTTCTTACCCCCAATGTACTTTCCAAGCTTTTCACTATTCACTATCGTTTATTTACTGTACAGTCATGAGAACCATCCAGAACTGTATTCATTGCAAGCATGGCCATTATTTGCACATTGTTTTGTTATTTATTTCATGTATGTACATAGCAACGCGACTGCATGTTGCATTAAATAAATATGACAAAGAAAAGTGGAAATGTCATTTTTGCTTTCTGTTTTTCTCTTCTTTTTTTTTTCAAATGCACATCAGTCTTTGGTACATTACCCTGTGCTTCTTGTTTGCCAGAAGCCATTTGTCAGCAGGACAAATGCTTAACGCATTAACTTTTGGGCATGTTCATTTGCACTTTCTTCATTTCAAGGTACTCTCTGAACAGCTGATTGAAGGTCCGCAGCTGTTCAACCCTCTCATTTTCCAACCTTAACCGTTCTCCAGCATTGCGTACGTTGTTTTTTGATGTTCGACTCTTCTTGCGAGGTGGAGAGACTTCATTATGTGGGGTTTCTGATGTTTGTTCTTGGTCCTCAAGGAGGTGGAGTCCACTAGATGTTGAGGCCAAAGCGGGTGGCTGTATCTCGGGCTTCTTCCCAAGAATATCGTGCATAATACTCCAATACTCCCACTTTTGACTGTGTAAAAGTAAAAAGCAGGTGTTGGCATGAAATCAACCTGACTTTATGAAGGAACCTTGAAAAACCCAACAGACCTTCCATTCACACTCTTGTTTTTGCTGTCTGCCACTGTTTTGTAGGTTTTCTTAAGATTTTTCCACTTGTCAGAGCACTGGGTGGAAGTCAGCGTGTATCCCTTTTCCGCAAGCAAGCCTGAAGCCCTGAGGTAGAACATAAGAACCTTTGCATCTGTAACATTTCTGGATTGACACTACACCCTTTCTCCAAACGTTTGCACGGCTTAAAGCACAGGTGCAGTAAGGCACTTACTTGGACCAAAATGCCTTCGTGAACTTCATTGTGCCACTCCTCTCTTCCTCCTCTTGGCAGATGCTTAGAAGGAACCTTACTGCCTTGTCAGGCCAGAGGACGCCGTTTAGTCGGCTTGTGTTGTTTTCAGCAGTTTGGGATAAGGAGATGCTCGGCCCATTCGTGCAGGGTTCTCCAAACTCATCTGGTTGGGCAGCAACTACCTCTTGTTGAAGAGGGACCACCTTGGGCGCTGTCAAAATTAAAATGCGTCTGAGCAAGCCATTCATGATCTTCAGCTGCAAAGAAGTTTGCAGACGCTTGTCAGCACATGATTCATGTTCTGCTCAGCCAACATTTCTCGTGCAACACCTGAGCACGGTTTGAATACGTGCCCATATATTCGTTACGACCCTCTAGAATACGTGCCTAACTACCACCGAGAAACGCAGACGACAATGCGTGGCTGACAGCACGGCTTGCTTCTCGACCGCGCATAAAGCAGACGGCTTACCGTTTGACACGACAGCGACGAGACCGTGGACGATACTGATATGTTCCACGAGGTCTTGTATTCCAAAGCTGGGGACATCGCAGTATGGGCACTTCAGTGCCTGCACCGCCTGCATGCTCGGAACCCGAAAGTTAGCGGGACTCTCACTTGAATCGTGTGACGTCATAACCCTTCGCTACCCACCTGCTGAGCTGGGTCAGCGAGAGTAGGTACCCAGAGTAACCCTCGAGCGACGAGAGTTGAATTTTCGCCGGTAGGTTATGACGTCACTTCCGTCACCCTCGATTTTTCGCCCAGTAAGGGTTACCCCCGAGTTACCCGGGTTGAATAAAAAAACGCACCCTTTGCTACCCACCTGCTGAGCTGGGTCAGTGAGAGTAGGTACCCAGAATAACCCTCGAGCGACGAGAGTCGAATTCTCGCCGGTAGGTTATGACGTCACTTCCGTCACCATCGATTTTTCGTCCAGTAAGGGTTACCCCCGAGTTACCCGGGTAGAATAAAAAGACGCACCTATTGACACGTCACACGAGGGGGGAAAAGGTTAGAAGCCGTCGGGTGACCTCATTTATGATAAGATAGCTCTGATTCCCGCACTCACCGCGCGTGTTTGTTCCGTGGGTAAGGCTTGTAGCCCTTTGCCCCCTAGGGTGCGTTTTCTTATTGAACCCTGGCAACTCCGAGTGACTCGAAGTGGGCGAAGAGTAGCCAGGGTTGCGGAAATGAGGTCATAACTCTGCGGGGAAAAATGGCCAGAGTTCACCATGGTAACAACTCGTCTCGACTCCGCTCCAAAGCAGGGCAAGCTGGGGTTATGACGTCAGACACACGCACGCGTGGCCTTGTCGTCTGCTATGCACGACAGTTGGCCCTCTTTTGCTTGGTGATTACCGAGTTTTGAAAGCTTTTCGTTTGGGAAAAATTTCCAATGTTATCTCTGTCACCTACTGAAAGATTACTACCAAGATAGAAGGTTGAATCAGAAATGTAGTTCATTTTTCAAAGTGTACACAGCGTACCCGCGTCTGCATTAAATAAGGCTTGTTTTTTATTCAACTGGAATTGCAAGTATTTTGCAATACTGTAGGCTTGGTCATACAGCATGTTATTCATACCGTATGATTATTTTTGGGGGCTGTGATATTCCGCTTGCGAAATTCCTGATCTCTCAGAAATTCGCGGCCTCGAAACATGGATAATGCTCGATTGCTTGGTAAGATGGCATTCCGTGTTTAAGAAGCGGATATTGGAGATATTCTCTTCGACATCACTCGAAGTTGTTTTAGCGAATGAAAGCCACATTTTAACGACCTTGTTCTTAGTAAGGCGGACGCGCCGGCACAGCATGTTAGTTTATTATCAGATTAGTTCAAGTTGGGCGTTCGCATTCTTTATCCAGGTTTGTCTGAGTTCGCTGATGGCAATTTCTCTGGTGTGACTGCATTTTCAGGGGCTTATTTTCAATCGGAGGACCACAAAACATTTATATCTACCAGTTTAACAGAGATATCGACCACTGATCTTTTCTAGCGGACCAGAAAACATTTATATAGTTATTGCAGAATTGTTACAGCGAATGAAGGTCATAGTGTTGTGTGAAGCACATAAAAATTAACTTGTGTCGCCGATTTCTTCAACGTAACCGCCATGTGGGCTTAGGAGGCAAAGACACTTCGGCGGCACAGGCTCGTGCTGGCGAGAATATCCCCCCCCCCACACACACACACACAAAACGAAAACGTGCCCTGGCCTAACTTGGGCTGACCTCACCGAGGTGCGTTAACCTGACCTAACTTGACGCTTCCTACATTTCACAGGATGGCAACTTCCAAATGCGTTAGGCTCAGCAAGGCCGCGGTTGTCCTGCTCTAGAAGTGCTTGAGGTCGTGTTATTCAAACGCATATAAAAAGGTTCTAGACCACACTATTTTATTATTTTTATATTTTTAGTTTCCGTATATGACCTTCTTTCACTAGCATATGCGATATTTAGCTTTCAAACGCTTTCACTAATTTTTAAAACCCAGAAGTCCCGATAACGAACTACACCTTCGAGAAATTCTCGAGGAATGCAGGCTTGACCACCAGGTACACATGCAAGTTTTACTGAGGATTGCTTGCCACACAGGAAGTAACAATAGTAACAGCAGCAAGTAACAACACCTAAGTGCTAATAGCGCACGATTTCATCCCGGATTCCAGAGAAAATAGAAACATATTGTTGTCCCCATTCCTCTTTCTGAATACGCGTTACAACCTGGCGCAAATCGAAACTTCAACGCCCGCCATCTCGAGCGCAGAATGACTCCGACCGTTCGAAAATTCCCGGCGAAGGGTGGCTGCTCCAGGGTACACGTGATGCTACGTCACACCAAACTCGCGAGTTACTCGGGTTGAATAAAAAAAATGCGACCCTAGTGTGGCGTGTCAATGTAACCTCCTTTCTGCGCAGCTTGGCGCTCAAACTAACAGCCGTCAAAAAAGAGGCGGAGCCAAGGGCTCATTTCCACGGATTTTCGGCGAATTTATTGCGGCAATTGCCATTGCATTCCCAGTGGGATTATGTGATATACTGAGTAAATTGACCACGGGGAAGCCATTTCCGCGAATAAAACGTTAGGTTGCCTTGGGGAATTTCGGAGTTCAATTCAAGAAATGAACTTTCCGTCAACTGAAATGAAATAAAAATGTTACCAATATGTGGCAAAAGTTATTGGCAGAAAAATACCTTGACCGCATGTCTCTCCGGGGCCTACGTTTTTTACTATGAATTTCTATCATTGTTGGGGGACCACCCTGTATATCTCTCGAAGTACGACGAATACTCAGTTGCATGTCTCCAACTTTCGATGCAAGCACAAGTGAGACTACACGAAAGCAGAATGATGCACATAGCATCATTTGCTTTAGTTCGCCCACGAAGGAATCACGAGTCAGCTGGGGTGGGATGAGCCTTGGGAGTGTGGAGACATCATTATTAATATGGAGACGTGGTCACGGCTGAAATCGTTGATATAGTGAATCTTCGCTACTAACAACCCTCTGCATAAAATAAGTGATGTCGATTGCGGTCCTATGATAAGCGATGTTGATGTGGTTCCCCGCTCGCACTTGCGCGGGATCCAGATCGCTCACAATCGTGGTTTCGCAGCGATAGTGATCTCTCCTACATGCGGACAACACAGGTCTGAGCGACGTAGATCCGGAGCACGGACATTCGCCAGCTGTCCGCGGACCGGACTGCGCACTTCAAGGAGGATTGACGCAGGCAATGTGACGTTCGTGCTCCCTTGGCTCGCCGGCGCCGTCCTGGTATGGCGAGCTATTCGCGTTTTTCGTGACCTGTAGGTGCCGCACCTAAACTCCAACATGGCGGACGTATCCAGGTTGTCGCTTAGTTTCGATTTTGAGATTTCTGAACTGCAATGTCAATTTTCGATGTGTTGAAGGCGAACGAGTATTAAACGCTGCTCATATACTTCTGGCAGGCGTAACCGGGTTGTCCAAAGAGAAGGCTATAGTTGTCGCGTATCAACCACGCTTCGTGAAGATGAATTTCACGTTTACCGGTTGCGAGGCCGAAATCGCAAGCAGCGAGTGTCCTGCGCTGCAGGAATGTGAGAGACATGCAAGTGCACGACATCTGTGCTGCAGTTTACAAGTTACACGGTAACGTTGCGACATACGTGTGTCACTGGTGCGCATGTTTTCGGGAAACCTTAACGAAACGTCGCATTCTTTCTGCGTTCTTTCCCAGGTGATTTGACGAGCTGATTCAAATGCAGAGTTACAAAACTGACTTGGTATACGTTTTCACGCTATCCTTTGCGCTTTCTTACACATAATGGCTATTCAAGTTTGAAACAAACTTGTTCTGTTTTGTCTAGACAAGTTTTTGCTTCCCCTCCTGACATGAGTTGCACGGAAGTGTGCTTCAGAAGAAAAAAAAGGGAAAAAGAAAACGTTCATTAGATATGTAGGTAGTACCGCTCCAAGAGCTCTGCCAGACACACACAAGCATTGCTGATGTAACAGGTTTGCTGATTTTGAGTCGCTCAATCCATTTCTTCCGAGGATGCGTCGAAGTAGACGGTATTCTATGTGTGGAAAGAAGAAAACGCGGAAATACAAACTGGCTATCCCCTCGGCGCGCAGAGTCGCATTGTGTGTGTCGCGTTGTCTGCAATGTTTACTTCATCCATGATTTCAACAGCAAAATACGGGTGCAGCTCAGCGATTCATGCGAAAAGCAGCGACTTCTCCGCAAGTGTACGCGGGGTCGGCCGGGTGTACCTGGTTTGGCTAGTCCCAAGTTTCACCGCTGTGTGGCGTCGATTTGCCGAAAAACGCGAATAGCTGGTATGGTACCCAGCACACCATAGTGCTGGCCGTACTCGAAACATGACTTATATTCTCCTTTTAGGTTCGGTACTATCTCTGGTTCGGCATGTGTGTGTCCGACGTACGCTTTATCTAAATTTATCTTATTTATCTAAATTTCGTTCAGGCAAACATCATTTGAGCATTTTCTCGAATGTCTCCTTTTAATTTACAACTTCAGTGGGTAACGTGGCTAGCTCGCCCGAGTGGTATCAAACGAAAAGCAGGACATATCATCTCACTCTAGCAATAGCCGCGGACAATAGTACATAAATGGGACAAACTGCCTGCAGATCATTTATGTCCCATTTATGTTCTATCTCCTTGTCCGCGTCTATTGTTTTAGTAAGCCCATAAGAACTTGTACCAACTACCCCGCTTTCTCCCTTTTATGAAAACCAGGATCCTGAATGTTATGCGGACGGCGCAGGTTCATCGAACAGGAATGCCGCTATCGCGATTGGGCGCCGATCCACATTGTGTCCGGCAGTGCGGCTCGGGTAACAGAAGCCATTAGCAACTGTTTAGTCGAGCGCGAAGGTGACAGTGATGTCGCCCTCGACCGTGTGACCTCAAGCTCAGTAGCTTCGATTTCGTCGAGGACACTCGTCTTGCAGGTGTGCGAAGGTATATCATCTCAACACTCCGTGCACGGCCTATTGTTGTTCTTGTTCTTTTTTTTTTCGATTTATTTCGTATGTGTGCGCATGTATGTTCAGGCGCTTGGAATAAGGAGAGACGGGACACTGTAAAGTGCTGTAGGTTTCGAGAGTATCTGTTGATCGCACATTTCATTGCGTCCGCGATCCGCGAGTGCTTCCGACGTACGCACCATCTCGTGTTGGCGGCAGTTACTGTGCACAGAAGTATATACGGTCTCGAATATGAAACCGTGATACTCACGTATACGGATGGGTTAAGACGGCACCGTCGCGAAGAGGGCCGTGTCCACTAAAGCAGCGCAGAGATCAGCTACTGGGACAGCACCAGCAGTACCCCCTGCTGGTGTAGCGTGTGACTAAGCAGCATGCAGCGAAACGAGATTTTTTTTTTTTTTTTGCTTCGTTCAGGGATGGGCATACATACATTTTTTGAGTATTTAAATATAAATAGAAAATGCTTTGTTGAAAGAGGTATCTAAATACTTTCCATAAACACTTTTCAATATAAGTTGTGAGCTTTGTGGCCGTTCGGCATTTGCGGGGAGGTATCGTCGCTTAGCGCATCTGAAGGAGCAGCCAGCGGCTCGTAATTTCTGCTACTTTTGCTCACGGGTCAAGTTGGATGTGCAGGCAACCACTGAGTGTCGATCCGAACCACAAAGAATGCAGGGGACCGAAGTCGCCTCCGTGGGTGTGCCATGTGCCGTGGTGTTCAAAGCTGCAGCAGAAGCGATTTTACCGAGTGATGCTGATAGCAAGGAGTTCCCGAACTGTACTGTGGGTGACTCCCTTTTGCGCAATACCATACGCTCTGTGTGTTCAATTTCCTTTTGTGGGAAAGAGAGGAGGGAAGAAAGAGTGTCGGAATCTTGGGCAAGGTTGTAGACCGCTGTGGATTTTTGTTGTTTGTCGGTAGTATTCTAGCTTGAGGTAAAAAGGGGTTACGCAGTATGGCGGCCAAAAGTACAATACTGTAGGCGGTTTCAAGCACTTGCAGGCTGTTCGAGTTTCGGACTGTTCAAATTCAGACTGCAATGATGTCGTACAGTGAACGAAGTTCGGAACGTCGTCCGAAGAGTGAATAGTAGGGAGCTCTAGAAGATGGGCCATGTGGTCCGATATGAGGCGACTTTTCTTCCTAAATTATTGTTGTAAACTCTGGACAGCGGCTGGGTTGGCGGCAGCAGCGGCTTGCCGTGAGATCCAGTCCTTTGATGGCGAATTCAGTCTTGTCTTTAACAAGGGAACATAGATACTGAAACTTGGCGATTGTAGACAGGGCTGGGTTATCATGAATGCCAGAGCAGAACTGGTCGAGAAAGGAATGCTAATCAGTCAAGTCGCCTGCAAACGTATGAATGTGAAGTTTGCAAAACCTAGTTGTGTTTGCTGCAGACCGTGGCGAAGAAGTATTGGTGGCTGCGGGATGTGCGGAGCCTGTATTTGCAGATTGCTGCATTGTGTGCTGGGAGAGATATCGGTTGGCGCTTAGCGAGGCCTGGGTGATAATTTCAAGGTGTACGTTTCATGTGCTGTAATACAGTAAAATCTCGTTAATTCGACCCCCGTTAATTCGGAATTTCGGATAATTCGGCTCCTCCAGTTGGTCCCGTCAAGACAACCATGTATTTCTATGGCAGGACGCTCTCATTAATTCGTCAAAAAATTGAGCGGGCTCCGCATAATTCGGACGTCGGGCCGGACAGTCGGCTGTCACAAACGCGAAAAAGAGCGGTACATGAAACTCTACTAGAGGTACATGAGATGTGTAAAAAAAAATAAAGATAATCGTTTTTTTGACGTAAATTCGTTATTTCGGACACCCTGATAATCCGAATTTTTTTTGCGCTCCCTTGAAATCCGAATTAACGAGGTTTTACTGTAATAATAATTTGTGGCTTTACGTCGCGAGATTACTATGATCATGTAACGCACTGTATTAGTACCATTTAGTACCACGTACCATGTGCTCTAATAACAATAGCAATTCGTGGCCTTACGTCGCAAAAACCAACTATGATCGAGCTATGAACGAACTATGATCATGTTCTCCGTACGTCCAATGTATTTTCTGTGAAGTGCATCACCTTTGTCCTAAAGGTGCAGCATTGCGTTACGTTTCCATCTTTAGTCTTATTGCAGCTAATAGAGAGTTTTAGTACATAGTACGCTATCGCCTTTGCGCACGTAAGGGATAGCTGGTCACAACTCTCCGCTTCCGTCAATGTCGGCTTCGTTCATGAGTGCAGAGACATACCTGCCAATGTGGTGGCTTTCATTGTGAGAATTAAGGGAGAGTTTCAGTTGAAGGTCTTCACAAGAAGGAGAGGATGCTTCAAGAAGGTCCGTCCGCTACACTCTAAATCTGGTACCGTCTGGCTACCGCTTATTCAGAGGGTAAAAAATTGCAATAATCTAACCGCTGATTTAGAGGGTACCACGAAGCCGCTAAGATCATGAGGTACAGATCACCCTCTCATTTTGGATGTTTTCCAGAAGTTACCCTTTCCCTGCCCTCTCGTTGAATTTTCAACCGTCGGCGCCATGAAGAAACAGAAACAAAGCAAACGAATAATTTCGAAACATTTATTTCTCTCAAAGCAAGCTATGAAGCAGTGTTCACATTTATGGGTGTACATGACACAAAACTCAATTCCCTGTATATTCAACCTAGCAGAACGAACGACGGAGTGACCGTTTGTAAGTATATCTGTATGGGAGAGATGAACAAGTGCGATCAGCAAACTCGCCTCTCGGAGATAGGCTTCCACGCTCCCGAAGCAGCACAATGTACTGAAAGTCGAGTGCAATAGGGGTGGACGGTATGTGTCTTATCGATGTTCCTTAGTTTCACGAGTCTGTTCAAGGCTTTCCACCTACCCGTCCACCCCTATTGCACCCGACTTTCAGTACATTTTGTTGCTTGGGTCACCTGTTGTCTGCATTCCGTTTTCCATGCTCCTCCTGGTGCCACATACCATAACCCGTAAGTTTTATCGACGTAACAAAATAGTTGTTGCCTAAGACTAACCCTAAACAGTGATACTTGTACCCAACGAAGGCCGCAACCTTTCTCTTGATCCCTGCGACAAAGAATATGAATGGTGACAGTGTAGCGAGTAACGAGTAAAAAAGATCCAGCTACATACCAACGCCTTTCTTCACGAGCACATTGCAGTCTGGAAATCAACGGAGGCTACATCGTTTCCCTTGATCTCTGCGACAAAGAATTTCCATGGTGTGGGCGTTGTAAGTAGGAAACAACAAAATGTCCAGGTACATGCCGGTGCCTTTCCACATAAGCACGTTGCAGTCTGGAAATATGAAACGCGTATAACACCACCATGCCATCCGCCGGGTATCAAAGAGAATATTTATCTGTTGCAAGAAATCTGATGTCGCAGCAGAAGCAGGTGGCATCTGTCCCACTACAATGAGAACCGTAATACCTGCTGACACGCTGTCACAAAGGACTTGCGTTACAAGCTTGACCCCCATGCGGTTGAACACTGTTGGGTTGATGTGGTTCTCTGTAAGCTTCGGTGCAAGGCGTGCCTTGAGGTGGTAGTTACTCTCGTAGAACTGTTTGATGAAAGCCCACTAGACCTTTTTCTCAGCACTCCCATTCAGAAGGTCATACTTGAGCAAAATATTCCGGGTTGTCTTCATCAGCTGCGGAGGGTCAAACATAAAATACACCTTGTGGTCATTCACAAGAAAATATGACTGTGAGGGGGATACTTCCAAATTTCTAGCTAAGGCACAGTTGCTTGAACCTTGGTCACAGACAACCACCTTTACAAAAATATTTGCTGCTTGCAACCTTTGAAGCAGTTGTACGAGCAGAGCCTGCAGAGTATGTGCTGAAGCTGCGGATTTTGACAGAACATACGCTAGGGGCTGGACCGACGATGTAGAGGTACCGGACAGCATTACGAGAACAGCTGATGAGTTTGCCAACTGAAGTTCTCTCTCTTGGTCATTGTCAACAAAACCAAGCACCACATCAGAACGGCGATCATACTGTAGGTGTTGCTTGATAGACATCTCATCAAACATCAACATGCATGTACGGTCCTTCACTGGTAAGTCCTTAAGCTTCTCCTCCAGCCTATTGAGAAATTCGCGCAGCACTCCAGGCTCCACATGAATATCCTTTACCTAAGTACTGAGGGTATGCTGCGTTGGCAAAGCCAGGAACCGACCAGGAACTGACTGTAAGCCCTCAGCCCCATGAAGTGCAATTTTAGGGCTAGACCCCGGAAGTATTCAGGCCAGCGGCGCACATACTTGCGAAAACGCTGCAGGTTCAACTGAACCCTGAAAATTTCAAGTGCCTCCTTTGACATATACCGTGATGCACCGTTAATTATCTGGGCTCTTGACAAGGTACTTAGCTGTGCTGTCGAAGCAGTTCTTCTAGCACGAAACAGACTTTTCCGCAGCTTGTCACGTGACGCCCTCAGTGACTGAATCAGAGTAGTGGTCCTTGGAGTCCTCACAATTGCCTGCCGTGTGCATTCTTGGCGTAGCTGCTGCACTATAGAAAATATAAGAGGCAAATAAATAAATAACAATAAAGCAAATAATGTCACTGCGTGAACAATGCAAAACACAGGTATGCTACGGCAACAGAGTTGCAGAATATAGTAATTTATTCCACCTTATAATTATGCAGAGTAGGGCAGCATACTCTGTTTTCCTGCCCCAACTATTAATTTGATACTCCCCCCCCCAAAAAAAATAAAGAGAAAGAAAGAGAGAAGAAAAACGTCCTCTGTCTCCCCTTTTCTCTAGCTGCTACTGTAGTTATCACCACCACTATCATTCTCATTATCTTCCTCATGACCAGCGCTTGGCCTCACGCTTGGCCTGGCGCTCCGCTATCCCTCACCACAATCACCGTACATGGGTTATCAGCGAGAGGGCAGAGCAAAATGTGAGAGCGTTGCTAACATTTACCCAGCCCTCATAGATGGCGTCACAACACTCGTTCGCGCGGCACGTGATGTGCAACAACTTGCGTATTATGCAACGTATGCGAGAAATCGAAAGTACTACTGTCCCGAACGTCTATAGGTACTGAGGTGAGAGTTCATCCTAGGAATTTTCCGCGTGACATTTTGCGAACATCTCCTTCCGGAGGCACGATTAGTGTTGTGGTTTTCAGATGGCTGTTATATACGACCACCAGTTCGTGAGTGACTCGATGGTGTTTCGACTGAACGAACACGGACGCAAGCAAGCGGCTGTCTGGAATACTGCCAACAGCGTCCCAAAGCAAAAGATTGCCTTCCGTTGGCGAGAAATTCATGAGGTGCACACATCGGCTTTTTTTTTTTCTTTTTCGTGGCCGAGAGGGGAAGGTTCGCGGGGGTTCACAACGCAGTTGGGCGGTTCAACCCGTCGGAGACTTCACAGACCCGCTATGTACCGAACCTCAGCCCGAGCCTCACGAATGAGACAATTCTCGAAGGCGCACCGTCTATGAACCCTCTGTTCCTTACTAACCCCTTATTTCATCGGGTACGTAGCAGGTACAGATTTTAGAGTATAGTTTTGTTATCCGTGCTGCACAAGGGCCCGTTGGCGCTTTAGTCGATCCATGACTGGAAATGTCTTCCGTCAAGGAGGTGCGGTTCCCGGGTTTCGGCACCAAAATGTTGGGAAGTGTACGAGGAAAGAATGACTCCAGCTACGACGGTTTATTACGCTGACTGTTCAGGAGCGATTGCGTTATCCAACTAAAATGAAGAACAACACGCCCGCAGGGGTAGCAGGGGCAGGTCCTCGTTGTCTTCCACAATTCTTACACTCCCCGGGCGGAAGTAACGGTAAAAGGGAATGTAAGCGGAAAGTAAAGTTAGACTTCCAGTTTGTGAAGAAGTTAAACGGGCGTTCGAACAATAGAGCCACTTGGCATGCCCGGATGACGCCGTCGCATCCCGGCTGAACCTCAGTAATCTGTGCGAGTGGCCACAAGGTTCTGGCTTGGTGAGTGGAAGACAGCAGTATTAGCTCGCTACTGCAAAAGGCATGACCGTGAGCAGACGGCAATTCGGAGTACAGCACTGCACGGGCACGGGCTTACCCGAAAGCCCGAGCCGGCCGGGCCGGGCGTTGCGTTTTTTATGCGGGCCTGGGCCAGGCTCGGGTTTCAGCCACCGGGCCCGGGCCGAGTACGGGCTTGTCAACGCCGGCCATGGTGGGACATGTACGTGAGCATATTTCACGGGACTGGACAGTTTAATTTTCATGTAAATGTTTTCCCCGTTGGTTATGGGCAGACTTGTACACGTTACCGAAAAAAAGGAACTAAATACCGTTACTCGTTACCACGAAAAAAAGGAACTAAATACGTTACTCGTTATCAAAGTATCCAAAGGAACGCGTTCCCGTTACTCGATAGTAACGAGTTACTTTTACGTTACCATGCTATTACAGAGCCACAACCATATCAAAACTGACACGTGCTTCATTTGGTCCGACAATTTCCATGGAATTTGCTTTGAAGAATAGTTGGCGCTCGAAATGGGCATCGGTTATTTTGTTGCGTTTGCTCGAGAGAGCCTCTGTGGCAAGACTGAAAAATTGCTGTGGAAAGGCATGGCTGCATCAAATACAACCACCTTTGTTTGATGCATGAGTTGGATGCGCTTGATTAGTAACGAGGCTGACTTTCCTTCTTTTCTTGTTCTGTGAATTCAAGGTCAACAGCTGCTTTTATTCCCTTATTTTTTCACCACGGTTAGGAGGCTACACGACGTCAGCGCGATATTGTGCGTTTATGTTCTGATAAATATGTGAAATATCTAATATGTTCTCATAAATGCTACACCAACGTCTACAAGCCGTTGTATAAGCTGGCTCTTTGCATAGCTAACCTTTCCTCTCTTTCAGTAAACATACCCCCCCCTCCCCCGTTGTAAGCCATCAAATCAACAAAGGTTCTCGGGCCTCACAACACGGCATTGGCTCCACGAGGTATTCGATGGATTCGTGGAAAGCAGTGCCTTTAACGTGTAATCCTCCATACGGTACCTGATACAGCTAACTAAAATATTGAAGACGCTTACCTGGGCACGCTTCTCCAAATTCGAATGCGACGAGTGAGATGCACTCGATCATTTTAGTTTGGGAAAGCAAAGAAGACACTAAAATACTACATTCCCGTCACCTTTTTCCGCATTCACCCTGAACGTCTCGTCCAACTCAGGCCACATTCGCGTGATTATCATCTGTGCCATCTTACAATCCAACGAGTGATCCTCACTGGAGCTCACAAGTATGGAGGCGGGGGCGAAAATACGGGGACTAAGGTTTCTTCCCGGGATACGCTGGTAGGCCAATGACACGCGCGAGCTGCATGTAATAAACCTGGGATTTCGTGGTCCACGTCGGGTGGACCCAGTTTACAACAACACGGCGAATGAGCAGAGATTGATGAGGGCCGGGCACGGGCCTTGCACGGGCCTGAAAATGATGCCCGCGCAGTGCTCTAATTCGGAGATGTACTCCCGAGTCCACCTACGCCAGAAGTAAGCAAGTACAGGGTTCGCCAAGATAAACTTCGGGGCTTGTAACGAAGATACAACAAATTAGAACAGTGTCGGAAAGCCAAAGTAGATGTTAGAAGACGTATTATGCCCCAAAACTTTATGTCGATAATGCCGCTTGGTCTATTTCTCTGCGGATAAATCGTGCAAATTAAAAAATAACCGCTGCGTAAGCGGCTATACCTGTGTTTCAGCTTCTTTCCGTCAGATGGCGAAACGGTCGAACGCGGCGTTGCAGAGTACGATTCTGCATTCAGTTCCACTTGTTCAGATTTCGATGTCGTCTGCAACGCCGCGTTCGACCGTTTCGCCATCTGACTGAACGCAGCCGAAACACAGGTATGGCCGACTAGGCAGCGGCGGTTTTCTAATTCACGGTTTCACGATTTATCCGCAGAGGAACGGACCAAATGGCGGTATCGATATAAAATTTTGTTTTATGTTCGTTACAAACCCCGAAGTTTATCTTGAAGAACCCTGTATATCTTGACGGCGCTGGGCTCTGTCGATGAGCGGGTTTGATTGAGATCATCGTGGGTCAGCGAGAATTCTGGGAGTTGTGTGAGACGTTTCCCAACAAGGAAGTGAGATGGACAAAGGGGGAGAAGTCCCGGAGGTCATAGGGAATGTAGGTCAGAAGGCGTGAATTAATAGTGGCCTCGATTTCCGTGAGAAATGTAGTGAGTTGCTCGAAGGTGAAGGAGCTGCCTCCCAAAGCCTTGCGCAAGGCATCCTTGACCGAGCGGACGAGTCACTCCCAAAACCCTCCCCACCAGGGTGCTCTTTCCGAAATAAATGTCCATTGAATGTGATGGGCAGCACAATAATCTACGAGGACCGGGGAGCTGACGAGCTGGCAGAGATCCCTTGAGGCCTGCTTAAGAGTACGAAAATTATCCGATACACCTTTGCGGGTATGGAACGTCGTGCTGCGAATCGCTTGAGTGCTTGAAGAAAGGCATCAGCATTCATGCAGGATGTGAGCTGAAGATGGAGTGCTCGAGTTACGGCGCAGGTAAATAGAGCGATATGCGACTTTTGAGCCATACCGTGGGAGCCCGTTTGATAGTAGACAGGGCCGGCAAAGTCTATCCCAGTGATGCGGAAAGGTTCGCCTTGAGACAAACGATCCCGGGGTAGTGGAGCAGTTTTCTGGGTCACTAACTTACTTCCAGAGCGTGGACAGACAACACAGGAAAAAATAATTATCTTTACAGTTTGACGGCTGCGATAATCCAAAAACGCTCGCGTAGCTGGGCGAGGGTTCCCTGAACTCCGGCATGCATCTGCTCCGTGGGTGTGCCCGCTGTGCCCGGAAGCCCTTAACGTACCTCTGCTATAAAACGGTGAGAGCGGCCCATACTTCATCCGTCGAAATGTCCCGTCTTCTCGACCCAACTGAAGGAAGTTACTCTTTCTGCGTCCTTGTGCGACGTGACATCAGACAGTCGCCTCACTCCTGTCAATGTTTCCACTATTCAAGACAGGTCGATTATCCTTCTGCAGGTATTGAAGCTGCCGACCATCATAGCCACCCACTTGACTTTCAAGGCATTTCTTTGTTGATTGGCGCAGATTATTACTGGAGTGTTGTGACAGGCAACACAACACAATTATCTAATGGATTTGCTGCGGTCGAAACCATCTTTGATTGGGTCCTGCAAGGTCCACAGGCCAGTGCAACCACAGCCTCCTCGGTGACGACACGTCCTGTACACTCGTTGCACATCAAACCCGTGACGTTACTATAACCCAAGAACTTCAACGCTTTTCGGACGTCGAGCACCTCGGTATCAAGGACGTTTCAGAGTCAGACACACAATACGATGATCCGGTACTACATCGCTTTTACCAGACTGCTCGCTTTACTGATCGCCGTTATACGGATCGTTTTTCTTGGCTACACGACGCTACTGAGTTACCCAGCTAGAGGACTATCGCAGAGAAGCGTTTAACGGTACTCACTCGCAACCTTCGCAGGGACAAAACCCTTCTGCAAACGTATGACTCCACCATTCGCCACTTTCCAAGAGCACAACATTCAGAGAAAGTGGGGATGATATACGTGTTTTACGTTTGTACGTTTTATGGGGATGATATACGTGTAGAGGACAATCGAATATAGTCGCGATTCGAATACCCTCCGGATGTCCGGATTGTCGCTTTAATCACTCAATGATGTTCTCTCGCCTGGACCAAACCTAAATCTTGTCATGAAGCTTTTATTCCTTTTCCGCTCTATCATTCGACGGCCCGTTCAACTTCTACACAAACTGGGAGTCTAACTTTACTTTCCGCTAACCTTCCCTCTTACCGTTACTTCCGCCTGGAGAGTGTAAGAATTATAGAAGACAACGAGGCCCTGCCCCTGCCACCCGTGCGCCCGCGGCGCGCGTGTTGTTCTTCGTTTCAGTTGGAAAGCGGAATCACTGCTGAACAGTCAGAGTAATAAACAGTCGTGTGTTCCACCTGGAGTCATTCTTTCCCCGTACGCTTCCCAACATAAGTATTTAAATACAAAATATAAATACAGTAATTAAAATCCGTAGCTCCTGTCATAAATACTGTGAAGAACATGTCATCCGAAATTACAGCAATAACGATGATCATGACAACAAATCAGCAAGGACCAATAGCAATTATTTCCCAGACAGCACAAACCATCGGGACAAGAATGGGAACGCAATGGGGGCTTCTGCTCCTGACGGGCGATAGTGCCCGACTGGTTCCCAGCGGTGTGGGAACAGAGGAAGTAGAGCGCAAGAGAATATAAGATTGTCCCCTGACGATGGCCTGATCATTTCCCGGTCTGGTCTAGTTTTGGTCATGTGACCAAGAATATAGGATCGCTCTCCGATGCTGCTCTGATCACTTCCCGATAATCACTCACATGACCAGGGTTGATGATGATGATTGGGATTTTTTTGGCGCAGCGACAACGAAGGTCATAATGCGCCAAGGTTGGTGAAAGTTAAAATTGTAGTGATTTATTTAAAACCACAAGGTAGCATAGATAAAAGAGCAAACGGGATTAAAAAGTTACAACTTGTCGAGTATACCGACGTCTCTAAAAAAACTTAAAAACGTTCTCAAAATGAACAAGAGGTTCATCACCCAGTAAAAGAGCTGGATGAAAAGGAATAAAGTTCTTATAAAAGTGTTGAAAGTAGCGTTGACGATGAAAATTGTACAAAGGGCATTCTATGAGAATGTGTATAATGGAAAGTTGTGTATCGCAGTTCATACAATGTGGTGGCTCCTCTCCCTCAAGTAGGAACCCATGTGTAAAATATGTGTGTCCTATCCTTAGCCGGCAACGTGTTCTCTCTTGAAGCCGGTTTTCAAGAGGATAAGTAGACCTCCCAATTTCACCTTTGATGAGACGGAGTTTATTATTGGTTTGAGTTTCCCAAAACTGCTGCCAATTCACCTTCATTTTGTATTTTAACACGCGAACTAAATCCTCAAACGGCACATCAAAAGGGGTAACATCATCGGACTGCAGGATGGCAGCTGCAGCCCGGTCAGCACATTCATTTCCTGCAATGCCCACATGGCTGGGCACCCAGCAAATGGTTAGCTTGTACCCTTTGCTAGAGATCAATGATGCTAAATGTCTCGCACGTTGAATAAGGAAGTTTTTTGTTTTATGGAAGCTACATATCGCATGCAAGGCACTAAGAGAGTCAGTGTAGATGACTGATGATGTGATATGATTCTGTAAGATAAAGTTAAGCGCCAAAATTATAGCATAAACTTCAGCGCTGAATATCGACATCACCAGATTTAGGCGATGTGCCCTTGTCGATGTTGTCGTTACCATTGCGCACGATACGCCTGTGCTTGTTTTTGATCCGTCTGTGTAAAGGTCCACATGATCACCAAAACTGTTTCTGAGGTGTTTAAATTCTTGTTGCAGTACAACTGAGGAGGTATCGGTTTTCCTGTATTTGGTTAATGAGCAGTTTGACTGTGTTGGTGCTGACCATGGAGGAAGATCTTTGCCAGATTCGGATACCAAGGAATTGTATTCAGTGAAATTATAACATTGAACCTGGTGTGCAATACGCATGGACAAGGGTACATGTAGCAGAGGGTCTGTTAAGAAACAGCTGTCCAAGACGTGTACTTTTGACACATGGAAGCGCCGCATGTTGAGGGTAACTTTTCGTCCTCAACGCATAACGGATAGCGAGATAAGTACGTCGCCTCTCAAGGGACATCTCACCACTTTCAACATATAGGCTTTGTACTGGTGAGGTCCGGAAAGCTCCGAGGACTAGTCGTAGCCCTTGGTGGTGTATGGGGTCCAGACGTTTCAAATGTGGAGGGGCGTGCCGATCCGTAGACGATGCTTCCATAGTCTAGCCTTGATCGGACAACAGAGGTGAAAATACGGTGAAGAGTCTGTTGATCTGCTCCCCAAGACCTGTGCGACAGGACTTTTAACAGATCCAAAGATTTTGTACATTTCACTTTCAGGTTACTTATATGTGGCAAGAAAGTGAGTTTCCTATCAAAAATCAGGCCCAAGAATTTGTGTTCCGGCCTGACTGCAAGAGATATCCCGTTCATATGAAGAGATGGATCAGGAAGCACCCCTCTCCGCCTTGAAAAGGGTACACACACAGTTTTGTCTGCTGAAAACTTGAAGCCGTTCTCAGTGGACCATTTACTCAGTTTGTTAATGGCAAGTTGCAACTGTCTTTCGCATGTGGCTAAGTTAGAGGATGAACATGAAATCTGTAAATCGTCGACATAGAGTGAGTATGTGATAGTCGCGGGTAACGCTTTGGCAACAGAGTTCATTTTGAGAAGAAACAGGGTGACACTCAGCACACATCCCTGCGGTACGCCATTCTCTTGTACAAACGGGCGGGAAAGAGTTGTACCGAGTCGCACCCTAAACGTTCTTCCAGTGAGGAAGTCCGAAATGCACTGGAAAAGGCGCCCGCGTATTCCGCACGATTTGAGATCAAGCAATATGCCGTACCGCCAAGTTGTGTCATATGCCTTTTCTAGGTCAAAAAAGATTGATACACAGAGTTGTTTTTTAACGAAGGCTTCGCGAATAGTAGTTTCCAGACGAACAAGATGATCAGTGGTAGAACAGCCAGCCCGGAATCCACACTGGTATCTGTCAAGCAGGTTATGTTGTTCTAGGTAATACACGAGGCGGCTGTTCACCATTCGTTCGAATGTCTTTCCTAAGCAACTCGTGAGTGCTACAGGCCTGTAGCTTGTTGGGTTTGAAGCTTCTTTCCCTGGCTTCAAAAGCGGTATGATTGTTGCAGTCTTCCAATTGGAAGGAAGGTGCCCTTCTTGCCAAATTAAATTGAAGAAATATAGTAGTGCTCCTTGGGAAGTTTTAGACAAATGCTGGAGCATGGAATATGTTATACGATCTGGTCCAGGTGATGTTTGCTTTGTTATTGACAGAGCTTTCAAGAGTTCAATCATTGTGAAAGGCATGTTGTAGAGGCACCTGTCACCTCCACTGCTTTGAATTGTTGCTTTTTCAGCACTTTTCTTAATTTTTATGAAGTCTCTACTGTAATGTGACGAACTGGAGACGTTTTGGAAGTGCTCGCCAAGGACATTGGCCTGTTCACTCATGTTTTTGCAAGGTACTCCATTAACTTGTAAGAGTGGTATTGTGAATCCTGTGTAATCGCCCTTAATTTTTCTAACTCTGTCCCAAACCACTTTAGAAGAAGTGTTGCTGTTCAAAGATGACAAGAAGCTCTTCCACGATGCACGTTTAGCTTCTTTTCTTGTCCACTTAGCTTTCGCTCGAGCTCTCTTAAATTGGATCAGGTTCTCTGGAGTCGGGTACCTACGAAAGATACCCCACGCTCGATTTTGATCTTTCCGCGTTTTCCCGCATTCATCTGTCCACCAAGGTTTGGGACGCTTGGGGAGACGGCCAGATGTCTGCGGGATAGATCGCTCAGCAGCATTTATAATTATCCCGGTGACAAAACGGTTTGCATCTTCAACAGACCTACCAGCTAAGGATGATGCCACAAGACTGGCTTCCTTTTGGAACAAGTTCCAGTCAGCCTTGGACAGTTTCCATCGTGGTGGTCGTGTAAGAAAAGTGTTTGTGGAACCACGAATTGTCAGGACTACAGGGAAGTGGTCACTCCCACGAGGGTTTTGTTCAACGGTCCAGTCAATGCAATTATAAATGGAAGGACTACTAAGAGATATGTCTAAGGATGAAAAACTTTGTGTTGAGGAGTTTATATATGTATGTAATCCTGTGTTTAGTAGACAGACTGGTCGTGAAAGGAATAACCTTTCTACCATTTTCCCCCGGCTATCTACCTTTGAACTGCCCCACAAGGGATTGTGGGCATTCAGGTCACCTAGAATTAGGTATGGCTGAGGAAGTTGGTCACAGAGCTGTTCCAAATCTCTCTGTTCTATTACCACTGAAGGGGGCAGGTACAGTGAACATATCGTAATGACCCTGTCCAGGCATACCTGGACAGCTACTGCTTCCAAATGTGTCACGAGTGGGATCTGTTTTGCAGGTGTGGATAGTGGAAGGACCACAGCCACACCTCCAGATGTACGTGTGGTGTTAATACGATCCTTTCTGAAAACATTGTGTCTGCGAAATGGGTTTACACTTTGTTCATTCAGATATGTCTCTTGTAAGCAAAAACAGACTGCATTGTATTTTTCAAAAAGGTCGTGAATGTCATTTATATTTGAAAAGAGGCCTCGACAATTCCACTGAAGGATTACCTGTCCCATAAAGAAAGTAGTGATAAATAGCAACAAAGAGAGACTGTACATTATGTGGGAGGTGTAACCCTTGGGGGCTTATGTTTCCCTAGGGACGTACTACCCCTGCCTCGGCCTCCTTTTTTCGTTCTCTGTTCCTTCCATGGGGAAGGATTAGGGGGAAGGCTTGACGATGATTTCTGCGACATGCAGTCATCATCGTCAACATCCATCGTGTGTGGGGCAGCCTGGGATGAGCCCCCTGTGAGCCCGTCCCAAACTGACAGCTCGCCATCAACCTCCGTAGAGGTTGTGGCCGCTACTTCCCGGCTGCCCACCTGAGCAGCTGGTGCCAGCGGAAGCAAGCTCTCCGCAGGCTTTTCTTGTGTGGGGGGAGTGTGGGGTGGAGACCCAGAAGTCTGCGTCTCCACAGATTTCCGCAGTGGTGCCACTCCCCGGCGCACCACTTCGGAGAACGTGCCTTTTCTGGCAAATTCTACCTGTGTCTTTGCTTCTCTGTATGAGATATTCTGTGTTACTTTCATTTTGAGTATTTCTTTCTCTTCCTGCCAACGGGGGCAGGACCTGGAGTAGACTGGGTGGCTCCCTTTACAGTTTGCACAGCGGACTTCGTTTGCACAGGACTCGGCAGAGTGGTCCATGCCAGCACATTTTGGACAGATCGCGTGTCCTCGACAGACCTGCGAACCATGTCCAAAACGCTGGCACTTGAAACAGCGTCGCGGATTCGGGATATACGGACGTACATGGCAGTTAAGATAGCCTGCTTTGATGGTCTGAGGAAGCCTGTGCAATTGAAAGGAAAGGGCAATGTGCCTCGTCGGGATGTCTTTACCATCCCGACGCATCACAATTCTCCTCGCCGTCACAACACCTTGGTCTTTAAGCCCTTCCTCGATCTCAGTGTCTGAGCAGTCAAGGAGTTGAGACTCTGAGATCACGCCCTTCACGATGTTAAGTGTTCGGTGTGTGGTCACAGTGACTGATATATCGGCAATTTTGTCAAGTGAAAGGAGAGCGGAGCTTTGTTGCCTTGTGGTTACTTCAATTTGGAGATCTCCTGTGGTCAGCTTTCGAGCATTATAAGACTTCCCTATTGTCCTTTCTAAGTCTCTTGCAATAGTGAATGGGGATACCTTAGCCATGGGTTTGGTCTCATCTTCCGAGTGGACTATGAGGAACTTCGCAAACCAAGGTTCAGGAGTCAAGTCGAGGATTTGCATAGCTGGTGCATCGGTGCAGCGCCTCTTTTGGCGCTGATCATGTTTTTTTATACGAGATGAATCCATAAAAGAGAAGACTGATTCAGTGCAGGAGGTGTGTCGCCCACCATCGAGCCCAACGAGGGAACGTGTCCCACACGCTAACACTTGCCTCTGCACTATACCCAAGTGCAGCTTCTGGAGAGTGAAAGACTGCCCGAGGTTGACCCTTGCCGCCAAAGAAGGTGAAAAGAGGAAAAGGAGAGAAAGAAGGAGACCAAGGAAGAGAAAGTAATGAAAAGGGAGATGGCGACTAGCTGAATAATCCTGGCCGGGTCTTCCAGGACCACCCGACTATGGGAAGCAGGGGCCAAAGCGGTGTGTTGCTTTCCCGGAGGGGCCCAGAAGGGTCCTAAACAACCTCCGGGTCCACTCAACCGCCAGGATCCCCCTTTCCCCAGACACGGGAAAGCCACGCACAGCTATACGTGGAGGTCTCCCTCCTGCGGCGACCCAACCGTTGGTGCAGGAGGGGGCTACTGCGGCTGCTGCCGGGCGATGGGGGCGCCAAGTTCCCGACGCCGGAACATGACCAGGGTGCGGCAACGGATTTCTCTTCCCAGAGTGTCAGGCGCCGACTGTAGCAATCACGTGACCCACAGTTTCGAATCCGGCCAATGATGTTCCTCGATCAACCAGGCGTGTTTGCATTGTCGGAGCTCCCGTCAACCTCGCTGTGAGTAACAAATGTGTGCGGCTGGTGCCACCGCAACTTTCCAGGAATTTCGACATTTTTAAGGGATTCATCGAGGGGTAAGTGCTATTTCTTCCTGTGGTACTCCTCGCTAGAGCACTGCACGGGCCCGGGCTTTGCGTTTTTTATGCGGGCCTGGGCAGGGCTCGGGGTTCAGCCACCAGGCCCGGGCCGAGTACGGGCTTGACAACGCCTGCCATGGTGGGGTATGTACGCGAACATATTTCACAAGGCTGGACAGCTGAATTTGCAAGTCAGATTTTGGTATTCTCATCTGAGAACTATCACTTTTCTTACATGTGATCACGCTTATTTGGTGTAATGGGTCTGGATTTCACACGTGCACTCACACACATTTGGGGACGATTGGTGTGACGGGCGCGTTGAGAATCTGGCACGAGGGTCACTTAGGTTAGGTGTTGGGATTTCATTCCCTTGAGAGTTCGGCACGAGAGTCAGTTAGATTAGGTGTTCTGACATATTTCGTTCGCGTGAGAGTTCGAGAAAGGGGAACTAACACCGGTGCCTGCGCAATAGAGTGGAGATAGAGAGATAGAGAGAGTCTCTTGAACCGCAAGGTACACACATATCACCCACGCGCCGCTGCGCGCTGCTTTTCCAAGCAAGCAAGCACCAAGCACAGAGCGGCTTGACGGTAGAGAAACACAGCCGCTCCGTTCGAGTGTACCTCCTCACTCTCCGCGAATTAGCTGCGCCCTTTTCCTCGCTGCGCTGTGCTCTTTAGTAAACCTAAATACGCCTCCGGGCCACGTGAACACATACAACAGAAGCGGGCTGGGACCGGTCCTGAGCATGGAAACAGTCGGGTACGGGCCGGCCTGGAAATCTATAGAAGACGTCGGGCCCGCGCCGGGTGCTGGCCGTAACAGCCGCGCCTGGGCCGGGCCTGAAAATTAGGCCCGTGCAGTGCCCTACTCCTCGCATTGATAAACGGTACTCGTAGATGCTTTTCAACATGAATGACACCGCTCTAGAAGGCTTCTCTCAAAACTTAGCAGCGCTGTATCACATAGTTTCGATTTTAGTGCTCCGTTATCGTTTTTGCGTTGCTTTTGCGATAAAGTTCTACGTTTTGGTGAAAATATGGTGCAGCAAAGTGTGGTATCATAAGTGTATTTGACATCATACGAAATGTAACCATTTCTCACGCCGACAGCGTGCTGCAGCTGTGCTTGCCAACGCCTGCGTGCCTACAAAACTGGAAGCCGGGACATCTTCAGCTCAAGGTACGTTTTCGTAGTTATGCGACATAAAAAGAAAAAAAAATCCGTATTCAATAACTTATTCCACATTAAACCGTCCGCATAACATGACGCATAATGTCAATTTATTTCGAATTGTGAGTGAATGAAAGCTATCGTGATATTTAATTCAGAACGTCATTCTGGACCACTACCAGAGCGTGCATAAAAGAATCAATGCCTTGATGGAGGCTGTCACTGAAGAGTCCACCACAAGATTTCTTCCTTGGAGCCAGTGATGATGGTCAAGATTTCTCTAGCGGATCTTGTCATGCTGACAACGAATTATTGTTATTATTGTTATTAATTGTTCTCGAATTATATTACCCTTTTATTAGCAAAGGCGCAAAAATATTTTCTGTTATTTTCTTAAAGGTAGTAGTACGATTATGTCATGCGTCAAACGGATTCTCAAGCTCTTACGCTGTTCCATATCAGTGTTAGGGATAACTCGTTACGGAACTGATACTGTAACTAAGCTCATTCTTTTCGGTAACTTTTAGCTTAGCTCGTTGCTTTTGAGTTCCAGTAAGTTATCGGTGAATTCATTCATTTTTTAGGTAACTTATCAGCGTAACTCGGAGAAAGTTCCAAATTCCTTCTGTTCGATTCTCGTCTACAAACATCGCTAGCTGCGGCCTCCTTCCCCTATGACTTGAGACGAAAGCAACGTGCACGCCGGCGATGCGTGCACGGCGCGTCTGACTCCCTTGTTGTTATGCGGTTAACTTACAAATTCTGCTTTAGCCGTACATCAGGAGGCTCAGGTGTCGCTCATATTAATGACGAACAGTGTATTCATAATGATAGGGGGCATTTTGCAGTAGGGTTAAAACTTGGCGCGGTTCTACCATATGTGCGTAGCGGACAACTCATAGAACATAAACTTGCTTTATGCACCGGTCAAGAACCTTATTACGAGATCAAAATCATCAAATCCCTCCCTAAGGAAGTCTATAAATGTAGTCTTCTTTTGTCTTATCAGATATTGATATAGTTTTTGTATACGGTACAAGAGTTGATACGATACATTTGATACGAGAGTTAACAGGATACGAGATTCGGTAGCTAGTTATGTTTCTTGAGAAGATAACTGTTAACTGTAACTAGTTACCAATATCCGGCAAATAGTTACTGTAATTCAGTTATTACGTGAGAGTGTTAAAATCTTTCGAAACCTTGTGAAATCAACAGCAACCGCATGTTGCATATTGAAATCCATGTTGCAATGCATGTTGTGTCTGAATCATTTCCCGGGTTTAATCAAGCTATTCGTGTTGTTTAACACCGTGATTCCATTACGCGCACCAGTCGAAGGGCTTTTCAGTGTTGACAGGAACGTCTTTGGACTCAATCGTAGGAAGATTAGTGATAGAAACTTCGAAAATTGTTATTGAAACGCAACTCGTTCAGGTCACACTTAAGAATGCCGTTCATTTTTGCAAATAAAGTGCTGTTTGCCTGCACACACGGTCGCACGTCCTGACTTGTACGCAAAATGACTGTAAAGTAACTGTATATTAGTAACTGGGGACTGCACCGTAACAAACAAACAAACAACTTTATTTTGAAATGATGAATGGGGAGTTTCATCGCCAGGGGCAATACTCTACCCAATTGCTGGTGGTGATGTGGGGAATGACATAATGACCTTAAATGTCAGCTCCGGGGAAAATTCATAGTGACTGATCACAACAAAAACGAGCAGGCACAAAGCTTGGTGCCTATAGTAGTGGTGGCGACGAAAACCGGCTTGCTGTTGTTGGCCTCACTTATGTGGGCAGCGTCACGACTGTAGCCGGGATTAGATGAGATCATGTGATAACAGGTGTAGGAATGATGCTGGCCTACTGAATAGTTTGAACGAATACCCTGTACTTAAAGAGAAATAATTTTTTGCTCTGCCGTCCGGTCGTCCGCTTGAACCACTGACGTCACTGTCAGGTTTTGCTTTGACTGAGGGTCGGAATGAAGAGCACTACTACCCCTGGTGCAACGGAGGGAGGTCAGGGGCTATGTCTTCACGACAACGGTGAACGAAAATTAAGCCCGGAGCAGACAGGGCTGGTCACCGTTGTTGAGAATGGGGACCACTGCACTGCCATGGCGCATGACAGTGACAACTTGAGAGCTCTGCATTCCAATAAACTCAGGCCATATCGTTGTGTGGATGGTCTTTGAAGATACCGGCCTTGCCAACGTACAGTGCATTCCCACAAAGGAAACTGACCGTAACAGAAAGTTCAGAAAAATCGAGCACTCCACTCTGCAACACACGAATGGGGTCATGCCAGACATCGGCATGGATTGGAGCGATTTCGAGAAGGTATTGGACACTAACCACCCAACATAGCTCTCGAAGATCTGTGGTTGGCGTCGACCCTGAGAAAGCGCATGGCGTAATTGCACGTTGGCCCAGTTGTACATTGGCAAACGAGTTGAGTGTAAATGTGCTAATTTATTTTGGAGCGACATACCCGATCATCATGCCTGAATGTAGTTGTACACAGAGACACCCCGACACGTGTGTTACAAAGACATGTCTTTCCGAACTGTTCTTGACAATGACGGGAGCTCATGTGTGACATCCATTGTGAACTTGATGTTGGTCTCGTTAGCTGTGCCTTTTTTTTTATGTGTTGTGCTGCATAACATTTGAAGCTATCTTGGGAAAGTTTATCTGCCAAAAATAGTGACTAAGATACAGTTATAGTTACTTTCTTGGTCGAGTAACTAGTTACAGTTACTGAGAGAAAGTAACTTAGTTACATTACAGTTACTTTTTATAAAAATGACCATGAGAGGGTGATACAATTCTTATAAACATACATTTATTTATATTTACTGAAGTGCAATAAAAGTTGTTTTGCACTTAACCAGAAGCAGTATAAGTCAATATGCGGTTATCCCACACGAAAAAATACGACATGTGCATGCGACCTGGCGCATCGCTGTGAAAAAGAAGAGCACGGTGACATGCACGCGTTGCTTAGCGTGTAGAGAGAGAGAGAGACATACACTAGAACAAGGAACACGCCTCAAGATGCTTTTTCAGGTTTGAAGTTGACGTCCTGTTTGCCGAGTACGTCTTATTCCATAGCGTGCACTTTATTATTCTCGTCCTTCCACGATAAAAACTCGAAGGTTGCTTCATAGAGCGGCCACGGAACCTTACGGTAGCAGCAACCGGAGCAGGATTAGCCATTGCACTGGTCGGAGCACAAGTGAGCTGACCGGAAAGTTTCTCTTTGTGCATAATCATTCCCTTGTCCATATCCCCAGAAGGCATACTAGGATAGTGACACTATTACTCACATATGACTCACTCCGGCCGTTGAGTCTAACTTCACGTCACTAACTTCACTAACTCGTGACGTCTAGTGACGTCGTAACGTCACTAACTTCAACTAATTTCTGTTCGCAAAGCTGGAATTCCCTGCTTGGTCAAGACCCCAAGGCAGGGGGCACATACCGATTACCGAGAAAAGGAAGGAAGACACTGTTAGAGGGAAGTAGGGGAAGGTAGAGTAAAGAAATAAAAAGGAACGACATTCATTTGAGTAACTACTTACATTTTGCACTTACTTTCACATAAATAGTAACTAGTTACAGTTAAAAGCTACTTCTTTGGAAATGTTACTAGTTACCCCCCAAAAGTAACTAGTTACAGTTACCCAGCAAACCAGATACATCCAGCGAATGTCCGTAAGGTATCTCGCCCGGGACGTTTGGATATCCAGTGGAGTTTGCCACAGATCAGTTTTACATCCATGTGATATCCCAGCGACTAGCGTTTCTGCCATGTTTGTAGATCCACTGAAAGTCCCTACGACGTCTGTCACGGATATTTGGATATATATGGGAGATTACGAATATCGTACATATTTTGCTTTTAAAAATTTTGTGCATAAGATATTTAGTGTTTGTAGAGTGCGTAGAGATCACTCCAACTGTGTACCAACAAATAATATTTATTGTGTGTTTTAACCCATTTGATACTATTGTTCCCATTTGGGAACAAAAATATTCCAAACAGGATTCATCACAGTACAGCAATACCGTGGGACCTGCCAGCATAAGTGCCGAACCCTGCCCGCCTCACTTAGACCACTTGGGAAAACCCGCAGTAACCTTTATTTGCGAGCTGGATGGAACATATACTGAAATACAAATCGTTACACACACGTTCGTTAGGGGTAGCGTGGCGTAAACCATTTGTAACGGTGACGAGGATGTATCTTCGCAATTCCTATGTTTCTGCATCAAGTCACAGTATACCCAACAACATTTCTGACATCCCTTCCTATCAACTACTGTGTTTTTAATTCAGGTTACCGTCTCTATAAGGACAAAGAAATCTTTCCTGTATCTCCCATAGACATCCCTAGGATCTGCAGGCTGCCTGTCATGGGACATTCAAACATCCAGAGCGCGATATCCTTCCAACATACCAGGGACATCTGTTGTTTACTGGAGTAAGCCCAAAATGCAATGAAATTCTGCGATATCCCATAGATATCCTATGGACGTCGAGATATTCAGAACGTTCGCGATCTTGTAGGGATGTCCCAGGGATATTAATGGTTTGCTGGGTACAAGTTAAAAGTAATTTAGTTACTACCCAAGACTGATTTGAAGTGATGCATCACACTTGGATTGAGGGTGTTAGGCACAGCATGTCTGTCTACGTGCTTCTGCGCTAACCCCAAACTTTGACAGACTTCCGGCAATGTCTGTCCCTGGCGCACAATGGCATAGAGGAAGCCCAGACGGGATAATCCAAGACGCAATCTTGGAAAGCACTTTGGGGTCCTTGATGTCGGCGAGGGTGGTAGTCTGTCGTTGTACTTCACGCCGTCGAACTAATTTGTTGTATTGTGTGTTAAAGCCTAATGTACACTTGTTTGTAATTAAGCGTGTGCTATTAGTTTGTCAACGTATGAGATACTAAAGAGAGCGTATTCCTTAGCCACTATTCGTTGTGTAAAATAATTTGTAATTATCACTATCCGGGGGAAAGGGTGTCTGACAGTTGATTTGTGGAATGTTTTGGGAGGTTGTGTCCCGTTTTGCACCCTTTAAAAACAAACACAAACGGAAAAAGGAAGAGAATAAAACATGTCTTAGTCACTTCGACCAACTGGTTGCTTGGTCTGATTCCTGGCAAGGTGTCAGGCGCAGAGGGCCTTTTGAGGGAACAACGAAGAACTTCAAGGAAACGGAACCTGACTGTTACAGTAACGAGTTACCTCGAACTCTGATAATACGTAATCATCACTAATTTGCATTGTCACATCGTGGTACACTATGGATCCGGTGGATTCCAGCAAAGCAAGCATAACGTGGCGATAACGACAACTGTCATATGTTGCGATATCGCTAGGTGCCCAAATTTCTCATAAAGGCCGTGCCGATGCGCCAGCATTCGAACGTCGTAGGCGCCGTTGTCACACGTGCCGTGCGTGTGACTCGCTCCATCGACATTAGTCGCGACAGATCCACATACACAGAATACTGCAGTCAAACACCACCGCATCGAATGGGGCGCCTTGCGATTTCTGGATGGTGAGCGTGTAATTCGGAGACAGCGAGAACTTTATCCGCTTGCTTGGACGACAGAAGAGGGAGTGATCACCTCAGTCCCATGCACCTGCTGATCGCCAACAGCAGCAGTCGAGACAGCGTGCAGTTGACTAGTTCGTCCTTTAGGTCCACGCCGCAGTTCAGCATATGGCGGTCTGCTCTTACTTAACTGGAGCACCAAGAGCAGCTCATCACATTCGGCGAGACTCATCTTGTATAGTGTATAGACCCACGTCTTGCGGTTCACCTACTTTATGAACATCACTGTAGTTCTGACACGTGTCGACACATTCTTTTATGTGTCGGGGCTGGTCCCATGAGATGTTCTGTCTGTCGCACGGTGCCTGGCACACTCCCTTGCGCAGTGCCCGGGAACGCTGCTCACGCATTCTCTCCGCCAGCGTGTCTGTGCCACTTGGTCTCTTTTCAGTTCCACAGGCATCGGCTTGTTCCCTAAGTGCAACTCGTCAGTCGCAATGCTACTAGTTTATGTCGTGCTTCTTAGGTGCCTTCGAAATTTTGGTCGAAATAGTCGCACAAATTTAAGGATGTGACAACGATGTGACTCTATGGCAGGAGTGAAAGCAGAGCTGCTGTGTCACAACGCAGCGAAGCTTGAGGTGGTGTCCATGACGCTTTGCCACCGGCGCGTGTGTGTGCCGATGCGTCTCTTGAATCCTGAGAAGATGTAGAGGTCGTTTTCTTGCCTCTGGCATAGTTAGCACATCTGATGTGTGACATCGTCCTTATTATTATTGTTGGTGTTGTCATAAATATATCCTCCTCACTTTGGCTGTCATAATAACAACCAACCTTTCTCTAAAGCAAGTGGTTAGCCGGTTATCGTTGGATTACATAACGGATATCATACTTGCGAATAGTAAATCCTGCTAGCCATACCTGGATCAACACAATATTGCCTTGAGGAAGAAAGCACCTCAGTTTGGCTCAGCGTGTGCCACATGAGACTGTGTTAAATGTTGTCTCCATCTACAGTACACCAGCTCGCTTGCGCCCTATTCCGTTGCTCATGGCTATATTTGTGTTTATTAGTTTCATGCACCAACACAAGCGGAAGAAATATGCGACCAGAGACTGTGCAACACATACTGTTGCAAACACTTAGTATAAATGCACACTGAGAAAAACAGGGAAATGATGTACCTTCGTGACGGCTACCTTGATTGTGGATATAAGGCATTGTGAGTACATACATCTAATATCGTGTCAAAGTCAGCTTTATATTTCTTCAGAGGCCTAAAGAGGCAAAATGGGTTTTTAATTTGTGCGTAATATTCAGTATATTTTTGTTCGCTATTTCAACGCTCTTTTTCTTCAGAGCGCAGTTCGTACGGATTTCTGGTGCGCATAATACAGCCTTATGGCGGATCGGCTAAGGAGCCTAGTTATCTATGGAGCCGAAAAGTGAAATCGTTCAAGGCGGTCACACCAACAAGTTATAGTCGAACCGCAATTAGATGATGATGCTGCTGACGATGACGATTACATGCTGACGATGGTATGGGGCGTTTCACTGCTGGTGTTTCACCAGCTTACATGTGAGACAGTATATCAGTGATTGGAGAAGTTCTTTTTGAGGGGTGCAATAAAGAAACAATATTAAGAAATACAGAAACCACTACCACTAGAATAAAAAGAAGGTCGAAGACCCTATAATTAACGCGCCCTCGAGTAGCCAGTACTTAGTACTTAGTAGCCAGTACTTAGCCAGTAGCCAGCCTCAGCACTTAAAACTATATCCTTTCATGGCTCAAACGAGGACAAAGGATGGTCTATTGACTCAGGTGCGAGTAGTCACATAACTGGTTCCAAAGACATACTTCATAGTTTCAAAGCAGACTCCCAACGTAAAGTCATCTTGACTGTCGGAACTGACATCGACTGCAGGGGTAAAGGAACCGTTGTATTTACTGTGAACGAGGACGGCTTACAACACCGTCTCACAGCTACTGACATGCTCTACGTTCCGTCCCTGGCGCACAACCTCCTCTCCGTATCAAAGTTGACGGATAAAGGGATGGACGTAACCTTTTCAGGACGTGGGTGTCAAGTTTTTCATCACGGAGATCTTGTCTTCAACGGCAAAAAAGTTGGAGGAGCTTACAAGGTGTTACCTGAAGTTTCACCGCCTCTTCAAGAAGCAAATCGTATCAGAAGCAATACTTCAGAAGAATGGCATAGACGACTCGGCCATCTGAACTACGGTGCCCTATCACTCATGGCCAGTAAGCAGATAGTTCGAGGGCTCCCGAGCAGTTTACCTGCACACACAGATCGTTCCTGTGAACATTGTATCATTGGAAAATTCACGCGGCTGCCATTCAAGTCTACCAGCCATGCTCCCAGACAAACGGACAATGAGCGAATTAACATGGACTTGTGCGGTCCTTTTCAGCCCTCACTCGGAGGTAGCAGGTATCTACTTGTCATCGTTGATGATTGTAGCCGAAAGGTTATTGTGCATTTTATGAAAGCTAAAGCGGAGACAGCGTTGATTGTCCAAGCGGCGATCACGAACACTGAAATTCAAACCGAAAAGCAGGCACAAAGAATACGGAATGACAAGGGTGGTGAATTTCTTGCACAGGATCTGGAAGATTTTCTCACACATAGGGGAATCGTGCATGAAAAGACAATGCCTGACTCTCCAGCACAGAACGGCATAGCCGAACGTACAAACCGCACACTCGTCGAAACTGCCCGCGTACTACTCGTATGAGGCAAAATTGCCTGAGGTCTTCTGGTCTGAAGCGGTAAATACAGCAGCTTACATCAGGAACAGGTGCAGCAAAAGGATATCCCAAGGACTTGCCCCTGAGGAGATTTATAACAATCGCAAGCAAACGGTTGCCTACCTGAAAGTTCTTGGGTGCCTCGCATATACATGGATTCCAACACATCGCAGGTCCAAACATGACGACAGGAGCATACCCAGCATTTTTTTATATATATATTGCGATGACCGCAAGGGATATCGGTTGTTTGACCCTCAACGTAAACTAGTTTTCGTCAGTCGAGACGTTCGCTGCCTAGAACAGCGCCGTGGTTCAGATTTTCTGCACGGTTCCAAGCAACACGAAACCGAACAGATGCTCAGTGTTCCTTTCTACGAGCCGACCACCGTCTCTCTTCACGATGACACCACATCAAATACCACGACGTCCACAATGTCACACATGCGTCGTGACACGCAAACGTCAGACAACTCTGCTATCCGGAACAGTTCTTCTATAGATACTTCCGACGATTCCACCGAGGACGATGGTCTTGAATTACGTCGCTCTGCTAGACTTTCGCATCCTTCTCAGAGATTACAGGTGGATCCAAAGAAGAAGAGTTATACTGATGATGCGATTATACGGGAAGTAAAAGAACGACAGGCCAAAACCGTTGAACCACGAGAGCCATCCACCTATGCAGAGGCTATAACATCCCCTGAATCCTCAAAATGGAAACAAGCCAAGGACGATGAATTACAGTCATTACACGAACACGGTACCTGGACCCTAGTGGATAAAGAGCCCGGAATGAAAGTAGTCAAATCAAAATGGGTCTACAGGATAAAACGCAACGAAAAGGGGGTGATACAGAAATATAAAGCGTGTCTTGTAGCCGTAGGAGCCAGTCAAGCACATGGCGTCGACTACTATGAAACTTTTTCACCAGTAGTCAAGCTCAGCAGCCTCCGATTGTTATTAGCTTTGGCCAATGAAGAAAACCTGGTGATGCGTCAACTCGACGTTAAAACTGCTATTTGCATGGTGTCCTTGAGGAAGTGTATATGGAGCAACCGCCTGGGACTAGTACCACTTCCACTTCCGGGAAAGTCTGCAAACTAGAAAAATCTCTCTACGGTCTGAAGCAGTCCGGTAGAACATGGTACCAAACTCTCGACAGAACGCTACATGATCTTCACTACAGGAGGCTGGAAACTGACAGGCGCGTGTACGTTTTCCGCAACACGAATGAAACAGTCATCCTCAGTGTATACGTGGACGACATCCTAATGTGTGCGAACAATCAGCATGTGCTTAACAAGGCCATTGGAGCTCTGGGAAAAAGGATTGACTTGAAGGACCTAGGGGAGCCAAAATATATCCTTGGCATAGAAATCAATCATGATAAAGTCTCCCGGAAGATAAGCTACAGCCAAGAGAAATACATCTCAGAGATTCTCGCCAAATTCGGCATGCAAGATTGTAAGCCTGTCAAAACGCCTATAGTGAAAGAACAATCCGTGACATCAGGACAAACGAGCAAAGATTTTGCTGACACAAGTTACAACGGTGTTGAAACCCAAGAGCAAAGGGATTCACACGTACCCTATCAGCAACTCATTGGAAGTCTAATGTACTTGCTACAAGCTACAAGACCAGACATAGCTTTTGCTGTAAGCTATCTGAGCCTGTTTAATAATAGCTATACTCACTTGCACTAGAAAATGGCCAAACGAGTGCTTCGCTATTTGAGCGGCACCAAAAAGACCAGAATAACAGGCCGCTTCCGGCTTACCAATTGTTGGTTACACAGACGCTAGCTGGAACGAAGACGAGACGAGAAAATCCAGGAGCGCTTATGTGTACGTGTTGTCAAAGGGTGCAATTAGCTGGAAATCCTCAAAGCAGCGAGTGATTGCACTTTCCACATGTGAAGCGGAATATCTGGCACTCACCGAAGGTATAAAAACAGGCAAATTGATAAAAATGTTTTTGGCGGAACTTGGATTTTCGCGTCGGAGAACTTCAAATGTACTGCGACAACCAATCGGCGATCAAGCTGATTGAGAATCCTGTCTTTCACCAACGCTACAAGCATATTCGCCTCAAATACCTCTATGTGAGAAACGAATTGGAGCACAGAGAGTTCAAGGTATCCTTCATCCCAACTGAAGAAATGACAGCTGTATCGAGCAATAAGAACATTCCTTGTGCTAGGGACTGCGGGCTGAATATACCCTGACGAATATGATTTGGAACTTCTACATATTAGCCGGTTTGAGGGGGAGTGTGTTATTGCCATAAGTTCACCCCGGCTGATAATCACGTCACACTCATCATGTTCATCACCCTTTGGTTTCTGGTTTCGGTTAATTAAATAAACGACTGACTGCAGCAACGCTCGCGCTGCTTCTCGTTCCTTCACTTAGCACGCAGCCAGCGAAGCGCACGGCCGTGTCTTTTCTTACATTCTTACAATGCTAAATATTTTGTACAAAAGTCTAATGACGTGGTCAATAGCGACACTACCAGTCACACGTGTAAGTAGCTTTCTTCTGTAATTGGACTTCTGCTTCGACACCCTAATCTAAACAATATCAATATTGGAAACCTGCAAGTATAGAAGTACTTAGAGTTCATCAACTTTTTTGCCTTGTCCTACAATATAGTCTACCGCCTCTATCGGTGATGCAACAGACAAAAGTCTTGAAAGAAACAGTTTTTACTATTCATGTACCACAACGTTTCCCACAAGGCGCACTTTTCGCCACGCTACTGTTACTCTAGAGCTACAATGTCTGCTCTCGGCTAGTAGAGGACTGCAAGTGCCACGTCACAGGGAGGGGTAATACGATGGGATGGAACGATGATGAAATGAGATCTAGAAAGAAGAGAGCAAGGTCCTATCTTTACACCTCGTTTGATGCGAATACCGGATTCATCATTACGACACATTGACAGCTACGCACAGTATTTCGCCTTTAAAAAAAGCCCCGTGCTTAGATGCCCTTTGTTATAAATAAAGTGCATCTTGTGCATTCTTGCCGATAAACAGCATGAGCAGGAAGTTCGTCTTGATGACAGAACGTTTCTGCGACAGTGATGTGATTCAGGAACTTGGAGGCTAATAGTCCGTTTCACGATCATTTCCTTGTCTCGTATATATAAAGCTCCAACATAACTTGAGAGAAGTGCGCAGTTAGAGAGATCCATCATTCACCTTGACGCAGATGAAACACACTATAACATCATATCGAATAATATGACAGCATGTCCGTAGTTCACATATTTCATTCGAACAATAGAGAAAAGGATTCCAAGTGGAAGTTGCTGTGCAAACAAAGCCGCATTCTGTCATACCGAAGGTTGTTGAAGTTTTCAAATCGTGTGATACGCAGAGCATTTGTTGCAACCGTACTGCACATTGGCTTCCAATGACAATCATACCTGTCATTCTCAAGATGGATGTTGTCAATCATACATGTCATTCTCAAGGTGGATGTTACCGACAACATATTGTACTTACTAGGTTACAGTACCTGCATTAACGTTCGCTCGGTATAAGTCGTCCTTTTAAATTTTCCCTAATGCCAATATCGTTTGCAAACTCTTCATATTTACAATTTATTTAAAGCTTCAGTTTCAATCTTTCCACTTTTCTTGGGCGCAGCTACAAAAACACCACTCGTTGCTCACAGTGTTGGCGCATTATAGCCTTAGTTGCTCATGCGCCAGTAAACCTCAATCCAATCCAATCCAACCACTCGTTGCACACGCGCTAATTCATTTCTGGTCGTTTATCAGATGATAAGGCAGAAAATAAGGATATTCGCTATTTTTTCATGGGCTACCTATATAAAAGAACTGAAATTGGGCAACTTATTTCTAGGATCAAAAGCTGTTCTTCACACTACAAATTCAGGAGAAATTGCAAGTTTTCTACGCACTCTTCGCGATAAATAATAATAAGAATAACCATAATAATCATAATATTTATTAACGTGCCCAAGAACAACCAACGCCTTGGTATTGGCGCACGTAGACAATACAGTACTCACAAATATGTACACATATATATACAGATTAAGCAAAACATAATATATTCAGGACATATTCAGGAAGAAGAACAAAAGAGGAAGATGTTCACATTGGTAGATACAGTACAAACACTACATGGCACTAAAAGGGAAGGGGAAAAAACTGTACAACTTCACAAGTTACTCAGTGAACGCCAGAGGAAAGTTTTGAAAACGTTTGTATGGGAGTTAAAGTTATCAAGAGTGGGGTGAACTGCGTTTGTCATTTGTTGAATTCGTCCGATCGGATTTGCAGGCATATGGTGGGATAGGTACAGTATATTCTTGTGTCTGGTTACATTGACAGGTACGACGATATCAAGCTGATGAAATAAAGATGGTGTATGGAGAAGACTGTGTAAGATCTTATAACAGAGCATAATATCATGAAAACGGCGTTTCGTTGAGAGTGGTTCGATGTTAAGAAATGACATTACCTCCCTGTAGACATACATTCTAAAGTGAGGGCTCTTTCTCCAAAATACGCTACGTACAATGTGTAGAAATGTTTTCTGGACAGATTCAATCCGTGACGAGTCAGTGTAGGAAAGAGTTCCACACTGGAGACGCGTATTCCAGCCGCGCTAAAATTAAGGAACGATACAGGTGAAGAAATACAGAGTGTTTGAAAAATATTGTGCATGTATATGTGAGCAAGCCAATAATTTTGAGAGCTGTAGAGCGTACGTAGGAAACATGATCATGAAAACGCAGCTGGGCGTCGAAAACGACCCCCAAATCCTTCAGTACATCGACACGCTTGATGGCATCGGAACACATGTACGCATTGCGTATTATGATAGTTTTTCTTGAGTAAGTCACATGCTTCGTCTTCGATGGAGTAATAGCCATCCCATTTTTAGAACACCATTCAACCACAGAAGAAACGTCTGTTTGCAGCTTATGAACGTCATTTGGGTCGTGGATAACTTGAAATGTCTTCACGTCAGCTGCGTAGTGAAGGACATGAGAATGACGAATATCCAGCCAAGTCGTTAATAAAGACATTGAAAAGGAGGGGCCCCAAAATTGAGCCTTGAGGAACACCTGAAGGGGGAAAGTAAGGAGAAGAAAAGGCACCGTGCACCTTTACGACACACCATCTGTTACTCACAAACGAAAGGAAGAAGCAATGAGGGCGTTTCCGAGACCAGTGATATGAAGTTTGCGAAGTAAAATAGTATGGTCCATCACGTCAAATGCTTTAGAAATGTCGACATAAATTGAATCTACTTGTCGTCGTGCTGAGACACAAGGAGCCACAACGGACATAAACGATACAAGATTGGTGATAGTGGATCTGCCTGGCATGAAACCATGTTGTGCTAACATATCTGTGACTTCAGAAAAAAAAAAACGAAAAAGAAAACGTGCGATCATAGATGATCTGCTCAAATACCTTTGAAAACGCGCACAGTAGACTGACAGGACGATAGTTTGGCACATTCAAGTAATCGCCGGACTTGTGGACTGGTACGACAACCGAAGTTTTCCAACAGCTGGGGAACACAGAGTCACGTAGAGACAGGTTCAATACCTGAAGGATGACGGGGGCAAGGAGGTCAGCGTAGGCTTTAACGGATACCGCAGGAATTTTTACGACCCCTGGGGTCAAAGTAGGTTTTAGCTTCCGAATAGCTGCGATGACCTCCTCGTGGGACACCGCAAAACAAGGAAGGTGATAAGACGAGTCCGACACGGAGCTCGAATTCGCATGGTATAGTGGCTGTGCGTTGCTGCGTTTATATACTGAAGAAAAACGTGTAGCGAAGAGCTGAGACATCGAGCTTGGGTTAGAAGATACCCCACTGCTAGTGTCCAAAGCGTATAGACTGTTTTCGTTTTTAGCAGGACGCACGTGTTTCCGAAATTGTTTAGGATTACTCTTGAGATCCATTTCAATGGGTTTGATGCGATTAGCATAGTCACGTGATTGTGCCTGCTTAAAGAGTGTCCGGTAGTGAGCAAATAACAGGTAGTGTCTTATGGAGTTATAATAATAATAATAATAATAATAATAATAATATAAAACAGTGCGACTATGTGGCAAGACATTCTAGAGTTCTTTTACATTGACGGCGCGTTTTAGCGGAAGTACGCTTTTCCCGAAATTTGGAAACTCCAATTAGAGCTCTGCACGGACACGATCCCAAGAGCCCGTGACCCACGGGACCATGAACTTACTCGATTGCACGTCTAACGAGCTAACGAGTGGCGTGGAATTCGAAAAGACGCGCACGAGGCACATTGCGCGCGACGTATGCTGTGCCCTTCACGTATCGCGCGAAAAGCGCCGTGCAAGTGTTTCATCGCGTGCCCTTCTCTACGAGCCCCCTGCCCATCGTTAGCTCGCTAGACGCGCAAGCGATTAAGAACCATGGGCCTTGCTGGGCTGGGAGACTTGCGTCTCACATGACGTGTACCCAGTAGACGTGTACCTACCAAGACAGAGTAACGCAATTCCGCTACCCGCTACTCCACAAAAAAGTAACGCAATACTAGCGTCGTTACAAATTTGAAAAAGCAAAGCGGTACTGCTGCCGTTACCAATTACAAGTAACGTAAATACTATGCCGCTACTTTTCCCCTACAGTACCCTTCTCTAGGCAACACATTATCGTAGGCATCTCGCTGCCGAATGCGTCTAAAGACGGTGCATTATTTATACAGCATGAACGTTACTTACAGCCAAGATATATAATTTGACGTTGAGCTTGCAATGACAGTTTTGTTCGAGATGTCCGCGAATCCCAACATAAACTTTTCCGTTTGCTTACTTCCGATGGATTGAGTACTTTTCCTTGTGGTCAAGTGGTGCGACTGCCATCATAAGCGAACTCTCATCGAGTCATCAATAACTAGCTACCGTATGGCAAAAAGATCAAACGAAAGGCATAATGTTTGCTCGTGCTTTCAATATAGGAACAACGCCTTCAAGAGAGCGGACAGCTCTCTGAGTGCTGTTGGCATACTGCACCGAAGCTTAGGTATCACAATGAGGAATTAGCAGTTATTGTTGTTGCCTAGCCCTGCTTCCATTTTTCCAGCCACACGACGGATTCTCTTACAAAGCGTTTGATTGGTGCACGTTTAATTACATTTAATTGTTAAGATTAAAGCACGTTCAGTACGCTTTTTCTGGGAGTGTCACAGGTGCGCCAATCATGTGATGTCTATTGAAAGGTTTAAGACTTTCCAACATGTTTTTTTCTCTGCGACGAATTCCTTCCTACACTGCAAACCACCTGCTCGTATCTAGGAGAGACAAGTCGTCTGCAACAAACAAAGCCTCTCTGTAGATGAACAAAAGTGGTGAAAGCTGCTTTAGGGTCGAAGTTCTTGGGAAAGTGTCCTTCAGGCCGCGCCTGTTGGAAGCTTAGCAAGCAGGAATCCAGGAAGGCCGAATGGCCAGGTGATTTCAATGAAGAGGTTTTTTTTTTTTGTATCATTTAGTTGTGTCTGGTGAAATGTTATTTAAGGAAGCCGCCATCTTGACGGAAGGGAGAGAAAATGTCAGGGTTTTGAAGGGACAAGTCGCTCGCAGATCGAGCGGGGACTTCGGTGACATTAGGTCGCGGGAAGTATGTTCGAGGAGGGGAAGTATGTACGAGCGGGTACGTTGCAATAAGGTGTGGAAAGTATGTTCAAACTGTAGCGGGCTTCAGGCGTGATTTGGCTTGTGCTGTGGAGTTATATGCGACGGAAGATCAAGGGCTCTGAATGAATAAGAAGCAAGGACCCGGCAAGTCCAACTCGGAAGTCTTCCCACCCCGCAGATAAGACGTTTACTTGGTGTATTGATGTTTACAGCCTGAGTGGCATTTCGAGTATAGTTTTTGTAAGCGCCTGTGTGGCAAATTGTTCATTTTTGTAAGCGCCTGTGTGGCAAGGGTCGATGTAAAAGGATGTGTCGCAGAGATTTGTAGGTTTGGTCGTATTTGTGATTCAAGTAAACGTTTGTTGTTTTAGTTAGCAGCATGGCTCCTCACTCGTGTCCCTTACACGCCTAACCGCCTGTCCCCACCGTCTAGACAGCTCAACAAAAACCTGGTCCGGGAATCGCGCCCGTGACAGGGAGTATGAGTTCCTCAGGAAGAGTCCACCCGCATGAGACTACCTCCATAATGACCTGTTTCTGTAATCTTTTTGTTGCACTACAAACCTATCCATCCAATCAAATGCAAAACCTATCCATCCCGCTATGGTCACACAGCTTCTAGCCGTTGCCACTGGCTCCACAACACTTCTCAGAAGTGTTTGTCGCGGGCAGCATACAGGCGCTATGCGAGATAGGCTTCGAGCATCGGAGGCGTTTGTGTATCGCAAATTTCTTAGTATTCGAAGTTTTCAAGTTTCGCCTTTTAGATTCCCTTCCCAGCATTACTACAGGGCGCGAAAGAGCAGGCGAATATGGAGGACCAGCTCTGCTTGCACTATATACGCGGCGTCACTTTCCCTCGTGGCCCTGACTGTCCGCGAGGAGGGCAGCTTCCTCAGGTGGCCAAACGGTATAGATTGTGCCGGACCTGTATCTACGTTCGCTCGTCACGCTCCCTCCTCTGCATGTTACCGTGTGTCAAATTCGTTGTAAAAAAAGGAGTAGAAGATATTTAAAAGCTGCGGGGACTCTTCTGGATATAAACAGGCGATAGCGCTGCGAGTTCTAGATTGAGGCAACACCGCTAAGAAACGTGCCTATATTTTATAATAACGACACACGGAACAACACAGTGCTGGAAGGGAGGGAAAGAACGAATAAGCCACTGTACCGAGTAAGAGATTTTCAATTGTCAGCTTATATTCATTCAACCATTGAGATACTCGCTTCTTGGAAGGGGGGGGGGATATGTTTATTATATATAAAAAAATAAGAGGGAAAGGTTAGCCACCGGTATGGCGGCTTGCTATTCCCAGGAAAAAAAGGGAAAAATAAAGGCAAACAAAAGAAAAACAAAGGAAAAGGAAAACAAATAAACAAAAAGAAAAACAAAAGAACAAAGAGGAAAACAAACATGAAACTGGTCACAGTTCACCCAGAAGGCCACAGGATCGCAGAAACTGGGCAAGTGCCTTTGTCACCAGACTGTATTGTGTGGGGCCGAGCAGCGTAGCTAGAGATAAGTCCGAAACCGTCAGGCGAGCGATGCGCGACCGTAAGAGGAGACGATGTTGGTGGTAACGAGTGCAGTAGAGGAGTAAGTGCGGGATGTCTCCTTCAACATGACAGGTGGGGCAGTTGGGCGACGAAAGGTGGCCCATCTTAAAGAGGAGCAGTGGAGTCCGCGCCACATTCAATGGCAGCCTATGAAGCAGGGACTCTTCCTCCCTGGGGTAGCGGCCTACCAGTGTGTGGGTCATCGTAGGGTCAATCGAGTGCAGAAAAGGGTGGGTCCTGGCAGCGTCTTGAAAGAAGGCCTGAGAGCTATTTCTGCAGTATCGGCGAATGGCTAGCTGACAGGCAGACTGGGTAAGTTGGACAGAAGTGACAGGCCCAGCAGCACGAGCAGACCTGGCCGCAGAATCGGCGATGGCATTCCCCAAGATACCAACGTGGCCCGGAATCCACTGGAACCACACACTGTGACCTAGAGACGATAGTTTGGCGTGCAGGCAAACGATCTCCGTGTAGATGTCAGTGATAACCTTGGGCGAATACGATGCCACGGCCTCCAAGGCTGACTTACTATCCGCAAGGCTGACTTACTTGCAATGATTGGTTTCAAAAGTACGTACGACGTGACCAATGTCAATTTCGCCTGGACAACGGAGCTTCGTCACCGCTTTAGTGCCATTCCAGGCATTTTTCGACGTGTAATCGGAGTTGGAGGTATCCGCGGAAAAATAGGCGCAAACGCCGGACTAGGCATTTAGATAGGCACTATGAAATCGATACAGGAGGTTCCGCAGTACCCAGTTCGTGCTCCTATATTGAAAAGACACTATTAGAACCGCACAAGAAAAATAGGCACTTGCCTAGGAATTCAGAGTCTACTTATCACCAAAAGGATTTTTTTTCGCAGTACGCCCTCCATTCAGTCATCGACTGTGACAACCCATGCAACCGCCATAACCGAAGTTAAAAAAGCCGTTATTCGATGTGTACGCTGTAAGTAACCACGTCTGCCACCATCTGATAAAATTGGCACCAGCGTTAGTCCAGGTTGGCGATACATTCCAACGATGACTGTGCGGTCCAATATTCAGTCAGTGCTATTGTCATCAGTGGTTCAATATTTTGTAATGATGTATGAGTAGGGCTAATGTGAAAAGGTGTTAACGGAGCTTAGTCCCTTCGGAACAAAGTATTCAAGTACGGCAAAACCTGAGATGTATCAGTATAAGAGGTACGTGCCTCAGGTGGGGCAAATATACTATGGATAAAATGTATTCGATCGTCTTACGATTGAATCCAGGTTGTCTTAATTTTCCTCTCCATACTTCACCTTGCCTCACCGAAGTTGTCACAACTACACAACCACAAGCGTAGAATTGGCCGAAAGCAGGAAAACCTTAAGGCAGCTTGATGAACTTATCTGGGTACAGCATGCAGCCGACTGAAGCAGGCTGGTTGGTTGGGGGCTTGGTATTTCCGAGCGATCTGCCACACTGAGGCAATCGCGTGCAAGTGGACAAGGATAACAATAAATTAAGGATACGTTAATGGTAACAAAAAATCGTAAGAGAAAGGAAAATAAATGAAATATGAAGAAAGAAAAACGAAGAACATGATTAGGAAAAAGAAGTACAATACGTCTCCGCTAGCAAAGCCTTGCCAGTAGCAGTTCGAAGTGCGTCTCTCCCACCACCGCTGCTGGACATATTTGGAAGATTGTAAAGATACTTAGCTCACCTGTTATCCGACAAAGCCCGTTTCGAGAGGTAGCAATATTTCACGAAGCACAAGAAGCCTGTGTGTGCGACTACTTCTGTACTTTCGAAACCCTCCGCAGCCGCTTGGAGACATTGCAGGAGACCGTTCCAGTTCCAACCTAGGCTGCGTGTACTTTTACGAATCCCCAGGCATTTTTTTAAGTAATTTTTTTAATTTTTTTCTCTACCAATCTCGAGCTTCTAGTACGAGCTTGCGCGATTGAGATAAAACAAAGAGAGAGAGAGCATGCAGAGACGTTGAGTTGTATTGATTCTGACGCTCCCTGCATACAGGGTGCTCAAAATTAAACTTTCACTAGCACTTTATAAATAGGCGAACAAAAGAAAACTGGTGCTATTTTTCTGTTCCTTGAGTAAGAAACAGGTGCTACATAATTAGCACCGCCTGTTTCTTACACACGTAGCTAAAGTTATCATCCGGTTTCCTGTCATCGCTGTGTTTGCGTAGTGCTCGTGAGAGCTTAATTTTGAACACCCTGTATGTGTCAGTATGTCTGTCCCCTAGGCGCTCTTTCTTTACATGTCAGTCAAAACAGCCGTCATAATTTCGGGCTTTGAATTATCTTTCTTCTGAATTATTTCTTCTTAATTTAATAATTCTTAATTTCTTCTTCTTAATTTATTAATAAATTATTTCTTCTTCTGAAATATCTTTCAATATGCTACACATTTATAAGAAAAAAAAAAGACATGACTCTGTTTACGGTATCGTCAAACTAGAGTTTTATTCGCTGCCGTCATCATGTCATATACATGCACCAAGGACGAAACCAAGCATCCACCTGCCAAGCGGAATCACTGAAGCATCAAAGCCCGTTAAGCAACAGGAAGTCAATGTCCACGGCTGCTTAATGTTGAAGAAAAGCCAGGCTTTCAAAACTCCACACGGTTGATTTGCCAAGCGACTGGATCACGTTCTGTTGAAGGTAATGTGACAAGACGTCGCGATTTATGTCGTCATATCGCGCAGCCCATCGGTACTACTACCAGAATTAACCTTATCAACCCACGGACCGGATGTATCTCAATACGGGACAATCTCGCTTTTGCGGTCGTGGTCCCGCTGTCCCACCAGCCTACTTGGGGACTATGTTTTGTCCCGCTATTGACTGGAACGATACCCGAACTTTTTAAAAAAATGGAAATAAATAAAGTGGCGAAACAAGGGTTTTCCACTCCCAGGTTGCACTCTTCCGGCTCCACGATCTAGGCAATGGACCTAGCTTATTAGCGTTCGCTAGTAAGCCATCCCTATGACAGTACTTTATAAAAAAAAATCACTCTACTCTTTGGCGCTTTGCCAAACGCGTAGCAAATGCGATCGCACTGCCGCAGACGGTCGATGGTCGCTGCGCTGTCACCCTACCTGATGTAAGTGCGGCGCAGTGGCAAGTCCGACCATAGGCTGGTATGGGACTCGTGTGGGAGCACGGGTTACGGGCTTGACAACGCCGGACATGGCCGGGCATGTACGCGAACATATTTCACCAGACTGGACAGCTGAATTTTCATGTCACTTTTTTTCCCCTTTGGGTTTGGGATATCATGGTATTCTCATCTGAGAACTGTCAATTTTTTATATGTGATCATGCTTATTTCGTCTAATGGGTCTGGATTTCACACGTGCACTCACACACATTTGGGGACGATCGATGTGGCTGGCGCGCTGAGAGTCCGGCTCGAGGGTCAGTTAGGTGTTCTGACATATTTCGTTCGCGTGAGAGTTCGATTAAGGGGAACTAACACCGGTGCATGCGCAATACAGCGGAGATGAGCCTCTCTTGAACCGCAAGGTACATACATATCGCCCACGCGCCGCTGAGCGTTGGCTTCCCAAGCAAGCAAGGACAAAGCACAGAGCGGCTTGCCGGCAGAGAAACACAGCCGATCCGTTCGAGTGTACCTCCTCACTCTCCACCAATTAGCTGCGTCCTTTTCCTCGCTGCGCTGTGCTTTTTAGTGAATCTAAATACGCCTCCGGGCCTCGAGAACATATAGACCAGGCCCGGGCTGTAAATCTATAGAAAACGTCGGGCCCCGGCAGGGTGAGGGCCGTAGCAGCCGGGCCTGGGCCGGGCGCAAGCCTCAGCACGGGCACCAGGCCCGTGCAGTGCTCTACCACGGTCGGCAGGTCCTCGAACAATATACATGCGCGAATGCTCCGCAGCACATCGCCCATGCCAGTGGTTCCCAAACTTTGCTACCCTGCGACCCGTCAGAGCTACAAAATATGGCGTCGCGACTCCCCTGCCATCTGATTTCGCGATGCCACAAGATTTTCGGTTTCAGCGCATGAATAGTAATACACAGATCGGACGATGAAATTGAATTTGACAGTTAATATCGTCACAGGTAGTAAGAGGGGCTAGAAACCATCGCAGTCAGAAAAACAAACGCGTGGCAGCAGGGATGGCTGTTCCTATTCACTAAGGTGAGCTTGCTTTGTAGCGCTTGTAGTCCGCTACCACGAGCTTTTTGGGACGCAGAATAGTGGGCAGAGCATGGTCGATGGACAAATCTTTACAGTTTCGAAGTCGCAACCCCCTGCTGAATCTATCACGCCCCCCCCCCCCCCTCGGGAGTCGCTACCCACTGTCTGGGAAACACTGGTAACTCCGCGGCTTGGTGTTGGCAGATGTCGCGGACACCATCGCGTGAGACGCGTTATTATTCCTTGGGATACGTTATTATTCCTCAACGACAAGCGGCATGGCCGTGTGGTAGGGGCCTCCGCTCGTTGGTGATAGCAAAGGTCGTTCGTAAAGTTATGAGGCGGTGTGTTCGAAACCTACTATCGACGGCCTATGGTTTCCCATGTGTTTTGGGCCTGGATTTTCGGATGAATATTGTATAGTTCCCCCTGACAATCAGCCTACGGCCCACACAAACCCCTGTGCCCCACTCCTTACTGCTGTTCTCTCTCCATCTGTCCACATGTGTACGACACTCACGCCCAGGGAGATGCTAACACGCAATTACGAAGAAGCACACATTGCGGAGCTTTGCACGTCGGACGCGCTTTACGAAAAGCAAGCTGGAAGCTGTCCTGTTCAAGATGAGCAACGTGATGCCAGCCACTACAAAGTAAAGCCCCTAGATACTGGAAAGTAGCGACCAGCCCCGGGAAGCTTCCATAGCAATGTTCCATGAAAAATGGAGGGCCTCTGCACCACGTGATCTCCAGGAGCCGTTCACAGCACCCCTCGGATCATAGCGCTGAAGTGAAGTGCGCATGCGCAGAACGCCCCCCCCCCCCTCTCCCGACCTCCTCCCATTCTTTCCTTGGGTTTGTAGTCTGCTCTCGCTTCGCCAACTTCACGCGTTTTCTTGGCGTGATTGGTAGTAACGTCGTAATGTGTTGATCAAAGTTAAGGAACGAAAAGCGATGAAGGTTTATGACTCAAATTTATTTAAATTGCACAGAAAAATTAACAGTACATACACATGTCTTGTCACAGACTTCGCCGGAGCATTACGCGTCTGAACAATAATGAGCAGTTTAAGCAAATCAGTCCATATATCCAATAGGTAGAGGTGAAATTTCCGACGATGGCCACGGGAACACTGAGCTGTTTTGTTGCAACGAACACACGTTGAGCTGTTCTTTTCAACGCAACTCTGGCACAAGAGGCAATCCAGTGTGAAGTGGTCGCCGCACAACAGTCTCCTATTGAGCTCAGTCTGCCAAGTCATTTAGCTGAGTACGTTGTGCACATGCATTCCATGATGATTTCCTGTTTCAGCATCAAAGCGTACGTGTCACAAGCGTTCGTAAGTCACAGCAAATGAATAACTGCGACGTGAAAGACAACTACGTAGTACAACCAGAACCCGTAATCTGATTAATAGCATTAAAGCTTAAAGGTCAGATATGCCGATTTTGAAGTGCCGCAGAACTGAGCAATACTCGCGCTGTGTGTTCATTACCGAACACTGAATATGTGTGCGAAATATCTTGCTCCAACTGTTCGTAGTTTTTTAGAAAACAGTTTTTTTAGTTCCCACGCCCGGCCGTCAGACCGTCGGCAAACCCTGCGCACGGGCGCACCGACGTCACCGCTCGCGGTTTATCTGTCTTTGGCTTGGCATGGACTCTTGGCTTGGCTTCTTTCGTTTCGTCCTCTGTGCATCGTACATAAGCGAACAGCTGTTATGTTGTTGCTATGCCGGAAACAAAGCATGTGAATATTTTTTTTTTTTTTTTGGCACGGCGTCCTTTGGAAAGTGCACTTCCTTGTTCTGACCTTGCCTTTTATAGGCTGGAGCGATACGATACGTGATATGCCACGGCGAAGTTGTCGAAGATGCGACGGTGCTACGCTGTTAGAACAATTCATCGGAGCATTCAAGTGTTACCTATTATAAGCTGCCAAAAGACCAAGCAGTGCGAAGCTCTTGGCTGACAGTGGTGCCTGCTAATTTCCACTGCAAGGATTTCGTCCACGAATGTTATCATAGGTTACGAGCGACTCCAGAGGCAATTTGGAATCTCGGCACGAAATCGTCTGATGAAAATCTGAAGTGCCCGACGCACAACATTTTGAACGTGCCACGGAGGATCAAGGCAAAAAACGAGAGCAAAAAAGGTAAGTCGAGGTTCAGATATAAAAAATAGCAAGCTTAATGAATCGATTGTGCAGCTGTCCTACTGCGCTTACTCTGATATAACCACGATTAACAACACAATAGTATTGATAATCTAACTTCTGAATTATCACAGGTGCATGCTGAAGGCGGAAATTAAGCATGATCTGGCTTGCATCTGGTGCATGAAGAAATTGCTGACACGTTAGTTGCGGTCTACCTCCACCAACAGGTATGACAATGTGATGTTATAATTTGAGTATTCACCTATGTTCAACTTTTCACGTGCACTCGCATGCAGACATCTTGACACCACTTTTAAATCTGCCCTCAAAGTTACAACCTGTGCTTTCAGGGTGGAAAACAAAGGTCGCCATTCCGATTAGCTGCTATCTCCCAGTTCAAGCACTTTTGCTCTCTGGACACTGGTTCCTGTGGATGGGGTGTTACAAGCTTCACTGTCTGATATAGAAGCTACGTTACATTAGTTCAGTTAATTTGTCTTTTGCACATTTTTGTTACTGTTAGCTGGATTACTGTTGGACATACAATCCTTTGACACACCGAAGCTGATGTTGTTGAAGCTGATAATGTTTTAGAATTTTCAGTGTCATCAACGTCCATTGAGGAAGGTGCCTTTACTATCTGTGAATCTTTAATTGAAGAATAGCCCAGAATTCATGTTAACATTGTCTACTCTTACTAATTCACTGTTTGTGTTCTGAGAGCTAAAAAAATGGAAACTATTTATTTGTCACAACTTCACACTGGATGTGGTACTGGCTTGACATGTAAGCTAAAATACCTGGATTCTACAATAATTGTGTTCAACTTGGTGCATTACCGTGGGCAATGCCACATTCACTACATCTTTAGTGGGTCCGGTGCACAAATACTGTGTGCATACTGCATACATACATACTGTTCGATAGGCAAAAATACCTGAGCAGTGCTGTATAGTCGTTTTACTCAAAGTTCATACTCTTACTGCAAAGTCACAGTACGTAGAACAGCAATGTGCAGGTATGCTGCGATAGAGATTCACAACAGAAAGAAGACTGTTGAGAGCATCTAAACTTTAATGAGACGAGACTTTCGTGCACAAGGCTGCTCTTGTTAATGTCTAACATGAAGTTACAAAATCCCGGAATATATAAAACATGTTGTAATGTAGAGAGCGAGGTTGGTACAGACATAAAAATAATTATACAATGATATATAATAAAATAAAAAGGGGGTACAACTCCCCCCTCAACTCAACTCAACAACTCAATAACTCTACTTATTCTCTACCTTACAACATGTCATATATTCTGGAATTTTGTGACTTGATGTTAGACCTCAAGAAGTACAGCCTTTTGTGCAAAAGTCTTCTTTCTGTTGTGCACAATCATTATAGAGTAAATACGACTATCCATTTCTTGTCATTAAATGCTTTTTCTTTTTTTTTTTTTCTGCAGTGATGAGCATCCATAAGGACACATGCCAGAAAGGGAGTCTCTTTGTGATGACAAACCCTCATCACCTCATGAGGATACAATGGTTGACGACTGGTTCTCAAGTACATCGAAACTTCAGCAAATAATTCATGAAGAAGCCAGTCAGTGCTAGCACCAGGAATTGAACGTGGACCGTCCTGCTACCAGTCAGAGATGTTACATTTCAGGCGCTCATTGACTTTTGGTGAATTACTTGTTGACTTTGTCCAAAGGTGGAGCTCGCCACAGCTCATTTGCCTATCTGTTAATGTTGTGGCGTGTGTTGCGTTTTTCTCTTTGTGTGTTCCAGACTCAGAACGGTTAATTTGGATCAGGTCAGGTACGTTTCATTTAGACATGGCAAACATAAAGTGGTGTTTCTCAACACAACTTAGCAGTGGCCTTCATGCATTACTGCTATGGCCATTCAGCGTGAATGGAAAGCTCCACATTATGCATGATGTAAAACCCCAAGACTAGGGAACACGAAGGGACAGACACAAACACGTCCCTTTGTGTTCCCTAGTCTCGGGGGTTTTACATATGCATCATCTTCACCAGCTCGCTTACTTCCTAGCCATTTTTTCTGCACATTATGTTCACTCTACTTTTATCATGTGCTATATAATCTTGTTCAAGTTCTGTCAAACGACGTGTAATGCTATAAAAAAATTCACTACACTGTTTATGTGGGTTGAATGGCAGCGCATGAATGCAGGAAGGAAACTGTCATGTTATGGCAAGTGTTTACGTATTGTACATTTAACTACGAATTTTATAGGTTAGCTTTCGCCGGCGTATCATGTCAAGCCATGTTATATCAATGTGGAACATGTTGTTAGTAGCCAGAGCAGCTGATACACAGTGAGGACATAGCCCGTGTGTGTTTGTCTTTTCCACCGCAGCCCTTGGGTTTTCTCCCTGATGGCTACAAATGTCAGGGATAGGTTTCAGAACCGGTAGTTCCCGCCAAGTATGAATTGCTTTTCAGGGGATCATCACGCTGGCAGATGGAACATATGGTTTAAATTATTTGCAGGACAGGAATTGCGTAGCTTCACACAAATACTACTACAACGACGTAAGAGTGGTTTCAAATCTAGCTTTTTTGTGTTCCTGACATTATCGCACGAGATGTAGTATCCACTATGATCCTTTATATGGGGGGTATGTACAGTGCAGTCAACAGATGCTATTTACAAATCTGTGTTTTCTACTGTGTTGAAATGGGGTAGTTTGTATCTGAGAGCCATAGTGAAACACAGGCAGCCAAGGACAGACTTTTGATGCCCTCGAGAAACTTGGCAACACAATGCAGGGACTCTGGATGCTGCCTAAATTTCCAGAACACACAGCTCAAGGCAGCGGTTAAATAATAAGTGGTTAGAGAAATCCAAGACAGTTGCATGTGTAAGCAGTCCGCTGTTGGATTTGCTTCTGTCCGAGATACGTTATCTCAAAGGGAACGCACGGGCACACTCAGAATGATACTAGGGCTGCCTGTGAAATAGAATGAGGAGAGGGGAAGATATATAACCCTTTTTTGTTGTCTGTTGTTCTATTCGTTAAATTGTCATTTGCTTAGCAGCATATATGTGTATATTCCAGAGTCTGCTAATAAATATATCAGTTTAGCGCTAGCAGTCGCATTGCAGATGGCTCATCCTGTCCTTGGCTGCTTGTGTTTCACTATGGCCATGCTTGCTATTGCAAGAACAGAAAACGAAAAAAAGACAATAGAAAAACACTAAAAAGCTAAACTAAAAAGAAAAAGACCTAAAAAGCTGCCTGTTCTAGTGCTCACATGGAGGCAATGCAATGAGGTAACATGTTCCATTCATGAACTGTGCATAGTAGTACATATCACAACGTCAACCGATTATTCGGATTTTTCTTGAAGTACTTTGTTTTTTGGAGCTTTGTTTGCACAGTCTATTATTGGAGCTTTATGTGATTCCCCTCTTGAGATACTTTAAGACTGCTGATGCTGTGCAGTTTGTTAATTTTGAAACTGTACTGTGCTGAGGTACAAAAACAGAATTGTCATATCTGCATTTGAGCACATAGGAATAATTTGTAAGTACTTTCCTTGTTGACATTAATATTTGCACCAGGTCACAACATTGTTGATTTATGGAAAATGTAAATAAATATATTTATTTGCTTGCCAAACAATGCACAAATGTCTTCTTTTCTAGTGAGATATTCCCTGTTCACCAGACATAAATGCGGAAAAGTTAAAGGGGCACAATGATGGTAGAGTCTAGCGTTGCTTTTTGCCACTTCACATATATTCACTGTTATTCGTGTGCACATGTATAAATAGGAAGGTAGAGCATGCGCATAAAAAATTTCGTATGCAGCCACACATATGGTTCAGAAGATTAATTAGATGATGTCCAAGCATATATAATTGTGCTTCATGCGCAATGGGTATGCTAACGGATTGCTTCCATGAATCCTTTTTATTTATTTTTTTAATTATTTTTATAAATGTTATTTTTTATTTTATATAAATTTCATATTACATATTGTATACTTGAGTTACACGGCCCCTGTAAGAGGTCATCGAGAATGCTGCAGACAAGGTTGCAACTTACATATTGCTTATCATGTCCTACATACAAAGTGATTTGTACAATAATTCCTGAGCACGGAATTAATTCCGAGGCTGGCCAGTGATGTCACCCAGGACGACAAGTCACATAATTGCCTCTAACACTTTTACACCCCATGGGCTGAGTTGTGACTTGAAAGAGCACTCTACAGAAGGATAAGGTGCACCTGATTTCTAGGATCTATGCTATGCCCTAACTCTTCAGACACCACATTTCTAAAAACACCATTTCTAAGTGGCAATATGTGCTCTGGTACTTCTTTTGCGTCTGCATAGTGTGCAACCACATGGCTACTGGAGCTTTCGTGTGCATGTTTTTGTGCGACGGTGCTCATTACAAACAATATCCAGATGTTAGACATAAAATGCAGTAGTTTGTAGCGTGCCACACAACGCAGCGTGGGGGTGTGGTTCAAAGAAAGCTTCTGGAAAATGCACAGAATCCCACAAAAAGTTTAAAATGTGATTTGTATTTCGTTTTACGTCTCTCGTCGTTACATACCATCGTCGACGCTGTTGCACATTGATAAATCGTACGTAAAACTTGTCCCATAGCAGTACGCGGTTTCTCAAATGCATAGCAAAATTTTTTCCTGCAGGAATAAAACGCTGTCGGCATTTTCTTGCTAACACGGCTGTCGAAACGTCAGTCTCTACAATGGGCAAGTGCTGTAAAGGGGCTAACGCAGACGCGACTTGATACAAGTTGTACGTGCTCACAAAACACAAACGACGAATTCCAGTCACAACATCGCACAGAGGTTGGTTCGCGAATGAGTTCGCAGCTACCGCACTGTTTACTTATCGCGGAACGGTGGAACCCGGCTGTCCGCCATCTTCAAGCACAGATACGTGAAGCCGCGAGAAGCCGTAGCTGAAATCCACTGACAAGTACGAAGGCGCGTACACGTCACAATGCCCGTCCGGGCGCATCTACGTCATAAAAATGGCTGCGCCCATGTGTGTTTCGGAATAAATTATCTATTTTTTTACATGGTACTGTACCGAACTGAGAGAATGAAGGTGCATTTTGGGGAGAGCTGGATGTGGGCTTTCAGAATATTACAACCGTTTCGACTATTTGGGATATCGGCATAGCTGACCTTTAACAGATTGCAGCACCGCACAGTGAGGCGCCCCGAACATTAGTGAGTGACTTTATAATGCACTTCACATGATAGACCTGCATTGTTTCCTTGAGCAGAAATCATCAAACTTGTCTTACCGTTCACCGACGGGAAATCGTAAGAAGGAATGCAGAGTTCCACACGAAGGATTTCCTGCGATGACTTCCTTATTTGCACTCTCCTGTGATTACCTGGAGCTGTAGTTCGCCACAATTAAAATTAAATCGGTAGCATTCGAAGCCATTGCAACTACTTCCTTGTGTCCGCGAGGACAGAAATGACCGTCCAAGCGCAATAGTCCTGGCAAAATGGCGGGCGCCCAAACCACGTGATCTCCAGGAGCCACTCACAGCGGTCAAGATCAGCAGCGCGGGAAAAAAGCTCGGGCCAAGTGCGCATACGCACAGCGACCTCCTTTCTCAACCTCCTTTCCCTTCTCTCATCGGGTTTTTCGTCGCTCTCTTCTCTCCCCCCCTTCCCCCAGTATCAGCTTCGTCTGTTTTTCTTCCGCACTTGCTGTAGAGTAACGTACTTGTTGTTCCAAAGCAGAGAAACAAAAAGCGATGGCGGTTGATAAAGCAAGTTTATTTGTCCTCGCGAACTCTTTCGAAAAAGTTACAGTACATATCCTCTCACGTCTTGTAACAGGTTTCACTGGAGCTTTTGGTGCTTCGAAGAGCAGTTCAAAAGCCAATCGCAGTTCGCATACCCAGTATGTACCGATGTACAGTTTTCGAAAACAGCTGCTCCAGGTGTGTCGTTGGTGCAGCTGGGTGCGGGAGCACTGAGAAATAAAATGAAAACAATTTATTGATGATGCGTAACTCTGAATGGAAATCACTGTTATGAATAGGCAATCGATGTTGATTCCGTATATTTGAGCACCAAAGCACACGTGTCACAAACGTTCGTAGATCGCATTGAATGAACGGCTGCGACATGCGTGAGGAGCAAATAGCATAACCACACGTATAATTTAATTATATGTGTGGTTAATTAATTATATGATAATTCGGCATATTGGAAATGCACAAGTTACGGCGACGCACTGCACTATGAAACGCCCCTAACGTACAGAGTGACTCGTAAATGTAGTACGGAATACACTTCACACGGTAAACCTGCATTACTTCCTTCGGTAACAAGAAGTAACCAAACTTGTCTTACCGTTGACCTCCGAGACATCGGAAGGAGTGCAGACTTCCTCACGAATGATTTCTGTGTCCTTTGAAGGTGCAGGGATTTCCTGTCATGTTCGTCTTTCCGCTGTTGTGATGATCAGCTGGATGTGCCATTCCGTTTTCACATTAGCTGTTCGCCACAATTTAAATCTGAAGCATTCAAAACCCTCGAAACTACTCGCTAGCGTGTGCGAACACAACGGGTGTGGTCCGAGAGACCACGCGTAGCCGGACAGACATGATGTCTCCTCCGGAGATTGATTGATCAATCAATCAAACAATCTCTTCCGTCGTTTTCCTTTCTCTTCCGTTCGACCGGCTGTTCGGAACCTCGCGCCTCAATCAAATGACTCTCGTTGAATCAGCGCGAAAGAAGACTGACGCGAGCTCTCGGAGACCAATGAGCATCCAAATATTTACACATATATCACGCAGCGAAAAAGGGATATTGAGATCAGCTGCGCCAGTGGCGACAATGTTTTGGAAATGGTGCGTTTCGCTTTAGAGCCGGCGGCTGCTTCCCCACGCCAACGGCCCTCCTCGTTCAAATCAAATGATGCTCGCCCAGTCGGCGCGAAGAATCTGGCACGGCCTATAACAGCACTCCTCGGATCCGCGCCAGTGGCGACTATGTTTTCGCCGCGGCGCTTTTGGCTGAGCTTCCCAGGGGTGGTAGCGACACTTTAGGATCCTTGGCGAAAGAGCGCGACCTCCTCTCTCGCCTCCTCGACCGCTCCATTCACCCGGGTCTTCTGAACGATCATTGGCTCTCCGCGCCGTCGTCCGGATAACGCGCGCGACGCGTATGTTCTGCTTGTGTTTTTGTTTTTCTTTGGCGCCATTTTCCTTTCTCCATTCATCTTTGGACTGCTCGCGCTATGCAGTGCTGCTGTGTATTTCAGTGGAGTGGCCGGCCAGAAAGCGGATTTCCTCTTATCTCGATTCCGCAAAGAAAACGTGACGCTGTCCGAAGGAAGCAATAGCTTCATGACATTGGTCGCAAGGATTCATTTCCACAAAGGGTACTGTGCTTGTCCTACTACTCGTGCGATTGCTATTTTAAAGCCTGTTGTCCTCTGTGCCAGCGTTTAGAGTGTTCGTCATTGATTGCTACATTACATGTTGAACTTTCCTGTGTTTCTTTTTATGAAAGAGTCCTGGAAGTTCTGCAATGCGATTGATGTATCCTGCAGGTTTATTGAGCTGAAAAGCAGGATTCTCCTGAGTCACTAACTAGCTGTTTCCCAGGTCTGTTTGAGGCAGTAAAAATCATAGGAAACTTCTGTAGCAACAAACAAGCAGTACTCGCAACTTGCATTAATGAATCCCAACTTGAAGAACCAGCTCGCCTGGTGTAGAGGTTAGTCCAAGGATTGCTACAAACTGATATTCAGTGTTATGTGTCGTGTCGTTTATTGTGTGTTCACCAGCACTTGGGTTTTTATTAATTTTACAGCAGCGGTTAAGATGATCGCCTTCGACGCCGAGACTGGAAGGTGAGGCGGGTTCGAATCCCCACACTGACTGTGCTGTTTGAGGTTTTCCCTGGGTTTTCCGGCAGACTTCCGTGACGAATGTCGACACAGTTCCTCCTGAAGTCGTCCCAGGACGGCTTCAGTAATAAAACGTAATAAAACACGGAATCAAAAACTTGAATAAAATTTGTTCAAAGTGTTTCTAGTAGTATAGTGTTCCCCTTATGTAATGACATAATGAAGCATAAACGAAGGATATAAGAGGTCTAACTCTCATAACAGAAAATGTGCCAATAGCCCAATGTGCATGTAGCACCAGTGTCCGAATTTTGGTGAAATAAAGGGATTCTTTTATTGATGGGTCTGCGACAGATCGAACCTGTAGAACAGGTTTATTCATGTTAGTTTACTTTTGAATGATTCTTTTGTGCTGATTCGAGGAATTTAACGCTAGTTGACAACCACATTCAGAAAAGAATGCACTCAGTGTTTAATAATTTATTGTGCAATGCAGCAAATTAACGTGTACACTGATCAGGTGGCTTATTCTGTGTCGGATGCATTTCTCTGGGGAAAGCATTTTTCTATAAATATCCAAGGAAGTATGAAGCTCCCACCCTGAGCAGACACCTGTGGCACTTCCTCGAGGGCTTTAGCTCGTCTGGCAGTGCAATTCAAATGTCAAACTTATCGTAAAGGTGACTTGCAAAATAGTCAAGTATGTCACGTCGCCTTTCTCGTAGTTTATTTAAATTATGCTAGCGTAAAATGAGTGCAAACGGACGCGAAATTAACCTATTTCTGCAATTTCTACGGCCGGCGAGCGCGCCCTGGCAGGAAAGGGTGCCGTGCGCAACACGGGCAAGAAGAATTGAGGGGGAAAGCGGGCGCACGGAGGAGAGTGACGGTACTTTCCAATATCTGGGGGCTTTACTACAAAGGAATCAGATGGTTGGCTTATCGTATTTTCGGTACCGTTGTCCCAAAGACCTTCCGATCTGCTAAATCTCTTCTAATCCTTCAAACTCTTCCCACTGAACCAGTGCCGCTATAACAGAACGAACGAAGGGGATATAACGCATCGGGAGAATGAAAGGATTCCTCTACACTGACGCTACGCTTCACCGGGGCCCAAACGTGCGTTGAAGAAATGCTATCGTATTTAAAGGGACTATGAAATTTACCGAACCCCCATACTTTTTTTCGATGGAAACTGTTCTTCCCGCAGAGAAACTAATATGCCACAATTTTTTCCGGACGAAATCGCTCCACTCTGCGAGGAGCGCGCGCTGGAAATGTCTCTTCCGCGTTCCTCCTCTCCCGCGCATATTTCCCTGCCGATGGTGTAACTGTACGGACCGCTCTTCGGTTCCCCGTTACGTCACCGGCGTTGCACAATGGCAAGTAATGCCGCGAGCTCGCGCTGTGGCTGCCGCCACTGCCGAAATCTGCCGATCGCGCGAAAGCTGCTGTCATGGAGATTTCCACTCCCCATGAACGCATACGCGGGATCCTACGGCGCATGCTCCTGGCGGGATTCCTCGGCTCGGCGACACGTCACGATGACGTGTTGCTGAGCCGGCCGTGGTCGCGTCAAGTTGCCCGTTGTGTCTCCGCTCGGCAGCTCGCCACGGCGCGGCGCTAGCTGTCCTCCCTTCGCCGCTCCGTTTAAATTCGCTCCCGAGAAATCCGCTCGCGCGACGAAAGTAAAATTTCGGTTCTAGACTCAGAAAAATGTCTTCTTTCGAACGAAACGAAGAAAAAAATCGTTTCATAGTCCCTTTAAGAGATCGCCTCCGCACGCCTTGTTCATCAAGCTGCCTCCGTGGGAGGAGAATTGTCTTGATATAGCGATCAACCATCGCGACGCTGACGATCATGATGAAATGGAAGTTCAGCGATTCCGCAAATTCGGGGCGAGATTTTCCGTTCATATCCGTACAAGTATGGGGACACACAAAATTGAATACGTTCTGGTCAAAGTGTTTAATATGCGGGCTCGGCAGTACGAAAATTGCAAACAGTAGTGTTAACCTCCACGCCGCAAACGAAATATAAAGACAGAATAAAAGACAGAATGCAGTCTGGCTGAAGAATTCAGATTTGTACCCGAGATTGGCGCACGCCTATTACATCGGCCTCGTTAGTGTCCAGCTAGACACACTTAAGCACTAGCACTAAGCAAATGCAAAAAGAATACCAAGTAGAATACAGCGAAACATAACAGCACTGGAGATTGGAGAAGGGGGAATTTATTGGCAGAAAGCAAAAAGAGAAAGAAAAGAAGAGTTGTGGTGGAAAGGACCCATCTGACTACAAGGTTTCAAAAACACTTGGCCAACCGACGATATCCATCTTACCACAGACCTGAGCCATTGCTCAGAGTCAACGGACACTGTGTTGCAAACGACTAAGGTACGTGCACAGCCATTGCTAAACATGGACCGCTTCAGCAGTATAACTCGATTTCATCGAATGACAGCTTAGGTCATCCGTTTCTGAAAAGAGAGGGAGAAAAACACACAAGGCGAGCGGGACAGGAAGATCCACTGTCAACAGAAGAAAAATGAGACCGCTGACCCGTCCCACGTCGGTATCGGCGGCAACGAAAGGGCGGATAAACTGGCGTCCTCGCCACACCTGGGCTGCAGCAATAGTGTACCAATTGCGGACGACAAGGACAGGCAAATGGCCGTCCAGCAGCTTGTTGAACTGCGTCACCCTGGGATACGGGACGTGATGCACCATCATCGCCCCTTCTTCCCATGAAAAACCTTCCTCGAGGCATACAGACCATGCTCCATAATCTCCACATTGCATCTGCGTTCATCAACTCTCAACTATTCAAGATTGGTTCTAGAGGTGACGCCTGCTGTGGCCACTGTCAACAACCTGACTGTGAGAAACCCGAGATTGATGAGCCCACCATTCTGCGCGCGAAGCCCGTCTCATTCATTCCAGCTCCTGCATGCTAGGGGACATCCTATGCCCCGGAGGTCCTTCTGCCGAACGTTACGCTAAAGCAAGAAGCCTTATTCTCTTTCTGCAGAGGGCGGGTCGTGCTCAACGACCCCTCTAGCACACTCTCCCTGACTCCCTGGCGAAGTCATGCACCTTCTACGTATCTTCACCCTTCATTCTCTATCCTTCATCCGTGTTCCTTTCTTCTTTTTTTGGCTATAGTCGTGACGATGCCCACTGACCAACAACGGCGAGCTGATCCTGCCATTACCCCCACCCCACCCCACCACCACCACCACCACCACCACAGACCGCTGGACTGCACTGAATTAAGCAGGCATTGGTATACGAAATAACATGTCTTAACGACCCAAAAGCGATATACCTACAACTTCCAATCTACTGGATTTGAGGCGATTTCTGGATCAAGACGACGTTTTGAGAGTTGGTGGACGCATGCGGGCAAGTCAGTCCTTCTTCGACGAGCGTCACCCCATCCTCATACTGGCCAACTCACACTTCAGCAGACTTCTGGTTGATGCATCTATCACCACGTAATGCATTCGGGAGTGCGTGACACCCTCGTTCAACTAAGAGAGAGGTTCTGGGTGATCCGCGCCCATAAGCAGATCAAGCACGTGATAAGAGACTGCGCCGTATGAAAAAATATCGATTCCAGGCATGTAGATCAAGTCGACTGGCAGCTACCAGCAGACTGCGTGGCGATGTGACAACCCTTCCAGGTTGTAGGCACTGATTTCGCGGGGCCAATAACGCAAATGAACAAGGAGGAAGTACGAGAAATTTATACATTGCGCGGCGAAGCGCAAAAGGTAATTCATTGGTGTACTTTATTGGTGGATAACGGAGTGGAAGAGCGTCCTTTTGTGCTTCACCGCAGCCATTCGCGACAAAAATAGGTAAACCGAAACCAATTAATTACTGCAACAAATGAACAGATTCGGTGGCAGATATCTCTCTAACAGTTGTCCACTGAAGGTCCCAAAAGGGGTAGTTAATGCCAATTTTAATGTCAACGGCACCCTGCTGTAGAAGTTATACTTTTTAAGAAACTCATTTGAATTTTTATTTAAATAATGAGCGCCTCCCACTCATTCACCAGGTGTGCAGCTTGCAGCTGGTATCGGACAGAGTTGTAAAACAGAAAGTTCTTCAATTGGTGCACCAGTTCACGAATTATTTAGCCCGGATATTTAACTGAACCACACTGTAAATGATAGAAATATTGATGTAGGCACATATTTCCAAATCTGATGAAGTTGTGTGTGACAGTATCCTGTCAGAACGAAGTACTCCTCGGAAGCATGCAATGACCACTTCGTCGAAAGAGCTACATGATGTTGAAACGAAGCATGGTTATGGACATAAATACTGAACTTGATCTTCACAATCAAATCAGTGTCATTATTTTCCAAAATGCACTTGACGCTTACGCATGAAAAAGCCCATTGACAGAAAGTCCATAGGCATCTTGCGCGACGTTTGAGGGCACTCCGAACCGTATTCTCCAGCACCCATTGTCGTCGTGTATCCGGAGGTCTGTCATTACACAGCTCTGAAAATTCGTCGGGCAATGATTTCCGCAAAAGAGACGACGCTCCCGATACAACGGTAAGGGGGGTAACACGTCGGACACGACCGTTTAGCAAGGGCGCGTCTCCACATGAGGAAGGAGTTGGCGCTGCGCACCCGGGTGAAAGCTTAGTGCAGGAGGCCCATAGTCCCCTGCCGCAACATTCGCTTGTGTCTTTCTCGTCAGTCTGGTTATCACAGTCGCGTTGGGGCAACAGCTGGAATGAGACATATCGAAATACTTCGGCTTGACAAGGTTTTCTCTCATAAGCTGCTATATTCTCCAGCATACTTCTGCGGCAGTGTTTGATGTCGTGTCATGAGCCAACCTTCAACGTGTACCGCAGGGACATCGCCCTGTCGCCTTTGATACCGCTGTCACAGGGGCGCTGCAATGTTTCTTGAAATGAATGGTGATGGAATTGAATGGTAATCGGACGCTATTTCACGGCCACTTTGAATTACTATTGACTCGGATGGTCGTCCACTCGGTAGAGCTCGCCATCAAAGCTGTCATGGGTCCACGAACTCTGTCTCCGGCTGACTCATGATCCGCAAACAAGCACTCCTTCAAGCAAACTCAATAAACCTGCAAGGTGTTCTATGGAAAGTCCTGAATCTTCTGTATGGCAGGTCTTACACTTTGTACATGTGGCTGGCATTTGCAAATTTAATTCCTACTCTTGACTTTTTGCTCTTGACATCACACACCGGCTCGGTGTCGGCACCACGCAGTTGTAGAAACCTCCATATTAAATTAGTAGTGAATTGTGTAATTCTAATAAAATCGTTTTATGTCTTGCATTTTTAGTCATTATAGACGCTTTTTGTCTACAAGAGCTTACACAGACGAACGCATGTAGCAGCATCCTCTGTGCAATGTGCCAACCTTTCAAGGGGCATGGACCAGCCCCTGCCGCAGTGAGACAACGTGAGTGCGGCTGGCTCGAAACCTTCTATGGCCATTGCGTTCAATATTCTTTGCACTACCTGCGTGGCAATGGTACAATTGAGACACACGCATATCACATATCTAATATCTCAAGAACCGCGCTATGAATTAAGGTCTGCTGTGTGAATAAAGTACCTGTCGCTAAGTACTCAGATGCTACTGCACAGCGCTCTCCGTTATCTATTGCCCGTCTGAAATCCGTCTAATGTTCGCTTATGAAGAGCAGCACTTCTCCTAGAATGTCTTATAGCCTCCCTGAAAACATCTTCCACTACAACCTTCCCTTGAGGCAGTTGCTGTGCAAATTGTCTTTCATGATGTCCTAACCGTATGCTCTCTGTATCTACCACCTCCATTTACAGTTGAACAAAAAGTTTACAAACCTCTCAAGTTTACTAGATGAGCTCCCAACACCATTTCTTCTGTTGGGAGCTTTTAATGTGCATAATTTTGTATGGGGCAATTGAAAAGTCCACAGGCGACGCAAAATGCTAGAGAAATTATTTCTATGAAAAAATGGCTAGGAAGCAAGCGAGCTGGTGAAGATGATGCATAATGTAAAACCCCGAGACTAGGGAACACGAAAGGACAGACACAACACGAAGTCTCAGACACAGCTGAAAATTTTACGTCATAGTATCACAAGAAACATATACACAAACAGAGGGAAGAGAACAACCAGTTGGGAGAACGAGAAGTATGCTCAAGGCCGGACCGAGGATTACGGATGGGTTGCTGACACAGTTCCCACAAGAGGTCATGCATAGGGTCTCTCTCAAAGGCCTTCTGTGAGGGTCCAGTTCGGAAGCCTTTACAATGGACCATTTCTGACAACGCGTATGCGCATACCCAGCCCTTGCGTCCGCCATCTTTGAGTGGAAAACATCACTATGACATTTTCCGAGTAAGCGTATGGGCATGCGCAGCCACCTGCAGGTGACTGTCATGGGGGATATAATCGGTTTCAAGGTTACGCGGACGTTTGAGGTCTACATTTGAGAACTCTTTGTACTGGTAATGAGTACAATGCGCTTTCACTCTTTCCGCATTCTTCTTCCTACCTCTTGCAAACTTTCCCACGCAACGTGCCAGTCCGAAAAGCACCACCATGTTTATTCTGGGGAAAGACACGACGTTAGACATTCCGCCGCCACGGGCGACGCGAATATAGAAATGGTTCATTGTTTCACCCCATAGAGGGAAGCAATCTGAGCATTCCTCCAAATGCTTGGTAATTTCGGAGTCTGAAGCTTTATTTTTTTACTTTTAATGAATGCTCTTTCAGACGATCATTTAAGCAACGTTTTGTCTGGCCAATATAACAGAAACCACAAGCTGATCTGATAAACAACGTTTGAAGAACAGGGGACGAATTTGTTCCGGTGATTCTTGCAGGTAACTTCAGGTTTCGCGAAAGGCGTGGAGGCGATCAAGACGGAAGTTGTTCTTGAAAACAAGGTTGACTTGAAATTTCTTCGCAACGGCCAACAAGTTGTGAGACACTTTGTGGAACTAAGGTAATGCCACACGTTTGAAGACAGAGGGAGACAGACCTAGTCTCGGGGTTTCACATTATGCTGCCACAATCCCTCTGCCTGCCCAACAAAGGAAATGCTACCTACATGAACAGTGCAAATCAGTCTTTCAATCAAAGATTTGACTGGGCAGTAGAAGAGAACCCTTTTGGTAGCGACCACTTCCCTGTTATCTTGAAACTAAGTTGTCAGACAGATACTCTAATTGTGCGCTCACCCTGCTGGAAACTGCGGTTGGCGAACTAGAACTCTTTTGAAAGGAAAGAAACACTGTCAGAGTCGTCCTTTCGTGGGGGGTATGTTTATTGGGTTCAGTATTGAACACGCCAATGAAACTCTTACAACGACAGTCATAGAGGCTGCCACACAGTCCATTCCAGAAACATCTAGACGTGTTGCTAAGCGCCGAAAGCCGTGGTGGACGAGCGATTGTGAAAGGACAAGAGAAGAACAAACCCGCTTTTGGGGAATCTTCCGCAGATACCCAACTTCACAAAACCTCCTTGCTTTGAAGAGAGCCCGTGCGAAGGCTATGTGGACACGGAAACAGGAATCTTGGAGAAACTTCGTTTCATCACTCAACTCTAGTACCCCCTCTGAGAAAGTGTGGGAAAGATTCCGGAATATTAGAAGTGAATATTGTAGCTTGTCCCCAGACAGAACACTGTCTCCTGCGGATGTCCAAAATAGATCCTAACGTCCATGTCCTGAAATGGATGTCAGGTGGACATCCCTGGACAGCCGTTTGAAGAATTGTACAGATAGGGTCTCTGGCGGGATGTTACGTGGAGCATTATCGCAGGAGAGAGAGAAACATGGTGAGGCGCATCGCGGCGTGAGTTCGAATTTCGATGAACGAACTAAACGCCTTACACCAAAAGGAGTAAGAAACACAAATGTTGCATCATAATGAGTTAATGCGCCAAGCAGTTCTTCAGTCCACTGTTATTGGTATACGCAATCACGTTAAAGGTCAGATATGCCGATTTTGAAGTGCCGCAGACCTGAGCGATACTCGCGCTGTGTGTTCATTACCGAACACTGAATACGTGTGCGAAATATCTTGCTCCAACTGTTCGTAGTTTTTTAGAAAACAGTTTTTTTATTTCCCACGCCCGACCGTCAGACCGTCGGCAAACCCTGCGCACGGGCGCACCGACGTCACTGCTCTCGGTTTATCTGTCTTTGGCTTGGCATGGACTCTTGGCTTGGCCGCTTGGCTGCTTACGTTTCGTCCTCTGTGCATCGTACATAAGCGAACAGCTGTTATGTTGTTGCCAAGCCTGAAACAAAGCATGTGAATATATATATATATATTTTTTTTTTTGGCACGGCGTCGTTTGCAAAGTGCACTTACTTGTTCTGACCTTGCCTTTTATGGGCTGGAGCGATATGATACGTGATATGCCACGGCGAAGTTGTCGAAGATGCGACGGTGCTACGCTGTTAGAACAATTCATCGGAGCATTCCAGTGTTACCTATTATAAGCTGCAAAAAGACCAAGCAGTGCGAAGCTCTTGGCTGACAGTGGTGCCTGCTAATTTCCACTGCAAGGATTTCGTCCACGAATGTTATCATAGGTTACGAGCGACTCCAGAGGCAATTTGGAATCCCGGCACGAAATCGTCTGATGAAAATCTGAGGTGCCCGACGCACAACATTTTGAACGTGCCACGGAGGATCAAGGCAAAAAACGAGAGCAAAAAAGGTAAGTCGAGGTTCAGATATAAAAAATAGCAAGCTTAGTGAATCGATTGTACAGCTGTCCTACTGCGCTTACTCTGATAGCATCACGATTAAAAACACAATAGTATTGATAATCTAATTTCTGAATTATAACAGGTGCACGCTGAAGGCGGAAATGAAGCATGATCTGGCTTGCATCTGGTGCATGAAGTAATTGCTGACACGTTAGTTGCAGTCTACCTCCACCAACAGGTATGACAATGTGATGTTATAATTTGAGTATTTCACCTATGTTCAACTTTTCATGTGCACTCGCACGCAGACATCTTGACACCACTTTTAAATCTGCCCTCAAAGTTACAACCTGTGCTTTCAGGGTGGAAAACAAAGGTCGCCATTCCGATTAGCTGCTATCTCCCAGTTCAAGCACTTTTGCTGTCTGGACACGGGTTCCTGTGGAAGGGGTGTTACAAGCTTCACTGTCTGATATAGAAGCTATGTTACATTAGTTCAGTTAATCTTTTGCACACTTTTGTTACTGTTAGCTGGATTACTGTTGGACATACAATCCTTTGACACACCGAAGCTGATGTCGCCTCTGATAACGTTTTAGAATTTTCAGTGTCATCAACGTCCATTGAGGAAGGTGCCTTTACTATCTGTGAATCTTTGATTGAAGAATAGCCAATAATTCATGTTAACATTGTCTACTCTTATTAATTTACTGTCTGTGTTCTGAGAGCTAAGAAAAATGGAAACTATTTATTTGTCACAACTTCACACTGGATGTGGTACTGGCTTGACATGTATGCTAAAATACCTGGATTCTACAATAATTGTGTTCACCTTGGTGCATTACCGTGGGAAATGCCACATTCACTACATTTTTAGTGGGTCCGGTGCACAAATACTGTGTGCATACTGCATACATACATACTGTTCGATAGGCAAAAATACCTGAGCAGTGCTGTGTAGTCTTTTTACCCAAAGTCCATACTCTTACTGCAAAGTCACAGTACGTTAAACAGCAATGTGCAGGTATGCTGCGATAGAGATTCACAACAGAAAGAAGACCGTTGAGAGCATCTAAATTTTAATTAGACGAGACTATCGTGCACAAGGCTGCTCTTGTTAATGTCTAACATGAAGTTACAAAATTCCAAAATATATAAAACATGTTGTAATGTAGAGAGCGAGCGTTGGTACAGACATAAAAATAATTATGCAATCACATACAATAAAATAAAAAGGGGGTACAACTCCCCCCTCAACTCAACTCGACAACTCAATAACTCTACTTATTCTCTACCTTACAACATGTCATATATTCTGGAATTTTGTAACTTGATGTTAGACCTCAAGAAATACAGCCTTCTGTGCGAAAGTCTTCTTTCTGTTGTGCACAATCATTATACAGTAAATACGACTATCCATTTCTTGTCATTAAATGATTTTTCTTATTTATTTTTTTCTGCAGTGATGAGCATCCATAAGGACACATGCCAAAAAGGGAGTCTCTTTGGGATGACAAACCCTCATCGCCTCATGAGGATACAATGGTTGACGAATGGTTCTCAAGTACATCGAAACTTCAACAAATAATTCGTAAAAAAAGCCAGTCAGTGCTAGCACCAAGAATTGTAAGTGGACCGTCCTGCTACCAGTCAGAGATGTTACATTTCAGGCGCCCATTGACTTTTGGTGAATTACTTGTTGACTTTGTCCTAAGGTGGAGCTCGCCACAGCTCATTTGCCTATCTGTTAATGTTGTGGCATGTGTTGCGTTTTTCTCTTTGTGTGTTCCAGACTCAGAACGGTTAATTTGGATCAGGTCAGGTACGTTTCATTTAGACATGGCAAACATAGAGTGGTGTTTCTCAACACAACTTAGCTGTGGCCTCCATGCATTACTGCTACGGCCATTAAGCGTGAATGGAAAGCTGCACATTATGCATGATGTAAAACCCCCAAGACTAGGGAACACGAAGGGACAGACACAAACACGTCCCTTTGTGTTCCCCATATGCATCATCTTCACCTGGTCGCTTGCTTCCTAGCCATTTTTTCTGCACATTATGTTCACTCTACTTTTATCGTGTGCTATATAATCTTCTTCAAGTTCTGTCAAACGACGTGTAATGCTATAAAAAAATTCAGTACACTGTTTATGTGGGTTGAATGGTAGCGCATGAATGCAGGAAGGAAACTGTCATGTTATGGCAAGTGTTTACGTATTGTGCATTTAACTACTAATTTTATTGGTTAGCTTTCGCCGGCGTATCATGTCAAGCCATGTTATATTAATTTGGAACATGTTCTTCTTACTAGCCAGAGCAGCTGATACACAGAGAGAACATAGCCCATGTGTGTTTGCCTTTTACACCGCAGCCCTTGGGTTTCCTCCCTGATGGCTACACATATCAGGGATAGGTTTCAGAACCCGTAGTTCCCGCCAAGTGTGAATTGCTTTTCAGGGGATCATCACGCTGGCAGATGAAACATATGGTTTAAATTATTTGCAGGACAGGAATTGCGTAGCTTCACACAAATACTACTACTACGACGTAAGAGTGGTTTCAAATCTAGCTTTTTTGTGTTCCTGACATTATCGCACGAGATGTAGTATCCACTATGATCCTTTATATGGGGGATATGTACAGTGCAATCAACAGGTGCTATTTACAACTCTGTGCTTTCTACTGTGTTGAAATGGAGTAGTTTGTATCTGAGAGCCATAGTGAAACACAGGCGGCCAAGGACAGACTTTTGACGCCCTCGAGAAACATGGCAACACATTGCAGGGACTCTGGATGCCGACTAAATTTCTAGAACACTCAGCTCAAGGCAGCGGTTAAAAAACAAGTGGTTAGAGAAATCCAAGACAGTTGCATGTGTAAGCAGTCCGCTGTTGGATTTGCTTCTGTCCGAGATACGTTATCTCAAAGGGAACGCACGGACACACTCAGAATGATACTAGGGCTGCCTGTGAAATAGAATGAGGAGAGGGGAAGATATATAACCCTTTTTCTTGTCTGTTATTCTATTGGCTAAATTGTCATTTGCTTAGCAGCATATATGTGTATATGCCAGAGTCTGCTAATAAATATATCAGTTTAGAGCTAGCAGTCGCATTGCAGATGTCTCATCCTGTCCTTGGCTGCTTGTGTTTCACTATGGCCATGCTTGCTATTGCAAAAACAGAAGACAAAAAAAGACAATAGAAAAACACGAAAAGAGCGACCTAAAAAGCTGCCTGTTCTAGTGCTCACATGGAGGCAATGCAATGAGGTAATATGTTCCATTCATGAACTGTGCATAGTAGTACATATCACAACGACAACGGATTATTCAGATTTTTCTTGAAGTACTTTGTTTTTTGGAGCTTTGTTTGCACAGTCTATTATTGGAGCTTTATGTGATTCCCCTCTTGACATACTTTAAAGGGACTATGAAACGATTTTTTTCTTCGTTTCGTTCGAAAGAAGACATTTTTCTGAGTCTAGAACCGAAATTTTACTTTCGTCGCGCGAGCGGATTTCTCGGGAGCGAATTTAAACGGAGCGGCGAAGGGAGGACAGCTGGCGCCACGCCGTAGCGAGCTGCCGAGCGGAGACACAACGGGTAACTTGACGCGACCACGGCCGGCTCAGCAACACGTCATCGTGACGTGTTGCCGAGCGGAGGAATCCCGCCAGGAGCATGCGCCGTAGGATCCCGCGTATGCGTTCATCGGGAGTGGAAATCTCCATGATAGCAGCTTTCGCGCGATCGGCAGATTTCGGCAGTGGCGGCAGCCACAGCGCGAGCTCGCGCCATTGTGCAACACCGGTGACGTAACGGGGAGTCGAAGTGCGGTCCGTACAGTTACACCATCGGCAGGGAAATATGCGCGGGAGAGGAGGAACGCGGAAGAGACATTTCCAGCGTGCGCTCCTCGCAGAGTGGAGCGATTTCGTCCGGAAAAATTTGTGGCATATTAGTTTCTCTGCGGGAAGAACAGTTTCCATCGAAAAAAGTATGGGGGTTCGGGAAATTTCATAGTCCCTTTAAGATTGCTGATGCTGTGCAGTTTGTTAATTTTGAAACTGTACTGTGCTGAGGTACAAAAACAGAATTGTCATATCTGCATTTGAGCACATAGGAATAATTTGTAAGTACTTTCCTTGTTGGCATTAGTATTTGCACCAGGTCACAACATTGTTGATTGATGGAAAATATAAATAAATATATTTATTTGCTTGCCAAACAATGCAGAAATGTCTTATCTTCTAGTGAGATATTCCCTGTTCACCACACATAAATGTGGAAAAGTTAAAGGGGCACAATGATGGTAGAGTCTAGCGTTGCTTTTTGCCACTTCACATATATTCACTGTTATTCGTATGCACATGTAGCAATAGGAAGGTAGAGAATGGGCATAAAAAAAATCGTATGCAGCCACACATATGGTTCAGAAGATTAATTAGATGATGTCCAAGCATATATAATTGTGCTTCATGTGCAATGGGTATGCTAACGGATTGCTTCCATAAAGCCTTTTTATTTTTTTGATAAATTCTTTTTATAAATGATATTTTTTATTTTATATAAATTTCATATTACATATTGTATACTTATATTTTTAGAAATTAAAAACTCAAGTTACACGGCCCCTGTAAGAGTGCCCTTTTTAAATGGTTTGGTAACGTGTCTCTAACTGTAAAGGTAAGAGGCCATCGAGAATGCTGCAGACAAGGTTGCAACTTACATATTGCTTATCATGTCCTACATACAGTACAATAATTCCTGAGCACAGAATTAATTCCGAGGCTGGCCAGTGATGTTACCCAGGACGACAAGTAACATAATTGCCTCTAACACTTTTACACCCCATGGGCTGAGTTGTGAATTGAAAGAGCACTCTACAGAAGGGTAAGGTGCACCTGATTTCTAGGATCTATGCTATGCCCTAACACTTCAGACACCACATTTCTAAAAACGCCATTTCTAAGTGGCAATATGTGCTCTGGTACTTCTTTTGCGTCTGCATAGTGTGCAACCACATGGCTACTGGAGCTTTCGTGTGCATGTTTTTGTGCGACGGTGCTCATTACAAACAACATCCAGATGTTAGACATAAAATGCAGTAGTTTGTAGCGTGCCACACAACGCAGCGTGGGGGTGTGATTCAAAGAAAGCTTCTGGAAAATGCACAGAATCACACAAAAAGTTTAAAATGTGATTTGTATTTCGTTTTACGTCTCTCGTCGTTACATACCATCGTCGACGCTGTTGCACATTGATAAATCGTACGTAAAAATTGTCCCAGACCAGTATGCGGTTTCTCAAATACATAGCACAATTTTTTCCTACAGGAATAAAACGCTGTCGGCATTGCATTTTCTTGCTAACACGGCTGTCGAAACGTCAGTCTCTACAATGGGCAAGTGCTGTAAAGAGGCTAACGCAGACGCGACTTGATACAAATTGTACGTGCTCACAAAACACAAACGACGAATTCCAGTTACAACATCGCACAGAGGTTGGTTCGCGAATGAGTTCGCAGCTGCTGCACTGTTTACTTATCGCGGAACGGTGGAACCCGGCTGTCCGCCATCTTCAAGCACAGATACGTGAAGCCGCGAGAAGCCGTACCCGAAATCCACTCACAAGTACGAAGGCGCGTACACGTCACAATTCCCGTTCGGGTGCATCTACGTCATAAAAATGGCTGCGCCCATGTGTGTTTCAGAATGAATTATCTAATTTTTGACATGGTACTGTACCGAACTGAGAGGATGAAGGTGCATTTTGGGGAGAGCTGGATGTGGGCTTTCAGAATATCACAACCGTTTCGACTATTTGGGATATCGGCATAGCTGACCTTTAAACTCAAACACCCCACCTTTTAGTTTGACTCGCAGGCAAACTGGACTCTCGAATTTGTGGAAGATCGCGAGACAAGCAATATATAGTATCTGTTTTCGTGACTTACCTTGCCACGCTCCAGCTGCCTGCGCAATGGATAGTGTACTGCGACTCTAAAGCCGGCCTTGATGCTATCTCATCGTTCTTGGAAAAAGGCCGTACGGCGTCAACAGTACGAGACCTCCTGTTAGGGTATCGCAAGTGCACAGACATCGGTCACGACGTCATTCTTCAGTGGATACCTGGCCATATTGGCATAAGTGGTAACGAGAAGGCGGACGAAATGGCGAACATCGCACACCTGTCATCGACAGAATATCTTGTCACGTTTTCAAAGCAGGACATCAAATCTCTCCTAACATCTATGACTGATGACACCCGCAGGAAAAATGGCACCAAGCCGACAGTGGTCCGTCACTGCTGCGCACGCTAGACCCGGAGCTGAATTTTACTATACCTTCAAAAACGCCCAGACACATAGAAACTCTCCTGCATCGTCTACGCCTGAATGTGCCCTATGGTCGCCAGTTTCTTCATAAAGTGGGCAAGGTGGACTCGCCCAACTGTCTACTGTGCGGGACAATGGATAACACTGAACATATCATCATGCATTGTCCAAAACATGCTGCACAAAGAGGCATCTTGAGGCAGACCCTTGGCCATCTCGACAGCAGGGACTTCAGCATAGAGAAAGTCTTAGGCGTATGGGATGCTAACCACAGGGACGCGGCCTTCAATGCTCTTGTCAATTTCATTGTGAAATCTGCACTAGAATCTCTATACTAGACGGAGCGTGGGCATTACCATGATCCTTGATGTGAACGGCGCGCTCGGTCCTGCGTTGTCGCGGTCGAGACGCTCACCCCGGTGAACTTTTGCGGTGCGCTCGCACATTCTGTGGTGCAATCGTACCGTTTCCTTTCTTTTTTCTTTTCTGCTTTGGGGTGTACCGTCTTCCTTTTTATTGTGGGGTAGCAGAATTCACTTGCGCGAATTCAACCTCCCCTTGTTATTTTACCAACCACCACCACCACCAGTATCTGTTTTCGCTTTGGAAAGGTATGCCACTGCCTTTCTAAGTGATCTTCATGGTTCTGTCTTTATTTTTGTTTTTTAAAACTTCGTGTTCATGGCCGTAACGGAAATACGAGAAACAAACGAAAAGGAGCAACGAAGCAGTGGCCGAACCCGAAACAAATTGGCGGGAAAAAACGCCTACGGGCCTAGTAAGAATCTGTCCACTTGCGCGGCAACTCAATAAAGCAGTATGACTAATAATGAGAAAATGCAGGGCCCTGAGCACGTACGCAAGTAAGTCCGTGCAGCGTCCGGGTATCTCCGTGTAACTTCCTGTGAGGACAAACGGATATTTGTGGGAAGTCCAAATCGTGGCCACTCGGAGATGTGGGGGGCGTCCGTCGGAAAAATATATGTCTCCCAGGGAGATCCGAATTTCCGGGAAAGGATATCCCCAGGAGCACCATGGGAAGTTTTGTTCCGTTTGGGTCTATTCCACTGTTGCAAGTTAATGGAGCACCATGTGCGAACCTCGAAGAACAGACCAATCTACTAGGTCAACACTTTTAGATCACTTCAAGCTCTACACATTACAGTACAGATTTCCTGAAAGTTAAGGCAGCTGCTGAAATGAAGAATATACCGAGTGACTATGGGGAAAATTATGCATACAACATGCCTTTTCAGATAACAGAGTTGTTGAGAGCACTGCCGCATCCCAGGACACGATCCCAGGGCCAGATAGGATCACATACTTTATGCTAAGACACTTGTCATCTGAATCACTCAAATGTCTCCTTGATTTCTTCAATATCGTATGGAGAGAAGGACACTTCCCTTCTCGTTGGAAAATAGCTACAGTCCCTCCTTTTCGCAAACGAGGGAAATATGACTCCATACCCAGTAATTATAGACCTATCGCGCTCACAAGTTGTCTCGGTAAAGCTTTTGAGCTTTGGTCAATAACCGTCACTCGGTACCAGTGTGGCTTGCGTGTGGGATGTTCCACTGTGGATCATCTCATTCGATTAGAGACTACCATCCGTGAAGCCTTTGTTAGGAGACAGCACTGCCTATATCCGTGTTTTTTTTTTTTTCTATCTTGAGAAGGCTTACGACACAGCATAGCGGTATGGTATCCTCCGGGACCTGACCAATTCTGGAATACGTGGGCGCCTGTTTCGCTGCATTTCTAATTTCTTTCAGGGAAGGACTTTCAGAGTACAGCTGGGTACATCACTCTCTCGTCTGTTCATACAGGAAAACGGTGCCCCACAGGGGTCAGTTCTCAGTGTTACACTTTTTATTATCAAAATGAACTCTATCGTCAATGTGATTCCACCCTCAATTTTGTACTCTTTGTACGCAGATGATCTCCAGATAGCATATTCATCTACGAACTTGGCCATGTATGAGAGGCAAATCCAGGTCACAATTAATAACTTTGCCAAATGGCCGTCTGAAAACGAGTTCAAGTTTTCAAACGCAAAGACAGTCTGTGTGCCACTTTCTAGACTAAGGGGGATATTCCCAGAGCCCAAGCGAAGCATGAACTGACTTGAACTGACAGTCCAATCAGAACACAAATTCCTTGGTGTCATTTTCGATACAAAGCTCACCTTTCCAATTAACATAAAAAAACCTAAAAGGGAAATGTTTGAAATCTTTAAATATACTTAAAATCCTCTCACACAGATCCTGGTGTGCAGATCGTGAAACATTATATCGCGTGTACACATGTATAGTCCGATCACGATTAAGTTATGGATGCATTGTCTACGGGTCTGCACGTCAATCTGTGCTGAAGGCTTTGAATCCTGTCCATCACCACTGCGACTGGCACTGCGACTCAGCACCGTCGCCATGGGACTGCGACTTCCACCGGTGGCTTTCCGAACGACACCTGTTGACAGTCTCTACGTGGAAGCAAAGGAGTGGTCCTTAGCAAAATGTCGTTTCTACCTTGGGACTCTTGGGACTCTACCTTGGTACTCTCTGTGCACTGAGGTTACTCTCAGCACCTTTCTTTACCCTGCATTAAGAACACACGTTTTAGACAACTGTTGCTAAACAAATGAAAACGACGTTGCTCTGATCAGCTGCACACTCGAAGCGCTCCGCTAAGCCTACTAGCAATCAAGATTGCTGTTCTCTGGGGTTTGACTTCCGTAGAGTGGTCTGCCTTAGGGTTTCTGTATAGCGTTTGCCAGCATGGCGTCAGCATCACTCTGTACGGTGAGGCCGCCAAAAGACCATGCGTTTAACTTTACCGTCCCCGATGGGGTTCCCGTAGACGGCGTCCTTGATGCCGTCTGTGATTTGGTCGGTGACGACCATGTCCACTCCGTCCAGCACCAAGGTGGGCTCACCTTCCAGGTTACTGCAAAGAATTCTCGAGCACGAGATACATTCCTCGGTGCTGCCAAAGTTGTCCTAGATTATGTCGAGGTTCAACTAGAGCCTGTTACAACGTCCCGTCTGCTGTATTTAACAGTAAAACGTTTTCCAGAGTTCGTCTCTGACGAAGCCCTGATTCGTGCGCTCTCCCCATTCGGTTCAGTGAAAGGATTCACCTTTCCTGTGTACAAAGATCGGCCCAAGATTCGGAATGGTCTGCGATTGGTGAAATTTGAAATGAAAAAGCCTGTACCCAACTTCCTCATGGTAGGGAGCGACCGTGCAATGGTCGACTACAAAGGTATCAAGAAGGTTTGTGGTAGATGTGGCTCTGAGGGCCACATTCGCCATGACTGCAGAACCCCGCGCTGTGATCGTTGCGCGGTGTTTGGCCACGCTTCACTGGGGTGCCATGCTCCATGTCTTCGCTGCGGACGCAACCACGCAACGGTAGATTGCACCATGCGCCGCTCATACTCTAGTGCTGCCCGTGGTTCGCAGTCTGGACTGTCAAGAGTTATAGTGTCGGAGTCGGCGGCGGCCCTTCCGAAGACACTGTCGGACTTTCCTCCTCTGACTCTCCAAGATGGGCCCTTGGTCACTGCGGCGATGGAAGGTGAAGGTGCGGACCTTCCGAAGTCACCGTCATGTTCTCCTGTGTTAGCACCCCATGATGTGTCCGTGGCCCCTGCCGTGGCCGAGGGTGAGGCTTGTGGCGGCGTAAAAAGCCGGTCGGTAGACGCTGTGGCTGCTGTGCCATGCTCCAACCCAGTTGCTCCGCCAAAGGTAGCTCCAGCTCCAGAGTCCTTCGTTGTGGAAGCTCCGGGGGATTTCTCGGTGCCTAGCACATCTACAGAAGTGGAAATGGAAGTGGAGTCTGCGAGAGTTGTTTTCGAGAATGAAGGGGACTCTGAGGCTTCACTTATTGAGGACCCGCCCTGTCTTTCTCCTCATCCCAGTGGCTCTTCTACGTCGATTTACTCTCCGCCACACTCGAGCTCTGATGGAGCGCCTCCTGGAGTTTGTTCGGAAAAGCATCTTCGTGGCTCGTCATCGGGTGGTGCTGAAGTACCCCACGGGCAGCCGAGGCGCTCCCGGAAAAAGTTCCGCGTGGATTCTCCTGCGACATCTCCCAGGGGCTCGTCTGCTGAAGACTCATGAAGTTAAGTGTCCGTGGTTTTATCTCTTCATGGCTTATGGCTCTTCACGTCATGACTCTCAATGTCCAAGGATTCCGGTCTTCAAGCAAGCAGGTGGCAGTTGTGCAGTTTGCCCGTTCTGTTGGCTGCGATTTACTTTTTCTTCAAGAAACTCATTTGACTCGGTACGCGGATGTGATTGGCTTTACGCAGAGATGCAATGTTCGTGCATTCTTCAGCTTTGGTACTGTTCGCCAGGGTGGTGTCGGAGTTGTGGTTCTCAATAGGACCCTCAATAGGACACAGTTTCGCGCGGTATGACACGGAGGGGCGAGCGTTGCGCTTCGACTTCTTTGTCGGCCGGAAGAAACTGACATTTGTGACTGTTTATGCCCCGGCCCGCGCTGGTGAGACCAACACTTTCTTCCGTAATCTTCATGCGGGCTTTGTTCCGCAGAGTGATGTCGTGCTGTGTGGCGACTTTAATTGTGTTATAGATTCTGAGATGTCCGTGGTCCTGTGCGTGGGCGGCCAACGTGGAATGCGCGTGAGCTTCGTCGAATATTGGATAGACGCCGTTTAGCAGATACTTGGACACTTTTGCACGGCACATCTTTCGCGGCTACGTGGTCAAGGGATCAGTCTTCGAGTCGTCTGGATCGGTTTTATGTTCCCGATGCTCTTCAACCGCATGTTATTGACTGCAGAATTGTTGGTGTGGGGCACATCGGGTTCCACGTGAGCGACCATGCCGCTGTTGTCTTATGCAGAAACGTGTCTCAGTTTGAAGGCGATCGTGATGCCCGGTGGAGTTTGGATACGTCGCTACTCCATGATGACGAGGTTGTTGCTGATATCAAGGAAAAAATTCAAGTGTACCTTTCGGAGCGCTCGCCATCTGCGGCAGAGTGGGACTCTTTCAAGTGCTGGGTGCGGGGGCTATTTGTGTCGTGGGGGCTATTTGTGTCGTGGGGGCGTCAACGTACTCATGAACGGACGGCCCTTCTAAAGCGGATAGCCGCGAAGATACGTATTGTCAAAAGAGGGGAGCCATTGACGGCATTCATGCAAGAATACCTGGCGGCGTTACAGCAACGCTACAGACTACTTCTACAATGCACTTCGGGAAGGGCACGCCTTACCCACATCAGAGCCCAGGGAGTGGCGGGTCCTGCCGTGGCGCATTATTTTCACTCCGCTCGCAACGCCGTTGATCGTCCGCTCAATAGCTTTCGCAGACAAGATGGCAGTGTCACTGAGGAGCCTAATGAGGTGTTAAAAGGCTTTGAGGAGTTCTTTCGGAATTTGTATGCGCACTCGCCTGTCAGCTCGGAGCCTGCTACCTTTCTACATGGTCTACCAATGCTTCCAGAGGTTGATCGAAGAATCTTGGAACGCCCCTTCTGTATTGAGGAGCTTGATGGAGCTGTGCGTCGAGCATCCTCTGGGAAGAGTGCCGGTCCGGATGGCCTTCCCTCTGAGTTTTACCGAACGTTTTGGGTCTCTGTTCGACGGATTTTCTGTGACGTCGTTTGCTCCAGCCTGAACGGTGGGCAGTTCTCGGATTCGTTTGGGTATGGGCACATTATTTTGCTCCCCAAGAGCTCTGGTGACCTGGCTAGCCCCGAAAACTGGAGGCCAATAACTCTCCTGAACTGTGATTATAAGATTGTGACTTCTGCGTTAGCCAGCAGAATGCAAAGTGTGCTGCCGTCGGTGATCCACCACTCTCAGACATGTTCCGTGCCCGGGCGTACGATGTATGATACATTGTCAGGTCTAAGGGATGTATTGTACTATGTGAGCTCATCCGTTTCAGATGGCTCCGTGCTCTCGCTGGATCAGAGGAAAGCATTTGACCGCGTTACCCATTCATATATGTTTACTGTGCTTGAGGTGTATGGCTTCCCGGAATGGTTCCGCAGTGCTGTTGAAAAGCTATATCGCAATCATCGCAGCAGCTTGTACGTCATGCAACGCTTCTCACGGCCGTTTCGTGTGACCAGGGGTGTGCGTCAAGGTTGTCCTCTCTCGCCAGCGCTGTTTGTTCTAGTCATCGATCCGTTCCTCTGGAATATAGACACTAGTGCTCGTATACGAGGACTCCCCCTTCCTCGTTCCGGTGAGTGGAAGGTTGCCGCTTATGCAGATGATGTGACTGTAAATTTGCGTGATGGGAGTTCGGTCGCCGAAGTGCTGCGCGTCTATGAGTCTTACGCGGCGTTATCTGGTGGGCAACTAAACTACCAAAAGTCTATGCTCATGCCTCTTGGGAGCCTGGCGCCATACATGCATTTCCCTCTGCAATGCACTGCATCCCTGAAGATCTTAGGTGTACTATTTGATAGCCGTGGTCCAACAGCTGAGAACTGGACGAGAGCTCTTGCCGAACTGACAGCGAAGTGTGATCACGCGAAGTCTTATGATCTTTCATATCGCGAGCGGGCATATCTTGTCCGTAGTGTCCTGTCAGGCCGCCTGTGGCGGCATCTCAGCCATGTCTGCATTGCTCCCCATTTAGTTGTGGCCAGGATACAAACCTGTATCCTGTCCTTCTTCTGGAGGAAGCGGAGGGGCCCTGTTTCTCGGGCGGTGCTCGCTTTGCCTGAGTCCCAAGGCGGGGTTAACCTGCCGGATTTCGGCCTCATGAACCGCGGCATCGCCCTCAGCGCCTTGTTGCGGACCCTCACTTGCGAAGAAGACACACCGGTGAAAATTTTATTGCAATATTGGACTGACCCCCTTGTGAGCCACCCTGTTGTGGCTTCCATGCGCCGGTGGCCAACAACTCCCCGGTGTTTCCATGCAGCTGTTCACGCATATCACCGGCGACTGACAGCTCTTGTTTCTGCCTCCTCCCTCGCATCCTATTCGCCTTTTATGATGGCGAAAGTGCTTCTGCAGAGTGCAACGGGTGACAGCTACCGAAGGCGGGTTGATCAGGCGTTGGCCGTCTCGTGGACGACAACTGTATGTGTTTGGCTACCAGGACCACTCCGTGATGTTCTGTGGTCATTTACTTGGGGCACCCAGCCTACGCGTGATCGCCTCAGTTCGTGGGGCATCACCTCTACCGACACGTGTCCTTACTGCAACCAGCGTGAGTCTAACATGCACGTTCTCTTTGATTGTCACGTTGCGCGTACGTTCTGGCATCTGGTCAGGCGTTCGACAAATATATGTTGCCCAGTGCACTTTCACCAAAGGCGCGCACACTGTCTGAGTGTACTGTTAACAGCATGTGGGACGGTCGTGCTCTGGCAGGCTCGTTGCAGAGCTGTAGCTCGCCGTCAACGCAGCACCCCCCGTTTTGTATTGGTGAGGACCGTGCGTGTACTTCTGACGAGCGAACTCCAACCAGAACTTTTCGCTATTGGAGAGGCTGAGTTCACACGCAAGTGGCGACATCATCCTTCCCTTATTGTGAGGCGAGGGGCTGTGAGCATCATTGGCTTCCCTCCATGAATTTCATTTGTCGCACTGCCACCATTGTCATGTTTCTTCATCTTTCTTTCGTATGTATATACTCACCGGAATGAGTGTACATAGACTGTAGATATAACTTGTACATATTGTAATTATTGTCACTGCCTCACGGGAAGTTGACTCGAGTTGTTGTGTGTAAATATTTTGTGAAGCGAATGTACATAATATTGTCTCTATACTTGTAACTGTTTGTTGTATGTTGTGCTTCGGGTGTTCGGGTGTGTGCGTTGTTGTTACCGTTAATAAATTTTCCTATTACAAACAATCCAATAGTTACCCCACCCTTTAGCATGCGAATATCAGATGAGATTCAACTCCATGGCGTTACTGCTCACAGTTATATGATCGCCAAACGCAGTCCGAGGGTACCTCCATGGCACCACCCCTAAAATATAACTGCTACCTTACAAACCCTTACAAAGTACAAAAACACTTGACCCGTTCGCTAGTGCTACAACAGGAATTTGAGCACCTGAAGAGTAGTTGTCGGAACCACACTGAAATTTATACAGATGGGTCCAAACCAAGCACAGGTGTTTCTTGTGCCATGGTATCCGGTTCGTGTACAAGGTCGCACCACTTAAAGAGCATCACGTCCATCTTCGCCGCAGAGGTTTATGTCATCATTTTGGCACTAAACTTCATTTCATCTGTCATATACACAGATTCTCTTAATGCTTTACAATCCATATGTAGTATTCAACCACAGAAGAACCACCTCGTGCAGCGATCACAGTACATAGCCAGCAGAATAGCAAACAAAGGTCTTTCTCTTAATATCTGCTGGGTGCCCAGCCACAGAGAGATAACAGGTAACGAGCTTGCCGACAAAGCTGCCGAGCTGCACTCTCGGCAGATGTGACACCGTTTGACCTGCCTTTTCAGGACTAGGAGCCCCATGTTAAGAAAACAATAAACAAAAGATTGCAAGAATATTGGGACACACAGACACACAATAAACTTCACTTGGTCAAAAATAGCATAGCGCACCCCATACAGAGTTTACAGAAGAGAGCACACGAAGTTACACGTACACGGCTAAGACTTGGGCACACTCACCTCACCCATAGTTTCCTTCTTCGCAGAGAAGAGCCACCCGAGTGCACGCACTGTCGGAACTCCTCTCTGTACTACACATCCTTACTTCTTGCCGGTTGTGTGAACCTCTTAGTCACCGTCACTTCCAGGAGTTTTATAGAAATCAACTACCGCTCCACCCAGCCCTACTGCTGTGTGATGAAGCTCTTTTACCCTTTAGTAGAGTCTATAATTCTATTAGAGACACCGGTTTTTTAAATGCCTTGGAATTTTAAACCGACAGTCCGGATCTCCGGAGGGTATTCGGATTGTGTCTCCATTCGATTGTGCTCCACACGTATATCATCCACGTAAAATAGAAAGAGTGAAAGCTCTCTCGTTTTAGAGAGAATGCGGTTAACGGTTAACCCATATCCGGTTTCGGTTTCTCCGTGACGTCACTTGTTCACAACGTCACAATTATGCAAGACGACGCAACAACACTCAGCGCTTGTTTGAGGTGCAAAGTGAGATTTTCAGGTGAGACTTGACCCAGTTGCGATTCGCGATTTGTTTAATAACTTATGTTATTCCTAACTAATTATCTTGTTACATTTTCTATACAGGTGTTGGTGCTGTAACTCAGAGAGACGCGGCTGACAAATGTTTATGCTGTGTAGGCCAAATCTGTGACGAGAACGGGGTTGAAATTTAACAACACTTGTCTTTTCAAAAGGCATTGGCAAAGGCACCGACCCAAGCAGCACGCCAATATTGGTCCAATATTGGACCTGTAGCAATCACCGCATCTCCAGCTCACACGAGTCATCACCATCAATACCTCCTGCACACCTGCCCCCGCGGCGCGAGGTTTCGTTTTCGACTGCATCGCCATTCCCTGTCATAAACCGTCATACATCGTACAGCTCACTCGTCTCTTTCATAGCCTCTACAACTGGTGAACCCGACGTTCTACCTTCACAACCTGCGCCGCTACCTCTCATGCCGTCAACGCCTCTAGCCTCTCATAGCCTCTACAGACCCATGTGGGCTGCCAAGATTGCCAATATTGGTCCAATATTGGACCAATATGCGCTGCCCATATTGGCAAGCCCATTTTGCGCCAATATTTCTGTGATAACACCAACGGGGAGTCCGTGTAATAATCAAGCATTATGCTGTATAATATTCACCACTGATATTACTTTTTTTTTCTACGGAGAGTCCGTGTAACATTATGCTGTATAATATTCACCACTGATGTTACTTTTATCTGATTTTGCTTTTTTTTCTTTTCTGCGGATCTAATTGATCCACGTTCACATGACTGCAAACAAAAAACAAACAAACAAGAAAACACGGCATTGCCCCAAACAACGAAGAACACGTGCTACGTCCGCCTTGCTGAAGGACACAAGCGGTCCCACAGAACTGCCAAAGATCAAGAAAATATCTTCCCGGAACAGCACCGCAAGCGGTACTGCCCCGACGACCTTGTTATCGGCCGCGCGTTCAAAGACACGGCCCCCTAGGGGCGGATCGCGTTATCAAGGGGCCCTTCTCCAAATATGAAGAACCGGCTCCCTTTCGCCTCCCTCCACCGCGAAAGATCAGGAAAAGATCTTCCCGGAACAGCACCGCGAGCGGTACTGCTCGGACGACCTTGTTATCGGCCGCGCGCTCAAAGACACGGCCCACCTAGGGGCGGACCGCGTTATCAAGATCCCTCAGAAGCCTTCATAGGGACAGCAATATTCTGTGAACTAACAATTTCCGACCCGCTCCGAGAATACAAAGCAGCGAAACACTGTCGTGACGGTGACGGACATACGCCAAATCAATTTACACTGCTTGCAGCAACTTGAAATCACCTAACTTTACAGAATAGCCATCCCTTCCCATCAAGCATTGTGTTTTTTACTTGACCTGCCGCAATTTCGTTACCATTACAGCACCCAGCGACATTTTAGCCCTTATGAAACGCCCGTTCGGGCTGTCGCGCATGCGCATTAGTTGTAAGACGTGTTTCGCTCAAACAACCCGCTTCCGCTTGCTCTCAGTCGGCTCGACCGATTGGCATTGGCATCGCGAAGGAAGATGGCGGCGACTTTCAAGACGTGGAATGTCGAGTTGTCGAATTTTAGCGAACGGTAAATTAGGATTGCCACGTACGTTGACTGTTTCGAACAATGTGTATCATCTGCGGGAAGTTGTTGGATGTAACGATGTAGTGAATTGGGTATTTCATACGCTTCAACGTTCAATCTTGCCGTGCTGCTTGGGCATTTGTGCAACACGAGTACGTACCATTTTCTGTTCAGTCAATATGGGGTGTACGCGGGCAATATGGGGCCCATATTGCCAAGATCTAAAGAATATTGGCTCAAAGTGGGCAATATGGGGCCCATATTGCCAGGATTTTCCCCATATTGGCTGAAACTGGGCAATATGAAAACGACGATAAAAAACCAGAGCACCTGCACCGTTGCACTTCTACCACTGGGCAATATGGGGCCCATATTGCCCACTTTCAGCCAATATGGGGAAAATCTTGGCGAAACGGGTCCCATATTGGACCGGAAGCGAACGCTCCTGGCGTCACGGCTGTCCAAGTGCGGCTTTCAGTCGGGGGCAAAAGATGCAAGTTGAAAATTGCATAACAAATTCTCGGAGCCGAATATAAACGAAATATTTTGCATCGTGGCTCGGAAAGATATAAGGAATCATGTGATGAGGCCTATTTACTTCACATCTGGGGTCCACACTGTCCCTTTAAGGAAACCTTTTTTTAAACAGAATACGTGGGTTAATTTGTATCATGCACTGATTTGAACCTTATCATTCCATTTTTAACTAGTGACACTTTTAACAACGTTTTGGCTCATTAGAGCCTTCGTCGCTACTGCGCCATAAAATACTGATCCTCATCATCATCAGCGTTTACGAACTGCGAGATGCCATCTTATAACATCACACTCCTCTTCCTTATAACATCACACCGCTACCATCTTAAAATACATAGAAGACGAGTGGGGCACTTCCTGCAGCGTGTCCTACTATTGTTGAGCGTACCGGGACTGTTTGCAGCGAGCGGCAACGACGGGGACCGACCACAACCAAGAAAAAATTATGTTCATCTGCATAGATGGGTAGAAATCCAGCGAACCGGTAGAGATGTAGGAAGGGAGTTGCCTCAGGACAGAAGCCGCCAGAAACAGGAAGAAGAACACAGACTGTTCTTCTTCTGGGCCCAGAAGAAGAACAGTCTCTGTTCGAAATATCGGCGGCTTCTGTCCTGAGGCAACTTCCTTCCTATGTTCATCTGCAGTCTTTTGTCTGTGCAGTGCATTAGGTGTGCACGGATGTGGGCACCCAAGCAGCACACATTATTGGAACCATATTGGCTGGTCATGGACGACGCGAGTGCAATATAGAACTTGTTTTGCCAGGATTTCCCCCATATTGCTGGTGTACACCCCATAGTGACTGAAAATGCAGAAAATGGTACGTACCCGTGTTGTACAAATCCATTTGTACACGTAGCACGGCGAGATTGGACGTTGAAGTGTGCGAAATGCCCAATTCAATACGACGTTACATCCAACAACTTCCCGCAGATGATACACATTGTTCCAAACAGTGAACATACGTGGCAATTCTACTGTAACATGCACGGGAACTCCACAACTTTCCACTTGCTGCGAACAGCCGCCATCTTGCTTCGCGATGCCAATGCCAATCGGTCGAACCGACTGAGAGCGTGGTTATTAAGCGAGATCACGCGTCCAACAACTAATGCGCATCCGCGACACTCGGATCGAACGTTTCATTTGGGCTAAAATGTCGCTGGTTCTTCTAAGGCTTTTTAATAGAGATTTTTCGAAGGACCTGAGTCCTTCAACATCCCACAGCACCTCCAAGAAATCTGGAGAGTAGATCCAGCTCTCCATTCTCCAGATAAGGAAACTGGGCCGTGGACATATAGGGTCGACATCCACGACCTTCAATGTAAACCCACACCGGTCGGTCAACTCGTGTCGCGTTTCAGTTTATCTCCTCCTGCGACAACCTTCTCAAAACACTGGTACAACCACCACCTGGGATCTCTTTCTTTCCCTCCAGTTATTCATTGCATTGTTAGGTCTGGAGGGACAGGCACAGCAGTTGTCCTGAACCTTTTATTTCCCTCACCTGTCCTCCCTTTTCCTCCCATCCCCTCTTCCTTGGCAGGTATTTTTCACGGCGATATCTGCCAACCTGCTATGTAAGTACGTCGTGGGACACGCATTCATCTAGCTTGTTCCTCTTCCCGTTTGTGAAGGACATGCCCTCATTTCTTGGGCTTCAAATAAGGAGTAAACATGGTTGAGTTGGACCACTGGCGTTTTATACAAGCAGAGCTTACGAAGCCATGGACCCAATACGGACCGCGTGTTTGGCCATGCAGTCTCCTCCTCACCAGCAGTCCTGTTCGCGTGTTCTTTCTTATGCTCTCCTCTGTCCACTTCTCACTCGCAGAGACAAGCTCTCATAGTGAGTACCGTCACTGCATGTGGCAGCATACCCAGACTTAGAGGCTAGTTAAGAGCACTATGAAACGAACTCCCTCTCATGTTCGCTTGACAGCAAATATGTTCGTGAACATGTAAATGAAGCTTTACGTCGAGGGAACGAACGCTTTTCTCACGACCGAATTTACACTAAGAACCGATGGTATGGGAACGTCAACCAATCATGGGACAGTTACCGCCTAAAAGTAACTAAGTTAGAGTTACAATTCTATAAAAAAGTAACATAGGAGCAGCTGAAGTTACTGCTTTCAGAAAGTAACTAGTTAAGTAACTCAGTTACTATACAGTGACTTTACAGCTACCTTGCCGACGGGGAACCGGATGCGGGCAGGCAATCAGTATTTTATTTTCAAGCACGGACGGCATTCTTAAGTGTGAACTGAACAAGTAGCGTTTCAATGAGAATTGTTTTTCCAAGTTTTTATCGCTCACCTTCCCATGCTTGAGTCCCGAGATGCCCCTGCCAAGACTGAAAAGCCTTTCGATTGGTGCACATGATGGAATTCCGGTGTTGAACAACACGAAGAGCTTCCTTAAACCCGGGAAATCATTCAGACACAACATGGAGCTGCTGTTGATTTCACAGTATTTCGAAATATTTCACAATCTCACAACTGAGTTACAGTAACTATATACTGAATGTTGGTAACCAGTTGCAGTTGACAGTTACGTTCTTAAGAAAAGTGAGTAGTTACAGTAACTAGCTGCCGAATCTAGTTACTTGTAAATGAGTTACTTCCCATGACTGAACGTGATACACTTGCAATTGAACTATAACAGTTGAAGAAAAGGCACCAGCAGTGCGATTCCAACTGCCAATAATCGAAATGCTTCTCCAACTGACATCATTCAATTGAAGTATGCATCTCGGCGTGTGAGGCTTGTGTTGTGTTTGTCCTTCTACGTTTAATTGATTCATCCACCATAACCTGGTGACGGACTTAAACTTAACCCTGTAACCGCTGTGCTGGATTACTCACCGCTCACCGCATAGTGCGCTTATGATTGCCCGTGGCTCATTTCTGCGGGTCGTGGTCAAAGCCAACGTAAGCATGCCCCCATGCCTCCTCCCGTTTTTTTTTAATAAACATATCCGCCCCCCCCCCCCATGACCACGCCTGTAGAAGTGAAGAAGTAAGAGGAATAAGGAACGAGGAGAATGTTAAAAAAAAGCGCACTTTGGCCGGGAAAAATTATAGTACATTGAAAGCGCTCGTGTGTAAACGACAGTTTAAATAACCACGCAACGTGAGCATGTCAGTGATGCTCCTTGATTGGACACAAACAATCCGTTCTGTTCCATTCTGCACGTTCATTACTTCACGTGCAGCTTGAGGCGAGAAGCAATCTTTATTTCCCCGTTCCTCCTAAGGCGGATGTCATCGGATTTTGTACGACAGTGCCCGTCATGTCACTTGCTATGTCCGATGGTACGGACATTCGTGCTTCTACGTTTACGGGTCAGTTGGGTAGATCCTGCACTTGGCCAACACCAGGACTTCCAGCCTCAGCGCAAAGGAGAGGCATGGCTGTAAAGAAAATGAACGGGCATGAGAAATGGCTTAAGGAACAAGAAATTTGCTATCTGGATTCCTCGAAAGCATGCATAATTCGTCTAACAGTCAACGGGATGAAATATTGCAATCATGGGATACAATATTTTCGCTGCATGGGCGTTTTCAGGAGCTTTTCCAAGGGAGGAGCAAAGCGAGCAACCAATGGACTCTAGAAAAAAACAATGACGAATATCGAAACTTTTGATGTGCAGAGGACCCGATGGAGAAGATTCAGGTTATTATGACGATATCTGAGTATAAATCATGGTGACCCGCGAGCTGAAGAGTAAAGGGCTCGCAATTTACACACGTTATCTTGAAACCACAACCCCATTGCCCCCCTCCCCAGGCCCTGAGAACGCCCATGGGAAAGAGCCTTATCACTGCAACCTCGAAGGCTGACACGACGCCCTGAAACTTCTACAGCAGCGCGTGACGTGGATGGGACATCACTTTCCACTGAAAACTCGTGTCATGGGGGCAAGGCGGATATGCATACTTTCTGCCCGCTTCAACCAAGCCAGTTCACGCCACAAGTTGCCTGACTACCACTCCCGTCTGTTATCTGGCTATGCAGTCGTGACGACGCCAACTGGCGTGGGACCAAAAAGTGCGAATCAATACGGAGCTTTAGTTTACCACTTCTGCTCCTCCGATAACTTTCCGACTCAGCTTTCCGCAAAGTGGGCACGCGTAAGCTGAGTCGGAGATCTCTATCGTCTATAAAAAATATCGGAATCCCACTCAATCCGAATTTATGGAACTTCTTTCGTACGCGCTTTCGTGCAGATTTCGTGAGATCTCTGAAGGAGTGCGAGGGGTAGCACACACACACACAGAGAAATAGAGACACAGAAAATCAAAGAAACAAACGTCCAATAAGAGAGGAACAAGAAGGGGATATAGGAGAGTTGGTTTGTGAAAATAAAATTAATATTATTACTATTATTTAAATAAACCTTGTGGTGACCCAGTTTGGGGGACACATGGGGAGCCGTCCCGTGACCTCAACCCCCCCCCCGCCCAGGCGATCCCTCGACATAGGGATTTTCCACTGGCCGTGTGGGCCGATTTGGCGCTTCGGAAGTAGGTCAGTGGAAGGTGTCGCGGGAGGGGACCTTGGGGAGGAACGGGTCACTTGTGCCTGGGACACGGAGGAGATTGGACACCGCAAGAATAAAGGCTGCAATGTGAGTTATCCCAAACCTGTGTCGGAGTCATTCTTGGTTGGCGATAGGGAAAGTACCGGTTACTTAGACCACACCCCGGTGGGGAAGGCTACTTGCAGGAGCAAATACCACATCTGGCGCCCAACGTAGGCCTACGTTCCTTTGTCGTCAATTGAGAGTGGTTCTGAGCGCTCTGCATTTTTGGGGCCCTGTTAGGATTTTGGGGGGATCACGGGTGTTAGGTGCCTCGTGGTATGGTAGTACATACGCGATCCATGGAGAATCAGTCCGGGTCAGCAACAAACGGGGACACTATTAACCACGGCGAGGCAGGAGCACGTGGCGGCAACGGCGATGCCGGAACCAACACGGGGGCAGGTGTGCATACACCTCTCCCCACTCCACAAGCGGTTCATACCGCTAGCTTATTGCCACAAGTGACAAATATTGTCGCGTCATTGACCCAGCAGTTGAATGCGGCACAGACTAGCCCGCCTTCTACTTTTCCCCCACGGCTCCACCCGAGTATGGCAATTCTGACGTACTCGGGGTACTCTGATAGAAAGTCGGTAGCTGACTTCCTATTGGAGATGGAGACCTATCAGGTGGCATCTACAGCGTCCGACGAGGTAGTGCTAGGGCAGGTCTTGCCAATAGCTCTATAGTGGGGGACGCCGCTCGATGGCGAAGGCTGCAGAAGCCTTTCACCTCGATGCGGACTTCCGGCAGCGTTTTAGGGAGGAATTTTTGCCACCGGACTACGCAATGCGTGTGCGCGAAGAGTTAGCTTTTCGCACACAGCGCGCCGACGAGAGTCTCATTGAATTTGTGCGCGCAATTCAGGAGCTCTACGATAGGGCCGACCCGACGGCCATAGATTAGGATAAGGTTTCGCGTGTTATACGGCAGAGCCATCCTAGCTTCCGTCCGTATTTACGGGGGCGAAATTTCGAGAATCTTGATGCGCTTGCCCGAGAGGCTCGTGTGATTCAGGCTGATTTATTGTCTGAATTGCGGTACCAACCTCCACCGCGCCCGGAACTGTCAGTTGAGCCGGGTTGCGCTTGGGCGGGTGTGAAGGACTCCGTTCCAAGGGGAAGTGAAGCGACGTCCTTGGTTGCGGAAGCGGGATGCCGGTCGGACGTCATCGTCCCGCCGTGCTCCCCGGATTCTTTCTCCTTTGAACAGAGGCGCCGTGCGGGGTTTGGCGAAAACTCACGCGGCGGTCCGAGGAGTGGAACATCCACTGCCCTGAGGGTTCCGGATAGGCAGAACCAGGTAGAGAGAGACCCCAGTAGCGGAATGCCAGAGGCGGACCGCAGCCCAGATGCTATGGCTGTAACCAAACAGGGCATTACAAGCGTGACTGTCGTATGCGTCGGGGAAATTTCCGCTCGGCGCAGGGAAACTTGTAACGCCGGCGGCGGCAGTTGGGGATAGCCCTAATCCGTCGTCGGCAGTCAGAGAAAGCTCGGGGCGTGTGTTTCATACTTCGCCGCAGTCTTTTGCCGAGGATGGATCAGTCTTCGCCCCAATAGCTTGCAGGGTTCAGGAGTCTGCTCCTGTGTTCGGTCCGTACATAGGCGTAATGATAGCTGGGAAAGAGTACATTGGCCTGGTGGATACCGGTGCCACGCTGTTGCTAATCGGAGACGCCGTGAAGCGCCAAATCGGCCCACGCGGCCGGTGGAAAATCCCTATGTCGAGGGATCGCCTGGGGGGGGGGGGGGTTGAGGTCACGGGACGGCTCCCCATGTGTCCCCCAAACTGGGTCCACCCCCCCCCCCCCCCACCAAAGGCCCCGACGGGGGGTTCGAACCTAGAAAGTTCATCAGTTCCTGGTCGAACGCAGCGGTCGACTTCGGGGCACCGGGCTGAGGGTGACGCCAGCGGTGGGAAGGCCCTCGGCGGTTGCACTGCCGCGCGGCGATGACCCGGCCTCCAGCAAAATCTCCGGCCGTAACTCCCGAAGGATCTGCAGGGCGGCGGCGACAGCGTCCTCGGCGGAGGGCGCAGGTGGAGCGTCCAGGACTGCGGGTGTTCGGGTGGCCGCTGCGGTCCGGTGACGGTCACCCAGCTCGTGGGTTGTGCGGTGGATCACCAACCCACCGCAGGTCCCGCAGAGACGAGCCGTCTCCTCCTCAGTGTAGACGGCCGGGGGCTCCGAGGGGTGCCGGTCGGACAGGAGATGGCCCCGGAAAATGCCGACCTATGCACAGTGGTACTCAGTGCTGATGTTGGTCGGCCGTGTTGAGATTGAGGTGAAGCAGTATCTCGAAAGGCAGTTTCTCATGAAAAGTAAAAGTGCATTTTTGTGTGCATGAACCTGGCGCCAACTTGGTTGACACCTAATTAGACAGTCAATAAAACTTTCCTGAACGCATGTACGAAAGTAAACATGTGTACGGCATGTGTAATCGATATACTGTACTCATACCGATCAGAATATGAATCTCACTTTGCTTGAAGCCCTCTTTTCTGCCGTTTTCTGCCTTACGTATGCAGCTTTCGGCACCATTCGTTTATATCTGTTTTGGAAGAAACATGGATTCGAGTCGAAAACCAGTGGCATGGCCGCGTGGATTAAACCATCGTCTTATTGGTGGTTACTCAAAGGTCGCTCTGAAGAGTGGTAGGTGGTGGGTTCGAATCCTACCACCGGCTCTCGGAGGATTTCGCTGGGTTTACCGACAGACTTTCCAGACAGATGTCGGCTACAGTTCCCCCTGAAGTGGGCCCCTCCCCCTCCTTCCTGCTGTCCTCTCTCCATCTGTCCGCGCTTGTACGTCGCTAATAGCCGTAACTGCTTCGCGGCGCTAACACTTCATAAAAGAGTAATCCGCGTCCAATTGGTAAATCTAACAGAATATAGAATTATTCGCTTCGGTAATCAAAAAATTGAAATATTCGCACGTGCTAGTATGCAGACCTCACTTATTTGGGGGCACATCATGGAACTCTATAGATTCGATGGATTCTAGCAGACTTGTACACGTCAACGAAAAAAAAAGGAAGTAAATACGTTACCCGTTACCAAAGCAGCAAAAGGAGCGCGTTCCCGTTACTCGACAGTAGCCCAGTTACTCTTACGTTACCATGCTATTACATAGCCCCAACCATGTCAAAATCAAAATTGACATGTGCTTTATTTGGTCCAACAATTTACATGGAATTCGCTTTGAAGAATAGTTGGTACTCGAAATGCGCATCGGTTATTTTTGGTGCGTTTCCTCGAGAGAGCCTCTGTGGCAAGACTGCAAAATTGCTGTGGAAAGGCAGGGCTGCATCAAATACAGCCACCTCTGTTTGACGTATATATTAGAAATAGAATGCGCCTGATTAGTAACGAGGCTGATTTTCCTATTATTTTTCCTGTAAATTCAAAGTCAACACCTGCTTTTATTCCCTTATTTTTGCACCACTGTCAGGAGGTTACACGACGTCAGCTTGATTGCGCGTTTATGTGAACTGATAAACGCTACACACACCAACATGTGTATAAGCTGGCTCTGTGCATGGCTAACCTCTCCTTTCTCTTTTTTAATAAACATTCCCCCGCCCCCGTTGTAAAACATCAAATCAGCCAAGTTCTCTGGCTACCTCAGCACTACACGGCATTGGCTCCACGTTGTATTCGATTGATAAGTGAAAAGCACTGCCTTTAACGTATAATCCTCGATACGGTAACTGCTACAGCTAACAATAATATTGAAGACGCTTACCTGAGCACGCTTCTTCAAATTCGAATACAAGGTGTGGGATGTGCCGAGTCATTTTGGTTTGAAAAGGCAAAGAAGACACTAAAATAATACGTTCCCGCCACCTTTTGCCGCCTTCACGCTGAACATCTCGTCCAACCCAGACCACACTGATGTAATTATCATCTGTGCCATCTTATAATCCAGCGAGTGATCCTCACTGGAGCCCACAATTGTGGAGGGTGGGAAGGAAATTCAGGGACTACAGTTTCTTTCGGGGATACGCTGCTAGGCTAATGACACACACGGGCTGCCTATAATAAACCCAGTATCTCGTCGTCCAGATCAGGTGAACACACAACACGGCGAACCAGCCGAGAATGACAACGCCATCTCAGGATCCGAGTTTAGGCGAGTTTGGTTACTCTACAGTATCTCCATTAGCAGCAGCTGGGAGATAACACACACACACACACACACACACACACACACACACACACACACACACACACACACACACAGACACACACACACACACAAGCAAATAATGTAATAAATGCACACTGAGTACAAAAGTGTAAAGGAAAAAATAGAAATTATGTACCTTCGTTACGGCTATATTGACTGTTGATGCAACGCGAAATAAAGCAAGGAAGTGCATAGCGTCAAAGCCAGCTTTATGTTTCTTCAGACACTTAAAGAGGCAAAACGCGTTTCCAACCTGTGCGTAATACCCTGTATATTCGTTTGCAATTAGAATACTCTTCTTCTTCAGAGCGTAGTTCGTACGGATTTCTGATGCGCATATACAGGTGTATAACGAATTGGCTCAATAATCTATCAAACCGAAAGGTGAAAGCCTTCAAACCGATCATACCAACAATTCACCAATCGTTGGTAGTCGAACACCAATCACAATTAGATGACATGGGTTGTTTCACCGCTGATGTGGAGTACCCTACATCAGCAGTTTACATGTGAAACAGTATAGATCAGTGATTGGAGAAGTTTTTTAATGGCGCTCAGCTGGCTGTGCAATACAAAGCAAAAAAGATTAGGATATGTAGAAAGATCTACTACTAATAGAAAGAAGGTCGAAGATCCGTGCCATGCTAAGTATTTTGTATAATAATAATAATAATAATAATAATAATAATAATTTTTATTAGTGCCCAAGAACGGCCGCTAAGGCCATGGTGCTAGGCGCACACAATACACATAACTCACAGTGGATACAATACAGACATAAACGCACAAATAATTATGTACAGACATATATATAATACATATACAGTGGGATACTAACAGAGGTACATTACAAACATAACAGGCATACATACAGACAAATATACCACGCAGTACACGCGATGAAACATCAGCAACAAAACTACAATACGTATGTGATTGTCCCTTCTATGTTGTTCCAGCCTCAGAACATCAGTTATCTCATTGTACAATACGTAGATTACGCGCAGCACATAAGTTATAAGATGGAACAACAACTTTATTTTGGCTTTGGAGAGTGGGGAGCTTCATCGCCACAGGCGATACTCTACCCCATTGCTGGTGGGAAAGTGGGGAATAAAATAACGAGCCCCTTCACAATAACGATCGAAGTCCCGACGGTGCCCAGAAATGTCAGAAGCGCTTTGAGCGCACAGCGTTCCTGGGCTGGATTAGGCCAGGGACCAAGCAATTTCAATAGGAAGAAGGGGCGAAAGTCCAGCTGACGAAGAGACTCGGAGAGTGTGGTTCGGGAAGGTTGGTAGTGGGAATGATGGAATGAGACGATATACGGTACAAAACAAAGGAAAGAATCACGATTGAAAATTCACTGATGAAGGAAAGAAATAACGTCGCGTTTAATGGATGCGCTGGAGGCGTGGAAAATATCACCTGTGGGGGGAAGCGAGTTCAGAAGCATTTGGCACTGGGTAATTGGATAGCTGGGGCAGAAGCGTTTAAAGTAGAAGACTGGTGGATAACGAAAAGCCGCGCGAGGAATACAAAAGTTTAGGAGGCTCAGCAGGAGTGGCGAATCAACACGGGCATGGACACATTTGTACAGAAATAAGGCGTCGGCGATAGAGCGACGTGTGGCCAGTGGGTGAAGGTGAAAATATTGCAATAGTGTGTCATAGTCATACAATAACTTTTTCCGTAAAAAGCCATTGTGTATGATATGGAGCGCTCGTGTTTGTACAGCCTCGAGACGCTTTGTATCAGTACTTGAAAGTGCGTTCCAATCAACAGAGGCATTTTCAAGCCTGGGAAGAACATAGGACTTGTAAAGTTTAACGAAGACAGCAGGAGTCTGAAACTCCTTGCATGTATATGACAGGAGGCCCAGCGTGCGAAGAGCGGAAGAACGAACCGCTGTGACATATTCGTGGAATAGCAGCTTGGCATCAAAAATAACTCCTAAATCTCGGAACTGTCAACACGACATATTTCAATGTCGGAGAAGTATCGAAACACAGAGATATTTGTCTGCGTGTGAACGAGACAACCTTCGTCTTTGCGCTTTTAATTTTGAGATCGTTAGCACTGCACCATGCCAGTATATTGGATACATCTGCCTGTAGCTGTAAGCAGTCGGAAACCGAAGAGATCACTTTCATTAATTTGAAATCATCCGCATACTGAAGTAGAGTAGAATGTTTGAGGCAGGATGACATGTCATTCACAAAGATATTAAAAAGCAGGGGACCTAGGTTGGATCCCGGAGGGACCCCAGATGTGGGAACAAAAACAGAACAGGAACGTTGACTTAAGTATGACTCGAAGAATGCAACAAGCGTGTCAGAAACACCGGATGTACGTAGCTTATCTAGTAGGAGGCCGTGACTCATTAAATCGAAAGCTTTTGATACATCGAAGTAGACAACATCAATCTGACCGCGGGCACTGATGACAGGGGCAAGGGACATGAAGGATACCAAATTTGTTACCGTAGATTTGCCTGACATGAAGCCATGTTGAGAGTCAACGAGCTTGCGTTTGAAAAAACGACGACAAGTGCGTATATATGATGTGCTCAAACGCCTTAGAAGGCGTGCATGGAACACTGATCCTTCTGTAGTTGGTCGCAATGTGCCGGTCTCCTGACTTGTGGACAGGAATCACAACGGATGACTTCTAGTGACTAAGGAAATTATTGCATCTGAGTGACAAGTTATAAATAAACGATAGCACAGGTGTAACAACATCAGAGTAAGCTTTCAGAAAAATAGCTGGAATTCCATCAGGGCCAGGTGTTGTTGTGGGTTTCAACCTGCGGATCGCGTCGCTTACATCACTCTCAGTAATAACAAATGTAGGCAAATCATCAGTGTACGGTGCGGTCTTGAAATCAGCGGAAGCAGCAGTGTTACTGGTACCGTCGTACACCGAACTAAACTGCGCAGCAAACATCTTTACAACGGTTGGGGGGTCAGAGTACAAAGCGTGCCCGTCACTGAGAGAAGGCGACATGACCGGACTGAGTTTCTGAAGTTTGTGCCACTTCCAGAAGTTACGAGGATTATCATTTACATTCGCCTCGACGGTGCTGAAGTGCAACCTGCGGTCGTGCACAACGGCTTTTTTAAAACGTGCGCGAAAAATAACAAATTGTTCGTAGTCAGCCGCGTTCCCATGTTTTGTATACCTCCTGTCAAAATACTTTTTCTTACTGAGATAGCGACGCGATTCAGGGGAAAACCAGTGTGGATACTTTGAACGACGAGGTGTATACTGCGGAACATACTTAGTAATGCTGTCAACAAAAATTTCGGTAAAGCGGGATACGCCGTCGTTGGGGTGAGAACAGCTAAGTACAGACGAGAAATCAAACAGCCCCGAACAAAGGCCGAGGTGAGACGGCTAATACCAATCACACGTGTATGTGGATTTCTTCTCTAATTGAACTTTTGCTTGGACACCTTAATCTAAACAAGATCAATATTGGAAATTTGTAAGTCTGGAAGTACGTAACGTCCATTAAGTATTTTGCATCTTCCTACAATATAACCTACCGCGTATCTCTTTGTTATGCAACCGACAAAAGTCCTGTAAGGAACAGTTTTTATCATTCATGTACCATGGGAGTGTGGAGCAACAACGGTCTGTGACCTGTGCCAGCCAGAGCAGCACGAGCATTTATTCACCTGAGCATGCCATGCGTCTGGGCACGTCACTGGGGGCGCTACAGTACCACAACGTTCCCCAGACGCCGCACCTTTCGCCACGTTACTATTACGCTACATCTATAATGTCTGCTCTCCGCTAGCAGACGACTGCAAACGCCACATCACAGGGAGGGGTAATACCATGGGATGTAACAGCGATGAAATGAGGTGGAGAAGGAAGAGTGCCGCCCTTCACTCTTCACACCTGATTTGATGCGAATACCGGATTTGCCATTACGACACATTGATATCTATGCACAGTATCATTGTCTTTTTGTTTTGTTTTTGCTTTTAGAAGAAGCCCAGTGCATAGGTGCTCACTAAAGTACGTCTTGTGCATTCTTTCCAATAAACAGTATGAGGAAGTTCATCTTGATGACAGAACGTTTCTGCAACAGTGGTGCGATTGAGGAGCTTTGCGGCTAATAATCCGTTTACCGATCATTTCCTTGTGTCGTATATATAAAGCTCCAACTTAGTTTGAATGAAGTACGCAGTTACAGAGATCCTTCATTCACCATGACACAGATGTAAACACACTGTAACATCATATCGAATAAGATGACAGCATGTCCGTAGTTCACATATATCATTCGAAGAATAGGGAAAGGATTCCAAGCGCACGTTGCTTTGCAATAACAAAGTCGTACTCTGTCATACCGAAGGTCGTTGAAGTCTTCAACCCGTGTGATACGCAGAACATTCGTTGCAACCGTACAGCACATTGGCTTCCAATGACAATCGTGCCTGTCATCCTCAAGATGGATGTTGACAATCATACATGCCATTCTCAAGATGGACGTTACCGACAACATATCGTACCTACCAGGTTACGGAAGCGGCATTAACGTTCGCTCTGTATAAATCGTCCTTGTTTTTTATTTTCCCTGTTGCCAATACCGTTTGCAAAATTTTCATATTTACAATTTGGTTAAAGTTTCGGCTTCAATCTTTCCACTTTTCTTGGGCGCAGCTCCCGGCGTCGGGAAATTGGCGCCCCCATCGCCCGGCAGCAGCCGCAGTAGCCCCCTCCTGCATTCACGGTTGGGTCGCCGCAGGAGGGAGACCCCCACGTATAGCTGTGCGTGGCTTTCCCGTGTCTGGGGAAAGGGGGATCCTGGCGGTTGAGTGGACCCGGAGGTTGTTTTGGACCCTTCGGGGCCCCTCCGGGAAAGCAACACACCGCTTTGACCCCTGCTTCCCATAGTCGGGTAGTCCTGGAAGGCCCGGCCAGGATTATTCAGCTAGTCGCCATCTCCCTTTTCATTACTTTTTCTTTCTCCACTCCTTCACTGTCTTCCTTCTCCTCCCTTCACCTTCTTTGGCGGCAAGGGTCAACCTTGGGCAGTCTTTTCACTCTCCAGAAGCTGCACTAGGGTATAGTGCAGAGGTAGGTGTTAGCGTGCGGGGCACGTTCCCCAAGTTGGGCTCCATGGTGGGCGACACGCCTGCTGCACTGAACAATAATATCTTCTTACATGGATAACCACCACTCTAAAAAAACTGATCGGCGCCTAAAACGGAGCCGCACCGAGAGACCTGAACCGAATCTGCGTGATCTGTCTCCAGACCCTTGGTTTCCGAAGTTCCTAATAATTCAGTCTAAGGAAGAGGGAAAGCCACTTGCTAAAATTTCTCCTTTTGTTGTGGCGAAGGAACTCGAAAAAGTAATCGGTAAATCTTACAACGCAAGAAAACTGAATGCAGGGGATATCCAGGTCGAAGTACAGAACAAACATCAAAGCACGGCACTACAGACACTGTCAAACATCGGGAACATACCTGTAAATGTTAACGTACACCGCACACTGAACATAACCAAAGGTGTAATATCAGAAGATGAACTCATCGAATGCACAGAATCTGAGATTGAAGATGGACTGAGTGAGCAGGGCGTGGTCTCTGCAAAACGGATCATTATGAGGAGGGATGGTAAGGAAATCCCAACCAAGCACATTATTCTTTCTTTTCAACTACATGCGTTACCTTCTAATATAAAGGCTGGTTACCTCAGTTGCAATGTCAGACCATACATTCCAAACCCAAGACGTTGTTTCAAGTGCCAGCATTTTGGGCACAGTTCGCTTGTCTGCCGCGGACACTCCACCTGCCCAAAGTGCTCTGGCAAAGACCATTCGCCAGAGACTTGCAGCAATGAGTACCGTTGTGCCAACTGCCAGGGCAACCACCCGGTGTACTCTCGATCGTGTCCACGTTGGAAAGAAGAAAAAGAAATCATAAAGATCAAAACCGTACAAAACATTCCTTACAGAGCTGCAAAGACACAATACGAATTTCAAATGAAAGGATCTTTCTCCGAAGTGGTGCGCAGGGGAGTGGCACCACCAAGGAAATCTGTGGAAACTCAAACCTGCTCGCAGGTCTCTGAGTTCCCACCCTACACTCCCCAACAGGAGGCTGGAGACACTCAGGTGACTCCTGCAGTTACGGAGGCCAGCCGTTCAACTGGCCACAAAGAAACAGCCATGGCCTCCTCTAAGGTCGATGGCACACAATCAGTTTGGGACTGGGTCGTAAAAACCCCTTCCCAAAGAGGCACCCAAAGTATGGAGGTCGATGATGATGACTGCATGTCGCAGAAGTCATCGTCGAGCCTCCCCAGCATTCCTTCACAACGGAAGGAAAAACGAGAAAAAGGACGAGGAAGGGGTTTCAAAGGGAATGAGCAACAGAAACAACCCCCGCGAAGGGTCCAACCCCCCTAAATGGTACAAGTCCTTTCTAGTCGTTGTCACCAAGTGCTGCGCTTTCTTTTCCTCCTTTTTAGTGTGACCGTTATGAACCACTTCCTCCAGTGGAACTGCCGTGGTTTACTTTCTAACTTAGACGACATTAACGATCTCTTCGACAAGTACAATGCAGCATGTTTCTGCCTCCAAGAAACATACTTAAACACACACACACCAAATCCAATTCGTAGACACAATGTATTTCGAAGAGATCGAACAGACGCCACTCGCGCATCTGGTGGCGTGGCTGTCGTCACACGAGGAACTGTTCCGTCCAAAGAAGTCCACTTAGTTACAGACTTGGAAGCCGTAGCCGTGCAGATGTGTCTGGACAGAATTGTCACTATCTGCTCGGTCTATTTGCCACCATCAGGAAGTTTTGCACAGAGGGATATAGAACACTTAATGAGCCAACTTCCAACTCCATTTATACTCTTAGGCGACTTTAACGCCCACAATCCGCTTTGGGGCAGTGCAAGAACCGACGGCCGAGGGAAAATGTTGGAAAGGGTCTTGTTATCAACCTCCATCTGTCTTTTAAATACAGGAGCACCTACGTACGTCCACTGTTCAAGTCAGTCTTTTTCGGTCTTAGATTTATCGCTTTGCAGTCCATCTCTATATCAAAATATAGAATGGAGTGTGGAAGAAAACCCACTTGGGAGTGATCACTTTCCAGTGGTCCTGAAGTATATGTGTGCAGTCAATAGTCTGACAGCATGCCGCCCTAGATGGAAGCTCCAACATGCTGACTGGAATGCTTTCTCTAAAAAATGTGACCTGTCGTTAACCCCTTGTGGAGAGGATGACGATTGAAGAGGCCAACAATGTAATTACCAACGTCATCCTCGATGCAGCAACACAATCCATTCCCCAGACTTCCGGTCGTCTACCGAAACGACCGAAGCCATGGTGGAACAGCGAGTGCAAGGAAACTCGTAAACTTCAAAATCGTGCGTGGGGTACATTTCGGAGGTACCCCACATCACAAAATCTTCTTTTGTTTAAAAAGGCGAGAGCCAAGGCCAGATGGACGCGGAAACAAGCAAAGCGGTCATCTTGGCACAACTTCGTGTCTTCTCTATCTCACAGTACCCCCTCCAAAGTAGTGTGGGACAGACTTCGCAAAATCAGAGGAGAACACCGCAGTTATACAATCCCTCTTTTAGAAGTCAACGGGCAGGTGTGCGGAAGCCTACAAGAACAGGCGGATGCGCTCGGACAACATTTTGAACGCATCTCTGATTCATCCCATTACAGTCCCGAATTTCTTAGAGTAAAAAGAAACACTGAGAAACGAAAAATTCCAATGAGTGGTGGTGATGAGTACGTGTACAATCAGCGGTTCACGATGGTGGAGCTTCAGCGATCCCTATTCGCTGCTAAAGCCACTGCCCCGGGCCCAGACAGAGTAACCTACTCTATGCTGTGCCACTTGTCCGATGACTCAAAAAAATTGTTGCTCCTTTTCTTTAACCGCGTTTGGGCAGAGGGAACATTACCATTATTATGGAAGACTGCGACTGTCATTCCCCTTCTCAAGCCAAGAAAGGAAGCATCGAACCCAGCCAGTTACAGACCTATCGCCCTTACGAGTTGTATTGGGAAGACATTTGAGCGAATGGTCAATAACCGGCTGGTTCATCATTTGGAAGAAAATAATTGCCTTTCTGAATTTCAATGTGGTTTTCGAACGGGGTGCTCCACTATGGATCACCTTGTTCGGCTAGAAACCACAATCCGTGAAGCCTTCGTCAGAAGACAACATTGCCTATCCGTTTTCTTTGATTTAGAGAAAGCGTATGACACTGCGTGGCGACACGGTATTCTGCAGGATCTTTACTCCTTTGGCGTGGAGGGCAGACTCCTTAGATGCATTTCAAACTTCCTCCAGCACAGATCCTTTAGAGTGCGATTGGGAACCACTCTATCCCGCCCCTTCGTACAAGAGAATGGTGTCCCGCAGGGATCCGTTCTCAGTGTTGTCTTATTTATTGTGAAAATCAACTCTGTGACCAATGTCATCCCAGGCTCCATATCTTTCTCCTTGTACGTGGATGACATTCAAATATCTTGTTGCTCCGCGAACCTGTCAATATGCGAACGACAGATGCAGGTAGCCATCAATAATATGGCCAAGTGGTCTTCATCAAATGGATTTAAATTTTCAGCTGAGAAAACTGTGTGTGTCCATTTCTCTAGGATTAGAGGACTCTTTTCACCACCTACACTGCAGCTTAACCGACGAGATATCCTTGTTCAACCAGAAGCCAAATTTCTTGGCATCACTTTCGACTCGAAGCTGACCTTCAAGGCTCATGTCCAAAACCTAAAGATAAAGTGTGTCAAATCATTAAACATTCTAAAAATAATTTCTCACAGATCTTGGGGTGCAGACCATGAGACACTGCACAAAGTGTATACTGCATGTATTCGCTCGAAACTTGATTATGGGTCCTTTGTCTACGGCTCTGCTCGCGAGTCGGTGTTGAAAGCCCTGGACCCTGTCCATCACCAGGGGCTCAGGCTCGTGCTTGGCGCCTTCCGAACGTCTCCAGTACAGAGTCTATACGTTGAATCAAAGGAATGCTCCTTGAAAAGACGGCGTTCTTACCTCGGTACGTCGTACGCACTTAGAATACATAGTCAACCCCAAAATCCAGCCTCGACTTGCGTCAAGCACACACGCTTTAAACAGCTGTTTATTAACAAGCCCTCTGTGGTCCCTCCATTCTCCTTGCGAATTGCATCGGAGTTTGATTGCCACGGTTTCACGTCCTGTGACCTACAAGTTGTAGAGTGTAGCAGAAAGCTCCCACCCTGGGAACCACCTCCAAGGTCTGACACCTCTTTGTCAAAATACAAGAAACAAGACAGTGCCTCATCAGTACTTCAACAAGAGTTTGCACACTTGAAAGGCAGCTTTGATACCCATACTGAGATTTACACAGATGGGTCCAAGTCTAGCGCAGGAGTGACTTGTGCCATGATTTGTGGCGCGCACACAAGGTCTCATCGTATAAAAACATTTGCATCAATTTTTACTGCCGAGGTTTACGCCATTATCTTGGCTCTCAACTACATCCTTCAAGATTCCATAAAGTCCTCTGTTATACATACAGACTCCTTGAGTTCCATTAACGCAATTTGTAGTCAGCACTCAACAAAGAACTTTCTTGTGCAGCGAACAAGATCTTTAGCCAGTTTGGTAAGGACAAAGGGGTACTCCCTTATCTTGTGCTGGGTGCCCAGCCACGTAGGCATCAAAGGCAATGAGTTAGCAGATAATGCAGCTGCAGCTGCTCTCCCAAATGACATCACACCTTTTGAGATGTCCGTGCAAGACATGAGATCGGCACTCAAGAAATCACTGCACAGAATATGGCAAGCCTTTTGGAACACACAAACAAATAACAAGCTCCACTTAATTAAACCTCACATTCAGGATACAGGAGACCGGCTGGAAAACCGCCTGTTGTGCACTGTACGGGCAAGGTTACGTATAGGCCATACGTACCTTACACACGGTTTCTTACTTCGGGGAGAGGAGCCACCTCAGTGTGCGCACTGTGGTCAGCTCCTGTCTGTTGTACACATACTCATCACATGCACACATCATGAAATCCATCGCAAACATCACTTCAAGGAATTTTATGAATACTTCTTACCTCTTCACCCAGCCCTATTGCTTGGTGAGGAGGCTCTCGTCCCTTTTACAAGCGTCTTTGATTTCCTGAGAGACGTTGGCGTTATTAGCCTTTTGTAGTCGCAGAGTAATGTTTTACACGTATACGCTCATCTTTTATTAGTCATCATGTTTACTCTTAAATAACCATAACGTCACCACTGTCTCAATCATACCTCAGTTTGTGGCGCATTATGATCTTTGTTGTCAATGCGCCATTAAACTCCAATCATCATCATCATCATCATCTTGGGCGCAGCTACAAAAACACTACTCGTCGCACGCGCGCTAATTGATTTCTAGTCGTTTATCAGCCGATACGACAGAAAATAAGGATCGCTATTTTTTCATCGCCTACGTATATAAAAGAACTGAAATTGCGCAATCTCGAACTGATTTCTAAGACCGAAAGCAGGACCAAATTCAGGAGGAATTGAAAGTATTCCACGCAATTTTCGCGATAAATAATAATAATAATAATACCTTTATTAGTTTGCCCAAGAAGAGCCGTAGCCTTGGTGTTGGCGCACGCAGACAATGCAGTATTTACAAATATATACACACACACACATATATAAGTAGTAGAAGGGGAAAGAGCCTGGTAACCAAAGAGCATGGTGACCATCGGTCCCCACCGCTCTAGATAGGAAGATATTTGGAGCAAGATCGTTCGCGCCAAGGAGGAGCACGCACCAAGACCGCCCCGTGCGTTTCGCGGCCGCGCGTCGCGTAGAGAGGTGTTTCCTTCTCGCGTTTGAACATGCATGAACACGCAAAGTACATCTTATTCCCTTTCCACATCTTTTAATACATCCCCGAGCGGGGAGTTTCAATCGTCATTTACCAACGATCAACTCACCCATCAACTTTCTACACAAAATGGGAGCTGCATGGAAGCTTTTCACTCGATGTTTTGGAAAGGAATATGATGAGCGGGAGACGGTGGACGAGAAAAAATGGCGACTTAAACAAGAAATATATGAAGGCAAAAGCAGAAGCTGTGAGGAGGTTCCTCGCACACGAGCGTCTTATAGAAATGAAGCATCGTTCCGCAAAAAGTCAAGACGATCAAATCGATTGGTGAGATGTACAATAAATCCATTTCTCACAACATCACTTATTCATTGTGTCGTTTACTTTTGCATCGTGATGTCTGACGCAGGTCGGTTTGCTTTTATCCACCCTGCAAGGGTTATTATTTGCGGTCCTTCCATGTCCGGTAAAACCTATCTAGTTCGTAACATTCTAAGAAATCTTACAGTATTCACTGTAGTCCCAGAGCAAATCTTTTACGTTAGCAAATATGATGCGACCTGGCAAAATGATTTCGCAAATGATGTTACATTCCAGAAAGAGTTACCAAAGACATGGGATGAGAGCGTGCCTACTTTGATTATAGTCGACGATCTCATGACTGAGAAGAATGTGATGCAAGAAATGGTTCATCTCTATACGAGAGCATCACATCATAAGAACACATCCATTATTTTTCTTTGTCAGTACTTATTTCACAACGATGTCAACTATAGAACATTATCTCACAAACCCATCGAGCGACAAAGCAATGTCGCTGGATGGGGCTCAACAACTACTGGACGGTTGAAAAACGCCAAGTACTAATATGCCAAATGTGTGCATGGAACGCACGCATCATTTTATGTTTGATGTTTGGTCGATCAATAATGGACTTGTATGTATGTTTCGAAAATGAATCGGGTTTCATCAGTTATTTTAAGCTGCAGCTTAAAATAACTGATGAACCCCCCCCATATCAGCCCTCCTAAAATCAATATAAAAATTTTATATTGATTTTAGGAGGGCTGATATGGTGTTCCTGCACGTTCTTGCTTGTTTCGGGGTTTCAGGGACTTATAACTGGTCGACAAAGGATGACTCTTATGTGGCCGTATGTGACCCTGTATGACTCCTGCATGGTCTACATATAGGACCCATGTAACTCCTACATCCTCAATGCAGGAACTTATGGGTCCTGCATGGTCCTACATGACTCCTGCATGGGCTCGTTTAGGATCCCGTAATGGCATACACAGGAGTTATATAGGACCTTATGGCTACTACATGACTCCTGCATGGACTCGTATAGGATCCCATAATGACCTACACAGGAGTTATATAGGTTCCTAAATAACCCATAAGGATCCTGTAGCATCCCATATAATTTTACACAGGACCTATATGAATTACTTATGGGTTTTTTCAATAGGGTTACGATGACTCATTTAATTCCTGGGTTCCAGCCCAAGATGTCGCGAAGTTCTGATTTTTACATGTATCTCCTATCCAATGATTGTACGGATATGCACCCGAACAACAGTCTCAATGACTTTACAATCACTCTGAGTGCACCACTACAAGTGAATGAAGAATATGAAGTCGGCCTGCATGAACTTTCCATCTCTAATGTATTCTACAACGTTCCACGGACTAACGATGCTACTATACATATTACTTCCAGAAGCATTATTGAGCTGCGTAAGGAAGTTGTTGTGATATCGACTTTGGAACACGCGCTGCAAGATTTTTTAAAAGAATTCAACATCGCATTTGGTTATGTTGATGGAAGGTACACATTCCAACTACCTCAAATAATTCGTTCTATTAAGTTTTCGGATGAAGAATTGCAACAAGCCATGGGTGTGTCCACTATACAGGGTTTGAAAGTTGCAGGTGCTAAAGTTCCACGTCAGAACATGTACATGGGAGAGGAAGCTATCTCAAAGATGCTTTTAAAGGAAGAGGTGACTATCATTACACAATATGCTCCAATCATATTCATACCAGGTCGCCCTATCACTGTCACACTAAATCGCTTCTTTAAAAGATATGAAATCGATGGAAAGATACTATTTCAAAACAATACCTATACATTATTGGTCCCACGTCTCTTTGTTATCCCTGAACAACTCAAGAGACTCCTCAAATTAAACTCCAGTAAACTGTTAGAAAATACAACACAATACATTGGAGATCCATTTACATTCAGTTTTGGTGTTGTTCTAGAAAAAGTAATACTTGCAAGGGAAGAAGTCAAAATTCCACCAAATTATTACGAGACACCACGTTCGCTTCTACAAGCTGTCAGAGGTGTGATAGGCAGCAGTGCTATACTAACATACAATGAAGATACACAGCTGTTTACTTTCACTCCACTTGATGGAGTAACTATAGATCTTTCTGAATATTTGAGTAATATGTTGGGTTTCGCACCAATTCAGTCTATTGCAAACACCACCACCGGAACCACACCACTCAATCTTAAACCATTGTTTCATAATTTCATGATTTATTGTGACATTATCGAATCATCTCATGTAGGTGCAAAAAAGTTTCCCATTTTGAAACTCATCCCATATTTACATAAAGATGATCCCCAGATTCATTACAGCTTCCATAACGTGCAATATTTGAAGCTGTTACAGAACGAAATCACGTCAATTTCGATTAAGTTGTTTGATGAGACAGGTCGTCCACTTCATTTTAGAGGACCAGGTCGTACAGCTCTAGTTCTACACTTCAAAAATGTATCTTAAAGCAGTGCCAGAGATCCATTATGGATTGGGACTTGGTGATTTAGTGCCATACAAAGGGCCTCTCTTTCAAACTGGGAATGGCTTCTTTAGTTCTTTGCGTAAGCTAGCATTGCCACTATTGCATCGTGCGAAGACTTACATAGCCCGTACTGCGATGATCGCAGCGAAAAATTTGGCGAAAAAGTTATCTGAAGGGCAAAACATCAAGCAAGCACTGAGAGCAAGCTCAAATGAATTAGGCACACAGATTTTGAAGGACATTGCCGGCAGCGGACATCGAAGGAAAAAGAGGAAGAGAAGAGACATTTTCGATTAATCCTCTGTAACCATGAAATAAAGAAGACACTTTTTGTCATACATTGATGTTTCTTCTTTATAAAGAAAAAGGTTTTTCTATGGAAAAGGGTCGCACTCCGAAAATGGCGCCCGAGAGGGGTTAGAAGTCGGGACAATGGGTCGCCCCCTTTCACCTGTAGAAAGTGTGGCGGACAATGCTTCGAAGCGGTCATCGCATTCCGAAAAAACAGGTGGCCCAGGTAGGGCTGGCTTGTGAGGGCGATGTCAAAAGGTAAAGGGGGATTGGAGGACAATGATTCCAATCGTGAACGGGATCGCATTCAAAAAAAGTGGTCGGCGGGGGGTTAGAGGAGTGGATCGACTGGCGGTTAGCAAAATGGACCACGGTCGCCTTTCACGATGTGGACAATGCTTCGAATCGTGAACGGGATCGCATTCTGAAAATAGTGGGTCAGCGGGGGGTTAGAGGAGTGGAACGGGAGGTGGTTAGCAAAAACGGACCATGCTCGCCAGCGGACAATGTAAAAGGGTAAGGGGACTGGAGGACAATGATTCCAATTGTGAACGGGATCGCATTCTGAAAACAGCGGGTCAGCGTGGGGTTAAAAGTGTGCATCAGCACCCAAGCTGGTTAGAAGTCGAGCAATGGGTCGCCTTTCACTTGTAGAAAGTGTGGTGGACAATGCATCGAATCGGCCATCGCATTCCGAAATACAAGTGGCCCAGGTAGGGTTGGGTTGAGAGGGTGATGTCAAAAGGTAAAGGGGGATTGGAAGAGTCTTTTCGCTCGGGTAAGATGCTAACAAATAAAGCTATGAGGAAAGCATTGTACCTTTTCATTTGCAAAGATGTCGCAGGTTAACGTTGTACACGCACAGTCCCAGCTGGCTTTGAAGGAGTGTGAGTTATTCAACATACCGCCAACCCAAGTTTCAATAGAATCATGCGAGGCGCAAGTTTATTATCCTGTTTCTACAATCAGCGGAGGAGAATCGACGATCGAATGGAACATAACAAATCTCTCAGACTTGTATCTCGATTTATAATCTCTGTATTTTAATATAACTATGCAGATATTGAGGTCGGACTGGACTGAACCAATTACCCGAAGAGCAGACGGTATCACTGAGGACATTGTATTCCCAGTCAACAACTTGGGTGCCGCTTTATTTAAATATGTAACCATTCACTTGAATCAACGTCTTGCAAGCAGTAACTGTTTGAACTCCTATTGATGTATGATTGATACCCTACTTCATACGAATACTCATCTGCAGAAGACTTTAGATGATTGTGCAATGTATACATATGACACAGGAGAGCATGCAGCAAATGATCCAGTCGCTCGGTATGCAAAGTTGCGCATAGCTAGGCCAAGTGGAGGAAAACTATTTGAAATTGTCATGAAAGTTAACACCGACCTCACAAACCAAGGGAGGCTTTTGTTACCCGGTGTGGGGGTTCGAGTGACTGCTCTACATAATACGGATAGCTTTAGATTGCTAACTGGCACCAATGAAACTCATAAGCATCAATTGAAAATCCACAGCGCGGCACTTGTAGCACGCAAAGTCAAAGTTAGCAACTCAAGTTTTATTGCACACCAGAAAGCCCTTAGATCATCCCCGGCATGTTACATCATGCGTGGACTAGAAAGCAAAGTCCGCTCGCTTTCGCCGGGCCTTCATGATGCAATCTTTGAAAACTTATTCCCTGATAGAATTCCTGATCAACTTACTGTATGTCTAGTTCGCACCGAGGCTTATCAGGGTGATTACAAGTCGAGCCCCTTTTGTTTCGAACATTTTAATGTTAGTTCTGTAACACTATCAGTTGATGGACACAGGAAGCAACTATCCTATGACTGGGAAAATGATCTGGGTAGAGCAAGCTACTACGAATTCTTGTATCAACTGAATGAAAAACATGTCGACTTGAGTTATGAAAAATATAAAAAAAAATTCCTTTATCATGCATTGGAACTTGAGTGCTGACGAAAGTTTTGGTTCCTACTTTAATCCATTGCGGAAGGGCAATTGCAGGATTGAAATGAAGTTTGCTAAGCCATTACCTTGCGCAGTGTCGGTTATACTTATTAGTGAAGCGCCCAAGATTTTATCAGTCGATGGTGATCTTGTTGTTCGAGTGGACTAAGCATGAATGTGTTTGATCTGGAATTACTGTTTTCTCTGAACCATGAAACTTTGAATATGTATCGCGGGACCTTCGCAATTGATATGATACCAAGTTTAACGACAGAAGGGTTTGTAGTTATCAATACACACCCACACGACGGTCCTGGAGAACACTGGCTATTGTACATGAGAGACAGGAATGACAAGTACATCTATGTGGACAGCTTTGGTCTACCACCGATTGAAGAAGAGCTGCTAGATCTACCTGCTGATCAGTATTGCGAGAAATGCATTCAAAGCATTTACAGCTCACACTGTGGACTTTTTGTTTGTTTCTTTGCTTCCCGTCTTTGTAAGAATTACCAACTCAAGAGCATTGTTTCCTTATTTGACAATAACCTTGTACACAATGACCTCAAGATAATAAAAATGATTGAAGAGGAATACCTCATTTAAAGAAAAATGTCTCATTTTATTTCTTCAATGTACAGACCTCTTTCAGATAGTCCTCCAGACTCGACACCTTGCGACAACCATCTTTCTTGCGACGCACGATGTATTCAGAGTGTTGGATGTAAAAGTTTCGAATTATTGGTCGCTTGAGTCCAGCATTAAGTATGGTTGGAGAGATATTGTCACCCTGACGATACCGTCGCAACAAGTCACACTTGATGGCGACGAAGCGTTGGAGCCTCCGACTAATCTTTCCTCGTTTCGTCCGCATCGGAAACGGGAGAATTTGCATAATGAGACGAAAATCAGCCTCTGGCCCGTTGCAGTTCAGATAGGAGTTTAATTTCATCAAATCCTTGTACATCAGCCATTGTACCGTCAAAGCAAATCGTTCACTGGGCTTCATGGTTGATCCGAGCTTGGATGGCAACCGAGATAAGGTCGGATGTTATTGTCTAGCCAATGAGATGGATTCGATGACCACAATCCACCACAACGACAGCGTCGCAGATGCTCATCATATTGTATAAAGAAAGTTCTGGGTGCTGGCTTCAATGTCTTCACAAGAGGAAGATCCCACGTCAGGAGACAATCAGAATCTTAACAAAGAATCACATTTTTAGAGAGGGAAAAACGGGAAAACTTTCCATACATACAATCGTCCCCAGAGACCGCGTAGCACTTCTGCGCTTCCATCGTCGACTGTGAGGGGGATGTTGAAAAGGAATCCGATGGAGAGGATGTGCATACTTTCCCTATTGGTTGCGTTTTTCCTTAGTTTGCAATTGGTTGTTTACTACAAAGACTTTTGCTACATGTGGATTTCTCTAGCCCACCATCTTGTTGCTAAAAGTTGTTTATACAAAGTAGGAGAGGATGTGATATGATAATGAGGATGCGTCAGCTTTAAAAAATGAAGATTTGGTTCCTAGAGCATCACTTGGAAGCAATATGGCCAACGATGGTGGTAAGTTTTGATGGTTTTTACCTTAAAGTTAGGTTTCTTATGAAAGTTGTCTTTCTCAGTTTTCTCGAGTTTTGAAGATGATGATGATAGTGGTGAGTTTTGGTGGTTTTTCTCATCAAGTTCATTTTCTTAAGAATATTATCTTTCTCAGTATTCACGTCGAGCCCTGTGTTTTACTTCGAAGACGGTAAGGAAATGGTGAATATGAAAAGCGAGAAGTATCTAAAGTTCCATTCTTTTCAGCGCCTGAGTCGCCACCACCAAGCTGTACGTATTAGCGACATTTCATAGATTTCATGTTAATATATGAGTTTCATTTCAGATGAATCAGTTTGTGTGGTATCAAATGAAAGTACGTACCAGCATATGACTTTGATTACTTGATCTTAATAGCAAATATCTTTTTAGACGATCACCGGGTACCACCACCAGACAGTGAGTATAGTTATAGATCCTGTTTCCATGTCTGATCTTAATTGCAAATATCTTTTAGATGATCATCGGGTACCACCACCAGACAGTGAGTATAGTTATAGATCTCGTTACCATGCTTGATCTGAATTGCAAATATCTTTTTAGATACTCACTGGATACCACCTCCTGACAGTGAGTATAGTTATACGTCTCGTTACCATGCTTGATATTAATAGTTGTTGTCTTTGTTGTCAGATTACCCTGGCCCCCCTATGCAGTGTATGTATTAGTGAACATTCTCTTTCAGGATATAGTGTTCCAATGGCATATCATTTTATGTACATGATGATATTCATAGTTGTTGTCTTTGTTTTCAGACTACCCCGGCCCCCCTATGCATCGTATGTATAAGTGAATGTTCTCTTTCAGGATATAGTGTTCCAGTGGCATATCATTTTATGTACATGATGATATTCATAGTTGTTGTCTTTGTTTTCAGACTACCCTGGCCCCCCTATGCAGTGTATGTATTAGTGAATGTTCTCTTTCAGGATATAGAGTTCCAGTGGCATATCGTTTTTATGTAGCCGATATTAATAGTTGTTGTATTTGTTTTCAGATTACCCTGGCCCCCCTATGCAGCGTATGTATAAGTGAATGTTCTCTTTCAGGATATAGAGTTCCAGTGCCATATCATTTTATGTAGATAATGATATTCATAGTTGTATTTGTTTTCAGACTACACTGGCCCCCCGTTTTCAGATTACCCTGGCCCCCCTATGCATCGTACGTATATGTGAATGTTCTCTTTCAGGATATAGAGTTCCAATGGCATATCATTTTATGTAGACGATATTAATAGTTGTTGTCTTTGTTTTCAGACTACCCTGGCCCCTCTATGCAGTGTATGTATAAGTGAATGGAAGTGTGGATGTTGTTCTTAATATTTAGGTTCTCTTTCAGATCATTGCTGCTACTGCTGCAGTGAGTCATCTGGTTGGGTAAGCAATGTGGCGAATGCTGATTATATGTTATCTTTCAGATCCGGACGCCATTAGGGACATTATTCGAGAAAGTTTACTGCAATCATTAATTGATTTACTAAATATGGAATAAAAAGATTTTCTGTTGTAGAAAATGTGTACTGTCTTGTATGTTTCTTCTGTTTCAGGTGTAAAGGTTTTTCCGCTGGGGTTTTCTCCTTCACGCAGATTGGCAACATAATTGGCAATCCCCGGCACCATTGGCTTTAATTGGCATTACTAAGCATCATTGACTTTAATTGGCATTACTAAAATATTTTTCACTTGTACAAATGTGTATGTCTATTGTTTGCATGTCTTCAGGAGGAGAGTATGCAATGTTAAATGACGATTGAAACTCCCCGCTCGGGGATGTATGAAAAGATGTGGAAAGGGAATAAGATGTACTTTGCATGTTCATGCATGTTCAAACACGAGAAGGAAACCCCTCTCTACGCGACGCGCGGCCGCGAAACGCACGGGGCGGTCTTGGTGCGTGCTCCTCCTTGGCGCGAACGATCTTGCTCCAAATATCTTCCTATCTAGAGCGGTGGGGACCGATGGTCACCATGCTCTTTGGTTACCAGGCTCTTTCCCCTTCTACTACTTATATATATACATACATATACAGAGTAGGCGAAACATAACATAACATATTCAGGAAGAGGAACGTAACAGGAAGATATTCACACTGATACATACAGTACAGACTTAGAGATATACAGTACATAGCACTAAAAGAGAGAGAGAAAAAAAGAAAATAAACTCTACACTTCACGTGTTGCTGGCTAATGGCTGGAGTAATGGCTCCAGGGACAGAAGGTACTGGGAGAGTTCTGACGGATTAAAAAATAATAATAATAAAAAGAAACAGTGCGACTATGTGGCAAAACGGACTAGAGTTATCTTACATTCACGGCGCTTTTTAGCGGAAGTACGCTTTTTCCAAAATTTGGAAACCGACCCGACAGACCAGGCTTGTGCGTAACGCGTTACTAGAAATTGCGTTACTTGTAATTAATTATTGTTTGAGTAATTTTTCGATTAATCAGTTACTTTACTGTCAAAGTAACTTTTCGAGTAATCAATTACTTTTCTGAGTAATCGATTGCTTAGTAATTGATTACGTTTCCGGTTAAGATTAACTTGTCTTTCAGATGTTCTGCCCCAAGCCAAACCACTCGTGCCGTCAGCCTTTCTTGGGTCGTTCTACTTAGAGTCACTAGTTCTACTATAGCAAGCGTAACCTTTTAATAACATTGTAATAACGTTCTGGAATTTCAGGGTCTCTCTCCCTAATCTCTTCCTACACCAGTGTGGTGGTACCTGAAGCTTTGGAGGTTTAGTGAGTCATGGGGACGTTCCACGCAATGCTCTTCCACAATCGGGTCAACGTCTTCCCGGGCGATAAATACAGTACAGATCTACCTGTCCTACGCGTTTTGTTTATCGTATTCTTTCAGCTGTTCGGCTGTTGAACCCCTCCCCCCCATTTTTTTTTTCCTGAGCCACAAAAGACGGATATAATTTGCGTGAATGCTGAGCAACGACCGGAGAAACGCGTTACTTTTCTACTCGTTACTCAATTACATTTGAAGCCGAGTAATTGGTAACGGTAACCAATTACTTTTTGCGTATAAGTAACGGTAACGGTAATCAATTACATTTTCTGGGTAATCGGCACAAGTCTGCCCGACACAAATCGGTCAATGTTCAGAGCTATTTATGCCGATGCCGCTACAATTAGAGCTCTGCACGGACACGAGCCCAAGAGCCCGTTAGCCACGGGACCATGAACTTACCGTAATTTCACGCGTATTAGCCGCGGCTTATGCGCAATTTTTTTGTCAGGGGGCGCTCTGCGGCTTATCCACCGGTGCGGCTTATCGGATGACCGGATGACTTGCACGTTTAACGAGCTGACGAGTGGCGGAGAATTCAAAACGACGCGCACGTGGCAGATTGCGCGTGACTTATGCAGTGCTATTCACGTATCGCGCGAAGAGCTCCGTGCATGTGTTTCACCATGTCCACTTCTCTGCGAGCGGCCCAATCACCATTAGCTCGTTAGACGTGCAAGAGATTAAGGCCTCTGAGCCTGGCTGGGCTGGAGGCGTTGCTTCTTACATGATTTGTACCCAGGGTTGTACTGGCTACCGAAACAGAGTAACGCAATACCGCTACCTACTACTCCACAAAAAAGTAGGGCAACATTAGCGTCGTTACAAATTTGAAAAAGTAACGCCATGCCGCTGCCGCTACCAATTAAAAGTAACGTAAATACTATGCCGCTACTTTTCCGCTACCATACCGTTCTCTAGGCAGCACATTATCGCAGGCATCTCGTTGCTGAATGTGCCAAAAACCGGTGCAGTATTTATACAGCATGAAGTATGTCGTTACTTACAGCCAATATATGTTATTTGACATTGAGCTTGCAATGATAGTGTTTTTTTTTTTCGAGATGTCCGCGAATCCCAACATCAACTTTTCTGTTTGCTTACTCCCGATGGATTGAGCACTTTTCCTTGTGGTCAAGTGGTGTAACTGCCATCATAAGCGAACTCTCATCGAACCATCAGTAATTACCTACCATATGGCAAAAAGATCAAACGAAAGACGTTTGCTCATGCTTTGACCAGGAACAACGTGCTGTTCGCATACTGCACCAAAGCTTAGGCATCACATTGAGGAAATGGGAGATATTGTTGTTGCCATATACTGTACTACATACATTTTAATCAGCCTACTCAAAGTGAAAAGGTTTTGTTGATTCGCTTGAGTAACTAGGCATTACACTTATTCATGACGAGTCCTAATGCTCTTGTCATAACAAGAGACACACAAGAAAACCTGCTGTGTGAGTTTCAATACTGTGGGTATTAGTACAACAATAATTTCAATACTGATAACAAAAAAGAAACAGTGTACATTATATTGCACCACGTCAATAAAGAATTTTAGAAAAAATCTTCCTGGGAACAGCATCACGAAAGATACTGCCCCGACGACTGTTTTGTATTTCGTGCATTCAAACACACAGCTCACGTGGGGGCAGTCCGAGTTATCAAAGGGCCCTTCTGAAATACATAAAGGACGGGCTCGCCTTTGCCTTCCTCCACCACGTATGTGGATTTAGAGGAAGACCAGGGCACACATAATTAGTCTGCCAAAAGGGAAAGAACACAAGCGAGCTAGTGTAACGTTGAAGTGGGAAGCATCACCTCGAGCTTCATGTCTCTGTCCTAGTAGCACAATTTGTTGCCGGAAAGTTGTGATAATGTTTTACTCAAACGTTACAGAAACGTGGCTGATGTCCTCTTGAAAATCTGTTGCAGCAACATTGCTGCGAAACATTTCTGCAACATTGTGACAGTACTATAGGTTTTCCCGTCCATTTTAATCTAAGTGCCATCTGAATTGGTCCGGGTGCCATCTGAAATAATCCAAGCGCCATTCAATTTAATCCCGGCGCCATCTGAAAAAATCCAGATGCTATTCAATTTAATCCGGGTGCCATCTGGATTAATCCATGGTGTTTTTAGGCACTACAACCGTGTATTCACACGAGGGATATCGTTGTAGAGTACTTTAGTGGAAGAAAAAGTAAAAAAAAAAAGAAACTGCTGATGGAACTGAAGTTGTGCCATGTCTTATGTGGAACATTCCCACGACGCTGAGATATTGGGAGTTGGAGCGGAAGTATAGCAAACGATGGCACTGGTGCTGTCGTCTGCTACAGAATATCTTCTGACTGAACTGTTGGATATCCCGCGCAGTTAGAAGACGGCGAAAAGGCATGACTCACATAGCAGACGACACCACTGGTGCTGCCGTCTGCTACAGAATAACTTCTGACTGAACTGCAGGATATTCTGCGCTGTTAGCAGAACGGGAAAAGGCATGATGCTCACAGCAGGCGACACCAGTGTTCCTGTCGTCTGCGAAGGAATATCTTGTGACTCTGCCGCAGGATATTCTCTGCGGTTTGAAGAGCACGGAAAGACATCACGCACATCCCGCAGCGTAGTCACAAGATATTCCGTAGCAGACGACAGGACCAATGGTGCCGTCTGCTATGTGAGTCATGCACTTCGTGCTCTTCTAACCGTGTGGAATATCCTGCAGCTCAGTGAGAAGATATTCTGTAGCAGACGACAGCACCGGTGTCGTCTGCTAGGTGAGCCATGCCTTTTCGCGCTATTCTAACTTCGCGAAATATGAGCAGTTCAGTCAAACGATATTCTGTAGCAGACGACAGCACCAGTGGTGTCGTCTGCTATGGGAGTCATGCCTTTTCGTGCTCTTCTAACCGTGTGGAATATCCTGCAGCTCAGTCAGAAGATATTCTGTAGCAGACGACATGACCAATGCTGTCGTCTGCTATGCTTCCGCTTTAACTCTTGATATCTCGGCACCGTGCGAATGCTCAACATAAGACGCAGCAGAATATAAGTCCTGTCAGCAGCTTTTTACTTTTCCCTCCACTATATGTCTGTAGAATATTCTGCGAGGATGTCCCTCGTGTTAGTACACGGTTATAGTGCTTAAAAACACCATGGATTAATTCAGATGGCACCCGGATTAAATCAAATAGCATCTGGATTTTTTCAGATGGTGCCCGGATTAAATTGAATGGCGCTCGGATTATTTCAGATGACACTTGGACTAAAATGGACGGGAAAACCTGTAGAACCACGTTTCCCCAACACAAATGCAATATTGGGATAACATTTCCGTCATGTTTCCACAATATTGGGACACCGTTATAGCAATATTCTTCAACGCACACACAATATTGTGGCAACATTTGGGTAATGTTTTCGCTCCATTATGACAGTGTTACAGCCATATTTCTTTACCACAACACAGCATTTAGACTACAGTTATGTAACGGTCCACAACACTGTAAAGCGTTACATCTGTATTTGTTGAACACACCCCAGGTAGCACCGAATGGTATGGCAACATTTAATCAATGTCATACTGCGACGTTGCCCAAACCTCGCTAACTTCATTTTCAACATTCATTTGTAACACTCGAGCAACGTGTACACAAACAACATTGCGGCACCGTATGTACACATTTTTCAATGCGTGAGTTCACTTGAATAATTTGCCTTGCACACGACATGATGCAACCGGCCTCGGTGGCTCAGTCGGTAGCGTGTTCGGCTTCTGATTCCGAGATCGCGGGTTCGAACCCGGCCGAGGACGCCAGCAACTTGGTGGCAAGGTACAAGTTGCTTAGACACGCCGTCTTCCGCGAGGGACGTTAAATACGGGGTGCCGTGTGATGAACTTTCATCGCACGTTAAAGAACCCTCAGGTGGGCAAAAGCAATCCACAGACCGACCGCTGTGGCGTCGCTCATGATCTCAGTTGTCTCGCGACGTAAACACCCAATTATTAATATTACGACATGATGCAATGTACAAACAATGTTTTTGTTTTTGTGTAGGCTATACACAGGTGCTGGGGCTCATACGGTGGTGTCCTACGTTCAAGATCACCAACGAAGCTCCGGATGTTGAAGTGCTCCCTGCTCGTGCATGTGGTGGCAAACTGATTCTTGCAGAAGCTGTGGAGCAACAGAGTGAAGTAGGATCAAACGAATGACACACACACCAAAAAAGAAGAGGAAATGTATTATCTAAGCATTTACAACCGATGGCATTTAACCCTCCTTGCAGGCAGGGGCGGATTTAAGGGTCTGTCATGCGGGGTGGGCGGTCTTAAGGAAATTTCGTGCTTTGCGGCGCAGCATCGTCCAGGAGATAGGGTTTTTATATCGGGAACACGACCGTATGGGGGGGGGGGGGCGACCGCCCCCCCGCCCTTCCTTAAATCCGCCCCTGCTTGCAGGGGTTTCATAAGTGAAGAGTTCAATGCTGCTGACACACCCGTGTGTGCAACTCTGAGACCTACCACCACAGCTATTCAAACCGGCCCTTTTCAGGCTACCCAACACTTCTACAAGGAGATAGCACTGCAAGAAGAACCTAAGTGCATTCAAATAAGCTTTGTGCCTGTCTGTTCTTTGTTGGATACCTGCATTTTCACTACAACAATGAAAGAAGCTACAGTACTGACAGCCCACTTTAGTGCTGCAGTTGCAGAAATATATTGGCTTCGATCCCCCTTTTGGTCTCAGCAAGCAGAAATTTCCCAACAGCATCTATAGTGACCTAATATGTCTCTATTCCAATAAATGGTACATCCTCAGACAACATATTACTCAATTAGGTATGCATACCCAAGGTAGGTATGCATCAAGGGAAGTAACAGGCAGCAAAGCACATCTGAGACACTGAAATATGAATATGCAAAATTTCACTTTTCCTGAACGTCAAGTTTTGCACAAGGACGGTTTTGAGTAGGATCTGTTAGGAGATATATCTCTGTGAAATTAAGCTGGCATTTCTGTTTTGTTGTTTAAACACCGACCATTGCAGCTGCACTGTTTTAATTTGTCCTCCCCGGCTTCAACAAAATCATTCCTGCACAGTTTCACAAGGCTGAAGATTTTCAGAACTCCTTATTGTGTAGATGCTGCATAGAATACATTTACATAACATAACATACACAGTGGCTGCCGTTCTGGGAGCAGTTCCGTGCGGCAGTGCACAGGAAATGGAAGATTGACGAAAACAGAAAAATGCTAGTACTTGAGTACATTAGTGAAAGGACAGGCAGCGTCGGCTATTCCCGGACTGCAGGCGACGGAGGCATGCTACGACGATGCAATAGAGCGCGATGGAATGCAGCTTTTCGGGGACACCGTTCGAATTGAGCGTGAGTACCTTACGAGGCTTCGAAATTTACCAGCGGTAAAATCGTCGGCCGATGTGCCGGGACTCCGATCTTTGTGCTCCGGGACTCCGAGCCTTGGATGTGTCGAGTGACACTTACGTGTCAATGATGATAGACATCCGCAAATCGTCGCTGCCTGGAGACATGGTCGTGGAATACCGACGGATGACTCGATATGGGACGGCTCTGCTCGATGTGGACGGAGTAACAGAGAACGACGCAGCGTAACGCCAGTCGGAATCAAGCACGAGGACAGAGTCAAAGGAGAGTGGTGAGCTGTCGAAAGTCATTCATTTTGTTCGAGTGGAACTAGAAAGTAGAGAACATTCTGGATTGAAAATTCGAAGTGCATCACAGCCTGTTCAACACCCACCGAGAATGAAGACCGGCAGAAGCATCGCAACAGGCGCTGTACTTCACACGTTGGTGGGAAATGTCGCAAATTGTGTCTTTTGCGGTGCGAATGACCACGACACCGCAAAGTGTAAAAGTGACATGTCCCTCGCAGACAAGCTGAAGAGATTGTCTCGTGATATGCGTTGCCACGACTGCACAAAGAAAGGCCACCGGCCCGTGGACTGTCGTTCAAAGGTGACGTGCAAACATTGCGGAAGGCGGCATGCCTCATCGGTTTGTGATTCGTCCAAGAGAACTTTGCCCAAAGAAGTAGTTGGTAACGCTGTGACCACCACCAACATGATGACAGCGAACGATGCGCCACGCCGACGAAACAGTGAGGTACTGTTCTAGACTTTTCGAACTTGGGCGTCTTCCGACACAGAATGCGACACAGAATGCACCCACATCCGAGGCATTATTGATGGTGGAAGCCAGCGCACATTTATACAGGAAGACATCGCAGAAAAGCCGAAGCTTAAAGTAATCAGTGAAAGCAAACTACAGCTCAATACATTTGCTAACGATACAGCCTCCAACAGCATACGCAAAGGAAAAGCTCCGGAGCCAGTACCATCCGAAGGATTACGTAATCCATGCCACCAGGATTCCATTCATCTGCAAGGACCTCGCAGCCACCCCAGCGAATCACGACTTTGTGTAATCCATACACCGCCGACGAGACTTCATCGGTGTCGATGTGTTGTTTCCCAACATAACGAGTGAGGTCGGTATTGGAGTGCTGATTGGTTGCGACGAAATGTGGAGGCTGCTTACTGGCGATGTGACAAGATACGAGGAGAACGACAGTTTGGTAGCGTTTTTTTAGTTTTTTAGTTCCGGTAGCGGAACAGTTTTTTGCTGCACATTTCAAGGACCAGACCCGGTGACGAGGTACTGTACCGGGCAGGCGACGACAGCAGTATGTGTCTTGAGAGCAGGAGTAGCAACAGAGCCAGAGCCTGACATTTTGGCAAGATTCTCGGATCTAGAAAGTATTGGGATTTCCGATGTGCCGAAGAGCAAAGTTGAACACAGCCCATCCGTTCTTGCAGAGTTCGAACGCAACATTCAAGTCAGAGAAGGTCGATACGACGTGGGCTTGCAGTGGAAAACACGCCCGGACGATCTGTATGACAACTACCAGGTAGCGAAAAACAGTCAACAGAACCTGGGTAGACGTCTGAACCGCGATGACAACATCGAAGAGTATGACGCAGTCATCCGAAACTACCTGAAAGGTGGACATGCGGAGAAAGTCACTGGGGACGAGACAGAGTCGACTGCTGTGTACTGCATGCCTCATAGGGCAGAAATACGAAGTGAACCAACACCTACAAAGATGCGTCGTTACATGCGCCTGCACTGTAAAAGATTGCCGTAAAATTTACGGTCAAAGTCAATTTTTTTTGCCGTAAAAGGAACAGGTATGCTACCGTAATTAGAAATACGGTCCAAGTAGTGTAATTAATACGGCACCAATGAAATATGCCGTAATTATGACGGTCATCACAATAAATAAGACGGTAGTGTGTCCGTAATCGTGATTAGGGTCAAATGGCTGTAGATTTTACGGTAATGCGCCATACTTTCACACTGCCTTCCAGTATCTGACATTGTGCTACGTTTGATGGGAACAGTGAATTTTAATAAATGGTTGATTGCTGTACATGTATACATGCATGTGGTGGCACAGTGTTGCTATGCATTGTATTTCATTAGAGGCCAAATCTTTTCTTTCTTTTCCAATCCAATCCAATCCAGAGGCCAAATCGATACTTCAATAACTTTCATATCTGCTGCTGTACCTACACACCTCGGCATGTCGTACAAACAGTGTGCATCATTGTTTAGCGCACCGTGTGCTCTCAAGACAAAAAGACACGAAAAACACTCACGAACAGACGGGAGCGTTTACTGTTCAGGGTATTTAATATGACAATGTACACTTGTGCAGCGTGTACTATCACGCTGCACAAGTGTGCAGCGGGCGCGGCGGACGCTTTCACAAGGGGGATGTCGGTGAGGACACTCATTGAGGACGAGCGTTGGTTTCGGGGACCAACATGGCTTTCAGAGACAGAGTAATCGTGGCCACGGGCATTTGGAGAGGATGACGAAGGACTCAACGGAGCCGAAGACGAAATGACGCGCACTTGTTGCGATGGTTGACAAAACTATTCCGGCTCCTACATTGCTTAACCTGAGCAAGTACAGCAACTATCTGCGCCCACTACGAGTTATTGTCTGGATAAAAAGATTTGTGCAGAATTGTCGTTCCGACTCGCGACGGTGCGGCCCCCTCACAGCTACAGAGCTCGATGACGCCGAGATGTTTGGGGCAGGGCATGCGCAGTGGGAGTCCTTCCCTGAAGAGATGAAGCACGGGGACAAGATCGCCGCGACATCCAAGATCGGACGACGGCAGCCTTTCCTGGACGACAAAGAGTTGGTGCGTCTGTCTGGACGGCTTCAAAGCTCGGACAACGTAGCAAATCAAACACCCGATATTGCTGACAACAGAACACCCGCTATCCGAGCTGATTGCGCGTTGAATGCACATCTGCGCGCGTTGCATGGCGGCGTGCAGACGACGCTGACTATTCTGAGGGAAAAGTGGTGATACCCCGGGCCAGACAGTTGGTGAAATCCACTATGCACAGCTGCAAAGTTCGCGCCAGGTTTCGGGCAATTCGTGCGACAGCGCCCACTGCACCTCTATCAGCAGGTCGCAGACTCAGACTCATCATTTCACCCATTTGACATCACCGGTGCTGGGACCTGTATACATCAAGAATGATCGGGGATTGCCTAGGTCGTACATTGCCATTTACTTGTGCCACCACAAGGGCTGTGCATCTGGAACTGGGTGCGGCGGCGGGTGGGGGGGGGGGGTATATGTTTATTAAGAAAAAAAGAGAGGAAAGGTTAGCCAGGCAAAGAGACGGCTTACTATTCCGTTAAAGAAGGAAAAGAAAAGGGGAAAACGAAAAAGAAAAGGAAGGAGAAGGAAGGAAGGTTGCGGATTTGACAACAACGTCATTCATTATGGCTTCCCGACGGTTTATTTCTAGAAGAGGAGTACCGTCTACGATTTACAGCGACAATGCTCTTATTTTCAAGAAGGCAGCACGAGATATCGCATCAAATGGAAGTTTATCGTGGAGAGGGCTGCTTAGTGGGGCGGCATGTGGGAAATAATAGTGCGGACAGTGAATAATTGTTTACGGAGAGACCTTGGACGGCAGTGCCTAACCTCCGAGGAAATGTCCACCGTACTGCACGAAGTGGAGGCAATAGTCAATTCGCGTCCGCTCACTTTCCTCCACTCTTCTCCCGATGAGCCCAGCGTATTGACACCTGCGCATTTGCTACTCGGGAGAACATTAACCGCCCTTCCCGAGAGTACAACTACAGCAACAGCTCCACCTTTAAACTCGGCTGAAGTCAACAAGAGGTGGATCTACCGACAGAAGATCGCTGACCATTTCTGGAACAGGTGGAGAAAATAATACCTTCTCGAGCTGAGGTCAGCCCACCAATCGGACACGTGTAGCTCAACCAGTCTGTGGAAAGGGGACGTTGTGCTGCCGCAGGAGGACAAAGTTCCACGCCATATGTGGAGAATTGCGGGAGTAACGGAACTCTATAACGGTCGCGATGGTAAAGTGCGCGCGTGTGAGGTGAAACTGCCAACCGGTAATGTAACGCGCCGACCGCGCTCCAAATGAGTACAAGTATTCATCTCATTTCGGTGGGAGGATGTTACAACTCTACAACATGAAAACAGAGAACATGCCAAGAAACAGTGTGACAGAACAAGAACTTGTTCTGGCACGTTACCCCGGTGAAAGACTTCAGCTGCCATGCAAGTAGTAAAGAGGGTTGTCCAGGCTACAAGCTGTCCACTTTACAAGGTTCCTGCCCCTGAGCCCTGAGCGTATTTTCCCTGCGCGGCGCGTCCCTGCGCGTATTTTTCCCTGTGCGGCGCCAGTGCGGAGGGTTGTCCGCGCGCTTATCGGCGGGGGAGGGCTGCGCGTGCGCTCATCGTAGCGTATTTTTCAGCCTGGGCAGACTTCTTTGGCCATACATGGGCCGACTTCACATATTTTCCGATACAACAGGTGAGCGGTTTACATGCAGAGACATGCAAAGAACGGTCATACACAAAAAGTACAAGTGAAAATATATTTATTAATGCCAATCAAGTTGCCAATTGTAAAGCCAGTGCTGGGAATTGTGATGCCAATCAGGTGAAGGAGAAAAACCCGACCGAAAAACCTTCACAACCTGTAATAGAAGAAACACAACACACATAATAAAGTACATACTTACTCATTACCAATTTCACAGATATGGATATGACTCAATGGCATTAAAGAGGTATCTCTTATCAAAGTGGGCCAACTTCTTTCCTCATTTTTCAATCTGCGCCGAATTTTTTCGCGACTTTTTCCCGTGCGCGACAGGCGACGCTCGGGTAGAGGGCTGCTGCGGTGGGCGGAGCGTGGCCGGAGGGCTGCGTGAGCGCTTACTTGCTCACATTTTTTCAGCCTGGGCCGACTTCTTTCATCATTTTTCAATCTGTGTCGACTTCAATCGCAATTTTTTTCCCGCTACAGCAGGTGTGCAGTAGGTGATTTACATGCAAAGGATAGCTATACACAAAAGTACGAGTGAAAATATATTTATTAAAGTCATTAGTGTCAGGAATTATATTATGACTCAGTGTGAAGGAGAAAAACTCAGTCAAAAAATCTGATGCAATAGCATTGGAGGGGTATTTTATTAGTGATAATCACGCAAGTTTTCAATTAAGCAGAAGGAGTAGCACATTTTTAATAAAAGAAGATATTTTTAATCAATATGATTACAACCAAAATTAAAAGTTTTATTATAAAAAGTCTAACATGACCACCATACTGGAGCTTTAATTACAAGTGCCGATATATGTATGTGAACAGCAGAGAACATGGAAGACCATGGGACACGAACACAAGAGGAAATAAAATCTATAACAATACATTGGTTAATCAAAACAACAGAGGAGGAGACTATCATTTTAACTATCATAAAATCACCCTCGTGACTTCCCCATACAATTTTCATTCTAAGAGACACTTTGTTTTATGAATTCAACACAGAAAATATATTAAAAAATGAACTCCACCACATAGCACGCTCCTAGCCAACAATCAACTCTAATAATATCTGCCCTGATTTGTTGAAGACGGGAGGCGTACACCTGACAGTTATAAACATTTTCGAGCGCAATAGGGAAGATTATTCAAACATTACACAATTAATCGATTTCTTATTAAGTAAACAGCATAGACACACGGAAATAATGAGAAAAAACGATCAACAGCTAATAGAGAACCAAAACAGATCACATAAACAACAGACACATGCAGGAAAATAAATGGAAAAGAATCTATCAAAACGATAAACATGCACGGATGAATGGCAGAGAAACACTTTGAACGCCACATGATAAATAATTTAATACAGCACAGAGCTAACGCTAAGAAACACTCTAAACGGCGCATCTACCAACGTGTAAACAACAGTCAGGAAAATATTACTGAAACAGCTAATAGAGAGCCAAAATCCAACACGTAAACAAGAGGTACACAAAGGATAAATAGTTGAAGAACAATCTAACAAAACAAGAAACATGCATGAATGAATAGCAGAGAAACACTCTAAACGGTGCATCTACCAACGGTAAACAACAGACACATGCAGGAAAATAATTGAAAAAGAATCAATCAAAACGATAAACATGCACGGATGAATGGCAGAGAAAGGCTTTGAACGATGCATCTGCCAACATGTAAACAACACACAGGAAAATAATAGCGAAACATTACAATTTGAAATAATATATCTTTTGAACTATCATAAAATCAACCTTGCGAGCTAACAATATCCTACTCAGGCACTTACCTTGACAGAGTTATCCAAACACGCACCACAGCTTTACAATAATTACAACTAGACTCGAGACACGGTGGGGTCACTCTCTCCATCTATGCAGACCGGTGGGGTCACTCTCTCCATCTATACAGTCCAAAAAGCGGGGAGCCTGTTGTCAATCTGCGGGTGGGGAAATCCTCTCTCTTTTTCAAATTCTTTCCTCCAAAAAAAGGAAATATTCCTAGGACCGGTGTACAGAGGCGAAATTTTTCATTGATCGCAAATAGACATTGGAATTATTCGATTCTAAAGAACACAATAAGAATAATATAAAAAAAAAAAGAATCTAAGAATAGACTTTCTAAGCAAATGAGAAATATTATCGGCGCAAACAATACCAAATGAGAAGCGATGAATTTTATTGTATTTCAGATCAGACAAAACTATTAGGCATACATTATTCTCAACTCACAAATATCATTCGATTGAATATCTGAAGCAAAGAGAGAAAGTCAAATTTATTCAATGATAGAAACAATACTCATTCGAAAACGAGAATCAAATTTAATTACATCATTTTATGTTAACTTTGCAATACACGCAGAAGTCGCAAACAACTCATCTGAAATGCAAATTATTGTGTTTGCTATAGCGGAAATCAACGCACACAACATTCCCAAATAATATAATATTTTTATTAATATCAATCGAGTGATCACCTGAAACAAAGTCAAAAGCAGTAATTAATTTAGGCAAACATTTTTCGTAATCACACAGCGCAAATATACATCACAGAAACATGTCTTTTTTCATTCAGGACCCACTAGTGGAAACGAAGTGAGAGAGTTCCCGTACACATTCGTTAAGGTTACGCCCGCAGGGAGTAGGGGAATCCAAACAATGGTCTCGGTATACAAAGCCATAAAATCGCTCCTACAAGTCAAGTTAGGGAAGGAGGGTCTCTTGCGCTGTCTTGTACATAGAATCACTGAAAGCAAATGTTTTTCCTTTACACATCACATCTTTTTTGTAAATTGACTTTCATAATTCTAACGTCAGGTGGAAGATTATGAACCTGATAATAAAATTTTAATAAATAAAATTAGCACCAATATGATTTAATTAAATGTCGAGGCGCACTACAAAACAGAACAGACAATTGCTATACATTGAAGAGATGGACGGATTTTGTACTCGTTACCATACGTCATGGGAGGACCTGATAAAAAGCTGCTTCGAAAAGGAGGAGCCGCGAAACGATTCATTTATCGCTGCATTTCAATACGTCCTAGACATGGTCGTATTCGGAGATATGGCACAAATTATGGAATTCAAGATGCGAGAACTTGTATGCCGAATCTACAATAGTTATAAAAATATTTGCACGTCATCATCGGAAGGACCACTTGGGTTGATGGTGGAGTTTTTGAGGTTTGCTAACGAAGAATTGAAATACACTAGACCAAATGTAATTGTAATCATTGCAATGGGTATTGCATTAATCAAGAAAGCAATCAGATCAAATTATCATATACAAGCAGTCTATATCGCACGATTCATTACGGATTTGTTGAAATTACACCTAACGGTTGAAATGGAAAGTACATAAAAAATCTTATCACGTGGTATATCCTACCCTAGAACCTCTACACATTTATTTTATTCTACCAGTCAAGGATGTCGAATGAACAGAAGTTCAATATTGTCGTGCAAGGTCTGATGTATCATCACTTATTGAAACTCAACAAACATATCAATTGTGGTGGGCCACCGGACGATTTTCATCTAATACTCTATTGTACGCCATTCAAGAATCTTCATACAAAGAAAGGAAGCATCAATAAGAGACTGTGCAAATTCGTCGCAACAAAGTGCAAGTTGTTGAAGCAATACAAACACGGCGACAACATATCACCTGCGTTAATCAACGCTGGATTCAAGCGCCCAATAATCAGAATAAATTACTTGATGTCTTCGGAATTCATCAATCAAGACAACAAACGAAAACTTCGAAGTTTGGAATAGAACTGTAATTTATCGAAATAAACAAGTGTATAATTGAAATAATAATTGTCTTCTTTGTCATCATTCTAATGTATTCTACACAGCGCAACGAAAACAGCTTATGACTAGATTGCTAAGGAGACACTACATACAAGGATCTTCGCATGGAATCAGCGCCGGCAATCAAAGAGATTTTTTTACACGACCACACTCTATACAACACCGACACCCGAAGGAAAGAATTGTAGAAGAATCGATAATAGAAATTTAGAGGCATGTTACATCAATCTTTGTTTACAAAGAGGATCACTAATGTTTTGCGAAAGCTTATTTTACGAATTAAATTGCACAGTGTATATATTTTCTCAGACTATTGGGCAGTTGACAATACTATATTGAAAGGAATCTATTATCAAATGACGCGATGCAAGTGATGGACATGCATGACGCGCTAGCGGAGTCTACAATTCTAATCATCATAACATGCGGCACACAATTCCAATAAGATTTTGGGAGAATCGAATCACGCAACTGTCATCAGAAATACTTAACCAATGAAGATGTGCACTATCCATAAGATATGTAATTATAATAAGTAAATATTCCTTTTGCAAACTTAACCAAAGCAGCACTCATAAACAGAGCTCCAATTCACAGAATGTACCCAAGGTTTTTAATTAGCCATACTGAAAAACTATGAGTCTGTTCATTATGTCACGACATATGAGGCACTACAAATGGGAATGGCATACTTTAATTTTAGGAGATTTTAGCTCATAATGAAACAAAACGCAAACTGCAACACCAAAGGTTCTTGTTTAAATTTTCAAAGTCAAAACTGTATACTCTTTCTTACAATTTTTTAATATATAGATTAAAAAGCTGTCTATATAGTCACACATTGTATACAATATATTTGTTTGTACATTAATTGCTAAAATTTATCAGATCACATTCCGGAGCAGTGGTGACTATCGGTAAGTGTTTAATTTGAACTGCTGCCAGCAATTTACGAACTGAGTTGTAGAAAGTGTAATTTCACGGCTTTGGCTGGCTCACTTTGATACGCGAAGGTTTTAAGAAATCTTTCACGACGACAAAGAATTTAATCGAGCGTATTGATATTTTCTATACACTCTATAATGTAATGTGAATTCTCCATGATGCGGATAGTAAAAGTTACGAATATTTTTTTTTTCGAACAAAATTTACTTAAAACTCGGAGAAAGGGTCATCCGCGTCGTCGAACCCGTTTCTGGAAGAAAGCAACACGCTAGCGTGCGGTACCGCGTTAACGCGTCGGGCGCAGAATTGCGTTCGGTTTCGGGTACGGCATTCGGGAAAGGCGGCCCGGCGTGTTGCCGAAACGCATTCGACGACGCGGATGACCCTTTCTCCGAGTTTTAAGTAAATTTTGTTCGAAAAAAAAAATATTCGTAACTTTTACTATCCGCATCATGGAGAATTCACATTACATTATAGAGTGTATAGAAAATATCAATACGCTCGATTAAATTCTTTGTCGTCGTGAAAGATTTCTTAAAACCTTCGCGTATCAAAGTGAGCCAGCCAAAGCCGTGAAATTACACTTTCTACAACTCAGTTCGTAAATTGCTGGCAGCAGTTCAAATTAAACACTTACCGATAGTCACCACTGCTCCGGAATGTGATCTGATAAATTTTAGCAATTAATGTACAAACAAATATATTGTATACAATGTGTGACTATATAGACAGCTTTTTAATCTATATATTAAAAAATTGTAAGAAAGAGTATACAGTTTTGACTTTGAAAATTTAAACAAGAACCTTTGGTGTTGCAGTTTGCGTTTTGTTTCATTATGAGCTAAAATCTCCTAAAATTAAAGTATGCCATTCCCATTTGTAGTGCCTCATATGTCGTGACATAATGAACAGACTCATAGTTTTTCAGTATGGCTAATTAAAAACCTTGGGTACATTCTGTGAATTGGAGCTCTGTTTATGAGTGCTGCTTTGGTTAAGTTTGCAAAAGGAATATTTACTTATTATAATTACATATCTTATGGATAGTGCACATCTTCATTGGTTAAGTATTTCTGATGACAGTTGCGTGATTCGATTCTCCCAAAATCTTATTGGAATTGTGTGCCGCATGTTATGATGATTAGAATTGTAGACTCCGCTAGCGCGTCATGCATGTCCATCACTTGCATCGCGTCATTTGATAATAGATTCCTTTCAATATAGTATTGTCAACTGCCCAATAGTCTGAGAAAATATATACACTGTGCAATTTAATTCGTAAAATAAGCTTTCGCAAAACATTAGTGATCCTCTTTGTAAACAAAGATTGATGTAACATGCCTCTAAATTTCTATTATCGATTCTTCTACAATTCTTTCCTTCGGGTGTCGGTGTTGTATAGAGTGTGGTCGTGTAAAAAAATCTCTTTGATTGCCGGCGCTGATTCCATGCGAAGATCCTTGTATGTAGTGTCTCCTTAGCAATCTAGTCATAAGCTGTTTTCGTTGCGCTGTGTAGAATACATTAGAATGATGACAAAGAAGACAATTATTATTTCAATTATACACTTGTTTATTTCGATAAATTACAGTTCTATTCCAAACTTCAAAGTTTTCGTTTGTTGTCTTGATTGATGAATTCCGAAGACATCAAGTAATTTATTCTGATTATTGGGCGCTTGAATCCAGCGTTGATTAACGCAGGTGATATGTTGTCGCCGTGTTTGTATTGCTTCAACAACTTGCACTTTGTTGCGACGAATTTGCACAGTCTCTTATTGATGCTTCCTTTCTTTGTATGAAGATTCTTGAATGGCGTACAATAGAGTATTAGATGAAAATCGTCCGGTGGCCCACCACAATTGATATGTTTGTTGAGTTTCAATAAGTGATGATACATCAGACCTTGCACGACAATATTGAACTTCTGTTCATTCGACATCCTTGACTGGTAGAATAAAATAAATGTGTAGAGGTTCTAGGGTAGGATATACCACGTGATAAGATTTTTTATGTACTTTCCATTTCAACCGTTAGGTGTAATTTCAACAAATCCGTAATGAATCGTGCGATATAGACTGCTTGTATATGATAATTTGATCTGATTGCTTTCTTGATTAATGCAATACCCATTGCAATGATTACAATTACATTTGGTCTAGTGTATTTCAATTCTTCGTTAGCAAACCTCAAAAACTCCACCATCAACCCAAGTGGTCCTTCCGATGATGACGTGCAAATATTTTTATAACTATTGTAGATTCGGCATACAAGTTCTCGCATCTTGAATTCCATAATTTGTGCCATATCTCCGAATACGACCATGTCTAGGACGTATTGAAATGCAGCGATAAATGAATCGTTTCGCGGCTCCTCCTTTTCGAAGCAGCTTTTTATCAGGTCCTCCCATGACGTATGGTAACGAGTACAAAATCCGTCCATCTCTTCAATGTATAGCAATTGTCTGTTCTGTTTTGTAGTGCGCCTCGACATTTAATTAAATCATATTGGTGCTAATTTTATTTATTAAAATTTTATTATCAGGTTCATAATCTTCCACCTGACGTTAGAATTATGAAAGTCAATTTACAAAAAAGATGTGATGTGTAAAGGAAAAACATTTGCTTTCAGTGATTCTATGTACAAGACAGCGCAAGAGACCCTCCTTCCCTAACTTGACTTGTAGGAGCGATTTTATGGCTTTGTATACCGAGACCATTGTTTGGATTCCCCTACTCCCTGCGGGCGTAACCTTAACGAATGTGTACGGGAACTCTCTCACTTCGTTTCCACTAGTGGGTCCTGAATGAAAAAAGACATGTTTCTGTGATGTATATTTGCGCTGTGTGATTACGAAAAATGTTTGCCTAAATTAATTACTGCTTTTGACTTTGTTTCAGGTGATCACTCGATTGATATTAATAAAAATATTATATTATTTGGGAATGTTGTGTGCGTTGATTTCCGCTATAGCAAACACAATAATTTGCATTTCAGATGAGTTGTTTGCGACTTCTGCGTGTATTGCAAAGTTAACATAAAATGATGTAATTAAATTTGATTCTCGTTTTCGAATGAGTATTGTTTCTATCATTGAATAAATTTGACTTTCTCTCTTTGCTTCAGATATTCAATCGAATGATATTTGTGAGTTGAGAATAATGTATGCCTAATAGTTTTGTCTGATCTGAAATACAATAAAATTCATCGCTTCTCATTTGGTATTGTTTGCGCCGATAATATTTCTCATTTGCTTAGAAAGTCTATTCTTAGATTCTTTTTTTTTTTATATAATTCTTATTGTGTTCTTTAGAATCGAATAATTCCAATGTCTATTTGCGATCAATGAAAAATTTCGCCTCTGTACACCGGTCCTAGGAATATTTCCTTTTTTTGGAGGAAAGAATTTGAAAAAGAGAGAGGATTTCCCCACCCGCAGATTGACAACAGGCTCCCCGCTTTTTGGACTGTATAGATGGAGAGAGTGACCCCACCGGTCTGCATAGATGGAGAGAGTGACCCCACCGTGTCTCGAGTCTAGTTGTAATTATTGTAAAGCTGTGGTGCGTGTTTGGATAACTCTGTCAAGGTAAGTGCCTGAGTAGGATATTGTTAGCTCGCAAGGTTGATTTTATGATAGTTCAAAAGATATATTATTTCAAATTGTAATGTTTCGCTATTATTTTCCTGTGTGTTGTTTACATGTTGGCAGATGCATCGTTCAAAGCCTTTCTCTGCCATTCATCCGTGCATGTTTATCGTTTTGATTGATTCTTTTTCAATTATTTTCCTGCATGTGTCTGTTGTTTACCGTTGGTAGATGCACCGTTTAGAGTGTTTCTCTGCTATTCATTCATGCATGTTTCTTGTTTTGTTAGATTGTTCTTCAACTATTTATCCTTTGTGTACCTCTTGTTTACGTGTTGGATTTTGGCTCTCTATTAGCTGTTTCAGTAATATTTTCCTGACTGTTGTTTACACGTTGGTAGATGCGCCGTTTAGAGTGTTTCTTAGCGTTAGCTCTGTGCTGTATTAAATTATTTATCATGTGGCGTTCAAAGTGTTTCTCTGCCATTCATCCGTGCATGTTTATCGTTTTGATAGATTCTTTTCCATTTATTTTCCTGCATGTGTCTGTTGTTTATGTGATCTGTTTTGGTTCTCTATTAGCTGTTGATCGTTTTTCTCATTATTTCCGTGTGTCTATGCTGTTTACTTAATAAGAAATCGATTAATTGTGTAATGTTTGAATAATCTTCCCTATTGCGCTCGAAAATGTTTATAACTGTCAGGTGTACGCCTCCCGTCTTCAACAAATCAGGGCAGATATTATTAGAGTTGATTGTTGGCTAGGAGCGTGCTATGTGGTGGAGTTCATTTTTTAATATATTTTCTGTGTTGAATTCATAAAACAAAGTGTCTCTTAGAATGAAAATTGTATGGGGAAGTCACGAGGGTGATTTTATGATAGTTAAAATGATAGTCTCCTCCTCTGTTGTTTTGATTAACCAATGTATTGTTATAGATTTTATTTCCTCTTGTGTTCGTGTCCCATGGTCTTCCATGTTCTCTGCTGTTCACATACATATATCGGCACTTGTAATTAAAGCTCCAGTATGGTGGTCATGTTAGACTTTTTATAATAAAACTTTTAATTTTGGTTGTAATCATATTGATTAAAAATATCTTCTTTTATTAAAAATGTGCTACTCCTTCTGCTTAATTGAAAACTTGCGTGATTATCACTAATAAAATACCCCTCCAATGCTATTGCATCAGATTTTTTGACTGAGTTTTTCTCCTTCACACTGAGTCATAATATAATTCCTGACACTAATGACTTTAATAAATATATTTTCACTCGTACTTTTGTGTATAGCTATCCTTTGCATGTAAATCACCTACTGCACACCTGCTGTAGCGGGAAAAAAATTGCGATTGAAGTCGACACAGATTGAAAAATGATGAAAGAAGTCGGCCCAGGCTGAAAAAATGTGAGCAAGTAAGCGCTCACGCAGCCCTCCGGCCACGCTCCGCCCACCGCAGCAGCCCTCTACCCGAGCGTCGCCTGTCGCGCACGGGAAAAAGTCGCGAAAAAATTCGGCGCAGATTGAAAAATGAGGAAAGAAGTTGGCCCACTTTGATAAGAGATACCTCTTTAATGCCATTGAGTCATATCCATATCTGTGAAATTGGTAATGAGTAAGTATGTACTTTATTATGTGTGTTGTGTTTCTTCTATTACAGGTTGTGAAGGTTTTTCGGTCGGGTTTTTCTCCTTCACCTGATTGGCATCACAATTCCCAGCACTGGCTTTACAATTGGCAACTTGATTGGCATTAATAAATATATTTTCACTTGTACTTTTTGTGTATGACCGTTCTTTGCATGTCTCTGCATGTAAACCGCTCACCTGTTGTATCGGAAAATATGTGAAGTCGGCCCATGTATGGCCAAAGAAGTCTGCCCAGGCTGAAAAATACGCTACGATGAGCGCACGCGCAGCCCTCCCCCGCCGATAAGCGCGCGGACAACCCTCCGCACTGGCGCCGCACAGGGAAAAATACGCGCAGGGACGCGCCGCGCAGGGAAAATACGCTCAGGGCTCAGGGGCAGGAACCTTGTAAAGTGGACAGCTTGTAGCCTGGACAACCCTCTTTACTACTCATGCACTTGGGCGGCCCTGGTTTGAGAGAAGAAAAATAATAACACAGTATGCAACCCCAGTTCCGGTGAATGTAAATGGATGTAATCCACCTGAGTAATCATTATAAGACAAGGAACAAAAGTCTGCACCTCGTAAAAGCAACCTAGCTTTGCAGGTGTCAACAAGAAAATGTCCTCCTCAATATCATATTTGTGCACATGATAACGTAAACTGAAAAAAAATAAAAAAATAAAAGAACTTGTGAGCAATATATAGAGCCCGAATGGTAGGCAAGACAATACTGCAAAGAGTGATCTGGAAGGAGGCTGCACAGCATTTCTCATGTTGTCTCACCTCAGGGGTTTCAAGCTCCGCTGAGGAAGTTACCTGTGAACATGAAAATAAATGAGTGAAAAGAAAAGAACGGATACATCCCAGACAACACGAAACTTTGTAGGGACATCCCAAACAGGTCCCAACATCCGCAGTCCCACAGGCGATGTATCTCGTACATTGGTAGGATGTGCGTTTGAAACGCACCATTTGAAATCCGCGAAATCGCCCTGTGGATGCCAAATTGGGACGTTCGGCGATGACCAGTACGGAAAGCGGCGGGAAGGAGGCCACTCGGGCGTCCATTATTGTGATGCGTGTCTGCGAGTCTGCTACGGAACTGTCGTTAGCAATGGCAAGCAAAAGTAAGTATATTTAAACTTTCCGCACTCTTGAACTGCACTGTCATTTGCATGTGCAGGCCCATCGTGACTACGTCAATCAGATGCAGCTGAGATGCACGCTTCCCCATCCAGTGTTCCTCCGCATGCTAACTTTGAAGAGCGGCCGAGATTGTGGGCGCTTGCATCGTCTGTGTCACATATGTAGGTCTGACAAAACTGTTGAAATTGCTGAAGACGCAGCCGTCATTTATTGATCTCCCAGCTTGTGCAAGGACGTTGCTACGACCCACGTTTTGCATCCGGTGTGGAAGGAATAGAAGATCGAAAATATTGCCATTTCGGTTTGGTCAGAGGTGCGCACTGGAAGGATTAAGCCAAATACTACACGAAATTGCGATAATTATGAACGTCAATGGGCTTCCACTGACAAAAGATCAGTTTTGGCCTATACTCTGCCACATCATGTTTGAGAGCAGGTTTCGCGTTCTTGAAATACATCTCCCATTTGTGGCATCATTGCATATTCACCTTTACATTTAACTCCCTTTGTATGGTTGTCTTGCAGTGAGCCGTATTCGCTCCATCTCTACTTCTGCCCTTCCTTCGGCTGCCCAGACCAGAAGTGCAGTTGAACTGCGCCACATCCTGTACCAGGAACATTCCAGTTTGTACTCTTTTGTTAGTTTGGACCCTTGTTTGTTGTTTCGTTCGGATAATTTCCTTCCACACTCACTGAATTTTTGTTTGAATTTTTGATATAATCTACGGGCTTGTGGTAGGTCTTGCATTTATAACATTGTTGCATATTCACCTGTACATTTCATTTCCTCTGTATGAATAGTGAGTTTTAGTGGATCGTACGTTACCGCATTTGCGTACGCAACAGGTAGCGTTGCTGGTTCTGTGCACGCGCAAAACATAGAGAGAGCTTCGCGCATTGCGCAGAACCACCACGCTATTCCTTATGTACGCAAAGGCGATAGCGTACGGTGCATTAAAACTCTCTATTGAATTGCAGTCAGCCGTATTCGCCATACATCCACCTCTGCCTCTGCTTCCGCTCCTTCCTCAGTTATCCAAACCAGAAATGCGCATCTACGAGGTAACATAATAAAATTTCAGGTAAAATTTTCAGTACCTGTCGTTACTTACAACATCCTATTTGAACTTTTGTACTGCCTTTTCTTGCTGCAAGTTGCATTATCAAAGTCCGACGCTGCGGTGTGATGCAGAAGGGATTTCATGAATGTTGCAGTTGCATATTATAATGCCCATACTTGCTTATAATGAGCTTAAACTTCTGCTACCTCACCATTTGACCCTTTTCGGGTTGGGAACCTCTTTACAGTTTTTTACAGAGGGCAGTTTTAACAATCTATTTGGAGCTTTAAATTTCTTTAGAAGCGGCAGCTGCTATCCACTGATTTGGATTTTTAGTGTTTACAGGAAACAGTTATAACCCCGTACAAGTGTTTGTATTTGTTGGAACTGTGATATTTTATTAGCTTCATAGTATTAATAGTCAACAGGCTGGATGATGACAAATGTAACTCAAAGGAACAATAAAATGTTGTCATGTTTACTCAAGGTGTGTGCATATTGCTTGCAGTGCTTATAATACATTATATAGCTTAAAAAGTGGAAAGAACAGCACTAAAAGGGGGACGGGACGAGGGGGAGGGGGTTTCTCCGCGATGTCCCATTCATGTCTGATGCACATCCCTCGGGGACATCCACAGGATCTCCCTGAAACATTTCTCGGTGTCTCATTTTTTCATTTTTGGGACAAGTTTAGGCTGTGTTTGGAACATGCCTGGGATGTCCGCAACATCCCCAATGTGACATCCCAGTAACATTTATCGGACCATTTCGTGTTGTCTGGGATATGTTCAATATATTACGTAAATATTCTGGTAAAGTATGGTTTCTAAGATCATGCTAGTCTAGATCAAGTAGATCATGCGAAGTTTATTTTTATCAACAGTGCAACACCTGAGTTTAGTGACTAGATTCGGTTACTTCTATTTCGTCTTTTTTTTACTCTCTTTTTCTCTCTCTCCAGTGCCGAATGCGGCCGTAATGTTCCAAACCACGCAGACGAGATTTAACCCACTTACACAATCCTAAAATATGTTATAGCATTTGGACCACACGGACTGAGAGATCCTTGTTAGCCCCAATAACAAAAGTACTCACACTTTGCGGCGTTTAGATGGTTGTTCTTTCCCCGGTGTGGACAGGTATTGTGATGGCACTACACCTTGTTTCATACGAGACTGAGCTCGGTATCCAGTAGGTTGACGAGATTAAGCGTCCCCTTCGTAATCGCAATCATGGAAATGTTCGCTACAAACACGAGCAATCGATGGCAGCGCACTGTCTTTCCATTCCGGCGGTCCGATTGCTTTGTGCCATCAAAATCTGTCCGTCTCGTCACTGGGAAGCATGCGACATTGTATGCCCCGTGAATATTGATGTGAATTAGGGCAACCAACCATCCAACATCGTCTCGGCATGTCGGCGGAAACCGCAGGATGCCACTGCGATAAACTGCAATCATCGTGCGGAAGCTGGCGTCATGGAGATTTCCACTCGCGATGAACGCATAAGAGGGACCCTACGGCACATGCTACTGGCGGCCCACGACACGTCACGATGACGTGTCTCGGACCCGGCCGCGGTTCTGTCAAGTTGCTCGCTGTGTCTCCGCGCGGCAGCTCGCCACGGCGCGGCGCCAGCTGTACTCCCTTCGCCGCTGCGTTTAAATTCGCTCCCGAGAATACTCCTGGCATGACGAAGGTAAAACTTGGTTCTAGATTCAGAAAAATGTATTCTTTCTGATGAAAACGAGAAAAAAAATCATTTCGTAGTCCCTTTAAGATCCGTGTTTCCCATTTCCCATACCTTTAGGGAAGGTTCTTGGCGCTTGTTATTTTTTTTATGCGTTTGTCATTAAAGTGTATATGATGTTCAGCAGTTAAGAGTTGTGGGGCGAAGGGAGCGCCCGGAACCCGAAAACCCCACGTGCATCATGGCTCCTACACCGCTCTATTTAAAAAAAAAAATATATTCCTAACAAGGAAAAACACCCTCGATATATTTTATTTCTGCATACTAGAGGCATTGATGTACACTTTGATACCATTCTTGAGGTTCTAGGGTACAGGGCAGTATGCTTTTTCGTCGTCTCTACCTCGACATTTTTGCGAAACAAAAACTAAATTTGGTTTACTACAAAAACTAAAGATGTTTTATTTAAAAAATGGCTGCACCCAGGACTTGAAATTTTTTGGAGGTAATGTCCACTTTGGGGAGTTAAAAGAAAAGAAAAGTCATTTCGATATGTCATACGTAACGCGGCATAAAAAAATCATCAATATTGTAGGTTTTATGCAACTTCGGGCAGTCGTTCTTCTCTGCTCTTTTAAGTTCAAAAGCACTATAGACCCGCTCACAAATAGACATAACGTTCGCTAAGCGTATCCCATTAAAATTTCCCGATCGTTTGAAAGGTTGGCTCGCAAGAGACGCGCAAAGGGAGCGAGGTTTCTGCTCATTACACGCCATCTAGCGGAGAAGCGATTAGCTTTGGGACCGAAATATTTTAAAATTTTTCTTGTGCACGTGAAGGGGAACGCCTCAAAAAAATTTCGTCGAAATCCCTGATGGTCGAGCTACCGACCTCGGACGTTTCAGCTGGAATGAGCCAGCTGTAAAAATTGTAATCCCCTCTGGAGTGAAACTTTCGTTTAGGACAGACAATTCTTCACAAGGATGCTGTTGTTACGAGAAGCCTTGGACATTTAAGTCTTCGGGAAGCTGTGTTTTATGAGTAATCGGTTGTAATGCACGTGTCATTGAAACAGCTTGATGGTATTGCGCCCTGACCTCTTTCCCTTCTCAGTGAAGCTTTTTTTATTCCGTGTTAGCGCCCCGAAGCAACTGTCGCTATGAGCGGCGTACAGATGTGAAAAGATGGAGAGAGGGCAGTAGGAAAGAGCGGGGGACAGGGGGGGAAGGTTGTTGTTACTTTCCCTTGCCCATTTCCCACACTTCGCTGTATTCGTGCCTCGTGTTTTCAGTCCTTCCGTGTCGCCCAAGCTCAGGCTTTTTCCTCGATGGATCACTTGAATACGCTTATTAGAGTGCATACTTGTGGTCTTAACGCCGTTACTGTCAACAAACGCAAGTTGCGTGAAATTCAGAAAAACCTGTGAATGATAATTTACGGTCTAGTCAAATGTATGCCCCAACGAAAGTGATAGGACCAAATGTAGGGCCAAATGTGAGGACAAAATCGACTCATCTTTACCGGCATCATCATCATCATCATCCTCGTCATCATAGCAATCATTTCACTATAGTGAGCTAGACCAGTCCATCATACCTTCATCTTCACCGGACCTTTCCTCCTTTTTTCGCCTTTTCTCTTTCAGTTATAATAAATACAGGGTGTCCCAGCTAAGTGCGAACAGATTTTTTAAATATATATATATATATATATATATCTCACTTTTTTCGAGATGAAGTGAGTTGCAATAACCATATGCTGAAGGGCACTCCGTAAGAGGCCACCAGGGAAACTCCTAAGGCAATGTCCTAATTAACTTTTTAATTATAAAAGCTACGAAGTTGTCCCAATGAGAACATCTAGTGCCTTTGGTTACCTGATACCATAGCCGTTTTCAGAACAAAAAGCCGTTCCATTGATCGTCCGCAAAAAATTCGTGAAGGACCACCATTCTCTTCTTTATTTTGTTCATTGCGCATCTTCGGAGACGCGTCTTTCCTTCACTCCCAACGTGAGAGGGTGAAAGAGCACACTGTCGCCTCTTGCGTCCTGGAAAAAGATTTCATTTCATTTCATCTAATTCCATTTTTTATTACCTTAAAGGGACCGAAAAGTGAAAAATAACCCCCATATTTTTGCCCACTGTCGTGCACAACATCGTTGTTTGATAAGACACAGAAAGCATTACTTCTCGATTCGGCATATTTTTTACGTATAAATTTTTTGAAGATTGCCGGAACATGGACGGTGCTGCAAGCGAACGGCGAAAAAGAGCAACTTGGGTTTCAGGTCAGGGCTCCCAGGGATTGGTCAACCCTTACCACGTGAGAGTTGATTTTGTATAGAACAAAAGTTCACGCACATTATCTTACAGCTAAACGACATTTAAAAAATGACGCTCACTTCCATAGCTTTTACGTTAATAAAGCATTCAGCTACTTCGCCGCTACGAGCTACGATCCGCCGCGCCATCTGCAAGGCCATCTGTGTTATCGCGTTTATTGTTTACGTCGTGGGTGGTCATGTTAGTCGCGCGAAGCACAAAGTATAAGTGAATGACATGTTCGTGGCTGTTGTGTCAATTATTCGAGAGACCTACATATGCCTGGTGTAGTTTTGGTGTTGGGGGATGCAAAAATCATGTTCGTTCACCATCGGCGGCGGCTACCACAAGATTCAACAGGAGAGTGCGCGAAAACGAATGTGGTTCGAAACACTCGGTTATTAGATGTAGCAGTCGTGTCGTGTGTGCTGAGCTCATTTTGCTGCCGATGACTACGAATATGCTGTAGAAGGCGAATTGCGAAGACGTAACGATTGCACTGATGCTCAGTACCCAGTGATTTTGGTTCCCCGAAGTGACGAGTTCAACACAGCGTCTTAGGTACGTACAGGCGTCACACATGTATAAATTATAATATAGCGATGACGTATTCCATTTAACTTATGTTATCCTACTTGTCCCGTACTCAACATTGTCAACATCAATAAATTTAATTTTAGGGGCCTTCCAGTGTTGAAGTGGCGCAAGACTGCTTCGTGTGTGTGTGATCCAGGCACTCAAGTTGACCTGACAGAAATAGCTGAAAGCAGGTATGCAAAGTCCACAGATGGAAGCACTAGATTTGTTGCAGACTTTGTGACATTTTTTGGAGTCTTTGGACAGGTGCAGAACATTAGTATGACGTCAACAATAGGAGAAGAAACCGATGAGTACTACTAGCTTGTTTGAAGGGTACAAGAATACTTCCTGTTGAGGTGTAGTTATGACTTCATGACTAAGGAACGCTAATTAATTTTCTAGAGAAGCATCCTCTACACTTGAATGCCCTATGAAACAGCGAACGTTCATTGTCTTTGAAGCCCCACTACTGGAATTGTTCAATGTGTGTCAGAGCTGTAGTGAGCCATGCAAGGTTATCACATCATATTGGTCCTAAATTTGCAGAGTTCCCCTATCTCGGACGCAACTGTCATTTCTCTTTCTTGCACTTCCGATCCTACCTTCTCAGAGATTAGTGTGGTTCACCATACACTGCATGGGCACTGCCTTTCTCTACTCATGCTTTCGGTTTCTTCTTCTGTTGAATAAATCTTCACTTGAGTTTGCAGCCATCACGCTGTCTACTGTGTTTGGCCCTCATCTATATTGATGTGCTATAATGGTAGAGCACATCAACATGCCAACAACCTACCAACAACTACCAAACAACCTTGCTTAGTCCTACTTTTGGATGGAAACTACACGATGTGGTAACATCCACATATATAAAGTTTTAGTCGACGGAGATTTGCTGTTTTTGTACAACCTTCATTGTACATTTCTTTTGTCTCACTTAGCATGCCTGAAGAAAAGTTCTCATCTTCATCAAGATTATAGTTCCTGTAATCTTTTCACCAACAGAGAATACAAAAGTGAACAAATGGTAAAATATAACAGCTTGTTAAATTCAAAAGGAAAAGACAAAACTGTTTATACGTCTCTTGTTTATTTTGTTGCAGATTTTACAACTCTATCGAGTACGTCAAAACATCAGAGGGCAGGAAGTCCTACTCTGTTTCCTAAATCCCTGGACAATAAATAAGAAAGATATAGTTTGAGTTGTGACAAAACGTTGCTTCTGCTCTTATATTATATTTCAATCAAATGTTACGATGCATTTGTAGTGTACACTGAAGCCAGTTTCAATTTGCAGGGCTGTCAAAAGTACTTTACAAAAGTACATCTCAATTACAATAACAGAGAACTTATGCAATAAAGTATTTAGCCATTTTGGAGTACTATGCACACCAATGGTGCATGGTTAACTTTGAACCCAGATCAAGGGTTAATAATAATTGAAGTCAGCCCTCAAGTCCTCCTTTACAAATGTTAGTTGGTGACATGATAATGAATGAGTTACAAGTACTACTCCGTTTAGCAAAACAGAGTTAATTAAGTGTTAAATCCCGATCTTGGTTCAAATATTAATTGACATTTGGAAACATGGTCACTAAGAAGTGAACTAAAAGGTTATGAACACAGTTCAGCTGAATGACACTGATGAAAATTATCTTACTTACTCCTCACATATACAATTGAGACATGAGTATAATCTAGAAATACATCTACGCCCACAGGTTACTTAACCCTCCAGGAACAAACTAGTAATTATAATATGCTGTGACAGCAAAGAAAAAGGAATGAGAGGAAGGCATGAGAATGACATCAACATTTCTACAAGTCTGCTAACTGATGGGAAAGCATCCCTAATTGCATGCATGACGCAGATCGAGAACCAGTGGAGTACTTTCTATTGTATTTTCTCGGAGCACCCCATATCCTTCTTGTGAATGGAAGACCTCCTCCACCCAGGTGGTATAACGGAATTTCCTGTAGAAATAAGGGTTTTCGGTCCAGTTTGCTGTTCAAGCAGCGCGTAAAGACCACACGGCGCTGCCGTGTATATTGCCATGCTCTTCGGTTTCTCGGATGTATGTAAAAGACACTTGCAGTACTTCGGTGTCAAGGCACAGTATTTCGAAATATTCGTTAGTTCTGATACAATTATCTGTCTGCCTTCCACACGCATTCTCTACCTCTCAGCAGCAAAAACCGTAGTATCCATCCGTAGTATCCGTCGGTTTGCATTTCACACATGAACACCTGCACGACGAAAAAACAGCGCTTGTTTCACACACAAGTTACACAAGTGCTTCTCCCTGATACATGGAAATTTCACAAATCAGTCCATGTTCACGGCACGGTGAGCTACTGCTGAGGACGAGTGTTACTCCGACTAATCTCTGGACGAGGAATCTTCTGCTGCGAAGAACACACTTTCCACCACCCTAACGCATGAACAACAGTTCTGTGTGAGCGACAGTTCTCGAATGCGGAATTCCAGCGCACTCATGTTCAAGAGGCTCGACATTCTCGACGTAGAAAGTGGTCACAAATGCCCACTGCCATTTTCGTTTTCGCCGGATTAGCGCCCGGAAGTGCGCGTGTTACATGCTCGACAGATGGTACATGCTCCTCGACAGATGGCGCGGGGTCATGCAATTGTTGACAGACTGCTCGGTTTCCTACTAGGTCCCTGCACATGCAATTATGGAAAATTCGATTACAGAAAAACTACAGCGATTTCAGCGGAGTTCTTTGATATTTGAACTTTTAAAAGTTCAAGCTTTTCGCTGAACATAAAGTTTCGATAGGTTTATATTCACTTTTCGGTCCCTTTAAGCACCCTTACTGGGGTATTACATAAGGGGGGAATACAGTATATAAAAAAAAGAAAAGAAAGAAAGTAGCAGTCGCACACACTCGCGTGCCACAAGAACAACGCACACACACACACAAACACACAAAACGTATATACATATATACATATGTATTCACGGCCTCGGTACTGAATGCGCAACTCACATTGTTTACGAAAAGAGACTATGTCAGGAGTTTAATTTCTTGGGGTAGAGCATTGTCTGAAACAGCAGACAACAAAGGGGAAAAACGATAACGGTTAGTGGTCGCCCTGGGAGGATGGAGTTGTGCAACATGTCGTGTCTGATAAAACGGTGTATTTATGCTTACAAAGGACTGATACCCCGGGCTATTATTTGCCTGTAGAAATTTGAAGAGAAAACAGAGCCTGTCTATCTTCCTTCGTAGGTGTAATTGTGGTAGTTCTAGTCTGTTATTTAATGTAGTCACACTCGTTGACCTGGAATAATCACGAACAGCGAATCTTGCGGCTCTGTTTTGAATAATTTCAACTTGATCGATGAGGTAGTTTTGATATGGGTTCCAGATCAACGATGCGCATTCCTGAGAGGGGCGAACTAGCGCCTTATAAGCTACGAGTTTGACCTGAGGAGATGCTAAATAAAGATGTCGTTTGAGAAAGCCCAGCTTAAAGTTTGCCTGTGCTGTGACAGAATTCATATGGTCGTTCCAAGAGAGATCACTGGAAAAGGTAACCCCCAAGTATTTCAAGGAGGAAACTTTGTCCATGGGATTACCACCTATACTGTAGCTGTTTGCAACTGCATTTTTTGTTGTAGTAAATGAAACGTGTTTGGTATTTGAGACATTAATTTCCATTTTCCAGTCCAAACACCATCTATCTATTCATTTATTTATTTATAGTACCCTCAGGGCCGTGAGGCATTGCAGAGAGGAGAGGCAAACAAATGGCATATAACAAAGGATAAAGCTCTGTAGATACAAAATGTAACACAAAAACAATTAGCAATACATGTAAATGTAGTTACAAGTACAAAGGACACTTTCACTGCGTGATGTTAGTGATTAGAGTGGTGAAGTAAGTCTTCGAGTGTGTCCTTGAAGGTAGATGAGTCCCGGATATTAACAACGTTACGCGGTAGACGCTATTGATGTTATCAAGGTCTGTTTGAAGCAATAAGCCGTCCTCAGTACAATTTATATTTCTATATAGCACACAATCATCGGCGTATAGTCTAATCTTCGAAGAAACACAAGTAGGCAAATCACTTATACAGGGAGTCCCACAAAACGTGTCAAAAAGTTTAATTATGTAAATTTTTGCGAGCTTAAGTCGGAAATTTGCCTAGTAAAGGTCACTTTCTTACCCCACCAATGTGAAGAGCGTGTCTAATTTATTAAATTAATGACAATTGACAGGCATATTCAGGAGCTATCCCATCGGAAAAAATAGCCGAACATCATGCTCTACGGAGGTCGCACAGAATAGCGCACGATGAATTTTTCAGCGCAGTATTGTCAGTTCGACGAAAGGAGGTTGGAAACCCAGCCGTCCCCGACGTCGCAGAAAGAGATAAAACAGGCATGGCTCGTCCGACTTTCGCTGGGATAATGCTTTCCCTCTCCCAATTTTAAGAACTGTTACTTTTTCTACTATCACTCTGTGGGCTGGCTTCGGAACCTCCTTTCGTTGCACTGAGAGCGATTGCGCTCAAAAAGTCATCGCGCGCTATGGTCCGGTGCTCCGAAAAGCATGATATTCGGCTATTTTTTCCGATGGGATAGCTCGCGAATATCACTGTGAATTATCATGAATTTGAGTGAATTCGGCACGCTCTTCATATTGGTGGGGTAAAAAAGTGACCTTTACTTGGCAAATTTCCGAGTTCAGTTCGCAAATATTTACATGCTTAAACTTGGAGTACATGACATTCACATTAGGAGGTGGCAAAAACCTAACCAGAACAAATGCTGTTGACCGCATGATTCTAGATGGCGTAGTTTTTTTTATTGTAATTCAATGACACGTTTTCTGGGACACCCTGTATAGATTAGAAACAAAATTGGACCAAGGACTGAACCTTGTGGGACGCCTGATTGGACTGGAACGGGGGAAGAAGCAACGTTGTCGAAAATGACGCATTGAGTACGTTCAGTCAGGAGTGCTCCCACCCAGTTAACAACTTTGTTATTAATTTGGAGATTTCTTAGTTTGAATAGAAGAAAACTTTGTCAAACGCCTTTCGGAGGTCAATAAACACAGCATCAGTTTGCGATTGTTCGTGAAAGCAATTATGAAGATCTGTGGAAAATTCGAAAAGTTGAGAAATACATGAAAGGTTTTTACGAAATCCATGCTGGCAACTGCACAAGACATTGTTGACTTCCAAATAATTCAGGACACTAGATCATATTATATGTTCGAGAAGTTTACATACAACTGAAGTCAATGAAATGGGCCTATAATTTTCTACCTTGTTTGGAGGCCCGCTCTTATGGATTGGGACGACATTGGCGTGGAGCCAGTCACGTGGTACATGAGCTAAGTTTAGAGACTAGTTAAAGAGATCTGCAAGGATATCAGCTATATACGGTAAAGTTAGCTTCAACAGTTTTACATTGATACTATCACAACCCGGACTAAAAGAAAACAGAAAATGCAATCCAAGATAAGGGCAGTTCCGATAGCGTCACCCGATACACTTGTTTTTGTTTTGTTTCCGCAAGTTAAAGGGACTATCGCATCCATCGCGGTCGATTCCGAACCTTCAGTACCGCAATACACCGTTTTCCAGCCAGCCTCGCGCCCAGCGCTTTCGCACCCAGCACATTCCAGCAAGGAGGAAAGCGATAACACGGAGGAAGCGTACGTCCCGTGTATTTTCCTTCTCTCTGGCATGTGCGGTAAACAGCCTTCAACGTGCTTCCCCAGCTAGACAGCGCTGCGGTTCAAATATGGCGACGTCCACGGGAAAACGGTGTATATTTATCGGTGATCTCTAACAAGGGTAGCGAAAACCCCAAGTGAATAGGTTGCGTATATGCTGAGCAATCTAATGAAATACATTGAAAGAGCAGACGACGGATTATGAAGTCCCTCTCCACCAGCTCTCAACAAAGTCTCGAAAACGTCACGCGTAACAGGGCCAATGAGAGCGCGTCTTCCCGCACAGCTGATCGGTGAGGTCGGCGGGCATCTGAAATACGAGGCGGGGAGCAGACAGCGAGCGTCATGTCGGAATCGTCGTAATACGAAAGCAACGTTGCGTCGCTTCCAAGCGATTCTGGGGATTACAGCGTTGAAGAAATTGTGCTAGATGACGACCCCTACTCCACAGACCATCTGCCATTTGACCCTGCCGCAGGTGAAGGTGCAGGCAGTGAAAACGAACCGTCCGATGGCGACGACACTTTAAGGTAAGCCTATCATATCCGATCGCTCATGATGATGTGCACTGTCAGGCATTTTGACATTTGTCCACTTGGAAATGACATTAAACTCGGAAGAAGAAGAGGAAGAGTAGGAGAAGGGAGACCCAAGTCCGCACCACACAAGGTATCGCAGACCTGGGCCTCTATAAAATAGGAAAACCATAGAAGATTGGATTGGAAAGTAAGACTTGGGAATGACAGATGCCTCTGCACTCGCTGTACTCCAGTGGAACCTCACAAACACCGGGTGTCGGCTGTCTGTGAGAGTGCAGGGGTAGTTGTATCGCCGATCACCCGCTCTTCAATGACGTTTTTCTGCGGAGGGAGCTCGGTGGTTTACGCACCCATCTTTTGTCGTGGTGACCACCGCATGCGTATTCTCGAGCCACTTGACAATAGGGACCGTGTCAAAAACCTTCTCATACGTTGTAAATGGCGTTATTCCATTCCAATTTCATTTCGAGCACATGGGTGACGCGCTTTACTAAAGTTTTCTGCTCTTAGTCAAACAAATCAATACTTTGATTCTGTATTCTTGTTTCACACAGGCGTCTCCGATTCACTGGGTATTGCTCCTTCACAAGCTGGATTCATGAATACCTTGGCATAAGAAAACGATGGCAGATACCAGGATGTGCTGTGCGCAGGATCAGCACGCTGTACCATTCAATTTCATATAGTGGATACTACGAGTAACATAAGGGTTAGGTTGGCCAGTGTACAATACAAACCAGGCATATCTTGCATTGCCATTGTTGTTTTGCATGTTCATGAAAGCTGCTTTGCTATTGAGAGACGTAACTGTGTAAACAATCAAAACAATCTCGATGGTTCCTGCTTTCCATAACCATATGTGGTGAAGAAATATTGCAGTGTGAAGTCACAAATTATTGAGCGGTTATACTGATCATACCGTTAGTCATATGTGCATGCATTGACAGTTTCGAAAGTTTTAACCCTTTGTTTCAGTTCAAGAAGCATGTCTCGTAAGCAGTGTAGACACTTGTAGTCAGATATTGCAAGTACAGTGGAATGTGTAAATAATTTTTATCGCAAATCATCCTGGAGTACAAACCAAGGTTATCACACGACGAGGACAAGCACTAGTACTTGTGTAATGCACGTTTTGAATACCCCTTTGAAGGGCACTACATTTAGAATAATTTTTTTTGTCATAATACTTTGTCCTGTGCCTCATGACACCTTCCTGATATCCGCCAGATATTTTTTTCACGAATATTTCGTTTACCTTTCAAGATATAGGGTGGTACTACACGTATGAAACCAGCGCACATTTGGTGTCAAAACATCACCTTGTATGATGGTCTAGGAAACAGTTGCGTCCCCGCGTCATGCAAAGCCCGACATTGTACATTTCATGTCAAAACATCTCGTATGAGACATCGTATGATAGTCTAGAAAATCCGATCAACAAAGGACAAAGATGTTGACAAAACACACACTTCTTTTTCTTCACTTTGATTTTCCCGCGCGCGCCTTGGCGCGAAACGAGATGGCATCCCGGAGATGGCGCTCCCTGAGCCGTCGGCTGACGTGGTTTCAATGCAATACCACTGCGCGCTTGAGGTACAGAAGGCGAAACGCGGGTGGTATCAGCATGAAACCACCGCCCTTCAAAGGAATAGTCTATCCAGCTTCACCATAGATGGGTTTCTTTTGTACCACGTTTTTCACCTATGCTTGGAAAAAAAAAATGATGCCTTTTGCCCTGAGCATGGATTTACGCTTTATTTCTAAATGGAGGATAGAGGTTAATGCCAATGTGTGTATTACCACAGTTTTATCTCCTCCTGTGTACATGCAAACTTTGTGAACCTAATACGAATATTAAACGTGTCAAACAAAAGCTAATTACATTATGTCAGTAGATTTTATTTCCCTCGTTCGTGCTATATTTTCAGTTGCTGTGTGGAGAGCTGGCATTTAGGTTCATATTGACAGGGTGGTAACAGGTTCTTTCCTTTCATACACTATACGAGCAGTGCAGATGGGAAGCGCGATGTACTGAAAAACGAATAAAAAAATTAAGACCAAGAGAAAAAAAACTTACCATCGTGCGCATATCAGTGCTCAATCCCACCATATTCTTGAACCCTTGGAGTGCCCTCTGTGCACTGTAACTGTAACTGGAATTGCAGTAAAAGTCATAGGTGTGCATATAGTTTATTAGACGCCGTTCATAGCCAGTTGCTAAAATTGAATTAAAAAACAGTACATTAGGATCAGCAACACAATTCAGAAATTGTTTGCAGCTGGACCAAAACCAATAATGTGCACGTTGGTGGGTTCATAACGCAATGCTTGTCTCTGCATAAAACATGTTGTGGCCCTGAAAAGGGCCTTTTTTAGTTTAGTTTGAATGGTTCGTTCAGCGTGTGACGTAGGTGGAAGCATCACTTCTGGAACCTAAAAATAAAAATTCACAATATAACATCAAGACATGACAGTATGTGAGCAATACATATATCACTCGCAGAGGCTGATACTCCTCCATAAGCTGCCGGTTTCACAACATGAACATTCACTGTGACTCAGAATTCACATTTCATTCACCGTACAACACATGATATTAAACTTTCCTAATAAATGGAAGCTTTCATACTCACCACCTGAAGCAGATTCCATCACGCTGCGTGTCTCCACCTGTGATAGAAATTCATGGGTGATTCGGGTTTTCGTGGCGCATCAGCGACTAAGATAGAAATTGAGCACTTGATGTTGGACAATATGTTGCATAAAAGCGTAATGCCGAATGGCGCTATTCTGTTGGAAAGCTGCCTCCTTGGCTCTCTCTGGCTTACAAAAATGACGGTGAGTGCATGCTAGGTTACATGAGCAAAGAAAGACGGGAGAAACTTTTTCTGTAAGAATATATCGCAGTGAATTTGAATGTCGCAACCGGAAAAGTTAGAGGAATGTCGTCAAAAATTTACGTGTGGTGCTGGTGGGGCCTAAGGGGGTCCGGCCGAGGTTCATACATATTCCGATGCACGTTTGCAGAAACGAATGGCTGAAATCCGCGGAAAGAGCGTGAAGAAAGCGTACCGCCATACATACTTTTTGTTATATTGTTGGGAGTTGATCCCCGAACAGCACAACCGGCATCTCGTGCGATACTCTTCGCTTTATTTTACGTGCTTACATTCCGAGTGTATGTGTTTACATTGAGTCATCTAGATCTCGCGCGTCTCGACGGCGCACAGTCTTATCTTACTCGAGCCACACCCAGTCTACCTGGAGCCACTTCTGGCCTATTATATCAATACACCACACTTTTGTGGGGTTTCATTCGAGATGGACTGAAAACAAATGCTTACCTGCTCATCCGGCACGTCGGTTGTGTCCATTTGCTCATGGAACAATGTGGGCGCAGCATCGGGCTTTAGCCTCTTTCGTTTTACCACGGTCTCTTGATAGCTTCCTCGTCACGCAGCTTCTACACTCTCATGTCGCCGTAAGGTTGGTTGTGGGTGGAGCTACCGAGTTGCTACATGTGAACGCGGCCTCTAAGTGGTCATGTAACTGTCTGCGATTAACTGTAGAAAGTCCTTTACACGCAAAATAAAGTACGCATTATTAAAGGGACCGAAAAGTGAATATAAACCTATCGAAACTTTATGTTCAGCGAAAAGCTTGAACCTTCAAAAGTTCAAATATCAAAGAACTCCGCTGAAATCGCTGTAGTTTTTCTGTAATCGAATTTTCCATAATTGCATGTCCAGGGACCTAGTAGGAAACCGAGCAGTCTGTCAACAATTGCATGACCCCGCGCCATCTGTCGAGGACGCATGTAATACGCGCACTTCCGGGCGCTTATCCGGCGAAAACGAAAATGGCAGTGGGCATTTGTGACCACTTTCTACGTCGAGAATGTCGAGCCTCTTGTACATGAGTGCGCTGGAATTCCGCATTCGAGAACTGTCGCTCACACAGAACTGTTGTTCGTGCGTTAGCGTGCTGGAAAGTGTGTTCTTCGCAGCAGAAGATTCCTCGTCCAGAGATTAATCGGAGTCACATTCATCCTCAGCAGTAGCTCACCGTCCCGTGAACATGAACTGCTTTGTGAAATTACCATGTATCAGGGAGAAACACTTGTGTAAGCCGAAACAAGCGCTGTTTTTTCGTCGTGCAGGGGTTCATGTGTGAAATGCAAACCGACGGATACTACGGATGGATACTACGGTTTTTGTTGCAGAGGGGTAGAGAATGCGTGTGAAAAGCAGACAGACGATTGCATCAGAACTAACGAATATTTCGAAATACTGTGCCTTGACACCGAGGTACTGCAAGTGTCATTTACATACATCCGAGAAACCGAAGAGCATGGCAACATACACGGCAGCGCCGTGTGGTCTTTACGCGCTACTTGAACGGAAAACCTTTATTTCTTCAGGAACAGCATATTATAATTACTAGTTTGTTCCTGGAGGGTTAAGTAACCTGTGGGCATAGATGTATTTGTAGGTTATACTCATGTCTCTATTGAGTCTCATGTGAGGAGTAAGTAAGATAATTCTCATCAGTGTCATTCACTTGAACTGTGTTCATAACCTTTTAGTATACTTCTTAGTGACCACGTTTCCAAATGTCAACTAATAATTGAACCAAGATTGGGATCTAACACTTAATTAACTCTGTTTTGCTAAACGGAGTAGTACTTGTAACTCATTCATTATCACGTCACCCATTAGATGTCACCAACTAACATTTGTAAAGAAGGACTTGAGGGCTGACTTCAAGTATTATCAACCGTTGATCTGTTTTCAAAGTTAACCATGCACCATTGGTGTGCATAGTACTCCAAAATGGCCAAATTATTTATTGCATAAGTTACTGTAATTGAGATGTACTTTTGTAAAGTACTTTTGACAGCCCGGCAAATTGAAACTGGCTTCAGTGTACACTACAAATGCATCATAACATTTAATTGAAATATAATATAAGAGCAGAAGCAACATATTGTCACAACTCAAACTATATCTTTCTTTTTTATTGTCCAGAGATTTAGGAAACAGAGTAGGACTTCCTGCCCTCTGATGTTTTGACGTACTTGTAGTTGGAGTTGTAAAACCTGCAACAAAATAAACAAGAGACATATAAACAGTTTCGTCTTTCCCTTTTGAATTTAACAAGCTAGTTGTATTTTACCATTTGTTCACTTTTGTATTCTCTGTTGGTGAAAAGATTACAGGAACAATAATGCTGCAGATCGAACAATGACCTGTCATCTTGATGAAGATCAGAACATTTCTTCAGGCATGCTAAGTGAGACAAAAGAAATGGACAATGAAGGTTGTACAAAAACAGCAAATCTCCGTCGATTAAAACTTTATATATGTATATGTTACCACATCGTGTAGTTTCCATCCAAAAGTAGGACTAAGCAAGGTTGTTTGGTAGGCTGTTGGCATGTCGATGTGCTATACCGTTACAGCACATCAATATAGATGAGGGGCAAACACAGTAGACAGCGTGATGGATCTCAAACTCAAGTGAAGATTTATTCAACAGAACAAGAAACCGAAAGCATGAGTATAGAGAAAGGCAGTACCCATGCAGTGTATGGTGAACCACATTAACCTCTGAGAAGGTAGGATCGGAAGAGCAATAAAGAGAAATGACAGTTGCGTCCGAGATAGGGGAACTCTGCAAATTTAGGACCAATATGATGTGGTAACCTTGCATGGCTCACTGCAGCTCTGACACACATTGAACAATTCCAGTAGTGGGACTTCAAAGACAACGAACGTTTGCTGTTTCACTGGGCATTCAAGTGTAGAGGATGCATCTCTAGAAAATTAATTAGCGTTCCTTAGTCATAAAGTCACAACTACATCTCAACAGGAAGTATTCTTGTACCCTTCAAACAAGCTAGTAGTTCTCACCAGTTTCTTCTCCCCTTGTTGACGTCACACGAATGTTCTGCACCTGTCCAAAGACTAAAAAAAATGTCACAAAGTCTGGAACACGTAACAAATCTAGTGCTTCCATGTGTGGACTTTGCATACCTGTTTTCAGCTATTTCTGTCCTGTCAGTGCCTGGATCACACACACACACGAAACAGTTTTGCGCCACTTCAACACTGGAAGGCCCCTAAAATTAAATTTGTTGATGTTGACAATGTTGAGTACGGGACAAGTAGGATAACATAAGTTAAATGGAATACGTCGTCGCTATATTATAATTTATACATGTGTGACGCCTGTACATACCTAAGACGTTGTGTTGAACTCGTCATCTCGGTGAAGCAAAATCACTGGTTACTGAACGGCAGTTTCCTTCGGACGTCTTCACAATTCGCCTTCTACGGCATCTTCTTAGTCATCGGCAGCGAAATGAGCTCAGCACACACGACACGACTGCTACATCTAATAACCGAGTGTTTCCAACCACATTCGTTTTCTCGCACTCTCCTCTTGAATCTTGTGGTAGAAAACACCCGCCGCCGATGGTGAACGAACATGATTTTTGCATCCCCGGACACCAAAACTACACCAGGCATATTTAGGCCTCTCGAATAATTGACACAACAACCACGAACATGTCATTCACTTCTCTTCGCGCGACCAACACGACCACCCACGACGTAAACAATAAACGCGATAACACGGACTGCCTTGCAGATGGCGCGGCGGATCGTAGCTCGTAGCGGCGAAGTAGCTGAATGCTTTATTAACGTAAAAGCTATGGAAGTGAGCGTCATTTTTAAAATGGTGTTTAGCTGTAAGATAATGTGCGTCAGCTTTGTTCTCTACAAAATTAACTCTCACGTGGTAAGGGTTGACCAACCCCTGGGAGTCCTGGACCTGAAACCCAAGTTGCTCTTTTTCGCCGTTCGCTGGCAGCACCGTCCACGTTCCGGCAATCTTCAAAATATTTATACGTAAAAAATATGCGGAATTGAGAAGTAATGCTTTCTGTATCTTATGAAACAACGAAGTTGTGCACGACAGTTGGCAAAAATATGGGGGTTATTTTTCACTTTTCGGTCCCTTTAAAGTTGTTTAGGATGGCTGGATAAAAAGGCCGCTCGAGATTGATTCACGGAAGCAAGTCGGATACATGGCGGTTCCTTTCAGTCTCGTAAAAGAAATGAGGTCGAGACGATAGATGACTAAAACAAGAGATGAACGACAACGACACAGCGGTTAAATTTCGTGACATGTCTGTCAGTCGGGACATTTTTAGAGGCCATACTTTTGTCTTCATCAGCTTCGCGGCAACAATTGAGAGTAACTCATTTGGTACCTCGTGAAAGGACTGGTGTGATTGCGATCGGCCGATCGCATCAAGTAGTACGCCTTCATGGGCGCAGCAACTGTCCGCAATTAACTGTAAGAGGTACTGTACCCGCTAAGTAAAGTACAGATCACCTTACAATCGTGCCCTTTGCACATAAACTGCTCTAGAATATCCGGTTGAGGGCTTGAAGATAGGAGACTCGCGACAATACATCCGTGCCACTCGAAGTGGTCGGCAGCAGCTTTCCGCATAAAATAATGCCGAACAGAAAACGATTATTCGATTATAGTTGCTGCAACGTAGCAGGAAACCATTGCAACAACTAATGTTCTTGTAGGATGTCTGGAAAAGCGCAAAAACAACACTGAATCTGCCGTTCCCATGACTGGCCCGAGCGGGAGATTCTACCGCGTTCCGATCGCGGCGCCACCACGCGGCTCCCGTTGTCCCTAGGCCAACTAGTTTGACGGAGCTGCATGACCAGAAAGCTATCAAGGGGCCGTGGTTTTACTGACACTCCCATACAGAATTGCAATACGTCCACTTCCACGTACGCTTCGTCGACAAAATGCGAGGAACAAACGTGCCGAACGTGCGATTTCTCTGCCACGACAGGAAGCTTGCCGGCGATTGCTGCTTCCAACTTTCGTTTGGTGTCCCTGTCTTTGGGCCCGTGAAATGTCAATTCTGTGTTCGCCTCAGACGATTATTCTGCAGCCAGGAACAGCACGACGCGTTCCCGAACTCAACGACACGTTGCAATTTCACCACTGAGCGAAACTCGCAGCACTTTCGAAGAAGTAGGTTGTTTCATACACGTAGCCATGCACGACGCCATCTCCAAAGCCGACGATATCTCCGAGAGAAAATGGGGGAACGGCTCCGGCGACGCACCGCCCTCGCATCGGTCCGGTTAGCTACTGTGTCACAATGATGTCATCAGAGGTTTCGCAGATCGAAGAAACTCGTTTATTTAATACCCGAACATTTCTCAGCAGAGAAAGTCGGTGAAATCTATTGTCGAATGATGCCACGCATTCTCGTAACCATTTCCTACCCATGTCTCCGGATGCGATAGTCCCTTTAAAGCTCATCCTCGACGCATGAGGCGACACTGTGCTCCGTCACCCTCTGACATTGGGGGTGAAGGGAAGACGCGTCTCTGGAGATGCGCAATGAACAAAATAAAGAAAAAAAAGGTGTTCCTTAACGAATTCTTTGCGGACGATCTATGGAACGGTTTGCGTTCTAAAAACGACTATGGTATCAGGTGACCGAAGGGACCAGATGTTTTCATCGGGACAACTTCGTAGCTTTTATAATTAAAAGTTAAATATTGAAAGTTAATGAGGACGTTGCCTTATGAGTTTGCTGGCGCCCTCTTAAGGAGTGCCCTTCAGCATATGCTATATTGCAACTGACTTCATCGCGAAAAAAGTGATATATACATTTTTAAAGTATCTGTTCGCATTTAGCTGGGACATCCTGTATATCCCCCTCAACCTTCACCCAGATCCCTCGCGAATTCATGCGTAGGTGGACCTTGAGCGGGTTAGAACCTGTCCGTCCAACCTTGTCTCAAATTAACAATATTCATTTTCGATCTATTTTGCCCTGGAGTTTGGAAAGTCTTGTTTCGCAGGTCCTCTGTATAGGTATTCTGAATGACCTTCTGAAGCAAGTTCAACGAAATGGGACTTATATGTGACCAGTTTTATATCGAAGAGTATTCAAATCTGAGACTCATATATCAAACTAACGTTAATTAACCAATAACCATTTGCTGGAGCCATTGGTCATACACAAATTATTGTGTGTATGTGTGCGAAAGAGGGAAAAACTAGATAATTGCATGTCAGTGACTGTTTATTGGACGCATTAGGTACGACCCTGACAGGTTGGAGGTGAATATTTTGCCCTTCTCACCCGTGTGGATAAGTCATATACGTTCCACGACGGGATCCGCTGTGGTAGTTCTGGCATCTGCTGCAAGGAGTGCATCTTGAGCAAGAATGGCGCCCTGCCGTCCTCCCGTCATGCCTGACTATTCGGTATACAACTGGCGTTTGCCGTGCTGTGCTCGATTGCGAAATTTGCGTAGCAGTACCTACGTGTCCTCCACCTTTCGTCATTGACAAGATATTTTGTGTAAGTCCGGCGACTTGACGTGCAATCTGAATGGCCTCTCTCACTTTCGCTGTTTTACTGGAGACCTGCCCATTAGTAATAGTAGCGGACCCGCCGTTTTCCTCAAGCCTGGTACCTTGGTGCGCTATGCTTGTTCCGCCACTTTGTGCGACATCGACTCTTTGTCGTTGATCCGTCGTGCTTGAGCCTTTATTTTCTGTAAAACTGGCGGCTTGCCGTGCAGCCTGCGTGGCCGACATAAAATGTTGTCTTTGGTCGGAGGAATACTGTTCAGTTCTCATATTTGACTCGGCATTTCGCAAAGAATTCGCGTTTTGCTGTGCTGTGTATCTGGTGTGTTCATCAAGACCAGTGTGTTGCTGCTGACCCGCAATGCTTGACAAGTCACCTTGTGTAAACCTGGCGCCTTGTCGTCCACCTGTTGTGCTCAACTCATTATTTTGTATTAGATTAGCGTCTTGCCGTGTAGCCTGCCTGGTCGATATGAAATTTTGTCGTTGGTCAGAGGAATGATGTTCTCTTCTCATGTTTGACTCGGCATGTCGCAAAGAATTCGGGCTTTGCTGTGCTGTGTATCTGGTGTGTTCATCAAGACCAGTGTGTTGCTGCTGACCCGCAATGCTTGACAAGTCACCTTGTGTAAACCTGGCGCCTTGTCGTCCACCTGTTGTGCTTAACTCATTATTTTGTATTAGATTAGCGTCTTGCCGTGTAGCCTGCCTGGTCGATATGAAATTTTGTCTTTGGTCAGAGGAATGATGTTCTCTTCTCATGTTTGACTCGGCATGTCGCAAAGAATTCGGGCTTTGCTGTGCTGTGTATCTGGTGTGTTCATCAAGACCAGTGTGTTGCTGCTGACCCGCAATGCTTGACAAGTCACCTTGTGTAAACCTGGCGCCTTGTCGTCCACCTGTTGTGCTTAACTCATTATTTTGTATTAGATTAGCGTCTTGCCGTGTAGCCTGCCTGGTCGATATGAAATTTTGTCTTTGGTCAGAGGAATGATGTTCTCTTCTCATGTTTGACTCGGCATGTCGCAAAGAATTCGGGCTTTGCTGTGCTGTGTATCTGGTGTTTTCTACACGACCGGTGCTTTGCTGCCCACCCGTAGTGCTTGACAAGTCATCTTGTGTAAAGCTGCCGTCCTGTAGCCCCCCTGTCGTGCTTAACTCATTATTTTGCCTTAGACTGGTGTCTTCCCGTGTAGCCTGCACGCCCGACCTGAAATGTTCCCCTTGATTGGAAGAATAGTGTTCTCTTTCCATGGTTGACCCGCCATATCGAGCAGAAGTGGCACTTTCCTCTGCCACCTCTCCTTGCGCAGGACTGATGCCTTTCCGTCCCCCCGTCGTGCTGAACCTGTTATTCTGTGTAAAACTGGTGGCTTGCTGCGCATCCTGCATAGTCGACCTGGTGCTTTCTCTTTGACTGTGATAGTGCTGTTGCGTTGCCGTGGTTGACCCGGCGCTTTGCTGTGCTCTGCTCGATCCGATATTGTGTGCAAAACCAACGTGTTGCTGCCCATCCGTCATGGCTGGCCAGTTATTTCCCGTGAGACTTGCGCTTTGCTGTGCCGTGCTCAATGCAGCATTTTGTGTGCGTCTGGAGCTTTGCGCTGTCACACTCTCGCCGCGCGACCAACCAGTATGTACAGCATTGCTCTCTTGCTGCGCTCTCCCAATGTCTGTGCTCATAGTTCTAAAGGGCCTTTGCGCATTGGCGCAACGAGAACATCCCGTTGAATGGTACTGTCCCGACATGTGCTCTGTCGCAGATATACTTCTCGAATCCGCACCGAGTAGTGGCGTGACTGTAAAACAAAAACGGACAGATATCAGCTGCGACTTGTGAACGACACTGTACGGATACTAGGTCGTACAGCTTACTCCACGGTCTACGGCTTACGACCACAAATAAGGAGACTTTTCGAGCAGTGGCTAACGCGATAATATAGACGTAATTAGTGGTACAATGCTAGACTAATATAGTATTCGTCACACCACTGGAAATAGGCCATATGTTTATATGTTTATTCACTTTAAAGGAGCACTGAAATCGCATATCGCAATGCTCGAAACATCGTCTCGTTCATGAACCAATTAGTCATGAACGACAAAGCAAAATATTTTCGCCCAGCGGTGTCATTTTAGTGACTTAGGACGCCCGGTCGGACCTGCTGATTTGATGCATGGAGGACTAGCATAGCGGGTAGCCGTGAGCTCCTATTTCCCATTGATAATTCGTTTGCCACGGGCACGGCGTGCCGCTACTTGCAGCGCGCAGCGTACTCCGCGAATGATGAGGTTTCATCAGCCTCACAGATTTGTTGGAGGGATCTCTGATGTAGTAATGGTGATGGTGATGCGATAAAGGAAAAAAAAAAAGCGGGATCTGAGTCTCTGAAGTAGTTGCCCTGTATGTAGAGGGCTTGCAGATCAGAGGTCACTCTCGTGCGTCATGGATGAGCATAGATCATCGTTCTTGTGCAAGAAGCCATGCCATTTATAGCAGAACCAGGCGCAGCAAAACACGAAAACAAAATATGGATGGGGCTTTCACTTGTTCAGGTCTTTTTTGTAAATCGAATATCGCAAGGACAATACACCGTTAATCGAATATAAATATTTTATGGTTCCTCCTGGCAGCCTACTTTCTGCAATGTTTCGACCAGTTCTGTATGCCATTTCACTGCACGTTGCAAGTGCGTGTGTACTAGAGATTCACGTGCATCACATCAAGTGTGTTAACTCAGCCGTTGTGTTTTCTACTACGAATTGAAACCTGCTGCATGGCCGAGCGGGTTAAGGCGGCTCGCTCGTTGGTGGTAGCCAAGGTCGTGCTGAAGACTGAGAGATAGCGGATTCAAATCCTACCACCGACTGTGCTGTCTGAGGTTTGAGGTCTGCGAGTTTCCAGACGAATGTCGGTGCAGTACCCCACTGAAGTCAGCCTAGGGCGCATACTAACCGCCTGCACCCCACTCCTTCCTGCTGTCCTTTCTCCATCTCTCCACATCTGTGTGCCGCTCATAGCCACAGTTGCTTCGCGGACTAACGCGGAATCAAGGAAAGACAGAAAGAAACCAGCTGCATGGCCGAGCGGGTTAAGGCGCCCCCACTTGAAACGTCCTTACCATTACATAGCAACTATGTTGAACATAATATCATTTTAATAATACAGATAACCACTTCTAAAAAATAGGCATAGTGAGTCATAAATGGTCTCATGTAGAAGTTAACCCGCCGTATTGGATTACTGCGTTTGTGTGCATCTGAAATATGATGCGATGAGCCCGACTACTTCGGAAGTGAAAGTCGCAAACTTCGAAACTTGTGGGCGAGTTACATTCAAAGATTGCACTGCACACTTTTTCATCACCTCTCATTTGCGCATTACACAACCACTTGTCCAGTGCTCTTGTACGTTCACGTGCGTTTCACTTTGACCGACTCAGTCAAGCTAAATCAAAATGATTATCAAGCAGCAAAATCGTCCAGCCACAACGGGTACATCGATGGACGCGTTCAAGTTTGACACGTTTGCCTGGGCGCTGTGCACGCGAATAGCAATGGTGGGAAGTGTCCCCCAGTTTGTGTGTTTGCAAGTGCAAGCGATTTATCCACAGACACCCCCAGCATCCTGTTCCAAATTCTTTTCTTTTCTTTCTTTTCGTTCTTTTGTTTCCTTCTTTGTCTTCCCCTTTTCTTTTTTCTTTTCTTCCCCTTTTTTCCTTTTCTCTTCTCGTTTTCTTCTTTTTCTTTGCATTTTCTTTTCTTCCCAATTTGCCATTTTTTTTAATAGCAAGCCGACCTCCGCCTGGCTGATCTTTCCTTTCTTTTTTCTTAATAAACATATTCCCCCCTCCCCGGTTCCAAATGTTTAGCGTCACTTCCATCTTTTTTGTCCTATGCATCCCCTGCAAGGGGACCTAAAACAAGTTCTAAAAACACGTTCGCAGTGGATCCCAAAACCAGAAGGCGGGGGGTTCCTTGAAGCCGAGGCGGAAACAAGAAGAACGGACGGGACGAACTCAAATGCAGCATCTCTGGTGGTGGTGGCGGTGGTACGATGTTCAAAGGAAGATTAGTGAGGTCTGCCTGCTCAGGCAAGTTTCACTCCTTTGTGAAAGGGGAAGGGAAGAAGAGGGAGTAAAAGAGAAAGGATAAAGAGGTTAGAAATTAAAAGAAATGAGAAATTAGAAACTTAGAAAGAAAGAAAAAGTAAGAAGGGAGGGAGAGAGAGGGAGAGCGTTCACGACAGACCCACAGAGGAGGCGAAAGCTAGGAGCGCGTCTCATGCTTTTCTACGGATGTGGGTGGGACCGTGTGGTTACAAAGTCTCGTCAAAGTCTCGTCACAGCGAAGTGGTAAGGCTCTGAAACTCGAGGTCAAGGTGTCTCTTGCTGCTTGAGACACTGCACAGTCCATGAGCATGTGCGCCAGGTCACCGAAACAGAAACACGTCTCACAGCATGGCGATGACGAGAAGCCTAGTTTGCAGCGAAAGGCGGGTGTCCGAACGGAATGGAGTCTGCATCGGAGTCTCTGGAGGAGGGTAGATCGCTTCCGGTTGAGATCCTTCACGGGGGCATGGTTGGGAGAAGGGCCGCGCTTCCGGATAACCAGTGAGACGGATTTCTCGGATGTACGCACAGAACTGATTCCTATTATGCCGTGGGTCCAGAGGTGCAGGGACCTCAGGAGGGAGATTGTGGGAGTTCTTTACGATCGTGTCAGCTTTCGTTTCGTGAATTTTGTGCATGGGTAGGAACCCATTGAAAACCCACGGCAATACCGTTGTTCTTTGCTTTTCCCATATCTCCAGTATGGTATGTGCCATGATGATGATCATCATCATCAGTATGGTACGTGCTATGGGGTCGTCGACGCGGGAATTACTTATGCGCTGAAGAGAGCACTTGAATTACGTAAGCACAATAGCGCTGTTGTCTGCGACGTTGAGTAGGAATTGTAAGGCCTGCTTGATGGCTACGAGCTTGGCTAAGGCAGAAGACACTTGAGTGTCGATGCGGCCGCCGCACGAGTACTCAAGTGCAGGGCACCAGAACGCTGTCGTACTACTTCCGGTAAGTGAAGAAAAATAGCATGGGCTCTTTGGCTGCACGTTGACTGCACGGCTTCGCACTGGGCTTTCAGAGGTGAGTTTCTCACCCTGACGGGAGGATATCACGTTCCACGTGACCTTCCGACGCCACTCGCTCAAACGTCGCCCACCTACGCATTGCTGATGAAGGCCCAATAAGGCCGAAACAGCTGTCCAATGCTGGTGTGGCGACGTTTGGGACTTATAAACATACTTCCGGTAAGGGCATTTGTGGACCCGTCGGTGTCGATTTCCAGTGGACCCTCGTTCTTTTCCAAGATGGCTTCCTGTACAAGGGCCTTTGCCACAATGCTTGGGACATGTGACTTCTTTCTGAGACCCCGAGGAGAGCAAGAGCAGTGGGGTCCCTGCAGAAGAAACGGCGGCTCTTCCGCTCGGTCTAGGACCAACAAGCATCTTGTAGGTGTACCTCCCCAGTACCTTGAAGCGAGATCCGCGGTGATAGCACCTCTGCATAAATCATTTTTTGCCTATCCCCTTGATATATTAAGAGCGAACCTATACTAGGAGAATCGAAAACGTGTTTTTGCGGACCGGTGGCTTCTCGTGCTCATCAGACAATTAGAGAAATGGGGTAACGTGACCATATTGGCGCTGTCGGTGCATTGGGCCTCGTGTGGCAGTCGGGTTAAGTATCTCAACGTTCCGTGCGACGCGGCGGAACTGGAGCCTCGTTCAACACAATTAATGTACGTGACTGACTCTACATGAATTAATAAACGGCCAGGTTGGTACATAATCCGACACGAGGACCTCGACGTGTCCAAACTGTCGTCCTTGTCTGAGTGTGTTCGCCGCAAGCAAAGGACGTGGCTCTTAGTTGAGCGCCTCTGCAGCAACTGCCGGATAGAGGCGTTGATATACGCAAATTGGCTAGCCGTGATACTGTTAGAGGCGTAGAGTGAGCCGAGCACATGACAAAGGGTCCCTGAAAACGATGCTGTGCAAGTAGCGGAAGTCACTGGAGACAACAGGGATAGTTCAAGGCACACAAAACGCGGTAAGCGTTGTTGGGTGCTTCAGTGTACGCTAACCGACGTTCATACGACTCTTCACGCAAAGTTGCGACAGAAAGTATTATTGCAGGCTCTTCCGGACTAAACATTCGTAGAATGGCAGGCATGTACCACTATAAATATATTTGTTATTCCATCGAATGTTGCAAATGAGGTGATATCCGTCTTCGCATCGACTACCCGTGCTAATTTGCACGAGTCCTTCTCAGTGTCAGGGGAGCGTTCTGAGTTCTTGAGTGCGGGATCTTTGTTGGGTCGAAAACTCAGCCACAGTGGCAACGCACGCAGCTTATCAGCCTACAAGAAGTACAACTGGATCGAACGCACACCTGAAGGATGCAGGAGCAAAGAGGGCTTTGAAAACGCCGCGGAAAAGACTGGGCCCTGGATAACAGAATTGGTGTACTTGAGGCATCAAGAAAACCCAGTGCCAAAGCCCTTAAACACGAACAAAGCCGGGTTCATCTGATGACATTGTCAACTATGGCATCACGGTCCGGAGCACCTGATGTGGAGACACAGTTGACGATACAGGCCAACAGACAGGCTTATATACAGTCGGATGCCTTATAGTGTACGCTGAAACTAGCTTACTATTAGTTTCGCTCAGAAATTTCTCGCACGACTATGGATTGGCCAGACCTCGTAGCATTGGCGGCATCCGTGGACAGATCAGGTGCTCTTGCTACAGCTGTGAAAAGTAGTCCACAGAACACGCACCAACTCTCGTCTACGAGTGTTATAGGATTCATATAGACTCCTTCCGTGAGCCGATGTGGCCAAGAAGCGTGTTTGAGTTCAGAAACCATTGTTGAAAGTAAAGAGGAACTCCGAGTCCAGTCCAGTTTATTGCGGTGATGATGACTGACATGCGAATCGAAGTCTAGCGCGTGCAGATTTTTCCAGGTTGCGAACGTGCTGCACTGGTCGTTGTAGAATGCATGCGTCGGTAGCTATATGTTGCAGGCTCGTACTAGGCCATCTCTGCCAGGAGAAAATGCCACAAAACAAGCACGGGCCCCTTAATTTACCGAATGGTACCAAGAGCACCAGACCACCAGTGTCGGATGCAGTGCACGTAGACGATGAGCTGAAGGCAGCTCCACAATCTAGTCGCACTGCTTCTTCCTTTGTGGGATCCTCGCCCGCCTTTCGAGTCGTTTCTTAGGAAAAATCTTTGGTCTCGACGATGCTTTCTCCCGATGATTGGTCACTGCTGAGAGCACGGGCATTCCTGCCAACGCCGGTGGGTCCACCTCCCTTCTGCCTCGATATGCCGACCGACGACGTCTTAGACGCGGTCTAAATGAAGGCCTCCTAAAGGAGCACGCCGTCCTACCTTCTAGACGTGGTTTGTTACCCCTATTTCTCTACCCCGTCATGTTCACTCCCTGATCGTCTGCTACAAAATACGGAATACGAAATACGGAAATACCTTCCGGAGTACATGCTTGGCGGCCTGCGTTCTACTCGCTGGTCTCTGATGTCGTCATTCTCTTCGTACTCACACGCCCTGCGAAGGTTACGTTGAAGGGCATTCCGTGGTAGACGTCTAAAGCGGCGGTAGTTAAAAGATCTCGGTATGGGTAATCGACGCTACAGTAGCAGATGCTTGATGCCGGGAAGGTCTTCCGTCTACTGTGATGGTGGTCCTCTGCGAGACATCGAGCGACGTGTTATGGGGAACCAGCGTCCATGCAAACGACGCCGGCCTGCAAAATACGGATTTCCTGGAACGGCTTCTCTATCGGGCACAGTCACGTCTGTCGCTTCACGCCGTTTCCCTCCAACGACGACGTTGAGCTCAACCACCTCTCTCTCACCAACGCTGCGCATTTGTGGGATGTTGCGACTGATGGCCGTCTGATGAGTGAAAACGCCCTCGTGGATGTCGTCCCGGTTGATAAATCCATAGCCGTTCTTCACTTTAAACCATTTGACAGGTCCGAGCACCCGGTTGGCGCGCACAGGCTTCTTGACCGAGTCGCCCATGTTATGTCTCTTCGGTGTACCACGCTTAGCCCTTTGCCGCTGGCCTCTCTGTACAGCAGCACGTTCTGGGAGGGTCTTGGAAGAAAGCTGATCTAGTTTGAGGCCCCCTATCTCCACCGTCCCATTAGCTGTCATAAGAGGAGGGTGTCCAGGTGCTTCAGATGCTCCAGGTTCTTCGCTTGTCGATACGTTCGTTGACGTAGGAGCCTTGCAGCACAATTTTGTTAGGTGCTTTTCTTCACATGTTTCACAAGTTAGTCTGAACGCCGATCCGTACATTTTGGCTACATGATATTTCTTTCACCAACGAAAACAGCAATCAGACTTCTTCAGGTTTAGAATCTTTTCCGAAGGCGATAAAACGGTAGTGTGCACTGAATCCTGCTTAGAGCCGCAGAGTACACAGGAAAGACAGAGCGACATACGCAAGGTGATCGCATCGAAGATTATTGCAGTTGTGTGGAGTCCTTCCGTCCCAGCTTCCTCTGAATTCAATTTCCCTCTGGAGGAATGTTAGTAACAAGCTAAGTAACTGAGAATCAGCTGCTGTAGTTGAAACAGCATGGCCTTCTGGACTCTGTGCACTGGGTTGCGAATTCAAGTTCAAGCATGTGCGAAAGCTTTTTCCACAGTGCGGTCTTAAGTACTCTTACAATGGTGTAAGAACTTTCAAATACCGCCAAGCTCTTTAAATTTTGACTGAGATGATCCGAGACTAATCGTTCCCAATTTCCAAACTGCTTCTTCAGGATCTCTACCTTTGATGGATTCCTTCCTCCCCACTCATCATCTCAGAATAAAGTTGTTGTTCGGCATTGCCCTTGACTAGAGAACGTAAGTAGTGGAATTTCACCACGTTTGCCAGTGCTAGGTTGTTGTGGACAGCAGCCGTGAATTGGTCCCACAAGAACTGCCAAGCAGGCAATTAGCCGTTGAAGGCTTCCATGTGTAGCTTTTGTAAACTCGCTCGATGTGGTGTACTCATCCAGCAGATCCTTGAATAGCGGTCGCTGTTGCAGCTTCATCTCTTGTTCCGGTAAGGTAGCATCCGGCTGCCAGCTTAGCCGTAGTCATGGCTTGTAGGTACCTGCCGCAGTCATCGGCCTCCGTTTCAGCCGCGCCGATGATGTCTGCTATTTCCTGGTTCATATCTTCAATGACCGAAGCTTTCGTAGTAAGGAGATCGAGTTTAACTTCTAATTATTTTCTCGTTGAAGCAGATCGTGTAAGAGGGAGGAAGCGAGATACACGATGACAATGATATGGGGATGACTTCCGCTCATTGAGCAGAATGCTACCCCAATGCTATTGGGGAAGAACTGCTCCTATGTCCTCTGTAAGCTTCGTGATCCTTGCACGCACCGGTGCCCGTTGTTTCCGTGGCCGTTTCATAATTCCACTTCGAGGATCTTGAATCGTTCCGAGCCCTTCTTCCCAGGTTTCAGCACGAAAAAAAAAGAAAAGAAAAAAAAAACTGTTGAAAGTAGTGTTGAACTCCGAGTCCAGTTGAAGAGACCGTTTATTGCGGTGATGATGACTGAAATGTGAATCGAAGTCTATAGCGTGCAGATGATGTCACAAAGATGATGTCACACAGCTGACGTCCGAGCCCCGCGCCCTGTTCATCGTTTTCCAACAACCATATTCTGTTTTGGCAGGTGAGTGTATCGATATGAATGTGCGACAAATACTCAGTGACGCTGGAGGAACTTAAACAAATGTTCCCGTTGTTGTCGGCGGCAGCTAAGAGGGTTGTGCTTTTGCCTATTGGAACTGCAGCTGTGGAAGAGACTTTCTCTGTCATGAACAATAATATATATAAACAATAATATATATGAACAATAATATATATGAACAATAATCACAGCGTTCTCGACTTTTCTATGAGCATGTGGATGCTCTAATATAGATTTCTGTCGACGGAACCGCTATACCTAACCTCAGAAGCAGCACGCTGAAATATCGAAACAGGTATGAGGGCCTGATTAACGGAGCTTTCAAAAGATGAAAGAAACAGCCTCACAGAAACATTTAAGGACAAGATGGCAGGATACATCGTCGGCAACACATACCTTCCTTTTAATAAGGGTTACTCATTTTACTGTACGAGAAGCCTTTTGTACATCCAGCACCCGGGACGCCGTATCGGCAGTCGACATGGTAGCAGCATCGAGGAGGTCCTTCGCTCGTCAAGAAAGGATGTTAAAGTCATCCCTGGTCACCTCGGCACAAACCCTAGAGTTGAACAGCAGTGGGCATAACGTCGATGTGCGGAGTTTACACCCCGTCGAAGTGCGTTGCTCGAAGACATTCAGAAACCCGCCGCACGAGGAAAGCAGTCACTAAGGAACTGCGGCGGTTGACCGTAAGCCCTAGAGGCAGTTCTGCGGAAGGTGGTTACCGTTTGTTACCCTGCGGAGATATGGCGTGTGGCAAGAAGTTTAAGCAACCCACGAACAACCCATCAGCTGGGTGCGTTTGCGTTATACTCCTCTACGTTCGAAGACGACGTGGCTCAGGCTTTTCTGGAACACCACTGCTCCGACGAAGGCTGCAGGTACTCCGTGCTTCGCTGCCCATGTGACTGCCTTAGTCGAAGGGATCCAAGCTGCCTCTCCTGTCAGTACGTAATTCGGACCTGGTTATGGACTTGTCGGTAGCCCGGCTCAGAAGTGCACTACTGCTGTCTCAGGTTCGATCCTTTCTAGGTCTGGCCTACAGAGCTCTCCGTAACCTCGACCAGAAATATCAGAAGTATGTGCAGGAAGTAGTTAATAACTCATGGAGATCTGGGAAAGTACCTGAGGGGTGGAAGCTAGCGCACGGTATTTTACTGCTGGAACGGGTAAATCGCCATCGCAGTTATCCTCCTTTAGACCAGTGAGACTAAGTAGCTACCTTGGTAAGTTAATGAAGCGCATGTTACATTCTAGACTGTAGTGGCGGCTAGAACATCGCTTCTTATTTCAGCAAGCAATGTCAGATTTCCTTCGGCACAGGACAGCAGTAGATTCGATTCTTGATCTAATCACATCCGTTAAAGGAGCTCAGGTGCACAAGAAGACAGTGCTGGCAGTCTTCCAGTCAATTGGGCGTTCGATACCTGATCCACCCTTCCGTTTTCCATGTGTAGAGGACGATGGTCTTCCTATACATGAGCCCCGACCGGCGATGATGGTATGCCACGGAGAGGCGTTAACGGTGGCCTATCTCCATGGCTGCGCAGGTGGAACTGAGGCTGGTGCTTCAGGCGCGTGGCCATCTTCGTCATTGTCCCCAGGCGCGGAGCGGCGAGAAAGAAGAAGAATGGTGAACTGCGTCTACACCGGAGGGAGAGAGCGAGAGAGCGGCCGTGGATGACGTGCACTACTGGACGAATTCGTGGGACAGCAGAATACCCGTTGCGTGAAGCTCTCGATGAGCGAGGCAGATGGAGGGCGAATCGTTGGGCGTCAGAGTCGTGGCATGGGGTGCCGCAACCGGCACGGGAGCGTGAGCTCATAGGGTCCCAGGAAGTGATGCTCTGTACCCGTGAGGACTGCCGTGAAAACTGCCGAGACGCCGGCTAATGCGTGCCGTGGCGTCGGCGGCTGCGACTCCCGAAACCGGCAGGCGAGCACTTTGCTCTGTTGTCGCGGCCGGGGAGCACTGTAGCGGGCCGTGGACAATGACGAAGATGGCCACGCGCCTGAAGCACCTGCCTCAGTTCCACCGGCGCGGCCATGGAGATAGGCCACCGTCAACGCCTCTCCGTGGCATACCATCATCGCCGGTCGGGGCTCATGTAGAGGAAGACCATCGTCCTCTACACATGATTTTGTTGAAGCCACCCCGCTTACCTGGGAATGATCAAGGAGGATTATGCGACGTCAACATTAGTTTTCACTGACGGGTTCTCAGCCTTTGTCATCTCCTCTGAGTGGCTCTCCTGTGGTTTCCACCTTTCGCACAGGACATGCCATCTTTCTACGTGTGCTGAACTCTACACCATTCTCTTCGCCATGAAAAAAAAAAAAGAATATTAAGCCAGTTCTGCTCAGTACTGGCTCATCTTTCCAGATTTAAGACCCGCGCTCCACTGTGCAGCACACTTGGGGATAGGTAGCTCCCTCAGTCCTGTCCGTCTCTGACATCCTGCAAGTTTACAAGAAGGCGGCAACTGAAGGGCACACTGTCGCATTGTGGTAGATCCTCGGACATGTCGGCACCAGCGGTAATGAGGAAGCAGACAGAGGACTGTCTTGAGCGGCAATCAGCACGCTCTTTTCCCGATAATGTTGTCTTGGAGTGACCGTAGATATCTTGTTTGGTGTGGTGATGGTGGCAGTGATGGTAAGAACAAAGCTCGGCAGAATAACTCATGATCGCGATAACTCACGATAGGCACAATCATGATCGCCGATTGCGTCCCGCGTGTTTTCACACGGCGTGGCAGCATCTCTGTTATAATCTGCCATCACGTTGAAATGGCAACGCGAAGGACCGCGATTATTGTGATCGTACTCACGCTGCACTCAGGTATCGTGAGTTCGCGTAGTGCACTCATGCTGTAGCGTCTCTTAGCGGTACTAACGGGAACCACGCTGTACGGCCCCCAACGAAATCGTTCGCTCCAACGCCGTTGCGAGGTCGCAGTCTGTCTCTGCGGATGTCTGACGTTGACGTTCAAGTTGCTGCTGCACATTCGCACTTGCTTTCTCGAACCTCTTGTATTGGTGCATCTTTATTTCCATTTTATCACTGTATGTAGTGTACCTACGTTTTAGTAGCCGCGATGACATGAGCCTGACAGAAACGGGTCGAGTTGACTTATCGCACCTCCTCACATCAATCATCCCTAGAATCCTACAGTGCCAGCAACACCTTGTACACTGTGTTCCCCACACCACCATCTGGAATGGGGTAAAGTATCGCTCCCAGGCGATGAAGTTCCTCATTCATCATCTTAAAAATAAAGTTGTTGCTGTTCTACAACGTGACGCCCTCTGTCGACGTGTGTCCCAACTTGACTGCAGCACTCTCATTGGCTACCTTACTGGGTCCCGTTCCTCAGCCGACCCAGTGGGCTGCCACCACTGCGCTCCTCCGCTCTCTCTACGCTTCGGACCTTATCAACACCTTGTGATCGTGTGACAGTGTGTGTGATTTTTCAGTTTTCAATTCGTTCAGCATTCGTTCGCTACGAGCACCGAAAAAGTGGTACACGTTCTGGCCTCGTAACAAAACTAGGAGGTACGAGTATATATACACGCGCCGCGTGTAAACGGAGCGGCAGTACGCACTCATTCACACTGGTACCTAGACCAATGCAAAACCGATTTCTAGGTGGCGTGCTGCTGTGGTGCTGACATCAATGATTACATTGTAACCCGTTTATAATAAACCGTTTGTAAAACCCGATCTTGAGGCACTTGTTGTGTCAGATGAGGTGGGGCCTTGCAAGCAGTCAACCCCACCACCCACAGAAGAGGAGCCCCTCGCCCGGGAACCGCGCACGGCGATGGGACAAGACCAAGTCTATGTGTCCCTTCAATGCACCGTTCTTGACCATGACAGAAAGTCGTATCCTCAATCCAGTACTGAAACACGACGGTAAAAAGGCTGGCAATAATGCAAAGAGGTCCAAGAGCGTCGCATCATTGGTGCCGGCGCAATTGTGTCCTTGTACTATTCATAGTGAGCTACGTCGTGAGTTGCATTGTGGCTATCTGGCATCGAAACAAAACCTGGCATCTTCTTGTACGTGACGTCGTGAGTTTTCATACACGATGCTTCGCATATCGTAGAGAACCACCGAAGTGGTTTCTGCAACATTTTTTTCTTCTTTCTTTCCCGCCTTTTTCAATATCAAGCCAACCTCTGTCTGGCTCACCTTTCCCTTTTTTCTTTAGTCAATCTTCATATCCCCCTCCCTAGAAGATTGGTTGACACGGCCTGATGGGAGAGTACTTGCTGCGATAAACCAACTCGACCCGTTTCTGTCGAGTTCATATAAACGCGGCTTGTGTTGCAAGCACGCATACCCATTATTGTACCCGTTGCCAAAATACGATATCGCGATACCGATCCTTGTTATTTTAGTAAAAGGTATCGCAATACCGATATCGATACAATTCTTTTTAAAGTAACGGAGTACCGCTAACGTTATTAAAAAAAGTAGCGCGATACTTTGTCCGATACTTTTGTTGGAAATACGAAGGAGATACAACATGAAAATCTTGCAGACGTGAACACCTCATTTGTATATATTAGCAAATAAGGAGAAGCAACTGACGAAACTGCCATTTTGCGTGATCGAAGTGGCCATTGTGGTATGCCATGATATTCCAGCGTTCATATTCCAAATTTCATAATCCCACATCTTCAAGCGTACCAACACTACAATTTTCCAAATCAATCAGGTCTCAGAAATGTTTTCGGATTTCAGGAAAGTCGTTTTACTAGGTGAAATGCAGATTTTAGCGACGGTTAGGCTTAGCAGGGCGAATGTGCTGAGCTACAGATAACGAATAGACTTTGGTTAGTCACGAGAGACTATATATTGCTGTAGTGAGATCAATGTTACCTCACGTTTGTTGACTACAGGTCCCCACGCGTGTTCCAGGTGGTGCCATCATTAGAGTGTGCCGATCTGGGATTTTGAACGTATTGGATATTGAACATGTGGATTTTTAACAATGGAAAATCGGGATACCCTCGGTCATCCGTGGGCACGTTTCGTTTTCTTTCACATTCGCTTCGCCTTATGCGAAAATGATAGAGGCTGTTGACGAAAATATTTCGAAAATGCGACCGGTATTGGCTGGATCGCACGGACTGCATTCTGGTGAAGGCTGAGGTGGCCATATTTGTGCTCCTTAGCCGTACCTAATTTACATCTGTGTCACTTATATCTGACACATTCTAAAGTGTTCCAGTATTCTTTTGGAAATTAGTCTTGATCGACAAGTTGTGCCTGATGTGTAAGGGTGACTTCTATTACTTTAGGGCATACGAAATGCACACCAATTGCTCTTGTCGCGAGGCTGCCTTCCCTGTTGAAGGTGTTCATTTCTGGGCTTCCATTCTATCACCGTATCTTCGCATCCATCATTTCTCATTGCGATATTAAAGGCAACTGGCGATTCTCCTGCTGTCGAAAAGTAAGGTGCTTGAGTTCACACATCACTGCACTCGACTGCTACCTGAGGGTCGGTGCACTCGGCATGCGTTCTTCAAAAAATACTGTTACGTCCGTGCAGGCACTACAGAATGCCCCACGCCACCCTGCTGAAGGTAAATGTAGTATTGTGGTATTGGTATCCTGCTATCTGCAGTCTAGAGCTATCCAACATACCCACAATTGCAATGCTAAATCGGAACCCCTCGTCACACTATATCTACCCTGTCGCAGGGTGGTGCTGCATATGGAGCCTGTAGTCCACTTGTCCCAGATGACACTCTCTGGGACAGTCGTCCATGTGCTCACTATGATGCCCCTAAGAAATATCTCACTGCCGACACTAGGTTCGTGGGTTTTCCTTGTGTGGATACTATACTACATAGATAACAAAGTTTCTCGCTTTTTATACTGAAGTGAGATGTATAACGCTGTCGAATACGGAACAATACCAATGACTCAGTGCAGCAATTTCAACAAAACCCTATCCCTATGTACGATACCATAAGGGAGCTGTCAAATACAGGCAAAATTACAATGTCAAACACTTCGAAAGGAACGGCGTGCTTTCGGAACTGCTACCATGAAGGACTTACTGTTTGACGAACTCGCTATTATATTACCAACATTATACCCACATACGTAAGCCCCAGTCAAATTCTTTCAGAACAAAAGATAAGAGGAACAATCAATTTGCTTCTCGGCTTCTTCCTTATTACAACAGTACTTACCTATGAGTATCACCAGCAAGGAGTTCATCTTGAAAGTGTAAAGCTACAGTCGAGAGTGACGTTGACGGAAAAGCTTGTATGCCAGCAGTCTGCGACGAAGTACTGTTGTGTACAGCGCTCTGCCACGTGCAGATATACTTGAAGTTACTCATATGATTTGGGTATCTCCCATTTGTCACGACGCAGCTGTAGACATATAATAACTGAATAAAAATGACGCCCTACAATAATGTGCCGGTGACAGGCCAGACGATATGACGAAATGTACGTCCAGGATGCATCAACTTAATGTGCAACCGAATAGTAGGGCCAGAGAAACGTTGACACATACTATATAGAATAACAAAACGGCAGTCAGTCGTGAGGTTTAGAGCAGTTAGCAGTTGGTTCAGTTTGGTTGGAGCAAAAAAATGGAGAGGGTTTGCGTAACGTTTTCAGGATTCATACTTCACACAAAGCCATACTCGACTGTCAAGCACTGCAGATACGCATGTCTTCCGCAAAATGGATGTATACGAGCACACATTGAAGCTTCACAGCGTATGTCTCGTCTCCTCTTTCCTGGAATCCTACTTCGTGGAATGGCAGCTCCTCTACCGGCGGCCATTTTAATAAAGTAAAAATTTCGCTAGAGGCCGGACAATTGATTAACAGGCGTGTATTTAAAGCCTGTCTACTTTCTATCCTAAGCAGAGCGATAAAATGATCCAGCGAGAACAGAAACGTAACGGGATATGTGTATATATGAAGCCGACTGTTTCCCACGCTAACCGATCACACACAAACACTGATACAACAACAGCGATTATGTTCGGATGGTGAACTAGCGAGATTTTCCACTCTAGGAATGGAACCCTACCCCATAGCTAGGGAGTCCAAAATGGGTTATGACGATGATGAGCGATGAGAGATGACGGTGATGAACGTAGTGGCGATGGCGATCCTGATCGTGATCGGTGGAATGTCCGAGGGCGCTAGCGGGGTAACAATGAGTCCTTTAGGCTAGCCGCCTCAACAAAACCCAACTCCATGACGTAAGGCCGCCCTGGAGTGGGCCGCGCTGTCCCAAGGGCCGAAGATGCAAGACAAGTTGAAGGTGCGGCTGCGAAAAGTGACATGCTGTGATTGCAGTGCACGCCTCTCGTTGATATAGGTCCGACAGCGGGGAAGTATGTGCTCTACGTTGGCAAGTACACCACACTCGTTGCAAATAGGGGTAACCTCCGCGGTTTCGCTAAATTCGCGGTTTGTTTTTCTTTCTGAAATTTCGTTGAATTTATTCCCAATGAGGCCTACTCAAAGATTGTGGTGTAGCAGTAATTCGTGCATCCGTAGATCACTTTCATAATTGATCTTTATAATTCGAGAAAATAGGTTGACTGCGCTGTTACAAATTTGTATAGCAACAGAACTGTGACGCTCATGCGCTTCCATTCCACTTGTACACCATCGTGGGACCTCTCATAGCAGCACCTATATGTGCGGGAATTTCTTTCTAAAGCTCAGGGTCGAAAGATATTCTAACAAAACCAGGTGGAATGCCTTGCTTCAATGAAGGGCATTGGGTACGCAGGTCAAGTCAACTTTAAGAGGTGGTGTCCCGCAATTCTGGAAATGGGAGAGCTGCTTTGGAGTCGGTATGAATTACCCATTGCCGCGGTTCACAGCCTGCCGCATATTCCAAGAATAGCGTGATAGCATAAAGCTCAGCGGATGTCGACGAGGTGCGATGTGACAGGCGACATCCACGTGTGACGGACTCTGACGGAATGGCAAAGGCTGAAGATGAAGTGTCCCTGGCCGACGATCCATCAGTGTATACAGCGGTACAGTTGCAGTATTGAGTCTCGATGAATCAAGGGTAAGTTGCCTAGGGGTAGCATCAGGATAGCTCTTTTTGTTGTTCTTGAGGCCGGGTATGGAATGTGACAGTGACAAGCGGCGACGGCAACGTCCATGGGGGTACTTTTGTTGCCGTCAGGTCGACTATGAATTTGGGAATATGATATCTTAATAATAATAATTGGGTGTTTACGTCGCGAGACAAAATATGAGATCTGAATGATGTCATAGAAGTACAAACCGTCGTGTTCCGTCTAGCGTGACGTTTCAGAGGCTGGTGTTTATGATGGGCACGTAGACGCAGATAGTGACGTGCAGTTTCCCGAGTACGGAGAACCTCAATGGGGACGTCCCCGGCCTCAGCAAGTACTAGGCGGGTTGCAGCGCCTCACGGGACCCCGAGACATATCCGAAGGATTCGCGCGAGCCTCGAATCCTTTGTACAGTCTCTGAGGGAGTCCGTGCAAGACGGGAAGACTGTACATTACTGAGCCACGAATCAGGGCATTGTGCAACATGAGGAGATCCTTCTCGTCTTGTCCCCATCTCACACCAGCGAAGTGGCGAATGACGTTGAGCCAACGTGGAACTTTCTTTTCAAGAACGTCTATGTGACGCTTCCACGACAAATTCCATGACAGAGTTACGCCGAGAAACTTTGGATGACTCACCTGCTCCAGTGAGCTTCCACCAATATACAGTAGACAGAGTATGCGTGTTTTTGCGCTAATGCTAGAACAGCGCTTTTCTCTACGAATATCTGAATTCCTACCTAGAGCAGATACTGACGAATGACATCAAACGTGCGCTGAAGACACTGACGAAGTGCTGGACGGGAAGTGCTTGTAGTCCAAATACAGATGTCATCGGCATAGATGGACAACTTGACTTTCCACTGAATGCAGGTTCAATGCCCGCCATAACGGCATTAAAGAGGAGCGGGCTTACGATGCTTCCTTGTGCCCCCCCCCCTTGAGAGATGGGGTATTGCTCTATGTCACCTTGTCTTGTCCGGACGCAAATACACCGTTGCCTGAGGAAATCAGCGATCCAAAGCAACGTTGTACGTGACAGCGCAGCGCTGTATAAAGCATGTAAGATTGATGGATGGCTGACGGTGTCATAAGCTCAAGAAATACCGCGGCGGGGACCTTCATTCGTCGTCGTGTCTGTTCCACCGACGTGACCAGGCCGAGGACAGAATCTATCGAACTGCGGTGACGTCAGAACCCAGCTTGTTCTTGAGGGAAGAAGGCACGGCTTTCGAGCCACCACGCAATTCTACGTAAGACCTTCATTCCATAACTTTCCCCAAGCAGCTACTCAAAGTTACCGGGCGGAATGATCGCAATTGGGATGGGTGTTTTCCTGGTTTTAGCAGCGGTACCACTTGGCCCACTTTCCACTGCCTAGGAACCTGTCCGTGCCTCCACGATTGATTGCAGATATTCAGCAGGGCCTGAAGGGAAGTAGGTTCAAGGTTTCAAATCACCGTATATGTAATGGCGTCCTGGCCTGGAGAAGACTTCTTGCGTGAAGCTGAATTTGCTGACAAAAGCTCAGCAACGGAAAAGTCCATAGCCAAGGCAGGGACTGCTGATGGGTTAGCATGCTCGAGAGCCACATGGGCTGTACGTGTCAGGTACTCGTCGGTTCTGTCCCATTGGCTCCCTTCGTAATGACTCGGCAGAATTCTCTGGCCACATTTTTCTCAGAGGTAGACTTCAGAGCGCAAGAGCTTCAAGTGGATTCCTAACTGGAGGATTCTCCTTTAAACTTCTTGCGACTTCTGCAGGGCTCTCAAACGGTGATAAGGAGCAACAGAACTGCCGCCACCGTTGACGATCAATGAATCGGAGTGCTCTCCGTACAAGCCTACTTGCGCATCTTGCTTCCTGGATATCAGAGAGAGATATATTTCCTGTCCGTCGAGCTTTACGCTCAGTGCGTCTTCGGACAGCACGTAGCTGCACCACACGCATCTAGAACGTAAGTGGCTAAAACACATGTTGACTGTTTTAGATGACGAGGCAAGGGCATCGACAATGACATCTTCTAGCTGATCCACAGAAAGAAAAGGGTGGGCTCTGTTTCCACATGCTGTACGGAACGAACGACAGTTCGCCGTTTTTCGCCGAATTTCGCAGTTCTACATCTCGCTCCCATGGAATATCCATCATACGTGATGCATATGGGTGCGTGGTCGCTTCCTCTGCCATCCAGGTCCTTGTACCAATGTAGCTTCCGATAAATACCTCTTGAGCAGAAAGACGCGTCCAGAACGTCCGTAGGGAAAGACCTCCGCAAAAACGTTTGTTAGCCGTCGTTCAGGATGCTGAGATCCAGGCTCTCGATGAGCTCCGTCCACATCTTCCCTCGACGATCAGTTTTGGTGCTCCCCCATGCAGGGTGGTGAGCGTTTATATCACCGACCACAAGATAAGGAGACTCTACATCATCCAACACTACCTTCATATCGGTCTTGGACACGTTAGCTGACGGCGGCACGTATAAGTTCACCATAGCGACGACAGTTTTGCAGAAGCGAATTTTACACCGAATACAGCCTAAACAAGCCACTTTCGGCGTTGGAAGGGCGGCTGCGTTGAAATCACGCCGAACAAACAGAACCGTTCTTGAGATATCTTCGCTTCGCTTCGATAAGCTTCGCTAATGGCCGATATGGGAATTCGATGCCGAAGCAGAAATTCTTTAAGATCTGGCAGCTTGTTGCGCAGACTGCGCGCGTTACACTGAATCAAGACATCATAGCTATATATTTGCTTCATGACCGATGAAAAGACTGTGAATCTCTAGAAGAGCCTTGACTTCGGGCAAGCGCACAGCCTCAGGGCAACAAGCAACAATGGCCTTCATATCAGCAGGAATATGGGGATGATGACACAGAAGTCATTTGAAGACTGGGGGATTGCCACTTCAGCCGTCGAAGTGCTACTGGCAGGGACTCGTTGGCCTTTCTTGGACCTCGCACTGTGGCCGCGAAAGTTGCACGGAGGGGAGTGGTAGCATGAGGGATGTCATGCTGACGGATTCATCTGGTGCACGTTACGACTCACTTTAGGCTTAAATGCTTGTGGTTTGGAACTTGAGACTTGTGTGTGTGCGTGTGACCTGCGGATGTGCACCTTGGTACCTCGGAGTAGTCTGTTGTCGACCATCACTTTTGGCCGTCTGCAGTTTTAACCTCCTTCCGTTTGTGCGCTACGTCGTGCCTTCCTGACCCCTGGGGATTGGGTGTTGTCAAAAACATTAGCCTGAAAGCGCCTTGTAGCTGTCCCCTTCTGAGGATTTAAAGAATGCGAAGCGGCATGTGGTCCCTCGCAGTTAGCACATTTCGGTTGGCGCCGCGCTGTACATTCCTGAAGTGTGTCTGTGGCTCAAAGCAAAACTTGCACCGTACGGGGGTCGCCGAGAGCTTCGAGCAAGATGATCGAACCTCTGGCAGCGGCAGCACTGTACTAGGCCTTCCACATAGTTATGCACCTTGTGCGTTGAAAAACCAAACTGAACTTCCTCAGGTATCCTTCTGTTGGACCTGAAGGTCACTATTACATTTCGAAGGGGGTGTACTGATCCGACCCATCTTCATGGAAGACGTGCTGCACTTGACGGTGAGCCGTTGTAACACCACCCTCTCCGAAATAGGATGCCAGGTCCTCGTCGGTATATCCAAGCGGGACGTCACATATTTTTCCCATGTTTTTAACGTATGACGAGGGAATGGTGACCTGAACTGCAACCCCAGCCATTTCAAAACGGGTCATGAGGTTATACACAGCCACTTCCGTCCGGACGAAAATTCACATAGAGCCATCAGCGTTGACACAATGACGGAGAATTGGTTCCTGAGCAGGAGAGCGAATAGTTTTCGCTGCTACGCTGGGATTCACCTTCCAAAATACTTGCCAGAATCAACTGGTTTGAACAATACCGGGATGCCTTGAGGCCTACTTTCCTTGTACGCCACCAGTGTGAAAGGGTCCCTGTTGTGTTGCTTGGTATATGATGAGAAGCACGCACCGTCAGATTCACGTTATACTCATTATTCCGCCATCTTGAGAATCCTCCGGTTGCCAGCACAACAATCGGGGCAGGTTGTATGGACGTGGATAATACAGTGACATAATAGTACAGGTAATATATGACATTCCCCCTCCACCTTATATGTAGAAACGATTTCTGGAAGAAATATATAGGTGAAAACACAAATGGATAACGCGAGATAACAAAAGGTTCAAAAGTCACAGCTCCCCCTCTTGCAGCTCTAGGTATAGTTGAGCCGCTCTGGTGGCACACCTCTTGAGCTTCTGATGGGGTACCGGTTGGGAGAACCAGAGTCCTGTGCGGAATCACCGTCGTGGTGTCGATCATCATCTGGTGGATCGTTACTGGTTTGGTTTTGTGGGTCGTCGCGTCTGGTGTCATCAAGCAGTTCGTCGTCTTCGTCACTATTTTCTACGTTAGGTGTGTGCTTGTACTCCGCTCCAAGTTTTTTGAAGAAGCTTGCATTCCGTGTGATGATATGATTATTTATTTTCGCTGAAATTTGACTGCCTATGACTTCTACGACAATATAAGGCACCGGGTAAAATGTCGACGTCAACTTACTAATCTTCTTTTGTTTGACCAAAACAGCATCTCCTTTTTGAAGAGTGTGTTCCTTAGTATGTCGTTTTTCGTCTGCTCGTGCTTTCGATATTTCTTTTGCTCTTGTATCGTTCAAGAGAGTAGCGTCGCGTGTGTCCGTGGTCTCATGGTGTACCGAACTCGGCAAGGTGGTCAACATTTTTCTTCCAAAGAGAAGCTCATATGGCGAAAGCTTTGTAGTGGTGTGCGCAGTAGCACGGTAGCAGAGCAGAAAGTCATGTATTTTCTGCGTCCAGTTCTGCTCTTCCACATGGCACGCTTTAATCGCTTTCATGAGTGTTTGGATGAAGCGTTCTGCCTCTCCATTCGCTTCAGGCCACAACGGAGTAACCCTGTGGTGTCGGAAACCGAGTTCCTGTGCGAAGAGTTTAAACTCTGAGGAGTTGAAAGGAGGTCCGTTGTCAGTTTTTATTTGCTTCGGGATGCCGAATTGTGACAGAGTTCTTCTTAGCACTGCTATGGTTGATGACGCTGCGGTTGACGGAATGACTTCCACTACCGGGAAACGGGAATATTCATCTACAAGTACCAGAAGATACTTTCCATTCGCAAATGGGCCTGCAAAGTCCATCGCAAGGTTTTCCCATGGCCCGTCAGGCAGTGGAGTTGGCTTTAGAGGATCACGTTTTGGTCCATGTGTGACAGCTTGGCATGGAATGCAATTGCGCACTGCCTTTTCTACGAGGGTATCCATTTTGGGAAACCAAATGGACTCGCGGAGCAGTTGTTTAGTCTTCACCATGCCCATGTGTCCTTTGTGGGCAAGCTGAACTGCACGTTCCTGAAGACCTGAAGGGAGCAGTAACCGTGTGCCTCGCAGTATGAGACCTTGTGGCGTCACAGACAGTTCAGTCTCTAGAGGCTTGTAGGGTTTGACGTGCGGCTTATTCCACAGATCATGCCTCATAGAGGGGCATGCTTGAATTGCTTGTGTGAGTTCTTGACACGTGACATCGGCCAATGTTGCCTTAATGACTTCCTCAGTGTTTATTGCACGAGGTACTGTGATTCTTGACAGGAATAAGACATACTCGTCAGGTACCTTGCTGGTTCGAAACCTGGGGTTGGTTTGCCCTACAGGATGTCTGGACATGTAATCTGAAGGATTTTCTGATCCTTTCTGGTGTTGTACAGTGAAGCTGTACTGCTGAATTCGTAGACACAGTCGTTCAATCCCCGCAGATGGTCGCGAACTTGGATTTGTCAGAATATTCACAAGCGGTTTGTGGTCAGTGTGTAGCACAAAACAGGTTCCGTAGACGTAGATATTGAAGTGCTCTATGGCCCAGACCGCAGCAAGAGTCTCTTTCTCAATTTGCGAATAGCGTTCTTCTGCCTCTGTAAGGCTAGGGCTGGCATATGCCACTACACGAGTTCTGTCACCACCATCCTGCGCGAGGATGGCTCCTAATCCCTTTGGACCTGCATCAACTGTGAGATGGGTGGTTTTGTTCTGGTCGAAGTAGGCCAGGCTGCTGCTATGAGTGAGCACATCTTTTAGCTGGTCAAGTGCTTTTTGATGCTCTGTTGTCCAGTTCCATGGTGTTTCCTTCTTTGTCAGGGAGCGTAAAGGCGCTGTTAGCTGGGCTAGGTTAGGAATGAACCTGCCACAGTAAGTGATCATTCCAAGAAGGCTTCTGACCTAAGACACATCTCCTGGAGGTGACATATTTAGGAAGCCCTGTACCTTAGCAGGATCTGGCTTGATGCCTTTCTCTGAGAAGATATGGCCGAAGAATGTTAGCTCACGCTGGAAAAAACAGCATTTTTTTGGACTTAGTGTGATTCCGCAGTCGGCTAGACGTTTCAGGGTAGCGTCAAGGGAGTCGTTGTGTTCTCTTTCCGTCTCGCCGTACACCAGGATGTAGTCGCTGATGTTTATCACGCCGGGAATGCCCGCAAGTACTTGACGAACCGTATTTTGAAAAAGTTCTGCGGCTGCGTTTATTCCGAAGTCCAAACGCTTGTACCTGTAAAGTCCCATGTGAGTTGCGAACGTTGTGATATGACGACAGTCTTCCTTAAGTCGCAGCTGATGATAGCCGTCGTTTACATCTAGTTTAGAGAACATCATTGCACCGTTTACGCAGGTAACGAGGTCTTCTAGTGTGGCTGATGTATGGCGTTCTCGTATAATAGCTTGGTTAGCGCGGCGCATGTCAACGCACTGACGCACTTGGTCAGGTGCATGTGGCTTTGGAACCACGATTATGGGGGACACCCACGTTGTTGGACCCGTGGCTTTTTCAATAACATCTAGCTGTATCAGCCTGTCGATCTCCTTTTCTACTGCTTCACGAATGTGAAATGGAAGAGGACGTGCTTTCTGTGCGACTGGTGGAACCGTAGGGTCGATGTGGAGCTGAACTTTGAATCCCCTTAACTCTCAAAGGCCAGTGAACAGTTTGGGGTACTTGCTTAGAATGTTTTCTTTGCTTGTCGCCACGTTGTAAGCAATGGATATGAGCCCAAGTGCTTCAGCCAACCGAAACCAAAGCAATGACTCACTAGGCGTTGCTGTGACAAGGACGGTATCTTCCACCACTGAAGTCATGTAAGAGAATGGTGCCCGGAACTTTCCTAGTAACGGAAGCTCATTCTTCGATCCATATGCAAAGACCTTTGGCACGGGCTTTACAAGTTGGGGTCGTTGCGGGATGCTATTGTACGTGTCAAGGCCAATTATGTTCACCGTAGCGCCTGTGTCTATGATGAATTCTAACTCCTTGTTGAAGACAGTGAGCATCACCCTCGGGGCTTTAGAACTCTTCGGGAACAGTGCAAAGGCTTCATCACCATGGTCGCTATCTGCACTCTGGTTTGTAACTTCATGAACGACATTTGGGTCTTCGCTTGTGTTGTTCTTACTGCGGCACACGACTGCAAAATGGCTACGTTTCCGGCACGCATTGTATGTTGCATTTCGTGCTGGACAAGACTGTTTTCCGCCTTTGTGAGGCCAAGCACCACCACAGTTGAAACACTGCTTGTCTTGACGCGTGCTCGTTGACGTTCCCGTGTGAGTAGATGCGTTGCTACGTTGAGACTCCTTGCGTGTAAGACGATGCACATCTGTGGACATGGATGCCTCAATATCGTTCACTTGTCGAGTTGTAATTTCGTAAGTGCGGCCTTGTGTCAGAAACTGGTCAAGTGCTGCATCCGTCTGTAGTGCGAAGCGTCGGAGTTTGGTGGACGTTGTGCCGAGAACAATTTGAGATTTGATTTCTGCTTCAGTGTTTGCAAACGAGCAATTTCGAGCCATTGTGCGCAAACGCGTATAGAAGGAATCTATGCTCTCATCTTCTTGTTGCGTTGTCCGTCGGAACTGAAAGATCTCGTAGTCTTTGTTTACCTTAGGCGTGAAGTGATCGCGGAGCTTTTTCTTAGCTGTAGCGTAAACATCTGCCGTGGAGGCTGCATCGGGTCGTGTTTCTGCTTCGGAGGATTGAGTTACGGCTGTACCTGGGTGCGGCTCCAGCGAGGTGATACGTCATATCCGTCATCCCCAATGTAATGTAGAAGCAGTGCTTTCTTTTGGGCTGGACTTGTGATATTTTGACCAACGAGTAGATTTTCAAATCGATTTATCCAGCGCTGCCAACGGTCCCCAATAGTAGTGTGATCCGAAGGAAGGTCAAACTGAGGAAATACCGGTAAGGCAGCGGGTACGACCGCCATGACGAATGCTCGTTGCTCACCTCTTGTGTTCTCGGTAGCGCCTCAGGAGTCAGTGGCTTGGTGACATCTGTGCTGTACGAGGAGTTGCGCGCATCGCTCGAATGTGCCCGAAAGAGTTCGCACTCGTCGCCAGTTGTTGTGTTGCTCGGTATATGATGAGAAGCACGCACCGTCAGATTCACGGTATACTCTTCATTCCGCCATCTTGAGAATCCTCCGGTTGCCAGCACAACAATCGGGGCAGGTTGTATGGACGTGGATAATACAGTGACATAATAGTACAGGTAATATATGACAATCCCCAATATCTTAGTCCAGTGATTCATCACCATTCATATACTCACTGGTCTGACTTACGTCATACACTTTTGTACCTGATGTCCGGTCCTCTGTCAGAGAAGGCTGTTGAAGTGACAGTAGTGCCCGTTCACAAGAGGCGAAGTTCGATCGGTTTCTCCGTACCTGGGAGCAAGTACGGCATCGGGGAACCGCGTCGTGCGTTCCCAGGAGACCGGAACGGCGACCGAGACCACCATCACCGTTCTTGGCCATCGGTCTGTAGGTGAGGGGTTATTTCAGGTTTAAGATAGCTAGATTAAGATAAGGCTAACGAAGAGCAGAATAATCCATGCCCGTGCTGCACAGGCATGAAGAAGTCCCCAGACACTAAAAAGCATAATAACGGCTTGATTTCCGTAATGAACTCTGAAGCATTCATAATACAATTTATATTGTCACGAATTGAAATGGGTCGGCGAGTCGTCGAATAAATAGCGAACGGTTTATTAGACTACTTGGTAGCAAAACACAAGAGTGATAGCTCTCTGACCACAACTGAGTCCAAAGAATGAATGCTCCAGCTTGGAGCGCACAAGCATTTAAGCGTCGCGCCGAAAAGTCTAGAAACAGCACGTGCGTTTGCCAGAAAGCAGGCGATGTGTCTGGACGCTTCTTGCTTCTTCTTCAGCATGCGCCGGGATGAGATGTACCGTTTCGTGCCTGCCCTGGAAGTTTCGCGATGATGATTCGTGTCATTGCCCCCTCCGTAGACGGGGCATCGTCTCGATGCCGTTTCTTCTCCTTTTTTTTCGTGTTGTTTCCTTCCAGCCAGTCTTCAGCACTACCTGCTGTAGTACGGCTTGAGTCGAACGACGTGAACTATTTCAGTCCTCGGGGGTCGTCGAGAGGGAACGCTGCCCTCAGGTACCACTTCGTAATCCAGATCTCCAATGCGTCGAAGTACTTTGTAGGGACCGAAGTACCGCTTCAGTATCTTCTCGCTCAGGCCTCGTCGTCGAATCGGCGTCCAAACCCATACCAAGTCGCCTGGACTGAAGCGTACGTCTCGTCGGCGCAAATTGTATCTTCTTTCATCGACGCGTTGTTGTTGACCAATCCGTAGTCTGGCCAGCTGGCGGGCTTCTTCTGCTCGCTGTGTGAAGTCCAAAGCGTCGTTTTCCACATCACTGGGTTCGTGGGGCAGCATCGCGTCCAGCATAGTCGATGCGTCATGGCCGTGTTCAAGGCGGAACGGTGTGAATCCCGTTGTTTCCTGGACAGCCGTGTTATAGGCGAACGTGACGTAAGGCAGTATTTCGTCCCATGTCTTGTGCTCGACGTCGACGTACATCGAAATAATGTCGGCGAGGGTTTTGTTTAGAGGGGTTTGTTTTAGTTCGGTGAGCCCGTTCGTCTGCGGATGGTACGCCGTTGTCCTCCTGTGAGCGGTGTGGCTGAGTGGAAGGATATCTTGTGTTAGCCTGCTTGTAAATGCCGTTCCCCTATCGGTGATTAAGGCGGTCGGAGCTCCGTGCCGTAGTACGATGTTCTCGATGAAGAGCTTCGCCACTTCTGTTGCTGTGCCCTGTGGAAGTGCCTTAGTCTCAGCATAGCGTGTCAGGTAGTCGGTGGCGACGATTATGCAACGATTTCCGGAAGACGAACGTGGGAAGGGCCCGAGTAGATCCATCCCAATCTGCTCGAACGGCGCCGACGGCGGTGCAATTGGCTGAAGGTACCCAGAAGGTCGTACCGGCGGCCTTTTTCGTCGTTGGCATTCCCGGCACGTCCTTACGTAGTGGTGTACGGTCTTGGCCAGTTTTGGCCAGTAGTACTTTTCCCTTATATGGGCCAGTGTCCTGCTGTATCGCAAATGACCTGATGACGGTTCGTCGTGGCAGGATTCAAGAATCTCGATGCGCATGTCCCCAGGCACAACGAGAAGCCACGTAGCGCCTTGTGGTGCGTGGTTCCCTTTGTAGAGAACACCATTACGTAGGGAAAAACTTGGGAGTGATCTTCTGAAGATGGGAGGAACATTGTCGGTGCGGCCCTACAGATAGTCGACGAGTGTCTTCAATTCGGTGTCGTTATACTGCTTGGTAGACATGGTAGTCGCGCTCATTAGACCGAGGAAGGCGTCGTCGTCCTCGAGGCTGTTGTCCTGTCGCTGGAGTGGTGCTCGGGACAGGCAGTCGGCGTCGTTGTGTTTTCTTCCTGACTTGTAAGTGACGGTTACGTCATACTCCTGTAATCGGAGGCTCCATCTCGCTAGGCGTCCTGAGGGGTCCCTTAAACCAGCCAGCCAGCACAGAGAATGGTGGTCTGTTACCACCTTGAACGGCCGTCCGTACAGGTAGGGGCACAACTTTGTGATGGCCCATATGAGTGCAAGGCACTCTTTCTCGGTCGTCGAATAGTTCTTCTCTGCCTTGGTTAGCGTTCTGCTTGCGTAAGCGATGACACGTTCGACGCCGTCGTGGAGTTGAACGAGCACGGCTCCTAGACCGTCGTTGCTTGCATCGGTGTGTATTTCTGTTTCGGCGTTTGTATCGAAGTGGGCAAGCACGGGTGCGGTCTGTAGACGCGTCTTCAATTCATCAAACGCCTGTTGCTGGGCTTCACTCCAGATAAACGTGGATCCGTCCTTCGTGAGGGCATTCAGGGGTGACGCAATTCTTGAAAAGTTCGGAATGAACCGTCTGTAGTAGGCGCAAAGGCCAAGAAAGCTTCGAACGTCTTTCACGTTAGAAGGAACAGGGTAATTTGCGATGGCCGCCGTCTTCTCAGGGTCGGGGCGTACGCCGTCGCTGCTCACGAGATGGCCGAGAGATGGCTCACGAGTTCCTCATAGCCGAATCGACACTTCTGAGGCTTCAACGACAGCCCTGCAGTTCTGATAGCCTCGAGGACTTGCTTTAGCCGTTCAACATGTTCTTCGAATGTTCTTGCGAAGACGACAACATCGTCGAGGTACACCAGGCAAGTTTGCCACTTCAACCCGGCGAGAACTGTATCCATAACACGCTGGAACGTCGCTGGTGCTGTGCAAAGGCCGAAAGGCATAACCTTGAATTCGTAAAGTCCATCCGGAGTGACGAAGGCAGTCTTCTCACGGTCCCGTTCGTCGACTTCAATTTGCCAGGACCCCGTCTTGAGGTCCATGGAAGAGAAAAATTTTGCGTTTTGAAGGCGATCGAGCGTGTCGTCGATGCGCGGTAACGGGTAGACGTCCTTCTTCGTTATCTCATTGAGTTTCCGGTAGTCGACGCAGTACCTGAGTGTTCCGTCCTTCTTCTTCACTAGTACCACCGGCGATGCCCACGGACTGGTCGACGGCTGGATAATGTCATCTCTTAGCATCTCTTCTACTTGCGTTCGGATCGTTTCTCGCTCTTTGCAGGAGACCCGGTACGGCATGCGGTAAATTGGACGGGCCTTTTCGTCGACGATGATGCTGTGCTTCGCAATGGGCGTTTGTCTTACTTTCGACGATGCAGCGAAGCAGTCACTGAAATCGTTGAGCATCTGGAGAAGGGTTTGCTTTTGAGTTGTATTGAGTTGAGGGTTTACGTCGAAATGTTCGGTTTCGTGTTCCGTGGTGACCGCGATGCGAGCAGTGTCCATCAGGCAAACATCCGTGGTGGAGTATTGGTCTACGGGGACGGCTATCTTCGTGCCCTTCACCAGGTGTTGTGGCTCCGGGCGAAAATTTGTGACCAGGAGTTCGAATATTCCGTTTCTTACGGGCACAATTCCTCTTGCTATCCCAATTCCTCGTTCGAGGAGAAGTTGCGTGTTGCCTTCAGCCAACAAACAGCCAGTCGGTGCTCTCTCGCACGTAGCGGTCACAAGGACTGACGACAAGGGAGGCAGGTTGACGTGCTGAGTCGTCACGGCGGTTACGTCCGTGTTTGCACGTTTCTCCGGGGTTATTCGTGCCCACCACTTGTCTTCTGCTGTTTCTGGCGTTTTAAAAGAGATAACTCCATTTGTGAAGTCGATGATGGCTTCGTTTTCGACTAGAAAGTCCATTCCGAGTATTACATCCCGTGGGCAGTTCGGCAAGACGGCAAAGCTGACGACGTACTGGATGTCACGCACTTGTATGACTGCCGTGCATCGCCCAGTCGGTGTTACGACGTGTCCACCAGCAGTGCCGATGTTAGGCTCATCCCACTTCGTTTGCACCTTGCGAAGCTTCTTAGCTAACCTACCACTTATAACAGAGTCATCGGCTCCGGTATCGATTAACGCAATCATCTCATGGCCGTCGATGAGTATTTTCAGGTTATTGGTATTTTTTCGAGCGTTGTGTTGGTGCTGCTTTGCTGTTCGTCGAGTTGGAGGAATTGTAACTTGTCGTCGGTCCGCAGCTTCACCTCCCGGAGCTGCAGTTTTCAGTTTTCCCGGTTAGGGCTGCGCCACACAGGTCGTCTTGCCGGTGACGGTGAACGTGCTCTTCCTGGCGACCTGCTGCGATGGGGGACGCTCGGGGACAGGTCGCGTCGCGAGCCAGCAGAAGCATTCTGCTGCCGTAGATAGTCTTCAATTGCGGCGGGTCGACTACCGCGCTGGGGGCGGGGGGCGTCGGGTGAAAAACCGGGAAGGCCAAGTCGTCGGTAGGGACATCGGCGATAGACGTGGTTAGCCTCTCCGCAATGGTAGCAGAGCGGTCTGAAGTCGGAAGTCCGCCAAACGTCCGTTTTGCGAAACGGCTGAGAGTGTGGCGGGACGCTCGGAGTAGGTTGGACAGGCCGAGGAGGCGTCCAACGGTTTCCGTAGTACGACGGACGAGTAGGTGGCACCTGTCTCACAGCGGCGGCGTAGGTTGGTCTCGGTACTTCGGCGTCGGGGTTGGCGGTTGACGATGTCTGGATTGCCTGCTGAACCTCGTCCTTGATGATCGCACCGATCGAAGACAAAGGGTCTTGAGCCTTCTCAGGACAGAGGAGAGCTCGTAGTTCTTCGCGTACCACCTCTCGAATCAGCTGTCTGAGCGATCCGACATCGAGGCCAGCGGTCATGGAGAAAGCCTCGTAGCCCTGGTGTCGTTCGTTGACGGTAGCGCGAGAGAGCAGGGTCCTCTCAATGCGGACGGCTTCGTCCAGAAAAGCGTGGGTCGTGGCGGGTGGATCCCGGGACAGGGCGCGAAAAATTTCTTCTTTTACGCCCCTCATGAGTCGCTGAACCTTCTTCTCCTCGGATGCTTTCGGGTCAGCTCGCCGGAAGAGCCGCAGCACATCTTCGACGAAGCCCGTAACGCTTTCGTTTGGCAGCCGGATCCGTCTCTGGAGCAGATGTTCAGCGCGTTCAGCTCGTTGTTGAAAAGCGAACGCCTCGCGGAGTTTGCTTTTGAAGACGTCCCAGGACGTGAGCGAAGTCTCCCGGTTCTCGAACCATGTCTTCGCGGTGCCTTCCAGGGAGAAATAGACGTTGACGAGCTTCTGGTCGTCACTCCAGTTGTTGAACTTGGCGATCCGCTCATAGTGGTCGACCCAATCGTCCACGTCGTCGTAATACTCCCCGCTGAATGTCTTCGGCGACCGTGCAGGGGCTATGGGCGTGGCAACAGGTTGCGCCACTTGGGTACTGGTCTCCGCAGTCATCTTCTTCTTGCGTTTAGGGGGTTCTAATGGACCGAATTCTGCGGGCAGACCAAGCTGTCTTCTGCTTTGTCGCAGTTGGTCTTCCAGGCCGTTGGACGAGGAATGCCCCGCACCTCCACCAGAAACGTCACGAAGCGAAATGGGTCGGCGAGTCGTCGAATAAACAGCGAACGGTTTATTAGACTACTTGGTAGCAAAACACAAGTGTGATAGCTCTCTGAACACAACTGAGTCCAAAGAATGAATGCTCCAGCTTGGAGCGCACAAGCATTTAAGCGTCGCGCCGAAAAGTCTAGAAACAGCACGTGCGTTTGCCAGAGAGCAGGCGATGTGTCTGGAAGCTTTTTGCTTCTTCTTCAGCATGCGCCGGGATGAGATGTACCGTTTCGTGCCTGCCCTGGAAGTTTCGCGATGATGATTCGTGGCAATATGGTGTCTCATTATTTATTCCTTTTTGTGAATCGCCTACCTCATCACCACCCAACATGTATGTGCAAGTGTGCCTTCCTTTTCGTTAAAGGATGAAGCTACAGCAACTGCCTTGTTTGATTCAGCAGCCTGTGGACATGATGGGTGGGGCAGCGGAGGGCTTCTGATCTCTCAGCCCACATCGCCTCACTCTAACTACCCTGGGAATACCAGCTAACGAATTATTTAACAAGGAATAGCAATCTGTCCTTTCTGGCTGACTTTTCTATCAAAATAAATACTGTCAAAATGGTGTTTTTCGCGCGGAACAATTTTTCGCGTTTTTCACGAGCGCCAAAAAATTCGCGAATTTAAGTACCCGCGAAGTAGACTTATACACTGAAGATATACTGTCGTCAAAGAGAAACAGGAGCTGGCCTTTTCGCGTCAACAATTGCTTCCCCCAAAACGCGATAATATGTTCTACGCGAAATCAAAGACTTTTATAGTAAATCCCCCCGGGTTTGGGGCGGACTTGTGAGATCTAGTTACGTTCGCTTCCGGCGAGGGATGGCGGTACCGTCAGAAAATTGTTTTCTTTGTGCCACTTTTCTCCTGCGCTCGAAGAAAGTAATGTAATCGGAGCTAGCATGCAGAATATGGTAGCTAACGACAAAACCATTACTTTCATACGCAGGGATCTGGAAAAGTGCAGTAAGATTGTCCAATTGGTTGATTCTCATCAATTCCTAGACTGTTACTGCAGGGAATGATATCATTTTGGCCCAGATATCCCTGCCGTGCGTGCCGAGAGAAGCGTTTTTGTTGCATCTCCCATTGACTCCCACGTACTGAAAATTTGACAATTTTTAATTTACCAAAAAATCGGTTGATCGCTTCACGTCTTCAACCATGTGTCATTCCGAAGATGAACTCGAGAGGAAAACGCCTGTACTTGTTTCGTGTAGAAACTTTGCGGGCTTTACGAGAGCCCTGTGAACAAAAATTCCCCATAGACTTTCTGAAGAAGTGAGTCCGCCTTCACCACAAAATATATTTTCCGCCATGACTCATGAAGAGATGCACAAGGGTGGTTCCTTTATAGGTGACACTTGAAATTTACCTGTACTTGCGCCCCAACCAAGCTTCGTGAAAGCCTCGGTCAATCCGATTTCTATACGAAAATCTGCGTTTAGCAAAGACTTAAAGGGTCTCTGACCAGAACCGGGTCAATGTCTTTGTTTGTATGGATAACGAACCTACATGGTGCCTCCAAGTTACAACTGAAACGTTTCGTCTGTGCGGACCCGCGAACTATTCCAAACAAGGAGCCGAAAAGCGGTTTCGATTTCTGCCCTCAACTCGTGCGATCAGCGCAAAACTCTAGCTATTATGCAGTGGTTTTCCCATGTGTATGACGTCAAACGCCCGCGACGTTTATTGGTGGAAAGTCTACACCGGAAGTTCGGGTGGTTTCCGCAACTTCCGTATTGCTGGGCGTTTTTTTTCAATATGGACGTGGAAGCACAGCGGAGTCGACAAGTCAGCTTTTCAGCTACCTTTCAACAGCTGTGAGGGACCTGCTACGTGCAGGAGAGTTTGGAGGCCTTGCTTTTGAAATGTTGAGCCGCGAATCGACTTCAGCATGAAGAGGAAGTTCCAACGACAGACTGTTAGATTAGCTTTCAGCATCCATCATGATGAAGGCCATGAACAGTTTGTGTAAATTTCGTGTTTGACGGCGCCGTGTAAAGGGGCCGGAGTGGTTCATTGCATAATAATGCCGAAAGAAGTCGCGTGCTTATGTTGCAAGGAGCTGCTCTTAGAGTAGCATATATAGAACTTCAAGGGCGGTATGAACCTAGCGCTCATATTCACAAGTAAGAAGCGTGTCTCATGCACAATCATGTCGGTTGGTTTCAATACAAAATAGTTATTCTGAACTTGTCGTTATTGTTCGTCACTTATTCAGAAAGAGTGCAGCTGAATTAATAGGAGTGCAGAATAATAAGAAGTAATAATAAGCTGAAAGAGTACCGCGTCCTACTAGCTTTAGCTTTGTGCAAAGTTTGCGTGTCTCATACAGGAAATAGATACACTACATACCAACAAGTTCGTGAGATGGGTGTTGCACAAACTTGGAAAAAACAAGAGAATCGTTATACCAGTCTGCGCGGTGAACAGGATACGCAAAGCCTTTCCCATACTAACTACTACATGCTTTAAATACCCAAGATACTAGCTGGATGTACCCCCTACAGGAGGTGCCCTTGCAATTTCAGCTGTAGACACATGTCGGTAATGATGCAACTATAATAATGACCCCCCTGCCCCCAACTTTTTCAACACCCCTCCATGCTTGGGATTCTGGATAAACCATTGTGCTGATCCCTGGCACAAAGCACCATCTCATCAGCCTGCTCTGCCTGGTAAGAATTACATTGGGCTCTCAATTCCACCAGACACAAATCCAATCCTGTTCTGACGCATCCTTTTGTCCACCCATTAAGTCAGTATGTCGTAAGTGTTGTTCGAACTCTTACTGTCTGATAGCACCCAAATAGTATTGTTTAAGCACCTCAAGTATTTTAATGATCGTTATGTTGAAGTAAATCAGACTGTTATGCAGGTTGCCCTGTGTGTGGTCATCCGGTTCCTGCTCTCAGTCCTCCAGAAGTGCTCACTACACAAGTTAACTATCGAAAACCTCAATCTTCCTTTTGTGGGAAAAGTGTGCACCCAGTTAGAGTAGGATGTAGACCTTGAGGAACCAACCTTTGTATCTTGGGCTGCTCAAATAGGCATGTTGCAGTCAAAGATGATGTAACATGAAATGTGGTTCATATAGTTTATTGTGGCACTCAGATAATATATTCATAACATGTCTGCAGAGATTTTTCTAAAATAGCATATGTGATGCAGCGTCATACATTATTGGGCTTCTGGGATAAATCATAATTCACCTGATACAGACGGCAGTCTTTGTAACGGTGTCTGACACATCTTTTTTAGCCACTGTTTTAAAATATGCATTAAAACTGCTTCAACTATGAAAGTATCACGAAGTTCTTCATTTTATTTGTTTACTTTATAGACCCTTGTGAAGGGATTTACATAAACGGGGGAGGTTTGTACCCAAAAAATGACAAATACCAAAATGATGTACACAAAAATACACAAAATTCGTTCACTCACCACAAAGAAATTCATTCGATCTGAAAATGATCATAGCACATGGAAATAAATGACGATATATTTTGTTCTGATGCTATGTGGACAGGAAGGTCATTCCAGTTTGACACCATCAGCTGGTGCGGAGAGTAGAGGAATTTTTTTGTTTGTGTAGGTGGAGCAAGTACTTTGTGCTTCTCATCAAGTCTTGGAAGTAACTTGTGAGGGGATTGACAGTAAGTGGGGTGGGGAGAGGGTGACCGTAATATAACTTATGAAAGAATGCCAGGCCTGGTACTCAAAGATGTAATCTACCCGACTAGACTAGCTGATCGGGTAATCAAAGGAGTAAGAAAGGGTTGGGGAATGGCTAAGACGCTGGAAAAAGGATGATAATCACGAGCAACAAACCGTGCGGTTCTGTACAAACTCTACTTTGTCGATTAAGAGATGTTGGGATGGGTTCCAGATTGCAGAGGCATATCCCAGTTCTTTTGAACATGGCAGTTGATGTTCTCAGACTGGAACACATACAAAGCATCAAGTGCGTAAGAAATTAATGATGAAAGAAGGCAGTCACTGGAAAGGTTAGCCAGTAGTAGGAGGGGGGGGGGGAATATATATTTATTGAATGGAAAGGTCTGCCAGTAGTAGGACTTGAAGCGACATCTTCTGTATTACCGATCCAGGGCTCTTAACAATTGAGCTAAGCTAACACGCCTCTCCAGTGACTTCCAAGGGTGCGGATGTGCCCTAGGAATCTGTTTATGGGCAGAAGAACATTAGTCACTGTTATTATACAGGCATAGCTCTCTGTCCAGTATGATCACCGCAGAGCACATTTGCAGGAACTCACAGGCACAAAACTTTCATAATAAATATGTAATAGCCTCAAACAGCTATTATATATAATAACTAGTACATGGAACTCCAATAGCAGATGGTCTGGCAGTAGAACACAGGTAATCTTGCCATCACTATATATTTCCCAAAATGCTGAAAATAAATCGATAGAATTACTGCAATGAACTGCTCAATTTTTCACCTCAAATATATTTTTAGCACTCTGTCTCTCATGTTTCAAAATATACATGCATCGAACCTGCAGAAGCTTTTGTGTGTAAGTAGAGTCCCACATCTCATGTGCAACAGGCAGGTCTAAGTTGTATTGAGATATGTCAAATCCTTACGCATGCTCACCACCTGCAGATTCCTTTAAAGGGAACAAAAAAACTTTTTGTTAGTAACAACTTCACACTATGTACCACATTTATAAAAGAAATTGGTCCCGTACCTGATGGACAACTGTCATGGCCACTGCAGATGTCTTCCTCTCCTGTTCATTCCACTTCCATGAAGTCATCCCCTAACATTGTTAAAAAAAAGCCATATAAATTTATGAGGCTCTCATTTCATAAAAAATTAATTGAGGCTACCAGGCACGAAAGGCGTCAGCCTCATGGGGTGCCTAGCACCAATACAGTGTGGGATAACTGAGATATTACCACTATACGAGCATACAGCGGATCACAACCACATAAAGAAAATACACAATTGCTCCGAGCTGTGCACATTTTCACATACACACACACAAATACATAACAGAGTGGCCTGTCCCTAATAAGACTTCAACAAGTTTGTGTAACTCTGTTTTGAAACTGGACACAGGAAGGCCATTTCCAATCAGCTGAAAAAATTTGTTGGGAAAAGGAACGGTTTCTGCTGATTTCCGTAGTTGGTCGGTAGCAGTGGAGCCTTGTAAGGTGGTACAGTGATGGAGTTCATACCGTAATGGCAAGTGTTTGAGATGGCGCTAAAAGATCCTGAATTTGCAAAGCAATTTTGTATAAATGTCTGGTTTGCAAGTGAACACTTTGTCTACTGTATTTTGCATGTCTTGAAGGAGCTGAGGGGCTGGATAGATGGATGGATTGTAGTGGCACCCCTGGTGGGCCTCTTTGCAACGAGGGTCCAACACATTGCACCTGTAGACATGGTTGTCGTACACCAGGATTTCTTTCTTTTTCTTGTGTGTGCACTGCACTTTTATCGTAGTTGCCCTCTGTGGTGTTTACCCAGATTAGACAACAATAGTGCTGCTTGGGGTAAACTAAGGATTTCAACTGCGTTGGTTTAGAATCCAGAGCGCTTCTTTACTATGTGCAGTATGCTGCATATTATAAGGAAAACAAATAGAAGAAAACTTGCACCTGATCCCTGCCTTGTATTTCCAAGATTTGGTTCCACATCTTGTCCAAGGAAGTCATGAACTACATTGGTGCACACTGCTGTGACAATTAAAATGTTACACCTAGATGCGGAATACACAGCTTCATTTTACGTACTGTAGATGTTGCTTACTGCAATGGCATGGTTGCATTCTGAACAACACTCGGAATTGTACAGTATATCTTTTGATTTAGTGCGTAAACTTCAATTTTCTTTAATCCTTATTTTTCTTTGTTGCGTAACTGGTCTCCTAACATCTGCATGCCACAACGTAATTCTCACAAGGAGAGTAATCACTGTATAAATTATACAGAAAACACTAACCTCGCCACGTCCAGATGCAACAGTCTTGGAAGATAGATTCAAGAAAAGCACTGCGGACTGCTGTAGGCGGAGGTTCTTTGTACTCAAACTGAGGGGTCCGTCTTATAGCCTGCATTCTTCAAATACGATTGGCAAAATCCGCTGCCAATCATACCTGCCGCTGCGGTTGAACCCGCAGTACCGTACGGAACTGAATGCCCGCAGAGAAATCTCGCTTTGACGACACAACCGAGGCATGTCAAATGAAGTCTGTGTACCTCGATATAATGGTCGTTCTTCCAAAAGATATAAATAAAGAAAACTTGGAAATACACACACTACACTAACGCTGTGAAACAGCGCGCTGGATCCCGAAAGTCGTCGTAGCTCGTAGCCTCGTAGCTAGGCTAGTTCTTCTTTCCACGGAAGTCGCTAATTGGATTATTGCAGTTATAAAACAGGTCGCAAATTTCGAAGTACATACATACTTTTTATTTCCAGATATTGTAACAACAGTATATCGGTGTAAAAATGTTGGTTCTTGCTGAAAGTTGCAGTTGTAGTGCTCGATCACGTGACGGCATTCTGCGCGCTGATTGCATGGGCGATTGACGTCCCAGTGGGATGACCAGATGAGTTTTCTATATATGCGTACATTTTCTTGGTTTAACGCTAGGTGTGCCAGCGTCGGCGTGAACCACGATGTCCAAAATTCGAGTTTACGAAAACTACGAGGTGTTGAAACATGCATTTTCGTATGGGAAGTTGCTTTTGTGTATTCTATCGGCGGCCACTGCGGAAAAGTCTCTCCAGTTTCTGGTCAGAGACCCTTTAAGGTTGAGTCGCACATATGGAGAATGGTGCAATCCTGGATTATTATTATTATTCTTTATTTTCAGGAGCGCCTCCCCAGTCATGCGCTTGGTACAGATAAGTCTTTAAAATTTGCCAGGATATCCCGATGCATGCCCCAAAATTAAGTTTCTATATCCCATTATATACAAAACGTGTATAGGTGAGGATGTTATATAGCCTTTATCTACTCAAGCCATTCTCAATAGATATTCACTAGATTTCCACTATACCACGAGTAGATCATGAAGGGCAACAACTGGACTGCCTAGATTGCCACGCAATATGCTTGGTGTATATGGCTTGACATTCATTTTAAAGGGTGCCCAGTATTGCCGTTTTAACAGAAACAATGTACATACGTGTACATGTTGGCCTGGACTTACTTCAGCTTACTCAGGAGGCTGACGCGTATTGCCCGCGAGAAGGAGGGTTCGTCTAGAGGTTGTATCATGCAAATAGATGCGTTTTTCTTAATCTCAGGGAATCGTCTCGGTAGCTTTGAAATATCAACGTCGATATCCTCGCCCTGTCTACTTCTTCGTGTGTGGTCTCGTTCCCTCAACCTCAAGGTATGCCACCACCGTCGATAGCAACCTGGCTAAGGTCCGCGCCATCCCTCGTAGCTTCTTAAAGTAGCACAGAAGGCATTTTTAACACCCTGTTTTCTTCCTATAAAACTGTTAAGTAGGCCAGTAAGATGCACCATGCGAAGTAATTCACACCACAGAGTCATAATTACCTGAGAAATTGAATTTAAAGTAAGCAAAAAGCGACCGTGCGCAATGGCGGTGAGGAGCAGTACCAGCTTGTGGTCTCCCTGGAACCTAGCGCTGACGCTATAAGGAGAACGCTCGCTGATTGGTCTAGAGAAATGTTGCCTGCTACTCCTCTGTCATCCGCTACTCGGCTGTTCGGGGTTCTAAAAAAGCCTTTCTCCTGGTTCGGTAATGATTCGGCTGCTCCTTCTATCCCCACTTCTCCGGGAGAACTGGCAAACCTGGTTTACGGCGGCAAAGGGACAAGCCGCTGACCCCCACTGACCGGCGAACCAGAACGAGTTCTCCTTATTACGTCATCGGTGACGTCGCATCATACCTTCTCCTCCTCGTAATACCCGGAGAGGCGAGTTAAGGGTGAAGGCGCGGAACCAAGTTTATGTGAGTTTTTTTCTGGGAAACAAATTGCACACATCAAAACCTTTAGCGCCATTCGGTAAAATGACACACACACTTTCTTCAGACGTCTTAATCTTCAATAATTTTTTTTGGAAGGTCCTCTGTACTCCTTTAAGCTGGCCATTTTCAACGGACGGATAAACGACCGTTGGCTTCGTATTTGCTGGTGTGGTGTATTCAAGAATTATTGTTGGTGGTCTGTGACACTGCAGTTGGTGCCGGACTCACTTTCACATTACATATTTAATTAAGCTGCTAATTAGAATTTCTAATATCATCTTATGCATATCCACAGTGACGACCTCAGATGTACCAATTATTTGTTTATTCTGTGAAGTTCATGCATATGTGTAGAAACAATATCATTTCACGTTCCCTAGGAAACCCTACGTACGTGCGCGGATTGAACCGTGGGAAGCAACAGTTATTGCGTAAATATACGAAGGAGAAAACGAAAGGAGTAACTCTGCTCTTCCTAATAAAATATGTAGTGCCTTAGTGTCTCTGTCTTGGACACTTTACGTATGACCTCCGGGCGTTTGAAGAGGGCCTTTTAGTCGTCTTCACTTTGACACATCGCAGGCGTTGTCTAGGATTCGGATTGGGGTGTCTTTGCTCTGGTGCTCGCCTTCCGGCCTTACATGGAAGTGTAGTGCCTTGTCGTCCACCAGTCACGCTTGACCGACTATTTTGTGAACGACTCTCACATCGCCGTGCAGTCTGCTCTCCCAGCCTGGCATTTCCTCTTTTACTAGAGTGCTGCTGTTTGGTTGTAACTGTCGAACTGGCGCTTTGTGCACGATTCACACTTTGCTCTGCTGCTTTCCATCGGATATTCTGTGCGTGCTTGGCGTGTTGCTGTTCACCTGTGATGAGACTGGAGCCTTGCCGTGCAGCCTGCATCGCCGACCTAGAATTTTCTGTTTGACTGGAGTGTTGCTGATGAGTGCTCACACCTGACCCAGCGCTTCGTGCATCACTGGTGACGATAATTTGCTGCGAACCTCTTTGCTGTTTTAATGCTGCCTCCGTTCTCGACTGGGTAGTACCTGTATAACTGTGTTGTGAACCCTGCGTCGCCGACCTAGAATTTTCTGTGTGACTGGAGTGTTGCTGATGAGTTCTCACACCTGACCCAGCGCTTCGTGCATCACTGGTGACGATAATTTGCTGTGAACCTCTGTGCTGTTTTAATGCTGCCTCCGTTCTCGACTGGGTAGTACCTGTATAACTGTGTTGTGAACCCTGCGTCGCCGACCTAGAATTTTCTGTTTGACTGGAGTGTTCCTGCTCAGTTCTCACACCTGACCCAGCCCTTCGTGCATGACTAACGAGGGTAATTTGATGTGCATCTCTTTGTTGTTTTTCCGCTTTCTCCGTTCTCGACGTGTTAGTACCTCTATAACTCTGTTGTGAACCCCGCGTCGCCGACCTAGAATTTTCTGTTTGACTGGAGTGTTGCTGCTCAGTTCTCACACCTGACCCAGCGCTTCGTGTATGATTAACGACGGTAATTTGATGCGCATCTCTTTGTCGTTTTTCTGCTTTCTCTGTTCTCGACATGTTAGTACCTGTATAACTGTGTTGTGAACCCCGCGTCGCCGACCTAGAATTTTCTGTTTGACTGGAGTGTTGCTGCTCAGTTCTCACACCTGACCCAGCGCTTCCTGCATAACTAACGACGGTAATTTGATGTGCATCTGTTTGTTGTTTTTCTGCTTTCTCCGTTCTCGACATGTTAGTACCTGTATATCTGTGTTGTGAACCCCGCGTCGCCGACCTAGAATTTTCTGTTTGACTGGAGTGTTGCTGCTCAGTTCTCACACCTGACCCAGCGCTTCGTGTATGACTAACGACGGTAGTTTGATGTGCATCTCTTTGTTGTTTTTCTGCTTTCTCCGTTCTCGACAAGGTAGTACCTGTATAACTGTGTTGTGAACCCTGCGTCGCCGACCTAGAATTTTCTGTTTGACTGGAGTGTTGCTGCTCAGTTCTCACACCTGACCCAGCGCTTCGTGTATGACTAACGACGGTAGTTTGATGTGCATCTCTTTGTTGTTTTTCGGCTTTCTGCGTTCTCGACTGGGTAGTACCTGTGTAACTGTGTTGTGAACCCCGCGTCGCCGACCTAGAATTTTCTGTTTGACTGGAGTGTTGCTGCTCAGTTCTCACACCTGACCCAGCGCTTCGTGTATGACTAACGACGGTAGTTTGATGTGCATCTCTTTGTTGTTTTTCTGCTTTCTCCGTTCTCGACATGTTAGTACCTGTATAACTGTGTTGTGAACCCCGCGTCGCCGACCTAGAATTTTCTGTTTGACTGGAGTGTTGCTGCTCAGTTCTCACACCTGACCCAGCGCTTCGTGTATGACTAACGGCGGTAATTTGATGCGCATCTCTTTGTTGTTTTTCTGCTTTCTCCGTTCTCGACATGGTAGTACCTGTATAACTGTGTTGTGAACCCCGCGTCGCCGACCTAGAATTTTCTGTTTGACTGGAGTGTTGCTGCTCAGTTCTCACACCTGACCCAGCGCTTCGTGTATGACTAACGACGGTAGTTTGATGTGCATCTCTTTGTTGTTTTTCTGCTTTCTCCGTTCTCGACATGGTAGTACCTGTATAACTGTGCTGTGAACCCTGCGTCGCCGACCTAGAATTTTCTGTTTGACTGGAGTGTTGCTGCTCAGTTCTCACACCTGACCCAGCGCTTCGTGTATGACTAACGACGGTAGTTTGATGTGCATCTCTTTGTTGTTTTTCGGCTTTCTGCGTTCTCGACTGGGTAGTACCTGTATAACTGTGTTGTGAACCCCGCGTCGCCGACCTAGAATTTTCTGTTTGACTGGAGTGTTGCTGCTCAGTTCTCACACCTGACCCAGCGCTTCGTGTATGATTAACGACGGTAATTTGATGCGCATCTCTTTGTTGTTTTTCTGCTTCCTCTGTTCTCGACATGTTAGTACCTGTATAACTGTGTTGTGAACCCCGCGTCGCCGACCTAGAATTTTCTGTTTGACTGGAGTGTTGCTGCTCAGTTCTCACACCTGACCCAGCGCTTCCTGCATAACTAACGACGGTAATTTGATGTGCATCTGTTTGTTGTTTTTCTGCTTTCTCCGTTCTCGACATGTTAGTACCTGTATATCTGTGTTGTGAACCCCGCGTCGCCGACCTAGAATTTTCTGTTTGACTGGAGTGTTGCTGCTCAGTTCTCACACCTGACCCAGCGCTTCGTGTATGACTAACGACGGTAGTTTGATGTGCATCTCTTTGTTGTTTTTCTGCTTTCTCCGTTCTCGACATGGTAGTACCTGTATAACTGTGTTGTGAACCCTGCGTCGCCGACCTAGAATTTTCTGTTTGACTGGAGTGTTGCTGCTCAGTTCTCACACCTGACCCAGCGCTTCGTGTATGACTAACGACGGTAGTTTGATGTGCATCTCTTTGTTGTTTTTCGGCTTTCTGCGTTCTCGACTGGGTAGTACCTGTATAACTGTGTTGTGAACCCCGCGTCGCCGACCTAGAATTTTCTGTTTGACTGGAGTGTTGCTGCTCAGTTCTCACACCTGACCCAGCGCTTCGTGTATGACTAACGACGGTAGTTTGATGTGCATCTCTTTGTTGTTTTTCGGCTTTCTGCGTTCTCGACTGGGTAGTACCTGTATAACTGTGTTGTGAACCCCGCGTCGCCGACCTAGAATTTTCTGTTTGACTGGAGTGTTGCTGCTCAGTTCTCACACCTGACCCAGCGCTTCGTGTATGACTAACGACGGTAGTTTGATGTGCATCTCTTTGTTGTTTTTCTGCTTTCTCCGTTCTCGACATGTTAGTACCTGTATAACTGTGTTGTGAACCCCGCGTCGCCGACCTAGAATTTTCTGTTTGACTGGAGTGTTGCTGCTCAGTTCTCACACCTGACCCAGCGCTTCGTGTATGACTAACGGCGGTAATTTGATGCGCATCTCTTTGTTGTTTTTCTGCTTTCTCCGTTCTCGACATGGTAGTACCTGTATAACTGTGTTGTGAACCCCGCGTCGCCGACCTAGAATTTTCTGTTTGACTGGAGTGTTGCTGCTCAGTTCTCACACCTGACCCAGCGCTTCGTGTATGACTAACGACGGTAGTTTGATGTGCATCTCTTTGTTGTTTTTCGGCTTTCTGCGTTCTCGACTGGGTAGTACCTGTATAACTGTGTTGTGAACCCCGCGTCGCCGACCTAGAATTTTCTGTTTGACTGGAGTGTTGCTGCTCACTTCTCACACCTGACCCAGCGCTTCGTGTATGACTAACGACGGTAGTTTGATGTGCATCTCTTTGTTGTTTTTCGGCTTTCTGCGTTCTCGACTGGGTAGTACCTGTATAACTGTGTTGTGAACCCCGCGTCGCCGACCTAGAATTTTCTGTTTGACTGGAGTGTTGCTGCTCAGTTCTCACACCTGACCCAGCGCTTCGTGTATGACTAACGACGGTAGTTTGATGTGCATCTCTTTGTTGTTTTTCTGCTTTCTCCGTTCTCGACATGTTCGTACCTGTATAACTGTGTTGTGAACCCCGCGTCGCCGACCTAGAATTTTCTGTTTGACTGGAGTGTTGCTGCTCAGTTCTCACACCTGACCCAGCGCTTCGTGTATGACTAACGGCGGTAATTTGATGCGCATCTCTTTGTTGTTTTTCTGCTTTCTCCGTTCTCGACATGGTAGTACCTGTATAACTGTGTTGTGAACCCCGCGTCGCCGACCTAGAATTTTCTGTTTGACTGGAGTGTTGCTGCTCAGTTCTCACACCTGACCCAGCGCTTCGTGTATGACTAACGACGGTAGTTTGATGTGCATCTCTTTGTTGTTTTTCTGCTTTCTCCGTTCTCGACATGGTAGTACCTGTATAACTGTGTTGTGAACCCTGCGTCGCCGACCTAGAATTTTCTGTTTGACTGGAATGTTGCTGCTCAGTTCTCACACCTGACCCAGCGCTTCGTGTATGACTAACGACGGTAGTTTGATGTGCATCTCTTTGTTGTTTTTCGGCTTTCTGCGTTCTCGACTGGGTAGTACCTGTATAACTGTGTTGTGAACCCCGCGTCGCCGACCTAGAATTTTCTGTTTGACTGGAGTGTTGCTGCTCAGTTCTCACACCTGACCCAGCGCTTCGTGTATGACTAACGACGGTAGTTTGATGTGCATCTCTTTGTTGTTTTTCTGCTTTCTCCGTTCTCGACATGGTAGTACCTGTATAACTGTGTTGTGAACCCTGCGTCGCCGACCTAGAATTTTCTGTTTGACTGGAGTGTTGCTGCTCAGTTCTCACACCTGACCCAGCGCTTCGTGTATGACTAACGACGGTAGTTTGATGTGCATCTCTTTGTTGTTTTTCGGCTTTCTGCGTTCTCGACTGGGTAGTACCTGTATAACTGTGTTGTGAACCCCGCGTCGCCGACCTAGAATTTTCTGTTTGACTGGAGTGTTGCTGCTCAGTTCTCACACCTGACCCAGCGCTTCGTGTATGACTAACGACGGTAGTTTGATGTGCATCTCTTTGTTGTTTTTCGGCTTTCTGCGTCCTCGACTGGGTAGTACCTGTATAACTGTGTTGTGAACCCCGCGTCGCCGACCTAGAATTTTCTGTTTGACTGGAGTGTTGCTGCTCAGTTCTCACACCTGACCCAGCGCTTCGTGTATGACTAACGGCGGTAATTTGATGCGCATCTCTTTGTTGTTTTTCTGCTTTCTCCGTTCTTGACATGGTAGTACCTGTATAACTGTGTTGTGAACCCCGCGTCGCCGACCTAGAATTTTCTGTTTGACTGGAGTGTTGCTGCTCAGTTCTCACACCTGACCCAGCGCTTCGTGTATGACTAACGACGGTAACTTGATGTGCATCTCTTTGTTGTTTTTCGACTTTCTGCGTTCTCGACTGGGTAGTATCTGTATAACTGTGTTGTGAACCCCGCGTCGCCGACCTAGAATTTTCTGTTTGACTGGAGTGTTGTTGCTCAGTTCTCACACCTGACCCAGCGCTTCGTGTATGACTAACGACGGTAATTTGATGTGCATCTCTTTGTTGTTTTTCGGCTTTCTGCGTTCTCGATTGGGAAGTGCCTCTATAACTGTGTTGTGAACCCTGCATGCCCGCCGCGCCAGTTTCTGTAGAAATAGCTTCTTGACGGGAGCGCTGCATGCTCAGTCTTAAGCGAGATTCCTCTTGTTGTGAAGAGCTGACTCTTTGCTGTTCCGCATGTGTTTTCACCCCCATCCTTCGTGAAGAACTAGCTTCGTCATCTTCATTCTGCATCAACAAGCCGCCATTTCTTGATGAACTATCGCTTCGTTGTGCACCCCGGGTGATGGACCCCGTATTTATTGTGGAACTGAATCCTTTATTGCCATTCTTCCAGCTCAGCTCTGTGTTGGGTGCGGCAGTGCCTTGGTGACTGCTTGACAGTTCAGTTTGTGAGAACTTGTTACTTCGGTGTGTACCATGGCTGCTCGACCATGCAGCTTGTGCAGAACTGTCGACTTTCTTTGCTCTTTGGTGATCCGTCACGACAGTATGCGCTCTCTCTTCCCTATGTGTAGCTTTCTTTCTCGACTGGTGAAGTTGCAAAGACCTGTAATCCTGCGCATCTCCAATGCTCGACACGGCATTGTGCGTAGAATTGACTTTATGCCGGATAACATGATTGCTCCGCCTGGAACTTCGTGAAAAACTTGAACCTTGTAATGAATTCTGCATGTTCCACCCTGTGCTCTTTAAAGAACTCATTTGTCGTCCTATCCCCATGCTTGACCGGTCGTTCTGTGTAACTGAAGACAATTCCTTCATTTCACGTTGCACCGCAGGGTTGCTTCGGGACTCAGCATGTTGCACGTACAGGACATGCATGGCTGTAAGCAAGAGAGATATTTATTAGCGACACGGTACACATATGTACTTAACTCGTACAGTTTACCTATAGCCCTCTGTACCTTAAAAACCGTACGCGATTTTTTTATTCCGTGTTCGCGTCGCGAAGCAACTGTGGCTACGAGCGTCGTACAGATGTGAACAGATGGAGAGAGGACAGCCGGAAGGAGGGGTGGAACTGGGGGTAGTATGCGTCCTAGGCCGACTTCAAGGGGAACTATGCCGACATTTGTCTAGAAAGTCGTCGGAAAGCCCAGGGCCAACCTCAGACAGTACAGCCGGCAACAGGATTAGAACCTACCACCTCCCGGTCTTCAGCGCGACCTTTACTACCACAAACGAGCGGGACGCCTTAATCCGCTCGGCCACGCCGCTGATACACGATATTCTATTACTGGGTAAGGTGACATTGAAGATAACTAACACGTCTGACTAATATAATCATCGCACTGCTTGAAATCTTCGAGGTGCTCATTTCAGTTTCGCACACTTTGAACGGTGACTAAATACCAAATAACGTCATCCTGAATATCGGCTTCCCCGTGAAAAGAATTTTGTTGAAAATGCTCCGTTCCAATTACGTAGGAACATCGTCTTGTGGAACGTTTTGGGGGAGGGGAACTGAAACACACCCTATCGTCGGAAAATGTGATGATCGCCAAATGTGATAATGTGAAAATGTGATGATCGCTAAACTTAAAAAGATATGCTCAAAGAAATAAGAGCAAAGCTATAGTCTTCTGATCTACTAGCTTCCGGCCGACTAGCCACCTCTTGTGTAACGTACGGACGATGGAACTCGCGGTACATACTGTGCAAATAGACCGTTTTGTGGGCGAACAATTGTGCGTTTTCTCGTTCGTTTCTCAAGGTATCAGTAGTTTCAGCGACAGCCCTCTGTGAAATGGGTACGCTTTCTGATGCTGTTGCAAAGAGAGGTGTAACTTCCAAGGTTACAGATGATCGACTATAGGCTACAAAAAATATGCGAGGGTCACGAATAAAATTGTGGTAGCATCAGTGATGGCCAGTAGTTAACTACATGTAGTTAAACTACTAGTTAAACTACCTGATTGTAGTTAAAAAGTAGTTATGAACTACTTGCAGAAATGTAGTGGCAACTACTAGTTAAACTACTATTTTAAGTAGTTAGCTACAGTAGTTAGGTTACTGAAGGCGCCAACTACTTCCGATTTTGCCGCAAGCTTTACGGCACGATTGTGCTTCCGACTTTTACCTTGAGCTACTTGTTTGATGAGAACGGAGGTGCAGAGCAATTGTGTCGTGCATGTGTACTAAATCTTCACTTTTAATGCTTGTCTAGTGAAGCCTCATTTGATTTGCTGTGAAATAATTCTGCAGCTTAGTTTATCGCGTAGGCACAGAAAGAATCCCGCCGCAAGCTTTGTATTTGACGTTCGTAGCAATGGCTTGAGCCAAAGTTTATTATTGCTTGTGATTCATATTTAGGTGTCCAAGAACACTACAAGGGATTGGTGTTGGTGGACAACGTTAAGTAGTTATAGATGTAGTTAAACTACGTTGCAGTAGTTAAAAATGTAGTTTTAACTACTCCCCTGAAAAGTAGTTGAACTACTAGTTAAACTACTCAATCACAAATTAGTTAGTAGTTATAGTTAAACTACTGTAGAATTAGTTAGTGGCCATCACTGGGTAGCATTGGTAACAGAAGCCCTATATTGAACGCACGTGCATAATTCCATTAATCCCCTCAATGTATTCACCGGCGAAGGCTTGGACCTCTTGTCAAATAGGCCGCTGGTAGACGTCCACGAGGTGGTCTCGAGGTTATGTGTAATGGAGGTGATTTGAAAAAAGGAAAGGGAAAGGTTAGCCATACACGATGCTTGATATTCCGGAAAAGTCCCTGTTGGTCTTACGAACATCCTATAGGCACCGAGCAACGTATAGGCGTCGCTGCGGCGCCTAGCGCTCTGCGGAATGATCTGTCGTCAGCTGCAGGACGCGGAATGGCAAAGTCAGCTGAGTGGTGCACGAGCGCGTGAGATCGCAAGTCGTATCGATGCGCTTATAACGTCAAGGGCATCGCATTTGTCAGGAGTGGCAGTATGGGAGCAACACTCTCACCACTCCCAAGCACCACAGAAGCTTGGCCCAATATTGGCTAGATGGTGGCAAAACTGGTCAATATTGGTCGAGCATTCCCACGATTTACCTAATATTATCTGTTGCTTGGGTATAACGGTTCAGTATGTCCAGCACTACACGAATATTGGTTAGGTACTGCCCAAGCGGCACAGAAGACCAGGAAAAGGTTGGGAAGGCAACGGGGCTACTGGTTCTGCAAAGGCCGGTATCGAATGCAGGAACCCTAGGTTATGCCGATAGTATCCCAGTACCAAGAGAAAGGAGAAATGCGAGAGGCAAAAAAATGTGATGTACGTACGAAAACGTATCAATACTAGGAAAACAACGCTTCAGCGGTTCGGCTAACGTTGGGAACCAGGCTATCTGAGAAAATGGAGTAACGACGGACCCGTATGGTTCGTACGGTGTTGCGGATGTACTGCATAAAAAAAGGATAATCACTGCAAGCTCTAATAAAGCATATGTTTCTTGTGCCGATTTCGTTAGGTATTTTTCAGACGTGTAACGACTTGGTGTGCTAACACGCGTGCAACTCATGGAGGAATTCATGGATGAAGTGACATTGATGCAGTCGTAGGTGTTGGGTAGGTTGGGTAGAACTTGGGTAGTGAAAAATGTCCAGGATGAGCAACATATAAAACGTACCGCAAAACTGCTGTGTCAAACATTTGTCACGACGTTCACGTAAACATCATGTGAACGTCTCTTGCTTTCCTCGGCCTCAGCCTACGAAGAACCGCTAATGTTATGTTTGATAAGTGCCGCGAAAAGTGATTCAGCAAAGTAAAACTGTGCCGGGAACACCGTCGTAGGAGGGAGGTGTTTAATTAGATCACAGTGAAAGATAGCAGAAGACTGTAACTGGTCATGTAGAAAGCAGATCTCCTTGACCAACAGATCAATGGATTGTACAAATTGTCTTGCTGTCAGTGAACAACTGCCATTTTCCTCCCGTCTATACTGAGACATGTTGACCCAGAGCTTGGTTTCTGGATGCCACAAAACACTTCTGGCCGAGATGGTGCACTGTGACTCATGGACTGTGACTCAATGGGGCATTTACAGCTCAGTGGCACTACCACCTGAGGCAAGTTGACCGCTCAGATGCTGTCACTGCAGTGCTCTAGAAGACCCAGAGCATATTCTTCGTCACTGCCCACACTACCGAGCTTTCCAAACTACCATTTTCGGATCTCTCAATAATCTGTACTCCTGCCCCTCTCTCTAAAATTCCTTGGCCGATGGCTAAGTCGAGCCCACGGATGACTGCTCTCAAAGCTCTTTTGAACTCTATGGGACCTTATTTCCTTCCTCACACCACCAGCAGCTATGGGGTAGAGTGTTGCCCGTGGCGATGAAACTCCCTGTCCATCTCAAAATAAAGTTGATGTTGGAACGATTAACTCAATTTCTTATAACTTTCTTGAACAGCATCTGCAACTTGTGCAAGGTGGTTTAAACCACTCCTATAGCTACGTGTTCTATATGTAACATAGGAATGCTGGTATGTGAGTGAAGTGCTTAGTTTGCCACAGTACCAGAAACAGGAACACAAATGGCTGATAAATCTGTTACAGAATCTGGGCCTGGAGTATGAGCACTTGGAATGATCACAATTTTTAGTACCATGCAGAGGAAGATAGAGTAGAGTACCTTCAAATTTTGTACTACTTTTTCAGAATTTGTTGTAATTATGCTGCAGCTACATAGGCAGCAGTTTAAATGCTACTCACAATTGCAAAAACTTCATGCTAGCACTCAATTCTTTTTAAAAACTTTGGTTGGTGATGTGATTAATGTTTCGGTGACTTCCGTAGGCCCGGTTTCACCAACTCTGGTTAACTGAACCAAGATCAAAGGTTGCCAATTCTTGAACTTAACACACACTTCTTTTTTCCATCGGTGATGTGGTGAATGTTTCACTAATAACAACTCTTTTAGTGAAGCAGATAGTGTAATGACCGTTCATCTTAGTTCAGATGCTGAAAAGGTTGGTGAAACTGGGTCATAATGTTGCCTTTGTGTTCTCGTGCTGTGCAATGGTTTTTCAAGGGATTCAAACTACAAAAAAGGTTAATTATAAAAAAATTATTGGCATAACTATTTATACCTACTGACATACTTGTCCCGGAACGCACGTAAGAAACTCAACAGAATATAGATGTCATCACGACGTTGGTAGACAGACTGAAACCTAAACAAATCGGAAGGGGAGGGCTAGGTTCCACGAATGCGCACTTGTTCGCTGCCTCCGCTGGAAAGAAAAGTAGGACCGAAAGTCGCGTGCCCTTTCAGAGACCACTGTATTCCCCTCAAGATTGTGCGTTTTAGGCGCGACCTTGTCCGTCCCTAGATTTGAGTGTAGCTCAAATGCACCAAATTGGTGGCGCTGTTGAACAGTATGATGTCATTTGTTTACAAACCGGAAGAGATCTCCTGATGCAACAGGATATAAAGTGCACATACTTCTGTGCAGTTCGGTCAGTTTTCTTAAGCTCTCTGTGTTTCCTGTGCTACTTCTGCAGCTGTCCTGGGGGAGATTCAACCCAGAATTTGAGAAACAGTACTTATTTCGCGCCCATTCACCATACCAAAACCACAGTATGACAATATGTGTTGTCTCTTTGTTCAGCCTTATTTATACATACTGCAGCCATTATCATGGCTATGGCAGGAACAAGCAGTCTGCAAAGATTTCTTCAAAGTATGTTCCCTGTTTCCACCACCAATAGCATTCTGATTGGCAATTGTAGAAGGCAAAAAGCCGTACTTAAAAACGTTGATACCTGAACACAGGGCACAATATTCAGATGATGTGCACAGCCTAGTGAAGAGGATCCTGGGAGGACAAAGTATGAATCCTCTAAGCTGATCCTCAGCATACTGTTTAGTGATAAACCGAACAGCCTTCAAGTGAACCATTTCCAAACCGTTTCCAAGGCACTTTGTGCATGGATTTTGTATGCCAGCAGCGTAGTGTCTGCGAAAGGTAGTTTTCGTGTGCACTTCAAGAAGTGTATCTTTGCATTAGTGTGTATCTGTTTCTCTGCATGTTCTAGTGATATTTATTCACTTGCACCTAGTGTACTAACACACTAATTGTTGGGGATGGGGAATATACTTTTGTTTGTTTTGGGTTTGTTTGTTTGTTGTTTTGTTTTGGGAGTAGCAGAACTAGTCAGGAGACAAGTTCAATTTCTCCCTGGTTTTCTTTTAAATAATCAATCAATCAATTAAGAAGACAATTTTTTAAGAGTCTTAGAAGACACGTAACTAATGTGTGATTTCCACTAAAGATATTGAGAGAGGTGCACACCTAAATACCAGAAACCCTAAACTCAATTAATAGTAGGACCAAAATTACAAGGAATCATGCCGGCTGCAGCGTATAATACGGCGTCACCTACAAAGATTATCTTGGCAACAGTGGCGGTCTTTCTGCCCCACACTTTCGCCATTCACACCCATGACGCGTGTACGGCAGGTAGTCCGGTCGCTTGGGACAGCAAACTCGCAATCTACACCTCTCAGGGCTCTGACTATTCATCACGATACTGATGAAAGGTCTACCGCAAATGAATTTTGTAAACTGTTTACTAGGCCGTCTCTATCGTCCACGGCAACTGCATATCATGTATCAGTGGGAAATGACAAACGGAGTACTGTGTTGACCGATAACGCACGGTGTGCGGCCTTGGATGCTGATTTCAGCCTAGCAGAACTTGACGTCGCAACAAGTTCGAGAAGACTGTTCCCAGGATGCAAATCGTCCCAGGTCCCGACGGCGTTACCTGCAAGCATATAGGTAGCCTACACATCAACGCTCAGAATACTTTATTAAGTCTAATCAATAAGAGCTGGAATGAGGGCAAACTTCCTGCGATATGGAAAATCTCCAGAGTTGTGCCCTTGCTGAAACCGGGGAAATCTCCCAGGGATATGGCATCCTTCAGGCCAATTAGCTTGTCGAGTTGCGTGTGCAAGGTAATGGAAACGATGGTGCTAAGTCGAGTGGAATGGGTCATCGAAACACAAAAGCTGCTTCCAGAATGCATGTCTGGCTTCCGTAAGGGCAGGTGCACTATGGACAGCGTACTAGACCTGGTGACCTTCGTAGAACATGAACGCGCGCGAGGTCGCACGACAGCGGCAGCATTTTTAGACATCAAAAGGGCGTACGAGACGGTCAGTTACAGCCACGTCCTATATGATCTGTATAGCCTAGGAATACAAGGTCGGTCTCTACGGTGGATCGCAGACTACCTTGAAGGGAGGTCCGTGTATGTGCAAACCGAAGACGGGAATAGTGACAGTCATTGCCTCTTAAGCGGGGTGCCACAGGGCGGCGTGTTGAGTCCCCTGCTGTTCAACGTGGTCACGGCGAACCTGCCGCAACGGTTGCCGAAGAACGTGCACATTAGTGTGTACACCGACGACATCTGCATATGGGGCTCTGGTGTGCAGATGCCCGCATTGCGGCAGCGCCTTCAAAATGCCTTAGATTGTACGGTCTCCTTCTTAACGGAGAGGGGCATGGATATATCAGTCGAGAAAACTGTATTTCTTCCCTTCAGTCGAAGGAAAATGAAGACTTTTCAACTGAAGCTTGACGGCCAGCCAATAAGAAGAGTGTCTCATCACCGGTTCTTGGGAGTAATAATCGACTCGCAGCTCTCGTGGGCTGCGCACATTAAACACCTCAAGGAAAGAACTGACGCACGTATCAACATCCTACGGCGTATCAGCGGCTCCCGCTGGGGAATGTCGACAGCGTCTCATCTCGCCATACACAAAGCACTCATTCGGCAGATGATGGCCTACCATTTGCCCGTACTGCACGGAATAAGCGACACGTCAGAGAGGACACTGCAAAGCGTATTATCGAAAAGCTTAAAAGTCTGCCTCGGTGTACCTTGTGCAACTTCAAATGTCCTAACTACAGTAGAAGCCAGAGAACTCCCATTAGATGTACTGAGGACGCAGGAAACAGTGCGGCACTACGTTCGTCTATGCACGCGGCATCACAAACACCCCCTTGCAAGGAAGGTTGCACGTCGAAATTCGCAATTCATCAACGTGATAGCTCCATATCGCAGTGCTTTACCAAAAGCACATTTGACATTAACGGCGGTCGATCCTCCGTGGACACTGCAACTTCCTCGTATCGCGCTGACTGTTCCTGGTGTATATCACCAAAAGGCTTCACTACCATCTCCAGTGTTGAAACAGTACTGTCTGTCTCTGATGGAGAGCCATCGTGCCAGGACCGCAATTTTCACAGACGGGTCGACGTCAACGTCTGGGTCTTCATCAGCGTTTGTTGTACCACAGCATAGTAGAGAAGGAATGGCAAGGCTTTCCCACAGAACATCGTCGACAGCAGCGGAATTGGTAGCCATGCAGCTTGCCATGCAGTATGTGGCCGCACGCCAGGAGCCCGCGCAATGGGTCATATATTGCGATTCAAAGGCCGGCCTCCAAGCCATAACATCATTCTTGGGAAGTGGCTGTATGGCGCCAATAGTACGGGACATTCTCATCGCATACAAGAAAGCAGCAGATACTGGCCATGACATACTGCTTCAGTGGATTCCTGGACATGTTGGCATACGGAGTAATGAAGCTACAGATGAGATGGCGGATATAGCGCACCAATCGTCAACGGAACACACGGTGACATATTCCACGTCAGATGTGAAGCACATGTTAAAATTGCTGACAGAAGACATTTGCAGAGGACAATGGTTACAAGTCGACAGGCGGTCATCCTTGCTTCATCAGATTGATCCGGAGCTGAAATTCCGTGTTCCGTCCAGCATACCGCGACCTATACAAACACTTTTGCATCGGTTTCGCCTTAACGTTCCGTATGGTCAACACTTTCTCCATAAAGTCGGCAGGGCTAGTTCAGCAAACTGTCCAGTGTGTGCATCTGTGGAAAACACGGAACACATCGTTATGCACTGCACAAGATATGCATCCCAAAGGGCTACATTGAAGTTTGCTCTAGACCGCTTGGACAATAGAACCTTCGATATAGTCAAGGTTCTAGGTGTATGGGAACCCAGGAAGAGAGATGCGGCGTTGTCAGCGCTTGTCAACTTCGATGTGAGCAGTGAGATGGAATCTGTACTTTAGGACGGCATTCTAGGCATGCGTCGTCGAGTTCCCCGTTCCTGTTAGTTTCTTGCACTTCAGCTCACTTCTAGCGGATGTAGCTACGCATATGCACGTACAGTTCGGTGACTGGGAGGGGTGATGTCTTTCTATTTTTACCTTTTCATCTTTTCAGTCTTCTTTCTCCTTTCATTCATTTCATTTCGTTTGTGGGAGTAGCAGAATTCGTCAGTGACGAATTCAATATCTTCCGTTTTTTTTTCTATAATCAAACTCAAACTCAACAATTACAAGGGAATATATTGAGGTTTGTCTTGTTCACAAAAGAAATCATTGCACACTCTGGAAAGTTCATCCGTAGTTGTCATGGCCTACATCAATCATAAACACTGCAAACGACTCATTGAGCATAGCCGGTCCGCGGTACGGAAAGTGAAACGCATCATTGCCCATTGTGAACATGGTCACGCAGCAGTGTTTGCGGCTTTGCATGTCTCATTAGTTTTTTTATCACTTTGTTATGAGATGACTAATGCTTTGCCAATTCAACAGGAACATAATTATACTCTATAACAACTTGTTTGCAAAGCATATTGATTCGTATGCACTTCCTTTAATCGCTCCAGGAGTCTTTGTCTCTCGTAACATATCTCGGCAGATGCAGCTTGTCATATAGGTAACACAATTTTGGCACAGTATTTGCTCGATATATCCAACAAGCAGAGGTATCGAATCTTTGTGCCAAAATCGTGTGCCACGTGTCCGTCTAAAGACGAGTCGCTTAGATGGAATAGGTATAGCACCTTGATGTTGAATGCAAGAAGTTAGGTCCGTCAGGTCCGTCGCATTATTTTTCACTGCATCATGACGAGACCCCCGAACCTACAGCATACGTCACTTGCGCACAGCAGTATAACATTTATATTATTGTATATGTGTCAGGACACACACGCTCACGCATGCACAGACAAAGAAAGATACCAGCTGTCGCACACACAGCCATCCCAAGAGCTATGCCCATCTTCATTTATGCATCCAGGAATCCACAGGAAGACTGCCGAGGCTTTCCCACTCGCATTAAGTACCTGTACCTTGAACTTCGGTGTACACTTCGGTACAGTTCGGTGTACACTCCAGAAAACGAGAACCGCTGATTGCTGATTTCATGGGCGCCGCCGTGCTAGCCGAGAAGGACAGTTCAACAGAGGAGCAATTTTAGGTGAATGCGCAGGTGGCCCTAGTGTTGGGCGCAACAATTTGCACTTCAAATGAAAACGAACGTAAAACATCAAGAAGTGAGCAGCGAGGATGCTTGCTTGTTCATTTGCCATTATTTGGGCCTGTAATCCACATCAGGGTTCAGAAAAGCTGCTAAATGCCGATGGCCGGCACAAGAATGATGTGTTTGCAATGCTTTTCGTCCCGTTGCGGTTCCAGCGAATATACCTTTTTTGCTGCTTCCTTCCTCTTTTCTTTTTTTTTTCTTTATCGTTTTTTGCTGTTGTCGGTTCGTTCCGGAGCCCTGGCTTGGAAAGCTGCTCTCGTTTAGTTTCGGTATCGTCGGAAATTGGGGTAATCAGGAGCTTCGGAATGTCGGGGCAGGGGGGACAGTCCACCCCTCTATAAGACTATAATGACCAATAAGAATGACTAATTAATTAAATTCATTAATTAACTCTTTAATCAGAACGTCCTGAACAAAAGCCAGATACCGATATGGGAGACTGTCCTAGTTAAAATCCACACCACGTTTAAAACTTTTGAAACAGGCACGTGTATTAAAATATCCTTCCCTGGATTTTGACATGCAAATGGGCCAAAACCCAAATGGGGGGGGGGGTCTTCGTGGTACGGGACCTGTATATACTTCTGTATTTCAACTGCGCTCGCAACTATATTGTCTTGGCTCAGAAACCGTATGTTTCTGGAACGTAAAGAGAGGAAAAAGGAATCATAAAACACGAATATACTTCAAGTACTCTTCTCCTTAGGGAAGCGAGAGTTCTCCGTTTCTTTGCTACACGCTGTGAAATTGAACCGCTGTTTTTATACCAGCTATTTGTTGACTCTACGTTGCACTAGCAGGCGCCCACAGCTCCCCATAGAGCCCATAGTTTGAGATAATTCAGGCAACACTGGACATATGACCAATGAAAATGCGTCGTGATGCCTAGCAGCCAACCAATCAGCAACCTCTCAGTTTGGCTCGGCTTTCGGCCGGCCCTGGCTGCCATTGACTTCTACTGGTTTTCATACCTGGCGCCCGTTATTCCAAAATAACTAAGACATTTTTGATAGGCGAAATACATATTTATTGATGCAACGTATAAACTCAAATGTTTGACTCATATATTCACCGTGCGTACAGGACGTATCGTTCCTTGTATAGACAGTAACCAAACCAAGTTCGAACTTGCAAAGCAAACATACAGTCTACTTCTGGAGGCGAGCGAAGTCCACGAGTGCGTGCGTTTCACAGATGAGCATCATCTTCTCATTCTGGCGATGCACCGTAGGTCACACAGTCACGGGAAATACTTTTGTCGTACGAACAGTCTCTTCTTAGTCGCTGTATTGGAAAATGCGACAGCGCTCGAAAGTGTTCCTCAGGCGTCAGCTCACCAAGCATTCTAGTTCCGACCCGGCAAGAATGTCCGTAGGTTGACATTTTATCGGAGATCAGTACATGGCCAGAGTCACTATAGCTCACGAACAAACCCGCGCGTACACTTCCTCTTTGTTCGTTGTGGACAACCGACATCGTCGAGCCGCGGAGACGCAGCGACCTCGCTTGGAGCTGCCCGCCTGGCCAACTGCCCAGACTGCCCGCGAAAAGTGAGCTGTCAGATATTTCGAAACTTTATCAACCAATCCCGGAGTGCGCATCCTCCTTTGGCCAATGGGCATCCGTCATGATGCCTGACGATGTAATACCACGTGACTGTGACGTGTTTTATTTTTCTACTGCCGCAAATGCGAGGAGCTGTGGAGGCCTGGCACTAGTGTCAGCGCGCTGAGCGGTTGAGCTGGAATTAGAATTAGAATTGGAAATGAAACAAAAGTAATAATGAATGATACTAAAAAGAAAAAGAATGAAAAGTGTTGAGCTATCTGAGCTGATGGAGGTCAGTTCACTCTGCAAATTGTTGAACCGACGACTAGCGCCACCTTCGAACTCAGGTAAAATTAGCTCTCTGTTGAACGTTGGACTGTCCTTCTCGGCTCGCATGGCCGCACCCATGAAGTCAGCAGTCAGCTGTTGTCGTTTTGTGGAGTGTGCACCAAATTGTTTGCAGTTCAAGGTACAGGTACGTAATACGAGTGGGAGAGCTTCGGCAGTCTTCCTGTGGATTCGTGGGTGCATCAACGAAGATGGGCATAGGTTTCGGGATGGCTGTGTGTGTGACAGCTGATGTCTTTCTTCGTTTGTGCATGTGTGTTAATAATTGGGAGTTTACGTCCCGAGACAACTGAGATCATCATCTGTGTATGTGTGTGTGCGCACTCTTGTTTAGGAAGCTTGAACTCTGCCCTAATACATATACAGTACTATGAATGTTATATTTCGCGCAAGTGACGTCTGATATGGATCAAGGGTTTCGTCATGATACAGTGAAGGATACTGCGACACACTTGATTGAAAGCATTGCTGCGAGTTAGCTTGTTTCCCGACAGATTGTGCGCTGAACTGAACTTGCATTTTTGTAAAACAACTTCAATATAATGCAGTTGTAGCCAGATAGTTTCCTTGGTTTTGTCGCATATTGCGCTCACTTCATCTGCTTTTTCTTGTGCCCTGCTTGGGCTATCGCGGCCTCAATGGGTGTCCTGACACAGGGTTTGGGAAACACTGAGGTATGCTATATATTGTTGCATGTGACATATTGTACTGTACTGAAGCCAGCTTCATTGTTGTATTGTTTCTTCGCATGGTTACTTCTTCAACGTTATTTGAATGAGGAATGCGGAGAATGAGGAAATGTATGCCTTGCATGTTCCGGATGTTCTCTAATTGCTGACCCCTGCTGTTACACAAAAAGATTAGCAATTGTAGAACAGGAGACAGAGAAACATGGACACAATCACATGGATTATCTGTGCCATGGAGATTACTACGAATATTTTCCGAATGAAATTTACTTAAAACTCGAAGAAAGGGTCATCCGCTTCGACGCACCCGTTTCCGGAAAGAGCAACACGCTCACGTGCGGTACCGCGTTAACGCATCGGGCGCAGAATCCCGTTCGGTTTCGTTTATGCGGTTGGGGAAACGTGGCACGGCGCGTTGCCGAAACGTCTTCGAGGACGCGGGTGACCCTTTCTTCAAGTTGTAAGTAAATTTCACTCGGAAAATATTCGTAGTTACGCTGTGGTTTATAGAGAAAATATCAAACTCTTCGATTGAAATTCTCTGTCATCGCAAAAGAGCGCTGGTCAAAGTGAGCGAGCTAAAGCTTGCGTATTGTGAACTTACACATTCTACAACACAGATCGTAAATCGTAATACCCGTTCAAATTTTAATTAAGCTCTTACTGATGTGTGGTAGTCTCCACTTCTCCTGAAAGTGAATCGATAAATTTTAGCATTTAAGACGCAATCAAATATCTTGTATAGTATGTGTGACTATATGCGCAACTTTTTAATCTATATCTATAAAAAAACAGTAAGAAACAGTGTACAGTTTTGACTTTGAAAATTTAAATAAGAAAATGATCTTTAGTGTGGAGTTTGCGTTTTACCATTACTGAAGTTTTCCCCACGCGCTGTGCTGCTTGGGTGGGCATTTTCGCCCAATATTCCCAAGACCCTTCCAATATTGGATATGTATTGGGAATAATGGCCATTGCTGAATAACTGAAAAAAGAGAAAGTAAAAGAAAATTTTCGATGGATCTACTGAATGTCTCACACTAAAAGCAGTAAAAAAAACACATGCGTTATGACAATTCTTTACTTCAATATTTTGTGCTGCTTGGGTGTAATCAAATTAAACTTACACAGTTCACCGTTGATTTTGACCCTAAGGAAAGCAGGATCCTCGAATTTGCGGAAGTTCGTGCGACAATGAAGGTATAGTGTCTGTTTTCTCTTAGAACTAAGTGAGCTTTTGGTCGGTGATCCCATTTACTTGATGTTTCAAGCCTTTATCATTGAATTTAAGCGTGTATATCTGTAGGGCATCCTCTGTACGTCATTGTGTTGTTTGGGAACGTATTGCCAGTCAGGACATGTAACATGCTATATATTAATAAATTCAGTGACCTATATCTATGAAGCCGGATCAGAAATGTTGAATACGTTTTTTGGTGCTTGAATTTTCTTTTAAATGAGATCTGTCAATTTTTTTATCTTTTCAGTGCAGTTGTTGGCGAATTGGGATAGTACTCCTATTGAATGCCGTGTCACCCATCCTGAAAACAACAACAACTTTATTTTGAGATGGAGATTGGGGAGGTACACCGCCAGAGGCGATACTCTACCCCATTGCTGGTGGGGATGTGGGGAATAAAATAATGAGCCCCTTCACAATAACGATCGAAGTCCGATAGTGTCCAGAAATGTCAAAAGAGCTTTGAGCGCAGATCGTTGCTGGGCTGGATTGGGCCAGGGACCAAGCAATTTCGATAGGGAGAAGGAGCGAGAGTCCAGCTGACTAAGAGACTCGGAGAGTGCGGTTCGGGAAGGTTGGTAGTGGGGGCAATGAAGAAGCATGTGCTCCAGATCCTCAAGAGCACCACGGTGGCAGGCCACCGAGGCCACATCGAAAGGCCACATCGAGTCGCATTTGGCGGATTAATGCAGTATCTTGACGAGAGGTGTTTCGTGGCATGCGAGAAGCGAGTGTTGGATCAACTCTGCTCATCATAGACGGAGGGGAATGTCTGTTGTCCATTGGCGGGAAGCTAGGGGTGTCACGAGGCGTCGAAGAATGGAACGGACGGTCTCCTCTCAGCAGAACAATACTGGTCCGTTTCCGAGACGAGAGTGCTGCTTCGGCGGCGCTGTCGGCCTGCTCGTTCCTCACGACACCACAATGCGCTGGAACCCACTGAGAACTAGTCTGTGGCCTGGTGCGTAGACAGTGTGGTAAGCCATTAACACATCTGTGACTAGGGGTGCGGATGGGCCTCGTATGCCGGAATTTCATTTGAAGATTTGGAGTCTGTGAAGACTGCCCATTCCAGCGGGGTAAAATCAGCGATGTTTTGTAGAAAGAAAAGGATGGCATAGAGTTCCGCAGCTGTGGAGGAGGTTGGATGTGAAAGGCGTCGTCCTTGCACTACGCCTTCGGATGGTATGACGAATGCTGAGGCGGACTTGTTGTTTCGGGATGCGCCATCTGTATTTGCTGCCGTAAACGTAGAAAACTTCTCGTCTACCAGAGCATGAAAATGGGCTTGGAGGACTTGAGGGGGGACCTGATCTCTTCTTTCCAGAAGGTTTGTAAGGCTTACAAAAGTCGGCGGTACTGGCAGAGACCAGGGGTGTTCCGGCGGTATAGTGTCCTTAGCTATGAAGCCAGTGAGAGTGTGGCGTGTCCCCTGCGGTACTCGATAGAAGTCGCTTTCAGGGCGGCATCGAATTTTCCTGAGGAGCGGCTGACGGGGAATGTGAGCACGCACACGTAGGAAGACCCGAGCCGTTCCACGTTCACATAGAACCTCAACCGGGAGTTCACCAGCTTCAGCCAGTACTTGCCATGTTTCAGTCATTCTTGGAATTCCGAGGCAGAGACGAAGGCTTCCAGCAAACAGGGAACGAAGGGTATTCAATGATGTTGTTGATATCCTGTGCAGAATAGGAAGGCTGTAAAGCACAGTCGCCTTCACCAACGCCGCGTGAACTGCCAGCAGGGAACGCTGATCACAGCCCCATCCTAAGCCAGAAAGATGTTGAATTGCGGGGAGCCATCGCAGCACTATAATTTTAAGGTGTTTAATGTGGCGAGCCCAGCACAAGTCTGAGTCGATTACCACGCCAAGGAAGCGGTGGAAGCGTACCGGCTCAAGCTTCTTGGCACCGACCCAAAGAGGGAAATTGGTCATAGCTTTGCGCGTGAAAGGGAGTTGACGCACTCTTCGGGTGAAAGGTCCATCCCGAGGTGCGTGAGGTACGTATGTACATTATTTAAAGCGAGCTGCAGGCGGCGCTGTATGGCTGGGCGTGATTTTCGTACTGTCGAAAGGGCGACGTCATCTGCATACACGGAAAACGACACTTTGCGGGGAATTACTGATTGATCACCACATTAAAGAGTGTCGGACTAAGAATACTTCCTTGGGGGACTCCTTGAGGAACAGGATGCTGAGGGCTTTGGCCTTGGGACGTACGGACAGCGACAGTTCAGTCGGTAAGGAAGTTGAGAGAGGCGGTACCCGAGACGGGGAGGGAGAGGGGACGGGTACCGCCTCTCTCATCATGCACCAGCTTGTCAGCGCCCTGTCACTTCTTTCGGTAAGGAAGTCTTGGAGCCAGAGGAAGAGCCGACAGGATACCATAAACGAGCGCGAGGCGTGCAGCACACAAATGTGCGAGACGGTATCATATGCGTGCTTGATGTCGAGGAAAACCGATAGGACGATCCCCCGATGGGCACGAGCGTGTTGGACTGTAGAGACTAGGTCGAGAACTGGATACATGGAGCTTCGGTGGCGACGAAATCCAGCCATTTCGTGAGGGTTGTTGGTTGGTTGGTTGGTGGTTGGAAAAATAACCACCAAAATAACGCACGTTGTTTTTCGAGCCACCAGTCGAGGCGATGCAAAACCATTCTCTCCATCAGTTTTCCCATATATCTTGTCAGGCTCACAGGGCGAAAAGAAGATAGGGCATTTGGGGGCTTGCCTGGTTTCAAGATGGGAACAACCATTGCCTCCTTCCAGGTAGGTGGTAAAGATCCTTGTTGCCAAGACGTATTATACACATGAAGGAGAGCTTGGAGTGACCGCCCGTCAAGGTTTCGTAGTGCGGCACAGGTGATTTTATCGGGTCCCGGGGACGAGCCGGCGTTCACAAGCTTCAACGCTGCCTTTAGCTCGATGACTGTGAAGTCGCGGTCCATAACTTCCGGTGGACGGGGCCAGTCTTGGTGAACTTCAGCCGTCAAACTGTGGACAAAACTGCGGTGTAGCGGTGTCGTCGAGGCAGCCGCCGGTGTCGTACCACACAGAAGTCCGTCGCTAGCGTGTTCTCGTCTACACCTTTAACGATAGCCAAGGCCGCGAGAGGATTCTTTCGACGGGGCGCCTCCTTCAGAGATCGGATTGTCCGCCAGATCTTCTGGCCGGGTGAAACGGTGAAAGATGGTGACAAAATTTACGCCAACGCTTCCCGTCCTCTTTCTTAAGTTCTCGTATTACTTTAGCTTTAGTAACATTAGCCATTTAGTAACTCTAGCCATCCTGAAAACATCGTCGTGGGTATCGCAGAAACATGATTGCGAGTTGATATCTGCATTTGAATGGGTGCTGGCTTCGTGAACGTGGAAAGTATCTTCAGGAGGCTGTCGGGGTATTTCCACATCTACCACTGTCAGCTGAAGGTAGTGTACTGTTCGCTATACAGCTAGCCCACCCAAATTTCTCTTCTATGTATTTATTTTTCCTCTTCTTGCTCAGAACCCTTCTTTTAGTAAACAACCCTGGTAATGTGTATCTACTACCAGCAAAAGATAGGGCAGCATATTGGATCAACCAGTGTTGAGCCGCGTTCATAAAACGGCGCCTCCTCAATATTACCTGAAGAATGGATATCTCCTATTGACAACAAGTTCGTATCTTCTAGGATAGTCAGTCCCACAATTCTACTTTCAACTGGAACTCTACTTTTGTAATATATTGTCAGCCTTCGAGGTTACCAAGATTTATTATTTTGCGCCTACCATCTAATCTGGTGATATCAACCTACAAGAAATGCATTTTTGATTATCGCATATACTGTGGTCATGACTGGCTGTGTGAAGGGTGATGAAGTCGAGATGCCGCGAATCAGTGTCCCACAGTAACTCCTTGTTTTATGTTATGCACTACCATGTGTACACAAGAGACGATAAGGAGGGGGAATAAGCACTTTGTCGAGAAAAAGCGCAGAAGACAGTGAAATCGAATCTGGACTTGCTATTCTGCTAAAAAAATGAGGAACAAGACGAATGAAAAGGAGTATACAAAGAATATGCATTAAAGACGTCTTGAAACTGTTGCTGATACTGCCTCAGTGTGTGCTTGTAGGAGAAGGGCTAAGGGGTTAGGCAGGGAACGTCTGCTAGTCGCATTTCGCATATCAAACGAAATGTTTATTAGTTCCCCACAGGTATGAAACAGCCTGATTGGCTAATCACAATAAATGATGTGAAGAAATACGATGTAATCATGTCACTTACAGAACGAGTTTGACCTGCTTAGGTGCTCGCTTTTTTGGTGCTAATTTTGCGCTCTACGCATTCCACCCAACTGCGTAAGAGTTGACGTTGTTTGGAATTTAGCTGTTTGCACCACAAGCACAAGTGGAAAGAAGAAAGAAAACAATGCAGACGTTAATGTGTTCAACGTGGTCCGCTTTCCTACCCCTGAAGACAAGCGCTCCGCAAGGTGGCGCTTCGTTGGAGGAGAAACACGCTGGATCGGTCCACAGAGGCATAGCTCCGCATTGCGGGCCCTCGAAACTCATGATCACAATCACCTGCTAAGGCGTGAGTTCCCAAGCCGCACAATGTACCGCCGCACAATGTACAAGTGCAATTGGGATGAACGGGTAGGTGGAAAGCTTTGAACAGTCCCGTGAAACTAAAGAACGTTGATAAGACATATGCCGTCCACCACCATTGCACTCGACTTTCAGTACATTGTGCTGCTTGGGTTCGGGCACTGCTACGAACACACGGGTGAACATGGCGTATCGGTGAGCTGGCTCATGCCGGATATTAGCGCACTGACCAGATAACATCACATCTGCTCTGTTTACAAGTGCGATGTTATCCGGTGAGTGCACTAATACGCGGCATGATCGAGCTCACCGATAGGTCATGTCGACCTTCACGTGAGTTCGCAGTAAGGCCCAAACTCACGCCTTATCAGATGATTGTGATCGTGAGTTTCGAAGGCCCTTAAATGGCGAGCAATGCACAGAGGTAAAGATCGCCATCACATTGCCAACATCATATCCACAAAGCAAGCCCTGTCCAGCCGGCCTCGTAGACAACGTCAGATTAAAAAGAAAAAGGAAAGAAGCTGGACGCATAGGGAATAAACATATTTAGTAAAGAGCACCTTGGTGAGGTAGAGGACCGCTGTCTACACCTAGTTTGTTGCTTCATGGTTCAACACTTACCGACTAGTATCACGCCGAAGAAATTCATCCTGAGGATATCAGGTTATCGTCGGGAGTGGTGCGGATGGGAAGCTTGCACGGTGGCAGCCCACTACGCAACCATGAAATGCCGTTATGTAGAGTGCACTGCCTGTCTATTTCGTCACGCATGGATATCTCTCATTCATCATGGCGCAGGTGTACAGGCACAGTAGGTTGGACGACACCCTACAGTGATGCTTCAGTATCAAGACAGATAGCAGGACACGTTTTATAAAATGCCTGCAGTCCATTTCGTAAAAGAATGCGAATAGAATACGATGTAGAGTATGACGAAATACAAGAACTAGATGAACGGTAACACGGACTGCATTGAATAACAAAGCCGTAATCAGTCATAACCAACGTTATGTAAGGTAAGAAGCCGACCATATTCATGATTCGCACTCCGAACAAAGCTCTGCACGACTGTCAAGCATATCGTTTTCGGATGCCTTGAGAGAGACGTACATGTGCGAGCACGCATTGTTCGGGCGCAGTAAAGGTTCAGACCTGGGACTTTAAGTGCGCGTGGCTTGTCAACAGTTTGTCTGTCCTCTCGTTTGATAGAAGTCTACTTTGTAGAATGGTAGCAGCTTCTCCATGAATGCGCGTTTTTGGTAATTCACACATAGGCATGGGTAGCGCGGCTGTTATCCCCTATGAAAATGTATTTTGCCTTTCTACAGACTTCTTATGGACTTCTTGTTTCCTGTCTCGACAGTGTGTTGACTTTGACTTCTTGTTGATCAAGTCAACAGGAATTTCTGTTGACATCATGTTGACAGTCTCTTGAACTACATTATGTGTACCCTCTGTGGGCAAGGTACATAAGTGTCGTTGTTGACAGTTTGTGGACTTTCTGTGCACCTATGTAACAAGTACTTATTTCAACCGTTTTTATAGATGGATTTCGTATTAGTAATTACTGCATTATCGGCCAGTAATGTCCCCAGAGGTCGACCTCTAGGGGGTACCGAGCATTCCCTAAGAAGGGGGGGGGGGGGTATGTGTGCATAGAAGCAGATTTGTGGGTCTTGGAAGACAAGCTGTATGGGTAATATCACCAATTTCAGGGTGTGTTGCAAAAAACATGTGGGGTATACACCCCTCCTGGGAGGTAGACAGATCCGTTTATCGGCTTTCTAAACAAAGCGGTATTTGAATCTGAACTTACTGATCAAATGTAGTAGCTTGAATGCCACTTTGACACGTTTTAGGTACATATTAAAACTCTAAATACATTTTCGATGGCTTTGAGATGGGGGTTCCTCGTATTATTTATACATCAGTTCAGTATACAATATATTTCCAACTTATACGAGCACATGAGGATCATGAGCTTGCGACAGGTTTGCTCCACATTTTGACTCTCCGTGCCCTGCCCTCGCCTCGTCACGAAGGAGCCATCGCCATTCGCATAATCGGAATGTCGTTGGAACGGTTACAGCATGTTTGAACTGTCTGAGCGTTCGCTCGTCCATTAGTGAACAAAGGAGGATATGATTTTGCGTTGCAAGGGGTAAGCTGTGTGATAGAAGTGCATGATCAAGCCGCACTTGTATTCATACCATGACAATTGTTCTCTAGGTTTTCGTTGTTTGTTTCCAGGAGCGGCTGCAGTCTTGCGTCCCGTGAGGTAAGTGTACAAGTATCAGTTCGTGGCCAGTGCTGCTTCTGCTAATTTCATTCTCGTTGTTGCAGGCCATGAAATAACAAAGGAGGATATGATTTTGCGTCGTAAGGGGTAAGTAGTGCCATCGAAGTGTGTGATTAAGCTTCACTTGTATTCACACCATGGCTGTTGTGCTGTAGGTTTTCGTTGTTTGTTTCGAGCAGCAGCTGCAGTCTTGCGTCCCGTCAGGTAAGTGTACAAGTATCAGTTCGTTGCCGATGTTGATTCTGCTGATTTCATTCTCCTTTTTGCAGGCCTTACTTTGTTGAAGAGTGAACTATGTGAACCGACTTTGACGATTTTACCCAGGTTTATTCACTTGCGTTTGAACATTTACTAATTTGCGATTGCACGCTTTATTTCAGACACATTTCTCTCCAGCGCTTCAGAGACGTCGATTTCGCGGAAATTCAGTGCATTTTGAAGTCCACCGTTTAGCGTTTCATCGTGGGTCGCCGAAAGAACAGCAGATCATTGACTGCGACGCGACACTGTGTGGCACGAAGCATGTGTACGTGTGAAATACTTCACAACTGTGTGCGCGGGAAGTTTGTATGATTGTGTTGACACTGGATACTACGTTCAAGGTACGCGTTTTCGGAATAAAATAGATACATATCAATAATGTTGCAGTACTTCATTTCCTGTATTTTATGCGTGTTGCGAGTGAGTGAACATATACTCTTAAAAATGAACTTCACCGCATAGCACGCACCTAGCCAACCATAAACTCGAATGATATCGCCATGTGTCCTAATTTGTTCAAAACGGCACTTGTGACACTTACGCTGTTCATAATTGTTACAAAAATGGCGTACGTCACCCGTTTTCAGCAGATCGGCAGATAACGATATCATGCGAGGTGATGGTTGGCCAGGAGCGTGCTATGGGGTGAAGTTCAGTTCGAAGAGCCTAGAGTCACAGGAAGTCCACAAAAATCTTCACATCATACGCGGGATGGTGTTACCACAGTTACGTTGACAGTACACATAAAGTGAACAAAAAATTGCACAGCTATTCTGTAGCCAAGTGTCTACAGAAAGTTGGGGTCCATAAGTCAACAAGAAGTAAACACATGACGGAAACATGAAAGCAACACAAACTCTGAAGAATTGCACAAGTGTACGAAGTTGGGATAGTTGGTATCTTGACATATTGTTGAATGCAGGAAGAAACAACACAAGGAAGAACGAAGTTGACACCACGGCTGCTTACTCACAACTGACAGAATATTTATTTCGGGATGGACAAGGAAAATAAAGCATTTACGATGAACAGGTTTGAAACACAAATAAGGTCCACTGCCCCCCCCCCCTTTCGTGTTAACACACATGCTTAAAGATAACCCGTCACTATCTAACAATTTCACACATGCCACGCTTGGCTGACAAAGTACCGAGCATATTATTCTACATCAAAGATTACATCGTATGCAGATATGCTATCTCTTCCAAAGACAGGTCAATGGACGGCTGGCTTACACACATATCCCCGTTCTTTATTATTAAAGATGCTTCAGCTACCTCCCTGCTATCTTTTGTTTGAGCATAGCTTTTACCTCTGTGTGTCCAAAAAGTGACTTGCACCCGCGTGTTCGACAGTGAACGGCAAGGTGTCCTGAGGGAGTTGAATTGGACACCGCTGCCCTATGCTCAAGCAGCCGTGTATTGAGGCATCGCCCCGTTTGCCCAATATATCGTAGTTTACATGAGAGTGGTAAGCTGTAAACTACTTGCTGTCGGCAACTCACAAAAGCTTCTTTTTTTGTGCTGCACTGTGTGCTTAGGGTTGTTGACTCTAGAACACAAAACCTGGAGCTTCATAGGAGCAGTCAAAACTACTGGAACCCCATGCCTTTTAACCACATTTTTGAAATTGTGAGACAAGGTATGAATGTATGGCATTATTATAGCCCTGCCCCACAACTCGCTACGCAGCCTTCTCGCCTTGCCCTTTACATTCTGCAATACGATCTCAGCAACGTAACGCAACTCCCTCCATCAACCTCTGGATCTGAGAGGCGAAGCTGCTTTGTATTTGGTGTTCACATGATTTACTCAAAGAAGACCAAAGTGCCGTTGACGCAATTCCCCTTTTAACCAATGTTGTGTGACATGAATCAAAAGGTACGACTCCTTTTTTAGACCTCGGACTGTAAGGACAACACACTTTTTTTTTTCAACGTACTTAAAAATGCGCCACACTGCGTACCTTTGCGTACAGCAGCACACATGTGTGTTGGAATTACAGTCCGAGGTCTAAAAAAGGAGTCGTACCTTTTGATTCATGTCACACCAAATTGGTTAAAAGGGGAATTGCGTCAACGGCACTTTGGTCTTCTTTGAGTAAATCATGTGAACACCAAATACAAAGCAGCTTCGCTTCTCAGGTCCAGAGGTTGATGGAGGGAGGCTACCCACTTTCACTTTTGCAGAACGTTGCTGAGATCGTATTGCAGAAGGTAAAGGGCAAGGCGAGAAGGCTGCGTAGCGAGTTGAGCGGCAGGCCTATAATAATGCCATACATTCATACCTTGTCTCACAATTTCAAAATTGTGGCTAAAAGGCGTGAGGTTCCAGTAGTTTTGACTGTTCCTATGAAGCTCCAGGTTTTGTGTTCTAGAGTCAACAACCCTAAGCCCACAGGTGAATGTAAAGTGCAGCACAAAAAAGAAGCTTTTGTGAGTTGCCGACAGCAAGTAGTTTACAGCATACCGCTCTCATGTGAACGACGATATATTGGGCAAACGGGGCGATGCCTCAGCACACGGCTGCTTGAGCATAGGGCAGCGGTGTCCAATTCAACTCCCTCAGGACACCTTGCCGTTCACTGTCGAATATGCGGGTGCAAGCCACTTTTTGGACACACAGAGGTAAAAGCTATGCTCAAACAAAAGATAGCAAGGGAGGTAGCTGAAGCATCTTTAATAATAAAGAACGGCGATATGTGTGTAAGCCAGCCGTCCATTGACCTGTTTTTGGAAGAGATAGCATATCTGCATACGATGTAATCTTTGATGTGGTACAATATGATCGGTACTTTGTCAGCCAAGCGTGGCATGTGTGAAATTGTTAGATAGTGACGGGTTATCTTTAAGCATGTGTGTTAACAGGAAAGGGGGGGGCAGTGGATCTTATTCGTGTTTCAAACCTGTTCATCGTAAATGCTTTATTTTCCTTGTCCGTCCCGAAATAAATATTCCGTCAGTTATGAGTAAGCAGCCGTGGTTTCAACTTCGTTCTTCCTTGTGTTGTTTCTTGCTGCATTCAACAAGCATGTTTGTTGTCCATGTTGACGTCTATAGAAAGTAAACAGAAACTAAACACCTATTTTCATAAAGGATGATGTGCCATTTACATCGCTGCAAGCAAAAGAGCTACAGCGCCCCCCCCCCTGACGCAATGGCAATTTTTTTATTTCTTTTCTTTTCTTCTTTTTTTGTTTTTTTTTGCGACGACACGTTTTGGCTTGTGGCGTGTACCTCGGAAGACAAGGAAGGACAACCAGACTGACCGTCGATGTCAGAAGGAATGCGAAAGCACACTGGCGCGCTGAAGCGGCCCCGTGAGCTCGCGTCACATTTATTGCGATCGTCGTCGCCGGGCGGCACTGATAGGTGGCCGCTACAGGGCTCCCCTCCCCGCAGAAGGGCTGAAGTACAGGGTTCGCCAAGATAAACTTCGGGGTTTGTAACGAAAATAAAACAAATAAGAACAGTGTCGGAAAGCTAAAGTAGATGTTAGAGGACGTATTATGCCCCAAAATTTTATGTCGATAATGCCGCTCGGTTTGTTTCTCTGCGGATAAATCATGAGAATTAAAAAACCGCCGCTGCCTAAACGGCTATACCTGTGTTTAAGCTTCTCTCCGTCAGATGGCGAAACGGTCGAACGCGGCGTTGCACAGTACCAGGTCCCCCAAACTCACCTCGGAAAAGCGTGCAACGAAGAATGCCGCCACTAGATACCCCACTGTTGCCGTTCCGGATCAGTTCAGCGCGCTAAGTTTAGCGGCGAAATGTTTTTGTTGTTTCTGCGAATGAATCTAGTCTTTATATGTCCAAATAAAACGCGTATAACAACTTTCTCTGTCGTGTTTCACTTTTTGGTCCCGTTTTTAAACGTGTTGAGCGATCGGAAGGATCTAGTGCACGGCTGCGTGCATCACATAGCGTACCTGTCGTACCAGGCGCCGCAGGCGCTGCAGTCGTCCATTTTTCCTTCGGTGACTTGGCCTGGCTTGGATTGTACTTCAACTGGATCTTTAGTGCGCTACAATCCACGCAAGCCAACGTCTGGTAACAATGGGGTATCTAAGGGCGGCCTCCGGCATTGCACGCATCGACTCTGCATTCAGTTCCACTTCTTCCCCGGCGTCGGGAACTTGGTGCCCCCATCGCCCGGCAGCAGCCGCAGTAGCCCCCTCCTGCACCAACGGTTGGGTCGCCGCAGGAGGGAGACCCCCACGTATAGCTGTGCGTGGCTTTCCCGTGTCTGGGGAAAAGGGGATCCTGGCGGTTGAGTGGACCCGGAGGTTCTTTCGGACCCTTCGGGGCCCCTCCGGGAAAGCAATACACCGCTTTGGCCCCTGCTTCCCATAGTCGGGTGGTCCTGGAAGGCCCGGCCAGGATTATTCAGCTAGTCGCCATCTTCCTTTTCATTACTTTTTCTTCCTTGGTCTCCTTCCTTCTCTCCCTTTCCTCTTTTCACCTTCTTTGGCGGCAAGGGTCAACCTTGGGCAGTCTTTCACTCTCCAGAAGTTGCACTAGGGTATAGTGCAGGGGAAGTGTTAACGTGCAGACGGTAGGTTCCCCTGGTTGGGCCCGGTGGTGGGCGGCACCCCACTGCACTGAATTACTCACATCTCTTTATGGATTCAGCGAGCACAAAAAATCATGATCGGCCCTTGAAAAGGGGTCGCACCGATAGAGTTAGACTTGATGTCGTAGGCTTCAACCCAGAACCCTGGTTCCCCAAAGTACTTGTGATGAAATCTGATAATGAATCCAGACCTCTTGCGAAAGTATCACCATTTTTAGTAGCAAAAGAACTTGAGAAACTCCTAGGCAAATCTTACAACGCTAAAAAGCTACACAATGGGGATCTTCAGGTTGAAGTCAACACAAAACAACAAAGTACCGCACTCCAAGCAGTGAAACAGGTTGGTGACATCAAAGTCACGGTCACAACACACCGCACCTTAAACATAGTGAAAGGCGTGATCTCCGACGATGAACTCCTTTCGTGTTCTGAACCGGAGATTGAGGAAGGATTGAAGGACCAAGGGGTTGTATCTGCAAAGCGCATTGTGATGAGAACGGATGGTAAGGAAGTCCAACCAAAGCACGTAATACTCTCTTTTCAGTTACACACACTCCCATCCGAGATCAAAGCTGGATACATTAATTGTCAGGTACGACCATTCATTCCGAACCCCAGACGATGCTTTAAATGCCAACGTTTCGGCCACAGCTCCCAGATGTGTCGTGGACAACAAGTTTGCCCAAAGTGTGCCGGTAATGACCATACACCGGAGTCATGTAGCAGAGAATTTCACTGTGTTAATTGTCAAGGCAGCCACCCCGCATATTCGAGGTCATGCCCACGCTGGAAATACGAAAAAGATATACTTAGAATCAGGACCGAACAAAAACTGACATACAAGGCAGCAAAAGCACAGCTGGACTTTCAAAAGAAAGGAATGTTTTCTGAGGTGGTGCGTAGGGGAGTGGCACCACTCAGAATATCCGTGGAGACCCAGACTCCTGGGCCTCCACTCCACACTCCCCAACCAGAACAGAGAGAGACACAAGTGTCCTCTCTGGTTGCTTCGGTTGGCCTAAAAGCCAGCCCTCATGATGCAGCCACAACCTCTTCAGAGGCTTGTGGCTCCCTTTTAGTTTGGGATGGGGTTACCAAGGGTCCCTCCCAAACAAACACACTAAATATGGAAGTCGATGACGAGGACTGCGCATCGCAGAAGTCGTCATCGAGTCTTCCAAGCACTTTCTCTCAAGCAAAAGAGAAACGTGAGAGGACAAAAGGTAGAGGCAGGGGAAACAAAGGTGCCGAACAGCAGAAACAGACCCCGCGAAGGGTGCTTCCTCCTTAACCATAAGTACACACAAAACAATCACTCGGTTGGAACACATTCGAGCCAGGGTACGGAGTGCCCCTAGCGTCATTCTGTTATTTCTGACAATGAGCATTCTGCAATAGAATTGTAGAGGTCTTTTGTCAAACTTGGAGGACATTAACGATCTTATAACACAGCATGGGGCGTCGGGCTTCTGCTTACAGGAAACATACCTGCAGGAACACAATTGTAATCCTTTTCGCAGGCATAACATCTTCAGGAAGGATCGCACAGACGCCACACGTGCATCAGGGGGTGTTGCTGTGATCCTCCCACCATCCATTCCTGCAAAACACCTTCCACTCGTCACTAACTTGGAGGCTGTTGCCGTCCAAGTGGGCTTTCATAGTGTCATTACAGTATGTTCCTTGTACCTTCCCCCATCAGTAGCAATAGAACAGAGGGAGTTGGAGGTACTATGTGACCAGCTTCCTCGACCTTTCATTATCCTTGGTGATCTGAATGCACACAATCCCTTATGGGGCAGCGTGAAGCTTGATACGCGTGGGAAAATGCTGGAACAATTTCTCCTGTCAAGGCCTGTTTGTCTTCTCAACACTGGGCTACCTACATACGTACACACAGCTACACAATCTTTTTCGGCACTGGATATTTCTCTGTGCAGCCCATCCCTCTTCCAGACATTGAGCTGGACAGTTCAGCAAAATCCTTTGGGGAGTGACCACTTCCCGATTATCATTAAATTCCGGGGCACAACAACTTCCATCCTAACACGGCCACCACGGTGGAAACTAGGTGAGGCTGACTGGGATACTTTTCAAGAAGAAGCGAATCTCTTGACTTCATCGTTCGACCGTATGACTGTGGAAGAGGCAAACAGTTCTATTACTAACACGATCATAAATGCTGCACTCAAGGCCATTCCACAAACCTCCGGCCAGCTCCCTAGGCGTTCGAAACCTTGGTGGACAGAAGAGTGCAAACAAAGGCGCAAAGAACAAAACAGAGCATGGGGCATTTTCCGGCGATACCCAACTCCAGCAAATTTAACCCAATTCAAAAGGGCTCGGGCTAAAACTAAATGGACAGTAAAACAAGCTAAACGTCTCTCTTGGAGGAACTTTGTGTCATCTATCAACAGTAACACCTCATCTAAGATAGTGTGGGACAGAGTAAGGAAAGTTAGGGGAGACTATGCTGGTTTCTCAATCCCACTTTTGCAAGTAAATGGAATAGTATGTGAGAATATGAAGGAACAGGCAGATGCCCTCGGTGAACACTTTCAGAACATATCAAGCTCGTCACACTACTGTAGAGAATTCACACACATAAAAGAAAACGCAGAGAAAACAGTAATACCAAGTGGAGGTGGCGATAGGTTCTCTTATAATATGCCTTTCACCATGATAGAACTATCAAGGGCTTTGGCAACAACAAAAGTAACGGCACCTGGGCCTGACCGCATCACATATTCTATGCTTCAACATTTGTCTAGAAACACTCAGGAAACTCTGCTCCATTTCTTCAATAAAGTTTGGCAGGAGGGACATCTGCCTTCCAGTTGGAAGATGGCAACCATTATTCCATTTCTAAAGCCGGGCAAAGATGCTTCCAATCCATCAAGCTACAGTCCTGTAGCACTCACAAGCTGTTTAGGCAAGACATTTGAACGGATGGTTAATAACCGCCTTGTGTATTATTTGGAAGAAAATAAGTACCTTGATAGATATAAATGTGGATTCCGAGGGGGGTGTTCCACAACTGATCCTCTTGTCCGCTTAGAGACCACCATCCGTGAAGCCTTCGTACGAAGACAACACTGTGTGTCTGTATTCTTCGACCTTGCGAAGGGCTATGACACGGCATGGCGGTACGGCATTTTACGAGACCTTCACTCTTGCGGAATACGTGGTCGGCTTTTCAAATGTATTCTAGATTTCCTTCGGGGAAGAATGTTTAGAGTGCGACTGGGAAATACTTTCTCGCGTCATTTCATACAGGAAAATGGTGTTCCTCAGGGATCTGTACTGTGTGTTACCCTGCTCATTCTTAAGATGAATTCTGTTACACAATCATTACCCCCGTCGGTCACATATTCAATTTATGTGGACGATGTGCAAATATCATATGCATCGTCCAATCTTGCCATGTGCGAGAGACAGCTGCAGCTTGCAATTAATAGACGAACTAGATGGTCGGTTGAGAATGGTTTTAAATTTTCACCAGACAAAACGGTTTGTGTGCCTTTTTCACGGGTAAGAGGGCTGTTTCCGGAACCCTCTTTGAATATAAATGGTCAACCTCTTATTGTACAATCGGAACACAAATTGTTGGGGCTTACCTTTGACAAGAAGCTCACGTTCCAATCCCACATCAATAACATTAGGGTACAATGCACCAAATCATTAAATTTGCTGAAAGTTTTGGCTCACAGATCTTGGGGAGCAGATCAAGAGACTTTACACCGAGTGTACACCGTTGTGGTCCGGTCTAGACTGGATTACGGGTGTATTGTTTATGGGTCAGCACGCCTTTCTGTCTTAAAACGCATAAACCCTGTACATCATCACGGACTACGGTTGGTGCTTGGTGCTTTCCGCACCTCGCCAGTAGAAAGCTTATACGTTGAAAGCAGTGAGTGGTCATTGAAAAGACGACGAGCCTATCTCTCTATCCTTTATGCGCTCAGGGTGAGAAGTTACCCACAGCACGCTGCTCGTTCGAGTGTTGGGGACACACGTTTAAAACAGCTGTTTTTGAACAAGCCTTCAGTTGTTCCTCCTCTTTCTATGCGTATCTCACAACTGGTTGAACAGTACCACTTTTTTGGTTTCAACTGTCAGGTATCAGAAACCACTGGACTTATACCTCCATGGACACCACCCCCAAGGTCTAATAGTTCCTTAGCACGGTACAAGAAAAATGATACCAACATGGTCGTTCTGCAACAGGAGTTTGAACATCTGAGAGAAAGTTTGGGAGAGCACATAGGATTCTATACAGACGGATCCAGAACCGACACAGGTGTATCATGTGCCATGGTGACTGAGAGGTGCACCAGGGCAATCCGTTTGAACCAGTACATGTCCATTTTTAGTGCTGCGGTATACGGAATTATTGTCACACTGAATTACATTTTGCAGCACAACATCGTCTCATCAGTCATCTACACAGACTCCCTTGGTGCTTTGCAGGCGATATGCAGCCCACTTAAAACAAAAAACTTCCTTGTCCGCAGGGCACGGTATCTTGCATCACAAATCACAAACAAAAAATACAGGTTGATATTCTGCTGGGTGCCCAGCCATGTCGGGATACCAGGAAACGAATATGCCGACAGCGCAGCAGCCAAAGCCATGGACATAGACGTCACACCGTTTGATATTCCTATGCAGGATCTGACTTGGATCCTGCGAAAATGTATAAACTCCGAGTGGCAGGAGTTTTGGAATACACAGGAGAATAATAAGCTCCACCTTATCAAAAGGAACATTGAAAGGCAGGGGTATCCTCTGAAAAACAGAATGCAGGATACCCTGCGATGCAGGCTCAGAATAGGGCACACTTATATCACACATGGGTTTTTAATCCGAGGAGAGGAACCTCCTCAATGCGCACACTGTGGTGAGCAGCTCTCCATTCTCCATGTCCTCATCTCATGTCCTCTCTTTCAAAGTCAACGTCAGCATTATTTCAGCAGGTTTTACACGCATTTCATACCTCGTCACCCAGCCCTCTTACTGGGCGATGAACCGCTAGTTCAGTTCGAGACTGTTTTTAACTTCCTACAGCATATTGGCTTGGCTGGCAAGTTGTAAAATTTTTACTTCTTATAGTAATTCATTTTGCACGATACACCGTGTTTTTGTTCTTAATGTTATCATTTTACTTTTAATTTTTACTCTCATATTGATTCATATACCCACCGTTTTTGGCGCTTTATGGCCTTCGTCGCTTTTGCGCCAAAAAACCCCAATCAATCAATCAATCAAGTTCCACTTCTTAACTTTGTTTCGATGTCGTCTGCAACGCCGCGTTCGATCGTTTCGTCATCTGACGGGAAGGAGCTGAAACACAGGTATGGCCGATTAGGCAGCGGCGGTTTTCTAATTTTCACTATTTATCCGCAGAGAAACGGACCAAATGGCAGTATCGACATAAAATTTTGGGGCATAATACGTCCTCTAACATCTACTTTAGCTTCCCGACACTGTTCTTATTTGTTTTATCTTCGTTACAAACCCCGAAGTTTATCTTGGCGAACCCTGAAGACCTTGGCGAAGACACAGAGAGGGGAGTAGCCCAGGTAATGGTTCGGCGAGGTTTGACGCGAGGTGGGTGAGGGCCGGAGACAGAGGACTCCGTGGCAGGTGCAGCAGGGGTGTCGACCTCCAGGTATGCCGGTTTTACCCTGTCGAGGCAGACCACCTGAGGCCGGACTTTAATGTCCAGCGTGATGGTCTTGTCGATGCGAGACCGGACAGGGAAAGGACCGTCGTAATGGGGTGAAACGGGTTTGCGGGGGGCGTCATGCCGAAGAAAAACGTGCGTGCATGTGAGCCTTCGTGTTTGTGTTTGTTTTCGTGTCTTGCCCATCGCTCAGGCTTGCCTATCATTGTGCGTGCATGTCTTGAGATCGGGGTGGACAAGGATGGCCGGGGAATTGTGGGTCCTGGTGGAGGTCGGCGAAAGGCGTCGGAAGAAGCGGCGAAGTAACTGGACGTATTCAGACTGCCGAGTTTCAGCTTGGGAGTCGAGCCAGAAGTCGCCTGGAAGGTGCTGTGTCGTTCCAAAGACGAGCTCTGCGGCGGAGCAGGAAAGATCGTGCTTGAGGGCAGAACGTTCGGGTCACCAGTTGTGGCGTGTACCTCGGAAGACAAGGAAGGACAACCAGACTGACTGTCGGAGTCAGAAGGGATGCGAAAGCGCACTGGCGCGCAGAAGCGGCCCCGTGAGCTCGTGTCACATTTATTGCGATCGTCGTCGACGGGCGGCAGTGATAGGTGGCCGCTACAGGCTAAAGCCGATATTTACCGACTCTTGGGCCCCACTGGAGTTTCATGAGTTTCTGGTCAAATCGGATACCTAAACCAAATACTCATTCTACAAGCGTGAAATTTCAGTCGAACATACGTAGATTTGGGCTCGTGCTGTTTTTTTTTTTTTTTTTTTTTGCGAAATGTGCTTTCTGCGAAGTCCTCTGCGAAGCCGTATGACAAAGACTGGTTGGTTGAATGTTTAAGAATTAACCGACGTCAACTGCTCATAGAGTAGATCCGAACCTCACATATATCCTCGACTTGAATGACACTTGACAGGAACATGTTTCAACTTGTGTTCAGAAATCTCATTCGATTTTGCTCGTGCCCAGCGTCTTATCGTGGGGAAGTGTGAGAGACTTTTGCAGGAAATTCACTGACTTGCACGGTTGTCGGGTTTTTGTAGTGTCGTTAGATGTTCGAGGATCTGTATTGTTCTCCCGGGAGATCTCTTATACAACATTTGTCTTGTCTTCTGCATGACAGTTTTGTACATTTTCAATAACATGCTGAAACGGCCATGGGCGATTTCATGAACTTGCTAGATGTGTATCTAGGCTCTGCTGTGACCTGCGCAATCGGAAATGTATTGAGTACTTTTGTTAGCTCTTTTGTACACACTTGCAGACCTGACCCAATGCTCAATGTAACTGGTTCTCGTCTTATCTCTCTGATCGTCATAACAGTGTATGCTACAAAGGTGCATATTCTTATTCTTACTACATGTCATCTGGTGTACCCCAGGGCTGTATACTTGGGCCCCTGCTTTTAATCTGTTTGTAAACGATCTGTCTTCCTGTGTACAGAATTGTCATGTGCTACAGTATACTTATGACGTTATTTTATTCCATTGAATGCATTAGAGATTGTGCCGAATCTCACGTGTCCCGCAGTGGTGCTCAAACAACATGTTGAACCTAAACGTTTTTAAGACTGTTGTTATCTCCTTCACGAGAAAAGCTGAAGACAATTGAGTATAATAAAATTATCTTGGCTCTATTCATATTAGACTTGAATCATCAGTTAGGGATTTGGGAATTATTTTCGATAGTTACCTAAGTTTTCATCCACACGTTACTCATATACACGGTGCGTCATGTAAGACTGACCAGAACTTTTATTTACAAAGCTGTGGGAGCAGCATAGATGGTGTTTTTGCAGTTGAGTTCTACGGCCAGGCGGACATCCTCTGGAAGAGAGTATGTGCCTACCAGATGAATAAATACCTCAAATTCATTAATTAAATATTTCTTTCTTTCTTTATTGAGAATGTGGAACAGCATACATAGGTTGAAGGGATATGCCAAAAAGCAGCGGATGGCTGCTTGAATGGGGCATTATCCCGGGAATAACATTTGTTGTGACAGCAACGGCATATAGAAAAGAGAGAAAAAACAAGTGGTCATTATATCATATCAGGCCTCGTGAAGTTACATATACACAGATATATGAATAAGTACAATGCTGGCTTTAATGCTAAATAAATACCGCACGCAATGAAGATAGTGACTGGTTATTAATATCGATGTTTTGTTTCAGATAATGGTTTAATGTGCATGGAAGCGTATAAGAAAGTGACTGATGACCATAGTTAGTTCTGAACTTTGGAATGTGTAGCCTGTCGCGATGACGCGATCGGGGTGGGAACCATTCAAGCGGGAGTAATGAAAGGAAACATTCATTGTTATGTTTGACAGCTAATACGTATGTTTTTAGAAGAAAATACTTGTATAAATCGGTTGCCTTGATGAGGCTCAAGGTCTTGAATAGCGAATGTGTGTGATGATCAGGGGGGAGATTTGCAATAATCAGTACGGCACGTTTCTGCAAAACAAATAAACCACTGATAGCGCTAATGTTCGCAGTGCCCCAGACTAGCACACCGTAACGCATGACGGAAAAGACCAACGAATTATAAAAGGGCATTTTTACATTTTTGGCAGGGTGTATCGAAGACGGCTCATGATCCCAATGGGTCTGGAAATTCTAGACTTTAAATGGGGATAGGTGAGTGTCCCAGGATAGGTTTTCAGAAAAATAAACTCCAAGAACTTTAATTGATTTTACAACATCAATGTGGTTATCACCAAACAGTATACTAAGGGGATGATCGATAATTTTGTTTTTGGGCCTGTAACGCACGGCTTTGGTCTTTTTGGTATTAACGGCCAGATGATTTCTTACGGCCCACTGATGAATATTTTCAAGAGCGGTGTCGGCTTTGGCCATTACTTCTATTTAAGCCAGCATCAGAAATATACACCGTGGTATCGTCGGCGTAAATATCGAATGATGCCTCAGCTGTTGTGTTTACTAAATCATTAATATACATGTAAAATAATAACGGGCCCAGAATGCTGCCCTGTGAGACGCCTGTAAGTACCTGCAGTTTGGAAGAAGAATGTGTGCCAATCGAAACATACTGGTGTCGTGATGTCAAATATGAATGAAAAAAGGAAAGAGCGATGCCGCGAATCCCGTAGTTTTCTAGTTTGTTCAAGTGAATAGAATGTTGTAGGATATCAAATGCTTTTGAAAAGTCAATATAAATGCCTAAGGAAAGAAGTTTACGCTCAATGTTCCTGATGATATGCTACTTTTGATAAAGAACGGCAGCTTCTGTTGATCGAAATTTCCGGAAGCCGAACTGCCGATTTGTGATGATCTGATGTTTGTTGAAAAAATCCATTAATCTTTTATTAACGATGCTTTCTAAGCCCTTTGAAAAGACTGGGAGTAGAGAAATGGGTCTGAAATTTCCGAGCACATTGGGATCGTCGCCTTTGCTGAATACAATCACTGTGGCAGTTTTCATTTTGGAGGGGAAGACACCAGTGGCAAGCGAAAGGTTATAAATATGCACCAAAAAGGGGGACAGAAGGTCAATACAGGACCTATTTGGAGATCTTTGCAGTCTCTAGCTCTACTGTTCTTTAGGTTCGTGAAGGTGGATCGCACTTCTTGATCATCGGTGGGGAATAGATATATGGAATCTAGAGTGCTACTTGTAATGTACTTACAAGCTTCTGAAACGCTAGTAGGGGTTATTGGACGATGTTGCGCTATGTTCACAAGAGGTTGATTAAATCGATCACATAAGTGCACACCGCTTATCTCTACCCCATCAATGATCATACTTGATAGTCTGGATGCATTTGGACGCAAGACGTCCTTCAGTGTTTTCAATATTGTTGCCGAATTATTTCCCGTGACATCAAAAATCTTACGATAGTAAGCAATTCTTGCTTGCTTTATAGATTTATATACTTGGTTACGGTAACGTTTGAAATTATTAAGTGCACCCAGAGACCTTGTGCGTATGACTGGTTTATACATCTTATTTTTTTCATGAATGATGCTCAAGTGTTCGGGAGTGATCCATTGCTTACGGATACTTCGACAGAGTTTGACCACTCTAACCGGAAAATGTGTGTCATACAATCGCTTCACTTTAGAGAGGAAATCGTCGTAGGCGTCATTCACATTGTCAAAATTCATCACCGAATCCCAGCTAACACACTGCAAACGAACATCGTTCCTAAACTTGTCAAGTGCTTCCGCAATTATTCGTCGAAAACGAAAGTATTGTACAAAATTAGCACGACGACAATGTGTATCGGAAAACATGAAAATTGGCAGACGATCACCTATATTACTTGAAATGACGCCAGCCTTTACATCGTCATACTGAAGACTAGTTATAAACAAATCAATTAGCGAGGAACAGCTTCCCGCAACTCGTGTAGGAACTGAGATTACATTAGAAAGGTACGAACGTATTAATAAAAAGTTGCAGTTCCCTAGACAATCTTGAGGTTTCAAGAATGTCTATGTAAAATCGCCACCAAGGAATAATGTAAATGCATTAACAGTAACAAACCTGAAAAGCTTTTCAGTGAGAGATAAAAAAGACTGAACATCGCCGGAAGGAGGTCGGTACAGGACGGTAAAGACATGAGTGCCACATTTAGCGGTCAGCATCTCCGCGTCATTGTTTATAAATGAAAATTCATCTATCATCTCATAAGGCATGTTTTTAACTATTTGAAGAGATAGACCGCCGCCACGTTTCTTGTGTCTATTCACGAAGAAATGCTGATAGCCCAAGAGTGTAAACATATCCGTATCATCCTGATACCAAGTCTCGGAAAGCATGATAACATCGTACGAAAAATTGAAACTAGACAGGAAGTATGATAGTTCATCGATCTTATTTCGGGCTGATTGTGCATTCATATGTAGTAAAGATATGTGATTTAAAGGCTTCACAATATCCCAGGGGCAGTAATACATTTCAAAGATGGAAAACAGCAAAGGTAAAACAAACTGAATCATCCAGACACAGCAATCACATCGTCCTCGAAGAAAACAGCTAATGCCGGGTCACTGTCATGCTTACGTACATACACTTCACCATTTCGTGCCCAGGCATTACATAGTCTAGACTCCTTTTTAGCTATGGCCAGCCCAAGTACCTTTTTTAGATTAGGACATAGATGCTCATTTACATAGATCGGAGCGTCGGACGTATGATCGAGGTCACGAGCTGTGAGGCGGTACTTCTTTGCTTTGTCGAGAACCGCGTCACGCTGACGGCGGTTTCTAAACTGAGCGATAATATTCTTCGCATTCTTGTCAGGGTTGGGCACAGGGTGACAGACGTCGATGTCAGAATCCTCGATTGCCTCACCAATGGCGCTACCAATTTTTTTCAAAGGGTCTAGAATGTCGGACTGGGCACCCGGTGGCACGCCTTTCACTTCAATGTTTTCGTTGCGCATGTATTGTTCGCATTCGATTAGTTTCATTTCTGCTGTACGTAATCGACCTTTTAAGCAATCATAATCTTTATGAAGCTGCTGATTTTCAGCTCTCATTTTTTTGCTGTTCATCAAGCATGGCTTTAAACTTCGTTGACTTGTCATCAAAGCAGTCATATGCTCAATGGAGGTTTTCATTTCGCGCATCTCTCTACGGTAGTCCCTTTCCAATGTTTCTTGCAATTCCTTGTATATCTCGCTTCATTTCATCTGCAAATTTCGCGAAATCCTTTGCAGCCATTTTGGAGCTAGAGTAGCAGGATAAGGCAGAGAAATGGAAACCTGGAGCACACTTTACGCAATATTGGAAGCGTTGAGGGCAGCAGCAGCAGTGTTAATCCTAATAGAAGGTGGCTTACCTGTAATGATAAGCAGTATTGAGCGATAACGGCACAGACTTCGATAGCAACAATCACTGCGCTGCTGCCGACAACAATAGAGGGTCCGTGCTTTGCGTTTGCTGCTTATTACATAACCCGGTGTGGCGTAGCGGAAGTTACGCAATTTCACTGCCATTTTTCGGAGACGTGGCTCCTGGCGATGTTGTTGTACCATTTGTGTTGCCGGCTGAGGCTGCGACGGTGTGATAGAAGTGCAGATTGACGAGTGCTGTAATGATAAGCAGTATTGAGCGATAACGGCACAGACTTCGATAGCAACAATCACTGCGCTGCTGCCGACAACAATAGAGGGTCCGTGCTTTGCGTTTGCTGCTTATTACATAACCCGGTGTGGCGTAGCGGAAGTTACGCAATTTCAGTGCCATTTTTCGGAGACGTGGCTCCTGGCGATGTTGTTGTACCATTTGTGTTGCCGGCTGAGGCTGCGACGGTGTGATAGAAGTGCAGATTGACGAGTGCTGTAATGATAAGCAGTATTGAGCGATAACGGCACAGACTTCGATAGCAACAATCACTGCGCTGCTGCCAACAACATATGGATGGTTAATTAAGGAACTTCCCGCAAGAGCGAGATACCAGGTGGTGGTGGTGATGGTGAAAGGGCTTGCCGTTGTCGGCCTCACGTATGTGGGCAACGTCACGACTGACGCGAGATACCAGCGTGAGAGATTATCCTCGTTGAACACCAATCCCCGTTTTAAAAAGCCTCAAAGACGCACGTGCGCTAAAATATCCATCCCCCATTGGTATGTAAATGAGCCGAAACCGAAATGAGCGCAGAGGAGCGCATCACACACGCTGACGGAGGCTTATCTGGGCCAGAAAGTGGTTTATCTGACCAGCTGCGCGGCACCTGCTGCAATTATCTCCGCCGTCCCAAATCACGTTGCCCTCTGACGTACTTCCCGCGTTCTCGGTCGCCACGGTCTCGGTTTCGGCTCATTTACATACCATAACCGCTGAGTTGCATTGGGTCAGCGGGGGCGCTGTAGCTCCTGCTTTGCTTCGAGGGACGTGGTCGGCAGATCACAACAGCAGCACGATCCATGCCTGTCTTCTCGTTTGATGGAACTCTATTTTGCAGAGCGGTAGCAGCTTCTAATTGATTGTGCGTCCGTCCGTCCGTCCGTCCAATCCAGTCTAGTCTAGTCTAGTCTAGTCTACAGCTTTTTCCGCCGTTATTAATCCTCTTCTACATTTTAATCCTTATACCATGACATTTAATCCATTTGCCATCGGAATTAATCCTCCTTTCATTATTTTTAATCCTCATTTCACATAATTTAATCCATTTCTCATGCAATTTAATCCATTTCTCATGCAATTTAATCCGCGTGACTGTGTGTGGGCTACGTGACTTTTTCTTTGTATTTTGGGACAATTCCCATGTCTACGGGTATTGTACATGTTTTTCATTATTAATGTGGGTTTCTGCACCGTAATGGGATACTGTGGGACTGTCAATCTGGATAATGGTATTGTGGGACCATTCCCATGTCTACGAGTTTTACCCATGGTTTTCATTACAAACGCGGGTCTCTGCACTGTAATGGGTACTCCGGGACTGCCAATCTGGATTATGATATTGTGGGACTATTTCCATGTGTGCGGGTATTCCCCGTGCTTTTCATTAGATATGCGGGTTTCTGCACTGTAATGGGATACTGTGGGACTGTCAATCGCAATTACGATAATGCGGTACTATTCCCATGTCAATGGGTATTACCCATGCTTCTAATTAAAAACGCGGGTTTCTGTACTCTAATGGGATGCTGTGGGGCTCTGCATCTGGCCTACGTTATTGTGGGACTATTCCCATGTGTGCGGGTATTGCCCATGCTTTTCATTAAATATGCGGATTTCTGCACTGTAACGGTGTACTGTGGGACTGTCAATCTTGATTACTATATCCTGGGACTATAAGCATGTCTACGGGTATTCCCTGTGCTTTTCATTAAAAACGCGGGTTTTTGCGCTTTGATTGGATACTGCAGGTCTGTCAATCTGGATTACAATAGTGTGGTACTATTCCCATGTCAATGGGTATTACCCATGCTTTTCATTAAAAACACGGGTTTCTGTACCATAATGGGATACTGTGGTATCGTGTACCTGGACTACGATATTGCCGGACTATTCCCATGTGCGCGGGTATTACCCATGCTTTCATTGAATACGCGGGATTATGCACTGTAATGGGATACTGTGGGACTGTCGATCTAGATTGCGATATCCTGGGACTATAAGCATGTCTACGGGTATTCCCCGTGCTTTTCATTAAGAACGCGGGGTTTTGCGCTCTAATGGGATACTGCGGGTCTGTCAATCTGGATTACGATAGTGTGGGAGTACTTCCACATCTACTGGTCTTACCCATGCTTTTCATTCAAAATACGGGTTTCTGCACTGTAGAGGATACTGCGGGACTGTCAATGTGGATCACTGTATCCCAATACAGGGCAAAACCAGCATATTTAACGAAAAGCTTGGGTAATACCCACGCACATGGGAACATTCCCACAATATCCTAAACCAGATAGAGAGTCCCACAGTATCCGGCTATACTGCAGAATCCGGCATTTTCAATAAAAAGCATGGGTAATAGCTATAGACAGGGAAATAGTGCCACAATATCGTAATCCAGATTGACGGACCCGCAGTATCCTATTACAGTGCAAGGAAACGCGTTTTTAATGAAAAGCGAGGGGAATATCCGTATATATGCATATAGTCCCAGTATGTCGCAATCTAGATCGACAGTCCCGCAGTATCCCATTACGGAGCAGGAGCCCACACATTTTATGAAAAGCATCGGTAGTACCCTCACACATGGGAGTGGTCCCACAATATCGTACTCAAGGTTGACTGTCCCACAGTATCCCATTACGGTACCGAAACCCGTATTTTGAATGAAAAGCATGCGTAATACCCGTAGACATTGGAATAGTGCCAGAATATGGTAATCGGTATTCACAGTCCCAACACTATCCCATTATAGTACAGAAACCCGCACTTTGAATGAAAAGTATGATTAATATCCGTAGACATGGGCATAGTTGCAGAATATCGTAATCCAGATAGACAGTCCCACAGTATCCCATTACAGTGCAGAAATCCGCATTTTTGACGAACAGCATGAATAATACCCGAAGGCATGGGAATAGTCCCACAATATCGTAATCCAGGTAGACGGTCCCACAGTATCCTATTAGAGAGCAGAAACCCGCATTTTTAATGGCAAGCATGGGTAATACCCGTAGACATGGGAGTAGTGCCACAATATCGTAATCAAGGTTGACAGTCCCACAGTACTCCATTAGAGTGCAGAAACCCGCATCTTGAATGAAAAGCATGGGTAATACCCGTAGACAGGGATAGTCCCACAATGACGCAGTCGAGATTACAGTATCCCATTACAGTACAGAAACCCGCGTTTTTAATGAGAATCATGGGTAATACCCATGGACATGGGAATAGTCCCACGATATTGTATTCAACATACACAGACCCACAGTATCCCATCACAATGTAGAAACCCGCGTTTTAATAAAAGCATGGGTAATACCCGTATACATAAAAATAGTCCCACAATATCGCAACCCAGATTGACAGTCCCAGAGTATTCCATTACAGTACAGAAACACCCGTTTTTAATTAGAAGCATGGGTAACACCCGTAGACACCGGCATAGTCCCACTATGTCGTAATCCAGATAGTCTGTCCCACAGTATTCCATTAGAGTGCAGAAACACGCATTTTGAATGAAAAGCATGGGTAATACCCGTAGACATAGAAATAGCCCCACAATAACGTAGTCCAGATACACAGTCACACAGTATCCCATTAGAGTACAGAAACCTGCGTTTTTAACGGGAAGCATGGGTAGTACCCATTAAACATGGAAATAGTACCACAATATGGTAATTGCGATTGACAGTCCCACAGTATCTGATTACTGTGCATAAACCCGCATATTTAACGAAAAGCATGCGGAATACCCGTAGACGCCCTTATAGACCCAGGATATCCCTTCTCCACCGCCTACGACTCAATGTTGCCCGTACACCCTCACTTCTCTTCAAGATGGGTCGGCTAAATTCACCAAACTGCAATGTCTGTGGAGTGGAAGCGGACATCCCACACCAACTCCTGTATTGCCAGCAGCACCTTCAACATAGAGACACCCTCCGTTGCCGTCTGCTCCAGATTGGCTGTAACGACTTTTCGTTGGCCGCTCTTCTTGGCCCCGTCTTGCACCCCAACAAGTGGGCTGTCACTGCCGCTCTCCTCGGTTTTCTCCGAGTCTCAGGACCCGTGAACTGCATGTAACGTTGTGCTAGTGTTTATTCTCTTCTTTCTGTTTCTCTTTTCTTTCTTTCTGTTTCTCTTTTCTTTCTTGTTGTTCCTCTTTTCTTTCTTTGTGTTTCTCCTTTCTTTCCCTTTATTTCTTGTTTTCTTTTCCTTTCCTTTCTTTCTGTTTCTTGTTTTCTTTCCCTTTCCTTTCTTTTTGTTTCTCTTTTCTTTTCCTTTCCTTTCTTTCTGTTTCTTGTTTTCTTTCCCTTTCCTTTCTTTTTGTTGCTTTTTGTTGTTCTTTCTTTCCTCTGTTTCGATCCCCCTTGTTTTTTTCCTTCCTTTTCTTTTTTCGTTTGCCCCTTCCCCCCTTTTTTTTCTTTTTTTCGGAATAGCAAGCCGGCTCTTTGCCTGGCTAACCTTTCCTTTCTTTTTTTCTTAATAAACATATCCCCCCCCCAGGATATCGTAGTCAAGATCGACAGTACCACAGTATCCCATTACAGTGCAGAAACCCGCATATGTAATGAAAAGTATGGATAATACCCGCACACATGGAAATAGTCCCACAATATCATAATTGGCAGTCCCGGAGTACCCATTACAGTGCAGAGACCCGCGTTTGTAATGAAGACCATGGGTAAAACTCGTAGACATGGGAATAGTCCCACAATACCATAATCTAGATTGACGGACTGTCAAGTATCCCATTATAGTGCAGAAACCCACATTAATAATGAAAAACATGTGAAATACCCATAGACATGGGAATTGTCCCAAAATACAAAAATGTTACGTAGCACACACAGTCACTTGGATTAAATTCCATGAGAAATGGATTAAATTATGTGAAATGAGGATTAAAAATAGTGGAAGGAGGCTTAATTCAGATAGCAAAGGGACTAAATGTCATGGTATAGGGATTAAAATGTACGACAAACGGATTAATAACGGCGGAAAAAGCTGTAGTCTAGTCTAGTCTAATCTAATCTAATCTAATCTAATCTAAAGAGAAACTTTGGCAATAGAGTCCGGTAGTTGTGTAAGTGGTCGCTTCTGTGTATCTTGATGCGCCTTCCGTGATGTTCCATACTTTCGCTTCACTTAGTTCCTTTCTGTCATAGGTTGGTTGGCCTTTTATTCCCTTTCTCTCCTCTTTTTCTTAAGAGTAATGTTCATATGTATGTAACTTGCAGTGTGACAATTGAGCTTTTGCTTATTTGAATCGTGAGAGTCGTGTGTTCCACTGCGTACTGCCTCCCTCGGTGGCTTAGTCGGTAGCATGTCCGCCTGCTGATCCCAAGATCGCGGGTTCAAATGTTGGCAAGTTGGTGTAAGGGTACAAGTTGTTCAGACACGCCGTCCAGATTTCGGCGGACGTTAAAGAACCCGAGCAAAATTAATCCACAGACCCGACTACTGTGGCGTCGCTCATGATCACAGTTGTCTAGCGACGTAAATGCCCGAATACTGTCCCTCTACAGCTTTTGCCGCCGTTATTAATCCTGTGGTGACTGCCCACTGGGTCGAGAGAGAAACACAGGGCTCAGAGGGAGCCCAGGAGACCCGTGTTACGCAGAAAGCGGAACACCGCTTTTGTGACTCTCCACTGGTTAGCTCGCTGCACAGGGCCAAGGAGTGTTGCGAGAGAAACGTCTGCCCGTCCGTCCGTGCACCCAAGCTCTGAGAGATGTTGCCACAGCACGGCCCGATGATGGTGGTGACGCTGACAGTGGAGGAGCTGATGAGAGATATCGTCTTCTACACCGCAGCAGGGGCAAGTGGGAGATGAGACGCGGCCCATTTTGAACAGGAGTGAACGGGTGAGGGCAACGTTCAGCCGGAGACGATGTAGAAGGGTCTCCTCCTCGCGGGTACAGCGGCAGCCGATGACAAATTCCAGTGAGGGGTCGATGGAGTGCAGGAACGCATTAGGTCGGATAGCGTCTACAACAAACTGGCGGGTGCCGTCGCCGCAGAGGGGGGTCCCTGAAATCCACCATTAAGAATAAACGTTTAAGAATAAAACATTCAAGAATAATCCGCTTAAAAAATACACGGTTAAAAATATATCTCCTAAAATAAACCGCTTACTATCCCCGCTTAGAGATCACCGTTTAATAATACACAATTAAAAATAAACTGTTTCAAAATCCCCTCACCATCTAGCACGGAGGAGGTCTGATTCCAATTTACGCCGGGTTACATCATGTTATGTTAGGTTAGTTTAGTTTGGTTTCGGTTAGTTTGGGATAGTTTAGGCTAGTTTGGTCCTGTGAGGTTAGGTTAAGCCCCTTGCTTGCAGTTCACCTTGATTTGGGCCATACCACATGACTCTAGCAACTGTAGGGTGGATTTGGGGGGATTCTGAAACGATTTATTTTTAACGATATATTCTTAACCGTGGATCCCTTAGAGTTTATATTTAAACGGGGATATTTCGCCGATTATTTTTGTGCGTTTATTTTTAAGCGTATATTCTGGGAGGTATATTTTTAACAGTGGGTACTTACGCGTTTATTTTTGAAAGATCATTTTTAATGGTTTCAAACGGGATACACCCGCCGCAGAGACGCCGTATAAGCACGCGGACACCGGGAGCGGTAGTAGGGGCACCCGCATCAAGCGCGGCCCGTCAGCACATGTGTTTCCGTGTAGCCCTGTATGCCCGGGTACCGACTGAAGGCAGATACGGTGGCCGACCGAGGAGAGTTGGGCGTACTCCTGAAGTACCATGGTACGCAGATCACTCACGACACTCGGGTTGTATGTGGACAGGAGCGCCAAAGACGCCTTGCTGTCTGTGAGGACAACCCACGCATCAGCCACAGATTCAGCGGGTGTATCCCGTTTGAAACCATTAAAAATAACATTTCAATAATAAACGCGTAAGTACCCACTGTTAAAAATATATCTCCCAGAATATACGCTTAAAAATAAACGCACAAAAATAATCGCCGAAATATCCCCGTTTAAATATAAACTCTAAGGGATCCACGGTTAAGAATATATCGTTAAAAATAAATCGTTTCAGAATCCCCCCAAATCCACCCTACAGTTGCTAGAGTCATGTGGTATGGCCCAAATCAAGGTGAACTGCAAGCAAGGGGCTTAACCTAACCTCACAGGACCAAACTAGCCTAAACTATCCCAAACTAACCGAAACCAAACTAAACTAACCTAACATAACATGATGTAACCCGGCGTAAATTGGAATCAGACCTCCTCCGTGCTAGATGGTGAGGGGATTTTGAAACAGTTTATTTCTAATGGCGGATTATTAAACAGTGATCTCTAAGCGGGGATATAGTAAGCGGTTTATTTTAGGAGATATATTTTTAACCGTGTATTTTTTAAGCGGATTATTCTTGAATGTTTTATTCTTAAACGTTTATTCTTAATGGTGGATATCGGGGACCCCCGATTCAGCGATATACCGCAGAGTGGCAAGCACTCCGAGCAGCTCCGCATCCGTAGAGGACACGCATCCGCATCCGTGTATTTTGGGACAATCCCCATGTCTACGGGTATTGCACATGTTTTTCATTATTAATGTGGGTTTCTGCACCATAATGGAATACTGTGGGACTGTCAATCTCGATTATCGTGTTGTGGGACTATTCCCATGTCTACGAGTTTTACTCATGGTTTTCATTACAAACGCGGGTCTCTGCACTGTAATGGGTACTCTGGGACTGCCAATCTGGATTATGATATTGTGGGACTATTTCCATGTGTGCGGGTATTATCCATGCTTTTCATTAGATATGCGGGTTTTTGCGCTGTAATGGGATATTGTGGTACTGTCGTTCTTGACTACGATATCCTGGGTCTATAAGGGCGTCTACGGGTATTCCGCATTCTTTTCATTAAACATGCGGGTTTCTGCACTGTAATGGGATACTGTGGGACTGTCAATTGCAATTACGATATTGTGGTACTATTCCCATGTCAATGGGTACTACCTATGCCTCTCATTAAAAACACGGGTCTCTGTGCACTAATGTACTCTAACGGGATACTGTGGGACTATGTATCTGGACTACGTTATTGTGGGACTATTTCCATGTATACGGGTATTACCCTTGGTTTTCATTCAAAATGCGAGTTTCTGCACTCTATAATGGAATACTGTGGGACTGTATCTAGATTACGACATAGTGGGACTATGCCGGTGTCCACCGGTACTACCCATGCTTCTAATTAAAAACGGGGGTTTCTGCACGGTAATGGGATACTCTGTGACTGTCAAGCTTGGTTGCGATATTGTGGGACTATTCCCATGCATACGGGTATTACCCATGCTTTTATTAAAAACGAGGGTCTCTACATTGTAATGGGATACTGTGGGTCTGTGTATGTTGAATACATTATTGTGGGACTATTCCCATCTCCATGGGTATTACCCATGATTCTCATTAAAAACGCGGGTTTCTGTACTCTAATGGGATACTGTGGGATTGTGTATCTGGACTATGATATTGTGGGACTATTCCCATGTCTTCGGGTATTACCCATGATTTTCGTCAAAAATGCGTATTTCTACACTGTAATGGGATACTGTGGGACTGTCTATCTGGATTACGATATTCTGCAACTATACCCATGTCTACGCGGGTAATAATCATGCTTTTCATTCAAAGTGCGGGTTTCTGTACTATAATGGGATACTGTTGGCCTGTGAATATCGATTAATATATTCTGACACTATTTCCATTCTACGGGTATTACGCATGCTTTTCATTCAAAATACGAGTTTCTGTACCGTAATGGGATACTGTGGGACCGTCAACCTTGAGCACGATATTGTGGGAACACTCCCATGTGTGAGGGTATTACCGATGCTTTTCATAAAATGTGTGGGCTTCTGCTCCATAATGGGATACTGCGGGACTGTTGATCTTGATTATGCTATACTGGAACTATATGCATGTATACGGATATTCCCCTCGCTTTCCATTAAAAACGCGGTTCCTTGCTCTGTAATTGATACTGCGGGTCCGTCAATCTGGATTACGATATTGTGGCACTATTTCCCTGCCTATAGTTATTACCCATACTTTTTATTCAAAATGCGGGTTTCTGCAGTATAGCCGGATACTGTGGGACTCTATCTGGTTTTGGGATATTGTGGGACTATTCTCATGTGTGCGGGTATTACCCAAGCTTGTCATTAAATATGCTGGTTTTGCCCTGTATTGGGATACAGTGATCCACATAGACAGTCCCACAGTATCCCTTACTGTGCAGACACCCTTATTTTGAATGAAAAACATGGTTAAGACCAGTAGACGTGGAAATACTCCCACACTACCGTATTACTACTCCCACAAACACGCGTATTTAATGAGAAGCATGGGTAATACCCGCACACATGGGAATAGTCCCACCATAACGTAGGCCAGATACACAGTCCCACAGTATCCCATTAGAGTACAGAAATTCGCATTCTTAATTAGTCGCATGGGTAATACCCATTGACATGAGAATAGTACCACAATATCGTAATTGCGATTGACAGCCTCACAGTATCCCATTACTGTACAGAAACCCACGTGTTTATTGAAAAGCATGCGGAATACCCGCAGACGCCCTTATAGACCCAGGATATCGTAATCAAGATCGACAGTACCACTGTGTCCCATTACAGTGCAATTACAATGTTGAAACCCGCGTTTTTAATAGAAGCATGGTTAATACCCGCACACATGAAAATAGTCCCACAATATCATAATCCTGATTGACAGTCCCAGAGTGTCCCATTACAGTGCAGAAACCCCGTTTTTAATGAGAAGCTTGTGTAATACCCGTCGACAGCGGCAGAGTCCCACTATGTCGTAATCTAGATAGACAGCCCCACAGTATTCCATTAGAGTGCAGAAATCCACATCTTGAAAGAAAGGCATGGGTAATACCCGTAGACATGAAAATAGTCCCACAATAACGTAGTCCAGATACACAGTTCCACAGTATCCCATTAGACTACAGAAACCCACGTTTTTAATGAGAAGCATGGGTAGTACCCATTGACATGGGAACAGTCCCACAATATCGTAAATGTGATTGGCAGTCCCACAGTATCTCATTACTCTGCAGAAACACGCATGTTTAATGAAAAGCATTCGGAATACCCGTAACGCCCTTATAGACCCGGGATATCGTAATCAAGATCGACAGTACCACAGTACCCCATTATAGTGCAGAAACCCGCATATCTAATTAAAAGCATGGGTAATACCCGCACACATGGAAATAGTCCTACAATATCATAATCCAGATTGGCAGTCCCGGAGTACCCATTACAGTGCAGTACCCCGTTTGTAATGAAAACCATGGGTAAAACTCGTAGACATGGGAATAGTCCCACAATACCAAAATCCAGATTGACAGTCCCACAGTATCCCATTATGGTGCAGAAACCCACATTAATAATGAAAAACATGTGCAATACCCGTAGACATGGGAATTGTCCCAAAATACAAAAAAAGTCGCGTAGCCCACACATAGTCACGTGGATTAAATTGCATGAGAAATTGATTAAATTATGTGAAATGGGGATTAAAATTAATGAAAGCATGATTAATTCGGATGGCAAAAGGATTAAATGTCGTGCTATAAGGATTAAAATGTACGACAAGAGGATTAATAACGGCGGAAAAAGCTGTAGTTGCGTGCAGACTCAGGCTTTTTGCAGTACGCAGGCAGGCAAGGCCCAGGCTGGCCAAGGCCAAGGTTGATGAGGCCCAACAAGGCCGAAACAGCTGTCCAGTACTGGCATGGCGACGTTTGAGTTACAAACATACGGTATACGTGCACCCAAAGAGCTCCGGCTATTTTTTTTCTAGTATACTTCACTGGCTTTGCAGTGGGCTTTCAGTGAGTGAGTTATCTCACCCTGACGGGAGGAATCACGTGTTACATGACCTTCTGACGGCATCCAATCAAACGTTGCCTGCCTGCGTACTGTTGATGAGGCCCAACAAGGCCGAAACAGCTGTCCAGTACTGGCATGGCGACGTTTGAGTTACAAACATACGCTATACGTGCAGCCAAAGAGCTCCGGCTATTTTTTTTCTAGTATACTTCACTGGCTTTGCACTGGGCTTTCAGTGAGTGAGTTATCTCACCCTGACAGGAGGAATCACATGTTACGTGACCTTCTGACGGCATCCAATCAAACGTTGCCTGCCTGCGTACTGTTGATGAGGCCCAACATGGCCGAAACAGCTGTCCAGTACTGGCATGGCGACGTTTGAGTTACAAACATACGCTATACGTGCAGCCAAAGAGCTCCGGCTATTTTTTTTAGTATGCTTCACTGGCTTTGCAGTGGGCTTTCAGTGAATGAGTTATCTCACCCTGACGGGAGGAATCACGTGTTACGTGACATTCTGACGGCATCCAATCAAACGTTACTTGCCTGCGTACTGTTGATGAGGCCCAACAAGGCCGAAACAGCTGTCCAGTACTGGCATGGCGACGTTTGAGTTACAAACATACGCTATACGCGCAGCCAAAGAGATCCTGCTATTTTTTCTTGTATATATATATATATATATATATATATATATATACATACTAGGGAAAAAATAGCCGGAGCTCTTTGACTGCCCGTATAGAGTATGTTTGTAAGTCAAACGTCGCCATGTCAGTACTGGACAGCTGTTTCGGCGTTCTTGGGCCTCATCAGCAGTTCGCAGGGAGGCGACGTTTGAGCGGATGGCATCAGAAGGTCACGTAACACGTGATTCCTCCAGACAGGGTAAGCTAACTCACCACTGAAAGCCCAGTGCAAAGCCAGTGAAGTATACTAGGGAAAAAAGAGTCGGAGCTCTTTGGCTGCACATATAGCGTATGTTTGTAAGTCATTTAAGTAAGTCATTTAAAAAATGTTCGCACTTAGCTTGGACAGCCTGTATATATACACATATACTATATACATACATATACAGATTAGGCAAAACATAACATATTCAGGAACATGAACATAACAGGGAGATATTCGCATTGATACATACAGTACTGACATACAGGTATATAGTACATGGCACTAAAAGGGAAGGGGAAAAACTGTACAACTTCACATGTTACTGAGTGAGCGCGAGAGGAGAGTTTTGAAAACGTTTGTATTGGGGTTAAAGATATGAAGAGAGGGGTGAACTCCATTTGCCATTTGTTGGATACGTGCGATCGGATTTGCAGACTTATGGTGGGGTAGGTACAATATATTCGTGTGTCTGGTTACATTGACAGGTAGGACGATATGAAGCTGATGTAATAAAGATGGTGTATCGAGAAAACTGTGTAAGATTTTATAACAGAGCATAATACGGCGTCGCATTGAGTGTGGTTCGAGGCTAAGAAATGACATTATCTCCCTGTAGACATACATTCTAAAGTCAGGGCTCTTTCTCAAAAACACGCTATGTACAATGTGTAGAATTTTTTTCTGGACAGATTCAAGTCGTGTGGAGTGACGTGTCAGTGTAGGGAAGAGAGTTCCACAATGGAGACGCGTATTCCAGTCGCGGTAAAATTAAGGAACGATACAGGTGAAGAAGCACAGAGTGTGTGGAAAAGATTTTGCATGTATATGTGAGCAAGCCAAGAATTTTGAGAGCGAAAGAGCGTATGTAAGAAACATGATCATGAAAACGCAGCTAGGAGTAGAAAACGATCCCCAAATCCTTTAATACATGGACACGCTTGATGGCATCGAGACACATGTATGTATTGCATATTATGTTGGTTTTTCTTGAGTAAGTCACATGTTTGGTCTTCATTGGATTAATAGCCATCCTCTTTTTAGAGCACCATTCAACCACAGAAGAAACGTGAGTTTGTAGCTTATGAACGTCATTTGGGTCGTGGATAACTTTAAATATCTTCTCGTCATCGGCTTACTGAAGAACATGAGAATAACGAATAATAATAATAATAATAATAATAATAATACCTTTATTAATGTGCCCAAGAACAGCCGAAGCCTTGGTGTTGGCGCACGCAGACAATGCAGTATTTACAAATATATACACACACATATATATACATACATATACAGGTTAGGCGAAACATGACATAACATATTCAGGAAGAGGAGCGTAACTGGAAGATATTCACAGTGATACATACAATACAGACTTGGAGATATACAGTACATAGTACTAAAAGGAAAAAAAAAGAAAACTGTACAGCTTCACGTGTTAGAGAGTGAACGCAAGAGGAGAGTTTTAAAAACGTTTCAATGGGAGGTAAAGATATCAACAGTGGGGTGAATTGCGTTCGTCATTTGTTGAATACGTACGATCGGATTTGCAGGCATATGGTGGGATAAGTACAATATATTCGTGTGTCGGGTTACATTGACAGGTACAGCGATATGAAGCTGATGTAATAAAGATGGTGTATCGAGAAAACTGTGTAAGATCTTATAACAGAGCATAATATCATGAAAACGGCGTCGCGTTGAGAGTGGTTGGAGGTTGAGAAATTACATTATCTCTCTATAGATATACATTCTAAAGTGAGGGCTTTTTCTTAAGAATACGCTATGTACAATGTGTAGAAATTTCTTCGGGACAGATTCAATCCGTGACGAGTCAGTGCAGGAAAGGGAGTTCCACACTGGAGACGCATACTCCAGTCGCGGTAAAATTAAGGAACGATACAGGTGAAGAAATACAGAGTGTGTGGAAAAGATTTTGCATGTATATGTGAGTAAGCCAAGAATTTTGAGAGCTGAAGAGCGTACGTAAGAGACATGATCATGAAAATGCAACTGGGAGTCGAAAACGACCCCCAAATCCTTCAGTACATCGACACGCTTGATGGCATCGGAACACATGTATGTATTGCATATAATGTTAGTTTTTCTTGAGTAAGTCACATGTTTCGTCTTCAATGGATTAATAGTCATCCCATTTTTAGAGCACCATTCAACCACAGAGGAAACGTCAGTTTGTAGCTTATGAACGTCATTTGGGTCGTGGATAACTTTAAATATTTTCACGTCATCGGCGTACTGAAGAACATGAGAATGACGAATATGCGCAGCTAAGTCATTAATAAAGACATTGAAAAGGAGCGGCCCCAAAATTGAGCCTTGAGGAACACCTGAAGGAGGAAAGTAAGGAGAAGAAAAGGCACCGTGCACTTTTACGATACAGCATCTGCTACTCAGAAACGAAAGGAAGAAAGCAATGAGGGCGTTTCCGAGACCAGTCATATGAAGTTTGTGAAGTAAAATACTATGGTCCATCATGTCAAATGCTTTTGAAATGTCGAAATAAATTGAATCTACTTGTCCTCGTGCTGAGACACAAGGAGCCACAACGGACATAAACGATACAAGATTGGTGACAGTGGATCTGCCTGGCATGAAACCATGTTGTTGCTCACATATCTGCGACTTGAGAAAAGAAAACGTGCGATCATAGATTACCTGCTCAAACACCTTTGAAAACGCGCACAGTAGACTGACAGGACGATAGTTTGACACATTTAGAGGATCGCCGGACTTGTGGACTGGTACGACAACAGAAGTTTTCCAACAGGTGGGGAACACAGAGTCACGTAGACAGGTTGAATACATGAAGGAGGACGGGTGCAAAGAGGTCAGCGTAGGCTTTAACTATAATAATGATAATAATAATAATGCTAATAAGAAGAATAATAGTAATAATAATAATTGTAATAATAATAATTCAATTCAGTTCAATTTGATTAGTCTGTTTAACAAGATCTCGATTAACAGTTAACAGTACCCGTCTAAGCCTTGAGGCCTGTGGGCAGGTAGCAGTCAGTGGCGTGCTCAACACTTTGGGTCAAACACTGATAACAACAGTAAAGTAAAGAAGGAAAGAGCAAGCAATAAGATACAGATAATGAGCCACCCATTAATATACACAAGAATCCTACGAACCCTCAGAAACACATAGCAAAGGGATAGCTCAAATAGCTTTTACAGCACCTATTACAGAGCGCAGCAAAACCTTTAAGGCTGTAATTGAATCTAAATCAAGGGAATCATGCGGCAAAGCATTAAATATGACTGGGACATAATAATGCCGCTGTCCTTTACCATAATTCGTGAAAATATACACTTCTACGGTACTAAATGGGCACGGTATATACAGGGTGTCCCAGAAAACGTGTCATTGAATTATAATAAAAAACTACACCACCTAGAGTCATGCGGTCAATGGCATTTGTTCTTACTGGGTTTTTGCCATCTCCTCGTGTGAATGTCGTGTAACATAAGTTTAATTATGTAAATTTTTGCGAGCTTAAGTCGGAGATTTGCCTAGTAAAGGTCACTTTTTTACCCCACCAATGTGAAGAACGTGTCTAATTTAGTCAAATTAATGATAATAGATAGGGATATTCAGGAGCTATCCCATCGGAAAAAATAGCCGAACATCATGCTCTACGGAGGTCGCACAGAATAGCGCACGATGAATTTTTCAGCGCAATCTTTGTCAGTTCGACAAAAGGAGGTTGGAAACCCAGCCCTCCCCGACATCGCAGAAAGAGATAACACAGGCACGGCTTAGCACGTCCGACTTTCGCTTGGATAATGCTTTCCCTCTCCCAATTCTAGGAACTGTTACTTTTTCTACTATCACTCTGTGGGCTGGCTTCGGAACCTCCTTTCGGCGCACTGAGAGCGATTGCGCACAAAAAGTCATCGCGCGCTATGTTCCGGTGCTCCGAAAAGCATGATATTCGGCTATTTTTTCCGATGGGATAGCTCGTGAATATAACTGTGTATTATCATGAATTTGGGTGAATGCGGCACGATCTTCATATTGGTGGGGTAAAAAAGTGACCTTTACTTGGCAAATTTCCGAGTTCAGTTCGCAAATATTTACATAATTACGCTTGGAGTACATGACATTCACATTAGGAGGTGGCAAAAACCTAATAAGAACAAATGCTGTTGACCGCATGATTCTAGGTGGCGTAATTTTTTTATTATAATTCAATGACACGTTTTCTGGGACACCCTGTATACACACACACACTGCACTGGGGTACGGTACCACAATTGTTGCGGTGAATCACCTCATCCCATAATCATTCATGTGGTTGTTGGGGTTGGATTTCTCGATTGCCGCGTGCAGTGCTTCATCACTTTAAAATCTTGAGACCAATAATGCTTTCGTACAACAGTATTGACAAATAAATCAATAAAATCAGGAAGGAATTAATTCGTTCCCTCCAAGTAGCTGAACAGTTAAAGAACACTGTTATACCATATCTTAACACAGAATAACCAAGAGACTGTAATATCATCCTCCGAATGACATAAGGTGTATAACTTCTGACATTATACAACAAGCAAATGATAACGCGAATTTTTTTAACGCCCATGTGAAATGCGTATTCCACTTTTAATCTGAGTCCAAATGTACACCAAGATGTTTTATGGATGATATGTAGACCATGGGCTTACAGCCACAATTACAACACCTGGTACCATGTAAGTAAAAAGGCAAATTGCATGCAGTAAGCATTAGGGGACTGCGAAAACGGATAAGTATTGATTGTACTGGGGTAACACTTATCTGTAAACCAATCCATAACACGGGAGGCGTCATCCTTCAGTAAACGTAAAGGGGGGGGGGGATATGTTTAGTAAGAAAAAAGAAAGGAATGGTCAGCCAGACGGAGGTCGGCTTTCTATTCTAAAAAAAATGGAAAATGGGGGAAGAAAAGAAACGGGAAAAGAAAACGAAGAAAAGAAAAGGAGAAGAGAAAAGGAGAAAAGGGGAAGACAAAGAAGAAAAGAAAAGGAAAAGAAGAAAAGAAAAGGAAAAGAAGAAAACAAACGAAAGGAAAAGAGAAAGTAGAAAAGAAAAAGGAAAGAAAAGGAAAAGACAAAGTAGAAAAGAAACGGAAAGGAAGAACACAAAACTAAAACTGAAAAGTCACACTCACGTGTCATAATGCCGTAGCCAAGCTGGCATAGACGACGACAGAGGGCGTCACGGTGCAGGAGGTGTTGCCGGCGGTGTAGGATGCAGTGGGGAATATCACCCACCATGCTACAGCTAGTGCAGAGAGGAGTGCTAGACTGACCCATTTTGAACAGTTGCAGCGGTGCGCGGGCGACGTTTAGACGAAGATGGTGCAGGAGCGATTGCTCGTGACGAGTGCAGCGACACGTAATAAAGAAGTCCACTGCGGGGTCGATTGATTGCAGGTGACTGTTGTATGAGGCAGCCTCAGCTCTGAACGCTTGGGCCCCAGCAGCACACCGGCGCCGTCTAGACATACAACAAGCAGAAACAGTAAGGGGCAGATGTACCGTAGCATGAGTCACAACTTGTGCAGCACGTCGTGGAGCCGCATCTGTGCGTGAGTTACCAGATAAGCCCATATGACCGGGAATCCACTGCAGAGAAAGAACGTGACCATTTGCACAGAGCCGATTGTATGCCTGGATGATCATGCTGGGCAGGTCACGTATGATGGTGGGGAGGGAAGACAGCAAAAGGAGGAGGGACGCCCTGCTGTCAGTGAGGACAAGCCAGGACGTCTCAGGTGGCAGACCATCAATCTACTCTATGGCTGCGAAGATGGCATACAGTTCCACCTCAGTAGAGGACACACGATAGGGCAACGTGTAGGCTTGTTCGTGGTCAGTATCTGTGACGTATCTGTGACGCCCCTGATGTGTCACGCATCACAGATGCATCTGTGAAGATTTGACGACAGCAAGGGTAGGTGGAGTTGATATGTGCCAAGGAGAGCTGGTGGGCTACTACTGGAGGAGCTTCGTGTTTTCGAGGAAGGTCCAGGATTGCAGGTTGAATGACGGGACGTTCAAGGGTCCACATAGCTAGCGCAAAGGAGGGAGTAGGTGTTGTGGGCGGGAGATAATCCCTTAGGCGAACAATGGCAGTACCGAAGGCGGAAACAGGGTAGCTTTCTGCAATCTGACAAAGGGGATGGGAAGGGTGGGTCAGACAGCGGGCGTATACGCGCGGGGTGGTTGAGTCCCGTAGAGTAGGAATAGGGTGTTCTCTAGCTTCTGCGAGGACTGAGTAGGTCAGAGGGACCCCTAAGCAGACACGGAGGCTGCGGTCTTGAAGGTTGAGAATATCTCGGTTTTGGGTGGGACTGATTCCATGGAGGATAGGGAGGCTATACCGTAGCGTGCCCAAGAGAAGGGCTGAGGAACACGCCCAACACCTCCGTGCGTTCTTCACGCGACTCCAACAGCATCGTGATCAACGCCGCGAAGAGCGAATTTGGCGTTACGGAACTCGACTTCCTTGGACACCGGATAACCAAAGACGGCATTCTTCCCCTACCATCCAAAGTCGCCGCTATCCGCAATTTTCCCCGACCTGACTCCATCACCAAGCTGCGTCAATTCCTCGGGATGGTAAATTTTTACCGCCGTTTCGTCCCTTCCATCGCGGCTACTCTCCAACCACTTGACGACCTCCTATCATCGCGCAAGCAGCGTTCGTCGACCTTACTCTGGACACCTGAAGCCACAAGCGCATTCGAGAAGATACGCCTTGACATCGCTTCAGCATTCCTACTCATTCACCCACGGCACGAGGACCCAACATGCGTCATGGTGGATGCTCCGATACTGCCGTCGGCGCGGTGCTCCAGCAGCGGGTGTCTTCTTCGTGGCAGCCTTTGGCATTCTTCTCGCGTAAGCTGAAACCCGCAGAAAGACGGTACAGCACGTTTGGTCGTGAGCTTCTCGCTGCTTACCTCACCGTGAAGCACTTCAGGCATTTTCTTGAGTGTCGTCCTTTCACCATCTAGACCGACCACAAACCGCTCACCTACGCATTGTCATCTGCTGGAAATTCATACGCACCAAGAGAGATTCGACATCTTTCCTTTAACTCCGAATTCACTACGGATATTCAGCACGTGAGCGGAGCTAACAACCCCGTCGCGGACGCTCTCAGCCGCGCCGTCACCCACATCCAGACCGCTGACCCACTGACGCCACCGTCATTATCCTTGGATGCCTTAACCAAAGCGCAAGCCGGAGACAACGAGCTCGCCACCTTCCGCGCCAGCAAGTCTACCGCCTTGTCGATTGAGGACGTCCTTCTGCCCAGCGCCTCTTCAACTGTAGCCTACGACACGTCGCAAGGCCATCCTCGTCCCTTCCTTCCCGCACAGTTTCGTCGACCCGTCTTCGACAGCTTTCACTTGTTATGCCACTCAGGCGTCCGAGCAACTCAGAAGGCCATCACTCAGCGATACGTCTGGCCCCGGATGCATGCGGATATTAAGCACTGGGTCCAGTCCTGCCTCCCCTGCCAACGCAACAAAGTTCAGCGCCACACCCGTATTCCACCTTCGACTTTCACACCACCTGACCAGCGTTTCGATCACATCCATATCGACCTTGTTGGTCCCCTCCCGCTGTCTCAAGGCTTTAGATACCTCCTCACCATCATCGATCGATTCACACGCTGGCCAGAGGCAATCCCACAACCTTATGCGACAGCCCCTACCGTCGCCTCAGCCCTCATCCGTGAATGGGTATCCCGATTCGGGGTTCCCTCGTTGATTACCACGGATCGAGGCCCCCAATTTGAATCGGCGCTGTTCACAAATCTCATGAATACCCTCGGCACCCGCCGTATCCGTACCACAGCCTATCATCCCTCATCTAATGGCCTTGTGGAGCGCTTACATCGTCAAATCAAGGTTGCGTTGCGGGCCACCTCAGAGACCCCTTGGCCTGAGGCAATACCTGTCATCCTCCTTGGCATCCGCACTGCCTTCAAGACGGACTTCGGGGCAACCTGAGCCGACATTGTGTACGGTTCGGCCCTCCGCCTTCCCGGTGACCTTGTTGGCGCCAGCCCCGAACATTACCCTTTCTCCGGCGGACTTTGTATACCGCCTCCGGGGTGCCATGGCTTCTCTGCGTCCCGTGTCTACTCGCCAGCTTGCACGGAGACCCGCCTATCAACGCCCCGAACTGTCCCGGTGCACGCGTGTTTTCGTCCGCTGTGACAGCGTCCGGAAGTCTCTGCAACCACCCTACACCGGCCCTCACCCCGTACTGCACCGGTCGTCCTCATTCTTCACTGTACTCATCAACGGACGGCAGGACAACTTCAACATCGAGCGTTTAAAACCAGCATGCCTCGACAGCACCCCACCTGCCAGTACCATCCCAAGCTGTCTTATTCATCGACGACTCCCTTCCTTCTCTCCCTGCCCCAGCCGCTACCTGTAATCCCAACCGTCGAGTCTCCTGGGCGACGCACCTCGTCATCAGTCGACGCAATCCTGCATCGCGTTAGGGGGGGAGAAGTTGTAGCGCCATTATCGTCGTCAGCGAGCAGCCTGCCAAGGCGCGCGAGAAATAAATCGGCGCTCGTTCAGTTGTTCTCTGACGAGCATCCAGCGAACAGCTGTCCTGGTCTCTCCCTCGTCTAGCAACAACCGTATGGACTCGGTGGAGGTCACGGCTGGAGGGGCCCCAGGACGCACCTGCGACACGCTTAAGGACGTTAACCAGGCTTGAAGCTTTGGCAACGAGTGTCTTCACGTGAGGAGACCATGTCAAGCCTCGGTAAACGGTAAAACCCAAGTAACGGCAGGGTAAACGTGAAGCCTCACTATAGGACGAATGAATAGAGAGCAAAAGCGTATCATCTGCATACTGAAAAATATAAGATGTCTGAGGAATGTTGCCCAGCTCACTCACAAAAATATTAAAAAGAAGTGGAGCTACAGGTTTTCCCGTCCATTTTAGTATATGTACTTTGGAAGTACTTTGGAAGTAATGGGTTCCAGCCCATTGTGGTGTCGTGGGGAACGAGCAGGCCGTCAGCACCGCAGAAGCAGCACTCTCGTATCGGAAACGGAGCAGTATTGTTCTGCTGAGAGAAGACCGCCGTTCAATTCTGCGACGCCTAGTGACACCCCTGGCTTCCCGCCAACGAACAACCGACATTCTTCCCCCCTCTATGTTGAGCAGAGTTGATCCCCGAGGCTGGCCAGTTATCGGTAATGATGACGGTTGAGTTGCAGGTACTCGACATCAGACGATCTTCAATAGTTGGTAACAGGTTTATTTACAGCAATAGATTTTACGTGGACAAAATTTACATCGTATGGCAAAGTCACTCCGAGCCTCCGAGCAGGTCCGTTTGCTACAGAGTCCGCAGGCCAAGTCCCTCTAATTTTCCAAACTCCCCCGCTCTCTGGGTTGTTTTTCGTACCCCAGATGTTCTCCTTTCGCGCTATTCAAACGAAACATTCAGCAAAAATATAACAAGACAACACCCCTCGCACAACCGTTAGCTCGACTGACCCAACGTCTTCGAACTCAAAATTTATTACCTCTTCTCGTCGGCTACGGACATGTGTGAGGCGCGGCTCACAGAAACCCGATCCTGCGTGTCTTGGAGTCAGAATCTGGTGACTGCTTCCAGACCACGTGTGTGCGAGGAACAACGGTAAAACCTCACGGTGGCCGGTCGTTTTCCGCGAAGTGCGGGGAGAAGTAAACACAAAAATAATGAGCCATTCGGTCGCAGAGGAAGTTTCCACTTTACACCTCCCACCACAAGAGTGTGACAGGGCATTTTTGTCCTGACACAATCAAAACTACTTTCTGTGCGACTCTCTCTAGTGACAATGACGACATACATAATACACGAAACGCGCGAAGAGAATCAGCCTATGCAGAGAAGACAACTTGCATAAACTCAGGGTTCCACAAATATGCACAATACAAAAGACCGCCTCACACTAATCTAGAGAGCGCGTCTGCGTTCGCGTGTTTGTCTCCCTTCCGGTGCACAACGCTAACGTTGTATCGTTGCAGAGCTAAAGCCCACCTAGTGAGCTTTGCGCCATCTGGTGTCGTCGTCGTCAGATACGCCAAGGGGTTATGATCGGACACCACATGCACCTGCGCTCCAAAGAGCCAGTGATCGAACTTTTTTAACGCCCAAATAACGGCGAAGGCTTCACGTTCAATTGTCGCCCACCTCGCCTGCGTTTCGCTGAAGCGGTGGCTGACAAAAGCGATAGGTTGTTCCTCACCATCATCCCCCATTTGTGATAGGCAAGCGCCAGCAGCTATAGCCGATGCATCGGTGAACAGCCAGTATGGCCTGCTGGGAGAAGGTGTAGTGAGGCCAGCGGCGTCACAAAGTCGCTGCTTCAAAATTTGGAAGGCGCTCTCCGCTTCCTCTGACCACGGTATGCGATTCGGCACCCTCTTTCCTGTGAGTCTTGTCAGTGGCTCGGGTATCTCGGCATAGCCAGGTACATACGCCCGGTAATAGCCGCAGAGACCAAGTACACTGCGAAGTTCGCGTTTTGTCTCTGGTCGTTTTAACTGCCGTATAGCCGCAACTTTTTCTGGGTCGGGCGCATGCATGCCGGACCCTACCAGGTGTCCCAGATACCTGATGCTTCCCTGAGCCACCTGACACTTATCTAGGTTAGCCGTTAGCCACGCTGCCTCTTGAACTCCGAGTACGATTCTGAGGTGCTCTACATGTTCACCCCACGACGTCGAGTATATGGCAATGTCGTCTAGGTAGGCACTGGCGTATTCCTGGTGTGGCGTAAGCAGTGTGTTCATAGCCCTTTGAAATGTTGCGGCGGTGTTCTTAAGTCCAAAGGGCATGACTCGCCACGAGAACTGTCCAAAGTGGGTTACAAAAGCTGTCATTTCCTGGCTGTCTGGCGCCATGGGAATCTGCCAGTACCCGCGCTTAAGGTCTATGAGGGTTATAAACTTAGCTCGCCCAACCCTGAATATGAATTCCTGTTGCTGGGCCATAGGAAAGGCGTCATCCACGGTTCCTGCGTTCAAATGACGGTAGTCGACGCATAGTCGAACTGTACCGTCTTTCTTGGCTACGCATACCACTGGATGGGCGAACGGGCTGTTCGTCGGATACACCAGTCCCTGCTCGAGAAGTTCCTGGACTTGCTTCTGTACTTCGGACCGCAACATCTCCGGTACCCGATAGGGGTATGACTTCGTCGGTGCGTGCCCCTCTTTCAGCACAATCCTATGTTCCCCGGCCCTCGCGACCCCGGGAGTCACTTTAAATAAATTGGAAAACGACTCGAAAATATGGCAAATCTCTTGTGCCTGATCTGCCCTCAAATGCTGCGTCGAGGTTTTGGGCAAGCCGTTGCTAGTGTCGTCACCCCTGTAGGTGCGTGCTCTATCGCGTCAAACTCATCGTCACTTTGAAACACCACTCCTGCGTGTCCAATTCGAGCGTGATACTCCCGAAGCTGATTCGCATGCACGGTCCTCCGTTTTCCGTCTTTCCCTAGAGCCACATAGGAGTTCTGCCTGTGCCTAGATGCGACTGTGTACGGTCCGTTCCACCTTGGAAATAGCTTACCAGGTCGATCTGAGTCAAAAATTAGTACCTGATCCCCAGGATCGAAACTTTTAGCTTTCGCACGCTTGTTGTGCTGCTTAGTATAAGTCTCTGGCTTTTTCGACGCGGTAAGTCCGGCAATATCCGCGGCTAGCTGCAGTTGGTCCCTCAATTGCTGCATGTACTTAGCCGGAGCTTCGCGTAGCGTGTTAGGTACATCCGCTTCGCCCGACCACGTATTCTTCAAAATTGTCAGGGGACCTACGGGCTTACGGCCGTAGAGAAGCTCGAACGGCGACACCCCTGTTGTGTCGTGCGGTACCTCCCGGTATGCCCACAATAAGAATGGGACATGCTGATCCCAATTGCGGTGGTCACGCTGCACGATATGAAATAACATTCTCTTAAAAACACGGTTCCAACGTTCTACCGACCCGTTACTTTCAGGGTGTTCGACAGTAGAGAAACGTGGTGCGCAGCCTATCTTTTGCATGAACTCCTTCGTCAGAGCTGCACTGAAATTACTCCCGTTGTCGCTGCAGATCGTCTCGGGTACACCTGTACGAGCGAAAATCTGCAGCAGCGCGTCGCACGTCTTACGCGCAGTGAATGTGCTCATACACACCACCTCTGGCCACCTGGTGTGGAGGTCAGTCAGGCACAATGCACATCTATGCCCGCGTGCGGATTTGGGTTCTAACGGGACGATTATATCTATATTCACGGCCTGAAACGGGTACGCTGGACGCGTCAGCGGAGCTATCGGTACTCTGTCGGCGACCCTCCGGTCTGACATTTGCTGACACCCGTGGCAAGATAGGCAGTAATCTCTTACATCCGCCCCATATGAGGCCAATAAAAGTTCGTTTTTATCCTTGTATGGCGTCTTCCGCGTCCCCAAGTGACCTCCCCAAGGGGAATCGTGGGCCAGGCCGAGAACTTCTTCGCGCCTGGACCTCGGAAGCACGAGTTGTCGAACTAAACGCCCCTGTATCTTGTCCTCATGGTACAATGTACCATCTATGACATCTAGACCGTGCGTTTTACTCTTCGCGCGGCTCCACAACTCTGTCAGGGTAGAATCACCACGCTGTGCCGTCCTGAACTCGACATTCTCGGCGCTTCGCGACTGCGCCTCCGTGGCCTCTGCGACAATTCGAGCCGTTTCTCGGGATCCCCCGTCCTCAATTTCTATCTCGAAGCATGTGCCACCTTCCCGAGTACTGAGCGGTTTCGCGTCTACCACCGGCTCCCCTTCTCCGCCTATCGGCGCGCACGAGTTTAATATCTCCCATGCTTCGCCTGAAAGTAGGCAGTTTGTACCTTCTGCCAATTCTTTAGTAAACGCACAAAGCACATAAGCGGACCGGTCGGCGCCCTCGTGCGTTTCTCCTGCCTTACAAAGACTGAGGGAGAGTGTCCCCAGTTTTGCCTTTACCCTTTGCCCAAAGGCTGACACCAAGGTTAGGCTACCGGTGGCTTCGGCGGTTTCTTTGGGGAACAAACTCGCTCTCATGACGGTTACTTCCGCCCCCATGTCCACTATGGCCCGCACTTTCGTGTTCCCACTACATAACTCAACCATTTGTAAGGCTGATTGTTGTGCACTGCCTTTCGTGGCCGCGCAGTTAGCCCTGCACTCCAGTGTCCCAGCGCTGGGTGCGTCGCGTGTCACAGGAGTGTGAGAGGGCCCTGGCACCGCGGCCACAGTAGCCAGATTAATTGCAGCCTGAACGCGTTTGTCGTCCACTTGTCCCCATGCGCAGTCGCGGGCAAAATGCGGTCCTCCGCATACGAAGCATTTTACATGATTTTGGCCACGACTATTCTGCACTCTGTGGGGTTTACTCCGCGCGCACTTCGCGCCCGCCGTTTTCTCTGCCCGTTGCAGTAGTCGTCTCGCCGCTGGTAACGTACGGTCCCTACTCGCGGTACCAATACCCCTCGCTTCCTCGAAAGCGTCTACCATTTCTGCGATTTCTGCCGCGTTGACCCATTCGCTACCCTCCTGAATCTTGACGTATTCGTACGCCGCGGGGGAGATCACGGTTTTCAACTGATCAGCTACTACCAGCTCGACTAAGTCATCGAAGCTGTCGACGTCACGCGACTTAGCGTAGTACATGAGGCAGCTTTTGAGTCTAGAGGCGAAGTATGACCACCCCTCATCCTTCGATTTCGTCGACATTAGAAACTGTTTCCGGTACTCTGCCAGTGCTAACCTCAGTTCTTTTAACACGGCGTCCTTTACCGCCTTGTAGCTGTCTACCTCGCCTGTAGAGAGCTTGGAATAGAGGTGCTTTACTCGCTTAGTGACCAAAGGAAGCACTAGATGGCTTTGGATTTCGGCCGGTACTTTACAGGATCGAAAAATCCCCTCTATCCCATCAAACAACACCGGCACTTCAAGATCGGATGGCAACGGCAAAAGCACGCTTTTCAGTTTTTTTTTAGTGTACCGCTCAAGTGTATCCTCCAGGGATACCGGTGGGGGTGATGAGCTTCCGGACAACCTCTCGCTGTTTGCACGTGATATTTCTAGCTCCATGCGCCGCGCCCGTTGCTTTTCCAGTTCAATTTCTAGTCACAGCCGCTCGAGTGATACGTCCGAAAGATCGCTCCCCGCCGGCGTGATACCATCCTGACTATCTGTTGGTGTGTCACCCTGACCCGATGCCATGTTAGCCGCTACCAACCCCCTGTCGTTAACAGTGTAATCCGTACCACTGCGCGTGGGCATGCGCCAGCCAACCCTATTCTTGTTCCTGACTACACTGGACCCTGAGGAGTGCAAGTAATCTCCTACCTGCTAGCTGCGCTCCAACGCCGTCCACTCCCAGTTGGCTGTCCGAAGTTCCTGTTGCTGCCCGTTGCTTGTACGGCGACTCTCGCTGCAGTCCGTCGCAGTTGTGCCTTGAGTGTCGCTGTCTGTCGCGATGGTGCCGTACCTCGTTTTCGGCGCTGACCGTTGCCTGTAGAGTCTTGCTCACTGCAGTCCGTCGCAGTTGCTTGGGTGCCGCTGTCCGTTGCGGCGGTCCCGTGCGCCGTTGTCTACGCTGGCCGTCGCGGAGAAATCTCACTTACTGCAGTCAGTCGCAGTCGTGCTTCTGATTCCGCTGTCCGTCGCGGTGGTTTGGGACCTTGCTGTGTTGTTGAACGTTGTCGGGAGAATCGCACTTACTGCAGTCCGTCGCAGATGCGCTTCCGATTCCGCTGTCCGTCGCGGTGCTTCTTCCTACTCAGCTGTCACGGCTCGTCGTCACCAGCAGCCCATACTGCTGCCCTTGGCTGCGGTTATGAGTGACTTGCCTGTCCGCTTCGTGTTGATAATCGCTGCTGCTCCTCTGGCCAAGATGGGGATTCTGTCGGCTGCGCCAGTAAAGGTGGTTCTTTCCTTCCTCTCTATAAGTAATCCCCGAGGCTGGCCAGTTGTCGGTGATGATGACGGTTGAGTTGCAGGTACTCGACATCAGACGATCTTCAATAGTTGGTAACAGGTTTATTTACAGCAATAGATTTTACGTGGACAAAATTTACATCGTATGGCAAAGTCACTCCGAGCCTCCGAGCAGGTCCGTTGGCTACGGAGTCCGTAGGCCAAGTCCCTCTAATTTCCCAAACTCCCCCGCTCTCTGGGTTGTTTTTCTTCCCCCAGATGTTCTCCTTTCGCGCTATTCAAACGAAACACTCAGCAAAAATATAACAAGACAACACCCCTCGCACAACCGTTAGCTCGACAGACCCAACGTCTTCGAACTCAAAATGTATTACCTCTTCTCGACGGCTACGGACATGTGCGAGGCGCGGCTCACAGAAACCCGATCCTGCGTGTCTTGGAGTCAGAATCAGGTGACTGCTTCCAGACCACGTGTGTGCGAGGAACAACGGTAAAATAATAATAATAAGGGGCTCACGGTGGCCGGTCGTTTTCCGCGAAGTGCGGGGAGAAGTAAACACAAAAATAATGAGCCATTCGGTCGCAGAGGAAGTTTCCACTTTAAGGATGGTACCCGGATTAAATTAAATAGCATCTGGATTTTTTCAGATGGCGCCCGGATTAAATTGAATGGCGCTCGGATTATTTCAGGTGGCACCTGGACTAATTCAGATGGTACTTGGACTAAAATGGACGGGAAAAGCTGTAGACGTGATCCTTGGGGAACACCAGAATTTATTTTTGCAATACCACTGCACTTATACACTATTATCACTAGTTGAGACCTACCTTCAAGGTAGGACTGAAACCACTTAACGAAAGGTCCTCTAAACTCCAAATAATAAAGCTTTCCAAAAGACAGGAGTGATTAATCGTTTCAAAAGCTTTCGTAAGATCCATGGAGAGTGCAGTTGCAATAAGATTTTTGTCAAGAGCAACATACAAGAGATCCAACATGTCTTCAAGCAGGCAAATTGTACCCTTGCCCCGAACAAACCCGTATTGAGTATAAGAGAGCAACTGTTGACCCTCCAAAAAAGACGTCATTGTTTTAACAACATGCTTCTCCAATACTTGGATTAAAATCGGAAGCACTGAAATTGGCCCATAGGTTTGTACTACATCTGCCCTACCACCTTTAAAAAGTGGTCGGACAATCGCTCTCTTGAGTGTAGTTGGAACAATGCCTGTAGCCAACGAGCCATTTAATATAAACAAAAGAACGTCTTTCAAATAATTGTAGTTCAAATAATTCGTTTAAGATCACCTACCCTAAAGCCATCAACGCCAGGCGATTTACATTGATTGAAACTACCAATGTAGGTCCACAGGTTTATCCCATCCAAGGCATGTAAAAAGGCAGATGTCATGGATGTACACGTTACGCCTGTGCTTAAAAATGGTCGAACCTCCTGAGCAGCAGAGCTGAAGTGAAGGTTAAAATCGTCTGCCAGCTCCTGCTGCGAGCGGTTAAAATGCTTAATAGGAAATTTCTCAGTGTTCGTGCCAGGGCAATTACCACGTAGTTCATTTACCGTTTTCCAAGCTTGCTTACGGTTGTTACAATATTTTGAAATTTTTTCAAAGTAAAAACGCTTTTTCGCAAGTTTTAAACTAGCGCTAACTTTACTTCTCTGAGCCTTATATTGCTTCATCAATTCTTTGACATTGGGTTTCTTCCGGACCCTCTTCCCAAGCATATTATTTTCTGTTATTTGAGATAAGATATCATTCGAAAGCCAAGAGTATTCAGGATGTCGTTGTCTTTGGAAGACAGTAAACGCTGATCGTTGATAAAATTCTTGTAACTCGTCTACGAAGTTAAAGTAAGCCTGGATGGGGGGGGGATTTATTGGCAGAAAAAAAAGAAAGGGGAAAGGTCAGCCATGCAGCATGCCGGCTTGCTATTCCCTAAGCAAAAAAAAGGGAAGAAAATGGAGTGTTGTTTATTCGCGAGTTTTAGTAGATGGGGAGGTAGTCACGATAATGGTTCCGAAAACATGATAAGCCAATCACCCCGTTTCTTTGAAGAGGGTGACATCACATTCGTAAGCTTGGATTTGATAACTTTCTTTATCGTATCGTTTTCGTAGAATTCTTGCGATGCACTAAAATTCGCTAATAACACGTTATTCCAGTCGTAGTCCGCAATTAGCCTATCCAAAATTCTGTTGTCAATAACTTCGGCGCGCGCAAGTGCCGTATCAGTTGGTCTACGTACCCGATTTCCAAGAGAAACAAAAATGAAATAATGATCGGCAATGTTTTCTTTAATGATAGCGCCCAGCACGTTGCAGTCCTTTGAGCGCATATTGATATTGTCGATACACGACGCATAAATCTGATCAAGACACTTCTCGACTCTGGTCGGACCCTGGATAAGTGTTTCTATACCAAAATCCGCCAGCAAGTCCAAGTGGTCCAATACAATGAGGCGCTTATCGTCTTATATGTCTATATTAATATCCTCTACACGAGACAAAGTATCCCACGAGGTCAATAGTGTTAGTGAAATAATAATAATAATTGTCACTTTCGTGAACGGGAGGAGGGACAAAAAGTTCAGAGTTCTTGAGATGTCTACTAGTTCTCTACGGGGTTATACGTTTAATAGACATCTCAATTGGGAAGTCTACAAGACCTCTACAGTTTTAGATGTTAATTAGACATGTACTAAAATGGTCCACGAGATACCCCCGAGACGTCCCAGGCTAAAAATCTCCCTGTCGCGTCGTATAGCAGCCCATATCAATTGTAGACCACACTTAAAGACTCTCGATGGCGTGATTTATTTTTTTATCTCGTGTGCAGGGGGGTAGGTAGAGGTAGAATACGCGAAAATTTTGCCAGGTTGGTGAGAGCTAGGAGGACCAGCTTCTCCGCATTCGTTTGCTGAGGCTGCAGGCAGGGCCGGCGAGAGGGTGGGGCAGCCGGGGATGGCGCTCCTTGGCAAGGGCCACTTCAGGGGCCCGCATGATCCAAGGCCTGTCGTAATCACACAAAGAAGAAATACTGAACTTTCTTATCACGACGGTATCGTGAGGAGGGGCCCGGGCACGACCCATCCCCGGGGCCCGTAATTTCGCTCGCCGGCCGTGGCTGCAGGCAGTACACACTGACATACGTGGTCACTGGGACACTGGAGTAGTCACAGTCAAAGAGTGACAGTCAACGTCGAGACCTTGTCAAAGCCTAGACACCCAGCCTGGGTCTGTCAGGAATCGTTGCAGGGCGTCTGCCGCCAAGCATTGGGATGGTGGATTGTTCCAGAGCCCTAGAAGAACTTTCAGATACTTTCGTATGCGGGTACTATTTCTCATTTGGAATCAACGTTGAAATTGTTCTATTCTCTCTGGCTATTTCTGTTTCCTAGCTCCTGCACTGATCCCACGGGTGATGGAGTTAGCAGACAGGCTCGACCAGAGGCGTGTATGAGCTCGATTTTCTGCAGCCCTCTTTTTCACCCTCCCCCACCACCATCCCGCGCTTGGGATCTCAGACCCATCATGGAGCTCGGAAATGCGACGCGTAATAATTGTAGAAGAAACATTATCTTTTTTAAAGAAAGCAAGTGGTTTAGGTAGCATTGCAAAAGCATGCGCAAAAGAGCATCTTTTCGCACAAAGCGAAGTATCTGCAACAGAAGTGGGGACGAAAGAGGCCATTTGGAGCAAAACACAACATAATTAGCTTGTCAGCCGTTCTTCTGCCCTCTCGTTTTTCCAATATAAACAGTGAACGCGAAGCACACATGAGAGACCGAAGGAAACCGTAAGCTCATGTCAGAGCGTAGCACATTCAAGTCACGTCTGCGCAATTACGCAGAAGTTTAAAAGAAATGGAGCTGCAGGTGCCCACCGGGGAGACCACATAGCTCCAGAAGCCATCTAGTTATTTGAAGGAGGAGGAGGTGGCAGTAAGAAGACAACACACACACACACATTTGCTGCGTGTTATTCGAGCACATCCACAGCTTACGATGCACTAGTGGCATCTGAAGATGGCCACAGGATCATACTGTCAATATATAATAGTGTAGCTTGACTGCAGGTGAAATTACAAACGTCAAGGATGCCTTCCAAATTAGGCGTCCACACCCAGCAAACTTTCCTCCTACGGTCCCAGCGAGCTCCGAGCTTAGACTCTACGATAGAACAGAAAAAAAGATGACACCAATTACCCCTCTCTGACTGACCCTATTCTGCGGTGCCGCCGCTAGTTGTGCTGGCACTGCAAGCATGCGGCTTTACATTGCCGTACAGCGAATTCGAAACTCAGTGAAATCGATGAATTTCCTGCAAAAATGAGAAAAAGCTACTGCATCGTTTCCTCTGCAAAGAGCTGCCTCACGTACTTCACAATGTGAAGCGTTGCCTCTTCGTGCACGGCCGTCTGGCATCTACGGCCCGTGTGGCGTTCGCGCTGGAGCTGCGTTTGACAGGAGTATTCCCGCTTTTCGCGCACGGTCGTCGAAAATGTCGGTGAAAATTCTTAATCCCTGGACATACATTAAGCCTCTAGCAAGTGACTCTCAGAATTGATGTTTCGTCTACAGTCACCTTGGCTTGCTGCGCAGAAGTTGCGACGGGCAAATATGCGAAAAAGGCTACTACTATTGCGCAACATCCCTACATCCCTCGATGAACCAACGTGCAGGGAAAAGAGTGTCCGTAAGCACTTAAGCACAGCTCTCGTTCTGTTGGAACTGTCACTTATTTATCATACTGTATAAAGTCGTCACTCTTTCGTGTCACTTGAACCTTCCCGGGGTTCCCCGCTATTCCACTACTGTGTCTTGAAGGAATCTGCGTTACCACTCGCTTGATCGACACAACATACAAGAAGAGGTTGGCCAAGCGGTGAATACTGCACAAATCGAAGATTACTTTTCTAGTGTGCGCGCTTCTCGTCCAAAGCAGAATGTGTCTAGACAACGTGCCATTTCAAGAGGTACAGAGCGAAGGACTAGTAGATTTTCTTTTTCTAAGTACTGTCCTGAAGCGAAACTTCCGAGAGCGGACACACTGAGGAGAACGCCTCTCCACGAAGTGTACACATCGTTCAAAACAGCGATCATGTAAAAGATTCAGACAGAAATGGACAGAACTGGAGCTGTCACCTTGGACGTGTGGACTCACAATTACAAGAGGCTGTCCTATATTTGCTTTACTCTGCACTTCCTATCGACCTCGTTTAATCGTGTGTCCATAGTGTTGGACTTGAAGTTCCTCCCACATCCGCATACCGCCGGCGCTATTGGGGATAAACTGGAAGGTATTCTGGTTGACTACAATCTGCAGGACAAAAACATTGTCTACGTCACAAACAATGGGAGCAACAAAATCAAATGTTGTTCAAATCGTGGTCTGCAAAGGTATCCGTGCTTGGGCGATGCTCTCCGTAACGTAGTTATAAGAGACGCCCTGAGTAGACGCCAAGAGATTCCAACCCGTTGTCGCGAGATCTATCGTCAATTTCTTTATAAGAACGCTATGCTGAATGAGGTCCGGATGGTCTACTGCTGCAAATAGCTGCGGAAGTCGATACCTCTGCTGAGCTTGATACTCTGTTTGCAGCAGTACGATTACAGGATCTCATAGGACCCCGCGCAGAACAGACACACCTCATTGAAATCGGCTGTAAAAACGAGATGGAACACTGTTTTCATTGTGCTTCGGAGTTTCCTGAAGAATAAGCCCATTGTAATCGAAGCGCTGCAAGAGCTCGCGCAGTACGCCCAAATAGCCACTAAAGCTGACTGATGTGGAAGTGTCTCGCGATATCCCACTGGTCACGCAATATGGATGACACCGAGAAGCTCTCGTTCGGTCGGTACAAAGTACCGACAAGAAGACACGTAGCACAAAAACGTCTTTACTCAACCAGGTTTATTTTGCGACTAAAAAACTAATGGCTTTTCCTGGGGTCCAGAGACCTCCAAGATCAAACAGGTAAACAACAAGAAAAGCAGTTGAGACACAGGAATAAGGGAGAGAGTTTCCCCTCACTTTCATGGGATACTGGAGTTCAGTGCCCCCCTCCTCCTGTGGTGTCATGACAGCCACTTGTCACTCCGTGTCGCACACGTCGAGCTGCAGACCCGTTTTTGGCCGCACACAGTTTTACAACACAGGCTTCGAGTTAACTCAGCACCTTACTCGGAGTGTTACCACCGCACGCCGTTATCGGTGGTGATATGAACGCGCACTCCCCACTGTGGGTCAGTAAAACAATGGACAGCAGAAGACGTAAGTTGGAGAGACTTTTTATGAGCATGGATTTTGCTGTCCCCAACGACGGTTCTCCAACATACTTTCGCGGCCCAACGTACAGCAGCTGCATTGATGTGACTGTGTGCACCAATGGAATATCAAATCAGCTACAGTGGACAGTAGACGCTGGCACAAAGGGCAGTGACCATTTGCCGGTCTATGTGGCAGATTAAGGTGGACCTCCACCGACTCCAAAGAGGACAGTTACGCTGAACAACTGAAAAGTTTTCAGACACCTTAACACGTAGTCTCTGCAAAACTGCGGATCCCTGACGAATTTTGCAGCAGGAATACGCAAAAATTTAAACCAATCGATCGAGACTGTAAATATTCCTCCTGCATATTCCAATGTCGATACAGAATACGAGCATCTTCGTGCTCAACATAGAAGAGCAGAGCGTCGCTATAGGAGATCAGGCAGCATATGTATCACATTGGAAAGAGGCCAGCACCCTGAAAAACAAGATCCGGAGACACCTCGAGGCATTAGCAGTAAAAAATTGATAAGCGCTTGATGAGCCCCTGTACCATTATTGTATTGTCGCAATGCTGCGCGAACGTAAAGTGCATACGCTGGTCATTTTTGCAGTGTTTTAATAGCTTTTCTTAAAATAAAGCTTTGTCAAAATGTGCTTCATGTGTGAGCTACTGCATGTCACGTTCGCACGCACAGAACGCATTCCTGAAAGAGCACACATATACAGAAAAGACTTTAGGTGAGGTCTAAGTAAAGGCCAATGAAGGTATAATCCTAGACATTGTGGCTAATTAAGGGCTAGAGCAGGGCTTAGCCGCCTCAGCCTGGTATATAAAATGTCCAAATTTGCGCTAGCGCAAGAAGTTGGATGTTAAGTTGAGGCGTCTAAGTGGCGTAACCTTTGCTATGCTAGAGGAAGGATAGAGGAACTCCCCTAGACCTTAAGGCTATTGGCAAACGTCTACTCAGTCGTCCAAATTTAGACGTCGATTAGACATTTATTATCCCACCCTGGCTACATGGGGACGCTTGTGCAGCGACGTTACGTTTGGTCACGTGACATTTTAAAACATTTTGCCGCACTGGAGTCACAGTAGGACGGCATGCTGTGAGTTGTTGCGGTATGCAATTACGATACGAAATTGTAAAAACACACGCTGCTGCCTCATTCGGCCCGCAGTTAGACGCCTGTGACGCGTTACGTGGCTATGTCGCGTGGCTTCAAAGACTGCTTGTGACGTCATGTGCACGAGCCTCATTATTCGGCAGTTCCGTGTCGTGATGTTCGAACTGCTGGTGGTAGTGTTCCCCTTGATGTTGAAATTTTTTCGAGAAAATTCCGGGATTACTTCAATATTGCAAGAAATCCCGAAATCGCGAGGTTGTTTAAAGAAAACCCCTAAAAGAACGAAAATATTTCAGGATGTTCAAAACAGCACAAGATACCGGGATTCAGGGTATTCAGCGCTAACGAACCGTCGATGCTAAGTACTGAAGCACTGTCTGCTTTTACTTGGTGTTTACTCTTTGTGTTTATCCTTAGCGGTTTGCGTCAGGTAGTAAAGTCTACTGCTGTCTCATCATTTATTACTGAATGAGATCAGTGTCAAAATTTTTTAATATCGTCGTTCCTCGCCCCGATGTGAAACGCTTGGGCATCTTGGTGCATTGAACAAGAAAGTAGCAATATTGACCAATGCGATTTATTGGATATTAGCAAGTGGATGCTGCAAGTGTCCGTCACAACAACATGGATTTGGTGCTCCTTACACTGCAGACTGTGTCTACCGTGTTTGTTGATACTGCTGAGCCGTTGAAGGCTGTGATTGTTGATTCTCAGAACTTTGCCTACCGTCACGACCAGTAAACGTGTTAATTGCATTGGTCATGATATCCGTGCCTTGTTTGACACCTGGGATATTCTGCATTAGAGTTCCTCCAGTCGGTAATTGCCCTACTGCAGGGACGCTAAAACTTTCGCTGTCGTGGACGAGAAGAGGCATGGCTGTAAGGGAAGAAATACGAATGTATTTAGAAAATTGGTTTTATAACGACATGATTCACTTAGGGAATGATCTCCTAGACGCTGAAATACGTACAAAGCCTATGAGAGATTACAAATGCGAACTTTTTGTGACATTCAGAAACTTCCTTGTACTAAAGAGCCATGAGCTGGACTTATTCTATCCTATGTGACAGTGATGAAAAGGCAGTTCAGCTAGAACGGCCTGAGACTGGCATTTTTGGCACACTTGTGTATTTTTTTTTTGTTATCATACAATGGGCCTGTTCAGAGATGCATCACGAATGTGCATAATTGCATGGCAGAACAGCAAAAAATGTGAGCGCAGACAAAATGAAACCGATTACAATTATCATTGAGGTGACCTTGTTTTGTTACAATATCACTCGAAGTAAAAAAGAACTAAGAAAAATAGCATCACTGCCGTGTGCAGGTGTCGTACATTACTCTTGGGAAAGTGGATTTTGTGAGCTTCAACGTAAAATATTTCGGAAAGTCTCCGTGTAGACTTTCTTCAAAACCGTTGAGCTCTCGTTCTTTTGATGGGCAAAAGAATGAGAAAAGAAAACTACAGTCCCTTTCGTGGCGCCCGTAAGAGGATGTAGCACCTTCAGAGTCTTCCCTCTACATTTATGCAGTTGCGCATTTAATTGCTCGTACGACGTAAAGCGAATAATGGATTTCTCGGAAAAGTATGCTTTCAGGTGGTTGCAGCGGTGTTGATCAAACAGCTCGTCATTTTCGGACACGCTGAGGGAAGCAAAGTCCCGGCTATCGCGGGATATAGTAGGGGGAGCCTATATGCGATATTCGTGCGGGCAGGAACCAGCATGTAGGCATTCAGTGACAATTGTTACGCAAACTATCCAGCGAAATCGATACGAAGCTCAGGGGCACATTTTTCACAGCGGTTTGTTCCCCACGACTTGTGTATCTTTCATCCCAGCACAGTTGTGCTCCATGTGGTGAACCATATTACCGTTTTGGGGTTTCATTTTTTCCGGCTGTTTACCTAGGCAGGAACCTCGATATCTTGTCAAACGGGAGCAACCAAACGGGAGTTCAAGGAGGTCGTGAGGTCTCGCGGTGCTCCATTCACGTGGCTAGCATTATATTGCTAATCCTAGATCCAGCTTCCTCTGGCACACCGTTTTCGTGTTTTCGTATATTGCTTCTCATGTACTAAAGTCTTATTAATGTCAGTTTAGGGCATGTGCAAATTGGAGCTGGCTGACACCCATCAGTCGTCTGCTGCTCCGACATCTGCTAGAAGCGTTTCAATGGCGCGAAAAAACAATACTTAAAAGAGAGAGACACAAAACAGAGCCAACGCAGAGAGAGATAGACAGAAAAAGAACATGTACAAGACTTTCCTCGGCATTGGCATGCACCTCCCCGTGTCAAAGCCTTAAACGTCGAAAAAGACCCTGACTCTATGCCAATTATTTCAGCCTGAGAAAGTTAAAAAATTATGCAAGTTCTAAACTGTGGTCCAGCTATATGTCACTTGAATATTCTGTATGAGAAGTGATTTTTCGTTGTTGTTACGATGTCGTTTTTGTTGTTGTTGCAGCATGCTAGCTGACAGGCGGTGTTTATTCTCACATGGCTAACGGATGTTTCCATACTCCTATCTAGCCCATCCTTTTGACTATTATTTTATTTCTTATTCTGAAGGAAGTAGTGAACGAAATGTTATGTGCAATAGACAGCGTATTGAAGCCCATGTGTATATACAAAAAAGTGACATTTGCGCGTGACATTTGTACAGTGAAAGGCAGACACGAAACGCAACGGCAGTCAACTAGCCCTTACCTTCACGCTTGCGGGTATTTCCAATGCAGTTTGATTACGTGGATTCTCTTTTCCATATCATACCCAAATGTAGCTTCTATGTGTCCTCTACACGGCTGCTACTCCTAGATACCTGTTTAGTGTAGGCATGATACTGCTTTTTCCCGCAATTATTCACACACTTAACGCCGCGCTACAAAAAAAGTCCATCAACCCCTTTCCTCGGCAGACACGTGCCGTGAGCCACGTCATCGAAGCAAAATCTTTGTGCGCTGTGGTTCCTGGTTAATTCTAGCACCATGCAATTCCAAATTTAATGCTCGACAGAAGTCACTTACCCACGAGGATCACTAGCAAGAAGTTCATCTTTAAGAATACACCTTCCGGACAGCAGTGATACGAGTGATCGACAAAAGCAGATTGTCTGTTTTGCCGTCAAGCTCATCTCTTTTATATAGAGTCTTTTCACTTTGTAATAGCGTAGATGCTATTACATGGATACGTATAAACAAATAAAAAGAAATGAAATGATTCATCTGTTGTCTTGTCACTGCGTCCCATTCATCATAAGAAAGTGACACATGGACATTCTTAATGCACATTTTCATGATACAAGACAAGATCGGAAAGAAAGGCAGGAGGGTCAGATGGTAAGGAAGACAAAATCCATCTTGTGGCATGTCGTTTAAAGATTTGAAACAGTCGTTGTTCAAAAAAAAAAAAAAAGTACCGTGGTTGAAACACAAAATTGCAATCAATCTTGTTATTGCTCTACCTTCTACGTGTGTGTACTACTTACGTTTACGCAACACATATACAACACCTGCATGCGATGCGCAATTTACAAACTGAGGGGCTACGTTGCGCACACTTTGAGGCAAAGTCGTCACAAGTCCGTTGCCACATTTATGAAACCTTGTACTTGTCGTAACAATTTCGCCGAAATGTAGGCTAGGAGTTACCTGTGAGGGCTGCTTATGACCCTACAGAAGGACGGAAGTTGACCAAAAAACATCCCAAGACCTCGTTCATGAAGACAGACACATATTCACTCTGGCTCATTCTCCCTTACATCTTCATCCATGCACGCCTCATTCACACCCAAAGGAACAGACCGACGCCACACATCTCTGATTAACGATCTGAAGAATTGGCAGCACACATGACCGAGAATCAGAGAGGTGCGTTGTTTGAATCCTGCCACCGACACTCGCTGATTTTTCGTGAACTGCTCTGGTCTCCCTTCGAATCGGCGTATGCGGTAAGGGGGGGGAGGGGGGGGGGGGGGAAGGGGCAAAAGGTAGCCTGCTCTTCTTCTGAGAGTAGGAGCACCTTTGTTAACGCGCCTGCCTTGGTGGACCGTGTCTTGGACTGCCGAATTCTCGCGGGGCAGTATTGCTTGCAGTCTGCTGCTCATGGAAAGAATTATTCCTGAACTTTCGTCAACTACATTTTCAGCCATACGTTAGTTATTATTATGGTTCCCAAGCAAGCTGGCGTGGTAGCTCGTGATGAATTACGGGAAGGTGATGCGTTTATCGCGTGGTACTCGAACGTGTAGCTCGTGAAGATGAAAATTAATGAGGGGACTATAAGATTTCCATCGTAAATGCCACTAGGAAACCATAGGAGCCATGAGAAAAGTAGCACTGGAAGTAAGCAATCGTCTATGTCACTGCTTCGCTGGTCAATGTTAAAACTGCCACGATTCGGTATCATAGCAAAAGTGAAGACAAAAAAAAATTGAATCGAATCGCTCAAAATGAACGCAGGCAACCATGTGACTTTCTTTGCAACGTTCAATGCGCTCGTATTTTACGTGTTGTTCATATATAGGGCATCAGAGCAGACCATACACAGTTGTTTGTCCTTAATAGATTACAAGAGTGATTTGTCATGGTCTTAGGGGCGTTGCAAAGCGTACTTGTACGTATTCTGTGATTACGTTCGCATCTGACATAGACGACGTGGGTCTCACAAAAATCAATCTCAAATATACAACCAGTGTACCATAATCAGACAAAGCACGACGCGGCATTGTTGGCTGTTCAATGGGATAAGGGCAATACATACCTTCCCTCCTCCTTCTCCTCCTCCTCCTACTACTACTAATGATGGCGATGATGGTGGTGATGGTAGTGATGGTGGTGATTATGATGATGATGGATGGAAGAAGGGAAAGTGTCGGATTATACCTTTTGTGTGAAAATATAAAAATCTAGCCCCTCTTCTTCTCGCCCATGGTAGTTGGAGGAACCGTTTGGCATACAGCACATTTCGGAGTTTTGTTATCCCGGTGCTGGCTGTACTGTCTGAGGTTTTTCCTGGGTTTACCTTGGACGGCTTTCAGACATATGTCGGCACAGTTCTCTTAGATGTCGGTCCAGGACGCACATTCCCATGGCGTCTCTCGTGACGTTGCCCACCTCTGTGAGGCCGACAAGGGCGAGCCCTTTAACCATCACCATCACCTTCAGAGTTTTGTTATCGTGTCACAATTTTTTGACCACAATACTCATACTTTCCTTTTGTTTTTCCATGTTGTCCCTCACAGTGCACCACCCGCAAGGAGTTTCTCGGCTGGTGGGCACCAGAAAGTAAATAAATACTAGGAGAAGCAATACTATATTCGCTTGCCTTCCGTTTATTTTGCAGCGCCTGGCTTCTACATCGCAAAATAGAAAAAAAAATCCATAGCTATCTGCGTAGCCTGGCCTTCAGTATTATTTAGCCATCTCGTCCTTGTCAAGTGTGAGAGCCCTCTGAACGTTTCGATGATATTGAAAGAGACGAAGTTCGTTGCGGGGCCCCGCGTGAAATCACGATACATTATTGTGGAATGTTAGAAGTTTTGCTGCTTGCATTGATGTTGGGTTAACTACAGCTGGTGAATAAGCTTCAATCGCACGAAACTCCGTATCGCGCTTCTTAGTCGCAATTATGTTTTTAAATAACGCTCTATCCCGACTCGTTCAACTTCTGCTTGTTGTATGGAAGATTCGTCTGAGCCAGGTAACCCCTCTCAGTTGGTCATGTGCAGATGTAATTAGTATGTCGTCATGTTGGCTTTCCAGGCAGATGGCGAGTACGCAGTCATTCTGGCTGAAGGCGGTGCAGAGACGTACGAGTTTTGTGCCATCTATTATCCGGAATTTAGGAGATTACCGTCTATCCCTCACACATTGGTGAGCCACATTGCTACTCCTGATAGAGATTTCAGGGGAAACGTGCAGTGTATGCTTTACACTGTGCATCCCCTCGTACCTCTCCCGGGCTTTGGTGTCTCTCACACATGAAGTCCAGTATTGAGTCCGTGACATTCCCGGATTCGCTGTCTGAGTTAATACGACGTCTGGGAGCTCTGCATGCATGTTCTACTTCTAATGCTCAACTGCTTCAAATTACCAACTACCTTTGGGTGATCAGTTATTAGAGGAATTGGTAAATCTATTACAAGACATGTAGACTGGTAGAGATCCAGCGAACCGGTAAGGAATTATGAAGGGAATCGCCCCAGGATAAGCCCCGCCGATATTTCGAACACAGACTGTTCTTCCTTGTTCTTCGAACAGTCTGTGTTCGAAATATCGGCGGCCCTCGTCCTGAGGCAATTCGCTTCATGTTAGAAGACATGGTTTTACTTATTGGCAAGTGTACTTTCATGATCCAATGCTTTTCTGATCTTGAGCACGATTATACAGGGTATTTTTAATCTATTTCTGCATTTTCATAAAATAAACTAGCAGAGCAAAATATATGCCGGTTTTGCAGTTGAGTTATATCGCCAGGCTAACATTCTCTCGAAGAAAGTATAGAACTACAAGATCATCAATTACCTAAAGTTCACAAATTAACTTCAAACACAAGTTATATTTCATTAACCTTGATCCTAATACTTTGTCCTGGATTCAGTCTTTCTTGTTCAATCGCTCCCAGTTCGTTTCCGTTAATAATACTGACTCTGCGCTAACTTCCGTTTTTTTTTTTTTTTTTTTTTGTTTCTTCTGATATGCCACAAGCTTCAGTACTCGGTGCTTTGCTTTTTGTTACATATATTAACGACTTACCTGACTGCATTGCCTCCTCTATTGGACTCTGCGCTGATGATTGTGTAATTTTATCGAGCTATAACCAACCCTTCTGACATTGATGTCCTTCAGTCCGACCTAAACTTCATGGTGCTTGACGTGGTTAATGGTAAACATTTAAGATTTTCTCGTTCACGTAACGCGTCGCCCCGTCCGATGTACACTATTAACAATGATGTTCTCGAGTGTCCATACATCATCCAACCTGTTATGGAAAACCCGCATTACTCTGACATGTAATGCCGCTAATTCATCCCTTGGCTTTATCCGACGCTTCTTCTATCAGGCACCATCAAGTGTTAACTTACATCTATAGAAGACACTTATGCGCCCCAAACTGGAACGTACGGTCTCTGTCTGGGACCCTGGCAGTGATGATGCCGTATCAAGGTACTTTAATCTGTCCAGAACAGTGCGGCACGTTTTATTTTATCAAACTACTGTCCAACAGCAAGTGTCACATCAATGAAAAGATATCGGGGATTACCGCCGCTCTCTTCTCGTAGGAAAGTCATTCGTTTATCTCTATTCCACAAACTGTATCACCATAACGGCCCAATGGTGTCCACCTACTTTTCATCACCAGATTCCACCTCCCACCGTGTCTACCACTCCCTAAAAGTACGGGTTCATTTCACTAACACAAAGTCATTTTCTGATTATTTCTTCTTTTATACAGCCTGGGAGTGGAACTCTCTTCCCCGTAACATCGTCGCCATCAGGGACACAGTGGCGTATCTAGAGCTACCTGCGCCCATGGCAACATGGCTAACATGATGTCCTTGGGGATGCGTTTTCGTGTGGTCCGCACTAGGTGTGGTCCGCACTCCCGACCACATAATGGCGCCCCTGTTCACCTGGCGCCCATGGCACCTGTCCACACCTGCCACACCCTAGATACGCCACTGCAGGGACATCCCCACTTTTCAGGACGCACTAACCGATTTGTTTTGTTAACTCTTTCAGCTTCACGTACGGCATATGTTTCTTGTTTTACATTTGTTACGCGTTACTCTATTACGTATTTGTTTAATATTGTTTGTTATTTGTGTATTACTTATATATGTTTGAAATAATCCCATGTACTTGCCACACATGTAATTGTCTTGCCTTATTTTGTTAAATATCTTGCTTATGTGTGATGCCTCTCCCCTCTATAATGCCTCCTTGACCCTGAGGGTATGTAAATAAGTAAATAAATAAAAATAAATAAACCCTTTAATTACGGGATTTTGCGCAAAAGCGATATAACGCAACGGGAGCTATTCCTCCATGAAAGCCATTCCATGTTAAACGCTTAAACGTGCACGTGTGCTGAAATATCCATTGCTGAATTTCGCTATTCAAATGAGCCGAAACAAGAACTACGCACTTTTCGAGCGCAGAAGTGACGCGCCCTTCGCGTTATCTGCGTCGGAGAGCGGTCTAGCTGGCCAACAGATTAGCTCCTACACGAATCATCTCCATCGTCCCAAAGCGCGTGACCCTCTCATGTGGATTGCCGGTCGCTCTTTCTGCGCTCGAAAAGCGCGTAGTTCTTGTTTCGGCTCATTTGCATAGCGAAATTCAGCAATAGATATTTCAGCACACGTGGGCGTTTAAGAGTTTTTAAACACGGAATGACTTTCAACGAGGAATATCACCCGTTCTGTTAGCTTGCTTTTGCGCGAAATTCCCTAACTAAACAATTAATTAATTTTAGATAATCAGCGAACTTGTAGTCACATGCTTTCTTCGAGAGAATGTTCGCCTGGCCATATAACTCAAGTGCAAAAACGACATTTGTTTTGCTCTGTTAGTTTTTAATAAAACTTCTGTAGCGAATGACAAAAAACAAACAAAAACACCCTGTAGAGACATTAGTGTGTGAGGTGTGTCCGAGTGGGTTACAGCAACGTAACACATTTAATACTGATCAATAAGGACTACATGTCGAGTACGAGCGAGTGGCTCCGATGCTCGAAGGAAACCGACTGACTTGCGAGATGAGAGTCCATCCCGACCCACTCGCTCGTACTCGACATGTAGTCCTTATTGATCAGTATTAAATGTGTTATGTTGCCGTAACCCACTCGGATACACCTCAACTGGCGACGAGGATGGGATACTGGTGACACAGCGGCAGTACGCGACCACACGTCAGTCACCGCACGTCTGAAAACATCCCATCCTCGTCGCCAGTTGAGGTGTATCCGAGTGGGTTATAGCAACATAACACATTTAATACTGATCAATAAGGACTACATGTCGAGTACGAGCGAGTGGCTCCGATGCTCGAAGGAAACCCACTGACTTGCGAGGTGAGAGTCCATCCCGACCCACTCGCTCGTACTCGACATGTAGTCCTTATTGATCAGTATTAAATGTGTTATGTTGCTGTAACCCACTCGGATACACCTCAACTGGCGACGAGGATGGGATACTGGTGACACAGCGGCAGTACGCGACCACACGTCAGTCACCGCACGTCTGAAAACATCCCATCCTCGTCGCCAGTTGAGGTGTATCCGAGTGGGTTATAGCAACATAACACATTTAATACTGATCAATAAGGACTATATGTCGAGTACGAGCGAGTGGATCCGATGCTCGAAGGAAACCGACCGATTTGCGAGGTGAGAGTCCATCCCGACCCACTCGCTCCTACTCGACATGTAGTCCTTATTGATCAGTATTAAATGTGTTATGTTGCTGTAACCCACTCGGATACACCTCAACTGGCGACGAGGATAGGATACTGGTGACACAACGGCAGTACGCGACCGCACGTCAGTCACCGCACGTCTGAAAACATCCCATCCTCGTCGCCAGTTGAGGTGTATCCGAGTGGGTTATAGCAACATAACACATTTAATACTGATCAATAAGGACTACATGTCGAGTACGAGCGAGTGGGTCGGGATGGACTCTCACCTCGCAAGTCAGTCGGTTTCCTTCGAGCATCGGATCCACTCGCTCGTACTCGACATGTAGTCCTTATTGATCAGTATTAAATGTGTTATGTTTCTGTAACCCACTCGGATACACTTCAACTGGCGACGAGGATGGGATACTGGTGACACAACGGCAGTACGCGACCGCACGTCAGTCACCGCACGTCTGAAAACATCCCATCCTCGTCGCCAGTTGAGGTGTATCCGAGTGGGTTATAGCAACATAACACATTTAATACTGATCAATAAGGACTACATGTCGAGTACGAGCGAGTGGCTCCGATGCTCGAAGGAAACCGACTGACTTGCGAGGTGAGAGTCCATCCCGACCCACTCGCTCGTACTCGACGTGTAGTCCTTATTGATCAGTATTAAATGTGTTATGTTGCTCTAACCCACTCGGATACACCTCAACCGGCGACGAGGATGGGATACTGGTGACACAGCGGCAGTACGCGACCACACGTCAGTCACCGCACGTCTGAAAACATCCCATCCTCGTCGCCAGTTGAGGTGTATCCGAGTGGGTTATAGCAACATAACACATTTAATACTGATCAATAAGGACTACATGTCGAGTACGAGCGAGTGGCTCCGATGCTCGAAGGAAACCGACTGACTTGCGAGGTGAGAGTCCATCCCGACAGCAGAGGTGTACTCTGACCCGATGTTATGGGCGCCCCGAATGTGGGCCTCTCCGTGTGGAATGCACCATCGGCGTGGGTGCCGAGACTATCCTCTTTTAAACCGCATGTCTGGCACACAGCAGTGTGAAACATTGGAGACCTAAGAGAGCGGTTGAACAGCCTCCACCATACCACAGCGAGAGCCAGCCTACATTTGGCACGCCATTTCATATTTCTTGAATAGGGATTCGCGCCACTACTGAATATGACTACAGAAGATCCGTGCAGAGATTTCAAGCCGGCGAGCATGAGAGGCACATTTCTGATGGTGCGGGACAACGGCAACTGTAGCTCGAACCAGATCGTTCAGAACATGAAAACAGTCGAACCCCTTGGGATCATAATATCAACTGATCGAGCGAAAGTGGTAAGCATTCCTGCTTTCAGGTAGACGTTTCGAGACTGGGAATCAGCGCCTACATGCTGATCCTAGCGAAAAGTAATATGACGCAAAATTTGTGCTGATGCCACAAACGTCCTGAAGCCCATTATGACAATGACTCCTGTGCCTTACAGGCATCGGAGAAGTTCGACGAAAACACTGTGAGGGGCACCAGCATGATTGTGGCTTTCATCCTCGAATCGTCAGCTGAAGCTATGACGGTATTTCACTTTCCCTACTTCATCTGCGCTCGCCACACTATGAATTAGCATGTGAAATCGAAGGAACACTTTGCTACAAGTTTGCACTAGTCGGAGCAGTGATGTGGCTCTTTCTAATGCGGTCATCACGAAGCGCTCTATTCTGCACACGATAAAGTGAAGACTCATTATCACGACTGTAGCCGTCGTCTGTTGCTGCAGCACGCACCGCGGAATTGGAAAATGCCGATTCGAATAAGAAATATGTGCGGTCACACACATGGTGGTTACAGTATTGTAGCAAGCGCAACGCAGTGGGCTTTGTATACATCGACCATTGAATCAATACGATGTATGAAATGCCTTTCTTAACCGAAAGTAGGTTTAGTTATTTCAAACTACAAATAACTGGGCGTAAAGCGGAAAAACAAGTCGAAGTCGAGGGTGGGCAGGACACGCCGAAATTCGGGACAAGCGGGAAGGCCCCTGATTGGCCGGCTAGAAGGCATAACCTCGCATTTTTCTGCCTCCTTTCAATTTCACTTACATCGTGCCCAGTTCTGTGTGAACAATGGGTTTTATGGGAAGCGTTAATGTTGGCCCCTGTCTCGCCTCCTTCCATTTTTGCCCCGTCTATGATTGGATGAAGTGGATTGTGAGGGACCTTATCAAATCCTTGAGACTTGAAAGCCTGGGGATGGGTACGGAGGGTTCTAATAATAGATGACAGGTTGTCTACACTATCTTCATGTGGCTCAACGTAGCTCTGCTCATATTAGCTATCGCTCTACCTTTGGCGACGATAACCCAAACGGAAAAAAATCAGTCGTTAGGTTTTTAACCCGACTTTGCCAATTTCCGAACATTTTATGTCCTGATTAAACCTTCACACGGATACCGAACGGAAGCCCTGAACTTACGAACTGTTGGGTTGGAGTCTGGACAGGTGCCAACCGTAGCGTCAACGCAACTAGGGCCTACGGATTTCAGCACTTTCTAGTGAGCACGCCGCAGAAGGCTCAAGTAGTACGGTATATCGACCTCATGTTGTCATCAGCTTCGTTATCTCGCTTTCGGGCTGCATGTATCCACGCATTCGTTCGACCTCGGGATCTCGTGGAGGTGCGGGGCATCGATTCCCGTAAACACTTGGCGCTAGTTGGTAAGCCCCGGGTTATGCCATTGAGATTTCGATTTTCTCAAGAAGCAACAGGCTAGGAACATTCACTCGTTCATGCCTATTACTACCTCATGTTGTCGGCCTTTTGTACGTGTTAGTGCCGCGGAACAACTGTGGCTCTGAGTGGCGTATACAGACGTGGAGAGATGGGGAGAGAACAGCAGGAAGGAGTGGGTGACAGGGGGTTATACGAGCCTGGACCGGCTTCATGGGGAACTGTGCCGACATTCGTCCGGAAACTCTACCGGACAAGCTCAGGAAAACCCCAGACAGCACAGCTGGTACGGGGATTCGAATCCGCATCACCTCCCAGCGTCGGCGTTGAAAGCGATCATCCTGGTCGGGAGCTGGTTCTCCTGATGTTATTTTATACACTCTTTCTCTATTTCTCTCTTTTTTGTTGCGTTTCTTCGCTCATTTTTATCATCCATTTTTGACATAGTGTACCTTGCCGTGTCGCGTACTGTTTCCTGCAGTGTGTTCGTGTCCTTCCGGGCGACGCGGTGGCAGTCGTTGTGGAGATTTCAGCGTTACTTATCATTGCATACGTCAAATAAGAAATTAGTGCAACACAACTACAAGGTTCCCAGTGTCCTTTCACAAATATCGAGTGATTTGAATACATTGAATCGCTTGTTTTTGCAGGCTCTCGAAAACCCGGCACATCCAGTTCTAGCAAATATGTTCACTCAACAGATATCTCCGTTCGATGCTAGCATGGCAGTCATATGGTGTTTTGCCGTTGTCACGGTGGCCATTGGTGCCTTCTGGTCAGGGGTAGTCAAGTACAACATGTGAGTGCCTTTAGCGTTGCAATCATTAGCGGCTGATTATGAAGCTAAAGTGGTGTAAAAGAGCCGACCCATCTACGCACATCGTACCGGAGGTTCAGAGAGGGCATGGGCACCGCAGCGGCTACAACCAACACATTTCAACCGGCTCATATTGCCATCTTATACCCCGAACGCACTATCGCACGCAATCTTTATTGGCGCGCAATCCTGGTCGCTGTAATCCCGCTGGATACGCCCGCACCATCCGCACTTCACGTTCGGGATCCAGGCTTTTATTTGACGCCGTCTAAAGAGACTTACCCAGTGGCGTCGCTAGGTTACGCGTCACCCGGTGCGGGAGCTCTTTGCATCAATCCCCACCACCACCTCCACCACCACCACCACCACCCCATGTCCCTATGAACGGATACCAGGATTTCCGTACCAGGCGATTCACGATAAAGAAACATACACCACACTCATAAAAAAAAAGTGCCTCGCAGCTCCTTATGTTGTTTTTGGCGTCATCGTGCCGCAGAGAACGGGAGGAAGCGGCAGTATAGGTGCGACGCGTCACCTCTTCCGTCGCTTCACCCGGTGTGGACCGCACCCCCTGCACCCCCCTAGTGACGCCACTGGAGTTACCCACTGAAGTTTCGAATTAAAAGGAAATATTGGTACAGAAGATGCCTGCTTGAATGAAATTCACGTTAAATCAAATACTATTTCGGCGCTTCTCCATGATTTCTTCGTACGGGCCGCCGCCATCTCCGCCATCTTGCCGGTCCAGATCCGGCAAGGCGAATGGCGAGAAGGCGATGGAGAAAAGGAGTCACTGTGCCTGTGCCAATCCTCCTCCAAAAGTCCCGTCCGTGAACGGGAGTCAGGTGTCCCCGTTGTTGATCTCGGTCGGCGAGACTGGCTTTGTCCGCACCTGAGGGCGATCACGATCGGTGCCTAATGATGATTGCGCGCGATGTGAATCCTGTGTCAATGCGTTTGGGGTATTAGTAAGCTGGGAAAGTAGGGCATTGCAATACACTTTCGCTGCTAAGTTGGAACGAAGTACCGAACACTGAATTAAGTGCAAGGCAACCAAACCGTGGAGTTCCTGTATGACCTTCACGGAAAGTGCTGACCTGGTGCTGTTGCTGATTATCAGAGCCTAAAGTTGTATTGGAAAAGCTCTATCGAGCAGAGCGTCACAGTTGATGAGCGCGTTAAGTAGCAGCTCCAGAGTGCGGGAAAGCACTGTTACAACCTTTCGGGAATGTGGTACTGTTGATGTAAACTCACTAACCCTCACGCTTCAGACTGCTCGTCGGATCGCGTAAGTACTATTCGTATACTGCAGGGCGCAATTCCGCTTCCCCCCTCTTGCTGTGCTGTGATCACAGGGTGTGCCCTATGATGGATCGGTCCATATAGGGTAGCGTCGAAACTGAACGCAATGCGTTCTGGACAAGTGCTTGTCACACGTCATTTCAAACGTCAGCATGAGCATCACCGTAAAAATGGCCGCGCCCGACGTCGTTGGCGGAATCCATGGTAAACAATGCGTTCGCTCCCTCTGTGCGCCCTTTTTTAACTTCTTTCCACATCGATATTTCGAGTTATTCGATATCCTCACAGTAAAACTCGCAGCTGTGCACGTGAAGCATCGTACTGCTGGTTACTCCCAAACATGTGAATATGACACCGGCGTTAAGACAAACTCAGCCCATGCGATGCACTCACACGCTTCGGAGAAATAGGCTACCGTGCCGCATACTGTACACCAGAAATGCGTTCATCAGACCTGTAGAAGTTACCTTTCAAAAGTATAATTGAATTACGACTGCAACCCCGTGTTCATAAAACTAATTAAATTAGTTACAATTAGACGATAAGAATTGCAACTCAATTAATGCTACAGTAAACTAGAGAAGCAATTGGGGTACACTCAATTACATTAATCATTTCAAACATTTTTGCTGAAAGTGAAAACACAAACGAGTAATCTGACTAAACGCTAGTGGCAAAAAGGCAAGTGGTTGTTGAACACAATGAACACAATCTGCTTATTACTTAGCAGAAACGTTAGAATTGAAACGGAAAACTCCTTCTCCGTGTAATGAGGGAATGCTACTCATGCATCAGCTTGTAAGGTTCGTTGAACTTCAGAACCGAGGTATTCTTAAAGTTCTCATTCTTTATACCTCCACGACTTCTGGTGAAGTCCACCAAGTGAAAAAGACACTCCATTGGAGCACTGCTGGGTAGCCCCACATTATACTCCATGAAGGCTTCAAGCGAGTTGGCAGGTACCTTTGAAATTATTTCTTCCATGGTGCAGAACTTTTGTCTTTTGGTACGCTTAAATGCAGAAGAGTAAGGGCCAAAGGGCCATTAAATGCAACCTCCTTATCAGATATGACTTGTGACGTTCCATTATAAAGCTGCAGCTCTCATTTCATTTCTAAAATATGTAATTGCAGATTGTTTGAAGTTGTCACATAGACAACGGTTTGTTCTTCAACCTGGGATGCGCGATTGAGCCTGTGATGATGTCATTGTCTAACATTTGTTGGTTGGTAAGGCATGCGAGCCAACCATACACTGACGACGAACGTCAACAACCAGGGGTGCATTGCGAGTCATGTCGTAGGTGCGCGAGTTCGCTATTGTTTCACCGATGACCATAACAACGGTCGGGACATGTGGCACGCTTCGCGATGGAGCATCACAGTAAATCCGAAAACACCCTTATTAGTGTAAATGACACGTTCCAGGGAGCACTCCTTTTTTTTACACCTCTCAAATGAGAGTGTTCGAGTACACCTTTTTGAAATGGTGTTTTCTACGAGAAACACCTTTTCTAAATGGTGTATTCAGCAATAAACACCATTTCAAATTTCATGGTGTATAGTGCTAAAAACACCTTTTCTAGCATCCATTTGTATCAGTGTTCTAACAGGAATACACCAATGCGCATGGTGCCCCTGACCAGAATGACACGTGCAACATGATTTACTGAAGCCCAATTAACACCATCCCGCGTATGATGTGAAGAGAGTTTGTGGACTTTTTGTGACTTGAGCAAAATTGAATTTCTCCGTTCTATATATGTTCACTCGCTCACAATACGCATAAAATACACGAAATGAAGTACTGCAAAACTATATAAAATATGTATCTATTTTATTCCGAAAATGCATACCTTGAAAGTGGTATCCCGTGTCGGCACAATCGTACAAAACATCCCACGCACACAGTAGTGAAGTATTTCACACGTACGCATGCTTCATGCGGCACAGTGTCGCGTCGCACAATTCACAGTCAATGACCGGCTGCAGTCTGAGTTCTTCTGGCGACCTACAATGAAACGGCGACGTATCTGAAGCGCTAGAGAGAAATGTGTCTGAAATAGGGCGTTCAATCTCAAATTAGTAATGTTCAAACGCAAGTGAGTAAAACTGAAGGAAATGATCATAGCAACAACGAAGTTGGTTCACCCAGCTTACTTTTGACAAAGTAAGGCCTGCAAAAATGAGAATGAAATTAGCAGAGTCAACACCGGCCACGAACTTATACTTGTACACTTACCTGGCGGGACGCAGGACTGCAGCCGCCGCTCGAAACAAACAAAAACCTACAGCACAACAGTCATGGTATGAATATAAGCTTGGTCACACACTTCTATCACACAGCTTACCTCTTACGACGCAAAATCATATCGTCCTTCGTTCTGTAATGGACGAGCGAACGCTGAGACAGTTGAAACATGGTGCAACCGTTCCAACGACATTCCGATGATGCTAATGGCGATGACTCCTTGGTGACGAGGCGAGGGCGAGGCACGGAGGCGCAGAATCAAAATGTGGAGCAAACCAGTCACATGCGCGTGATCCTCATGTGGTCGTATAAGTTGGAAATCAGGGTGTCGAACCGAACCCGAACCGGAACCGAAAACCGTACCCGAACCGTTATTTTTGCCGGAAACGAACCCGAACCCGAAACGAAATTTTCATGAGACTGTTGAACCCGAACCGGAGCAGAACCGTAAACAATAATAGCGGTAACCGGTTGGCAACAAAACGGTTCGGACATAAAATAAGTCAGCATAAGAGTTTCTCTCTATCCCCGAACGAAGACACATTGGTATCATCATCACGCGCCTATATCATGGATTTCCGAAATTTTCACCTAGCAGTCGGACGACGACGTATAGTAAGTATACTTTCAGCGTTTTTTTTTACATGCTGAAGCGCAGTTGTCCTTGTGAGCGCCGCGGCTAGCGCCCCACGAACGCGTTGCGGCGTCTACTCTTCAAAGACTAGGTGCCACGCCTACGAATGAATCAGGAATGAAGTAGGCCAGTTATGTAGCTCTACAGGACGAATATGTGATCAAATAAGCGCCCAAGATTTCCCTTTACATGTGAGCAGTACAAATTAAACAAGTCAGAAACATAAGAAGTGGAGAAGGAGCGTACGCAGAACAGATCCTGTTTGATTGGTCGTGGTTTGCAAAGTAAATGTGGTTCTCCTTATTGGTAGTGCAGTTATGTCGTGACACACTGCCTTTGTGTTGTGGATTAACTAGTACACTGCTGTGAGCTCGGACAGAGTAAGGCTGGCAGGCTTATTTTCGACATGCTTCAGTACGGTTTCAGATCGATTCACGCTGCGAAGGCAGTGTGCCGGCAAGTACTGTCGTCTATGTTACGCTGTCCATTTTATTACGCTTCCTTTAAGTGTATCTTGCTGGCACTGTGCGTGTGAAAAAAGAGATTTTGGAAACAAAGTAGCAGGACTACACCGCTTCAACAGCGTGCACTCTATTTGCAATAAGTGTTCATCCATTTCTCATTTCTTTCGCTAAAGGGCTAGATCGCCGCTAGAGACGTCAATGCAGACAACAGCCGTAAGCTATTAGCCACGCATTTCCTGATAAAAGCAGTTTTATGGAACATATAAAACGGAAGCGTTGAACCGGTTCGCGAACCGGTTCGAGTGTTGGTGTGGCCGAACCCGAACTGAACCGGAACACAACGCGAACCCGAACCCGAACCGAACCCGTGTTTTTCGCGGTTCGACACCCTGTTGGAAATTATTGTATACTGAAGTATAAATAATACGAGGAACCGCCTTCTCAAAGCCAAATGTATTTAGAGTTTAAATGTCTAGCTAAAAGGTGACAAAGTGGCATTCAAGCTACTACATTTAATCATAAGTTCAGATTCAAATACCGCTTTGTTTAGAGAGCCGATAACACGAATCTCTCTACCCCCAGGAGTGGCGTACACCCCACATGGTTTTTTGCAGAACACCCAGAAATTGCTGATATTACCCATACAGCTGATCTCCCAATGGACAGATCCACAAATATGCCTCAATACACATATACCCCACCCCCACCCCCCGGCAGTATGGGATGCTGGGTACCCCCTTGAGGTCGACCTCTAGTGCCTTTGCAACGTCGCATGGGATCACACTGACATGGTATTTCTTCCCTAACTTAACTTGCTTTTGAAAACACCTTTTCTGGCATGCTTTCGGTTAAAACGGTGTAACAGGGGGTGCAGAAGGGTGTAAATCTCTTCAGCACCTTTTCTGATCCCAGCATCTTGAGTGAAAAAGGGTGCTTTTTAAAAACTCGATCTTTTTTAAACACTGCCTGTTACGCTCTTCATCATGGTCACTGGAGTAAACAAAAGGTGTATATCACTGAAAACACCCTTTTTGTGTAGAAAAGGGCGCTTTTGGATTTACTGTGCACTATAGAGCCGTTCCCTGCTACCCCGGCTGCGGCTCGTGCATCATGTGACCGTAGCCAGAGCGGAGGTAGGACGATCCAAAATACTTCGGGGTTCGCGATCAAAATGGCGGATCTGTTCGTCATGAATGACGAGGAGGGCATCGCCAATCGCGACCGGGAACGCACATATTGCACTTACAGCGATGCTTTCGCTACGACGTCAGAGGACAACTTCATTGCGACCTTCCGCTTGTCTAAGGACGCTGCTAGAGAGCGAAGCGAAGCTGTCGAAGGGGATCTGGAGCGGCGTAAGTATAACTATAGAAACTCGTAGAACACTTGCTAACAGCATTTGTGCACAAATGCAGAAGTTCCATTCTTAAACAACGACACATTTCAGCTCAGCAGTGGCGTCGTGCAACCCTCAGCGTCGAGCAGAGAGTTTTAATGGCGCTACGCTTCTACGAAACTGGGGCGTTCTTCAGCAACATTGCGAGGGAAGAGAGCTTCGTTTGCAGCAAGCATGCGATATCCGAGGCTGTCCACGCTGTGAGCCTAGCCATCACAATGAATCTCGCGTCCGATTCCCCTCGACTCCGGAAGAAAAGCTGGAAGTAATGCGTGGGTTCTACGAGTTGGCTGGGTTTCCTGGGTGCCTGGGTAAGCATTATCTGTCTTCCATAAACAACATAGGAATGCTTCTAACAATGCAAGCAAGAATCATGATGAATAACACGTCTTCTCCGTTTCACTCTTTTGCCTAAATGCAATGTCTAACACAAAGTCTGACACAAACAGAATATAACATGAAATATAACATGCACCTAATGGTGATTAGCTTCAGCACCATGCTACTCCCTCGTATACAATGAGTCGAATGATAATGCCCTAAAAGTCGTGTCAGAAGGGAGCATCCTCATTATTTGTGTGTATATTTTTCGCAGGTGCAACTGATGGTACACAAGTGGCAATACAGCAACCGAGCCTTGCTGATCCACGCTTCGTGTATGGAACCTATTATTGCCATAAGGGGTACCACTCCATCAACGTCCTAGCGGTGATGAATACTTGTACTTTTTGGCATTTATTTCTGCACAAATATTTCATTTCAATTTCATACCACTAAGTCAAACAAATCAATTAGGCAGCTGTGTTTCCAGAACCATTCTCTTTCCAATGCTCCTGTGTACATTCTCTTGCTTGTTTGTTGCCTTTTATGCATACAGAGGATGTTCACGCTGTAACATTGTACACCTTTCTAAGATCTGTGATGCAACCGGGCGTTCTTTCGTGAATGCTAGGTACCCCGGATCGTGCCATGATGCCTCTGTATGGGCAGCGTCCCAGCTCTGCCGAGTAGCTCCCACAATATTTGAAGATGGGGACTGGCTAATTGGTGAGAATCATTTTGTTGTTAGTCTGTACGTTTCCTGCTTTTCTTCATTGGGCTACCGATCTGGGTGGCATTTTTTTACGATCGCCCATTTTCATGTTACCCCCCCCCCCCCCCCCGACACAAACACACCTACAAATTGCGTCAACATCCTCACACATGTACTTCAGTGTTCCCTAGACGCTGCCTAGATTTTATTTCCTGCCAACGCCTGAGTCGCATGTTTGAAATGAAGCTTGCAGGCCTAATCCTACCTCGCGAGAGAAATGTATATAAAAGGCACATCTTTGTGACGTCCTGATAGCTACTGCAGTTCACGACTGCATCATCGTATAGCTAGAAAGCATGTGTTATGCTTTTGTTGGTTATGTAATGTCGGTTTATGTTGGTTATGCAATGATCTGCTCAACAAAATTCTCCATATGGCATTTACACATATGTCAGAGTGTGTCAAGACGTCATTTGAGACTCTGTCTGTGGATGCCGATTGTTTGTTTAATTTTCCTGATAGAGCCAACATAAAAGTAGATGAGGCAATTAAACTTATAATGATGAACAAAATACAAGCCTCACAATACCCCTTTGCATGCTTTAATGTAAGAGAGAACATATTGAGGGTGCGTGTTTGTGTTTCCTAGCATGGCATGGTACGTTAAAGGGAGGGTGGCTGGCATGGTGTAACTGCTAGCTCCTCTGGCCAGAAATAGAAGGATGTGAAATGCGACCCACTACTGGTGCCTTGTTTGCTTCAGTGGCGAACTGAATAGAAATAGAGAGAATAAAATGGAAACGTCGATCACACTGATGCGACCAGCTGCTCCCTGACGCTGGATGAATGAAAGCATGGAATGACTTGAAACATTATTTCAGCACGTATGTTCGAGTATTCATTTGATACAGCCATTCTCAGTAAAATCAAACTAAAGAAATGCTTTTACGTCTCATAACGTGTTTTGGTGACATGCTTTGCACTACGTGCTATGATCACGATTAGAGATGCAACCTACATCTGCAGAATAATGGATGAGAGTTTTTAATTATCTACAAGAGACAGCGCCTACCCCTTGCAGCCATGGCTGGTGACGCCTGTCCGAACGCCAACGACACAGGAAGAAAAGGACTACAATGATGCACACAGTCGAACACGCGTGTACATTGAGCACTGTTTCGGCATGCTGAAGATGCGGTTCCGGTGCCTTCAGAGGTACCGCACCTTACAGTTTGCTCGGGACCGGCCGTGCAACATCATAAATGCTTGTGTGGTGCTACACAACATGTGTATAGCGTAAAACACACCTCAGCTACCTGATGAAGGTGATGCGGAAGGTGGGCCAGATGATGACGTGACAGAAGAGGCACACGTTGCGGGGGCAGAGGGTGCAGAGGACAATGAGAATGTTGTTGCCACAAGCAGTCGTGCAACCCAGGTTAGAAGTCGCCTTATAGCACGGTGCACAACAAAGAAGGGCAATTGTGGTGCTCTACCAGGATTAGATTGTGCCATTGTTGCGTGTTTTTCATTGATCGACAGGTCAGTGACTTTTGGTTACTCATGCTGCTACTCGTAATTGCGGAATAGATTAGGTGAATGTGTCATGTAATGTGGGTAGGTGTACGGAAACACCACAAACTGCATACAGAGGATTAACTGATAGAAATGTGTGTGATAAGCAAGGAAATCTGATCAACAAGGACAGACACCAGTAACAAAACTGACAGAACTGATTTATTGAAGGATTACAGTGTCCCGTGTCAAATATGTGCATGTATATATACAAGAGATGGGGAAATTACTGTAGAAAGGGAACTCGTCACCACTTAAGTTACAGTGCAAGAAATCTGAGTTACTAACAAATTTACAGGTAATGAAACTGAACTTTGTCCAAGTTACTTTGAGAAAGTTTACTAAAAATGAACATATTACCGAAGAAGTTATTGGAGCTCAAAAGGAACAAATTAAGCTAAAAGGTACTGAAAAAAGAAGCTTACTTACAGTAACGAGTTACCCCCAACACTGGTATATACATATTAAATACATTCATTCATTCATTGCTATACTATCAGTAAGTGAGGGTGTAGTAATAAGTTATTTACAGATATAAAAAGTGAACATAGTGAAAAATCGATGAGTCAGTCAGTCAGTAGTGGTATTATACAGAGTCAGGAAACTGGTAAAATGGTAGAGGGTGATGGTAAGCTGCTGTTGCTGAGTGTGTAGAGGCTGCAGAAAAGCAGAAAGTGATATGGCAGAGGGGCAGATGATACAGAGGCCACAAGAAGTGCATTGCATTTGTATGTTACAGTTCAGCTCATGACAAGGGTTGTCACACTGGATGCTAGCTTACCTTATTGGCTTGACCTATGTCTTCGCCCCTTATCTAACAGGAGTGCAGCATACTCACTTATGGGAGTCAACAACTGTAAATACTGTAAAAGTACATAACGTCAGCATTAATGAGATCTTGTATAGAGTACAACAATGATTTGGAAACATGTTTTCAAAGGTTGCCAAGCTGCTATCACAATGGAATGCTCCGTTGTGTCCCATAAAATGCTCTGAGCACTTCATTTCCTTCATGAGCAATGTCTGCATTTCTAAGATAGTTCCCTGACTGTTTTGTTTCGGTAACATTTTGAAAACATTTTGAAAACATCTTGCTGCTTGCTGCAGTACGTGAGACAACAGCCTCTGACATAGTAATGCAAATCGTGCTCTTCAACACTGCTTCTGACAGATAAACATGTGCACTTGCGTTTACTATTCCTGAACGAGTGCAGTCATGCTGTCTATAATTTTTCTCTGTCCCGCCACCAACTGTCGCTGCTGCTCAAGGACATCAGTGGCGATGGATGGCGGAGTCCGCCGCCTTCGCCTCCGGCAGGGTCTTAGCGTTCGCTGCCCTTGCAATTGCCGCTGTTGCTGCTGTGGTTCGCTCTGAACCTCAGGAGCTTCAGATGAGGCATCCCCCTGTGAGCCATAAAACATTGTGGTATAGGTACAGGATCCACAGAGGACGTACTTTGGTAGTATTATGTACCGCTGCTGGAATTGTCACTTCTGTGGCAGCAGATGTTGATGGCAGTGGCTCGTGTCTCTCTGAAAAGTAAAGACAACATGCTATCTCAAAAAGAATAAAGCAAGTCTATGAGAGGCTAAAGCACGTTGATTCTTCTGATGCAAAATCCAGGTTAATATAATTGCCTTCAGTTTCATGACGTAACATATTTGGCAGCTATGATTATGACATGATGTATCCTTACAACAGAAGCAGTAACTATCGGACTGATGCTTCCCCTCTGGAGGACACCTGAACCCCTCCTGCGGTGCCGGTCACCGTGTCCCAGCCAACTAGGGCCGTGACACGCTGAGTGGTTCAAGACAGAAGGGATACAGTGTCCACCAGTGCAAAACCTGGCCCAGGAGCAATGAAGCCACTGCCTCCTCCTGTAGTGTGCGTTTTCTCAGACATTTGTCTTGCTCTATTTCGAACTCTGTATCGCCAATCTTTCCACAGCTGCTGCCACCCCTTCCCACCCTTGTGGAGTGACCCAGCGGCATTCAGATGGGCAACGATTGTTTCTCACTGGGCTCTCCTTTGTACCGCAGCTTTTCCCTCGAGGAACGTCTTGTTGTTGCACAACTGTGGCAATTCCTCGATGACACCTAACAAGAGCATATGTTGCTGATGTAACGCCATCTGTAAAAAAGGAAAAGAAAAATTTGCTATGTAGTGGACAAAAATATAAGACAAAAATAGTATTAAAAATAGTATAAATAGTATAAAAATTACAAAAATAGTAGTAAAAGGGGATAGTATTGCGTTTCAGTATTCTCATGCCAGCCTGTAGTTTGTACCCGACAGCTAAAGCTAATCGCTATTGAACTACTTGCGGAAACTCTCACTCAAATGTTCATCCAATTTGTTTACCGTAAGGACAAAATTACATTGTGCACAAGCTTAATGCCAGAAAAGCATTCCCAACTTCAGTCAGAAACTTAACGTTAATTTAAGCCTACAAACACTGAACACTGAAAATCAGGACCCAAGGTAAAACTACGAGTAAGGTCGCGATACCAACTCGCTGTGAACTTTACTTACGTTGCATAACATCGTGCAACGTCAGTTACTCACTCACAAATGATTTATAACTGATTTGCACATACCACGAAGCTTTCGCTGTGGATGTGAACGTGAATATGAAGCGAATAACTTGATAGCAGACGACAGTGCTCTGCGCTGTTATTGGTTAAGAGGACATACCACCCCCTGTTTTCTATGTGAACTTTGCATAGGTTTTGTGGCTGAACTACGAGACAGATCGTATTGCGGAAACCTTCATTGGAAAGGTGACGTCAAGATCTCTTAACTCTGGGAACTGAAATATCGCTCTAGCGTTGTAATTTTTTTTTACGGACCCCTGAAGGTGGGAACCCCTCTGTTTTCTATGTGAACTTTGCATAGGTTTTGTGGCTGAACTACGAGACAGATCGGAATGCGGAAACTTTCATCGGAAAGGTGACGTCAAGACATCTTAACTCTGGGAACTGAAATATCGCTCTAGCGTTGTAATTTTTTTTTAAAAAAGAAAAAGAAATGAATTTTGTCGCTAGAGCTTCAAAAAATCCAAATAAATAAATGAAAGCAAATAAAAACAATCCGCTTCTGAGGTTAACCGGGGACATGTTTCAGGATTCAAATGACGCGTTTTTTGTGTGTTTTTAGCATTCTGTTTTTCCGAAAAAGAATTAAAAGTGAGTACAGGCATGCATCCAAGGCGTTTACCACTGATTCCGGAAGGTGGCGCCGTCCGCTCGCAGCGCCCGAACGTAGTCCGCTCGTAACCATCCGCGTATTGCGCAGCAGCTGATCGGCGTCCGTGGTTTCGGCGGTTCGTCCTGAAGTGACCAATTCGTGGCTAAGTTACGCGTTTTTTTCACTTTCTTGTCCTGTTCATTTGCTCTCTGTCCTTGTGTGTTTTCTGCGTGTTCATAGTATTTACCCATTATGGCTCGAAGTCACGTCTACGGACAACGGAAACGTAAGAAGAAGGACTTTGCGAATTTACGTGGTAGAGGCAGGCATGTGACGGAGCCTGCGGATTTGAGAGATTTTGGTAATGCAGGATGCTCCAGCCGTGCTGTTCCCAGTGATCGTTGCACTTCGACGACTCCACATCGCGCAGATACCCTTGTAGGCTCAACCTTTGGTGGTAGTGTTGTTCCTCAAACTGTAACTGATGCCGGTCGGAATGCTTGTTTCGCTTCGAGCACAAGCGAAATTCGTCCTTCAAATTCGTCATTTGCTGATTCAGCTGAGGTAGATAATGTAGTCCCCTGCAGTTCAGGTTGTGACGAGCTTGCCGGTTCCAGAGCAAGTCCCGTTCCAATCACTGCCGCTGTTACACCCAGTCGATCTTCATCTTTCGATACTGGCAATGTTCACCAGACACAGAGTCAGCGCACAAGCAGTGTGAATGGTCGGCGTATAGTGGAGATTGATCACTTCTTCTCGTCTTTGCAAAGTTTGTCGGTACATAGTCCGTTTGGTTGCGGCCTGGCTGACATGGAAATTGTATCAGAACATCGGCGAGGTCTGTGTAGCTCTTTCAGTTTGAAGTGCAGGATGTGTCTGAGGAAAGATGTAGTCACAACAGAGGCACCAGTTGATCAACTTGTTCAACAACGCATGGACGTCAATTCCTCAGCAGTGAACGGTATCGTGTCTATAGGTTCTGGTTTCTCAGGCCTTCGCGAGCTCCTAGGTGCTCTGGACATACCCGGCATGGCTGGTAGCACGTACAGTAAGTATCAGGATATTGTTGCTAAAGGAATCGACGAAACAGCTTGGGAAGAAATAAGAAAAGCAGGCATTGAGGAAGCTCGGTTAGCTAGGGAGGCTGGGGACGTCGATGCTGACGGTTTTCCTATAATTACGGTCGTTGCCGATGGTGCTTGGTGCAAACGTTCATACAAGAACAAGTACGACGCTCTTTCTGGCTTGGTAAGTAAAAATTTTTATCTACACTTAATAAAGGTGCCCGAAAAAGGAGGATTTATCTTGCACACCGCTTGGCAGACGGGATATACAGGAAGTCTGTGCCCACCATTTGTGGAAAGAACACTATGAGCATTTATTTGGAGGAAAAAGTTGACCCCTCTGGTGCTATTAGTGGCACTGCTGTCTTTTGGTAAACACACTTTCTAGAGTGGTATACATCCTGTGGCATTAATTCGTATGATACGCGTACAAATGCATAATTCCTCGAAACATTGTCATTGGGGGTAGAGTTTTGTGGAATACAATCCTGACATTTTTTCGTTTTTGCAGGCTGTAATTGTTGGGTACCGCACAAAGAAAGTACTGTTCCTAGGCGTCCGGAACAAATTTTGTACACTGTGCGCAAGTTCCAAGGCAGGGTCGAGCCCAAAAAAGCATCTGTGCTTCAAGAACTGGGACAGCAGCTCTACCAGTATGGAGAAGGATATCGTCGTTGAAGGCTTCAGGCGCAGCATTGAGTTGCACGGGGTAAAGTACTTGCAGTTGATCGCTGACGGTGATTCGAGCACATACAAGTCAATTCTTGAAGCTGCACCGTACCAGCATCAGGTAGTTCAGAAGGTAGAATGTCGCAACCACCTTCTTCGAAACTATGTAAGTCGTCTTCGAGATGTTGCTTTGGCAAAGAGAACAACCCCCATTCCCCCATCGTTGAAGAAGCTACTTCTGGATAATGCTGTTCGACTAAGAGTTGGAGTTGCTAGGGCTATTCACTATCGCAAAGAGCAGGCCGAGTTCAGCAAACAAGATCAGATTCGGAACCTGGTGGCTGATATCCGTAATGGGCCACTCCATGTGTTCGGCGACCACGCAAAATGTGCGGGTTACTTTTGCAGTGGTCCAAAAGAAGGGGAAGTCAATCACGTCCCAGAGCTCAGGAAATGCGGACTTTTCAATGAAATCCTTGTAGCGATGAGTCGTTTGGCAAACAATGGTAGCAGCTTGATCCTTGACGTTAACAATAATGCTGCAGAACATTTCAATTCTCTCGTTGCAAAGTTTTCTGGCGGTAAAAGAATAAACTTTTCCCAGAGGGGATCATTCGGAATGCGGGCTTCAGGAGCTGTCGTGTCTTTCAACTCTAAGCAGTACCATCGTGCTCTACATAAGGCAGTGTACAACACCAGCCCTGGGAAGTATGCAAAAATTATGCTGAAGCGTAAAGCAGCTGTTCGTGCTGCTTGCATAAGGCATCGGAGTTCTGGGGCTGCTCGCTGTAAGCGTTCACTTGAAGGTGCGCCTTGCAAGCGTGCTTCCAGCGACAACCACTATGGTTCCATAGTGGATGCTCCAGACATGAACCACGATGACTATGTTGAAGCTGCTGCGGCGTACAAGGATTCCCTTGTGCTCTCCCAACCAGATGCAGAGCAGCTCGAGGCTGATACTCGAGGTCAAGAAGGGAGACCTTTGTGGATGCAGGAGAGGCGAAAGCGACTCACCGCTTCTAATTTTGGCAAGGTATGCAAGATGCGAGATGCAACGAGCAGTGCAAGTACTGTTCGTTCCTTGCTCTATGGTCATTTTGACACTGAGGCTCTCCGATATGGTCGCGACACTGAGCCCATTGCAATTGCTAAGCTGCAGGATGAGTTAGGGGTGACTGTTTCACCATGCGGCCTTGTTGTTGATCAGGAGTTTGCATACCTTGCTGCAACACCTGATGGGCTTGTCGGTGATGACACTGTCGTGGAAGTGAAGTGCCCTTATTCGGCTCGGCCCCTTACCCCTGTGGAGGGAGTGCGGGCAAAAAAAATCACCTTTTGCACTATTGATAACTCTGGTAATATTTCGTTGAAGGAAAACCATGACTACCACTATCAGGTGCAGGGACAGCTCCACATCACTCGACGTCAGTTTTGTCTTTTTGTGGTATATTCTGGCGAGGAAATTTTTGTCCAGAAGATCGAGAGAAATGATGGCTTCTGGAGCAAAATGATTGGCCACCTTCAACTGTTCTACTCGCATAGCCTTCTACCGGAGTTGGTTGACCCTCGTCAGTCCCGTGGGCTGCAGCTCAGAGATAACAAGAAGAGTGACCATCAGGTTGCCTCGCTCTGTGATGCCGCCAAAACAACTTCCAATCAGGGCGATTCATCCAGAAAGAGACGGAAGACTGGTAAAGATAACTCACCTGCCGCTGTTCTGTAATTATGGCTAGACTGTGGATTTACGTGTCATTTAGTTTGTGCGGCTCCACCTTTGCCAAGTGTTTTAATGCATATTCATCCATTTTGCTTCATAATTTACTGAATGTTTTTCCATATACATGTCTTCGACTTTGGCTCAGGCTGCATATCTTCACGTTTGTGTTTCATATTTAAGTTACCTTTTTCCATTTTTACTGTGCATATCTGTGCATATTTTTCAATTTTCCTAAATATTTATATTAATATATTTCTATGTATAAATCCACAGACTAGTCGTGCGATGCTTGTCATATTTTAAACATGGCGTAAGAGTGTGAAATCTGAATCCAGCCATCAGCACGTGAGGATCTAAGTATGAGAATGGTGCACAATCTCCCAACCGTAGAACCGTCTTCCCCGGCATTGTTGAAACACGTCCACACGTTGATGCTATATGTGTGAGGCCATCATGGTATTCTACCTTGGCTTGAGTGTATGAAGATATAGCAAAGCTGTCCCCAAACCGTCGTTCTTCCCAGGCATGGTTGAAACACGTCCACACGTTGATGCTACATGTGTGAGGCCATCATGGTATTCTGCCTTGGCTTGAGTTTATGAAGATATAGCAAAGCTGTCCCCAAACCGTCGTTCTTCCCAGGCATGGTTGAAACACGTCCACACGTTGATGCTATATGTGTGAGGCCATCACGGTATTCTACCTTTGCTTGAGTGTATGAAAATTGTGGAAAGAAACATGAATGGTATTCCTAGCACTTTTGAAGCTCCACCAGCCTGTTCAGATGTCGACATCCTGAGTATGAATCCATTTTGATATTTTGACAAGGTCGGTAAGTATCATTGTGCAGAGCTGTCTCCCAACTGTCGCCAGTTCCCCGCATTGTTGAGCACGAGCAACATCCCAACATGTCGCTCTGCGTTACGTCCTCTTGCCATCTTGCCTTTACTTGGGTGTCATTTCAACATATGAAAATTGTATTTTCAGATTCAGGTATCCAGTACTACTGCAAATATGATGGCCAGACGCCCAAAGGTCAAACTTCCTAAGTGTTACTGTCTTTACCTGTCATTTGAAAATTTCCTACTCTCTCCCTGATTATGAAGCACCTGCCCTTGCCAGTGTTGTACCTGGTTCAGCATTATGTGGCCAATGATGAATGGTGCCCTGTTGGACATTTTTTTTTCCATAAACACACACTCTGAGGCTTTAGCTGCCAACTGACAAGCATGGCAAAAGCAACTATCAGTTGCTACTTCATTGCTCAAAAAGGAAACTCGTTGCTGAGTAACACGTTCCAAGTTTTTACTATTCCCATATTATGAACCTGGCTCTGTCCACCAGGATGCTATATGTTGATGCCGTATGTGCGAGACCTTCATGTCAAAGTGCGCCTACATGCAGCGGACTGTATGGTACTTCATTATGTGTGTATGCCACATCGCCAATGATGAAATGTGCTGTTGGATACTCTATCCACGAATGAACATTCTGAGGCTACAAGCATGAGCTGATACGCATAAGTAATGCAGAAAACGTGACGATGTATACATGCTGCGTTCTTCAATAAAATATCTCCAATCTACCAATAGTGAACACGTGCTACTGATTTCTTTTTAATCTTTCGGGTGCTGGCTGTCTAGGATTTTCTGCTTGCAGTAATCTGTGAACCAGTGGTTACTAACAATGGCTATTGGTCACCTTGACCAGATTTCATCTGAAGAAAAACTTGAGACCGGGGGAACACTGCAAACACATCTGTACGGACCACAATACGAATTTGAGGAGAAATACATTTTTTCTCTTGAAAAGCTTGCTATGAAGCATAATATATTTTATTAACCAAAATATATTGCACGAGTTGCACCCGTAGGAAAATACCCAGCCATCTCATTCAGGCTACAGTGGGCATCAGTGACTCGCACTCATAGTGGCAAGCAATGCAGTAGTCTTTCAATTTCAAATTTCACACGCATTATCATGCACCACCTCGCTGTGTTTAGAGTTTCTGCTCCAGGAAATATCACGGGGAGGGGGGCATATGTGCCCTGGACCAACTTCTAAGGAAACTACTGGTCTCAGGGTGCCTAGGGTAACGAGCAGACAGCCCAGCCGGAAGCTGGCAGACGGCATGAAGCCATTACAAAATTTCCATCGGAATGATGATAGTTGTTTACAAAATTTTATCGGGCAGGTCTTGTGTATGATGTGGGCCATTTGTACACTAATCATGGGACAAAGTATGCGATGGCAGGAGGAACAGGTTAGAAAAAGCTTTGACTACGTTGCTGCTGCTGACAGAAGTGAGCATAGGATTGGGGATCAGATGACGTGGTTGTTATAATACAGCAGGTAACAGTGGTAACATCGTTCTGTGTCGTCATGACATGGCGGCTAAAATGGTGAGCGTTCACCACGGTGAGCGCACAGGCCTGCATGCACTCGTGGGGTGTCCCTTAGCACGACACTCTTCACACGACTCCATTGGCTTGAGTACGATGCCACGACGCGGACCCGGTGCTTTCAGCCATGGTCCGTAGCGTTTCACGAGGGCTGTGCGGAGGATGCCTGCTAGGCACGATAACCCCCGTCCCGTCGAAATGTGATAGCCATCCCGTGAAAGCATCCCCTCTTTCACCTCCTTGTTCCTGGTAAAGACCTTGTGCTGGAAAAGATATTTGAACATATATACGGAATGTTTTTGCAAACAGCACTTCACAAAGACAGCAATACAAATAAACCGGAATTCCTGGTAGGCATGTGCCAGTACTTCGTACGCATTTTATTTTCGGAAAAATTGCGCGATAAAAAGCAACTGGAAACTAGCTTTGTGATACTTGAATTACAAACAGGTACCGCATCAAGACCATCAACTGTTTGTAATTCAAGCACCACAAAGGTAGCCCCAGTTACTTTTTGTCGCACTGTTTTTCCAAAATTAACGAGCATTATAAAATACCTGCCATGACCACCAGGAAGTTCCAGAGTTAGCGTTCGAGAAGCGACTACTCACGTCAATGCTCAACACCGTAGCGTCACCGGCACGGACAGCTGGAATCGTGCGCAGCATCGCGTTATATCCCTGAATTGTGCCAGAAAGTTCAGGCCGCCTTGTCTGTGGCATCAGCTTATACAGGAATATATGCTCCGCGTAGCCTTTCGCCACCTCAACGGTATCCTGTGAAAGAAGACCATTCATGGAAATGAATCTTCCCTGGCGTGTCAGAGGAAATGGGTTTTAGCAGCACAGAGATTGAAATCGTTGCAATCTGTACTTACTCAGACTTCCCGCAAAACAGCTGCGGCACTCTTCCCATCCTGGATATCGTTGCCACCGATATACATGACGATCCAGTCTACTGCTAGGTGCAGTCGATGGATTTTTTCTCTCAGACGGGCCGCTGTAGCTCCGGGATAGCTAAAAGTGACGATTTCCACGTCAGAGTCTACGAACAGCCTGTCGCGCGTCATAAACTTCAGCTGGCTACTGCCAACCAACGCGCCTTTCATCGTTTACGTTTCTCTGGGATCACAATGCGTTGTGCGGCGAACTGCAAAGTCAGTTGATCTCCGAAGAAGCTGCAAGGGAGAACCATGCGTGCGTCTGTGGCGTGCGCGAGACGCAGTTGGCGCCGTTGCGTAGTCCTCCTCTCCACAGCTGTCTGGTCGTCTGCTCGCTGAGGTCGACGCGACCACCAAGCCTTTGGCAGCCCGCTCGTGCAGACGCGGATGTTATGTGACGGGGCCCACACAACAAACCCATCGCATGCAAAAATATAAATAAAATCAAATGCGTTTGTGGTGTTTTGCACATTGGTTTAGGGCCTTATGGACCAGCAAAACCAAATATAGTGGGATGACCGTGAGGGTGGGGACGTTTGCCACAAGATTTCGCGGCACGCTACCCAAACCCGGATTTATTTGTCATGAGCATTCTGCATGTATTCCTAAGAATCCTTCCCTGTAGTGGGACGATCATATGTTTAAACACTAAAAACAACAAATTATTTATCGAGCGGTCAAAAGCTTCCTTTTATGAACTGTATATGCACCGCGGAAAGGATGGAAATTCGCCTGCGATCTCTGACGGTGAAAATGAAATCATAGTTCGATTGCCGCGGAAATAAACACTTTCTTTTATTTTTGAATCGGATAGTCCGCAATTGATGCAAACTACACTATGATAAACAGTCGCGTCCGAAATATCGAATATTCAGACAAACAATTCAACACGTCAGCCTGAACAGACTGGAAGACAGGTTGCTTTATCTTGGAATTATGAAATTTTTATCGTGGTTGAGGAAGGCCCGGCTAGCATTAAACCCCATAAAAAAGTAACAACAATACAGTGAAGGAAGTAACAAATCGATACCTGCCGTCTGCACGCACACTGTATCACGAAATTGGCCAAATCCGGCGGCCATTTACTCAAAATCGCCGCCAAAATTTTGGCACGATTTTCGGGTATGTTATGGAGCTATCCTTCCCGAGAACACAGAAAGAAAATTGGAATGGACAAATGGGACTGGCCATCGGGCCCGCTGCGAGCCTGGGGAACACTTAGAGCAGAGGTGGGTTTGGATAGGGCCTCAGTATAGAAATATTGGTGTATGGGCAGGGCACGGGCCTAAAAATCCGGCCCATGCAGTGCTCTACCCCTTCTCAAGAGGCAACTACAGTGCCAAAATGCGCATGACCTGTGCATACGTGCACTGTTTGGTTTGTTTGATAGCTGAAGAAACTCGGGACGGGGGACAAGACAGCCGTTTCTATAGAAAAGCGCTATCACGCATTTTGTTTTCCCAAATGTTCGCGTAAGCCAGACGGACACTTGGTAGTTCGACGAAATGGGCACTTGGACCGTATGACGTGCAACCCATTATTTGAGGGTGAAATCCATACCCGACCCCTAAATCCTCTGACAAGACCCGCCACCCGCGCTCTACCAGAAAATGAAATCCACACCCAACCGGACCCGACCAGCAGGGGCTGCGGCGCCTTTGTTTACTTATTATTTGGTATGATCTTTTCTCTTCGTTGTTGTTGCTGTAGCCGTTGCTTGTTCGTGGCCGACCAGCCAGCAGTGCTTGTGCCAAAAACGCTGCCCGCAACAGTCTCGCTACCCGCGCGGGTGTCAATAATATCACCCGCAACCGACCCGCTACCCGCGGGAAACTCCAAACCGGGATCCGCACCGCAGGATAGAGCGTGTCGTGCAGAACCCTGCCTGCACTACGCCTGAAAACTCCGCACTTCGGCTTTCCTCTTGATCAGCGTCTCACTCTGCTTCACGGAGAGAGCGGTGTCGTGTGTACGCGGTTGCTCCTCTCTGGCTTTGTTGAAGGACGCTCCTTCTGCTGTTCAAACGCGCCCACCACGCCTGTGGGCCCCAACGTGTGTGAGTGCATGTGTGTGGAATTTTGAGTAGCAAGCCGTAGCCATCTGGCTGACATCTCCTAACCCCTATGTAGAAGAAGAACCGAGACCCGACACAAACATTCAGCTGTCGAGTCTCATGAAGTCTGTTGACGTACATGCCGCACCATGTGTTGTCGAATCCGAACCTGGCACGGGCACGTGCGAAAAACGTAAAGCCCGGCCCGACAAGGCCCGCGCAATGCTCTAAAGGGGAGTGCGAAACCCTATCGAAATTTGCTAGCAGTCCTGTGCGAGCGCACCGGCCTTGAGTTCTACTATGAAATAATGGGAGCGCTTTCACGACACAAATCGACAGCAACGAACGTCATGGTTCAACAGCGTAAGTGTCACTGGCAAGAAAAGCAGGGATGTTTTGCAACGGGATGTTGCAGTGTCATATGACCGTCGACAACCCCGCGTCCTTTCTGGATACTGCTGCCTCTGACAAAAATCGCTATTCAGCTCAACTGGAGTCCCCCGATACTCTCAGGGACACGTGATCCTGTGACACCACGAAAACTGAAAACTACGATTACTATATCACGAATAGACACCTCCACGGACAGTCTCTGCGTATCGGGTGAAAAGCTTTAGCCCGCTGCTACCGATCAGAGCAATCTTCATCCACGAGAAAGCGAGGTGGTAACGGCGGTACGCGACAGTCACACGGCATGTTCGAGAAATGCCAGTAAAACGTAAACAGCAAACGCGAGACAACGAAATCCACCGCGCAAAAGCAAATCGGGGAAAGGAGAAAATCTAAAAATAAAGGAAACACAACCCAGCTCATAGGTCTCCGCCTGTCACGTGGGCTTGTCGTGTCCTCCAATCAGAGACGCGATGGACTTCTTACAAAGTCGGAGGAGTGAGGGCCCTCCTCACTCCTCCGACTTGTGGCGCCATCTATCGCAGAAAAAAGTTCATTTTTGAGTTGAGACGTATGTGATATGTCCTCTTAAGTTGGGTTAAAATGTTGCGGTAAAGATAGACACAGTTCTACAATTCAGTAGCACTTTATTTTTGAATGTGAACAAAAGAACACGTAAGGTTTTCATTTTATTGTATTTACTTCCAGCCGTGTTGCTGTTTCAAGAGGCACCTTTTGTAGAGAGTTATTGCCGGTTCGCGGTTGGTTGTTGGGAGCCGCGATGCACACTCATAAGATGGCGTTCCTTGCCATGCAACGACTGGCGGCGGCACACCGTCGGTCTCACGCGTAGCGCCGGCTGTGAGCGGAGCAATTGTGAGCTCGCGAGCTGGCCGGGAACGCGCCCCTGGATCGGATTACCCTAGCCTTGACTGTTGCACATGCGCTGCGTCCGTACATGCGTTCCAGCTACAATAATCTTCTCTTTCGAGCCTTTCCTGAAAAAGTAAAAATCGCGGACATTCGAAATAATGGTGATGATGATGATAGGAGAAAGAAAAATGGAGATATGAGCCCGCTTATGCCGCAAGTGCTAGAACGACGTACACGGTAACAGGACCTAAATGTGAAGCTCCCCCTCCCCAGGACCGTCCTGGTCATGAAGTGACCTAGCCGCATCTAGTAGAACAATTCTCTGCCTTTATAAGATGACGGCCTCCGCATCTGCTCCTGCCAGCAACGCCGTCTGTCTGCTGCAACAGAAGTTCTTCATATGGTGTTGTGCAAATGCGTATCAAAAGGTTCAAGACCACGAAATTCTAAAATTCCTTTATTTTTAAGAGCTTTAGGTGCGTTTTAAAAGCATGTGGCCCCGATACGTAACTACACCCGGAATGTGAGCTTTCGACATTGTAGTGTCTCTCTCGTCCGTGGAAGTCATCGTCAAATCTTTTACAAGGGGAAATAACGCCTTTGTTCAAGGTACCCGAAATTGTGCATTGTAAACGCTACCTTGTGTTACAGCTACCAGAGCGAAGTGAAGAAGAGCAATGAACCACAGGAACCAATGTCTTCCAAAGAAGAACCAGTGGATGCAGGACCGGAGTGGCTACAGATACCTTTAGTTGAAGGAAGCTCCATCGAGGTGCCTGTCTCGGTGGTGCTCCTTTTCGTCGTCTTGATGATAGTGATACTTATGGTTATGTACTTCTTCTTTGCATATATAGGTAAGATATCTATTATCTCCTCTACTTTACATTCGGAGATTTGCAATCGAAACGTGCCTTCACCAATTTTGGAATCTGAACTGGTGGGATTTTATGCATGTTAGTTTTTTTATTTTTCATGCATTAATTGGACTGCACTTAAAACAAATAACAAAGCGAAATTTAGAGTGAATTACGGAACCACAGGAGCACCACTGATCCATAACAGTCCCCGAGCACAGTGGTATCTTGGCTACGCAGACGTGTTTGAGTAAGCGCAGCTCGTCTTGGCGGTATATGCAATACATGTTAAATAAAGACAATCACCTTTATCAGTTCCCCTTGCATGCAGGTCGCAGCAGCAGACATTGTAGTTATGCTACGTCTAAGCAGCAGAGAGCCCAGTTATGTGTTACGAGGCTAGTTACGATCATTCCCCGATCATGAAAGAACGTGGCTCACGATATCCAAATATGTAATTCCTTTACTTGTACCGAGTGTATACACCGGGAAACAATGTCATTGAAAGAGCACAATCCGCGCGTGTCGATCTTTCCTCCTCGGAGAGTATCTACGTCATACATCTCATACGTGTAGCACTGCAATCCAGTCTTTGGAGATCGCGGAGTTTTCGGACTCTTAGCCAATGACGGGGCCCCTTTGACACAAGCTGCGGCGTGCGGGGAGAAACCGGTTTTGCGGACATCGCGGTGACCTCGCGGAGCAATACAGTCTCAAATGAAGCATACTGTCGCACACTTAATGAACTCTTACGCACTTTCTGCAGTATACTTTGTCCTCGCTGCATTCACCATGAGCTCTGTGGTCTCTATCATCGGTGTCCTGGAACCCATCATGTATAGCTTCGAGTGCGGCACTGCAAAGTACGTTATTTCGTATTCCATGCGACGCTTTTTGTTTTAAACGGACGACAGGAACGGCGCGCACAACATTAAAACGGATGCAGCTTTTCCTGCATCAAACATAGCGAAATAAGGCCGACGTTTCTGTACTCTTTTATTTAGCTGCGAAGAGCGCAGAGGAAACTATTTACAGGTCGTGTCCTATACAGGGTGTTTCAGTTAAATCCCCGGACTAAATAATTTGCGAACCGGTGCACCAATCGAATAACTTTCTTTTTTACAAGTATCTGTCCAATACCGCCTAGAAGATGCGCACCGCGTGAATGAGCGGGAGGCGCTCATTATTTAAATAAAAATGCAAATGAGTTTCGTAAAAAAGCGTAACTTCTAAAGCAGGGCGCTGTCGGTATTAAAATGGGTACTACCGCTTTTGGGACCTTCAGTGGACACCTTTCAGAGAAAAATCTGCCACCGAAGCGGGTCATTTGTTGCAGTAATTAATTGGTTTCGGTTTACGTATTTTTGTCGCGGCTGGTCGCGGCGAAGCGCAAAAAGACGCTCTTTCACTCCCGTATCCATCAATGAATTACGTCATTACACCAATGAATTACACCAATGAATTACGTCCTTTTGCGCTTCGCCGCGACCAGCCGCGACAAAAATACATAAACCGAAACCAATTAATTACTGCAACAAATGACCCGCTTCGGTGGCAGATTTTTCTCTGAAAGGTGTCCACTGAAGGTCCCAAAAGGGGTAGTACCCATTTTAATACCGACAGCGCCCTGCTTTAGAAGTTACGCTTTTTTATGAAACTCATTTGCATTTTTATTTAAATAATGAGCGCCTCCCGCTCATTCACGCGGTGCGCATCTTGTAGGCGGTATTGGACAGATACTTGTAAAAAAGAAAGTTATTCGATTGGTGCACCGGTTCGCAAATTATTTAGTCCGGGGATTTAACTGAAACACCCTGTATACTCCTACTGAGTAGATATGTCTCTATTGAAGGCCCTGTCTTTTTTCAAGGGCCCCCAAGTTCCTGTGTGCCTGTATCGACAACGGTATAGAAGTTAGGCAACTGGTCGTTGCTTGTGTGGCTGTTATACTTCCTGTAGTCTGGGTACTCTACCGTCACTACTCATACGCGTGGGTTCTTCAAAACTTTCTGGGCGCAATCTTCTGCATCAATATGTTGAAGTGGCTCCGCGTGCGCAACCTCATGGTAAGCTCGTTAATCTGCGGAGAGTCAGCACAACTGTTCGGTAGGATAACAATATTAGGTATATAACATAACGGCTTCTCTTGTATGTCATATTAGATGTCGATCTACTTCCAGTTGAATGACATATAGGGTAGGGTGGGGCAAGGTGGGACAGAAATTTGCAATTGAATAAGATTTTGTTTTATTTTTCGTGTTTTTCAAAGAAACTAGCCATAAGCACATTCAGGGGTCTAGAAATTCTGACCTGTACGTGCAGAACGGACGTAGCCGGTCTAAAATAAGCACAGAGCAAGAAATTTAAAAATGCAGATTGTCTCATCTTGCCGCAGCCCTCAGGGCAAGACGAGACATCGCGTGGGCAAGATGAGACACGCAGTGGTAATGAAATATACCAATTAGTTTTTGCAATCCAAGCAGATAAAGTAAAGCAAGTAGGCCCCTACGCAACCCCCTTGAACCCACCGCCGACATGGTGTGCAATAAAACGACACAGAAGCCGGTATTATTTTGCTCCACCGTTCTTTGCAAACAAGGCACCGCCAGTCTTATGTGCCGCTGGTCGCTCGCTTTTGCGTGCGCTTCTGCTTTGCTGGAAATATCCTAGGAAACAGGAAAATTTGCTGGAAAATCCTACGCAATATGCAAAAAATAAATGTCTGAGGAACAAGCATAAGGCCGCCTAATCAAAGTCGAACCGAAACGTTTATTGGTTCGGTTCGGGTTTAGGTTCGACGATAAGGGTTCAGTTCCGATTCAGTTCCGGAAGGTATAATGATTCGAACCGATTTTGTTCCAAACGGTTCGGTTCATGAACCAGTTCAGGGGCCACAGATGGGAATAAAGCACAACAGGCAGGTTTAAGAAACACTTCCGTTTGTGTGGTACAGTGCTGGTACATTGCTTTGGTACAGTGCACAGGAAGACAACGTTCAAGATTTTTAAAGATTTTGCGCGATATGAAAGACAAGATTAGAAGTGGTTACAACAGCAGCATAACGATGAATTACCGGTTTGGGTTGAGTACCCCAGCTCGTAGCTCATGTCGCGATGGTTAGCTAACCCACCGGGTTTTTCGCCGAATCTCGGTAGGAATATAACAGTGAACCGAGCCTGTTACCTTGGCCTGTGCCATTGAGGCGCGAATAGACGTTAATCAGCAAACGACGCTCCGTGGTAGTTGGATTGCAATGGTGCGGTTCTGAGACACGGTCTTTATGTAAAAGGCGCGTTATCGTTCATCAGTGACCGTCGCCGTGCTACCTTGTCGCCGTCAGAGTGAAGTGTATGTGAAACACAGATAGAGCATGGGCAAGAGCGGGTGCAAACAGAGAGTGTGACTCGTTTTCGACCCATTCAGGATGTTTAAATACGATGTCAGTATGGTTGTTTTTACATGTTTTATTTCAAATGCACAAAGCAAAATAGGTTGGTATGTTCTTTTGCAAGTTCACACGTGCATGTTGGCAGGTTATCCTGCAGCGTCATACACACGGACACATGCTGTAGTTGAGCTCTGATAGTTTACCAAAAGAACAGAAGAAGAAAAAAACAAACAAACGAAGAAGAGAAAACTTGAAAGACCGAAAGTCACCCAGTTGTCGACATATCCATCGCTTGGGGGGGGGGGGGGATGTAGGGGTAAGGTGCGGTCAACCCGCTCAGTAGTGGCGGCTCTGTGCACCCATGGGAGGGAGAAGAGGGGAGAGATGACGGTGACACAAGAGAGGGGAGTGTGTAAACCCTCTTGCTCACAAAACATGCGAGCACCTCTCAGTAGTCTTCACTGGGTGCTCCATGCACCAAGGTAACCGCCAAGATTATAGGCGATATCGCGCGTCTGATGTCGCCTCCATTCATCGCTTGGTCCGCGTACACTCGTTTATGTACAAGATGTCCACGATAAGCCTAGAAATTATCTCTAACACACAGCGATGTCGAAGAAAAACTGACAGCTCTGCTATGACGTCTGTGTTACAAACGGGCTGATCTTACAATGCAGCGCCTGTTTGTAACACAAACGTCATAGGGAGCAGTGAGTTTTTCTTGGACAGCGCTATGTGTCAGCAATCATTTCGGCAGTTGGGGTGGACACCCTGTATAGCTGAGGCTCGTTAGTATATCATAATAACATATGTCACTTCCGGAATGCTACCCAAAACAGTCGTTGATCCTTAATTCATTACAAATTGTAAGAATACATATATTCATGTGTATGTCTTAGACAGTAGTAGTGATAAGTTTTCAGTTACCATCTTTGTTGTTATTTTGCGACTCCAGAAAATCCAGAGCATTCCTTCAGGGCACAAATATTTCGGCAAGCAAGACGAAGGCTACGAAGCTAATCAAAGAAGAAGAAAAAACTGTTCGTGCACAACATGCAAAGTTCCACCCTTAGTTCCGTATGAACCGTTATTTGAACCGGTTACCGGTATTTTTTAACGGTTCAGTTCCGGTTCAGCTCCAAGATGGCGTCGACTGTTTCGGTTCAGTTCCGGTTCGGTTCGACTCTCTGCACCTAACAGTTGACTCATCAGTTTCTCAATTACATTAAATTTAAATTGCATCACATTTAAATTGGATTAAATTGTCGCGTCTTGCCCCGTGCATATCATCGGATGCATTAATTTTTCTGTTCAACACCGGATAACCAAGAGTGCCCATATTTTGCATGTATCTAGATGAACGAGTAAAGAAATAGGATGTGGCAGAATAAATGCCAAACGCTGCTGCGCAGATGACATGAAAAAGGATTACAGAAAATCGCGCCTTTTTTGCGGTTCTTTACGACAATTCTCAAGTGCAATAAAGCGGACATGCAGACCCACCTTTGAGTAAAGTTTCAAGCGCATGGAGCAACGCGTCTCTGAGACAATCGGCGTCGAGCAAGAAATTTCGTGACTGCCCCGTGTCTCACCTTGCCCCACCTTACTCTAGCACTGCCTGTTTGAATCGCATGAAGTGAAAACATGCTCTCAAAGCCGTTGTGACACTTCGCTCCAAGCTATGCGAGATAAATGTAAAAGAGGGTATGTACATCGACGTGAACCTATACATTAGAGTCCGTATTCACCAGCCGACTTGAACCATTGGTTTAGTGACGTCGGGTTTAAATCGATCACGTGATCCCTCCGGCTATGGAGAGCGGTTGACCAAAGGGTGACCACAACGCATGCGCACTATTGACATTGGCACGAGATGGTTGAGGGGAGGGAGAACGTAGCAGACGACAGGATTGTGAAGAGGAAGGCTCCCGTTTGTTTTTTGATTATGATGTTAACGGAAGAAAAGTTCAGGCGGCGCTGGCGCTGCTGCAGGTGGTTGCGGATCGGGGTGTCGGTAATCGTCGGTTATGCGTTATGCCTACCGCTGTATTTGTGAATGACAAGCTCTTGATATGGTCGCTAAAAAGAGAGCGTTTGCCATGTTATTTGAAAGGCAGCAGCAGGTATCCTCGCGCAGGTGATCGTTGTGCTTTCGTCGGTGTTCGGTCGTCGATTGTGAATGCGTATAATAACGTCATCCGCATCGACCATCGCTTTTTTATCGTCTGTTGTGCGGTCTGTGTGGTGAACTGCAACGATCAAGATAGCCTCTCGATTGATGGGGAATTCCAGCAGAGTCTTTTATACGCTTTCGAGCTTGATATCATGTTCGCAACGTGTGTACAAGTGCTTGATCACTGTAGGCTATGTAAACAGAAAGAACACTGATGCAAGGGTGACCTTATCCTGCAGGTGACTCCCATACGCATAACTCGACGTGGTACTTTCAACGTGCCACAAATCTGCAACGCGTTAGACCATCTCTTTGCTGGCTGTGTTTCTTTGGAGTGTGACTCCTACGGAAAACGTACTCATGGTGCTGCCTTGTTTACGTCCTGGTCATGTGTGTGTGTGTTTTTCTTTGTTTGTTTAGCGCTGTTTTCGTCAGTTACCCAGGGCGTCCCTGCTTGTGAGCGTGGAAGTTGCCAGTGTCGTGACCCCCTGTTAGTGCGGTGCTGTGCTTACCTCTGATCTCCTTTATTTCTGCATTTCAGCATATAAGATTATTGTACAAATCACTAAGCACTAAATTGATTGTTCTGTTCAGCCAACAAAGATACATCATTACGTTGCGACTGTCTCTTTGCTCTGATGAAATTTCACACAATGGGAACATACCTAATGTATATATTTGTCCTTACTTGTCATCAGCTATGATGCACTTGACATCACAGATGTAATAATTGCAAAAATAAACGGCCACACTTTAATGCCATTACACTGCATCCGAGCCATTCAGAATTTGTAGTTTATTGAGACTGTGTACACAAAATACAGATGTTAGAATGAACCAAATACCTCGTAAAGAAGGATATCTTATACCGGTTTCAATAGTGGTGTTTCAAGGATGGAGCAAACAGGAAAGGACCAAAGAAAACACACACAACAACAGCTGCAACATCAGCCACAAACAAGCCTGTGCTGCCATTTTGTTCAATAATTGTGTTGAGCTTATTTGTTCAAAGCCATATATTATTCAGGAAACACTTTTACACACCTGGTTGGGGACTTATCTATTTTTCCATGCTCATTCTTTACAAACTTCTCTCCCGACTCCATACTGGCATTGTAAGCAATTTCACTGGCATTATCATCGCACCATTACATGCCAAAACATCACCACCACCAATGCCTAAGAACTCCCCACAGCTCATGCCATGCTATAATACGGCTGCCAACAGCACATCATGCACTAAACAAGCGTATGAAGGCGGGGTGGTTGGTACGAATTCATTCCGCAGCAAAGAGACGTGGACAGAAGGACGATGACTGCATCATTCACTACGATCTTTGAAATCACTCCTTATTCAGGCTTTTTTTTTAATTTATAAAAGAATTTGCATAGCAATGCAGTTACAGTTATCACTTCACTCTTACACAGATCACTCAACTTTGACTGTGAAATGACATAAGAGGCCTGTGTGATGCCACGAGAAAGATAATCGCCATTGTACAATTGTGTAAACTTATTTAGGGAATTTTTACTTCAGCAGCTCTTCAACGCTTTCTTGACAATTTTTCTAGTTTTCCAGTCATGCAATAGTTCTCAGATTATTCCCAGTTTTCCATGCTTTACTGGATTGCAGACATCCTGAAATACAGACGATGATTCAAGCAACTCAGCAACTAGGCGTTTGAGGCTTACATGTTTGTATCATCCGTATGTGTGGCCTGCTTCGACTAATTTTCGTTTACACAGATGATAAAGGTATGAAAAATTATTGCACAGGCTGCATTTCTGCACTGTGTGGTTATGCAGTTTGACTGCGCACCTTTGTACTGAGAGATTGTGCTATTTCTTGAGAAACAACACAGTGGAATACTACAGCAAGGCACACCTAGAGATGCTCATTCTAGCATAAAATCTCAGTGCTACAGCAAACAGCAGCACTGATTATTGTCTGCTCGCTTTCTATATTGATCTGTATCATACCGTAAGGGGAAGTCTGCAGTGGAAAATTGGACGCAATACAAATAAGCTTATACAATGAAAAGGATGCAACTTGAAATCATGTGCATCTTAGCTAAAATGTGCTGTATTATTTTTATTAAAATTTACATGATTGTATATCTTTCTTCTGCAATTTCAATTATTTTTTAGCCACATTGGCAGTTGTCACTTTGCAGAAGCCGGCATATTGATCCAGTTGTGTCCGCACAAATCTATGCAACTGAACAGTTTAATGTAGTGAGCATGGTGTACTGTATCATCAAGGTCAAAGCCTGGGAGCAGATTTATGGGACACAATGCTGAATTCGTGGTAAAATAATGTAGATGCCTCTGCATGACTAACCACCTAACTTCAGTAATGAGTGGTGGACATGCAGAGTCTTCAGGCAACTCCTGGTAATTAATACATGTCATATGGGAGATGGTTTGCAAGGTACCAGCACCCAAAGCAACAGTTTCACAGATTCTGGCCATATGCATTACGTTGGCACACAAGAAGAGCATGTAACTACTTCGGTCCACTTTACTGAACTTTAGCACCCCTAAGAGTGCCATAGAAAATGTGGGGGGAGGGGGGGGTTCTAAAAAGAAGCAGTAGTAGTGTCAATTTCCCATTAAAAAGAAATGAAAAATTCCACACACACAACCACAAGATTTCTGAACCTATGGTGAAGCTAGCTCTTACACAGACATGTTTTTTGTAGGGCATGGCATGGTGTGCCTAAGCTAATGCCAGTCACATATTTGAATAGCAATAAATTTGTATAGCAATTATTTTCTTCACATATGGCATTGAAGAACGGCTTACCTGAAACAAAATAAATAATCAGGTTGGTGCCAGTCATGCAGTGAAAGCAGTGTGCACGAGACGCCACATATTCTCCTGGTGATCATGTGAAGGCTTTCCAACAGTAAATGTATGTACGTGGTATCTTGTATTGCAACAGCATTCAGGCACTGTTTCGGATGAGAGATCCATAGATGTTAGAATCGTTTGTCATGATGCTGATAACACATTCTTAGTTACACCAGAACTTTGTGACCGTAGTATGCCCATATTCTGTTTATTCTCCACTCACTGCTGTACATTTATGGGTGGAGTGCGAGTCAAGGAAGAGGAGAGCTGGTGTGAAATGAGAGTACCGATGTACAGGACATGTCATACAGCAAAAACCATGGACACTTAGCATGCAGCTGCCCTGAGCTGGTGCAAGGAGAACAAGTTGTAACATAATTGAAGGTAAAGTGATGTACCACGCATATGCATATTAGCAGGATTTGGTTTGGTTCACTATTTTGTAACTCAGCTATTCAGAAGACGTTCAAGACATGCACAACACAGCCAAATTAGAGGGTAGTGTTTCGGGTGTGTTGTATGTTGTGTGTTGCTACCGTCAATAAATTTTCCTATTACAATTAGAGGTATTGTGGCATTTGTGATGAATAGAAGCATGATTGCAATGTGGATGCAGGTGTATATGATAAATCATGTGGCATGATTCCATAGGGATGTGTTTTTCGATTCTTAAGATTTACCTCAACAGGATCAACGTGGCTCCAACCAAAGTTAGCTTGAAAGAGGGGATCCCGACGTTTCGGAGCTGAACCGGCTCCTTCTTCTGGGGTGACGAACTAATAGGGCTAACTTTGGTTGGAGCAACGTTGATCCTGTTCAGTTTCTAGCCAACCAGGCACACCTGTGCCAAACATGTTCACGTTTAAGATTTACGTGTACAGGATATGAGGCTACACAAAAAGAGTGCACAGATCACACCAGTGTAAAGCTGCAGTGCGTAGAGTAATTTTTAACAGTCCTGCTCACAAAATGATGCAGAACAGCATGCGTACATTTTTACTTGAAAGAAAAGCCTTGAGCTTCAGGAGACACAAAAGGGACACCATTTTTTGTTTAGCGCTGTATTCACACTGAACAGATGAGCACATGGATAAACTCTGTGGCCATATGACAGCTATCAACAACGTAAAAGGAGGAGAGCTAGTGTAACATGGGTGCTTGTTTACCCTGCTTTACTACTGTTGTCTATATCCACACTGAACACATGAGCACAGAAATAAACTATGCGGCCATACGGCAGCTGTCAGTAACGTAAAAGAACGATAGCTACTGTTAACATGGGTGCATGTTCTTCCATGTGCTCGTGTGGTCAGTGTGGATATAAACGGCTGCAGTGGCTGGACAAATCTGTACCCATGTCAACGCAAGCTAACTTTCTTTTGAGTAGTTGACAACTGTCATGTGGCTATGTACAATTAATCCATGCACTCATGCTGCAGTATGGGGGAACGACATTTCCATTTTGATGTTGCATGAACCAGCTGACTCCTATTATAATTGTCAATACTATCTATTGATGAGTCTGTAGCCTATGTTTTGTTATATTCATCTGGAAGGTGCTGTATGCAGTAATTGCAGTTGATCTAATTTTCAACTTTAAGTGCAGTTCAATGGGAGCAAGAGAGTTTCAAAGTTTCTGTACACATTGCCCTTTATTCCTGTGCAATTCAAACGTACTGCAGTACGACACCTCAGATATATTGGTGGAGTCAGCATGTGGAATGTAGCAAGGCTTTTTCTTTCCTTGTGCGCCATTGCTCACTTATGGTCTCATGTGACCTTGACAACTAATTGAGCAGGATATCCAGAGTGCACGTTTCTATGAAAAAAGTCATCCTTGTGGAACTACGTAATAGCCTTTATTGTCTGAATATAAACAAAAAGCTCACGAATACAAAGTTGTTGTGATGAATGAGTCCATAGCAGAAATTTTCAAGAGAGGATCTCCAGAATATATGTGCTTATACAATGCAGAAAAGCTGTCAGTGATTGGTCATCGTTATGTACCTGCATTAGTAATGATGATTCCAAAATGTTTGCAGCCTCCTTTAGCACATTGCTGTGTAGTGTGTTTTGCAGAAGCAGCCCTACAAAAGCACATCTACTGTTACCAAATGATAAATCAATATAGAAGTAAGCAGCTGTCCCTTTGAATGTTTTCTAATGTAGCAGTGGCAACACGATACCTGAATAACATATTTTTATTGGTCTGTTCTGCTGTGGCATGCTGAAATAAGTAAAACACACATTTCAGTTTCATCTATGCTTGCATGTGAATCCATGGGAAATGGGGACATCCTTAGCTTTTGCTCCGGTATTTTCATAATCGGGGAACGCAAGATCTGCTCAAATTTCGTGTTCAGTGTAGTGCAACAACATGCAATATCTCCATGCCTTGATAGTACCCACACAACAGCCGCAAGACGCTAATGCACTTTATGATCAGTCCTATTGCACTGTTAGATGTCTCTGGAGATTAGACACGCTGCGAAGAGATGATAGATACTGGGATGGTTGATAAGCATGCCAGTGGATAACGCCCCCAATTTCTCCATCGGGGCTTGCAACAAACATCTAGCACGTTATTGCTCTTACTGTAAAATGACAGGGGCGCTTACAGTGTGTATCACAGGAGATGACGCTCATAATAAGCGCCAGCACTACTTATGCTTTGTTTTTGAAGATGCACATTGACGTTCGGCCATCCGCACGCTCTCTCGGTCCCTTGGATTGGTATATGGATTTTGTCCAGTGGCACATGTCGATGTCACTCTCTTTGACCACACTTTGACGGTGCTTTTTACGTTTGTCATGCAAAAGTTCGCAATAGCGCCTTCTAAAAACAACAGCCGCATTTCGTACCCCCGGTCAAGCGTTACGCCGTTTTTGTTTACGAACCGTGCATTTGAAACGATTCTGCTTAATTTTTACCAGTTAACTTCGAATTAGTGCAACATCACCTACCGCAACCAATCTACGATAGTTTTTTCAACACACACGTCCACAGTAGTTGCAACGTATACTTAGACCGATGTTAAACTAGCCCCTCCCCTAGTTTAAAATACGTCCCATTCAAATGCATGGGGCTTAAACCACCAGTTTAAGTAGCTTGGGTGGATGATCGAAATGGAACATTTGAGGCAAATATTCGTCCCATTGTGATCAATTCTGTCTCCTGGGCGCTTCTAGTAACTATATTAATCGAAACTTACCCAAGATTTAATGAAAAATTCCTCGTGAACCGGGGATTAGGCCTACCGGCCACCATCGCTTCTGGCAGACTCTGGTGAAATGCGCATGCGCTGTGCAGGAAGCTCGCTATGTGCGCCGCCATAGGCTTCACAGCAGCAGGTGGTAGAGCATGGGGTGGTGATCCAGGATTGGCGAACGAAAGTCTCACGTGATTGATTTAAACCCGACGTCACTAAACCAATAGTTTAAGTAAGTTGGTGAATACGGACTTAGAAGTTTTACGGCATAAGAGAGCAGTAGACGAGTACACCATGTACATGTACATCACGAGAACATAGACGGTTCTGACAACGCTGAGGCACAGGGAGGGGGTTGGGGGATCACGAGATGTCGCCAATGCGGAGAATTATTTTTTCGTCAATACTCAAATGTGTACTACAATACTTGCACAATTCAATGAGCAACGTCTATGAAGGTCTGACAATACCATTACACTGAGTCAATAACTGTCAACAAAGCGGTTGCATTTGTGTTCCGTGTTGAGCACTGTCGTTTTAGCGGGACGGTTATTACTTAGCCATTCTCGTTTTGTACTTGCTGGTGAGTATTGAAGTGGCTTCATCGTATCCCTTGATACTTCCACGTGACGTTAAGTACTTATATCTTTCATTCATGCAGCAGCGTATATTGAGGTTCTGTCTGTGTTCCTGACGGTGTATCGGAAGATGAAATCTGCAAAATGCATTCATATACAGTCTGTTATGATAGCCCATGAATGCAACAATCTATTCGGAAATGGTGGCAGAAGTGAAACATGGTAGTAGGAAAGTGCAGTTAGGCTGAGAAGTTACTATAGTGACGAACTGCGAATCGTGCGCAAATTTTTCACGACAGAGTTGTACATTCTAACTTAAGCTGCTTATAACTACATTGCGGAGAATCAAGTCACCCTCATGCGCCTTCTCCCATCAAAAGAATATACAGGGTGTCCACGCTAACTATAAACTGTTTTTTTATATTTGAGAAATCAATTTTTATTGCAATAAGCGATGACAATATGTGCTTCGCAAAAGCCACACCTCACGAGGGCAGCAGCAGCCTCCTAAGTCGATGTATTAATTAAGTTTCAGAAATTATTTTTTTAGTTATTGGAGGTAGAAGCTGGGCGCAAATGCAAAATCAGTTTACGTCGGTGTGCTGGTGCCGCTCCGGTTTTCAAAAGAATGCTTGAGACCAGTATAGCGTGTGGAAATGGCTCCGAAATAACGGCAGTGTGTTGGTAATTCTTGTCGCGCGTCTTGAAGCGCGCTTTTTTCCCTTTCCCATAACCGCTAGGGAGAAACAGAACTACAACCCTCGCGCTTAAAGGAAAGGGCAAAAACCGCGCTGCAAGCGCGCAACAAAAATTGCCATCACATTGTCGTTATTTCTCGACAGTTTCCTTGCGCTATAGGCCTCGGTCTCAGGCGTTCTTTTGAAAACCGCAGCGCCATCAGACCACCGATGTAAACGGATTTTGCAACCTAATTAATACACCAACTTAGGAAGTCGCTGCTGCCCTCGTGAGGTGTGGCTTTTGGCGTCGAACATACTGTCATCGTTTATAAGTGCGAAAAAATGACTTCTCCATATATAGTTAGCGTGGACACCCTGTATGTGGTAGTCCTCCTCAACTGTAAGCGTCGATGCATGCGCTGCAGTCGGAGTCCTTAACGGGTACCGAAATTAAAACGCTAGGGAGAAAAGGGTGCACGGTATAGGGATGATAGTGTGCTCGCGACGTAAAGCCAAGAATTATTATTAATAATGTTAGCGAGGTTTAGTATACCGTTAGTAACGTAACCGTCAAGTTACTGTGCAAAGCGGAACCAATGACAGCGTGTGTGACTCAGAATTTTATCTCTTGATTTGGTATGGTAGACTCAGTAGCCTACCGGGCTAGCACTAGCTGTATTCTCTGCTATTCGCGGGCATGATGTAGTTAGTGGCGATGTGCAAGGGTAGTACAGATAATTAGTCTGGCACGGAGTTAAAGTACTACTCCGGACTCGGAAAACAGCGTTTTTTTTTTTTATTTAGTCCATGAAAACAAGATGCCTCAAGGATTCTATGGGCGAAATTTCAATCCTGTTTACGAGCGCTGTGCATTTCTGTCAATATTTGAAGAACTGCTGAGCCTCCACAAGCTTCGATGACACCAGGAGGGGGTGACGTAAGAATAAGCACAATTCAATTCAACGCAATCATAATCAATTGCAATGATGTCATGTTGTGGAGAGAGCACTCGTCTCCTAGCAACGACGCCGGCGACCAGGGAGCGTCACGTGGTGGAGAAGTCACGTGACTCTGACCGAAAGCGGGGAAAATGGGGGATATGTCTTCTCCCTCCTTGTATTTTCTCGAAGGTCGGAGTCATCTTTTATGTCACGTGGGGCTCCGCTAACGGAGTGCAAAATGTGAGCCCACCGGAAGACGCTAAGGGCAACAACGTTGCTTGACGAGAGGCGGGCACTCCATCGGAGCCTAACATGACGTCAGTTCTCAAACTAAAAATTAATTTTCTCTAGATTTCGCGTCACGTAGAGCCAAAATATTTTGCAGGAATGTAAAGTGAGACAAGACGATTTCAGTAACATAACTTTGGTAGGACTCTGGAGACACGAGATTGAGTCCGTAGTGGCACTTTAACAAGGGTCCGAACTCGTCTTCACAGGTCATCACTACCTTCCTTGTGCTTGTATTCTTCTACGATGTGTTCTTCGTCTTCATCACGCCTTACCTGACAAAAGTGAGTCTTGTTATCTTATGTGTCTACATAGAAGCAGGCGGAATAGACACAGCACGACCTCTCGATGTAATCGCTCCAGCATCTCTACGTAGCTGTATGGTGAATCCCACTGCTCGACCTGAAGTGACCATTTTGCTGGGCTGCTTCACTGGTCGATCCGGAGAAGATTCCCGTGTTTCACCGGTCGTTTCAGATCAGCTATGTCTACGACGGCGCTTTCTTTCTTCCTACGTAGAAAACGCTCGGATTCGATCGAAACTGCCGTCATACACGCACCCTTGCGGCTCAAAGCAAGCTGGCCAAGTTTGCCGGATGTGCGCAGTTACTTCCACCACGCCCTTTACTGGAGGGCAATTGTTTTTTCGCTAGCGGATTCGGATTGAGCTAGCCCCGTGCAGGATTTTCTTCCTCCAGGTCGACCGGTGAAGCCGCCTTTAGTATGCGTTGAAATAAGGCAGTCGTTGAAAAAGCTAGACAGCGGTGGGATTTGAACCACTCATCTGTCGATTGCCGGTTAAAGCCTCTTGTTAAGACCTCATCGGCAAATTGAACCGTTTCTACTAGAGCCTGTGTGGCAACTCGTTCTAGAAAGTGTACCATAGCCTGTGTGTAGCTTGAGATGATATACCTGTGAACATCGTACGGATGCAGTTGTGCTTGTATTTCACGTTTTAGTAAATTTAGTTATGTCAAGTCTCGTGTCATCTACATGTGTGACCACTCTTGCTCAACGCTACGACTTTGTCAACAACAACCTGGTCAGGGAGGCTTCCGCTCCGTGACATAAATAATTAGTATTACACAAATAACATGACATGTCACGTCACCTAACACGTGACATAGATAATTATAACATAATAATTATTTATGTCACGGAGTCCGTAGAGTGGATCCTCCCTGACTAGGTTGTTGTTGACACAGTCGGAGCGTTGGGGAAGAACGGTTAGACATGCAAATGACACGAGACTCGACACATGCGCAAACTCAACAAATTAAATTTACTAAACCATGTCATAAAAAAAAAACTACATTAATACGATGCTCACATATACACCATCTCAAGATATCGTTGCCACAGGGGCTGTAATAGAAACAGTTCAAGTTCCCGCAAAGCCCTTAACAAGTTCCAATCCAAATCCCACACGGGCTATTACACACACACACACGCACACGAACATGGTCGATCCATTGGTGGATGCTACGGAAATGCGTTAGCATTAAAACTTGAAAACCCTTTGGGAATTCCCTCCACAACGTTACACAACCCTTCAACGACCGTTCGCCAACGCTACGCAACCCTTCACAGGACACTACACAACGCTAACGCAAGACAGCATTCGCAGCCAAACGAGCCTTTCGGGCTTCCTCCGATTCAGCTAGGCGGTGGCGTCTCGTAGGGTCAGTCTTCTTTCGCCACCGCTTGCTTGCTTGCTTGCGTAGTAGAGGGTGCTCCTTCGCACTGCTTTCATAACGCATGCCGCGCTCTAGCAGACACGTCCGAACCAGTCGACCGCTACAGCTACACTGCCTAGTACTGCCGACGCCAGTGTTGCCAAGTCTCATTCACAGGAAGTCGCTATTGGCGTGCCGAAAAGTCGCTAAAAGTCGCTAAAATTGAAACTGAAGGTCGCTAAAAAAGTCGCTGCCGCTACTGTACCCTTTTTGTTCGTCGCACGTTATGAAACAATCGTGATAGACGTAGATAGCGTATAGACGTATAGATGTTTCAGCGAATGAGTGTGCTGGACGGCATGACAAACCGAGTCTGAATGGATATATCAGAATGAGCTAAAGTAAATGAAATTCGGAGCCCATCCTGAACTTTCTCTGGTTTTCTCATCGGAGGCACCGAACGTAATGATGGTTTGTTTATTGCTTGCAAAAGGTTCCTATGCCTTCTCGTGTTTTTCCGACTTGCTATGCTTCTTTATGTCTGACAGCCTCGCATAAATCTCACACTAGCAATAGACGCAATGGGACCTTGTGTCTTTAACGAGACGCAGCCATCCCTTGTATGATGGAAGCATCTCCCAGCTCTTTACTTCTGGTCGTACTTAGGAGGCATTTTGGAAAATGCATGCATCTGTAGTCCATCCTAAACACGATAAAATCCTCAGTTCAAGAGAAAACGAAGACATGTCCACGCGGCGCGTCAGAAATGGGGCAAACTGGAAACAGCTCAAAGAAACTAGCGCTGTGTAGAGCAGAAAAGAAACTGCACGGTGTACGGAGCACGATGGAGCGCTTGAACGCTCCGTAACACATGTGATTGACCCTGAGCAGCATTCTGAGCATAATTCTGAGCAGCATTCTGAGGAAATAAACTCTTATGGTTGCAGTCATGCTGTTTCGTCGCTTTGTCTGTATTCGTCTCGTCCCATTATTTTACCTTCGCACTGGGTTTTTTATCGATTTAAAAAAAAATTCTGAGCAGGTTCAGGCCCGCCAAGTCCCTTTCAAAACAGGGCAGGTGTTTCAAGGACACCACTGGCGAAAATCTAGACGCACAGACTAGTTTGAAGGAATATAAAAATGATAAGTGGTTAGGGAAACTGGTCACTTGATCTTGTGGTGTCGCCGGTAGGCTGGGCAGGGCTGCGGTCAGCCTGGCTGGTGGATTGCATTAGCTGTTGTTGTTGATCCTGTTTCGGTTTCAGTTTCGTATCACAGGTCCTCAGGGATATTGGGGGGGGGGGGGGGCTTGGCTGGCAAAAGGTATTATTCTTCGCGAGAGCTTGTAGTCATCGGGATGGAAGTCACGATTCTTCCTGACTTCAGAAGGAATATCCGTGTCACCAAAAAATTCGCTAATCCTAAATACACAATTTTTGCGTTAGACAGACACCGAAATCCGCTGAATTTAACCACTTTCCCCAAATTCGGCAATACCGGCCGGCGCCACGTGCCACGTCGCGAACTCTCCTTCACTCTCCACACACCGCGCATGCGCGCCGCGCTGTGGCTTCAGACAGACCACGCCGCGATCCTTGCCTCACGAGGACTCTAGTGCTAACGCAAGTCTTGAACGAAAGTCTTATCTGCGGGTCAGGAAGTTCTCCCAGTTGGCGTCGCCGATGTCATCTTGATGTAGCTGTCCTGTCCCCAGGCACTTGAGGCTTGTGTTGTGTTTATCCCTTTGTATGCTCCAGCCTCCGAACAATTACTTTAGAGTATGCAGTAGGTTTCAAACAGAGAGACACGTTCACCTTATGCCGTACACGACAGCTCTTATATTAAGCTACTCAATCATGTTAGCAACTCAGAATCATGTCATGTTGCACTTGCACTTTGTTACCTTACCCAACATTTAACATTACATGTTTGACACAGGGCGGGGAAAGCGTCATGGTCCATGTAGCTACAGGAGGCGGTTCAGCAGAGACGCCTCCAGTTTCCATACGAGTTCCTTACCTCAGCACAAGGGCTCTGTCCGTTTGCTTACAAGGGTACTCCTTCATGGGCTACGGTGATATTCTTGCTCCAGGTGAGGTTATGGCAAAAAACCCTTTTAGGGAAGCGTTGTTGACTTCACCATTTACAATTTCCTTGATAGGCATCCTCGTTTCATATTGTCTTGGCTTCGACCTCATCTTTGCTGGCGGATATCTTTACTACTTAACTGCCTTAACCTGTGAGCAAAACATGTTGATTATTTCTGCTTGCTGTTCAAACCCGTGGTCAGTGACTGACCACCTTGCGTATGGAGCCGTCAAAATAATGTATTTTTGTTTACTGATTTGTACTTGCGCCGTTGATAAACGCATTAGAGAGCAGTTTTCCTAAACTGCACAACGTATTGGGGAATACAGGACCATATGTTGTTACAACGCGTGTATGCCAAGCAATATCGAAGCAGAAGTCCCGGGTCGGCAGGCACCTTTTCTTTTTTTCAGGTACCGGCAACTGCCGACCTGAGGCTTCTACTTCAATCTACATTTACCGGTTCGCTCGATTTTGCTCGATTTGACCTACTGCAAGGCATAGAACATATGAACGTGTGTGTTTCAAGCCCTAATCTGAAGGCTATCGCGTTTGATTTGTGTTACCGATTGGTAAAAGGTTCCGTACGACCTAATATTGTTTGTAAATTTTATTGTTACAGTTTACGGTATCGGACTCGGAGCGACATATGTGGGCCTGTACTTCATGGACGGAGCCCAGCCAGCACTTATCTACTTGGTGCCCGCCACCCTGATTCCTGTCATATGCCTGGCTTGGTATAGGGGTCACCTGCGAGAAATCTGGAATGGAATACCCGTGTGTAACATTCTGCTCGGTGATACGTAGGCAAAGGAGATGTGTAGCACTTTCGTGAGCAGTGTAGCTCGTTTAAAATTGTGTCCACTGCAGACTCTGCAGGCGACGCAGTATTAGTAGCCACAAACACAGTAGCAGACAGGGGTCACGGTGGCAGCAGTGAGGGAGGAGCTACAAGTAGCATAGGCTGCAATTTTTTTTATATTTTCGTAGTAGTACACTTAAAGGAAGCATGCATAATGTGTCGAAAGATTAAACATCGTAGCAGTGCACGAGACAAGGCCGAAGCAGTACGGAGACACACGATTCGCTGCACTCTCAACCAGAGACATTTCAATATCACATGACACGTGTTTGTAAAGGTAATACAATTCATTCCTCCTTGTTCATATAGATAACAAAGCTGTGGACGGGATGTCAAATATTCTATCTCTTCCGGCAGCGAGTCGTGTGTCTCCATTCTGCTTCGTCCTTGTTTCGTGCACTGTTACGATGTTTATGCGTACCAACAACCCCACTTCAGAACAGTTGTCATACTGTGTAACATTCCACTCGCAGCGTGTTAGAAGCGAGTGCCAAAGAATAGGAAGTATTGGGGACCTGAGTGAGGCTACAGGAGAGAGTCGGCCATAGACAGAACGGCAACCTGTCATTGCGGAACCCATATGTAAAATGATGAACTAATGAACTTCAATCTAGTGATCGGCAAAATGACTCTGAATCGATTCATTTGATCCAGTTCGTTTTAATGATTCATTCAAAAGATTCCTTCAGTGATTCTCTGACGTCACAACACCACGTGACGCGACGACGTCATCAGGGCACGTGACCGATGTCTCACATTAATTATAAAGAGACAGGTCAAGAGAAGAGCGGCGGGCTTCCGCCAGCTGCACGTTGCTCTGGTTCTCTCTGCTTATGATAATCTGCTGCTTACCCACTTTTGAATAGACGCGCCAAGGTTTCTAGCGTAATTAAGACCGCTCAATGAGCTAGGTAACTCGCTAGCCGCCGAACTGATCCGTCCCCCGTGAAGGATCAGCCGAGGAACACCAAACGTGAGCAAACCAATTGAAGTCCCTTTCCCACTCTCACGATCAGGAGCGGCCAGACCATTCCGTGGATCACGCCACGAAGAGCGAACGAACGGTCTCGGAATAACCCGAAGAGAACGAATCACACCATTAATCACCGAGCCAGACAGAAAATTATTCCCTCGCCAACGGCGTGAAGCGAACGGATAAGAAAACGAGGCAGTGAGCCACAGGAACACAGCGCACAACCCAACCAACCTCACTCGCGAACGGATCACTCAGCCTCAGTGAGCCTCACTTGCACAACCACACAAACATTCTGCCTCGAACAGTCCGAAGCGAACGGACTACTGCATGAATCAGTGAACTGCAACGAGGAGAGCAAGGGCTCAGCAGGACCATTCCCGCCAAAACCAGCCAGAGGTGTAGCCAGTGGAGTGCAGCTGTAGCTTCCACAGTTTCGCCACGAAAACCACCGCCCCCCTTGACCACGTGATCATCCGTAACGAATCACGACAAAATAGCCGGAAAACGGCGCCAAAAAGCGCGCGCTGGCTGATCGAACTGCGCATGTGCGCCGCGTGCCCTCTCCACAGCCTCTCACTCGAATTCTCTCTCCCTCCCCCCTGTTCCGAGCGCTTCGCCAGGCCATCTGCTAATATTCTCGATAAGCAGAAAATGAATATCCAGAAGACGAAGGAATTCACATGTACAAATTTATTGACACGGTAAACATATAAACAAGAAGCAACATTTGAATGCAAGTAAATCTACACGATTACTACAAAATACTGCAGAATAAATAGTGCCGAGCAACAGAAAGCGTGACTATCATATTATACAATCCTTAAGGGAACCTATTCGGTTTGGAGAAAGTAGATATTATTATACATATATAGCACGTGATGAGTCGCAGAAGCCATCCGCTTCATCCCAGCACAACTGTCGAATTTCTGGTGACAATGGCCACATGCTCGTGGATCGCAGGGCCACGAACAGCTGTCGGTGTCTGAATGAAAACGAAAAAAAGACAAGGGAACCTGTTAATAATATGGTAAACTCGAGCACAGGCAACGTTAATTGGCTGAATACGCTCTGTAAGACATGCCAGCGTTACGCGCCTAATGCCAAAATTGGAGGAGCCCTGCGTACGCGATGCACGCTGTTTTCCTTTTCATGCACACCAGTGTATTAAACATCAGACACATTCAAATAGCGGAACAAAACGCAACAAGTAACGCCACGCAGAATCATCAACCAGATCATGACTGATAACCGGCAGAAAGTGATGTAATACGGGGCAAGGCGTACCTCCATGCACACAGTTAGGTGACAGTATTAAACGTCTGATCACTGACATGCATCATACGTTTGTCTGCTTACCTTTCATTCAGGCGTCCGTCCATGGCTCGAAGATCTTCGAAATGCACGAAACGAAATCACCGCCTGCTCACATACGTAGACGCGAGCTACACAACGGTCAGACGGGTCGGCGCCTCGGAGAAACGAACGCGGGCGAATCCACCGGTTAAATGAGCCTCAGCCAATCATGATCGAGAAAGGTCACGTGGGGGACCGGAGCCAATGGAAAGTAAATAGCCGGAATTTGGCGGGAAATTTCAGCGGCGACGGCGGCGACACTATTATCGCGGCGGCGAAACTCGCTTACTGTGACTCCTCTGGTGTAGCTCACTGATCTCGATTGTAAAAGGCTGGATCGCGGATAGGGAGCGCGAGCGTGAAGAAATCGGCCGCCATCTTACTGTACCCACAACAGTCGCCGCAGCGATCATGGCAACTTCGTGCAATTACGGTCGTACCAACCGTACTGGGAAGGTTACAGGGCCTATATTTATACAGGTGAGTCACTCTTTATCGAGGAATAAATAGGCGTCCATTCTGTATATTTAGTTGACCATTATGAAGTGTTTTTTTGCCCAAAACGAGCACTGGATGCAGGTTGCTTGATCGCTCTTCCGACGTTCAATCGAGCACACTTGCATTTTACCCGGCAGCAAATACAGTTTGAGTGCATAATATGCTTGAAAGAACACGTTACACTACACAGGTAGTGTTGTCATCAATGTATGTGCGAGCACTCGAGCGCTTTTTTGCATGCATTGCTAGCATGGTACACGGGTGTTCTCTGCGGAAGCAAGTGCCACATTCATTTCTTTGAATTACATTCACGCACAAGTTCGGTATTACGTCATAATGAGACCACGATTGTCACCTTTTTTCATGTATTGGTTTTGTTTTGTGCCTTGGTTTGATTTGTGACAAAGGATCCTACGTAAAAGTGGTGTCTCAATACAGGTTTCGTCATGAGGGCTACCCAGTGAATAATCTGTGCAGTGTGATACGGCTGGGTGTACAGGTAAGTATCACGTTCCTCATCCACTGGTTTCTACTTTACAGGAAGGAACAACCTCAGTGCACGCACTGTGGTTAGCCTCTCTCAGTTTTGCATATTTTCTTACATGTTCACATCAGAAACACACCTTACACTTTAGGCTCCTTCACCCAGCAATATAATAATTAGAGATTATAATTATTTTTAGAAGAGTTCCCCATATTCTTTTTAGAATAGTTTTTAATCTTTAGAAGATACAGGGATTGTAAACCATGTTTTAAACTGATGTTTTAACATTTGTCCAATGCATTTATTAAACAACATATTCATTTTTAACTGGTTGCACCCAAACTAATGTTCTGATGTATTATTTCCCTTGTTGTCGATGCACCATAAAAATTGGAATAATCATCATCAATGCAGGTTACTTCACTGCTGCCTCGACATACTCAAGAAATGGGTGCAGAACCTGCGTGATGCCCACAAACTTTGACTACCACAGCACCTCCAGAGAGTAAAGGCATATGTGTCACATGGGATTTTTAAAGGCATTCACAGTATATAATACCTTTAACATGAAAAACGGTTAGGAGCAGCTAAGATTTAATTGAACAAGAACTTTCGTGCAAGAGACTGCACTTCTTCAGGTTACACAACTAAGTGCGACACAAGTATATATACCAGGAGAACAGATACAATAAAACAGGTTTCCAGAACTAAATAAACAACCAGAGAGTAATACAATGCATCACGTGAGCAACCGTCACATAAGAATCAGGAAAGAGAAAGTGTACGGGTAAATGAGACATTCAAAGAATTGTGGTTCAAAAGATTCGGTGGTGAAAAAACGGGGGCACAGGTGGATGTCTAGCCGCGTACGAGGAGAACACAGCTTTTGTTGAACTGCGTGGGAAGGTCCGGGTGACCTTATGAGCTGAAGGGAAAATGGAGCTAAGAATGCTAAGAACAGAAGGTGAATGAAGTAGCTTAGCTGGATGATGGGTTGAACAACTGCAGATGACCGCCATGAACGTTTAGTCCCCGTGGTTTTAAAGAAGAAAATTTAGAAATGAAGAAGGACTCGCGATTTTTGCGTTTGCAATCGGTGGTGTAGCCAGATTCCAGAATTGCAATAGACACGTGTGTGTCCATGTCGTGCCCGGGAAGATTAAAATGTATAGCAACGGGAGTGGGGCGATTATTGACAATGTCGGATTTATGACCGTAAAACCTCTGACGCATGGTGTTGGAGGTTTCACCAATGTACTGAACATTGCATTTCATACATGGACCTTCCCACGCAGTTCAACAAAAGCTGTGTTCTCCTCGTACGCGGCTAGACATCCACCTGTGCCCCCGTTTTTTCACCACCAAATCTTTTGAACCACAATTCTCCGAATGTCTCATTTACCCGTACACTTTCTCTTTCCTGATTCTTATGTGACGGTTGCTCACGTGATGCATTGTATTACTCTCTGGTTGTTTACTTAGTTCTGGAAACCTGTTTTATTGTATCTGTTCTCCTGGTATATATACTTGTGTCGCACTGTTGTGTAACCTGAAGAAGTGCAGTCTCTTGCACGAAAGTTCTTGTTCAAATAAATCTTAGTTGCTCCTAACCGTTTTTCATGTTACGTGTGTGATTCCCTCATCGCGGGCTCCTTGACAGTGTTTCTCTTTTTTTTCCCCTTTTCGACATATAATACCTTGTATGAACTGTTGTAGATCTAAGCAGCCTCTACAGTACACTCTCAGAAATTAAAACTTGTCAGGGAACTGTGATAATTGTTTCAGTTAATAGGCATGCACATATACGCTATAAGAAGAAAATTATTTATTGAGAATGTACTTCTCTGGCTACTCATGTTGTTTACATTTACTGTTGATCACATTCATTTATCACATATTATATTCTTATATATTATTATTATATTATCACATATTCGATCACATTACATTTAAAATTTAGCATATGTTAAATTTATAGCATTTATTACATAAAATTTAGCACTTAGCATATATGAGAAAATATCAGGAGGGAAGTTGCTATTCATTGCTCATTCCAACCTAAAATTGAGTGCTACAAATTTAGACAGCGTACCTAATCATTATCATTCCTAAAATATATATTGCCATTGTAGCAAGGTCACAAAACAATAAATGTAGTCTTTTGCGACCTCCCTGCACGTTCATTGTACCCTGAAACGCATAAGTGCAAGAAATAAATCTTGAATAAACTTGATGTTGTATAAACTTGACATAAAATGTTGAATAATATAATGAATGATATAAAATATTGAATAAACTTGAACTCGTATATTCTCTTTACTCATCATCACTGATCTTCATTACAAAAGCATATCGTGTTAGACTTTTTTGTTTGCGTTTCACAGACTGGGTACACCAGGGCCAAAATGACAAAATCACAACTGTTTCAAGCTCCAAATAGTTCTGTTGCAATTTGAAGATCATACGTGGAGCTGCATTTTTTGGAACATGCTCCACATAACAAGCATGACAAAGTCAGCACTGGATAGCAGGACCCCGTCCCCAAGCAATTTTTCTCACGCTGCAGTTGTATTCAACAAAAGCATGTGAGTGCTGGAGAAGGACATTGAGTTTGGCACAACCGCGCCTGCAAATAATCAGAACAAATAAATGAAGAAGCAAACAAACATAGAAGGGCTGTACTTCAAAAAGAGATAAGTCCTGTGTCTCAAGGAGGTGTTACCACTTTCTAAGTAACTTAATTGATTAAGCTTACATCACTACCTGGTTAACTGTCCTAACGAGTGTGATCTAATTGCGTGAAGTAATTATTTGCGCTGCTTCGGTGTGTCCATATTTGCGAGGCAAAGCACCGCTGTCGTTTACTAAAAGACTCTTTCTAAGGCGATGCTCGATATAAATCATACTAAACGCATACACGGCTAAAACAACGGCTGTGATTCTACAGAACGATCTCTTTCTGCAATGCGAGTATATCTTTTCCGCAACCGTTCTTTATGGACAATTTTTGTTCAGAACGCAGTACGGGATATTATATACATGGTTGTTGTTAACCTCAAGTCGTTTCTTATTGAAATATTGGCTGAGAAACGTGCTGTAGTACAATCCCCAGCGCTGCACTGCAGTGATGGTCTAGTTTGGGAATGCAAAACATAACGTAATTAAGAATCGAACGGCAGGACACCTGTGAAACACTGTTAGGATACATCAGTATTCTGGCACCTTACAAAATTGTGTGATGACAAACAACGATCAATGCTAGCAGCGCAATAAATACTCACAATCTCTGTTGCCTCCCATTGTTTTCTATGGGCACACACAGCACTTTAGGGCAAAACCAACATGGCGGCCCGAAGGCACGCCTCTCCCCCACGAGCCCATCTCCCATGCGCGTTCCAGCCTTTATACATAGAGATCAGTGGTGTAGCTCGACCCGCTCAGATTTTGCTAAAAAAAGTGTATGCGTTCCTTTAGGGGTGTGTATGTAGGATTTAAACTTTTCTTCTCAAGATTTTGTTTCCTCCAACTTGGCCCAAACATGAAAAAGTGTTGTCCGTTCCACGCGTCCTTCTGATACTCATACAGACGACATTTCTGCGCTTTCTTTGCCTGCTGTTAAAGGGGAAGGGTCGATATACCTCACCGAAGTCCATATGGAACGAGAACGAATCTGGTGACGTGGTGAGAGTTTAAGAACGGAGCGCTTTTTGGGCCAAGTTTACGATTAATTTTCAGCAAGTTACCATTCTCGCAGAATCCCGAGTTTATTTATGCTCATAAACTACTGCATGGAGATTAGCTTCACGTAAAAATATGACGCTGATCTATATTCATATATTCATCGTTTAACTAAGCGACCGTGAATATCCACAATTCGCAAAAAAGGACGCTTTTCGGATGGTATTTTCACACACCTTAGGTCGTATAGGAAGTGAAACAAATCGTGTTATTTGTAGAACAAATCGTCTCCTGTAACATATTCAAAATCTACAGGTGTATTTTTCATTAAACGAGAAAAAATATTTTTTTCCCTCCCCATACTTCGCTGCAGCTCATTCGTTAGTTGAGGTCGTCTAGGAAGTAAAAAGTGATAACTTTGTGACCCTCTTTTATGAAAAGATACCCTCTCCCTTACCATTTTGAAAACCTACACATGTATTTGTTCTTACGCGAGAAAAAAAGATTCGTCAGCGCACTTGCATCCCGTTTGTAAGGTACCATTATCACCCTTCGTATACCCAACCTTCTGCTGTTCTGCCAAGTTCTACCAACGTACCACTCACAGTCGCTGCTTCGTAACAAATTCGTCGTCATTTATGATTGTTTTCACATGCGTGAAGTCGTCTGGGACAGAGGTGGGGAGCAATACATTACAAAGTAATGCATTACCGGTAATGCATTACTTTTGAGTAATGAGTAATGATAATGAATTACATTTTGGCAGCAAGTAATGAGTAATTGTAATGCATTACATTTCGACTGAGTAATGCAGGGTGGCATTACTCATTACTTTTGTTGAATGTTCATTGCGCCACGTGAAGATTGGGAACATCCAAATTTTCTTCAACCCGCCTTTAACAATGAGCACAGGGCAACAAGGAAAGAGAAAGGCGCAGCCTTGGGGAGTTCTGCAAGAGTTCAACAGTTGGCGGTGCGTGTCACAAGTGTCTACATGATGATATCACCGATTTTCTCCTCTGCGCATTTTGACTAAAGGAAAATCAATGAAATAGAGACATAGCCTCTGTGAGGGTAACACGTAACAATTGCTGTAGGGATTCACTGTTTTGGTATGGTACCGTGTTAGTTTCACTTGTGCTGTCAGAGGTAATTTTTCTGCTAGGACAGAAGTGTAGGCTGAGCTTCATCCGCCGGCTTCATAATGCTAGAAAAGGCATCATCTGCACTAAACCTTATGTATAGTTTTTGCATGTCACACTCGCTTCTGTGGGGATTTATTGGCACCGATTTGGGGATACTCGTGTGGCTATTGCCTATAGCAAAAAAAGGAAGGGAAAAACTTATGCCCTAAAACGTAAATGTAATACCAGGGTAATGCCATTACTTCGTCAAAATAATGGCATTACTAATGCATTACTAATATCCAAAAAGTAATGAGTAATGTAATGCATTACAAAATAAAAGTAATTTCCCCACCTCTGGTCTGGGAAGTGAAAAAAAAAAAAAAATCACACCATTTCAAGAACAGACCATCTCCAATAACATATTAAAAATCTGCTGGCGTATTTATTCTTAAATGGGAAAAAACTTCGTCAACGCATTTGCATCCGCTCTGTGAGGTACCATTATCATCATTTTTCTTTCACTGTTTGCTGTGGATCTTACTGCACCAGCTGACCATAGCTGTTGACTCACAGCACATCAGAACACGACGTAACAGTCTTTGGAGATCATTTGTTATGGTCTCGCGCGCACTTCTCTCACAACAGAAAGTGAAACAAGGGGAAAAAAATGTTAGCTGTACGTGCACTAGAAGTAGACGTTTTTGCTGCATATACCTGAACAGGAGATATATGCTCAAAGTAACTGTAGCCCCTGGTGCCCTGGATGGAGCATGTCTAATTGTGCTCCACGTTCAGCAATTTCTTATCCAACCGTACGGCCTCTGCGGTGATAATGATAAAGGGAAAGCAGTCAGGGACAAGGACGAGGAAGCGTTTCCTCGTCCTTGTCCCTGGCTGGTTTGCGTTTACCATTATGTACTGTTAACAACTACCCCGCATTTCGACGCTCAGCGGTGAGCGACAACGCATGCTCCCTCCTTAGGCTTTTTCTTCACCCAGTAGAGCAGGAGTGCAGGGACAGCAGCAACTGTAATTTCTCTTTTTCTATTGCGACGTGCCATCAGGGAAGTAGTAGGTTTCTCGGACATTGTTCAATAAACAAGTGGCGAATGATGTGTACCGTAGCATTGTCATGAATCATGAGTCAGACAACCAGAAACGACGACGAAGCTGCTGCGAAGAGGCGGATGTGAGTACTCGCGGTATAACTAACCGTAGAAGACGAATTTCCTACAAAGGGTGATAATGGTACCCTACAGATGGGATATGAATGCGCTGACGATTTTTTTTCTCGCTTCAGAAAAAATGCACATGTAGACCTTCAAAATGTTATGAGAGAGGGTGTTTTCCACAAAGGCACATTTATTTTACTTCCTAGAAGACCGTAACTAACGAATGAGCTGCAGCGCAGTATGGTGGAAATTTTTTTTTTTTCTCGTTCAAGGAAAAATACACCTGTAGATTTTCAATACGTTATAGGAGACTACTTGTTCTACAAATGACACGATTTGTTTCACTTCCTAGATGACCTCAGGTATGTGAAAATATCTGAAAAGTGTAATTTTTTATGAATGCTCGATATTCTCGATTGCTTAGTTAAGCAATGAACACAGGTCATCTGCAAATTTTTATGTGAAGCGAATGTCCATACAGTAGTTCATGAGCATAAATAACCTCGGGCTCCTGAGAAAATGGTAACTTGCCAAGAATCTATCGTAAACTTGGCCCAAAACGCGCTTCGTTCTTGAGCTCTTACGACGTCACCGGATTTACTCTCCTTCCATATGCTCTTTGGGAAGCTAGATGGACCCTTCCCGTTTAACACTGTTTCGGCTTGACTTGTTTCGGCTGGAATGGTCCAGCAGTCAAGCGTTCGTGAGTTTGGCTTGCGGCCAAGTGATTCATACGACTCAAACTGAGTCAAAAGTTTCAGACCGATTCATATGATTCAGTGACTCAGTCTCGCTTGCGCGCTGCCCTCACCATACTAGGGCTACAAGCCCGGCATATTTTTTTTCGCAGCGGCGGCGCATCGTTCTCGCTGCTTCTACATAGCGCTCATTGAAACACATTCTTATGGCTCGTATGACGGATATCATATGCTCACCAACAACCTCCTGGCTAAAACTCAACCATCTTCGCAGGCCCCGCCTCCCGGAGAGAATACCGATACTCCGGCTTTCTCATCCAGACATAATGTGCATTCGGCAACTCCTCCCGCACCGCGGACAGCTCGTGCCGGGAGAAGACCAGAGTTCTCACCTTATTCCATTGTGGACATGTCCCGCGTTCCTTATCAGTATGTGCCCACGCATACCTGCCTACCAGAGTACAGCGTGGGGTCGCATAGGACGTTGAAGATAGCGCCCGAAAAATGTGAAGCGCCTTCCGTGGGTGATATCATGAGCCAGGGCGAAGATCGCTTCCTGAGCAGGCATAAAAGACACCTTGAGAAGCTACTATCCCAGACTCCGCTTGGAGATGTCCCCGACTGCGGAGAGCTGGAGGGACACCTTCTCTACGAACTTTCTACAGTCCCCGTCGCCGAAGTTAACGCGTATAAGCCAGATGTTGATATACCATAGTCATATTTCGGTAGTCCTACTGCAAATTGTGTATCGAGAAGATGTGCAGGTTGCATGGCGATATAATAAACATCAAGATACTGTAGTATGGGCACGAGTGTAATACTACACAGGCCAGCTACAGCAAATTGAAAAACGATCTCGCTTTGAGTGGTTTTCAATAGAAAGCCGATGTGCGTTGATGATGATGATGACGTGTGTGAAATCACAGACAAGCTTGGCGTGGAGATGGGTTTTCGTTTCGCGTGAAGGGATAGGGTTCTCCACGCGCAATTTTCTATCACGGGTGGGATACGAAAACGCAGCAACAGGAAACCTGTCGATAACTGGAGAGATCAGTATTTCTGATGGGATGCTTCGTTTCTAGAAGAAACGTCCTATTAACATCGAGCCAATCAATTTGGTCGACATATGATTTTTTTTTTACGTTGACAGTGATATGTTGTTGTCGTATTTGTATGCATGTTACAGATGTACCGAGGGCGATGTATAACGTCACTAGAATCGCATTCAACGAAATTATTTTGTGTGGATTTTCAGCAGCATAAGTAATCTTGCATGACACAAAATCTTTAGTTTAGGGCGCAGTGTCGCTTTTAACAGGAGGTGCAGATATAAATCCGAAATGCAACGAAACACTCAGAGGGCACAAATGCACTTACGATATTTCTTACGATATTTGCCTTCGCCTCGTTTTTCGCCAAAAAGGTTATTACTCATCTCACCTCGCTCCTTTTTCCGAAAAATTTCACCTCTTCGCCTCAATAAATCTTTTTTTCTGGAAAATGTCCTCACTGAGCTTTTTTTTTCTACAACAATTTGCTCGCCTCACCTCAATTGTTTTCTGGGTTATTTCCTTACCTCACCCGAATCACTTTTCTCGTTTTAGCAGGGGCATCTGCGCCCCACGAAGAATGCACGGGACAAAAAGCCCAAGCAAAATATGCAAATGCACAATAGTGTACCATATACTTCACAATGTGGTTCAGGATTGTTTCAAGGAATAGAGAGCACGTTAGAAAAACAATTTGCGCTTCATATCTCAATGAAGCTAAGCCAGTTAACTCAAACGACTAATTTTTCGAATTCATAACAAAAATTGGCGAACAGAAAAACAGAGAGAGAGCTCTTGGAAAGGATACTGGTTTATGAATCATTTTTTTCTGCACGTTCTGTAACTGTAATTCCGATTTCCCTATGTCTATTTAATTTCATTTTGTGTTTTGGATACAACACATTCGTATTAGTTAAAAGGGGTATCTATTTCAATACCAGAATTTTGTGATGTAACCTTCAAACACCCTTGTTGCGAAATGTATTTACGGTCGCTACATATTTTTAAATTCCTTGTTAGCGCCGCGAAGCAGCTGTGGCTGTGGGTGGCGTAAAGACGGACAGATTGAGAGGGGACAGCAGGAAGGAGAGGGGGACAGAGGTGTTAGTGTTGGGGTGTTAGTGTGGTTAGTAGAGAAATAGGGAAGTAGAAGTACTCTGGAAAGTCTGCTGGAAAACCAAGGGAAAGCCTCAGACAGTACAGGCGGTTGTAGGATTACGGTCGCTCTAGTAGGTGCGGAAATATATGGGGTGTAACAGTAACCACGTAAAAATCTTAATGTGAAAAACACACTGGGGAAAAATATACAGTCAACCACACCTACCTGTAGGGAACGTTTGTCATGTACTACAAGTAAGCTTTCAATTCCAAATTTCCAAATTTCATTTCAATTCCAAAATTTCATTGAAATAATTGATAATAATTTGGTGTTTACGTCGCGAGACAACTGAGATGCAGAAAGCGTATGAGAGATTTACCTCATTCCACTATAAAATACATTCGTTACCACAGTGGTAATAGCTGGGCGAAAAATATTGCGAAAACCGTCGTTTCAAGACGCCCGCACTTGTCAGCCGCGCTCGGTGGTCCGCTCTTCATCGCTGTGCAAACAAGGCACAACGACTTCCGGTAGATATCTAGATGCGCCAAGATGCTGACAAGTCTTAGGGCCTCTACGATAGGTCATTCATCGTCTTCAGCACAGCGTGAATAAGGCGGGGGACATGTAAAGTTAAAATACGTGGACGACGAAAACGACGTTAAACGTGAACGACTCGTTCTGTAACTACAAATAACTAAAAAACCACGAAAGCCAACCTTTCCTTTCAGATTAAGCATGCGGGGGTATCCACATTCTGTTGCTTACCATGTTTTGATAGTTCAGTGAATTGGTTTCGTCCTTGGTGCCAGTACGAAATGAATCAATGAGTGAATAAAACCGAGCCTGTTATTTGAGATCAAGGCAAAAAAGGCCTCATAGCGTTTTTTTTTTTTCATAAAATGGGCGATGTGACATATTAAAAACAAGAAAAACATTACGTTATGACGAACGTTTTGATTGAGACGTGGAGACATAGCGCATAGAAGACGCACGCAGGAAACGTCAAGGTTACTCAAAGGCTGTGCCTGCGCGCAGTCTCGGTTTTTTCTTGATCCTGGAAACCGGTGACATGATACCGGGATCGTCTGATAAAATTCCGAAATTCTCAAAGGATTACCTGTGGTTCCTACACTACTCAGTACCACGCGTCATTAACGGTGTCCTTTTTTTTTTCGAAACCGATGGTTTCGATCTTATTGACCATGCCTATCTGTTTCTGCGTCAGGTCTGACGGGTAGTGCACGCACCAGCCGGCCACCTAATAAACATTTCCAAATTATCTTTTCAACTATTTTCAAAATATTTACGTCACCTCCACTAGTACGGGATTTAGCATGCAAAGCATCCCCCAAACACACACACACATACCGGATGGGATTTTCGAGGTGAAATCTTGCTTGACGAGGTGAGGAGGTTTGCTTGAGAGATGGTTTTGGTTCGTCCACGGCGCTTGAATAAAAGAACAAAAAGGGAAACAGTTGTATGATTTTTCGTGTGCTTTAGGGACACAATTCGCCCGGGCTCTTCTCTCCTAAGCCACGTGTCCTTTAGTTAGCGGTTTTTAGCATTTTTTTTTAAATTCCGTGTCAGCGCCGCGAAAGCAACTGTGGCTATGAGCGGCGTACAGACGTGGACAGATGGAGAGAGGACAGCAGGAAGAAGTGGGGGATGGTGTTGTGTCCTCAGGAACTTAACCCAGCGCAAGTAACAAACGGAAAGGCTTTATTCCGTAAAGGCACAAGCCGGTGAGGCAACACGTCCGGCAGCAACACGTTACAACTCCAAAGAACAACAAAAACACACTCGGCCTTTCTTTAAGTAGATAGCGGCGGCGCGCTGAGCAGAAACTACAATACCAAAAAAGGACATGACACGTGCAGGCGTTTACCTGCTACGAGATAAGAAGACAGTCATGGACGTGATAAGATAGCTTCTACATTCTTCCACACTTAGTGCAAAGTTTATAATTGTTTGCAAAACATAAAAACAGCGAAACAGGACGGAAAGAAGAGTCCGGCAATCTTACACTCGGAAAACAAAAGAACACTCGAGAAAAAGTTTCAAGGCACTACACAGTCACGGTTGATATCGGTCCGGGGGTCTCCTCTGACGTTGTGGATACCGAGGCAAAGGCAACGCTGGGGAGAGTTCTCTTGCTCCTTCAGGCGAAGGTCGTTCGCCTTCCAGTGCTTGGTCGCTCAGAGGAGCTGTTGGGCCTTGCCTGGGATTGAGGGAAGGCTCCGCAGTTTCTTCGACAGAAGTCTGGCCCACGATGTCCCTCGGCTGAGTACCGTCAGCTATGTTGTTAGGTGGGAGAGACTTGTGCGCTACTTGTGCTATCCAGAGCATCGTCGATTTCCAACGTAGCTGCACCCCTTAAACGGACTTGCTCGACGTGGTGCTTCCAGACCTGATTTCCTCTTGGTGTATTTACCTGCAACACGTAGGACACTGGTCCAGAACGGGATAATATTACTGCAGTTAACCACTTCGGCCCCTCTCTGAAGTTGTTCACAAAAACTTCTGCCCCAATCCTGAACTGTTTCGACTTGCCAGGCCTCCGATGGGTCCCCTTGAACTGTCTATACCGGACGGTGGCTTCTGTGTCTGGTCTCAGCAGGTCCAACCTGGTTCGTAGCAATCTACCCAGGAGTAGCGAAGCCGGTGACTGCTGCGTAGTAGCATGAGGCGTATTGCGGTAAGCAAGGAGAAAACTAGCTAAACGAAGTTCCAGAGGTCGGTGAACATCCTTGCGAAGGGCCTCTTTCATGGTCCGTATAAAACGTTCTGCTAGACCATTTGTAGAAGGATGGTATGGAGCACATCTTATGTGCTTTATCCCATTTTGCTTGACAAAAATTCTAAACTGCTCACTGGAAAATTGGGGACCATTATCTGATACCAGGACCTCTGGCAATCCGAACCGTCCAAACATTTCTCTGAGCTTCGTAAGGGTACTGTCTGTAGAAGTTGAACGCCCTCTGGCCATTTGGAATACCTCTGGCCATTTGGAATGGGCATCCACTGCTACTAAGAAGTTGCATTGTTGAAATGGGCCGGCGAAATCTAGGTGGAGACGGGACCAAGGCCTCGTCGGCCAGGCCCATGGGTGTAGTAGGGCTTGTGTTGGCAGAGGCCTTTCTTGCTGACATGGGGCACAGTTCCTCACCAAGCTTTGTATGTCCAGGTCGACTCGGGGCCACCAGACGTAGCTTCTTGCGACCTCCTTCATACGCACAACACCAGGGTGTCCTTCGTGTACTTCGTCGAGTACGGCTTGCTGTAATGAAGTGGGAATAACAATTCGCATGCCCCAAAGAATGCAATTCTGACTTGTAGACAGTTCAGACCTCCTGATCCAATAAGGTCTTAAGTCCTGACACGGTTCAAGCTGAGGCCATCCTGTAAGAGTGTACCTCAACACCTGACTCAAAGTGGGGTCTCTGGATGTTTCACGTGCGATGTCTGAACTGCTAATAGGAAAAGTGTCCCAACGGAGGGTGTAAAAAGTGTCAACCTCATCTTCCTTCATTACTTCTGAAGTAGCAGGCAGTGGTAGACGTGACAAGCAATCTGCTTCGATGTTTGTTTGTCCTGGTCGATATATCAAGTTGAAGCTGTATGCGGATAACGTGATGGCCCATCTCTGGAGTCGAGCCGCTGCAACCGTAGGGGTGCCTGTTTTGGGACCAAAAATGGTTTGGAGGGGCTTGTGATCTGTAACAATACCGAAACATCGTATGTAATAATGAATTTTTTTCACGCTATATACTAAAGCGAGGCCTTCGCGTTCTAGTTGACTGTAGCGCTTCTCACTTTCAGTTAGTGAGCGGGATGCATATGCGACGGGTCGTCTTGTTCCGTCCTTCAGAATAATTGACAAAACTGCTCCCAATCCGTACGATGATGCGTCGCATCCGACTTCTAGAGGAAGGCTTGGGTCATAATGCGCCAGAATTGGTGCTGAAACTAGCATTTTCTTTATTTTGTGGAATGCCAGCTGACGGTCACGGGACCACTTCCAAGGAACATTCTTGCACAGCAGCGTATTCAGTGGATGCATAACCGTTGACAGGTCTGCTAGGAATTTTGCGTAGTAGGTGACTAAGCCTATAAACCATTTCAGCTGCTTCTTGTCCTTCGGCGCAGGGGCGTTCAACACTGCGGCTACTTTGTCAGGTGCAGTAGCAATGCCTTTGTCATTGATTACATGGCCCAAAAACCGGAGTTCATGCTTGAAAAACTCACATTTTTCACGTCTGATGCGAACGCCACGTTCTGCTAGACGTTGCAAGAGTCTTTCGAGGTTTTCAAGATGTTGTAGTTCGCTTTTTCCAGTTACCAAAATATCGTCAAGGTAACAGATAACTCCATCTAATCCGTGTAAGACATTTTCCATAATACGCTGGAAAATTGCTGGGGCGGAAGACACTCCAAAAGCCAATCGCTTTACGCGAAACAGTCCCTTGTGCGTATTGAGAGTCAGATAATCACTTGACCTTTCGTCCATGGTGACCTGCAGGTATGCCCGATTTAAGTCGATTTTCGAAAAATACCTTCCCCCTGACAAGACTGCGAACATTTCGTCGATCTTCGGCAAGGGGTAAACATCGACCTCCAAACATGGATTCAGTGAGGCCTTGTAATCACCACAAATGCGTCCTGATCCATCCTTCTTCACTACCGGGACAATAGGTGAAGCGTATCGACTTGAGGCTACAGCTTCCAAAACACCTAGTTTCTCTAATTTTTCTAGTTCCTTCTAGGACAATTGCAATATTTCCAAATTATAGGTGATTCTTTTGATTTTGTACGTACGGACTAAACACGCTTGTTTGCGCTAGTTCCTTCTCTACTGATGGTTTCAGCGCAAAAGGGATACTCCTGGCCTTCATGAATTTAGGCACGGCTTCTTTCTTGAGTACAAGACTGGCTTGCTCACCTTGTATTTCGCCGAGCTCATCAGCAAATACTTGACCGTGCCTTTCCAGCAGCTGTGCCAGATCCTTTCTTGCGTCTGGGCGGATGTAATTCAAACTGTTCCAATCCAAACGTAGATTGCGAAGCCAATTTCTTCCAATTAACGGCGGTCCCCGCTGCGCCAAGGCGTACAAGGGTAGATGACTGGTCTGCCCGTTGTGTTCAACCTCGACGTCCAACACCCTTTTTGGATAGACGCACTGCCCCGTGTAAGTCCGAAGCGTCACAGTCGTGGGCTTGAGTAGAAGTCCTGAAAAACACGTGTGGTACTGCTGTTGAGAAATCACCGATACAGCCGCACCGGTATCCAGCTCCATGCGAAGTGGGACGCCCTGGAGATTCAGTGTGAAGTAGATAGGGTCGTTCCTCCCCGCTGAGTCAAGTCGCCGCAACGCTGGCTCAGGTTCGTCGAGTTCACCCATCGACTTGAATTCTTTCTTCAGCCGGTGCCCTTGTCTCTTGTTGACTTGCCCCTGAAATTTCGGGTGTGAACTCTTGCTTCTGCTTTTACAAACATCCTTGATATGACCCGTTTTTCTGCAATGGAAGCAGACAGCAGTTTTAAAAGGCCACATTCAGTTGCCGTGTTTATCTGAACCACAGCGATAACACATCTGCTTCCCGGTCTTTTCATTCACTGATATCGCTTGGATGATGGGTTGAGCGACGTTGTTGGAATAGCATTCTGTCGCGTTTTTGGTTGCCATCTCTAGTGACAGTGCTTTCCCTGTTGCTTTCTTGAAAATCAGGGATGCATCTTCCGTAAAAAGAGCTTTCTGGATGTCCAACCGTAACAATCCGCAAACGAGCCTATCTCGTAGAGCTTCCTGAAGATTTGCTCCAAAATTGCAGTATTCCGCTAAACGTTTCAACTCTGCGACAAATTCTGCTATGCCCTCATTTTCCTGCTGCACTCTCTTGTAAAATTTCGCCCTTCTGGCAATAACCGATGGTCGCGGTGAAAGGTGGTCGCGCAAAATTTTCTTGAGCTCTTCCAAGGTTTTACTTGTTGGCGGGTCTGGCGCTAACAAACTCTTCAGTAGCTTGTAGGTCTTTGGCCCGATTATACTCAGAAAAGCATCAACTTGGTTAGATTCGGGAATTTGGTTTGCGCAAATGAAAGCAGTGAGTCTTTCCTGATAGGACTCCCAGTCCGATACGGACTCATCGAAGGGCTCCACTTGACCGATAGTTGCCATCTTTCTAACTTGAGGACGATGCTCAGGCTTACCGTCTGAGAGGCTATCTTCTGCCTTGCTTGCACCTTGCATAGCTGGTTCTGGTCGGACATCCCATCCTCGTCGCCAGAAATATGTTGTGTCTTCAGGAACTTAACCCAGCACAAGTAACAAACGGAAAGGCTTTATTCCGTAAAGGCACAAGCCGGTGAGGCAACACGTCCGGCAGCAACACGTTACAACTCCAAAGAAGAACAAAAACACACTCGGCCTTTCTTTAAGTAGATAGCGGCGGCGCGCTGAGCAGAAACTACAATACCAAAAAAGGACATGACACGTGCAGGCGTTTACCTGCTACGAGATAAGAAGACAGTCATGGACGTGATAAGATAGCTTCTACAGATGGGGGTTAGTATGCGTCCTGGGCCGACTTCAGTGGGAACTGTGCCGACATTCGTCTGGAAAGTCTTTGGAGCACCCAGGGAAAATCTCAGACAGCACAGCCGGTGACAGGATTCGAACCCGTGTCACCTCCCAGTCTCGGCGTGGAAATTTTTAAAACAGGCGTGTCGGTTGTCCTTTCACGTATTTCTAATCCGTCCGCTCCTGTTCGGTACCACGGGAGAACACTAAGAAAAACAAATATCCGATTGCTGTATTCCGTAAATTTTAGTACCAAGCCATACCACTGTGTTGTCTGCAGCTTTTATCGGGAGTGAATGCGCTTGCTGGCAGCACTGACTCATATACGATAGTCTCCAGTTGAAGTGTGTTCGTAGAAAGATATTAGCTTTCTGGCACCACATTCGAAGTATGGCCCTCATTGTCGGTCACCCTAATATGTGCTGGCAGAAGCGCAGGAGTGAAAGGGTTGTCGACCTGCTGTCTCGCTTGCACAAGCCCGTTGATATTTAAACATTCTTTCAATATGCAATAGAGTGTTTCTGCTCGTGGAATGAAATATGCCGTTACCCCGACATCAATTCGAAGGAATGGGATTCTTCGGTTCCGCTGTCCGTAAATTATGACGGTAGAAAAAAAAAAGAAAAACACAATTGACGCTTTCTCTCTTCTTCTCCCTCAACAAAGGTTTTGCGTTTCAACAAAGGTTTTACGACAACGCGTTCGTTGGATACATGTCGTACAGGTTCAAGCCAGTTTCAAACGTACTGAAAATTGTGTCCATTGTCTTTAATGAGCTGTCTCTAAACATATTCCAAACATTTCCCACACACATTTGCAGACTGTCACTGAAAGTGTTGCATCATTTAGACGCAATGTCCCTCCCCCCCCCAAACGTCTCCCCAGCATCAGCAAAGCTCACAAATAGCTGCCGCTGTAAATCGCAACACTTTCCGTGATCGACTAACATTTTCTTCGCGGTCCTTTTTTTTTTGTTAGTGTAGATGTAACGGCATCTTTCATTCCGCGAGGATATATTTTTGCACTTTATTGCTCCTTTAAAGAAAAAGCGAATTTTTGAATTGTGCTCGTGCTCCAAACTCGGAAAAGTTTTGATTCAAATTTTCGAATCAGAACTCACGTTATTTGTGGGGAGGCATTCAGGAGTCTCTCGCGCTATTCCGCACGTCGGATAACGGTAAGCGTGGCATTGAAACGGGTGCCATGCGTGAAACGATCAACAAGGTTCATATTAGGCTCCGCGGATATTTCTGTGCCGAGTCTCTGTAAGCGATTCTTGATGGTTGAGTGATCGAACAGCTGCGTGCAATAACGGCAGAAGTAGACGTATCCCTTATTCAATGTTTCGACGATGGCATCTAAATAACAGTACGTACCTGCTGAAGAACTCAATGAAATCACACAATTCAGAAAAAGTGTACTCACGCCAGCACTCGAACCTAGACCCTCCTGATTTTCGGTCAGGGTTGCCACCGTTACATCACGCTAGGAGGTCTCTCTCCTGACTTTGACAGGCTTACGCGTTTGTGTTTAGAGGCTTGCGGAGGATTGTGTTTGTGTCATCCATCTTTGCGGCCTGCGTCGGCTATTTCTCGTTCCTTCTATTGAACAAAATCCAGGGCAGTATTGGAATTTATTGACACGCTACACGAGAGTAAGAATCAGAAAATACATGTGTGTCGATGAAAAACACAGTTAGGGTACGGTGGGGCAAGATGAGACAGAAATGTGCAATTGAATATGAACTTTTTATTTTTCGTACTTAAAAAAAAAAGACTCGCCATAGGCATATTCTCAAGGGTCTAGAGCTTCTAACCTGTAAGTGCAGAACGGACGTTGCGGGTCTAAAATAAGCACAGAACAAGAAATTCAAAAATGCAGATTGTGTCATCTTGCCCCAACCCTCGGGGCAAGACGACACATCGCGTGGGGTAAGATGAGGCACGCCGTGGTAATAAACTCTACAAATTAGTTTTTGTAATCCAAGCAGACAAAGTAAAGCCCGTAGGCCCCTACGCAACCCCCTTGAGCCCAACCCCCACATGATGTGCAGTAAAACCACGCAGAACCCGGTACTATTTTGCTCCACCGTTCTTTGCAAACCAGGCACCGCCAATGTTTTGAGTCACTGGTCGCTCGCTTTGCCGTGCGCTTCTGCTTTGCTGGAAATATCCTAGGAAACGGGAAGATTTGCTGGAAAATCCTAAGCAGTATGCAAAAAAGAAATATCTATGAGGAACAAGCATAACGCCACCTAATCGTAGACCTATCAGTTTCTAAATTACATTAAATTTATAGTAGTTGTGGCGTCTTGTCCCGTGCATATCATCGGATGAATTATTTTTTTCTGTTGAACACCGAATAACCAAGAGTGCCCATATTTTGCATATATGTAGAAGAATGAATAAGAAAATAGGATGTGGACTTACATTGACAGAATAAGCCTGCAAAAGACTGCTGCACAGATGACAAGAAAAAGGACTGCAGAAAATCACGCCTATTTTGCGGGTCTTTGCATTCAAGGAAGAAGTAACCGATTTTTTTTTCTTTTCAACGCAAACGCCAACCCGGACAATCCTCACGTGCAATAAAGCGGACATGCAGAGCTATCTATCATTAAAATTTTAAGCGCATGCAGCAACGCGTCTCTGAGACAGGTGTCGTCGAGCATGAAATACCCCATCTTGCCCCGTGTCTCATCTTGCCCCACATTACCCAATATCAGGCCTCTTGTCTACATATTCATACAACTCGTGTAGCTTAAAGTTTATTATAATGCGGATAATAACTATGACTTGCACGGGAGAGACATGTTATAGTCCTGCATCGTGCGATCATGTAAAGGGGTCTGCTGGGCGCTGCAATCAGGAGGATGTGCGCATTCATGTTAATATATCTTATTATGATTATGACCTGGGACATTGTTTTAACAGCGTCTGTTTAGGATCACAGTAAGCCCGACCGTCGCTGTTCCACGACAACAAGTCTATTCGTTTATATCCCGTTGAAATCGACACTACAAGGGTCCAGTCAGGTTGCATAAGTGGTTGCGCCAGTACATCTCGCCACACGACGGAAACGCCCGCTACCTACAGCGTCCTGTCCTATCGTTTCAAACGAAAGGATAATGTAGCAGACAACGACGTGCTTGTGAGTCCGTCGACGTCACGGTATCGTCTTTCGGATGAGTTGCCGCAGTAGGGGGCTGCGGTTTCTCCTCTCCGAATTTCGTTTTCAGTTTGCTATTGTTATCATTTACGAATTAAAAATAACTCCGCAAAATGAACACGAAGGCTGTATTCGGTATCGACGGGGTGGTTTTCTTTCGGCACGAGGCTGACCGAATTTTTTAAATGATTATTATTTCGAATTGTCCCTTCAAGAAACAAATATCGATTTGATATGGGTAGTCCACATACTCTCAATGCATGCAAAGGCACGTTTGCTCACCATCCTGCTCAGACTCTTGAGCCCCAGATGTGCCCCGAAGTCAGACGCCACTCCCTCGTCGAATCCTCGGCTCACGCAGGAAGAACCATCGTCCTTTCGTGATGCACGAGGGCATCCAGCCCGTCTCTCAGCATGCCCAGCCAAATTTCATCGTTAACTTTGGCCCGGCATTTGGCTGCTCGGAACGAAAGGCCTGGGATGAGTCCTTTGAGTTCACGGGCGATGGGGCGACCGACATTGCAGTAACTTATTCATATCTTGACTAAACCTGAGTTTTTCTTTCGTGTCTTAGGACTGGCAGTGAGGAAAATTGAACGGATGCAGAACAAACATTTTGACAAACTTTTACGCATTCTACAACGTGTGATCATTATGTTTGGTGACAATACTTGTTCACATGCCGATGTCCTCTATATCACGGAGTTGCACTGCGAGTATGACCCATTTTCCACGTCTATGTGCATGTTTTCCCCTGGAATGTAAATATTGTTTGTTCTGTTGTTCTTGCGTTACTGCGTTCCTAACTTCGTCTTCACTATTTTCAAGTCTTATGCTTATCGTGGACGTGAGAAAATAACGAGTGACCGACTGCGCCTGCAAGGAAAATAAAAAATCAGCATGAAATCACGGGAAAGGCCAGTTTACTTATACTTACCTTCTTGGAGGTGGCAACGGTTTAGCAACACACTAAACACACTGAAACAGAGGCAGAGGCACGTCGCAATTCTATTGCAGAGTCACGTCTTGTTCAATCGCTCCACTTCCCGTGCATTAATTTCAGAGTATTTTGGACTGATATAATTATTTATATCCTATTCCAGTTCAGCATGTTCCCGCTTCCGGTCATAGTATGCTTGGCATCCACACCGAGACGATTTCGGCACCCATAGTCTGCCTGAAGGAGAAGATAGCAGCGACAAAAAGTTGAAACAGAGCCGAGCAAAAAGGCTCATTCTGAAGGGTGAAAAACAAGTAAGAAATATGTCACACATTTGCGAAGGACAACAAAAAAGAAGGCCGTTTGAAAGCGATTGGCTTTTCCTCTTGGATTACGCAGTGGCGCAATGTAGCCAATTTCCATTTTATGGTTCTGTTTTCTGATTGTTGTTTTACTGCGAGGAAGGAGCACATTTTATTGGGAAAAGCGTTCAGTGTAAAAACTTTATATACGTATTTCAAACATCATCGGTCATGTTCTTTTTCTGGGGTTTACAGACAAAATATTTGTTGCTGTCTGAACCACCGGGCTGATACAGGCCAGGAGGCTGGGCGCTGCTCTACTGCCAGTTGTAGAGAATGAAGGATGATGATGGAGATGGCAGTTCCGGTGATCAAAGCACGGTAGAGGGGCCCGTTCATCTCAGACACTCCCAAAAGCCTGACGAAGCCAAAAGACGAAGACCTGAATCAATAGTCAAAACAGCTTTCAAAAACGTGTGCTTGGATTTCGCACGTTGACTGCATCGCGCCCTACTCGCCATCGTTGGATTGATCGTTGGTCCGGTATTGACCATCGGCATTAGCGATATTTTCCAGAGTCCAGTAGAAAGAATGTAGGAGTATTGGCCTCTTCCGACATATAGTGATTTGCTATACAGAGCTAGAAAATAGCGCGATATTTTCCTCCTCATAGTGCTCCAAACCACTAAAAATCAGCGCTTGCCGTAGTTGAGCTCGTGTCAACTTTTTCAGCGCTGATATTAGCACTACATTCGTGTTAGCCAATGAGGAGGCTCTTCAGTGATAACGTCGCGGAAGTCGGGGAGTTGTTTCGCTTCCGCATTTCACGGCACTGCGACGGCATTGGAACCGGCGAGTCTGTCATCCAAAATGTCTGGTAATTTTTCGTTGAGTCAGTTGATCGAAGTTGTTCGTATGCATGCTGTCGAACTCTGGAGGTGCCATGGTGGGAAAGACCGGAAACGACCACCGAACTTCCGCTAAATTATAACGCCAGCGCCGATTTGCAAGTGTGAACCGTCCGATAACAGTGACCGCTATTTTTGCGCACTGTTTTGTACTGTATGTTTACGATATTAGCGCGCTGCTATATTTCGGAACAGGCTAGCGTTATACAGCAGGCGACTGACTGAAACAAGCTTCACAACATTGCCTGCTTTTTATATGATGTTTTTTTTTGGGGGGGGGCGCAGCTCTCAGGTTCACTTTCTGCTTCATTTCACCCATTCCGTTTTAGAGCCTATCCGAGGGGGAGGGGGGGGGTGCGAGAGCGGAGGGCGCTTTCCTCAGAGCAGAGCCGTATATTAAAAGGGAGTCTGGCCATTAATGGGTCATGCCTATACCTGAAGCTCCACCCACTTTTTCAGCTTTCCGACCAATGAAGTCTTGAAATATGGGGCGCTATCAATCAGCCTATCCTCACTACTTGCCCCCCTATCCAACATGCGCAGCGCCATTTTGGGTGGCAAGTGGATTGGATGGGATTGAAATGGATACCTCTCGCAATCTGCAAAAGTAGTGGATTGTTGGTGCAAATTTGATAAGCGCCACCTAGGGAGCGTAAGGCACGTCGGGAATTGTCGTCTGCTTCCGTCGTTGTACCGCTGCCGGCAGAACCACCTGCTGGGACACATTCTGTTGTCGGTATGATTTTTAAACAAATCTACATGAATAGTTGGAATATAAGAGGCAAGAATGTTTATATCCATGAAATCCAGCTGTTAAAAATAAGATTGTACAGCACAGCACCGTTTTTGTTATGATTTCGTCGTGATCGCCGTGTTCACTAGGCCTAACACCGGCGACAAAACGTATTATTTTCAGTTAGATATTGATGGATGAGCATAAGTTGAAACTGATTTCCGAGAAATTTATATTTGGATGTACATTTGCAGCGTAAAATCAGGTTAGTCTATGAAAATTTTTTGTCACGAAATCCCCGCTTCACTGTGTTTGTTTTCGTCGCCATTTTGGGTGGCAGTATGGTGTCATGGCGACCCCCTTGGTAAAAAGCAAACCAATCAGAGGAGCGAAACTGTGATTGACAGGTCGAGCCTCTTTTTGTGACTCCTCCCAATGGCCAGACTCCCTTTTAATATACGGCTCTGCCTCAGAGGGAACACCAGACGGGTACTTGGGTAATACCAGATTGGGTAATAAAGCGATATCGGATAGAATGTTCACTGTACATTTTCGGCCCTTTCGGTTCACAGTTCAGAATTAATGTTTCACCGTTTCACTTATTCCTCTGTGAGAATTTTGCTTTGAAGTGGACCAGCTCCCGTGGCATAGTGGTTAAGATGATCGCTTCCCACGCCGAGACTGGGAGGTGACACGGGTTCCAATCCTGTCACCGGCTGTGTTGTCTGAGATTTTCCCTGTGTTTTTCGAAGCCTTGCCAGACGAATGTCGGCACAGATCCCACGGAAGTTGGACCAGGACGCATAATAACCCTCCTGTCCCCCACTCCTTCCTGCTGTCCTCTCTCCATCTGTCCACGTCTGTACGCCGCTCATAGCCACAGTTGCTTCGCGCGCTAACACGAAAAAAAAATCCTTGAAGTGGGAGCATCTATATGACAGATGAAGTTACCAGTCATTTGTAGCCGGCTCCTGTGTTTTGTAGGAGCCACCATTTCCATATTTTTCTGTTCTAACTCTAACCAGTCATCTGTGAAGAGCCAAAGGTGGAGTGCACATATGTAAATTACATGCCTATTTTTATGGCTACGGTGCAATCTTTAGACGGTGCAGACATTTCACGGTCAAGGTTTACCTCAGGATGGCTCTGAGCGAGAGCAGGACCGGAATGAGAATACCGTTGTAGGACATGAGTTACAGTACTTTTTAGAATTTCCGGAGACCACCTGTCGCAGGACCCTACGAATCATTAACCATTTTGAGCTATAATTATTCTTACTAGTCCAATGGAGGTCGAAGATCACACACAAACTTCCACAATATGCATTTAATTCCAAACCTTCCAGGTCACGAAATGGCACATGAGCGTACGTCCAGAACCGTTGAGGCGTGAGAGTTACTAGTGTCTTCTCACGGGTTATCATTATGCTAGAGAAAGGCTCGCAACTTTTGTAAACAAGAAAAGGAAATTCAAGGATACTGTGGAACCGTCTACCCCAGAACGATTTGAGTTGACTGCGCAACGACCACTATATATATAGGTGTTGCTGGTGCTGATGATGAAGCGACAGGAGAGAAAATGAACGAGTGAAAAAACAGAAAAAAGGGGTATGCCTCGTACGGTGTGTGGGGTTACTCAGCCTAACGGCTAAGTTCCGCTTTCCGCTACGTTTCGGGCAGTCCCGTTGAGAATCGGCAACACATTGCCAAAAAGGAAATTGTTTTAGAAAATGAACATCTATGTCCGTTAGATTCCTGTGCCATCGGGTATAGGTGATTGAGAATACGCTTGGTACTTAATGGCCGTTGCAAGACAAACAAGAAACAAAAGAAGCCCGTCGACAAGGAACACAGAGGAAGTCGCATGGCTCAACTTGTGATAAACCCGGCGTCAAGGCAACCAAAGTCGTTTGCACTTCCTACAAGTGATTGCGATGCGTAACATATTATTTAACACAGTGTTTTTCTGCAGTAGCCTTGCACTTTACGCATCGCCCACCTCATCATCATCCAATGTATGTGTGTGTGTGTATACGACGAGTATTGTGGAAAATACGGCGGATTTCCGATATGCGAGCAGGTAGTATAAAAGCGGTGAGGCGCACTGCAGCGCCACTCGAGTCTTCTGGGACAAACAGCAAGACAGCGCTTCGCAATCATGAAGTCTATGGTATGTCATCTTTCATTAGCTACCAAGTCTTCTCAGCAGAGACTGAAACCGAAACGAATATCGGTTCGGTTACGGTTACGGTTACGGTTACGGTTACGGGATTCACTGTTCTAATATTTGCGGGCACCTGTAACCAAACTGTTGAACCGGTATGTTTTTTCCGGTTTTCTCTAAGATGTATCTGCAGAATGCGTGGATGTCGAAAAACGAGCTACAAAGTGCAAACGGGTAAAAATTAACATATTTATCTGTTGCGCTCTGAAATGGGGTCGCAGTGCAATCTTCCAGGTAGAAGAAAGAGTAAACTCTTTCTCCGGCGTACTTTTGGCATTTGCGACATTCACCGTAAAACCATTTGTTGCGGTCTGTATTATCTCGTGCACATTACTTTCGCTCGTGCTGTAACAAGATACGAGACCAGAACAATTGCGTGCGTAAAACATTTGTAAAAAAAAAAAAAAAAAGAAAGAAAAAGAGAAACGAAAACAAGACTTCCAACGCTACGTATCTTACATGATCACTATAATGCAGTTCATAACTGACAAGGAACGTAAGCAATACATGTCATACGATGCGTATGTCATTCGATTATGGGTCCAAGCGCATAAGATGGTATGTTGGCTGCACAACTCTTGAATGGAAAACACATGACGAGGAGATCTACCTGTGTGATATTAACCTCTGTGAAGTGGGGTGGGGTCCTGTGGCTACAACGGGGAAACATCCCATGTCAATAGTGAGTTTTAGTGCATCGTACGGTATCGCCTTTGTTTACATAAGGAATAGCGCTGGTGGTTCTGCGCACGCGCAAAACATAGAGCTTTGCGCAATGCGCAAAACAACCACGCTACCTCTTACGTATGCAAAGACAATCGCGTACGATGTACAAAACCCTCTATTATCACTTTTTCACTTTTCCATAATTTATTGTTGTTGTTGTTTAACAGAACGGCGTACTACATCACTAATCACAGTTGGCTAGTTCCATGTCAAATCGAACAATCCGGTACACTTGATGTTTCGAATGAACGGGAAAAAAATATATGTTGAAGCCATGGGTGAGTTAGGAGAAATAAACGCTTTCCGAATTCTCTGCGCTGCGCGGTTCGGGAAATAGAGAGGAGGAAAAAACTGCCTGTCATGAGGCGACGTCGTCGCGAGCGGGTTTGAGCGTTCGCTACAAGGCCATTTCGTCTCGCATTATAGTAATTTCTTAATCTGGCTTTAGACCACTTAGGGCACAATAGGATCCTTCGTTGGCAGTGCTGTACCGGTTTTTGTTTGTCTGCAAAAAAATATCAAATTTGACTCAAAGTGCCGAAAAACACCATATTCATTGCAGCTTTGCAGACGATGTACAAAACTGATAAGACTGAGCTTTATGCCGTTTAATTTGTCATTCATAGGGCTATCGAATGATGTATAATTTGTTGCTCTACTCTGTAAGGAACGTAAGCGATACCTCTTTTAGTAGCACCATACCACCGAAAAACGACGAATTTCGGAAGCCTTTATTTAAAAAACCCCACCAAAAACTTACCTCGAAAATTTTATATGTTGTAGGTAGTTCCTTAGACTATGCACAGAAGCAAAATCAAAATTCGGACTTGATCGGTAGGCGCACTGTGAATTTTTTGCCAGCCCTATACGCGGAGCGCATTCAAGCGGAGGCACCGTGTCCCGCGTGTTGCAAAATCAAATTTTCCAAAGGGACTTTTTTTTTTGCAGACAAACAAAAACCGGTACAGCACTGCCAACCCAGGATCCTATTGTGCCCTAAGTGGTCTAAAGCCAGATCAAGAAATTTCTATAATGCGACAAGAAATAGCCTTGTAGCGAACGGTCAAACCCGCGCGCGACGACATCGTCTTATGAGAGGCAGTTTTTTCCTCCTCTCCTACTTCCCGAATCGCGCAGCGCAGAGAATTCGGAAAGCGTTTATTTCTCCTAACTCACCGACGGCTTCAACATATATTTTTTTCCCGTTCATTCGAGACATCACGTGTACCGGATTGTTCGATTTGAGATGGAACTAGCCAGTTGTAATCAGGTGCAGGTTAGGGGGGGGGGGTATATATTTATTTTAAAAAAAGAAAGCAAAGGTTAGCCGGAATAGAAAAAGAAGGAAAATGAAAGAAAGGAAAAGGGTAACGGGTCACGTTACGAGTTTCGTTAATTGCCGATGGTGAATTGCGGTGACGTTCCGGTTGCGGTTCTTAAAAAAATGTGGGTTCCAAGCGGTTTTCGGTTCTGTTCCGGTTTCAGTCTCTGCTTCTCAGGCACCCTTTATCTCTCGTCGTTGGTTGAAGTACGTACACCAGTGCAATTATCGTAACTGTTTGTTCGTACAGCCCGTACTGCATGACACATATGTTAAGAAATTCCGTCATACATAGATAAGCATTGTTGAAAAGCTGTGATTTCTTATGCTTTTACCCGTGGTCTCTAACCTTTGCATTTTTCTTGCGATCTTCGAATATAAACTATTCATAAGGATGAAGCCCCAATAGGTATATGTCAAAACACTATTTTGGTTATAATTAAACACTCTAAAGCACCTTGATTGTGATCCACCATATGTTCAACTTTAGTGTACTCGTAGATGAACATGAAGCGAATGTCGGTTTCAGAAAGAGATGACAACAAGTTAAAGAACATATGTGTTCCGCTACGCCAGTCATAATAACAAATACATAACGCGATGTTTTCAGATTTTTTCGGACATGTACAGCCAGTTACATTTATCATTATTCAACTGTAAGCGTTGAGCTGGCAGAAGATTTACTATTGAGCTCCATGTATACAAGCATAGATAGAAGGTGCATCTCTTAATCAAAATCACATGCGAGCCAGTCGCGTCCTTTCGTGACATGATCACACGGACTACCCCGCACGTCAACCTCGATTCAGCGTCGTTAGAACATAGCAACAGCATGCTAGCTAGCTGATATAATTTATTGTATGTTTGTTTGAGCAAACAAAATCACAATCATAATCTTGAAGATGAAATTCGTATCATAGTATCCTAAATTGTTTTAAATGCCATTGCCATTTTAAATGCCATTTTAAATCGCCACTGTGCTTCGTAACACGTGGGAGGAGATAGTCTTGATGATTTATTTGATTGCAAAAAAAAAGTGGAGTCCCATACCACTCGGGACTGGCTGCTCCAGGACGCGTTAATCAGGGCTCGCTATACATAAAACAAATGAAGGAAAAGAAGGGTTCGGGAGAAAGACGAAAGGCCACAAATATATGCACATTGTGAGGCACACACGCATAGATGCGAGCAAACAAATGGAATAGACGAGAGTATCACCACAAACTTAGGCACCAAATGGAAGCCGAAAAGGAAAATTTGACACAATCGGACCACTAGCTCATGGCGCCAGAGGCTACAGTGTAGGAGGAGAGTTCACTGCACAAAAAAGAGAGAGAGAGAGAGAGAAAAAAAAAACGTAAAATAAAGTACACACACGCGTAGATATAGTTTTCCTGGTACATTTATGGTAGCGTAGTGGTATCATAAGGACATGCGGATTGAGGACTCCGACATCATGATGATTGAATTGTGTGCGCAAAAAAAATATATATATATATATAAGGAAAAAAGAAACGAGGCGTTAGTCTTGCTCAGTACGTTTGTCATAGCGCAATAGTATCCTCATGAGATTGAGGACTCCGGACATGCTGATCATTGAGTTGTGTGTGCTTTTCTTTCAGATCTTCCTTGCAGTTCTCTCCGTAGCTTTGACTATGGCTGTAGCAATAGGTCCATACGGTTATGCAGGATTAGGCGGATTTGGCTATGGTCTTGGCTACGGACACAGACGCTTCGGTTACGGAGGTTTCGGAGGTATCGGGTATGGCGGATTCGGATACGGTGGACTCGGATATGGCGCCTTCGGACTCGGTGGTGGTCTCGGACATGGCGGCCTCGGACTCGGAGGTGGTCTCGGATATGGCGGCCTCGGGCTCGGTGGTGGTCTCGGATATGGCGGCTTCGGTTTCGGCGGCCTAGGTTACGGTGGCTTCGGCTATGGCCTGGGTTACGGCGGCTTCGGCTCTGGCCTTGGCTACGGTGGCCTCGGAGGATTTCATGGCTGAATTCTGAATATTGGTACCGACACAGAGAAATTCATGTGAATAAATCCTGTTGCTAGCCATTAACTTTCTTATCTTTAGTTCAGTACCATTTCCGCTATACATGCATGTTCGTCCTCTACGGAGCTAGATGTTAATCCTTTCGCCCTTTAATTATTTATTTATTTACGTACCTTAAGTGCCTACTGAAGGCGGAAATATATATGGGGGATATGTGTATTAAGAAAAAATAGAAAGGAAAGGTCACCCAGACGGGGGTCGGCTTGCTATTCCAAAACAAAAAAGACGAAAAGGAAAGGAAAGAAAAAATGAGAACAAAAACACACAAAACTAAAGCTGAAAAATCACACACGCGGTCACACAATCACAAGGCCTTGACAAGGTTCGAAGCGTGGAGAAAGCGGAGGAGCGCAGTGGTGAGAACGGGGGGGGGGGGGGGATATATTTATTAGACGAAAAGGAAAAAAAAAACGGGGGAAAGGTTAGCCAAACGGGACGTCGGCTTGCTATTCCGGGAATAAATACATAAATAAAATTAAGAAATAAGAAATAAATAAAAAGGAAGAACGGGACCCAGTAAGGTAGCCAGTGTTATAGTGCCGTAGCCAAGTTGGGATACACGACGACAGGGGGCGTCACGGTGCACAAGGTGTTGCCGGCAGTGGAGGATGTAGTGGGGAATATCAGCCACCACGCCACAGGTACCACAGGTAGTGCAGAGGGGAGTTCTAGATTGACCCATTTTGAACAGATGCAGCGGTGTGCGGGCGACGTTTAGACGCAGGCGGTGAAGGAGCGATTCGTCGTGACGAGTGCAACGACACGTAATAAAGAAGTCCAATAATGGGTCGATTCATTGCAGGCGACTGTTATATGAAGCAGCCTCAGCTCTTAACGCTTGGACACGAGCAGCACACCGGCGGCGTATAGACATACTGCAGGCAGAAACAGTAAGGGGCAGATGTACAGTGACATGAGTCACAACTTGTGCATCACGTCTGCCGTGACGTGCACGTGACGTGCGGCTGCACGTCACGTGCAGCCGCATCTGCTCGTGAGTTACCGAATAGGCCCACATGACCTGGAAACATTGCAGAGAAGGAACGTGACCATTTGCACAGAGGCGATGGCATACCTGTATGATTATGCTGGGCAGCTCACCTATGATTAGCCGTTAGCTTTACTTCCGGTGAGGCTGGACAAACGTCATTCTTAGGAAACCCTGAGTTACCCTTTGGTATAACTCAGAGATATGGAGATTCCAACTAAGGTTTGCTGTGAGATGGACACCCAGGTATTTTATATATGTCTCTTTGTCGAGTGCACTGCGATTTAATGTGTAAATGTGCTCAATGTGTTTAGTTGTTCTTGTAACGGTGATATACTTTGTTTTAGTAGTGTCAACGTCCATTAATCAACCTCTACGACACTTATCTAGTACTTTTAAGTCTAACTGTAAGGACTTCATCTTCATGAGAAAGCAACTGGGTCCATCGTCAAACCCAGCCCACCAAGGCTCTGCACTGAGAGTGCTCCTTACCTTTTTGGAAATTGCAGGACTTCGGTCCTCACCGGAAAGCTCATCAACATATTTTCACTAAATAAACGCGAGCAACGGGGTGGGCTATGTGTATGTGGATGAAACACCCACTCATCATCACCAATATAAAGTTATTTTTGTTCTGTGGCATTGACTTTGGACGGGTAACTCATACGATATTATTGACTTATCATACTCAACTGCCGCAGTGCACGTAATGCGTATAGACCTACTGAAAAGTGCAAGCCCCTCGACACAGCTCATGCTGGTCATTTTCCGAACGAGTAATACTGCTGGTGGGCCGTTTTGCCCCTTTACCATGATATCGTCTTGAGCGGAATGATATACACACAGTACAACCCACGTACTGCTAACGCGACTACAGAACGCGCGACACGTGTCCGCACTTGCCCGGGGGGTGGGGCGGATATATTTATTTTGACAGGAAAAGTCAGCCAAAAGGGAAGGCTTGCTATTCCTTGTTAAATAATTCCTTAGTGCGTATGCTTGGGTGAAATGTATCCGAATGGGTTATGGCAACATAACACATTTAATACTAATCAATACGAACACATGTCGAGTACGAGCGAGTGGCTCCGATGCCCGAAGGAAACCGACTGCATAGCGAGGTGAGAGTCCCGACAACGAAGCTGCATTCTGACCCGATGTTATGGGCGCCCCGAATGTGGGCCTCTCCGTGTGCAATGCACCATTGGCGTGGGTGCCGAGACTGTCGTCTCTTAGCCGCATGTCTGGCACACAGCAGTCCTCCCCCTTTAATATGTCACCGGTTGTCCGTAGCGTGGTGGTGACCTCCTGCATCGTCCTGATCTTCTAAGGTGGAGGAACCGGAGTCCGGAGACTCAGGTTGTTAACCTCCACATCAGACATCCAGGTGTCATGCTCAGTGACGATCCGCGACGCAGGTCGTCGGGGCAGTTCGTCGACGTGCCGCGTCATATCTCCGACCACCGTTTTCACAACACCCATCCGGGATCCTTTTTGGTTTTGTACCAACCCAGGAACCCATTTTGTCCTCGCCCGTAATTTGCAGCGAACACGTGCGCCCCTGGCGGGAGCACACCATGTTTCCGAACTTGAACCTTTTTCTGGGCTTGGTCGTGCCTGGACAGTAAATCATTTTACACCTTTATTCGCTCAAAACAGGTGTATTCTTATAAAAACACCCTTTTCTATCCCGCAGACTGAAGCAAAGGGTGCAATAAGAGCATTACTAATGGTGTAATATGGACATACACCATATTTTATCCAACGTCGATCATTAAGGGTGTAAAGTGAGGTGTTGAAAATGGTGTTTTAATTCGAGAAAGAAGAATTATGCTGGTTTCCCAGCTCCGGTCAAGAAGTAATGACATGGTAGACGATAACCTGAGTGAAAAACACGGTATTTGACAGGGGAGGATGATAGGAATTATCTGGTATCCTTGATTCGTTGCAGACGTATGTGTTAATTGCAAAAGCGCATTCCCGTCACCGTTACAAACGTTTTCTGCCCCACTACACTTAACGAAGGTGCCCCAACAAACTGTATTTCAGTATATATGATCCATCCGATACACCAATATAGACTGAGAGTGCCCAGGTCTCTTCAAACTTCGACACTCACGCTGGTCCCACAGTGTTACCAAGCTAACGATTTAGGTTGTATGATGGACCAACCGTGTTCAGGGTGGTGATTGTCATAGAAGCAAGAACGTCGAACTGTATGTCTGGCCGTGCTGCCGCGAGAGCTTGTGTTACACTAGCTATTTGGGAGGGACTACTTGCCAGAAAACAACTCCATCCTGAAAGGTGTTTTCAATAGATCCCTCCTCTTAAGGACGTTTTCTTTTTAAACGCCCATTGAAAGACTGTTTTATGAGGAATACACCTAATTAAAGGATGTTTTACAAAACACTCTTCATTCCGATGTAAAGGCAACATTAAAAAGGTGTGCGCCATGGGACAAGCCATTTGCACACACACAAAAAAAAAGGGTAAAAAAGATTACTGTGTGGTCAGGTTTTGAGATAGCTTCAATTGTGCAGTTCTCGGACTCTGATGAGGTCCAGTCTTGACCTGATGTTGTACCTAAGTAGCATTTCCGAGGGTGATTTGCCGGACACAGTGTTTGGAGATAGTATGAATGCAACCAGCGGTCCACCTTTGTGCGCAAATCCTCAGTCTTCATTTTCTTCAACGCATCCTTCACCGTGTGTACCGCCCTTTCTGCTAGTCCGTTTGACAGCGGGTGGTATGGGGCTGTACGAATATGTCGTATCCGATTAGCTTTCACAAAATCCTGGAATGGTTTTCATGTGAATGGCGTCCCGTTGTCTGACAATACGCAGTGTGGAAATCCCAAAACGTGCGAATACACTACGAAGTTCCTTCACCGTTTCCTCAGACGAAGCATTCTTAACCGGAATTGCTTCAATCCAAAGTGAGAAGCTGTCCACTACGATGAGTAGCATCATTCTCTCGATTGGCCCGCCATAATCAATATGCACGCGTGACCATCTTATAGTTGTCGATTGCCAGGACAGAGGTTCGTTTGCTGCTGGCATTGGCTGTGCCTGTTGACATTCCAGTCAGTGCCGTGCCGCACTTTCGATGTCACCATCGATTCCGGGCCACAAGAATAGTGATATTGCTACAGCTTTCATTGTTACAGTTCCACAGTGTGTAGAGTGAAGTTCCAGTAGCATTGCATGACCTGCTTTTTCTGGGATAATTAACCTCCTTCCCCAGGTGATCAGTCCTTCGTCCGTTGAAAGCTCATCTCTTCCAGACCAACACGGTTGCAATTCCTTGCTTTGTAGCATATGTGGTCATCCCCGCTGTATGGCATCATTGAGTGCTGACAAGGTAGCATCTTGGTTTGTCAAGTCGGCTAGCTGCTTTGCTCGCATTGGCCCCTCCTCCAGGATTTGGATAGGACATACTGCTTCTGAACCTGCGAGTTCTTCCTCGGTTGCAGTTCTTTTTATGTGAAGGCGGCTTAGTGCATCCGCATTGCCGTTTTGACGTCCAGGTTTATATTCAATTTGGTAATTGTAGCCGCTCAGTGTCAAAGCCCATCGCTGAATTCTGCTGGCTGCCGTTTGTGATATAGCTTTGCTTTCTTTGAAGAGCCCTACCAAAGGTTTGTGGTCTGTCCGGAGAGTGAATTGTCGGCCCCAGAGGTAGCCTCTGAATCGCGTGACTCCGAATACAAGTGCCAACGCTCCCTTCTCCAGGTGGGAGTAGTCCTGCCACCGAGAGAGTTCTCAATCAGAACGCAATTGGTTTATCTTGCCCATCGATGCAGTGTGATAGAACTGCCGCTATTCCGTACGGTGATGCGTCGCACTCAAGCTGAAGTTCTCGGGACGGATCAAAATGTGTTAGAAATCCAGAATTTACCAACACATCTTTCGCCTTTTTGAATGCTTCTCTTGGGCAGTATTCCGTTCCCAGACGAAATCATTTTTCAGTAGGTCGTACAAGGGTGTGAGCAAGAAGGATATGTTACGAATGAAGCTGCGGTAGTAAGTAAGCAGTCCCAAGAAAGATCTCAATTCTTGCACATCTTTCGGCGCTGGCGCTCCTACTATTGCTCTCAGCTTCTTTCCTTTGGGGTGAAATGCTCTTTTGTCAATGCGATGTCCCAAGTACGAAATTTCCCAGTTTGTGAAACTCACATTCGTCCTCCCTCAGGCGAACACCGTTGTCCTGTAGACGCTCGAGGCACCCAGCGCAGAGTTTCTCCGAAGTTCGCCTCCCGTTCTCCTATCAGAATGTCATCGGGAAAGACATGCGTTCCAGGAATTTCTCTCAGTAAGGATTCCATCCGACGCTGGAAGATCGCGGGTGGAGAATAGATGCCATATGGTAGACGCTTGTAGTTGTAGACAGGTCTCGATGTCCGTTTATTACCGCGACTCTCTGTGAGTTTTCATCAAGTGGAATCTGCTGGTATGCGTCGCGTAGTCCAATTTCGAAAAGCACTCCGCTCCATTAAGTGGCACAAACATGTCTTCAATCTTCGGAGAGAATATTGCTCAACATCACAGACTTGGTTCAGCGTAACCTTGAAATCGCCGCATATCCTTACTGTGCAATTTTTCTTCATGACGGGCGCCATAGGTGTTGCGCATTCGGAATGGGTCACCGGCGTGAGCACTCCCGCTTCGCACAGCCGATAGAGTTCCACGGACACTTCGTCGCGCGTTACATACGGACCTTGCTTGTCAGAACTTGGGCGTTATGCCTTGCATCAAATGTAGATGAGCAGGTTGACCTACCATAAGCCCGATTCCTGGCTCAAAAAGGGATTTGACTTTCTGCATCAGAAGGGCACCTTGCCTTCACTGTCAACGGCATTCACGTTGACGGCAAGCAGATCCAGCGCTGCAATGACGTCACGACCACATAGACTTGGGCCCTCATGGTCAACGCGTAAAGCGAAGCTTTTGTCGTCCGATGTCTGTAATTGACTTGACCACGTTCAGAGCGCCTCTGGTAGCTGACCCATGTAGCATGATAACTTGCGTTGGCATGGGAATAACGTTGGCCAGGAAGCTTGGTGTTCCCTGTACCTGTTTCCTGTTAGCAGATATCAACCCACCAGCTCCCGTGGCGTAGTGGTTAGGATAATCGCTTTCCACGCCGAGACTGGGAGGTGACACGGGTTCGAATCCTGTCATCGGTTGCGCTGTCTGAGGTTTTCCCTGGATTTTCCGAAGACTTTCCAGACAAATGTTGGCACAGTTCCCTCTGAAATCGGCCGAGGACGCATACTAACCCCCCTGTCCCCCACTCCTTCCTGCTGTCCACGTCTGTACGCCGCTCATAGCTGAAAGAAATAGAATAGAAAGTCTTCTTTCTGTTGTACACAATCATTATACACTAAATACGACTATCCATTTCTTGTCATTAAATGTTTTTTTTTTTTTTTCTGCAGTGATGAGCATCCATAAGGACACATGCCAGAAAGGAAGTCTCTTTGGGATGACAAACCCTCATCACCTTCTGAGGATACAATGGTTAACGAATGGTTCTCAAGTACATCGAAACTCCAACAAATAATTCATGAAAAAGCCAGTCAGTGCTGGCACCAGGAATTGAACGTGGACCGTCCTGCTACCAGTCAGAGATGTTACATTTCAGGCGCTCATTGACTTTTGGTGAATTACTTGTTGACTTTGTCCCAAGGTGGAGCTCGCCACAGCTCATTTGCATATCTGTTGCATGTTGTGGCGTGTGTTGCGTTTTTCTCTTTGTGTGTTCCAGACTCAGAACGGTTAATTTGGATCAGGTCAGGTACGTTTCATCTAGACATGGCAAACATAAAGTGGTCTTTCTCAACACAACTTAGCAGTGGCCTTCATGCATTACTGCTACGGCCATTAAGCGTGAATGGAAAGCTGCACATTATGCATGATGTAAAACCCCAAGACTAGGGAACACGAAGGGACAGACACAAACACGTCCCTTCGTGTTCCCTAGTCTCGGGGTTTTACATATGCATCATCTTCACCAGCTCGCTTGCTTCCTAGCCATTTTTTCTGCACATTATGTTCACTCTACTTTTATCGTGTGCTATATAATCTTGTTCAAGTTCTGTCAAACGACGTGTAATGCTATAAAAAAAATTCAGTACACTGTTTATGTTGGTTGAATGGTAGCGCATGAATGCAGGAAGGGAACTGTCATGTTATGGCAATTCGGTGGTTAGCTTTCGCCGGCGTTTCATGTCAAGCCATGTTATATTAATTTGGAACATGTTCTTCTTAGTAGCCAGAGCAGCTGATACACAGTGAGAACATAGCCCATGTGTGTTTGTCTTTTCCACCGCAGCCCTTGGGTTTCCTCCCTGATGGCTACACATGTCAGGGATAGGTTTCAGAACCGGTAGTTCCCGCCAAGTGTGAATTGCTTTTCAGGGGATCATCACGCTGGCAGATGAAACATATGGTTTAAATTATTTGCAGGACAGGAATTGCGTAGCTTCACACAAATACTACTACTACGACGTAAGAGTGGTTTCAAATCTAGCTTTTTTGTGTTCCTGACATTATCGCACGAGATGTAGTATCCACTATGATCCTTTATATGGGGGGTATGTACAGTGCAATCAACAGATGCTATTTACAAATCTGTGTTTTCTACTGTGTTGAAATGGGGTAGTTTGTATCTGAGAGCCATAGTGAAACACAGGCAGCCAAGGACAGACTTTTGGTGCCCTCGAGAAACATGGCAACACATTGCAGGGACTCTGGATGCTGCCTAAATTTCCAGAACACACAGCTCAAGGCAGCGGTTAAATAACAAGTGGTTAGAGAAATCCAAGGCAGTTGCATGTGTAAGCAGTCCGCTGTTGGATTTGCTTCTGTCTGAGATACGTTATCTCAAAGGGAACGCACGGACACACTCAGAATGATACTAGGGCTGCCTGTGAAATAGAATGAGGAGAGGGGAAGATATATAACCCCTTTTTTCTTGTCTGTTATTCTATTGGTTAAATTGTCATTTGCTTAGCAGCATATATGTGTATATTCCAGAGTCTGCTAATAAATATATCAGTTTAGAGCTAGCAGTCGCATTGCAGATGTCTGATCCTGTTCTTGGCTGCTTGTGTTTCACTATGGCCATGCTTCCTATTGCAAAAACAGAAAACAAAAAAAGACAATAGAAAAAAACGAAAAGAGCGACCTAAAAAGCTGCCTGTTCTAGTGCTCACATGGAGGCAATGCAACGAGGTAACATGTTCCCTTCATGAAGTGTGCATAGTAGTACATATCACAACGGCAACCGATTATTCAGATTTTTCTTGAAGTACTTTGTTTTTTGGAGCTTTGTTTGCACAGTCTATTATTGGAGCTTTATGTGATTCCCCTCTTAAGATACTTTAAGATTGCTGATGCTATGCAGTTTGTTAATTTTGAAACTGTACTGTGCTGAGGTACAAAAACAGAATTGTCATATCTGCATTTGAGCACATAGGAATAATTTGTAAGTACTTTCCTTGTTGACATTAATATTTGCACCAGGTCACAACATTGTTGATTGATGGAAAATGTAAATAAATATATTTATTTGCTTGCCAAACAATGCACAAATGTCTTCTTTTCTAGTGAGATATTCCCTGTTCACTAGAAATAAATGTGGAAAAGTTAAAGGGGCATAATGATGGTAGAGTCTAGCGTTGCTTTTTGCCACTTCACATATATTCACTGTTATTTGCTTTTTGCTACTTCACATATATTCACTGTTATTTGTGTGCACATGTAGGAATAGGAAGGTAGAGCATGCGCATAAAAAATTTCGTATGCAGCCACACATATGGTTCAGAAGATTAATTAGATGATGTCCAAGCATATATAATTGTGCTTCATGTGCAATGGGTATGCTAACGGATTGCTTCCATGAAGCCTTTTTATTTATTTTTTATAAATTTTTTTATAAATGTTATTTTTTATTTTATATAAATTTCATATTACATATTGTATACTTATATTTTTATAAATTCAAACCTCAAGTTACACGGCCCCTGTAAGAGTGCCCTTTTTAAATGGTTTGGTAACGTGTCTCTGACTGTAAAGGTAAGAGGCCATCGAGAATGCTGCAGACAAGGTTGCAACTTACATATTGCTTATCATGTCCTGCATACAAAGTGATTTGTACGATAATTCCTGAGCACGGAATTAATTCCGAGGCTGACCAGTGATGTCACCCAGGACGACAAGTCACATAATTGCCTCTAACACTTTTACACCCCATGGGCTGAGTTGTGAATTGAAAGAGCACTCTACAGAAGGATCAGGTGCACCTGATTTCTAGGATCTATGCTATGCCCTAACTCTTCAGACACCACATTTCTAAAAACACCATTTCTAAGTGGCAATATGTGCTCTGGTACTTCTTTTGCGTCTGCATAGTGTGCATCCACATGGCTACTGGAGCTTTCGTGTGCATGTTTTTGTGCGACGGTGCTCATTACAAACAATATCCAGATGTTAGACATAAAATGCAGTAGTTTGTAGCGTGCCACACAACGCAGCGTGGGGGTGTGATTCAAAGAAAGCTTCTGGAAAATGCGCAGAATCCCACAAAAAGTTTAAAATGTGATTTGTATTTCGTTTTACGTCTCTCGTCGCTACATACCATCGCCGACGCTGTTGCACATTGATAAATCGTACGTAAAACTTGTCCCATAGCAGTATGCGGTTTCTCAAACTACATAGCACAATTTTTTCCTGCAGGAATAAAACGCTGTCGGCATTTTCTTGCTAACACGGCTGTCGAAACGTCAGTCTCTACAATGGGCAAGTGCTGTAAAGGGGCTAACGCAGACGCGACTTGATACAAATTGTACGTGCTCACAAAACACAAACGACGAATTCCAGTCACAACATCGCACAGAGGTTGATTCGCGAATGAGTTCGCAGCTGCTGCACTGTTTACTTATCGCGGAACGGTGGAACCCGGCTGTCCGCCATCTTCAAGCACAGATACGTGAAGCCACGAGAAGCCGTAGCTGAAATACACTGACAAGTACGAAAGGCGCGTACACGTCACAATGCCCGTTCGGGTGCATCTACGTCATAAAAATGGCTGCGCCCATGTGTGTTTCGGAATGAATTATCTATTTTTTTGACATGGTACTGTACCGAACTGAGAGAATGAAGGTGCATTTTCGGGAGAACTGGATGTGGGCTTTCAGAATATCGCAACCGTTTCGACTATTTGGGATATCGGCATAGCTGACCTTTAAGCGGCTTTCGAAATTACGCTTGAGCACCACTCTAGGTCAAGGATGTGCAAACAAGCAGGCAACAGCGACATTGCTAGATCGGTTTGTGAACCGATTAGTAACCCACGTACTCGCCTTCATGACATATGCTTCAAGTGGTGATCTTATTTTTTCTATCATTTTCCTATCGTTAGAACAATGAATAAACAAATCGCCCGTGGAAACACCCTAAGGAGCAAGCAGCTTTCAGCCGACAAAGTGGAAGGCCAACGTGAACTAGGCTACATAGCGACATTCGTAGCGAGGCGGAAATTCATCCACCTTCCCGTAAACAACGATTACGTGTCGTAATTGCGACTCGACATATAGCCCACACTAGCATGCGGCAACAAGCTCGTTCACAAATGTAGACTTTTTCTCGACACACACCAGGTGTTCGTTAAGTATATATACCCCTGAGTCCTAGGAGAAAATTTATTCCGAACCTTACTTGAGAAGTTGCTCGGAGACAACAAATCCAAGACCAAAAATGAAGGCTACGGTAAGTGAACCCTCGGCTGGCGAAAGAACATGTGTGTTGTTCACACGCCTGATGTGCTGCTTCTAGGATAGCGTGCTTAGTCGTGTCGTGAGGGACAGAGGTTCACTCTTGATCTCGGGGTATTATAAGAATTTCGGGTGTGCGTCGCAGCTAATGTCCAGACTGAGAATGTCTTCAGAGGAATGTTATGACTGGAGCTCCGACTCCCTTCAACCTTTTTTCACGCTATAGAGTTTGAATATTATGTAACTAATATTACTAACTAACATAACTCATTTTTGCCTGGTGGTCCCACGTAGACTCCAGGCTGCTAACACTGCTAAACTGGTCGGATGTTCTAACTCCTAACGGAAACGTTTACAAAATGTCATGCTCCCAGTCACGGCTGGAAATATTTATCGTATCACCTTGATTGTTATTTGAGGGACGCGTGGAAATGTGTTTTAATGCCAAGCCGGAAACATGGGGGCGAACAACCGGGTGCTCTGGCTTTCCCATTGGCCACCGTGCCTATACCCGTATTGTAGATTGGAAGCATGCTTCTGGTGATATTGCTAGAGTCAAACCACAGGCAAGAAAATCACTTTTTTTTTTAAATAAGAAAAGCACGACAGAATTCCCAGAATTCTACGCGGGGGAAAGCAAGAAAACCTTAAATTGCCACGTGGCACCCCCTCAAGCAAAGAAGCCCCCTCTCTCAAAGCATGAGCTTTCAAAGTCGTATCTTGTCCGAAACACGCATGCACTCAAATGAAAAGTGGTTACTTGAAAAAGGCGACGGGTTTGTGGCATGTACCTAACGTCTTCCGGTTATTTTAGAAAGGGGACAAAAAGTTTTGCGTTCAGCAAGAGCACATGTAACGGAGTTCCAGGAGATCTCGTCTTCGCAGACGTTGGCATGTCCTCAAAAAATTGCGTCTCGTGACATTACCATTTATCATTCAATTCTTGTTCCTGTTGTCGCCTATCTGAGAAAATGAAATATAAGATGGCTGTACGCTGCAAGAGCTAATCTCATCCTCTCAGCAAACAGTAAATTTAATGTACAACACACACACACACACAAATGGCAACTTTCATACGCTTGCTCATTTTCATATTTTTCTGTTTTCTTTTGCAGTGCATAATCGTTGTGCTTTGCGTGACTTTCGCAATGGCTTCAGCCATCTACGGTGGCTATGGCGGATACGGCGGATTTGGTGGCTTCGGTCGTGGACTTGGATACGGTGGCTTCGGCGGTGGCTATGGTGTCATCGGAGGATTCGGCGGCGGTTACGGTGGCTTCGGCGGCATTGGTGGTTTCGGTCGCGGTATCGGCGGAGGTTTCGGCGGTTATGGCGGATATGGAGGCTTCGGCGGAGGTTTTGGCCGTGGATTTTACGGCTAGATATCTCGAAGGGAGCCAGAACTCGACTGTTGTACATAGAAAACAGCAATAAACTTGATGGGAGTGCCCGTGAACATACTGGCATGAGCATGTTTATCACATCATTTGTACCAACCTTTTTCGATATAGTACGGAATCCTCACAATGAGTAAGGCCAACGTGGTTCGTCAACGGTGCTGGCGAGAACAAGGACGAGAAAACACGTCTAAGAGAGAAACAGAACCAATGAAACGCACGCCTCAATACCACCTCTGTAGCTTCCACGCAAGCACGCTGCGACGCTATGGCTATGAGACGCCGCATCATCATAGAAGGCAAGGACCATGTCCGCAGGTGTACAAAACGCAACAAATCATAAGTGAAAAAGTCGTGCAAATTGATCTGGAATCAGTGTCGTATTTACAGGGGAGGGGGGAGCGATCGCTCCCCTCAAAGCATTAGGTTAAACATTAGGTTTCCCCATCCCTGCCTACGGGCTTCGAGACCCCCCCCCCCCCCCCCAATAATGATGGCCTGGAACCGTCGTAGTCTCACGTAGAGTGGAATTCGTAGTCTGGAACGAATCTGAAACGGAGGGACATAGCCACGCATGACAGCGAATACGGACTTGTGATGCAAATGTGACCATGCTATTGAATACGAGACAAGTACATTCAAGGGAGGCGTGCTGCAAAATGTAACCGTTGCGGGTGTGCCGTGGGCAGCAGCTATACTCCACACAGGTGGTGCAGTTGGTTTCGTTCATATAGCGTACTGTAAGCCTGATTCTTGGTGATTTCGCTCGACAAGTTTCGTCCGACGCGTTGACTTAGTAGCTGTTCTGTACGTAGCGCGAAAGCCAAGATTGTCAGGCTAATCGGTCTGAATATATCATTGTGAAGTAGCGCAATAAAAGGTATTTTTTGTACTAAGGTGGCTCATCACACCCGATGGCTGCGAGCTTCTCACAACCCACCTACCACCGTTCTTATTTTTCGCCTTCAATAGCACCTTTATTCTTTCTATTTACATTGCAACTTTCACATGCATAACTGTATATCTGATACCAATTTTTTTCATCTTGCAGCCACTGAGCTCCAGTTCCCAGTAGCAGTCCTTGCCAGAGGCAGTTCGACATTATCAGGCTTCTTCAAGCAAATTCTGGAGCAATATTAATGTCATCCTGTGTACGTCTTGCTTGCATAACCGTATGTCGCACAATAAAATACTTCATGTGACAAAAACAACCAAGGCTCCGTCGTATTCCTGTAACTCCTACTGCATTCCGACAAACGCGAACCAAAAAAAAAAAAAACGGTGCATGGAAGAAAAAAAAAAGGAACAAGAAAAGAGTACGGGAAGCAGAGCAGAGATGAGGAAAGTAGAGAGAAACGGATGACACGTCATTTACGTCATTCGCGACATAATAAAAAAATAAAAAAGTAGGGTGGCTAGTCCTCAGTCATTGGTCCAGCTCCGGAGGTCACGTGAGTTTTCAGCTACTACAGCTTCGCGCCCCTGGCAAGATCCTGCAGTACGCGCCGCCAAAGCGAAGGCAAGGCGTCTCAGGCAAGCGAAAGCCGAAGGAGCCACGAAGGGCTTCACTAGGCAATTCAGGGAGAAACCATTTGGGTAGAGTTGCTCGGTGTACGATCGCTTGTGGTTCAAGAATGATCTCACAGCGCTGCCGTTGGCTTGCCATGCACTGCTTCGACTAGAAATTGACGGTTAAAATGACGGCAAAAAGCCGACGCTGCTGCCTCTGAAATTCGCGTTACACAACCGTAACCGTCCTATGATTATTTTTGGCCCATGTCCGCCACTCGATTTTAACCTCGAAATCTACGTACCTGAATGTAATTATGTAAGGTGCATCGTAATCCGTTATTAATATGCGGCGCTTGGTTCCACGAATTCCTTCCGAGACCAGTTCCTCATGGAAAGTTTTGGCAGCGGCGGTCATGTCATCCTCATACGCCTATCGTTTATCAATTAGCGTCTTCGCACACTTTGTTCTCTTCTCGGCATTCGTATCGCCTGTTTTCTCTCGCGCGTGGCTACTATCTCAGACTAGATATCGAGAATGAATAGCGTTTTATTTGGGTTTCTGCTTCGAAGCCAATCAAATCCTATCCCCGATTCAATCCAAGTTCGTTAATTTCAAACGATTGAAGCGAGGAAGCTGTACCGGACGCCATGCTCCTCGGAATAACCATCGCTTTCCGCTGCTCCTTCTTCTTTGTCTCTTGGCTTGTTCTGGTGAACCGAGTTGTGCTGGTAGGATAGCGTCTGTCGTATTGATAAGTACAGATTTTGCTTACACTGCGAGGATATACCAGTTGCTTACGAAGGGCTTTCTCTAAGGCAACTGAAAAGGAGATTACCGGCCAGTGCTCGCACGTCCATCGTGTGCGGCTTTGGAGTGATTCGTAGAAGGCGCAGGTGTGTACACAGTGAATCCATCATTGTAAAGCGCGCAAATAGGGCCACTATTACATGGTGCGTTCCCACAATTGTTATTCAACGTTGTTGGCAGTTTCAAATTTGTCCGTGGAGTAGTAACCGTCGTCATTTGTATTTCAGCACCGATGATGATGCGTGAATGAAACACAGACGCTGAGCACAGAGCAAGCCTAGAGACGCAATATCTAACGTAAATTTTCTGACATAATTAGCTGTTAGATTTTCTATTTTATGTGTGTCCATTTCTATGCAGGCATTTTCGCAAAGGAAGAAGGCAGAATGAACGTCAAACAGGCTTACCGCGAGGTTGTAGTGTACATAATTTCAACAAGTACAGAGGTCAGTTAATTTTCTTCATAGTTCATGATAAGGAACACTCAGCATGAAAAACACGTACCACTGCTAAAGAAGAAGAATAAAACTCGTTTGCTAACGTATCCCTGTGTCATTATTTATAAGTATCAGGAGGACGTCGTGCTTATTTGTGCAAGAACAGCAGCAGCAATAACGGGTACATTTTGTATATACGAGGGTGATCCATAAGTTTCCGTCCCGACCAAGTTTTAATAGTCATTGAGACGAAACGAGTGTATCACTTTTCGACATAGTCACCAGTAACTTCGATGCACTTTTGACAGCTTTCAACCAGCATTCTTATACCCTTGAAAAAATAGTCCGAAGTTTTGTCCGCAAAATGCTGGAAAACTGCCTCTTGCACCTCACTATCGTTTTGAAATCGCCGTCCTCTGAGATCCCTCTTCAAGTTTGAGAACAGCAAGTAGTCACTCGGTGCAGAGTCTGGACTGTAGGGTGGGTGGTGGATTTCTTCGAAGCCGCACTCCTTCAGTGCAGCCTTGGCAACAGAAGCCGTGCGGACAGGGGCATTGTCCTGGAGCAACCGGACACCTCGATTCAACCTGCCGCGCCTCTTTTCCTTGATGGCGTCTCGCAGTCGGTGCAGGAGTGAAACATAATAAGTCGCATTCACTGTGGTGTTCCTCTCTTTGAAGTCGATGAGGAGGATCCCGTGACAATCCCAAAATATTGTTGCCATGATCTTCTTTGTGGATTGTGTGACCTTGCCTTTTCTTGGGGGTGCTTCTCCTGGTTTGCGCTATTCCATCGGCTCCTTTTTCGAAAGGGGATCATAGTAGAGCACCATAGTCTCATCCCCTGTGACAATTGACTTCAATATTTCTTCTTCGTTCTCTTGACAGAGCTTCAAATACTCTTTGGCACAGACGACGCGCTGTTGCTTTTGAACTGACGAGAGAAGTCGTGGCATCCATCTCGCACTGACCTTCTTCATGTGAAGGCCCTCGCCGATGATGCGAAAAACGGTTGTTTTGGAAAGCCCCAGCCTTTCTGAGATTTCCTTCACCTTCAGACGCCTGTCGCTCAGCACTTCCTCCTCGACAAGAGACACATTTTCTTGTGTCACTACTTCCACTGGACGACCATCGCGTGGATCATCGTCAATGGACTGTCGCCCCAGTCGAAACTGCTTAGCCCAGTCTTTTACCGTTGTGTACGACGGAGAGGCTGCCCTGTACAAGTTGTCCGGTCGCGCTTTAATTTCTTTAGGCGAAAGTCTTATCACAGCGCGGTACTCGATTTTTTTTCATTTTAACTGAAGAGTGCACCCTGGCTGTTTGAAATGCCGCTCTCCAACCGACAAAAGCATGGAGAGGGTTGAGGGTGGTGCTCCGGCCCTCCAACAGATGGCGCCACGCGTCCTTAATCGCATTTTCAAATTAAAATTTTCATTTCAAATTTTCTACCTCGGGCCGCAAACTTATGGAACCACCCTCGTAATTAAAAACGTATTTACGTTTAATCTGCATCTTCAAGGCACATGAATGAAACGTTGTCAGTTTACTCTTAATTTTCCCGCTATTTCAACATTCGTATACTTTGTATTAACATATATATGCTGCGTTTCAGTTACGTTGAATATGCGTTAATTGGTCGCTGTTAATTTAACACGCTTTTAGGGCGACAATTGCCAGGATGGGATGAGATGGTGTCTCATCTCATCCTGGCAAATGCCACCCTAAAAGCATGTTAAATTAACAGCCGTGACGCAGCACACATACGTGAGGCCAACAACGGCAAGCCGGTTTTCGTGACCACCACCACCACCACAAAGTCGACATTCGTTGCGTTGCATCAACGTTCGCTACCATAATTGACTACGCGTTCATTTTGTTCATTTTCAACGCGTTTTCTACGTTGAACTTACAATGTTGTGTTGACTGGGGTTGCTGTCTACGGCGCGCCCGCAACGCTTACATTTTGCGGTCCGCCTGTAGAACTGTGACTGCACTTGTCTCGTCATCGATAGCATGGTCACATTTGGATTAGAAGTCCATATTAGCTGCCATGAGTGTCCATGTCCCGCCGTATTTCAGATTCGTTCCAACAGGGCCGGTTCCAGGCCATCACTCGGGGGGAGGGGGGGGTTCTTTCTCGACGCCCGCAGAGAGGAGGAACGGGAACGTAAGGTTTAGCCTAATGCTTTAAGGGGCGGGGTCGCCCCCCCCCCCCCTTATGGATCCGCCACTGATTACGGATCAGCTGGCACGACCTTTTCGGTAATGCTTTCTTGCTTTTCATACTCTTGCGAACATGTTCCTTGCCTTCTCCGGTGATGCGGTGTCTCATAAGATAGCGTCGCGGCGTGCTTGCGTGGAAGCGTGTCGGGTACCCCCCACCTAGGGATGATTCTGTCGCAGTATGATCTCCCTAGGCTTCCATGTATTACACCAGGCCTGAAACCTCCAAAGAAAAAGCTGCCACACTTAGTTCGCTTACCTGCCACATTGGCGCTCAATACATGGGCCAAAAGGCTGCGAAGCAGACCGCGATCCGCAATGAGGAATGACTATACTACACCGTCAGGTTCGCTCGTGGTACAGCATGTAGCAGCTTCCTCCACAGATTGTGGCGGTTGTGTGCTCTATTCATGAATGAATTACTGTCACCGTGTGTTCGAATAAACGTTTATCGAGAAAACCTTTGACCAAGAGCATTGATTTGAGGTAATTTCGGTGTGGACCGTCGGCCCGGCACATTCGGGGCTAGCAGACGATGCTAGCGGACGCCAACCATCATTATCACACAAGTTCAGTCATACTCGCTTATAAAAGTTGAATACAAAAAAAGGAGGAGGAGAGCCTTGCTTGTGCCCCTTCCTTTTCATTCATTATGATGCACGAGATCCACAAGCGAAATGGATTCACCTGAAACAAACAAAAACATTTTGTGCATTAGAATGGCTGAGTGGGCCTGTTGGTACATAGCTATACGAAGAAATTGAAGCTGTAAGGACAAGGGACATAGCGGGAGCAGTATAAAGGACGGGAGCAGCCGGTCCCGTGTGCGTGTGTTTTTTATGTCCCTTTTCCGTACAGTTCCAATTTCTTCGTATAACATTTTGTACGTATTGTTCAGAAATCCTCTCGGGGGGGGGGGGGGGGGGGGATATGTTTCTTATCAAACCAAAAACTGGAAGGAAAGGAAAATCCTCACCATGCGAGGTACGGTTCCCTCTTTCTTACGAGCAGGCACACAACATAGACAAACTCACTGTACTCATCGTCCTGGAGGAATTCCCACACATCACATTCGATTTACAGAGCGCAGAACTGTGCCAAAGCACGCGAAACTCCGGAACTTGGCAGGGCCCCAACAATGGGCGTCCTGGGCCATGTAGTGAGCGCCATATGGCAGATAAGTGAACTAAGTTCGGCACACGCTTTCAATGAGGAAATCGCGAACCTTTCAGGCCTGGTGGAGGCCTAGGTTCTCCATTCGTTCTGTTTCTCTCGTAGACGTGTTTTCTCGTCCCTGTTCTCTCCAGCACTGTTGACGAAACCATGTCGGCCTTAATCATTGGAGAGGATTCAGTACAATATTCAAAAAGGTTCATACAAAACATGTGCAATAAATGTGTTCATGCCAGTATGCTCACGGGCACTCCCATCAAGTTTATTGCGGTTTTCTATGTACAAGAGTCGAGTTCTGGCTCCCTTCGAGATATCTAGCCGTAAAATCCACGGCCAAAACCTCCGCCGAAGCCTCCATATCCGCCATAACCGCCGAAACCTCCGCCGATACCGCGACCGAAACCACCAATTCCGCCGAAGCCACCGTAACCGCCGCCGAATCCTCCGATGCCACCATAGCCACCGCCGAAGCCACCGTATCCAAGTCCACGACCAAAGCCACCAAATCCGCCGTATCCGCCATAGCCACCGTAGATGGCTGAAGCCATTGCGAAAGTCACGCAAAGCACAACAATTATGCACTGCAAAAGAAACAACAGAAAAGATAAAAATGAGCAAGCGTATGAAAGTTTGAAATGTTTATGTGTGTGTGCGTGCTGCACATTAAATTTACTGTTTGCTAAGAGTATGAGATTTGCTGTTGCAGCGTATAGGCATTTTATATTTAATTTTCACAGATAGGTTACTATAGGAACAATAATTAAATGATAAATGGTAATGTCACGAGACGCACTTTTTTGGAGGACATGCCAATGCCTCTATAAGTGCGTCTGGGAAGACGAGATGTACTTGCACTCCGTTACAGTACGGCTGCTGAATTCAAAACTTTTTATCCCGTTCTAAAATAACCGAAAGACGTTAGGTACATGCCACAAACGCGTTGCCTTTCTCAAGTAACTATTTTTCATTTGTGTGCATGCATGTTTCGGACGAGATACGATTTTGAAACCTCATGCTCTGAGAGAGGACGCTTCTTTGCTTGAGGGGGTGCGACGTCGGAATTTAAGGTTTTCTTGCTGTCACCCGCGTAGAATTCTGGGAACTCTGTCGTGTTTCACTTGCTATTTTTAAAACTACCCGTGCTTTTCGCACTATGGTTTGGGTCTAACAATATCACCATAACCATGCTTCGAATCTGCAATATGGGTGCAGGCACGGTGGCCAATGGGAAAGCCAGAGCCTGGTTGTTCGCCCTCATGTTCCAGGCTTGGCGGTAATACATTTCCACGCGTCCTTCAAATAACAACGAAGGTGATATAATAAATATTTCAATCCATGACTGTGAACATGACATTCGTAAACGTTTCCGTTAGGAGTTAGCACATCCGACCATTTTAGTAGTGTCACTACGCAGATAGCAGCCTGAAGTCTACGTGGGGCCACCAGGCAAAAACTAGTTATGTTAGTTAGCTCTGTTAGTTACATAATATGCATACTCCATAGCGTGAAAAAGATTTCGTTGAAGGGTGTCGGGGTTCCAGTCATAACACTCCTCTAAAGACGTTGCCATTCTGGACACTAGCTGCAACCCATACCCGAAATTCCTATAGTACCCAGAGATCAAGAGTGAACCTCTGTCCCTCACGACACGACTAAGCACACTATCCTAGAAGCAGCATATCAGGCTTGTGAACAACACACATGCTCTTTAGCAAGCCGAGGGTGCACTTACGGTAGCCTTCATTTTTGTGTAGGATTTGTCGTCTCCGAGCAACTCCTCAAGTAAGATACGGAATGATTTTCTTCTAGGATTTAGGAGTATATATACTTAAAGAACACCTGGTGTGTGTCGAGAAAAGCTCTGCATTTGTGAACGAGCTTGTTGTCACATGCAAGTGTGGGCTATATGGCGATTCGCAATTACGACACGTAATGGTTGTTTACGGGAAGGTGGATGAATTTCCGCCTTCGCTACGAATGTCGCTCTGTAGCCTAGATCACGTTGGCCTTCCATTTTGTGGACTGAAAGCTGCTTGTTCCCTAGGGCGTTTCCATGGGCGATTTGTTTAGTCATTGTTCTAACGATAGGAAAATTAAAGAAAAAAAATAAGATCACCACTTGAAGCAGATGCAATGAAAGCGAGCACGCGTGTTACTAATCGGTTCACAGACCAATCTAGCAGTGTTGCTGTTGACTGTTTGTTTGCACATCCTTGACCTAGAGTGGTGGTCAAGCGTAATTTCGAAAGCTGGTGAATCAGCGACGTATTTGGAACATATCGGTTTTATTGGCGCCGTTTACAGGTACAGCGGTTTCGGCAAGACAACAGTCGCTATTATTTTTATATTTCTTTATTGAAATACCCGCATCACCCTATGCGTACTCTCAATACAATCAATGCAATCAGTACATACTATATACAAGTTCGCTCTTGCTGTATAAAAACGAGCAATGACACCTGGAAAGCCGTTTTACAGATTGCATGGATGCAACATGTCTCCTTCATGAATTGTGCGTGAAAGAGAGAGAGGGAGATAATACTTACAGATATCGGAACGATAACCAATTGTCAAATTTTTCAAGCATGATTTCGGATATGAAATATGACGCTTTGTTTTGCTCGCGAGCATCCATATCCGTTTTGTTATTTAAAATACTCTATAAGAGTACCAACCCGCGGAATTTCCCTGCATCTCCTTAATGACTGCCAGCTCAACCGTTATTTCAGAAGTGTAATGCTATATTTATAACTGAAGCAGCAACCACAACAAACATATAATGATTATAACATAGGAGTTCCATTACATATGGCACCCTGAGTCTCGGGTCAAAATTAGACACAACACGAACAAAGTATTGAACTCGTGCTCAGCGCAACGAGGACAGCTCGCTCATTCCCCGTCAGAGGGCCACGCGTGCTTTGGAGCGATGAAGATTTTTTTTTTTTTTTTTATTGAACTGACAACATCGTAATATACATGGTAAGGCACTATATGGATGCTTGGATGCTATAAGATGGATGCTATAAGATGCTTGGAATAGGTGCTGAGTTGCTGACCAGATAAAATCGCGTAGATACAGGCACACTGGTGGTGGAACTCTATAGTGAAAAAGCATAAGCGTGGGCAGAAACACAATGACAACAGGAACACAATAGCTCACATGAGCTGTTGTTTTCTTGCTTCCTCTGTGTTCCCACCCACGATCAGGCTTTTTCACTATGGTGGTGCTGTTTGTGGTGGTGACGAGACCGGCTTGCCGTTGTTTGCTCCATGCAGGAGTAGGCGTAGTTCATTGAGAAATTCACTCCCCTAGTCCCCTAGTGGAACCAGGAGCAACGATCGTTCCATTGAACGATCGTACGTGGGAAGAAACTAAGTTTGAAGCTATCAATTCGTGAGAAAAGAGGTACAATATTCAGGGAATGCGCATTACCTAACGGTGAGAGTTCTGCAGAACTGAAGTAAGAGGAATGTTGAATATCAATCCGCCCTGGAACAATTAAGCAGAAATATAGCAGCCTTTCCATGGTCCTCCTCTTAATGGGGGCGCTTAGGTTTAAACAGGTGAGGCTAGAAGTCGGGGAGAAGTTTCTGTCATAGCGTTTTATAATAAACCTGGTGATGGTGATGTGAGAAAAAAAAATGGGGATGTGAGTTTCGACGAAGTCGAACTGGCTACCCCAGTACGCTTACACGCAGAAAGTAAAAGCAGATGATGAGATGATGAGAAAACAAAGAGATGATGAACAAAGATGAACAGAGATGATGATGGACTTAGACATGTAGTTCAAAAGTTTCGACCAAGTGAGTGTAAAATGTCGGAATCGCTGGGAGCACACGCAGCACACGTTCAGAGAGTCATGGAATGTCCATGAGCTCGGTTGTATGTAGAAAATCTTCAAGTGCCCCCAGCGCCTTGTCGGGCGACCGAGGACCTAACCGTTTCTCGATGTCGAAGGCTGGGGAGTATGATGAACCTGACTGCCTTGGTTTGAGCTGATTCTTAGGTTTGCAAACAAAACGGCATACAAAACCCCCATCGGTTCTGTATGCTTCATGTGGGCAGCGTCATGACTGTAACCAGGATGAGATGATATGATATGGTATGATATCAAATATTGAAATGATCGCGGTCGAAAGTTAAGGTGTAGGCCGGTCACTGCTAGGATTGGTGAGTCCCGTGAGCAAATGAACTGAGTTCTATGGAGTGCGCCTTAAGTACAGTTGCTCGGTGTGCGTGGAGCTGTGCCTCTCAATGCGATTGCAAGAACTGCGCTGCCGGAGCGGCCATCTACATCCGAGATGGGGTCAATGCTTCACCCCTAGACCTCTTTGCTGACTGCGAAGATGTGGGTGAGATGTGTGCGGTGCAATTTGAAAGTAGACTCATCGTCGTGGTCGCCGACATTGTCCCCCTGCATAAGTTTCGCGAGTTATAACATGCCTTACCTACAACACAAAAGTCCACATGCCATCGCCGATACTTCTGCTGGGGGACTTCGACTCAAAGACCACCAACTTGATCACCGCTCTACAAGAAGCGCCAATGTTGCAACTTGCCACCAGAACACGGGCCGTAACAACCGAGAAAGACCTTCATTGATTTGGCCTTCCAAAACTGAGACCTCGTCAAGGATATCGACCACATCACAACTCACTTCATAGGTCACAAGGCAGTACTCGTCACTCCAAAGTACGAGTACTTGTCCATCCATCAGTAAAAGCGTGTCGCTGAAATTCGCGTTACACAACCGTAACCGTCCTGTGCATTTTTGGTTTTGTTGGCAAAATTCGGCTATCAAAATTTCAACGCGCTCTAAAAAATCGAAATTCGTTAAACGAGATTGTCTCACAATCGCATTGCTCGTCAAGTACGGCCGTAAAACTACATTGCATTCGCATGACACTGGGTCTAAAACAAAAGAAGTCTATACGTGTCGGCTACGTAGTCATCATGAGCAGCAAGCCAGTCGGGAACATAGATCACTGTTGTTTCACAAATTGGGGATTATTTCCCAGCAGACGACGCTCCTAGCCGTTTTATCGCAAGTTTACTTGCGAATTAAATATATTTAGTGTTCCCTGCCACACGTATCATTTGTCCTTGGTTTACAAGCTGTTAAACTACGCGGCCAACATAATCTGTCTGTCTACTGCTTTACGATACCTATAATTAATTAATTTTACGCTATTCATCATCTAGTAGTTAGATACTCTGTTCGAGAGGATGTCCGCCAGTCCGATAACTCAAATGCGCAAACGACATCTGCATCATAGCTTTTTTATCAGGAATCTGCAAAAAAAAAAAAAAAACGAAACACCACGTATACTCTGCTCCCTTGCGCTTCTGATACGAAATTTCGGGCACATAGCTGCAATAAAAGCAACCAAGTTCATTGACCAGCACAAAGTGTGCCAATGTGTTGCATTTCCAACGGGCAATGCCAAACGGAGCTCTGGAAGTCGACGTTATTGATGCTAACCAAGGCAGAGCAGATTTAGGAAGGCTTTATTTAAGGCTGACGAGCAGGAATCCCGCGATCCGGTAAGGAAGTATGAAGAGAATTGCCTCAGGACGAGAGCCACCGATATTTTGAACAGATACTGTTCTTCTTGGACACCGTCCATTGGCATGGTATTGAAAGGGTTAGGTATGACGTGTTAAAGGTACGGTAAAGGAGCAGGCAAGCTGTTAATATTGGCAGCGGCCTTTGAAACCTTATGCCGAAAGAAACCCACACTGCAAATTTTATGTGCCACAGAAAATTCTAAATATTTTTAATCACTTCTGAAATTTCGGTGAAAAGACGCGGGGCGACGCCTGGTGGGAAACAATCACCTATTCGTCGAGCAACAGTGTTACATGTCCCCAACCCTCTGTCGGCTAAGTCATGGCTACTAGTCGGCTAAATAGCCCGGCTTCATGAACTTTCTTTGAAAAGTTTGTTAGAAAAAGGTAGTTCCTGACAAATATTCCCTTAAAAGTGCAAGAACGTGGGTACATCGTGGAAATTAGTAACAAACTGCAAGGAGAATCACCAGGAAAGCCACCTACGCAACAATGCACCACGTCCGGCAAGCCGTGTGGTGATGGTAGCGGTCCACAGACGTCGCTGTTCGCTCCATTGTTATTGGCATGTTTATGTCGGCCGCTCTACATGTCGGCAACTGCGGAGTTCGTGTCGGGTCTTAGACACAGAGTTGTCCGTAATATTGAAACTTCATATTCTAAAAACTACGGGGTGGATTTGAACGAAATCTGTGGCGTTCGTCTACTGAGCACCCAAGCTTCCAAATGAGCCAGAAGTTTAAAATTGTATGCCTGCTGCTTTACAGTACCTTTAAAGGTTCGTGCGAATTGTGAGTCAAAAGCCCGGGGGGAAGAAAGGGTCCGTTCAGTCTTTTACAGCCAAAGTGAATGGTCGCTTTGTTAGAGTGTGGAAGGGATTATGTGAATGAAGTCATTTTTGGCTCCAGACCGGTTACAGAAATCATCAAAAATGCGAGGTTCACGAACAACGGGACGAAATGGGACAACAGGCAGGAATGGGCAAGCATTCCGAAAGATAAGGAGGTGAGTGGTTACGTGGAGAAATTTTCAGAGAAAGCAAAGTTTTCTTTTTTTTTGTAACATATATATTTGTAATACACAGATGTGGCAGGCAGTAAAAAGTAGTGTCCATTCAGAACATAACAGTGTCGATAGGTGATAAAGGGGATAGACTAGTAGGAGGAAAAAGGGTCTGGGCGTATTTTATTTGTGAAGTGTTTCTAGGGTGCCTTGCGATTTGTTAATACTGAACAGGTGAAGGGCGTTGAACTTGTATATGAGATAAGACTCCCTGTCACGTCTGTTACGTGTGGATCTGAACCCGGTTTCTAGAATATCACTGTTAGAAGAAAAGGTATAAAAAAGGTATAAATAAGGTCTAGAGTACGACATTTGTACCTCATCACCATTGTCTATACCCTGTTTAAACCATGTGTAAGGTATAGATCTCTGATTCTATACCTTCCGCAGCAGCTGAGGGTATAAAAAAGTACTTCTATGTTACGATTATACCTTCAGCGTTTTGTATACCTTTTCTTCCGCAACATCCGCAACATCCACAACAACGGGATCACATTAATTTGTGACGGCGACTATATCATCTCAGTTAAACAATAAGTTGATTTAAAAACATCGTAAGTAATACAGTAGCATTCTAATTATATTGGGTAGTGATATCTGGAATCCAATTGTTTGATCCCAAAATAAATAAATTTACACGCCCTCACTTCTTAAGTTGCTTCCCGGGCGAAGGATGGTCTCCACCATGTGTAGCCGCGGTGTGTTGTATATATGTATCTGTTCTCCAGCAAATGCTAACTGCTCCTGGAAATATTTTTCCTAATATTTGTTGGTGTTGCTTCTTGGTTTCCAATTTAATGCTAATTGTTACTTAATTTCTTTCCTCTCCGATTCGCATCCATGCTTTGCGAGTTCGTGCGCGAGAGTCTCCAGGTATTCTTTTCCTTTTCTTTTTTTTTTTGTTATCGTTTCTTTTCTTTTTTTTTCAATATATGCGGAAACCTGCGCTGGGAAGCCGCCACTCGGATATGACGCTGAAACACATCGAATATTACCGTTTTCTTCAATTATACCCACAAGGTCTTCAACATATACCCTCAAGGAGGTATATCTTTATACCCTGAGGTGCAAATAATATACCTTCAAGGAGGTATAAAGATAGTACACCTTGAGGAAGGTATAGCGTTTATATCTCAAAAGGTATGCGCCCTGGGACAAGCCGTTTATACCCCAAAAGGTATAAATTTTTCTAACAGTGTATAGTTTAATGTTGTCAAAATTGTGACCAGGTACGTTAAAGGGTTCGACGACTGCTTTGGGGAGCTTATTGGAGGTGTCGGTTCTGTGGCCCGAAAGGCGGTTGTTCATTTGTTAGCCGGTTTCATCAATGTATTGCACAGAGCAGTCGCCGCATTCAATGCAGTATATGACATTGGAGCTTGTGCATGTGAATGCGTGGTTAACAGAGTAGATGTAATTGCTCGCCATGCTTTTGATGGAGTTAGCGTGTTGAACGTGCTTGCATGTTCTGCAGCGCGGGAGGTTGCAGGGGCGTGTTCCATTGTACTAGGTGTTTGTTTTGCTGATTTTGGCGTTGACCAAGGAGTCAAAAACCGAGACTTCTCTCTTTCTTCTTCCGATACTTCCTTCGTTCTCTGCTAGGTTTTTGCTCGTCGGTGTTCTTCTTAACAAAAGCGTATAACAAGCGTGCGTCTTATACCGCATGAAGGCAAGCGGCAAACATTTTCGGCGTTAGACTGCACTTGGATGCTCTGTATAGAAGTAACAAAATTGCTTTCGTCTTTGGGCATTCGCGGGGAGGAGACAACGCAGTGCACGTGCTGTTGGGAGGAGCTCTCTGTGCTACACATCCTCATCACAGGTCCGTTACACCAGTCTCATCGACACCGTCACTTTCGGCCGTTTCAACAATACCATTTGACACTCCACCCATCCTTGTTGCTGAGTGATGAGCCACTTTTACCCTTTATCCTTTTTATTTTAGCCTTTATCAGAATTTATAAGCTTTTTCAGATATTGGCTACGTAAATGTGCATTTTTATCCAGTTCTCATCCCTTTTTTAACCATACCATGCCAGGTTTTACACCTGAATTTCTATGACGTGCCACAGCTAACCTAATCGTTCTACTTTTACCTAACCACTGGTCGTCACAGTTCTGGCGCACTATAGCCCGAGTCGCTTGTGCGCCATAAAAACCCCTCATCATCATCATCATCATTGGGCATTGTGCGTTTAAATTATAGGTGTGCGCCGAGGGCTATTCTGTCGGCGGCGACACCCCACAGTACATTTCGGTACCGGCGGCGGCGACAGCGGAGCCTCGCCGATCAGCTTCTGTCGGCGCGACACCACGGGCATCTTTGTCGTCTTTTCTCACCTTTCCCTTACCCACGCTTTTTGATTCTCACCTTGCCAATACCCCATCTCCCCTCCAAAACCTAAAACCTTTCACCAAAATACCCTTCCCCACGCTTCAACGTCAATGCGCATCGCGCATTGTCACTGCGGCAGCACACCTCCAGTTTAAATGCGGTAGCTTTACAGGGCCATGGTTCAATGCAATTTTCTGGTGAAGCGCTTCTTTGAAATGCTATTAATATTTTTGTCGGAAGCCTTTCGGCTTGTTTTCTTCGATTTCCAATCTTACTGAAGTGGTTAAGGCAATTCCACCGCACCGCAAACAGAGTCTAGCCATCACGTGGTGTCACGTGGCCCTATACAGCCTCGGACGGACCTACATGGCGGTTGACAGTACGACGCTTCACCTTCTTTTCGTCATCCTGATATCAGAGCTCCCGCGCTCGTTTCGATGGCGTTGTAATTTCTGTCTTCCCGATCTTCTCTCTTCTTCGCTCTCCACAGCCGTCACAGACGGACATGCAGGGATGTTGACGTTCGTGGGCCCTATAAAACTATAGCTCCAAAGTCGCACAGAGGTGACTCCCTACCTCGTATATCTTTTTTTATGTGCTGCGGCGTGTTCTCCAAGGAATAAAATGAGCTCCAGCGAAAGAATGCCGAGCGCAGGTGAACTGCAGGTCGTACGCGAGGTCTATGTTCTGCACACCTTTTAAAAAGTATCCACTCTTGGAAAGCGCTTATAGGAGAACGAGGGAAGGGCAAAGGTACGTCGTGACGTCGCCTATCCCCCTTGCAGGGCCGATCATGTGCCTGGTGACGTAGACCAGCGCAGCTCAAGCGGGCATAAGGAGAACCTGAGCTGAGAAGAAAGGAACGGAGACTTGCCGATGTCCCTCGAGGATCGTGCCAGCCGGCCCCGGCTGCTTTCTCCGACTCTTTTTGTAAATTTGATTCCGCGGTGACCACACACGGCACAGCGAAAATATTTTGCATGGCGATTAACAGACACACAGACGCCGAACAGACAGATTGACGAATGAAACAGGATTTTGAGGCATGTTAAATGTCACCTCATTGCACCTTTTATAGACATTATGCGCACCATTGCCGTAAGGCCATTTACACAACATACTCGTATAATACCTTTGTCCTCAATAGATCGTGTTCACTGTTGGTTTGTGAGTCTCCGTGTCCATTTCAACGTGTCCTTTGCCCCTTGTTGCACTGAAATGTTGCACTCAACACGTTTATGTTCAGAACTGTGACGCTGGTGGCAATACTTGTCAAATTTTCCTGCGAACGACAGGCGCTGCCGTTTCCAAAAACTGACGTTGCGTTTTGTACGGCAAGGGACACGATGGGAGAACCATTCGCAACAAGGCAGTCATTCCGTGTTGGGCGGATATTATAGTCGTAGCGTTTAATGCCTGGAAACGTAAGTCCATTACGCCCTACGAATAGGGTTTTCGGCGACTATACTTTCAGAAATGCCAGGTAAGAAATGCTTGGCCTTTTTGGAAACCAGGAAGTGGAAGTTGGCAACGGAAACATTGTCTGTTCCGTCAGACGAGGTAAAAATGCGGAAGAACAGTAACAGAGTAAAACAATTTCGAAGTGGTTTGCTATTACGCCGTAATATAACACGTGAGATGTTATATTATTAGTAGATAAATGCCTATCTTTAGCTTCTTGATTGTCATGTTGGTATTGAGCAATACTCATGCCCGCTCTACGTCGGCCGCAGTGACAGGAAGTCCGGACAGCGGTTTCGAGGACAAGTCAGTCCTTACTCCCTCCGAGTTCAGGAGGTATTCCGCAGCAAATTCCGAAGTATCTTGACATCAGTGGATGATATCACGCATCCGAAAGCGGGAAAGCCTTCACATTTCACTGAATTATGACTTCTTCACGAGGTGTAATATCCTTATCTTGTCCTAAAAGCAGCCACTGGAATATTTCCATTTGTTGCTTTTGGCTGTAAAGCGGGTAGTGATGCAGGATAACCCTATAAGAGCGGTTATGTTCCTGCCTTCCTGAGTAGGGTTCGGTTCCCCGAATCCTGAAATCCCGGGATTTCACGAGGCCAAATTCTGGGATGTCGGGATAATAAATGTCGGCTTTCCCCAATGCGAATGGTTGGAGGCACGCGTGAAAAGGCCATTGTTTTCAACGCGCCCCTTCCACAAAAAGTATCCGTTGCAAGAGAGAACCGAACTAACTGCTTCTTCCACGACACATAACAAACACGTTAGCTGCCGACCCAACTTATTTGTCATGTGTCATGGACGACGCAGGTGGTGCGCTTTAGGACTGCAAGGGGGTAGCTGCCGACACAACTCATCAAAACCGCATGGCCGAGAACCCTCATCGAATAGTATTAAAACTCTACGAAATCACAAGGGTTCAATCAATCTGTGAGTCTACACAAAATATAATGCGAAATGCTGTAGACCTTCCTCTCTCGCGCTCTCTCTTTTGTTCTTTCGAAAGTGAACGGATAATGAAGAAAGCCTTTCCAAAAAAACTGGACTCTGGTACTCCATACGAGAACTATGCTATGCGGGAATAAAAATAGGTATGGAACGCGCACTGTATTGCTGTTTGTAATAGCGTGGTTGTGCAAGTGGATAAAGTCCTAGATGACCTCGTGATGAGTGTTCCCGAAAAAGCGCGACCCCGTTCCGAGATTTCGGGTTCCACATTTAGACGAACCCGAAACCCCGGGATTGAAACGGCTCTAGATTCTGAACCCTATTCCTGACACGCTTTTGGCATCCTCTTCGTCATGCTCGCCTGCTGGACATTCCAAGGGGTGGTGGTGGTGGTGATGGCGATAGGGCTTGCCGTGGATCGCTGACCCTATAGTTGAGGTTGACGAATGGTTACTCGTGTTTCGTTTTTGTTATTTCGTGGAAAATTGCCGGCAGACTGTTATCGATGATTGCATGTATGTACCTAAAACTAGAAAAGCTACTCATAATCAACGTCACATTGAACCCCTGGTTCCTATAAATCAGCCCCATCGGAATTACCGATGTGACCTCGGAGGCATATAGTGCTGCGTGAACACACTGTCCATCCGACGACGCCTACGCGGGAGGTCCATATGCCACTAGAGGTATCTGCCCGAACTGGTACGGCATCATTATCGTGAAATATGAACACTGGGAAGGACGTGTACATCGCTTCAATCCTTGCAATGAAAGCCAAATTGCCTGCCAACTTGAAAACTAACAGGACTACACCATTAGACAAAAGAACCCCCCACCCCCGAAGCCATGGGGCTTACCCCGCTTTGAAAAAACACAAAAAACATTATAGTGATTTCATTTATTGACGGGAAGTGATGTTGCTTCGTTATTTCAGCAGATCCCTGCCCAGCCAGTTGTGTCGGGCGAACAGAACCGTTCTCGTGCACTTGCTGTGATCAAGACTGCATGTGGATCTGAAGTAAATACAGCGGACCCTCGTTATATCTAGAGTCACTAAATAGGAGTAGAGTATCGACACTGAGCCACACCGGTGAGCGCGCCCGTCTTCTTGAGTCCGACGCGACCTGATGGTGTGGCATCGATCTCCCCCCTTTTTCGCCCATTAACAACACACAGTCTTCCTATGTTACTCGGCATAATGGACCCGCGGACGTACGTAGTTAAAATGCCATACCAAAATTCGCAAATATGAATACACTTACAAAACTCAGTAACTCTCGCTAGGCGTAAAGAAAAGAAATATATCAGCCTGTCTAGCAAATCATGGCTTATTCCGGCAATGTTTTATTGTGCTCTTTGACACTTGCCTTACAAAATAAGAAGGCGATGCCACATTAGACAAATTAGCTATTGCAAATGCAGTTAGTGACGTAGTCCTTGGCACGCGCTCGGAAGAGAAGGCCTCTCCAATATCCCCTCTCCCTCGCGATACGTCGGCCTACTCGGATGGTTTCTCTGCAATCAAGCGCATGTCGTGTGCTTCGCCCGGACACCGCTTTCGTTTAATCCGAGTACGTCAACCATTTTCTTCTTTTCTATACCCCTCCATCCATCCATCTTGTTAAAAGGCAAGTGCAATATAGTTGTCTACGAACGACTGAACAGGAAATTTTGGCCTCGTTTATGCATTTATATTTCGCAAGAAATTTCGGGCAATTCTTCCGACGCGGAGGAAAACAACGGTATTTTTTGCCAATTTTTCAGTGTTTTTCGGAAGCCTCGCACCCGTAGCTATGACACGTAGAAAAATAGTTATTTTTGTCCCTAATACTGTGGCGTGCAGAACAATGCGTAATCAGCAACACAAAATACCAAATCACAGCTCCTTTAATATTAACGTTTCGCTGGGATGCTTGTGATCTGAAAATGTATCAGAAATGTTCTAATTAAGAAATAAGTTTAGAATTCTGTACCTGGGGACTATAGGGACGTGCATCAGAAACGCAAATAGGCTAACATCATATATGTCGTGTGGCCTTTGTACACTGAAGGTGGGAGCAGCAGAGCGTGTAGCCCTTTCCGAAGCAAGCATTAGCCTACTATAGTAAGGGTTGTATAACACGGAATAGTTGTGTCATGCTCCACGGAGCATAACCGCACCTTCTTCCACGCCATGCGTATAGGAGAGCGATTATGTTATGTCATGCGTAGTTTCGTTGAATTCGTACAAATTCTCTCATTGATCATCACTTCATTTATTTATTGTTGTTGTTGACTTTGTATTCGTACTGGTATACTTTTCTTCGCGACAAAAATTGGGAGTAGGTTTACATGCGAAAATACTCCAAGAGCCGGGAGACGACATAACTGGACAAAAAAAGTTGAGAACTCTGACTTAACAAAATAACAAGGTTTACTCAGACGCTTCGTCCGTCATGCGACGGACATCATAAGTGCCAAACTGAATGAGAGATTCCACAACCGGTCGCTATTAAAGGAGACGGGAGTATTGTTCGGGAAGGGGGCCACGGTTTTTGTTGCAAACCGAGGGGTCGCCACGTATGTGCCAGGACTCTAGAAGCTTTCTGGGTCCCCGTCTTTGTTCTCGAGCCAAGGTCACTGCGTTGTCGAAGTCAAAACAATGTCTCCTGTCCTAACAATGTTCAGTAAGCTCCGTCTTAAACCGTGTGGAGTGCATCGCGCTGTTTATGTCCCGCTTATGTTATTTGAAACGAGTGTTCCGTTTCCTGCCTGTCTCGCCAATGTACCACGTGTCACAGTCTTGGCATTGTAGTTTGTAGACTACTCCAGACTGGTCTTCTGGAGAGGCGGGGTCCTTTGGTTTCGATATGAGACTTCGGAGTTTAACATGCGGTTTGAACGTAGTCCTGATATCCAAAGGAGGCAAAGCCCGGTGAATAGATTCAGAAACGCCTTCGACATAGCGCAGTGCCGGATTTACAGTGGTGGGGCCCGGGGCAGCGTACATGGTGAGGGCCGTTCCGCCTCATCAGTACTTTTCATGGTTCTTCATTAAGATAAATTATGGTCATAGAGATGCCTGAACTCGGTGCGAATATGCCGTGCGATATATACGTATATGAAAAAGTTCAATGTACAACAGTTGGTTCGTTTATTACCACACATTTTCTAGAAGGAGTGCCTCACATAAGCTTTTATAGTTTACATCTTCTAAGATCTCGTATCTACTATCTAGCAAGCTATTAAAGACTACATTACACTGCTAGCGCAAATTGGAACCTTCGTTGACTTCCTTACTCAAAAATCGGTTATGAGCTCCGTAAAGTCAAGCTGTGTAAGAATATCCCTTTGTATAACAGTGACAAGGTATTAAGTCTGCCGTGCGTCATGGTTGCCCGGTGACTGTTCTTAATGAGCCTCAGTATCGAAAATGAGCGCTCACAGGAACTGCTGCTACCATCATAGTGAGATATATACTAACAGCAACCCTACATAGGGGAAAACTTCCTTCACTCCGTTCCCTATAATAAGCGTCTAGAGGAACGTTCCTCGGATGCCGACCTCGTCTTGCAAAATGCTTAGCACAGAGACTGAAGTATATACCTCGGGGATGCAGATTTCTTCAAAGAGAACCAGGACGATAGTTCTTCATACCGGCCAGCTGTTCTCTTGTTCTCTTTGTAAAACGACGATAAAACCTCAGGCACTCAGGTTTTATCGTCATTTTACAATGTACCAGCTCGCCTGCACCCTTGCACTTCTACAGCATTAAAGTTCTTTCTCCGGAACTTCTATGAAGGGCCACTAGACCGTGCTTCCGGGACAGTTCCGTAGCCTGCTGGCGTCAGCCATACATTGGGTAGCCGATTGAGCTTTCTTATTGCAGTATATTCCCTCGTTCCAGTTACATCTTCCCCGACCATGCGGTAGTGATCGAATGCTTCATGCCTTCAGGTTGAAGCATTTTCAGGTCGCTGTCCATATGTATCTTTCGACTTTGTAACATTTTACTGGTCTTGTCCACTCTGTCTAAAATATCGTCCCAAAACACCACATAAATTCCCGTTCCAAGTCGATGACACCGCCTGCTTTAAAGCGCACTTCAGTCATTTCATCTCGATTGCTAGCAATAACTTCGAGCGTGTTTAAGAAAACACAGTATTCCCTGACGTCTCTGACAGCGACCGCCCTACAGGCCACCGTGTGCTGCTGACCGTCTTCGGTACCCGAACAGGCTGCGCAGTCGCCGGACGTCGTTGTGGTGATGTTACTAATCACCTTGTGTCTAACTCGTATACTTGCTCGAGGAAACCTAAAAAAGGCAACATCAGTGGGGCACTCGACAGCTAATTTTCCCAAGAGATTCAGACAGCGCACTGAGCAAGGAACCTACGTGCCAAATCGTGCTTGAAGGCCTTTGTACCTTCCACTCATGGACGCAGCATTGTCGTAGGACTGCCATACCTCGCTTGATGTTAATGCCTTGTACGTCGAATAAACTGATTAAATCTTCGAACATGTCCTCAGCATTATGCTCCTGGTTATGCATGAACCTTACGCGATACAAAGTAACTGCTCTGTGGCTGAAACACACAACAGTCGCACACAGTTATGTGCGTCACCTTGAGGCTTGTGTTAGCACAAGCCTCAAGGTGCCTAAGAACATGAACAACTGAATTATGGAAGTGAACTGTACGAATATCTTTCAACTGGGCTGGTATTTTCCAGTTGCACGAAAGTTCTTACTGCATATGTGATTTTGGCCAGAACCCAGAACCCTATCATTTGCAGAAGAAGCAGTGACAATTGCAGTGGAGGGGGCCCCCTTTTGATGGGGGCCCCGGGGCATGCGCCCCGTTTCCCCCTCCTTAAATCCGACACTGACATAGGGAATGACAACGCGTGTCTGTCGGGTGCGGTTCCCGTCCTGCGGTACAGATGCGTGGATGTGTTTGCGAGTGTCCTCAATAAACATGCGTGGGTAGCCACGTTTGTCCAAGTGATCGGCGATCGTCGCGTCCTCAGAAGCCCGTAACTTCGTGCAGGGTGATAACTGTTCAGATCGGTGAAATAACGTTCGTACCACACTCCGTTTGTGCTCCGTGGGGTGGTGTGAGTCAAAACCAAGGAAACTGCCGGTATCACAAGGCTTTCGGTAGACACACGCTATATCGGCGCGCACACACATCCAAGAAGGGAAGCATGCCATTTTGTTCCATCTCGTAAGTGAAATTCATCGATGGCTCAATGCTGTTTAGAACCGAGTGGTTTGCATGAGAATGGTTTGCATGTTAAGTGACTCGGGCCAACATCACCTTAGAGAAATCCTGCGTACTCGCAAGGTCGCTATTCACTATTCACATGTTCACAATTATCCCAAGGTCGTGCACAGAGAATCCTAGAAGGTTGTATTCGTCCCACAGCTCTGAACAAATTTCACAAGTGCCGCCAAGGCAGAATCCCTCGTGTTCGGTGCCCAAAGTCCCAACACCTTCACTATATCGAAGAGCCTGCCGTCTAGTCGATTAAGTGTGGCTCTTTGTGATGCATACCTAGTGCAGTGCATTATAATATGCTCACTGCCCTCCACCGTCCCACAAACCGAACAATTCGATGTCTCGGCTCTTCCAACTTTATCAAGCAAATGACGGCCATAAGGCACATTCAACCGACACCGGTATAAAAACGTCTCAACAGAGCGCGGTAACGTAGACGGAACACAGAACTTCAGCTCCGGATCTATGCGATATGGCAGCGACGAATCACTATGCAATTGTACCCATCGCCGTCTGCATATTTCCTGTGACAATAACCTTAATGAAGCTGTAACATCTGACTTTGAGTATATCACCGGATGCAGTGTTGAATATATGTGTGCTGTGTCCGCTAGTTCGTCTGCACCTTGATTCCCTCCTATACCCACGTGTCCAGGAATCCACTGCAGAGTTACTTGGTGGCCGGCGACTCTACATTTGTTGTATTCATGGAGTATTTGGCGAACTGTTGGTGTCATACAGCCATTTCCCAAGAATGAAAGCATGGCTTAGAGTCCGGCTTCTGAATCGTTGTATACCACCCACTATGCAGGTGACGTGCCCTGACGTTGCCCTTCTCCTCATCCTACCGATGATAGGTCAGAGTAGGGCAGTTAAGAGATGACCTCACAATTTTTGTTCTTTCTGCGTGTACGGAGTAGCAGGACGCATGTTAATCCTCCTGGATGTTCTATACTCATGCCTGGATAGGGATCCCCTGCAGCCCTCCTGTGACCCAGAAACAAAGCGTGACTTGTTCCTCTGGCCGGTTTCCATGCAAAAAGTGGCTCTCAGGTCGATGGTCTAACCGCTTCTGGAATTCGGTGAATTCCTGACCTGCTTTTGGGATATGCCATTGACCTGAGTGCTGACCTCCTTCAGCTTTCAAAGATACCACATAGGGGGCATATATATAGGAGGCAGCATATACATGGAGACGATTTCTAAGGGTCCAAAACATCATCCATAGTAGACCTGCCCTGTCGGAAACCAGACATACATTCCAGAAGCATCTTCTGGCTTTCTAGGACCCACTCTAATCGACCTAGGATCATTTTTTCCATGACCTTACAGAGGCAGCTTGATAATCTAATTGGTCTGAAAGACGCTATATTCCTGGGAGATTTTACTGGTTTCAACAAAGGTACCACTTCAGAGATTTTCCAGCCCACTGGGAGCTTCCCGTCGTTACAGTTCTTATAAATGATAAGCCAGCGACGTGTTTGTATGTATTACCGTCGGGACCTGGGGAAGGCTTGCTTCGCCTTGATACTATAGCTGCTTCCAGTTCTGCTAGACTGGCCAACGGACAACCGACATTCTTCCCCCCTCTATGTTGAACAGAGTTGATCCCATGCTCGCTTTCCGCATGCCACGAAACACATCTCGTCAGGAT